>NC_061479.1:2403933-4807866 GCF_022581195.2 Helicoverpa zea
AATATTTAGATAGGTAATAAGCAACGTTATTTGTCCCTGTTAAGAATAGGAAAAAACGCAAAGAAGAAATTAAAGTTTAATGGAAAAACTTTTTACAAAAAAAATTATAACAGACTTCAAAACCGCCTCAAATATACACACGTATCTACAGGTCAAACTGAGAACCTCCCTTTTCTGAAATCTTTAAAAAGTACATCTCACTTCGAAGTCCAATGCGGAAACAATTTCTCATTACTTCGATCACAAACAACCATGGGAATGATTAACATTTAAACTGTGCCAATATGATTGCAAGCCGATCGTCGATACAAACTTATTAATTTGGCCTGAATAGGAAATTGGCCCAAATTTTATATGCATCACCACTTCTCCCAATCAGAGAGCGATTTGTTATTGTTAAGTATGTATATAGATCATTTTATGCAATATTTTCAAGGAGTTTGGAGCAATTCATCATCTGCCTAGTCTTTTAGTGTGTTGGGGTAGTCTTGAAACAGCTTAATGCCAGTGTGCCACAAGAAGCAACTGTTACCCAGTTACCTGCGTAACCCGACACCCCTTGCTATGACTGGTAGCCATACCAAGGCTTCTGACTACCATTAACGACTGCGAAAGATTTTCAAATGACAGCCGGAACCTACAGTCTACCGTGCCCTCCGAAACACGGCCATTGGTGTCCAAGATATACTTAAAGTGCATACAAACTTAAAAAATTTGCATTGGTACTTTCCTGACCTGGAATCGAACCCACACAGATACTTGAGAGGTTGGTACTTTACCTGCTAGGCCACCTCGACTCAAAAAAAGTAAAAATGACGTTAAAAAAATCGCATGAGCTCATTACCATTTTTATCATTTAAGGAAATATTCATTGTGGTTACACAATCTGCAATAGAAGAAGCGTAAATAATTGACGCTATAACCTACTAAATTGAATGAAATTGAAGACTGCCTTATCTCATAATAACAATTTAACGTAGTGTCTACGTTAGCTCTTAGACGAGATGCAGGATTTTTTATCACATATACTAACACTATTACTACCTTGTATGTCTCTACCCGACCACGGGACTACAGAGTCCCAGATTTTTGGAAGGCGCACGTGGGGCCGAAGCCAACACGCTGAAGCCCATTTGAGACAACTTTAATGAAATGACGACACATCCTTTCTCCTGCCCTGTTCCCAAATTTTACTTGGGGTCGGCGCAATATGTCATTTTCTTCCATTTTCCCCTGTCACTCGTCATACTGACACTCACTCCCTTCCCATTCATATCATCCTTAAGGCAATCCAGTATTGATCCGATGCGTAACGTCCCTGTTCACCTCACCGTCACTTTGGACGAGTGAACCAAGGTACCGGAAGTCGGAGCAAACTGGTAGGGGCATGCCGGCTAGGGTTATGGTCAAGGGTCCTGAAATACCGCCAAAATCACAATGAAGGTATTCGGTTTTGCTCCTACTCACCTTTAAACCTACTGTCTCCAGTCTCAGCCGCCATGCCTCCAATCTACTCTGGACCTCTGGCCCACTCTCCCCCACCAGAACAATGTCATCGGCGAAAAGCATATACCAGGGTGCCTCCTCCTGCATAGCTGCCGTTAGCGCGACAAATGACGACACATTACTACTACTATTTACAATCTACATACACATGCTAACACTAGCTGTTTTCCCTCTTCTTGCACCAGGATAAAATATAGCCTATGTTACTCGGGGATAGTGAGTGTAGCTTTCCAACAGTCATAAAAAAAGTCAAATCGGTTCAGGGGCCCGATTCTCCTAAGTTAATAATGTCAAAATCGAGTAGAAATCGAATCGCAATAGCAGTTTTAACCATATCGGGCATTCTGCTACTAATAAAAGACCAATCGCATTCGATTGACATTTGATTGGTGTGCGATTGGTCTGCTATTTTGGTGATTTTGGTCCATACGGTAGTTTGCTGTACAATCATTTTGCAATCGTAAATCATTTGCAGACAAAATGATTCATTATTGAATAACAGAAAAGGATAAAAACGTTTATTTCAAAGAAAAAATAGCGGAATGCCACATATCCTTCAATCGTAATCGAGTCGGGATCGGATCTCAGTCGAATCGAGTCCAACGTGAATCGCATGACGCTTAAGTAAAATTAGGAGAATCGCGGTTCAGTAAGATTTTGAAGCCTTTAGGGAACAAACAAACAAAAAATGTTGCCTCTTTTATATTAATACCGTAAGATTATAAAGCCCAAGATTATGTTTGAACGTGCTAATTTCAGGGAGTACATGACCAATTTTATAGTTGTTTCAGTGTTTGATAACCCGTTTATCCAGAAAGGATGTAGAGAAGAATAGCATTTATTTCTTAATACACAAGTATATAAATAAACGATGGATGGATTGTGTGAAAGTAGATATGGTAAGAAAGAATGTTACTTGTGAGATGACGGCAGATAGAAGAGTATGGAAGGAGAAAACATGCTGCGCCGATCACGAATAAAATTGGGATATGGGCAGGAGGATGAGGATGATGACATAAGTATATGGTGTCCGTCTTTTATCCGAGTATTAGATGGTTCCTACGGGACGTGGGTGAATGGGTGAATTTTAGAGCTTATTATTAAATAAGCAAACTTTAGCTTTTTATAATATTAGTATAGGTATGAGAAACACGTGTAAACCCAAGATATGTCGCTAGTGAATGATAATTGAATCTAGATATGTCGCTGGTGAATGATAATTGAATCTAATTGTATCAAAAAACCTTTAACATATAGGTGCTAATATATAAAGCTGAAATAATTAAGATTTGGATGCCATTGGGACAATTAGGAGTGTCTGATCCTAGCAGCGCTTTCTGACTAGCGAGTTTTCTGGTTTTCTGTCCGTACAACTGACTTCTACCAAAGGATATTATAAAATATATTTATCAGATCCTGAAATAGCTATTTCTATTGAACTTATGTGTGAAATCCGTTAGTGTGAATGCGCTTTAACTCGACCTTCTTTTAATGTAAGTATATTATTATTGCAATTTAATGCACAGGTAAACCACAATGTATTCAGTCTAGATATTAAATTACGAAAGCACAAAATCATTTAGAATTTAGGTGCAAATAAAATACAATCGCCGGTATCAAAGTATTATTAACTTCACGATTTTGTTTTTTTTTTTTATCTGAATGCAGGAAGTTATTCTCTTGGAACGCAGGTAAAACCGCAGACAACACCCAGTATGAATCATAATCACACATGTATAGGTAACCTTTCCGAAAGTTTTACTTACTTAAATTCCATTACGTTAAAACTTGAACATCTGATACAGTTTTCAATAGGGTTGTCAGGTTTGCAAAGATTTTTTTTATCAGTTCTGTACCCAAAGAACGGAGACCACAGAGAACCAAATGACTACCTAGCGTATGTCAACGCAATATATCGCAAAATATCAACTTAAGTGTTGCTCGAAAAAAATATCCTAAGAAAGTAGAGTCGCCAAAATGCAGGTGTTCGAGGGACTAGGAACGTTACTGCTTCCGCCCTTGAACAGAAGGTGGATCCTTCTGTAGAACTTGCCCATTACTTTCAAAATAAAATCACCAATCAATCAAGACCAGTCTCTTTGACAGCCTAGAATTGGCAGATTGGTTTTAATTTGACAAGGAACCGCGTTCCGAGCCAATCTTCTGAACCGATTTAAATTAACTTTTGGTTTAAAGATAGTCTAGTTCCCAGGTACTAAACTCATGTGTACCAAGGTGTATTATGAAAGAAAATAAGCTCCTTTTTATCCAGGTGCGGGAAGTGGCTCCATCAGGTCGGTAAGAAAGAATTAAATGCCAATGTATCAACCCTAATTTTCGAAACGAAGGTGAAAACAGTATCTGGAACGCCAAACTGATCTCATTTTTGAAAGTCCGGTTTTCTTGTTATTATTATTTCAATGGCAAATCTTAAACTGTTATATACCGGTACATTTATTGTACTTTCGTTCGTATATGTGTGTAAGTACCTATTAATAAAGGAATTTTGGTGAAGCGTTTTAGGTGTTTTCTCGCGATCCAGTTTGAAAAAGGTGTTATACTTTTTGAACCGAAACTTTTTGGTGAAATAACACTTTTTGTAGCAGGTACCGAAACTTTTTGGAGTAGCATTTTAAGGCTCTCCGCCCACGTCCGATAAATAATCGGTGACTGTTTCTTTTGTAAGAGTAAAATATAACAAACTGATAGCAATAGTGCAACGCACATGTCCTAGAAAAGTCGGTCAGAAAATCCTACTCAGGGCATCCTACTAAAAATCGGTCCGTTTATCTGCCTTACAAAAAGCTGAACGTATTTTGGTGATTAAGTATTTTATTCAACATCAGTTTAAAATAAAGTGTCTGCCGGGGCTGTGGGATTGTTCGCGCGAGTTACCGCGGCGCTGAAGGAACACGACGGTGTTTAGTCAGTAAGAGTCCGACACTCCCTCACGTTGCATCCACAGTGGGAGATATTTGATGATTTCCTATAAAAAAGGTTAAAATAAAGTTTAATATGAACAAAATATTGACGTCAATTTTATAGACACATGCATAGATTTAGAATTCCTCTTATCTATCTGGTCACATGTTAATACACACTTCCAGACACGGGATAAATAAACTTATCAGTGGATAATACTAATATTTGTATAGAAAGGGAATACAAATATTATGTATTTGTAGAGAATGTGTTTGCATTCCTAAGTAACTACGAAGATACCTACACATAAGAAAACTTATTACCTAGTGCCCAATTGAATTTGTTTTCCGTTTAGAAACGGCTTCCCGTACTCGGATAAAATATACGTCACTAGGGTTTTGTGAATCTAAGTCGTGGTAGCCTAGTGGGTAAAGGACCAACCTCTCAAGTAGGTATGAGGGCGCGGGTTCGATCCCAGGTCAGGCAAGTACCAATGCAACTTTTCTAAGTTTGTATGTACTTTCTAAGTATATCTTGGACACCACTGACTGTGTTTCGGATGGCACGTTAAACTGTAGGTCCCGGCTGTCATTGAACATCCTTGGCAGTCGTTACGGGTAGTCAGAAGCCAGTAAGTCTGACACCAGTCTAACCAAGGGGTATCGGGTTGCCCGGGTAACTGGGTTGAGGAGGTCAGATAGGCAGTCGCTTCTTGTAAAGCACTGGTACTCAGCTGAATCCGGTTAGACTGGAAGCCGACCCCAACATGATTGGGAAAAAGGCTCGGAGGATGAGGATGATGGTTTTGTGAATCTTGTAGATCAAATATCTCTAAATAGCTTTTAGCTGCGGTTTCACTCGCATCTTTAACTACTTCTCGCACCCAGTTAAAAATCATCCTTTTCTTCCTTTTTAATTAATGGACTATCTAATCCAGAAAAAAATCTAATCGGTCCAGTAGCTCTTGAGAGTTTTGCATTTAAACGAGCAATCAAATTCTTTAGCTTTATACTATTAGTATATGTAGACTGTGCAGCTATAATTTAGCTACTTACAATCACTTCTACAGCTGTTTACTATATTATGAAATACATAGTAACAGACTTAGGTTTAAAACGTCTAAGTACAACGACCTTGTCACGTATGACTATTACAGACTTTACTTTATCAAATCAATTTTGCAAGCTTAGCGAATAAATGCATTTTTAAAGCTAAGTACTGAATTTAATTCATACTAATTTAAGAGGAAACATTTTTTTTGTTTGTTTGTTTGTACCCAAAACTTTGCGTACCTACTAACAGTAGGTACTAAACTTTACAAGAAATAAAGTTTTGCAAGCTTAGCGAAAAAAATGAATTTTTAAAGCTACTGAATTTAATTCATACTAATTTAAGAGGAAACATTTTTTTTTGTTTGTTTGTACCCAAAACTACTAATTTAATAAACAGGAAAAATATTTTTTTTTGTTTGTACACTAAAAGTTCGGAAACAAGTGAACCGATTGAAAAATTCTTTCAAAATTTTAAAGCTACACTGTTCCCGAGTAACATAGGCTATATCTTATTCCGGTACGGGCAGTAGTTCCCACGGGATGCGGGCGAAACCGCGGGAAAACAGCTAGCTAGTAAAAAAGAATATGTGAACGTTTCACTTTTAAATAACAAGTCTTATCCGAAATGAGCATCTCCCATTTCCGTCATCACAGATATTGTTAATAAGTCGATAGGCAATCGACTTTCATTCCCTGATATCTGGAAAATTGCTACTGTTAGACCCCTCCCAAAAATAAACAACCCGACGGAACTTAAAGATCTCAGGCCCATAAGCATATTGCCATGCCTATCCAAAATTGCTGAAAAAGCAATCTGTCAGCAGTTGTCGCAGTATTTGGAGGAAAACAGTATACTTCCGGAGTTACAGTCAGGCTTTCGTAAGCAACGTGGTACTTCGACCGCTCTGCTGGATGTGACGGATAACATCCTATCTGCACAGGACGGGGCATGTGCACAATTTTGGTTTTGCTAGATTTTTCACGTGCCTTTGACTGCATCAATATTGAGTTGCTTCTCTGCAAGCTCAAGTATTACGGATTTGATGATAATGCTATAAAATGGTTTAGGAGCTATCTAAGCAATCGGCAGCAGCGTGTTGAAGTACGACTGAGCAATGGGTCAACCTTGACCTCGTCACTTACTCCCGTCAATAGAGGAGTTCCGCAGGGCTCAATACTGGGCCCCCTGATCTTCATTTTATACTGTGCTGACATCGTGAACTCGCTAAAGCGGTGTAGGTATCACATTTACGCAGATGATGTGCAAGTGTACGTCTCGTTTGTTCCTAGTGAATATTTAAACGCTCTGGGAGATCTGAACGAAGATCTTAACAGGATAGCGAGTTGGGCAGAGGTCAACGGCTTAGTACTTAATCCCACTAAGACTAAATATATGATATTTGGAACAAAGTGTCAAATTAGTGCCCTGCCGTCTACAATGCACGTTGTCCTCATGGGTGAGTCGGTTGACCGAGTTAATGAAGCGCGTAATCTGGGTCTGACCATGGATGCGGAGTTGAGATATGAGGCACACGTGGCAAAGTCAGTGCGCGCATGTTTCTTCCGGCTTAAAATCCTTTATAAAATAAGGCCTTATTTGTCGGAGGAATTGCGTGTGCAGCTGGTTGAGTCACTTGTGCTTTCTAACCTTAACTATGCAGACACAGTTTATGGTCCTCGATTGCTGGCACGAACGGAACGCCTGATCCAGAGAGCGCAAAACGCCTGCGCCAGATTCTGCTTTAAAATACCGCCAAGAACTCACGTCACTCCATTTATTAATGAACACTCCATCCTTAAGATGAAGTCACGCCGCAAGTTACACCTGGCTTGCCTACTCTTTGGGGTTATAAAGTACAAAGAACCGTCCTATTTGTTTAGCAAACTTAACTTCATTGCTAGTAAGAGAGAACGCCCGGTAAGACAATGCTCACAGCAACTCTCCACGGAACCGCACAGCACTGCGGCCTTCAGAGGCAGTTTTAGGTACGCTGCTACTAAATGCTGGAACAATATTCCCCCGCCAATAAGAAATGCCAAAACTCTTGGTACTTTTAGAATACACCTTCGAAAGTTCCTCATTAACTCACAAAAAGAACTTGGTATGACGATCTCAAACACGTCCATAATATAGCGATAGCAGGTACCTGCCGTGATGGTGTTTCGTCGCCGTATTTCGGTTCACTCGTAGTCTGAGAGTACTAATACTAGTAGTTTACCTAGTAACACATTTCTACACTTCAATATTAATCATAGTTCACATTCAAGCACAACACATACACAGAACATAAAACACTTACTTCAAATACACACAGCACACACACCAATAGTCTACTCGACGTCCGTGCGTCATTTTTAGGGATCCAGCAGAATACCAGCGTCAGGTATTCTACCTGACACATGCTGAGTTGGACTCCCATTCGGTGCAAACGTAAAGCTTTGGTTTCCTAGGAAAGCGGTGCCGTCATATAGCGGCCGTAATACAGCGGTGAATGACGTCACCAGAACGTTGTCTATGTAAACAAAATGGCGCGGTTTCCTAGAGAGCGGTAACTGACGCCGTAACTTCAAAAAGCGGTGCCGCCATTTGCATGACGGCCGTCTTGACGGTGTCAGATAGTTTGGTGAACGTTTTATTGAAAGCGGTGAAATTTTTTTAATACGTATTTGTGTTTTTTTTTTTCGGAACAACGTCAAAAATTTGTTACAACTCTTGGAGCAGCGAGGACGACGAAATTTTAATAGATTTCGTTCGTAACCACGAAGCAATATATAATATAAAAAGTAAAGATTATAGAAAAAGTCAACTAAAACAGAATTGGTGTCGTGAAATTTGAGAAATATTAAATAAAACAGGTTAGTAAGTATGATATAACTAACAAAAAGTTTATGACGGTGTGTTAAAACGGCCGTGGAACTTTCCACATGTCATCACCGTAAAGACGGCCGTCTATTTGCGTCCGTAATATGACGGCCGCTATATGACGGCACCGCTTTCCTAGGAAACCCAAGCTTAAGACACTGCAGCGCGCCGTTAATCTCTAATTGTATTTCATATTTTATGTTTCTCTTTCTACCCACTTCTTGTTTTGTTTTATTTTTCTTATTGTGTATCTTTGTGGTGTCTTTTTGTTTGTCTGAATAAATGTTTTATCTATCTATCTATCTATCTATCATTTCAAATGTCGGTTAAAAATATTAAAATTCAAATACAGTTGAGACATTTTTTTGGGTACTTCTTTCTTAAACATTGGTTTTGAAATGCAAGCAACTGGCAGCTGTCAAACTTAATGAGTGACATGTAATCCTTACTAATATTATAAATCGGAAAGTGAGTTTGTTTGTTTGTTTGTTTGTTTGTTCCGCTTTCACGCCGTAACTACTGAACCGATTGCTTTGAAATTTTGCAGACGTAAAGTTAGAAGTCCGGATTAAATAATAGGGTACTTTTTATCCCGAAAAAAATAGATATTCCCGAGGGAAAACAAAAATATTGTTTGCTTGATGGATGGATTGTAGATGGCGCTGTGTGTCGTTTAAAACAAGGTAATATATTGCAAACGAATATAAACATGTAAATTTAGAAGCTAAATGATACGATAATGAATCCCCGAAAATGAGGAATTCCCGAGGGATGATGTACAATTTGTTTAATCGTCTAAACTGTTTTTTTTTACATCTACTTATATATTGCAAACGAATATGAACATATAAATTTAGAAGCTAAATGATACGATAATGAATCCTCGAAAATGAGGAATTCCCGAGGGATGACGTACGATTTGTTTTATCGTCTTAACTGTTTTTTTTACATCTACTTATCCTGAATTAACTATAATTCAACGAATTACTAATTGGTATAAGTATTAGTTAAGTTATTTCGTTCTTGAGGTATGCGATAGATGGCGCTGGGTGTTTTTAAAACGTGGTAACGATGTGTTTTTAAAATACATAAGAAGTGGAATGATAGCTTTTTAAAACGTGGTGACGTTGTTTTTTTTAAGATACGTAAGAAGTGCAATGATATCTCGCGCTTTAACCTGTAGCTCATTGTTCAATCGCGAGCTTCCCGATAGCTCGATAGATGGCGTTGTGCTTTTCTGTATCGTGGTGTTAAGGTTCGCCGCGAATTAGTCTGTTTTGAAATCAGTGGGGCCCAGTAGCGCCAGGGCCAGCCGCGGCTGCGGGTTGTTCGAAAGAGGTACCGCGGCCCTGGTATATAAAAGGCCTAGGACGGAACACGACGATTTTAGTCAGTAAGAGTCTGACACTCCCTCACCGCTGCTAACCCACAGCGGGAGGGGTGAACCGAATTCCACGCGGGCGAAGCCGCGGGCGGAAAGCTAGTGGGTAAATATTCTTGAATTTGCGACAGACAGAACCACGTGAATAAGTGAGTTATCTTCACAATAAGATTTTACATAACTCGAGTGACAATGACCGAGTTATCCAATCTAACAATGAGAGATTATAAGATGGAAAAATAATGCGTCTGTAATCGTCAGTTCTGTTGTAAACTAAGATTCCTTTTATATTCTTACTGTACGGGATTCCTTTCGAAATTTTGATCAAATGAAACATTATTAGGATACTTCCAAAAATATAGTTAAAATGGTTCGGTAATAAAAAAGTCAAAAAGTTGGTAAATCATCATCTCTCGAGCCTTTCCCCAACTATGTTGGGGTCGGCTTCCAGTCTAACCTGATGAAGCCGAGTACCAGTATTTTACAAGAAGCGACTGCCTATTTGACCTCCTCAACAGAATTACCCGGGCAACCTAATACCCCTAGGTAAGACTGGTTGACAGACTTACTGGCTTCTGACTAACTGTAAAGACTGCCAAATACGTTCTTTCAAATGACAGCCGGTACTACCAATTTCCTTCAATCCTTCTCCGTGTGAGAGGAGGCCTGTGCCTAGCAGTGGGACGATAAAAAGGCTGCGTAACAATAACTACCAATTTAACGTGCCTTCCGAACGACGGAGTATCTCGTCATGAGAATGACTATATAGACTAGTCACCCATCACCGGAGCGACCGCGTCAGGTGTTGCTTAACCTTATTATGATTGATTGATCCGTACGGCTGTTTCTGAGACACGCGTTTATACTCATACGCACGTGGCCTGTCATACACGCGTCTTTTTACTTACATAAGGGTAAAAACAAACGTTAGAAAATGTGGTAGTTAGGATGTAAGTTTGTCACTCTTTTACGCAAAAACTGCCGTAGCAATTCGGTTGAAACTTGGTACATATAAAGTCTATTTTCTAAAGTTATAGACTGTATAGTTTTTATATCGATAAATAGGTTCTTTGATACGAGCACTTGATGTAATTGGAGAGAAAAATCTAGTAAATTATAAACTTAATAGTGCCATTTCATCTATAATTTATATTATTGTGATAACTATGAATGAACATATTGACAAAGATAATATCAATACGTCAATATATTGACAACACGAGCCTATCTATTTGACGGTCGTCTACGCCTATACAAGAAAGCATTCAAGTTTGTGACGAAAACGCATATTTATAGAGAGAATCACTGAAAACAGTAATTTTCTTTGACTAATGTTTATAGACTAATTATTTCGATATGAAATCTATAATGTGTTCAGAAAATTGATGGTTAGAAAATTGAATCCGGGTTTCGGAAAGCATGATAAACTGTAGGTCCCGGTTGTCGTTTTTAACATCTTAGGCAGTATAAGCCAGTATTTTTGACAACCAGTCTTACCAAGGGGTATTTATTGGGTTACCTGGGTAACTGGGTTGAGAAGGTCAGATAGGGCAGTCGCTCCTTGTAAAACACTGGTACTCAGCTACATGCAGTTAGACTGGAAGCCGACCCCAACATAGTTGGGAACAGGCTAATCCTACTTATATTATAAATGTGAAAGTTTGTGAGAATGTATGGATGTATGTTTGTTATTCAATCACGCAAAAACGGCTGGACCGATTTGATTGAAATTTGGTATGTAGATAGGTGACACCCTGGATTAACACATAGGCTACTTTTTATTGACACACCACGCGAGCGAAGCCGCTGGCGGAAGCTAGTACCTAATAATAATGGCGTCCACGGCCGTTTTCGGCCACGACGGCTGCTCTCATTTAAGGAGATCAGCCAGCTGCGCAGGACATATTATAGTGCACAAGTATTTGCGCAGACACAAGTGCACTCCCTATTCCTTCACTTTCATAACCCGATGGGACGGCGGGAAAAGGCTCGGCAGATGATGATGAAAGAGGAAACCGTGAGCTAAGGAAAATATTTAGCCTTAAAATTGATTGTCAATAATTTCTCGTTAGTAATTAGTCTATTAGAAAAGTTATCAAAATGCCCTTGAATGGAGTTGTCTTTGACAAGTTGTAAATAACATCATTTTACGATTGCACGTGATTTCTTACAGTTGAATGCAAATAAATTGGGTCACCTTTTAAAACAGTTTTTTTTTTGCAGTAAATAGGGTTTTTACTACAAAAATATATACAGAGTTGTTTACAAGGTTCATAAAAAATATATAAAGACGTACTTATTTACATTGTAAAACTAAGAAAGCGTCAAAATAGTCCTCCTCATCGCTGTCGACTGGGAGCGTGCTCAAAAGGCTGGCAGCACTACCATGCTGGATGGCAATGCTTATGCTTTGTCCGAGGTATCTAGAGTAGCCAACCTTTTTGTAACACGAAGGATTAACCAGGAGAGGCTGGCAGCATTGCCACACTGAATGGCTTATCCTTTGTCCGAAGTAGTAGCTAGCCTTTTGGTCACACGAAAGGGTCTGCCAGCCGTTTAGAAGGCTCCTTAAAAAGAACGTGGGTATTAGTACCTCACGACCCGAGAGTTTGAACTCCAAACGGTTCGAAACTATAGAATTGCCGACAAGACCACTATATTTCCGCCGCTTGAGGTTCTCCGCAGCCGCAGCGGCATTCGTCAATTTTGGTATACTTAGGATTTTTTAGCAATAGCTTTGACTTAGAGGAAGACATAAGAAAAGATGGATGGATTGCTTGAAAGATGACATGAATAGGAAGGGAGTGAGTGTCAGTATGACGAGTGACAGGGGAAAATGGAAGAGGATGACATATTGCGCTGACCACAAATAAAATTGGGAACAGGGCAGGAGGAAGAAGAGCTTTGATTAAATAGTTCAATTAGTTATCAATAGTGGACAATAAATTAGCGTATTTTTGCCTAGTTTTGAACCCGGATCTAAAGATATTTAAGAATAGTTCAAGCGACTGACCCTATGTTGACCCTAAGCCTAATTAAAAAAATAACCTAACGGCTCATCTATCATTTCCGCCAGTTTTATCTTATTTACGAAGGCCTAATACCTAAAACTAGACTTGATTGTTATTGTTTATTTACATTTATAAATAGAGGAAACATTTTTTTACGGTTTTACCCGCGTCCCATGGGAACCGGGATGAAATATAGCCTATGTTACTCGGGAAGAGTACCTATACTTCGGCCGTTCAGAGAATGCGTTCCTGACACCTATCAGTTAGTCACGACTAGTGATGGGCACAACATAACACTGAGTTCGTTACCGTTCCTTCAAAATGAACCGCCGCATTATTTTAAGATTATTTTCGTTTTAAATTGGCGGAATCATTTGTTTTATATTTTAGTTATTTAAGTGGAAACCAAAAAAAGGTAATATTCATATAATAAAATTGTTTTATTTATTCTTTGTTACAAGTACATTGAATTGAATGTGCGAACAGAATATTAATCAGACTCCGATTTGCTTGAGGAGGTGGTGTCTTCATCATCATCTTCGCCTACATGTATAATTATATTATTATCAATAACAGAATCAATCCTGATATCTCGGTCTAACAAAAGCCGGGTAATCAAATAAAAACAGATCGAAAACACTTGAAAAACGTGGTCTATGCGCACGAAACGACAACGGACGACTGTTTTAGCGTCACAAAATGGCGGCCCATAACGCCATTTGGGGTTACCATTTTTAATCTAAGTATAAAAATGCGGTTTGGTCATAGTTTTATTTTTATATTTCATAAACGTTATAATTAAGTCTTATAGTCCATTATTTTCCACTTCTTAAAAAGAAAATCAAAACGTATTATTTTATATTATAACTGTATAAGAACAGATTACGATACTTGCCTGTTATTTTTAGCACAGCACTACAAAATATAAACCGCTGACATAACCTTGTAATAGCGCAGTATAGATTTAGAAAAATATTGTTTACCAAGTTATTTGACACTCAGTTTGGCACAAAATTATAACATTCATTGATTATTGATATAATAATGTTGTTTTAATGCTCCTCAATTGTTAAAACGGTAAACAACCAGCAAAAATATTTTTATCGTAACTGCAACGCCATTGCAAAGTTACGTCGTCAGTTCAATCGCGACGTGTCAGGAACGCATTCTCTGAATGGCCGAACTATAGTTTAAGTAACTTTCCAACAGTGAAAGAATTTTGCAAATCGTATCAGTAGTTTCGGAGCCCCTAGGGTACAAACAAACAAACACATTTTTTTAAGTACTGTTTATTATATTAGTACCTATAGATAATTAGGTAATTAGATGTTTGCATTATTATTTACAAAGCAGGTAGGTACATTATCGATATTTAAAAAAAAACATCAAAACCAAAAAAAAGAACACAAATATTTTGATAATTTCTTGGAGGTATCTATATTTTTATCTTTTTTGTGTGTCCTGCTGACAAACAAGGATTTAAAAAAAAAATTACCCTTTGGCAGTTGGATAAACAAGGCTTGTAGTGGAATAATAGGAAAAAAATACTTTTAAAGTTATTTGAACACTTCCTACCCATGAAAATATTACATTAGAGCTACCTAATGTAAAGATGCCATTAAGAAGATTCTTTTCCGTAATAAACCATGGAATCTTGGTTGAAGGTTTTTCTTTATATGAACCTACTTACCCTAAGGTTATTTCAAAAAGTATTACTTCTAATTTTACTTATCTATATATATAAAAATGAAACCCGCTTTCCGTTGTCACGACATAACATAAAAACGGCTTGACCGATTTGGCTGAAAAATTAGAGGAGAGGTAACTTAGACCCGGGAGAAGGTTTTAGGATAGTTTTTGTCACCATCCGGCTACGGGACGTGGGTGAAACCGCGGGCGAAAGCTAGTACTATATATGTATAAGTGAAGAGCCATCGAAAAAATTACTCTAGTAAGCGAGTTACAACGGTATTGGTGCAAAAAGAGCGTCAGAAGGAATATAGTGGTTTTTAGCCAGCATAAGAATGACTGAAGGGTCAAATTTATTAGATATAAAAAAAAAAAAAACAAATTGAAAACTTAAATTAATATTTTCCTAAATTAAAGTAAATAAGTATCCTAAATGCCGGATCACTTTTGTTATTGAGATAACCATATATTGAAACGTACAGTTAACTTAAGCTTTTAAAAAGTAAACTGTGTACTTATTGACAGGCAATATTTATTTATTTATACCTACTTCATGTACATTTCGAACAATGGCGGACTTTATTTATTTATGTGGGACAGAAACATTTTTCAAAATGAGACACCACTTGGAATTCGCGTTGCAAATAAAAACACACTACTCTTTAAAAAGTCGGTTAAAAATACGAAATCGCCAAGTTTCACTGAGATCGTAAGTAAACATAAAAATTACAAGGCGTGCCCAAATAATTGACCATTGAACAGAATAATATGTTTTTAGGGTTCCGTACCGAAAGGGTAAAACGGGACCCTATTGTTTTTGCTCCTCTGTCCGTCCGTCCGTCCGTCCGCCTGTCACCAGGCTGTATCTCATAAACCGTGATAGTCAGCGAACAGAAATGTATTTTTGATGCCGCTATAACAAAAAATTTTTTTTTTTTTTACGTATTTTTCTTTTTTCTTTGTGTTAATGGACATATATTAACCAGTATATTAACGCATTTCATTTAATGTGATTATGAACGACACACCCGATATTAGAAAGGATTATTAAATAATTAGTCTAAATAGCAAAAAAAAAGGAAGGTCGTACGAAGAATCACATTCATCCGTACATTCCTGTATTAAAGGCGAAAGATTGTGACTTTGTGTGTATCTTTGTTACTTTTTCACGCGCAAACGGCTGAAAGGATTTAGTTGAAACTTGATAGTAACATTCAGAATAACAAATATGTTATTTTTGATCCAGTTCCGGTCAGTAGTCCCCTCAAAAATTGAGACGAACCGCCGGTCACATCTACTATTTTTATATGTATAGCAAAAGTAATATTGTATACGCACCAAAAATAGTTTCAATATGCTAAATATAGTTTTTGTTGGCGTTATACCTAATAGCAAGATTGATTTTCTAACAACGATAGCCAAGATGAACGAATATGGCCGCCAAAATTTGACATGTAAAATAACAAATAATAATAATTGCATGCTATAGAAATAATACCCTCGATTGCAACGTTATATCTTCTTACACAGTCTATCTGTATCTCTTTTTTTTATTCTAACTCTCCTATAACGGGCCTGCTGGAAGAGATTTCTTTTGAGATAAGCTGTGCCTTTGTACATTTTTTAATACTTTTATTCTTGTCTGTGTTCTGTGTGTAACTGTGTGCATAAACTGAAAAAAATACTCGGTCTTTCTGAAGCGCTTTCACATAAAAACTGATTTAAATGAAATTGGGTACACAGATAATTTTGAACTACTTTTTATTAGGAAGCTGGAAGTAGTAGCTGGTGACGCGGGTAGAGCCAACAGCTTGTACCTATATTTACAAAAGTGTAAAGTTCCTATTTGTTACTATCTTCTAAAATTACTTCCCGCAACACTGTTCAAGTTCAAAATGATAAATGTATACAAATGATTATGTTTCTTATCTTCAACTTAGTAACAGCCTCGCGGGTCGATCGATCATAAGGTTAACCAACGCTTGGCGCGGCCTGCCCGTGGATGGGTGCTGACCATTTTATCTTGACGAGTTCTTCCGTGTTTCGAAAGGCACGTTAAATTACTGGGTCCCGGCTGTCATTTGAACATTTACGAGAAGTGAGGAGCTACAAAATATGACAACCATGTCTTACAGGGTATTGGGTTGCCCGGGTAACTGGGTTTAGAAGGTCAGATAGGCAGTCGCTCCTTGTAAAGCACTGGTACTCAGCTACATCCGGTTAGACTGGAATCCGACCCCAACATAGATGGGAAAAAGGCTCGGAGGATGATGGGTTGCTTGTGTAACTGGGTTGAGGAGGTCAGGTAGGCAGTCGCTCCTTGTAAAACACTGGTGCTCAGCTACATCCGGTTAATGGAGAAAAGGCTATAGTTATCTTATCTTGGGGAAACAAAGATTTGATAGCTTAACAATCGGATTTTAATCTTTATAATATAATAGGATTAGTGTAATATTGACTGATATACTACGGTCAAAAGATCATAATATTAGTTCTGATAAGTTATCGGTATATTGGCAATTGCACCAAATACTGATAAGGAAACAATTAGGTATTTATTTTATCAAAAAAATCGTTTCTAGTGTTGGTACCTAAGGTGATGGTGAGATTAAGCCAAAATTAAGATGAAAATTATGTATATAAAGTAAAATAAAATTTTATTGTAAAATAATTTAGAAAGATTTTTTAACATTGAACAAAATTATTTTATATTAAGTATAAGTAGGAACAGAACGGTAATATATGAAAAAAAAGTATACAGGTAGTACCAAATAGGTAGTACCATAATATTTATTATTTTTATTAAGGTTTCCAACTGTGATAGAATTTATTAATCGGATCAAAAATATCTTTCCTCTTTATTATAGGAACATAGATTTTTAAGAATTTTATACGCACAGCTACTTAAATACTAACTAATAATTTTTTAATAATATTTACAAAATATTTACATTAATTTTATAAATTAAAAATAAACTAACTTAGATCCAGAAAATGGAGATTACTGGTATTGATAGTAACTTAAACTGTGCCTCAAATAGATCAACCTACGAATTTAATAGATTTGGAGTTCCCCAAGGGAGTGTGTTGGGGCCACTCCTTTTTTTGATCTACATAAATGACATTCCAAAAGCAACTAAACACAAATGTACGTTATTTGCAGACGACATATCAGTCATTATACCCGATCCTAATAATGACATCAATAACTATAAACTAATACTAAAAAGTGCAGTAGAAAACATAATAAAATGGCTTGCTGAAAATA
The DNA here is from genome assembly GCF_022581195.2 of Helicoverpa zea. Taxonomy (NCBI): domain Eukaryota; kingdom Metazoa; phylum Arthropoda; class Insecta; order Lepidoptera; family Noctuidae; genus Helicoverpa; species Helicoverpa zea. The sequence goes on from NC_061479.1 coordinate 2,421,626, forward strand.
ACCTAACCGTAAATATACATAAAACAAAATTTATACAATTCCGAAACTACAAAAGTACACATCAAAGTTTAACAATAGATCACTGTGGGCAAGGTATAGAAGAAGTAAATGAAACAAAATTTTTGGGTATATTATTAGACAAAAATTGCAATTGGAAAGCCCAGGTAAATAATGTGTGTACACGCATAAACAGATTTGTCTATGCCCTTAGAAAAATAAGAAAATTGGCAAGTGACAAAATGGCTTTGTTGGCATATCATGGAAATGTGGGATCTGTTTTAAATTACGGTATTTTGTTATGGGGTAATTCGACGGACATAAATAGGGTTTTGATCTCTCAGAAAAAATGTATACGAGCAATATGTGGGGTGGGGCCATTAGACTCTTGCAGGCCCTTATTTAAAAAACTAAAAGTTCAGACTGTTATTGGTCTATACATTTATGAAATCGCTGTGTTTGTTAAAAAACATGGCCATCTTTTTGAGAAAGCGAGTCTTAATAAAAAATATTCATCAAGGGATCCCACCAGATTGATTGTCCCAGGTAAATCCTCAACTCTGTTTAAAAAAAATTGCAGTTGCATGGCAGTTCAGATTTATAATAAAATTCACAGGCATTTCCGAGAGATGGCACTTGCAAAATTTAAAATTAAATTTAAGAAATGGCTAATTGACAAATGTTTTTATTCAATAGCTGAATTTATGTCTTGTACGTCGAGAAATATAGAAAGTTATTTGTAATTTTTTTTTTTTGTTAAATCGCATTTATTTATATACATATAATTTGGTTTGTCAAATATACCTAATGACTTTGTTTTAATATTCAATATTATTTTAGATTTTTTAAATTGTAATTCCACATTATGATAATGGTCATAATAATATTTGCATGCCGGTTAAACGGCGAGACATGTGAAACACATACCTACTGTAACATCTTGTAATACCATACCATGTTTCTAGCAAATAAAATTTCTGATTTCTGATTTCTGAAAAAAAATTGATTACAAGTACCAACACTAAAGCTGTAGTTTTTCGTAGTATGTATTGTAGCATTAGGTAGGTAAGTATTTCCATACGTAATATTTTATTACCGACATAAAAAATAGCTATAAGAACATAAAACCCATGTTTCAATGACAACTGTAAGCATGTGTAAATTGATATCGAATCATTTTAAATTCGGTGATATATTATTTATAAAGACTTTTATTTTCATAGATATTTACAGCACTTTATATTATTTTAAAAAGGTAATTAGGTAACTATTCAGATTTAAGTCTTATTTTGTCCGTATTTTCATTTACTAGGTATTTATCTTAAGCCTATTTTTAAGCGACTTTATAAAAAGAAGGTTTTCAGTGCTCGATTATCTCATGTTTGGCAGAAGTGATTTGGCTGCGGTTTTCATTTTATATATAGAATTTGTCAGACTTTGAAGTCAATTTTACGTACTTAAGTAAATTATGGCAGTCGGTTTAATTTTTTTGTAATTTAAAACAGAACTTTAAAACGGACATTAAATATAGGTATGTATTTGTTTAATTAAGTTATCAATTTCAATTTAATCCTGCATATTTTAATTAATAAACTACGATTAATATAACTAGCCTATATTTTTTGACATTTGTCGTTGTAAGTTGTCTTTAGAAAATAATACGATAAATTGTAACAAGGAAAAAAAAACTAAAAGTGGGTTTATGGAAAGTTAATTTTGCAGAGTTTTTATATGTATAGATTAACAATATTAATTACTTATTGATTGTATGTCATTGAATTAATAATTAAGGAAAGTATTAAAGTGACATTGCTTGGGTATTAAAAACTTATTAATTATTTCATTCATATTTCTGTTTAGTTTGACCCCCATTTTATTTAAATTTAGTTAATGTGCAACGATGTCGACATACAATTATTTTTTATGGATTCTTTAATAAGGTTGTTTCGTAATAAATGATTAATTGGTAAGTATGTGAACTTGGTTATTTTATTTATTATTTATATTCGAGTAAATATTTTTGTTTATACAGACGTAAAAAAAAAATAAAAAAAAAATACAAAAAAACTGTGAAAAAGTTATGAAAAAATAAATAAATAAAAATTAAAACCCACCTTTTTTGGAATTGAAAACTCCAACCAAAAAATTAAAAACACTCACTAAACAGTCATAACAAAAAAGTCCATACACCAAACAGTTAAGAAAAAATGCACAAAAATAAAAAAAAATCGTTATAAAATGTTCGATTTTTAAATATAAATTCGAATTCGCGCGCGCGCAGCCAACCCGGCCGTGGTCTATTGCGAAATGTGTGTTTAACCTTAGCGCTTACCATTCATCTGTCATACGGCCTCTGTATATAATTTTAATCCACGAATCGCTACTAAGATGGACTATGGTTTTCTTGGTATAAACAACAACAACATAAAGTTGGGTTAAAAATAAAATTGAAAAGGTTTTTTTTTAATTTTTAATTGTCTCTCTTGTTTGAGTAGGTACGTAAAAAAATATTTTGTGCAAAAATGTCCCCGTTTTTGTTTAGGAAGCGTAAAGTTTTATTTTCATTTTTTTATTTCAAAGAAATGTTTACAGAAAATGCCTGCTTTTTTTCGTTTCAGAGAAAAGTCAGCAAAAATTACCGTTTTTAGATTAAGTACTTGTTCTTATTTTTAATATACCTACACAACGAAAAAGTAATCTAACTACAACTTTTTTCCATTATTTAACTGTTCATAAAAAATATGTTTTATTTTTATATCAACAATTGTAAGAAAGTATAATCTAACTACAACTTTTTATCATTATTTAACTGTTCATGGAAAAAAAAATGTTTTTTTTTAATCAATAATTTTATTTCTATGTAAAATAAAAATTAAAATATATCTGATCTAATTATGTTAATTTTAAAAAAGTTTTTTTTTTATAAATATTAATCAATTTAAAAAAAATAAACAAAAAAAAATGCTAACGTGAAAAACCTCATAAACAAATAGTAGGTACAGGCTGTCATGTAATTTTATAATTATTATACCATTGTCTCGTCTCGCTGTGATCCCAAAATTAATGCCAAGGTTTATACACACAAGGATATGCCACTAGAACGACTGTAGTATCTATCTAATATTTTACTATTCTGTTAGGATTAAAGACGATAAGAAAAAAAAAACGGTTTATTTATCAATGTCCATAAAACCGTTTTGTAAACAAATATATCCTCCCAGGATCTTGTATTGGTATATATTTATTTATATTTGAAATTGGGCCTCTATCCCATTTTTATCTGGGATTGATCCAGCATCTCTTCTTACATACTACATAACTTTCTTTCGAATCCTATCGTCTTTCACACAATCCATCCATCATTTAACTGATCATCCCCTTCCTCTACTTTCTTCCACGTTCATTCTGACGACTTTTATATAACGTACTTAAATATTTGTAGGTTACATCTAAAAAAAACTGAATCATTGACTCCATCATCAGCCAATTTTCATGACGCTACGATCCTTGGAAGATGGTTTTAGTTACCTTTGATTCCATACATACAGAGGCCTCTGCTAAATTAATAATGTCAAAATTGAATAGAAATTGTATCGCAATAGCAGTTTTAACCATATCGGGCATTCTGCTACTAATTATAAGACACATGGTTTCAAAGAAAAAATAGCGGAATGCCACATACGTTTCAATCGTGATTGAGTCGTGATTAGATCTTAGTCGGATGTAAATCGTATGCCGCTTAAGTAAAATTAGCAGAATCGTGCCCCTGGTCGACCTAATAAAAGCGTGTTAAAAACAAGTGAAATCGCAGGAATGCATTATATGCAGGGGGATATATTAAAAATCGAAAACGCAGACAAAAATTTCATGATCACGCGACCGCTTAAATGAGAAGTGATAGTGAAATTACGTCCCTTTACGAGTAAAAACTTGATTTTCTTGTTTAAACACCTGACCTTACCCCCACTCGAAATATCGGACCATTGACCATAATGTGGAGCAGAAAAATAAGAGTTTTTTTGTTTTAAATGCAGCCAGCTTCAAACATTAGTACATTGGTAAGGCAGGTTGTCAGACTTTCTGGCTTTTGAATACCCGTAACGACTGTCAAAGATGTTCTAATGACAGCCGGGAAGCCTGGGCCCCAGCAATTTAAGGTGACTTTGACTGTTTGTGAGAAGCAAAATATAAAATGTTTTTTTAAGATCTGATAATATAAAATGATACTACGTACATCAGATTAACATCAAAAACAAAAAAAAAATATTTTGAGTTTATCGTACAGACAAATAGATGCAGTTGTCAAAAAAATTTACACGCCTTTTGAAAGCTTGAGTTGTCGACTGCACTTGCAGCGACTGTTAATATTTATATTTATAAAACTCAACCTTCAGTTAATTTCGGCGAAATGCTAATGTTCTTTGAATAAATAATATAACTTTAGTTAGTAGGTAAAAATAAATTATATAATTTATACGTAGGCTTGTATTTTTCAAGGCTGCTTATATTATGCAAGTAGGGCAATAAACTATATAAACTATACAAGGCCGATTTTATTTACTTAAACTTGATGTTTTATCACATTTTTCTCATAAAACAATATCCTTCGCCGCTTAAAATCAGTCTTCCCAAAGGGTATTGGGTTGCCCGGGTAATTGGGTTGAGGAGGTCAGATAGGCAGTCGCTCCTTGTGACACTGGGACTCAGCTGAATCCGGTTAGACGAGAAGCCGACCCCAAGATAGTTGGGAAAAGGCTAGACATATGATTATGATGATGAATCCTTCATTCTTCATCTCGTCTGTCTGCGATAAACTCTCATACTACTAAACCGATTTTGATGCAGTAACTTAACATCAATTTGAAGATAGACTTATGAGGAAGGTTTAGACGTAGGTACATTTTTACATATTTTATTTATTGAATTCCTTTATAGTATGTGAATAGAATTGGATACCTAAATAAACTACGCTAAGGTGACTTCAGAGCAATAAGGTTGTTCACCGCTAGATTTAGCCTTGCACCAAGCGCCTTTTAATCCTTGTAGACCAAGAGCCTATGCATGTCAGACATTACTTATTTTCCAACAAATGAAATAGGCCTTAGGTTAAAATAACTTTTTGATACTGAGAAAATTATACCGAACTTTCACCACAGGCAGACAATTAAAAATAAGCTTAATACCGTCAGTTGCACAAAGCTCCATTAAAGTTAAAGCTTCTTGAAATCTATTGCTGACTCGTTCCTTGTCAACAAGATAAAAAGTGTCCGCAATAGATTTGAATGAAGCTTTAACTTTACTGGGGCCCGATTATCCTAATTTTACAAGTATACGATTCACGTTCGACTCGGTTCGACTGAGATCCAATCCGGACTCGATTACGATTGAAGCGTATGTGGCATTCCGCTATTTTTTCTTTGAAATAAACGTTTTTATCCCTTTCTGTCATTCAATAATGAATCATTTTGTCTGCAAATGATTTACGATTGCATAATGAATGTAAATCAAACTACCGTATAGACCAAAATCACCAAAACAGCAGACCAATCGCAAACCAATCGAATGTCGTTGGAATACGATTGGTCTTATATTAGTAGCAGAATGCCCGATATGGTTAAAACTGCTATTGCGATCATATTGCGATTCGATTTCTATTCGATTTTGACATTATTAACTTAGGAGAATCGGGCCCCTGGAGTTTTGTGCAACTGACGGTAAAAAACGACGATTGTAAAAAAGATCAGTCTTAAAAAAAAATAAGACGAATTTTGATTGAAATTAATAGACATTGGATAAGATATACGTTTTAATAAGTATGGGATGTGTTGACGATGTAATAATTTTTCAATTTTATTTCAATCAATCTGTGAATTGGCCGTCCGTCGTTAAAAAAATATCGACTAAGCAAAAACTGTGAAGATCTGCACTTTATTAATTCTGAAAAAATAAGTGGGTAATGTTTACCGGCTCTCGCAATATCTTAGACTATAAGCAGCAACTATCAAGGACTTGTACCAGACTTTCTAAATCTAGCCTGGACGGATCTTACACATACATGTCAATGATTTCATACATTTATAAACATACAGGGTAGTTTAATAATCCTTCAATCCTTCTCCGTATGAGAGAAGGCCTGTGCCCAGCAGTGGGACGATAAAAAAGCTGTAACGTAGCTTAATAATTCAAGTTAATACTGCAGCAAACCCCAGCCGGGCCCAGCAGCGCAAAGGCCTGCCAGGACTGCGGGATTGTTCGTGCGAGTTACCGCGGCCCTGGTACATAAAGGGCTTAAGAAGAAACCTGGTGGGTTTTAGTCAGTAAGAGTCTGACACTCCCTCACCGCTGCTAACCCACACCGTGAGGAGTGATTTGATGAATTTCCATAAAAAAGGTATTGTTCGTGGCAAACTTATTGGCGGCTTGAAATATCGTGCAAATAGGTAGCTATACAGACACTTCCCTTTGGTATCAGCGTTCATTAGAGTACCTACTTAAATATTTATTAATTTTAATTAGGAAATAGCTAAAATTATACCTAAATGTAATTTACTTAACCTTAACTATACTCTATCCACGGAAGCAAGAGCTAAAAGGTAAACAAAGAATGACACTTTTTCAAGATGGCGGTATAACCCGACCGATGACAAAATCACAGAGATATTGCGAACATTTTACACAAAAATGTGACGTTTTGTCATCAGTCGGGTTATACCGCCATCTTCAAAAAGTGTCATTCTTTGTTTATCTTTTAGCTCTTGCCTCCGTAGATAGAGTATAATTGCCCTTTTTCCTATACCTACATATTTTCAAGAACTGTCTAGGTTAGTTACTTGTCAATTTTTGGGACACCCTTTATAGTTATAACAACACACTTGATATAACTATGAAGTCTCAAAGTCAAAATAGTTTTTTGAAAATTGGCTAATAAAATTAGCACTTTTTCGCTAATTCATAAAAACATAAAGTATAAAAACCCATACCTATTTCACTCTCCTAAGATAATAAATTCGTGAACCCGGATTAAAATCACACCTACATTCTTTTCAAAGCTAAACTGCACACGTTAAACTGTAGGTCCCGGTTGTCATTGAACATCCTTGGCAGTCGTTACGGGTAGTCAGAAGCCAATAAGTCTGACACCAGTCTAACCAAGGGGTATTGGGTTGCCCGGGTAACTGGGTTTAGGGGGTCAGATAGGGCAGTCGCTCCTTGTAAAGCACTGGTAATCAGCTACATCCGGTAAGACTGGAAGCCGACCCCAACATAGTTGGGAAAAAGACCTGTGCATCATCATCTGTGGCCAATGATGATGATATCCCTATGTATGCTTAAATCTTCAAAACTATGATGCTTTTTTTTAATAGATAAAGTGATTCAAGAGGTTGGTTTATATGTATAATAATATCCATTAAATAGCATTGCACCCGTGCGAACCCGAGGCGGGTCGATAGACTAGTACTTACTTATAAATTGCTTATGTCAAACAATCCATACTTAATAGCAAATCAGCATTATAAAACGGTTATAGAAATTCGAGGATATCTGTATTTCTGCTCTTCGTGATAAAAACTCTGTATTCGTATTCTGTCCATCAAATTCCAAAAAAATAACGACAAAAAAGCAAAAACGAAGTCATAAATCTTGAGGATGCGATAAAAATTTAAATAACAGCAAGCAATAAACAAATTAATGGTCACTTACCACTTGTAACTTTGTGTTAAAACATACAAAAACATCAATTTTATTTAAACGGCCTTTGAGTTAATAACCTCAACCTTCAATTATTTTACTTTATTTCCTAAAAACTTGAGAATGTATGTACATCAATATACATAGCATTTTTTTTTATCCGGTTGCATCATAGAAACGTAACTTTATGTTACTTCGTATTTTTTGGCTTACCAGACTTAAACACGACGAAAAGAAAAAAATATTTCGATATTCTTCGAATCCAAAGACTTTATGTATCATCAATATGCTCCTACCCTAATCCCAATCCATCCATCGTTTCCTTAGTTCTGTCCTTTACTATAAACGTAAGGGACATTTTGTCTTCCAGGGTTAAAGGATAGCACGAGTTATCTTATTTTAGTTATTTTAAAACTGGCACATTGTGGGGTCCACCAGGAACATGACGGGTTTTAGTCAATGAGAGTCTGACACTCCATCACTCTGCATCCACAGGGGGAAGGGTTATTTTATAATTCACACCAAAAAAAGGGTATTTTTGTCACGGCCCTGGTATACTGTGGGCTCTAGCAGGAACATGTTGGGTTCAGGCAGCAAGAGTCTGATACTCCCTAACGCTACACCCACAGCGGGAGAGGTCATTTCATGATTTCCATTAAATATAAGGTGGGCCAATCACAAGGGTCCGATGGGCCACAGATTGAGTATGGCTGGTCTGACCGTTTTTTTTGCAGTCGAAGTTACGTCAAAAAGTGACAGCTGTCAAAGTCAACTGCACAAAACGCAGTGGCACTATATATAATCTTTATCGTCCAGTCATCGGCGTGACGCATACGTACCTACAATGTCTGCTACACTATCTCAGTCTCGTGTCAACGGTACCTAATAAAAAGGTTAAATAAAACACAATGATTATGAAAGAGATTTATGTTAACTAATTAACATAACGTAAATTGTCATAGCTGTTATTAGTACCAAACTATTTAGTAATCTGTGTTAGTACTCGATGATAAGAGCATGTTATTATGTACAGTTACCGGCACGGATGTCGGGCCCTGACCTTCACCTGCGCACAAGCGATTTACTGCCTTATTGCCTTATGCGTACGGGTGCGCAAAGCGATCCCCACTCTTCCGCCGAGAGCCCGACATCCGTGCCGGTAACTGTATTAAGTTCTTATATAAACTAGGCAACTTAAAGGGCTGTGGGAATTTTCGAAATAGTTTTCGCTGCCCTGGGCAATATCGTCCTTCATCCCGTGAAGCCTGCTAAAAAATGGACGAGGCTCTGGCTACCGACTGGTGCCATCACACAGCATCGAGCAGGATAACCTTTGGGCAACAGCATATTTTCGAAGCTGACAATACACCACAGACCACACAGGGTCAGCAACACACATGCCCAGCGTGGTGAGTATCTGCAAACTCCCTCCAGCTTGTGGAGGCAGCAGTCTAGCAAAGGCCGTCTTTCGGCCGGGGCCCTGGTTCACTGTGGGCTCCAGAAATAACACGAGAGAATTTAAGTTAATAAGAATCTGACAATTTCTTCTGCTCCCACAACACGACTGCTCTTTATTTGATGATTTTCCACCTGAAAAAGAAATGTTTTGAATAAGACTTTTCATTACGCACGTCTTTCGTAAGTTTTCGTCATTTGCCGGTTGCTTGCCGCTTGTGCTAAGCCGGATATAGTATTCTTCTTATATTAAAACAAAAAATTCGGCACCGACGCACTTCTTCTGTGGTGTGATTCTGTAAGACTTCATTCTTAACTTCGCATCTGAATCCGCCGTGAGTTTCGTGATTGGCATTCACAAACTACACTAGCGCTACTCTTGCGAGCGTGTTTGCGAGTTGAACTAAATTAAACTCGAGATTTTGACAGATAAAGTATGAGATGACTTTTAGAACGTTTTGAACCGAATGCGAATTGAGAGTGAATAGCGAAGTGAAATGCGAGTTGTTGTCTGAATTTTATAGAATCGACGTACTGGTCTACTCGCTCTAGCAAAAACTATATCAAATTGCATGCAAATGTGGTAAATTGTCCGCGAAATTGCAACCTTTGTGCGCAAACACATGCTAACTGTGGGCTCGCGTCAACGCGTAAATTTTTTGTTCGCAAATATATTGTGGGATCTTGCTCTAATAGTACCACTATAATACTAGACTAACCGTTAGAACTTGTCAGGTTAGTAAACCTATAGCTTACATGGCTAAGTTGTCTACCTAGTCTAGATTTCTATAGAAGTAGCGTAGAGCTCGGGTTCGATTTCCGGGTCGGGCCGGCGAAATCACGTTGAAAGTTAGAAACTATCACAAAGCAGCCCTGTAGTCTGGAATTTGGTGACTGATATAGTTATCGGCACGAATCTTGAGCTCTGACCTACATCTGCGCAGAAGTGATTTATTAGCAAAGAACCAATCCCGAGTGACGGCTATGACGCGATGCACGCTGCGGACCAATCACCGCTTTAGCCCGCCCCCGCGCCTCACTTCATACCACAAAAGGGACCCAATAAATTACTTCTGCGCAGGTGAAGGTCAGAGCTCAAGATACGTGCCGATAACTATACACCCGTGGGAGTACGTTAATGTTATGATCTTTCTCCAGTGGTGTCGGATTGTAGTCCCATCGCGCTATGAGAGTGAAGGAATAGTGAGTGCACCTCTGTCCAGGCAAATGCTTGTGCACTATAATGTCCTGCGCAGTATATTGCGTAGTGTATAACAATACTTAGGACACCTGATGTCGATTCATTACTTTAAATTAAACAATCGACACGCGTTGGATTATGTTATGATTTATTATAAAGCTTTACTATAAACTAATGTAACCTTGACTTACATTGATCAAAACAAAATACCTAATTAGGTACTCCGTTCACCTATCCGTACCTATTTCTGTTCAAGATGAAGTTCCTACCTCAAAAACAACTGAACGTACAGACTTTCATGCCGTTAATTTTCTTCAATAGATACAGTTATTCGATTCGTAAAGAAACTATAGATTTCTGTATAGCTAGTTGTAGGCAAGGTAGGTTATTGCAAATCTGGGAAAGGTAAAATACTTTTCATTTTCAACCGTTTTTGCAGCGAGCAGACGGACTACTCGAGGGAAGATTCTGTCACGAAATGCAGCCTGATGATAGACATGATAGTTTTCTTTTGGGTATGGAACCCTGAATATAGCCCTTTGAACCCTACAAGCCCTAATTTCCTCTCGCTTTCTCTAGCTAGGTCACTCGGGGATTGTGAAGCTTCTAAACAGTGAACGAATTCAAATTGGTTGAGTAGTTCTGGAGCCTTTACCTATGTAATGTAAATAAAGATGAATATTTTTTTGTTTGTTTTAGTTTGTCAAGAAAACCCTTTAATCCAGTATTAAATAACACCATAGCCAGTACGACTTAAAGTCAAGTTAAAGATTTTGTGGTCAATGACAGTCCGTAACACACATTTTAGCCTGTCCAACTGGTTTTGAACTAGCTCTGACCCGCGGCGGTACTTAACTGTTAGATAATCTATTCTAGGCACTTACTTAGGTGAATTTAATAAGTTTAGACACGAATGCTTGTATGCAATTTTGCTGTCTACACCTCTATACCTATCCTCCTCCTAGCGTCGTATTCCTCAATGTTGAGGGTCGTGAAGTCCTCTTAGGATTAACTTCTCTCTGACGGTGTCCCGCCATCTACGCCTGTTCTTCGCATCATGCAGAGCGCTGTGTAGTTGGGTGTCTAAAGCGGAGCGGACCTGATCTGACCACCTTGTTGGACTACGGCCCCTAGGTCGTTTGCCATCAACCTTCCCGGTGACTATTAGCTGTTCAAGGTTGTGGCCCTCCTCTCTGGCTATGTGTCCGAAAAGCTCTACCATCTAAATACCTATAATAAAGAGGAATAATGTTGTTTGTTTGCACCCTAAGGGCACCGAAACTACTTAAACTATATAAAAAATTCTTTTACTGTCGGAAAGCTACACTCTTCGGTCCCGAGTAAAAGAGGTTATATTTTATCCCGGCAAGGGCAGCAATTCCTACGGGTAGCGGTTGAATCCGCGGGAAATCACCTGGTATTAAATTTTGTACGCTTAGCTAAGTAACATACAGACCTATGGGTCGATTGATCTTATAGCTAAGTAACATGACATCTACATATGTCATGACGAGTTCCTCCGTGTTTCAGAAGTCATGTTAAATTGGAGTGTCCCGGCTGTCATAGGAACATCGTTGGCAGTCGTTACGAGTAGTAGGAGCTAGAAAGTCTGACAATCAGTGTTACCAAGAGACAGAGGGTTGCCCGGGTAACTGATTTGTCTAGTTGTCCTCAACCTCCTAGCTGTCTATCTGACCTCCTGGACGCTCCTGGAGCGCTGGTACTCATCTAAATCCAGTAATGGAGGCTAAAAACCTAGGGAGGTCTCGCACAACTGAACTGAAATTCATTTTTCGTCACAATCTGAGCCCAAAGCATGTTCTATCCATCATTGCTGCTTATTAACCTCTAACGTGAACATTTTCTTGATAATTCTAGAAATAACATATTATGTCATAACTTAACGAAAACAAAGGAAGTTGATCTATAAAGAGCAATCTATAACCAAATACTTAATAGAACTGAAATAATAAAAATGATTGTCTAAGCACGGAGAAGTGATATCATATTGTTCTTGACCTCTCAATGATAAGGGCTGATAAGTGTTATTAAATATAGGTTGAACTTGAATTCGTCTAAACTCTTAACTAATATAATATTACCTCGACTTTACTCTTGTAAGTCGCTTCCGTAAAAATTATGTAAGCAACTTTTTAATTTTCGTTTGTTGGTATCCTAAATGAATCGATTGAAAACTTTTTTTACTGGGGCGCGATTCTACTAATTTTACTCAAGCGACATCCGACTGAGATCCAATCACGACTCAATTACGATTGAAGCGTATGTGGCATTCCGCTATTTTTAGGGTTCCGTACCCAAAGGGTAAAACGGGACCCTATTGTTTTCGCTCCTCTGTCCGTCTGTCCGTCCGTCTGTCACCAGGCTGTAAGTATCTCATGAACCGTGATAGTTAGAGTATATTGCGCAGTATATTGCGTAGTGTATAACAATACTTAGGACACCTGATGTCGATTCATTACTTTAAATTAAACAATCGACACGCGTTGGATTATGTTATGATTTATTATAAAGCTTTACTATAAACTAATGTAACCTTGACTTACATTGATCAAAACAAAATACCTAATTAGGTACTCCGTTCACCTATCCGTACCTATTTCTGTTCAAGATGAAGTTCCTACCTCAAAAACAACTGAACGTACAGACTTTCATGCCGTTAATTTTCTTCAATAGATACAGTTATTCGATTCGTAAAGAAACTATAGATTTCTGTATAGCTAGTTGTAGGCAAGGTAGGTTATTGCAAATCTGGGAAAGGTAAAATACTTTTCATTTTCAACCGTTTTTGCAGCGAGCAGACGGACTACTCGAGGGAAGATTCTGTCACGAAATGCAGCCTGATGATAGACATGATAGTTTTCTTTTGGGTATGGAACCCTGAATATAGCCCTTTGAACCCTACAAGCCCTAATTTCCTCTCGCTTTCTCTAGCTAGGTCACTCGGGGATTGTGAAGCTTCTAAACAGTGAACGAATTCAAATTGGTTGAGTAGTTCTGGAGCCTTTACCTATGTAATGTAAATAAAGATGAATATTTTTTTGTTTGTTTTAGTTTGTCAAGAAAACCCTTTAATCCAGTATTAAATAACACCATAGCCAGTACGACTTAAAGTCAAGTTAAAGATTTTGTGGTCAATGACAGTCCGTAACACACATTTTAGCCTGTCCAACTGGTTTTGAACTAGCTCTGACCCGCGGCGGTACTTAACTGTTAGATAATCTATTCTAGGCACTTACTTAGGTGAATTTAATAAGTTTAGACACGAATGCTTGTATGCAATTTTGCTGTCTACACCTCTATACCTATCCTCCTCCTAGCGTCGTATTCCTCAATGTTGAGGGTCGTGAAGTCCTCTTAGGATTAACTTCTCTCTGACGGTGTCCCGCCATCTACGCCTGTTCTTCGCATCATGCAGAGCGCTGTGTAGTTGGGTGTCTAAAGCGGAGCGGACCTGATCTGACCACCTTGTTGGACTACGGCCCCTAGGTCGTTTGCCATCAACCTTCCCGGTGACTATTAGCTGTTCAAGGTTGTGGCCCTCCTCTCTGGCTATGTGTCCGAAAAGCTCTACCATCTAAATACCTATAATAAAGAGGAATAATGTTGTTTGTTTGCACCCTAAGGGCACCGAAACTACTTAAACTATATAAAAAATTCTTTTACTGTCGGAAAGCTACACTCTTCGGTCCCGAGTAAAAGAGGTTATATTTTATCCCGGCAAGGGCAGCAATTCCTACGGGTAGCGGTTGAATCCGCGGGAAATCACCTGGTATTAAATTTTGTACGCTTAGCTAAGTAACATACAGACCTATGGGTCGATTGATCTTATAGCTAAGTAACATGACATCTACATATGTCATGACGAGTTCCTCCGTGTTTCAGAAGTCATGTTAAATTGGAGTGTCCCGGCTGTCATAGGAACATCGTTGGCAGTCGTTACGAGTAGTAGGAGCTAGAAAGTCTGACAATCAGTGTTACCAAGAGACAGAGGGTTGCCCGGGTAACTGATTTGTCTAGTTGTCCTCAACCTCCTAGCTGTCTATCTGACCTCCTGGACGCTCCTGGAGCGCTGGTACTCATCTAAATCCAGTAATGGAGGCTAAAAACCTAGGGAGGTCTCGCACAACTGAACTGAAATTCATTTTTCGTCACAATCTGAGCCCAAAGCATGTTCTATCCATCATTGCTGCTTATTAACCTCTAACGTGAACATTTTCTTGATAATTCTAGAAATAACATATTATGTCATAACTTAACGAAAACAAAGGAAGTTGATCTATAAAGAGCAATCTATAACCAAATACTTAATAGAACTGAAATAATAAAAATGATTGTCTAAGCACGGAGAAGTGATATCATATTGTTCTTGACCTCTCAATGATAAGGGCTGATAAGTGTTATTAAATATAGGTTGAACTTGAATTCGTCTAAACTCTTAACTAATATAATATTACCTCGACTTTACTCTTGTAAGTCGCTTCCGTAAAAATTATGTAAGCAACTTTTTAATTTTCGTTTGTTGGTATCCTAAATGAATCGATTGAAAACTTTTTTTACTGGGGCGCGATTCTACTAATTTTACTCAAGCGACATCCGACTGAGATCCAATCACGACTCAATTACGATTGAAGCGTATGTGGCATTCCGCTATTTTTAGGGTTCCGTACCCAAAGGGTAAAACGGGACCCTATTGTTTTCGCTCCTCTGTCCGTCTGTCCGTCCGTCTGTCACCAGGCTGTAAGTATCTCATGAACCGTGATAGTTAGAGAGTTGAAATTTTCACGGATGATGTATTTCTGTTGCCGCTACAACAACAAATACTGAAAACTAGAATAAATAAATATTTTGGGGGGCTCCCATACAACAAACGTGATTTTTTGCTCGTTTTTGCTCTGGTACGGAACCCTTCGTGCGCTTATCCAACTCGCACTTTGCCGGTTTTTTCTTTTTAATTAACGTTTTTATCTTTTTCTGTCATTCAATAATGAATCATATTGTCTGCAAATTGTTTACGATTGCAATATGATTGTAGAGCAAACTACCGTATAGACCAAATGGCAGATCAATCGCAAACCAATCGAATGTCATTGGAATACGATTGGTCTTTTATTAGTACCAGAGTGCCCGATTTTTCGTAAAAACTGCTATTGCGATTCAATTTCTATTCAATTTTGACATTATTAACTTAGGAGAATCGGGCCCCTGGTGCCTAGGTGATAAGAGCCCTTTTTCTTCCGGGTGCACTGAAAGATCATGAAAAATTACTATTGCGATACTTAGTTCTTATAAATAGTGTACTTAGATAAGTTTCTACAACTGACTTTGCTCGCTACAGATCTTGCAACTTTGTAGACCTATCTCTGTAGGTACAAAGAATTATCTAGACTGAATTCATTAGTACCTACACAAATAATGATTTATTTCCAAGTACAAATTACATAAGCACCTAGGCAAAACAACAAACAAATTAGTGTACGAACACGGATTCGAACTCACGTACTATATGTTAAAAGGTCAGTGATGCACATGTTGGTACATATTAATAAATTCATATGGGTTTTAATTGTTCTTGTCAACCATAGATATAGAAAAGTAGATAGACTGGCAATAGAGTCATTTTTTGTCAAGCCATTATCATCATCATCTGCCAACCTTTTCCCAACTATGTTGGTGTCGGTTTCCAGTCTAACCGGTGGCAGCTGAGTACCAGTGCTTTACAAGGAGCGACTGCCTATCTGACCTCTTCAATCCAGTCACCCGGGCAGCCCTGGTAAGAGAGATGTCAGACTTCCTGGCTGGCTTACTCGGAGGCAGGAATTTTACAGTCTGTCCGTTTTTTGTAAAGTTGACAGTTGCTGTCAGTACAAAAAATACTATTATCCTTTGAAAACAGACAGCTCCACTAAAAACGCAATGGCATAGCAGTTGAGCGACTTTTTCATGTGCAAGTAAATATGTGCTGCTTTCCTGAACATTAAAATCGGTAAGTAACAATGTTTTTTTTTTTCATTTTGATCATAAAACGTTAAAATCATTTTTCAAAATATCGTCGATTCTTGTTGTTAAAATTACGTTTGAGGTTTGAGGTTGTCACGCATTGCCAATCTATGACACGTTCCAATCTTAAATCTATGGATGTCAACTACAAACGGTGTCATATTATCTAACCATTGTGTGATCGTTAATCTTAATTTATGTACACTTGTCACTGACTTTGTTGCGTTTTCAGGGTCCGGAAGAGGTCTTGTCCTCGTGGCGCCAATAGACATGGTGAAAAGTAATTAGTCCGTCTTTAAGATAACCCTAAAATAATGGACATTTATTTTTTATTTTCTCTCTCAAACAAATAATAACGAAGATATAACGCGAATGAATTTTGTATGACGTCACTTATAGGTACAAAGGACAATGCTATTCTTTGTATGGAAGTTGGGCTCAAGAGTTGCCCACAGTAACTGCATAGTGTATTATGTTCCATAGGCTTATAATAGGTCCCAGACCGAAATATTTCGAAATCTATCCCAGGAGTGCTGAGAAAAACTGGTTTGACTCTTATTCAATACTACGAAAAATATGCTTACGAACTCTTAACTATTCCACTTTTATTACCTTAATTGAAATGCATTATAATATTAATCGACAAATACGAGGTATTGAACGAGATTTTTTTTTACCGACTTCAAAAAATGGAGGAGTTTCTCAGTTCGTTTGTATTCTTTTTACGTAAGTACGTGCATAACTCCGTCGTTTACCAACCGATTTAAACAATCATTTTATTGTTTAAAAGGATTTACTTTCCAAATAGTTCCAGGGTCCAGGGTCTGGTGATAGAAACCTTAAAACATTATGGAACTCTCGGAAATTGTAAGCACATATCGAATAAAAACTTGTCATTCGGGTATATGTCTCCGACACCACAAAACTGTGGAGGTTAAGACCTGACCTGACGATGGAGACGACAGTGAGACGAGGGAACTCCTCAACGGTATCTATTTACTACCTCGTGTTTGAGCTTATTTTATTCGTCTTGATAAGATTTTTCCATTGCCATTAAGGATTTGCATGACGCTACTCGAACTTAGGACTGATTGTGGTAGATAGAGACTGAAAAGCAAGAGAAACAACAATTACCTTTAAACGTCTATTTCTGTTTTTTTTTTTATCCTGTTAACAGTAAAACCACTATCTATCTGAATGTTATTTCAAGAAAAGAGGTTGTTAGGTTTGTGGCTGCTTAAAATGGCTTGCTAACAATGGCTGGCTAACATTAGAACTGGTTTTTCTCGGGACCTCTGGGACCGATTTCAAAAATATTTGGATTCCGTCTTAAGAGTGAAGTAAAAAACCTATTTTAACCATTCCCACTACTGGGCAAATGGCTTGGGCTTCATAAACTGACTGTTCAAGTTGGACATTAGAACCGGGTTTTCTCGGAACCTCTGGGACCGATTTCAAAAATATTTGGATTCCGTCTTAAGAGTGAAGTAAAGAACCTATTCTAACCATTCCCACTACTGGGCAAATGGCTTGGGCTTTATAAAGTAACTGTTCAAGTTTAACATTTGAACCGGTTTTTCTCGGGACCTCTGGGACCGATTTCCAAAATATTTGGATTTCGTGACAACAGTGAAGTAAAAAACCTATTCTAACCATTCCCACTACTGGGCAAATGGCTTGGGCTTTATAAAGTGACTGTTCAAGTTTAACATTTGAACCGGTTTTTCTCGGGACCTCTGGGACCGATTTCCAAAATATTTGGATTTCGTGTTCAGAGTGCACTATGGAACCTATTTTAATAATTCCCACTACTGGGCAAATGGCTTGGGCTTTGTTAAGTGACTATCTATGGAGAACATTTGAACCGGTTTTTCTCGGGACCTCTGGGACCGACTTCAAAAATATTTGGATTTCGTGTTCAGAGTGCACTATGGAACCTATTTTAATAATTCCCACTACTGGGCAAATGGCTTGGACTTTATTAATTGACTGTTCAAGTTTGACATTAGAACCAGTTTTTCTCGGGACTTCTGGGACCGATTTCCAAAATATTTGGATTTCGTGATAACAGTGAAGTAAAGAACCTATTCTAACCATTCCCACTACTGGGCAAATGGCTCAGGCTTTGTTAAGTGACTATCTATGGAGAACATTTGAACCGGTTTTTCTCGGGACCTCTGGGACCGATTTAAAAAATATTTGGATTTCGTGTTCAGAGTGCACTATGGAACCAGCTGAAACTACTCCCACTGCTGGGCAAACTTTGAGCCCACACCCTGGCATTGTCCTTTTACACAAAAGTTCTCAATCTTAAATGTAAATATTTAATGTTTTTTTTTTTTAATAAAAAAATGCGTGTATAATATATTTGGCCAATCTAAATACGGACTAATTAGAATCACATTTTTTAAACCATGTTGATGATTTATACATGGGAGAGCACGTTAATATCGGTCTGTCTGGTCTCTCTCCAGTCATGTCGAATTACCGTCTCATCGTGCTATGGGAGTGAAGGAATAGGAAGCAAGCAAATGCTTGTGCACTATACTGTAATATGTCCTGCGCAGCTAGCTAATCTTACATGAGAACAGCTGTCGTCACCGATAATCGGCTAGGAGGACATCATCAGTAGACACACAATACAAAACCCCCGTTTGTTTAACGAAAAAAAACAATTGAACTCAAAATCACTTACAATTCTGCTCAGATCCCCAAATTAAAATAGGTGCATGAATTTACATAACTAAAATCAGATTTTTTGTTTATCCGATCTCGTTTTGACGTACAAAATGCAGTCGGCTTTGTTTTCAAGCAAATTAATATTCTAAATGAATAATACGAGTATCTTCCTTGATATCAATCAATAATGTGTGGGCCTAATACTAATACTCGTTGTTTCGTAATGAATAAGTAGGTACCTACATGATAATAGTAATGAAGGTTAAGCGATGCTTTGAGGTTAGTTCGTGGATGGGTGGCGATTGAAAGACCATTTTTTTAGGGTCTGTAGTATTGGTGTGAAAGAGCGATAGATATAGTAATGACGTATTTATGATCTAGATATAACTACTAACAAATGAACAAGAAACACTGATTTTGTACTGATCGATTTGAAAAAATCTTTCACCGTTGGGAAGCCACATTATTCCCGAGTAACATGGGCTATGTTTTATCTAGATACGGCTAGACTATCCCAGAGTATCTAACATTTAAACTACCTATATTTTGTCCAGGTACGGGAAGAGTTCTGCCGAGACGCAGCTGAAACCACGGGAAATAGCAAATATAGAATATGGTGATGGTCTACGCCCTGATGGTCCATAATCGTGACAATAATTTTATGTACACTATGGAATGCTATAAACTATATGAATATTAAAATAATTTAAAGTATTTCACGCAATTGCGTTTATACGTCGTTTTAACGTCTGTGAAAAATACGTTTTACAATAAAAATATATTCTCTAATGAGTTGCGAAGCTGTGAGAACTCCGACAATGTGTAAATAAAGAAATATTTTTTTAACAATAAACAGTTGACAATCTTTGATTGCAGTCATAATTGTCAAGGGCATGAAGGTTCAGAAATACGAGATTTCACTGGTGTGCGGCACAGTGGTGCACACAAATGTATCTTCTGGCTCTAGCAAACAGTAGCAAATTGCGTGCGAACATTTCTAAAATGTTAGCGAAATTGGAACCCTTGTGCGCGAACACATGCTAGCTGTGAACTCGCGCTAATGTTTTGCGTTTAGGTACCTACATGTTTTGTTCGCGAATGTGTGCAAACAGTTTTGGTGGAATCTCGCCTTACAGTGTCCTCACGAGTGATCATGATCCAGTAATTCTAACAGCCAGCCTTAGTTGAGGAGATCAGATAGGCAATCTAGTCTGCTTCTTTCCAACCATAAAACTAGAAAGTAGTGAAAAGTCCATTTTATGGTAAAAAGTGTTAATTTTGTTGGCCATCCTTTTATTTTCTACAAAGAAGTCTTACGGTAATAACCCTTTCTAATGTCTACCTATTGTGGCTTTTTGCTTTGACTAAGATTCCTTCGATTTGGCGCACTCAGGCACACTAGTGTTTACTTTAGACTGATGATGTTTTCTAAGCACCCAATGCAATATAATATAACGCACAATGCGTATCTATCCTTCGTTTAGAATTAGATACGCGTGCAGCGCGCGCGCCGAATTACAACGTGCACCTATCAATCAATTGGACGGGTGACACCATTTTTGATTGTCAAAGTTGATCGGAGTTTAAAACTATCGATTTAATGTGTTACTATGTTTGAAAAGACTGTGTTTTGTTGATGAAATTGATGAAGATTATTAATTCGTTGATTTATTAATTGATGAAATTAACTTGGAAAGAAAAATTGTTTTATTTAGGGAAATATAAGCAAATGGGACACAAAAATAAATAAATAGTGAGAACTTTTTTCTATAATTATGTCTAGGTAAATAAAGTAAAGTCGGCTTTAAATTAGATGTTCAATAACGATTTTAAATTCAGCTAAGTTCAATAGATCAGTTCAGCCAAACGTGAGATAATCATGCACAAAAAAATATGCATACATACAGATGAAACTGAGAACCTCCTCTTTTTTGAATTAAAAACGTAAGACGAAGCTTAGTTTAAGTCGTTACAGGCTATTAAAAACTTTGTTCTGCATTATTTCCTAACCTTTGACATCTGATCGGACTTCAAACGACCGTGAACTGTGGTTTTATTTCGGCCTTTCTTCTCAGGGTCAGAGGTTAAAATTAACCAATATCTAGTGCCTAATGCATGTAATTTTGATTCAAGTATTTTAAGAGTGCAGTTCTTAATAGAAACAAATGATTCTGGCGATTGTATTCAGTCATTATCTGATGTATTTACACTAAAACTAAAAAGTGATATAAACTCCTCATCGCTGTCGGCCGGGATCCTGCCCAAAAGGCTGGCAGCATTGACACGCTGGATGTCAATATCTTCTGATCTCGCTGCCCTGTTCCCAATTTTATTTGGGGTCGGCGCAATAGGTAGGTATGTCTTCCGCTCCCATTTTTCCCTGTCAGTAGTCATACTGGCTGGATGGCAATATCTTCCTCGAATTATTTAAAGACAAGAAATAGATAAAATTCTGCCTGACACCTGAGCATTCGGGTAAACCCTTTTTAGTGCTCTCTTCGGCCTGCCAACTTCTAGACTCTGGGCTGTTTTGGTAAAAAAATTCTAGTGTGAGCTGGGAACCGAACCCAGGAATCTGTGAACGAAAGTTCGAGTTTGCGCCCACTGCGACCAATGGAGCATTTTATTTTGATCCTGGTGAAGTATACAAAATAAACTGTTAAAAGTAAGTAAAACTAATATTGCATTTTGAAGGGCTTTCAAACTTACTAAGGCAAAACACAAAATTACCTTCTACAACCTGATTTCAATGTTTAGGTGAGGTAATACTTAAAATGCCGGTTTTCAACGTACATAATATTGCATAATTTGTTGGAGTTCATGGCCTTACCTACTATAACTGTGTGTCTGCCAAGGTATTCCTTTCTCTGGCGTGATAGATCTGTAGCCAATGGATGGACAGATACATAATCCTTGCTTAAATAAACTAAGAGCGCACTGCAGACATTTAGTCGGCCGATAGTTTGTTTGGGCTCATATATAATACAATATGAAGATTATAGTGCGCACATTACATAGATCAGGGATTTCACAGATATCAGACGGTCTGATTTTTTTTTTCCAGCCATCGGGCCACGGTAGACCGACGATTAGAAGAAATTGTCGGGCTGTAGATGGATGCGGGCTGTCCAACACCGGGATAGACCATTAGGGTTGCTACTAGCTACACACATAAGCGGGCGGCATTGTCGGTTTGGCAGTACCTTTAAGTCGAACAACAAAACCGTCCCGTATCAAATACTGCATTTGTTCGGATTGTTCGGTTCGATTTCCGGGTCGGGCCGAAATCGCTTAGTGGGTTTTCTTAAAAAACTTTCTCAAAGCAGCCCGTAGTTTGTGATTGATTCACCCGTGCATCGCGGTCCTGCGCCTGATCTCTTTCCGGTGGTGTCGGATAGCCGTCCCATCGGGTTATGAGAGTGAAGGAATAGGGAGTGCACCTGTGTCTGCGTAAATGCTCGTGCACTATAATATGTCCTGCGCAGCTGGCTGATCTCCTTAAATGAGAACAGCCGCCGTGGCCGAAATCGGCCGTGGACGCCATGTTCGGCTTGTGCAGATACGAGAACTACCTACCTTGATCGCTGCAAGTCGAACGGTATGCGACGACTCCTGCGGTTCTTACAATTCGGCAGCCGAGCATAGTGATTCCCGAGCATTCATCTTCATATATTTATTCGGTTTTGTCGCCCAGATGTGCCGAATAATGCCGGCCTGTGTGTATAGCATCCCCTATTCATAATCATATTTGTTACATTTATTACATTAGGTACATCTAGGTTTAACCCATAGTTACTCATGGTTAGGGCTGCCATCCGTCCGGGTTTCCCCGGATTTGTCCTCGTTTGGAGGTCGTCCGGGGGCCGTCCGGGCGGGGTTTCAAGAAGTGTCCGGGGAAAACCCGGACACTTTTCATGTAAGGAAGCACCTCATTGAATTTAAGTATATGTTAATAGTAAATGGATTACAAATTAAGTATTATTTTGTTTAAAAAAAATCGTACTCGTTCGGGGAAAAAATGCGAATTACGCCAAATGTCCGGGTTTTTCAAATGTTTGTCCGGGTTTGGCGAGATTCGAGATGGCAGCCCTACTCATGGTGTCTTCAACCCGCCATGTAACGGTTTAGACATAGTTCAGACGTAGCGTATAAGTACTTACTGAAGGTCGCGGCGTGCGTGACGCGGGTAGGCGCGACTTCACGCGACCCGCTGTCTAATTACACCCCTGTATTAAGAACAAATAACATTGTAATAAGTACCTAAGGTATTTATGCAGCTTTAAGGGTTTACAAGATCTCTTGTTCAGTTCTCGGGACGGGCCGAAATCGCTTTGTGGGTTTGAGAAACTTTCACAAACAGCCCGGAGTCAGGACCGGTGCACGTAAATGTTGGTCCTGCTTGTGATCTCTCTCCGGTGGTGTCGAATTGCCTTTCCATCGCGCGCAGAAGTGAAGGAATAGTGAGTGCACCTGTGTCCAAGCAAATACTTGTGCACTATAGGTAATATTATGTCCTGCGCAGCTTGCTGATCTCGTTATAGACGTTAGACGATAGACGTTACCCGGGGATTAAAAGGTGGGGACATTTATTTACATATTTACAATACCTACATATAAACACTATCCTAGTAAACCAATAAAATAAATAACAACTAAAACTCGGGTACCTATAGTCTAGCTTTAACAGTGAAAGAATTTTCCAATTCGGTTCAATAGTTTCGCAGCCTTTAGGGGTACAAACAAAAAGCTTCCTCTTTATTATATTACGTAGTATAGGTGGATAGCAAATTACCTACACGTAAAATAATGCAACACAAATAAATCATTGCCTAGATCTACTAGACAACCGAATCACGCGCCTTTGTGACGACGTGACGACATTTGTGACAAATATCCTTTTTAGTTTTCTTTTCCCCTTTGCAATACTTCAATAGTGATATATTGGTATTTAAGTATGTTACAATGGGTACATGTGCGAATTTTAATTGTTTGATAGGCTCAAGAGAGATTACTAATTAGTGAATAGTCGCTACGTTCAGTCAGGGTCTTTTCGTGAATTTTTTAAGCAGAGAGCACGATAAAATGTAGGTAGCGGCTGTCATTGAACATCTTTGGCGAGAGATCTTTTGGAGATCCAATCACGACTCAATTACGATTGAAGCGTATGTGGCATTCCGCTATTTTTTCTTTTAAATAAACGTTTCTATCATTTCTGTGATTCAATAATGAATCATATTGTCTGCAAATTATTTACGATTGCAATATGATTGTAGAACAAACTACCGTAGACCAAATTGCAGACCAATCGCAAAACAATCGAATGTAATTGGAATACGATTGGTCTTATATTAATAGCAGAATGCCCGCTAAGGTTAAAACTGCTGTTGCGATTCAATTTCTATTCAATTTTGACATGATTAACTTAGCAGAATTGGGCCCCTGGTACTCGGCTGCTTTCGTTTAGACTGGAAAACGACCGCAACTTGATTGGGAAAAGGCTAGGCAGATGATGAACCAATTAGGTATTATTAATGTCATCAACCCACTACGCACATTTACTGTTTAATGATAACTCTGCCAATGACATCATCTCAAATCTTTGCTTTGCTAACGTAATCGAACTTTAAAGAAACAAAAAAAATTGCGATAAGCGCAATAAATTCTTTATTAACCATTCAACGCAATAAAAGTCACGAGACGGGTTCAAAATAGTACAAGTACCTACAATAATAATGTATAACAACGTAGTAACTATTTGGTTATCTTTTGGTTTGTGGTAAAAGATAGGGAAAGGCTGGCTACATACAATCTTTTTTTGTGCATATAGCAGCTGTCAATTTTCAGGGAAAATGTTTTTTTTGTATTGACGGACAGGACTGTCAAGTCAACTGCACCAAAAAACGGTCAGACCATAGCCATAGGTAACGATTTTGTGAGTAGGTAGCACATCTGATCGCCACAAAAAATCATTTACTTATTATCTCATTTTTATTTTATAGGTATACATACTAGCCCAAAATATAGCTCAACTGGAGTACCAGAGTACCAGTGGTCTCGGATTCGATTCCCAGTTTAGCTCGGGCTGAAAAGTGGGTTTGAAAAACTTTCAAAAAGTAGCCCAGAGTCTGGAAGTTGGTGATTGATACACCCATGCATCGGAAAACGCGCTAATGCTGGTCCTGCGCCTGATTTTTTGACATTATTGTCTGGCAACCTATACCTTAAAAAATCGCTAATGTTTTGTTTTGTTTTTGAACGGTTTCCTAATCCATAAATTGACTATGTAAAAACGGCCAAAAACATGATAAAAATTTTGAAACATACCTACGCACCAAAATATATTAACAATTGTTTGTTTTGAAATAAATAATACCTACTTGTATTGACAGGGTCGTAGCGTAGGTCAAGCCAAGAGACATAATATGATATATTAGTTCTATACATAGGTATTTATTTGCCTGGTTCTATTAAAATATTCAACTTTCAACAAAAGCGATTTCGGCCCGACCAGGGGCCCGATTCTCCTAATTTTACTTAAGCGACATACGATTCACGATCGACTCGATTCGACTGAGATCCAATCCCGACTCGATTACGATTGAAGCGTATGTGGCATTCCGCTATTTTTTCTTTGAAATAAACGTTTTTATCCTTTTCTGTCATTCAATAATGAATCATTTTGTCTGCAAATGATTTACGATTGCAAAATGATTGTACAGCAAACTACCGTATAGACCAAAATCACCGAAATAGCAGACCAATCGCACACCAATCAAATGTCAATCGAATACAATTGGTCTCTTATTAGAAGCAGAATGCCCGATATGGTTAAAACTGCTATTGCGATCATATTCCGATTCGATTTCTATTCGATTTTGACATTATTAACTTAGGAGAATCGGGCCCCAGGGAATCGATCGAACCCGAGACCTCGGGCACAGCAGCCGCGGTTACGACCACTAGACCAACGAGGCAGTCCTCGCCAGATTTCACCCGCGTCCCTTGGGAACTGCTATCCGTTTTGGGATAAAATAACGCCGATATTACTCGAGAAGAGTGTAGCTTTCCTACAGTGACAGAATTTTTCAAACTGGTTCAGTAGTTTCCACGCCATTAGGGTACAAAAAAAAAACAAAAAATACTCTTTATTACATTTATATAAGTGCAGATGACATTTTCAATAAACAGAAGACAAACATTATTTATAATTTGTTTTTCTTCAATCTTATTTCTAAAACAAACATAGCGCAACAGCTGATGTGTTGTACGTTTTCTACAATAGTTCGAGAAGATTTCATCGTGTATCCGAACACAAATAAAATCGCATCTTCAACAAACGTCAAAACGCTAACTGTCACTGTCAAAACTCCCAACCCATCCGGGGATGAAATCATTACAACAAAAATGTTAAATATCCATTAAATTACAATAACTACAACAATTATCATGTAACTATGGCAGACAAACTCAGACAGTTAGCGCAAAGGCTGAAAGACAAAGTGCATTTACCTCATATAACAAATGGCCGTGAGAAAGTCGATCAGATCATCACAAGATATGTGCCCGCGACTAAAGTAACAGAAATTGCGGAAAGACTTAAATATGAGACGGTGACTAAAAGGGTACGGGAGATGGTGTCCAGATATGAAAAATTCACGGGTGTCGAAGAAATTATGGCTTTGCAAAATACCGTCGTCGATGCGCAGGTTAGTTTTTTTTTAAATATTTCTTTCCTAGAGTTCAAGGCCGGTTTTGCTTATATTTTTTTAGCTATGGTATGCAACGATTCGTTTTTTAAAAAGCTCCCATCATGGCGTCATCGGTCTTCCTATATTTAGTCGATAGATTACTTTGTAATGCAAATTATGCTTATTCATTGCAGTTCATAGAGAATAGACTATATAGTTTATCAGATTAATATGTATGATGTTAATGGGAACTTTTATCTTTATCTCACTTGCAGAGATTGCACTATCTTCTTGTGCAATTTGCATGATTAGCAAGAATAGGAAATGCTATATTTTTCTTAAAATTTTGAATCTCTTTAAATTATTTCTATTTAAAAGTTATGAAAGAATGAAGTTTTCAACACTACAAAACAGCCTATATAATATCAAACTCAAATTCAAAAATGTTTATTTAAATGGGCTGATAAATCAGCATGTTTCACCTTGATAAAAAATATGCAGTAATTAATAAATAAGTCTTTAAACCATATAAAATATGGAGGAAACCTATAATCAGCACTTGACCTAGTTAAAGTAGGTACAAATTAAAAAAAAAACCAATAGGGTAGTTTACAATTAGTCAAATTTAAATATTTTTAATGAACTGTCAAAAATGGTTACTTTGCAATTTGTATGAAAGATAATAAATAAATAAATTGAATACTTTTTTTATGAAAATGTTATCTGTGATGTCACCTGCATTCCTTATCTTATCAATAAAAAAATAAATAATTTCCATCTCAACTATAAACTGTATTTACCCGACTGCCAAAGAAGGAGGGTAATGTTTTTTAATATGCTTTACCTTATGGATATAATAAAAAATTATATTTTTTACCTGGTTAACTACCCAGTTGATTTTAATGTTCAATATTCTCCATCTTTTTAGGAAAGATTCATGGCAGCACAAGACAGGAGACGAGAGCTCGGCCGCCAAGTCACTGATGTCGAGATGAGACTGAAAGAACTCCACGCTGAGATGCAGAACACCATGAAAGGCGATGACAAGTACTTACATCTGTGTACTGAGGAGCATAAGGTATCAACAATATTTTATTATAAAACTAAATAAATAAAAGTAAAATACCACTAGTTATTTCCATGAAACTATAAATCCTTCTAACTTAGCCAAATTGGTTTCCTATCTGCTGAACAGATTTTGTGAAACTCCACCTCTAAAGGTTCCCTTGTCCGAAGTAACAAATCAATCAAATCAAATCACCTTTATTTTCAGGCATCAAAGGCCCATAGATAAATACCTTAAAACTAGCATACATATGTTATACAAAATTGTTAGTAAATAAAAACTTAAAACTATGTTAATAGCACTTCCTTATGCACTATGGCACTGTGCGGTCCTGTGGCACTTGTCTGCAGAAGCGACGGAACACCACGTCCTGTGGCCAGAAGTTTTCGTCCAACACGAGGTGCAGGAAACACGTTGGCACTCGCACCACGAACGCCTTGAAGTTGGCGTTATGGCGCGACTCCAGCAGCTGCACTCTCGGGGCGTACTTCAGCTTCTGACGCACGTACTCCACGATGTCCTCCACCTTAGTGGTGTAGTGTAGGCGGGAGATGTACACCGGGGTGTTCGGCTTGGCGGCACGAATTTTGATGTTTGGCTCAACAGGAGCCGTGCCGCAACGATTCTTGTTGGTTCGCTGACGGCGCTTCCTCCTTTGCACCGTAACGAACCCCTCATCGTCAGCCCGATTCTGTCCCTTTACGGGCACGGGCTTCTTCGTAGCATCAATTTTGCTACCTATGACGCTAGCGTAGTCTCGACGTACATTTTGATGTTTCGCCGAGGCTGCAGAAACGAGCAGCTGATCGAGCGGTCGAGCGGCGGCGAGCGGAGGAGCCGCAGGGACGGGAGCGGGGCAGCGGGGCGCACGAGGCGCGCACTGTGCCGACTCAGCGTTCGGCGGTGACAGCGGTGACGGCGACAAAACTGCTGACGCGAAACTTGCACCCGATACATCGAGGCACGCTGCGCGCCGCATGTTTACGTTCGATGCACCCACAGGTGACCCAGTTACAGTCACCGATTTACGCAACTCGTTAAGTTCGCTGCGCAAATCGGCGACTGTAATTTGGGATGCATCTAACTTCTTCTGTACATCCGCAAGACTTGCCTTTAGAAAGACGATGTCTTTCAGCAGGCTCGTAACGTCGACGTGGTCGAAGGTGACGGGCGGAAGCTTATTCAGATCCTTCGCCACAAACGTCGGCACGTCGTCTGGATCGGTCTCCTTTAGCAGCGTGATGATGTCCTGAATGCTCTTCTTTGTCCCGTCACGCCGGCGGGACACCATCTGGTCGCTCTTGTTGAGCAACCTGTACAGCAGCTGCTTTGCAGCAGCGACGTCATCCTCGCTGAAGTTCGACGCGCAGATTTGGACAGCGGACACCTCGTCCATCACGTCCAGTTTCTGCTGCAGGAACGCCAGCAGCTCATTCGCCACGAGTTGTTCACTCATGGCGATTAAAAAACGACTAGCAACGGCTTGCGCCGCGCTAAATTCTTATTTGTAATAAACAAATATACGCGTCAGCAGCACGACTGCATCGATTCGCAGCTAGTACGAGACTGTAACTCCTAAGGTAGTTGCACATGCAAGAGTTTGTGTGTCTGTATGTCTGTATGTTTGTTGCTCTATCACGCAAAAACTACTGGAGGGATTTTGATGAAACTTGGCAGTAATATAGCCCAGTTAACTAGGAAGGGTTTAGGGTACTTTTATCCTCATATCCCAAGTAGCTTCCAAGGGAGGCAGTTGAAACTGCGAGTGGAAACTTGTGTCTTATTGATGACTGACTCTACATGCCACTGTTCAGCTGATAGTACAAGAGCGAGCCCTCCGCGCTCTCTTCGGTGACGCGGAGCGCGAGGAGAGGGAACCCTTCGCTACCATGTTGGCAGCCGTCAAGCTCGGACACGAGAGGGAGAGGCATGCCGACAGTTATATATGCGAGAGTTTGTGTCTGTATGTTTGTTGCTCTCTCACGCAAAAACTGCAGGAGAGATTTCGATGATACTTGGTAGTAATATAGCCTAGTTATCTAAGAAGGGTATAGGGTAGTTTTTATCCTAATTTTCCAAGTAACTTCTAAGGGAGGATGTTGAAACTAGTATAAGAGACATCCAGTTTCCTCCTTATTACTGACTCCATATGACACTGTTCAGCTGATAGTACAAGAGCGGGCACTTCGCGCTCTCTTCGGTGACGCGGAGCGCGAGGAGAGGGAACTCTTCGCCACCATGTCGGCAGCCGTCAAGCTCGGACACGAGAGGGAGAGGGCTCATGCTGAGAGGAACAAGTATTGGTATATCGTCGCTTCTATATTTGGTAAGTTTATTATGTTGTTTGATGGCCGTTCTCAATATTCAATCTATCCGTGGATTCCTATCCTTGGATTCCATTACTAGAGTTAGAATTTACCCACTTAGCCATGCCTACTAATATCATAAATGCGAAAGTAACTCTTGTCTGTCTGTCTGTAACGCTTTCACGTCTAAACCACTGAACTGATTTTAATTACATTTGGTACAGAGATAGAGTTGACCTTGAGAGAGAACATAGGATAGTTTTTATCCCGGACTTTTGAATAATTCTCTGGGAAACGCGATATAACCGAACTCTACGCGGGCGAAGCCGCGGGCGGAAGCTAGTATTTCATATTTATTGATTTGCATAATTACCATAATGTTACAATTATATTACAAGGGGCTTAAAGCTAGGTACATATTATGGACCCTATTAGGGCACAGAAAAAGAAGGATTTACTAAGTTTAACCCATATAAGTAATGTCTTTATATATCTTAGTAAACAAATCTATGGATAGCCAGAATCTTCACAATGGCCCTGAGTTGGTGTGCGAGCTTAGCCAAAGTACAATTAATGGACCTAATTAGGGCACAGCAACAATGTAGTTTAAATAAGTAACAATTAACACATGCAATGCAAATAATAATTAAAACTAGTGAGGTCTATTATTTTTATGTGACTAGAAAAAAGAATTGGATCCTATGTTCCATATTTATTAATATCGAGCAGAAAATGATTCAAAACTGCATTGAATGGACACCAAAACTACTGGAAACTGTAGCTTATCAACAGTGCAAAACATTTTTCCACGCTCACATCCTTACCTATTATAAATGCGAAAGTAACTCTATCTGTCTATCGCGCTTTCACGTCTAAACCACTAAATTGAATGAAATTAAAGTAACATAGACTGAGACCCTAACCCACATAGAGCAAGCGTGGTGATTAATGCTCAATCCTTCTCCGTGTGAGAGGAGGCCGCAGCCCAGCAGTGGGACGATAAAAAGGCTGTAACTGTACCTAACTCTAGACTGAGACCACTGGTGACATACTACCGCGTTGTGAAATATGGTTCTTCTAGGTGAAACTGTGGGTAACTGCCAGTTATATTCTAATCATGATCCCTTCTCCCTACAGGCACGGTCCTCGGCATAGCCGGCTCCTCAATAAACAACCATCTGAAGATGTCAGAATTCCGTGAAATGATGGAGCAGCAAATGGCCCGCAGTGCCAGTGTCCTCTATACCATCGCCGGCGGGGGCAATGCCGCCACGGCTGACATCAAGCAGGCTATGCAGCAAGAGTTCGCTTATCAGGTTTGGATATTTCCACAGTTGTTTAGGGCCACTCAAAAACTGGACTATAGTCTGAAATCAGCAACCCGCATTGAGCAAGCGTGGTGATTAATGTTCAATCCTTTTCCTTGTGAGAGGAGGCCCGTGCCCAGCAGTGGGACGATAAATAGGCTGTTACAATACAATACAATACTCAAAAACTCAAAAAAGTTTATTCAAATTAGGTTGATAAATCAACACTTTTCGAACGTCAAAAACAAAAGACAGCCCCCAAAACACCCGCCCGCCGTTCACTGCCTATGTTGTATGTTTTATTTATTTATTGCAAAAATGTATACAGTTACAGAAATGCATCCTTATCTTAGGTATACATTACCCTGTTAGGGCGCAGCAAATTAACTTAAAACTATCTCAATACAACATATGTATATACAACGTTATTTTTTGTTTGTGCGAAACCTGAATATAGTTTGTTCAGAATCAGTAACTGAATCGATTCCAATAGTTTTTACACCATGTTATATTTTTTCCCAAAATTATCTAAAAAACTTTGAATGTTGGACACCACAAATAAGTATTTATTCTCGCACAACAAAGGTCACGGCGAGTTCATAGCGGGCGCGAGCACACAGTGCTATCGCGTTGCGCGGCATGTGTGCGTTTTGTGGTGATTATGTATTTTTACGGACAGTCCCGTAACTTAACAAGCTTATAACTTTGTGATTTTTCATGATACGGTTTTGAAATTTCGTACATAGATTCTTTACATAAAAATACTAGATAGGTGTAGCAGGTTTCGCATAAACAAAAAATAACGTTGTATATACTGTTTAATTCTTAACTAGACTTACATCTAAAAGGACAATATAGTTATTTATTTACATTATAATTGTGACTTAATAATTAAATACATACATAAATATGTATATACTAGTGGAAAACCCGGCTTCGCTCGGGTGAAATTTGACTCATAATACACGTCTAGTTGCAAAATGTAGGTAGAAATTTCTGTAGTCATTGGGTCTCAAGGAATATTAAAGGAATAAGCAAGGCATAGATTCGTATAGCTTCGTTCGTTATGTTTAATAAATATAATAAATAAAAACTGCAAAAGTTTTTACACAAATTATTTTTATTTCAAATTAACATTCAAAATAAACTATATAACACAAATTAACAAAACATATAATTTTTAAGGTTTACTCTGTGTAAACCTCTTTGTTTTAAGCACTCAGTCTTTTTCTTTACTTTGACAGGTAGATAAGTACTTACTAATTTTAAAAATAAAATATGAAATTGTGGTTCTTTATCCAAATTGGCTAAATCAAGAATAATATTAGGAAGTATGTAAATTGTAATTTTACAATGAGTACTTATCCGAGAATTTGGCAAAGGTACTTATAAAAAAATATTCTCTATTATACATCAGAGGTTGATTATCACAAAATTTCTCTATATATAACATTTTTCGATAAATATTTATCACCTTTCAAGCCTTGTTCAGTGGTATTGATAATTTGAATTTTTACATCATCGAATCTTTGAACTCGAAATAATTGCCGAGGAAGTTTAAAATCAATTGCTTCATTCAAACATCTTTCCCATTCTTGATCGTCAAAAACATTACCCTCCTTCTTTGGCAGTCGGGTAAAAAGGAGCTTGAGCAGCTTCTCGAAATGAGTTGTAAATAATATTTTCATAAGTTCTAACATTCAACTCTTCGTTATCGACCTTAAAGGAGAAAATATATTAGATAAATATTCAAATAATAATAACTATTGTGAATGTATGTAGGTATATCCTCACATCTCTATCTGGTAATAAGTATTATTTTTCATTTTATAGCCACAGCACTCGCAATAATTGAAATTATCTGCAAAAATATATTATACAATTAATAATGTCTATTGTATAATAAGAGCCAGCCAAGTTCAAGTGGAACTTGCGCATGAAGGGGTTCATTTCATTATCGAGAAAAACGGTGAAAAAATCGTGTCTGTTTCTGTATGTGTTCATGACACCTCAACACAGGCTATGCGTGTGTAAATATTGAGCCGCTTACCGAGTATAATGTTGTCGCATTCCACACATCGACTGCACATTTGCTTTTGTTTGCCATCTCTTGCAAATATTTTGCCATTACAAAAATTGCATGTCACTGGAAGTAAATAAGTACTTATTTTATTTTTAAATGCAGAAGGCTCACAATCCACACTTTAAGAAGAAAACAAAACAAAATTTACTTAAAAACACAACCTGCCTACATACCTACTAAAATACTACACACCATCTTTACGAAGAGCCCTTCGCTCCATCCACTTTCCACAACACGGGCGCGTTCACGGGCTCGGGCGTACCGTTTACACGCTCGTGAACGTGACTGTGCCCGTTGAATGTCGATTTGAACGCGCGCGTGTGAACGTACCATTAGGTTTAAAGAAAAAACACATAACAAAAAGTATATCATAAAAAAGTGTCAAAAACAATATTTTCGCGAAACGTCAACGACTGACGAAAAGTATTTTTTGATAAGATTCACTAAACGTTGGCGATGCGTATCTAAGCAACGTTTATTAACTACCCAAGATGGCGACTGTGGTTTGCTTGTCAGTGCAATTGAAATTTAACGAAATTCTCCATAATCCGAATTTTGCGGATATATGTTGTCGACTCAAAATTAATATTTTTTTATGTTTTGTTATTCATATAAGGTTTCGATCGAGTCTACCGTACCCTTTGACGAAATTATTAATATAGATATATATTACATTTGTGTATAATAAGTTAACAATGTTATTAATTTCTTTTAGGTTTAAGAACAACTTTATTTCTCGTAAAAAAGGACAATGGGCACTTTGTATGGGATTTGGTACCCGCTCCAACAGTAACGTATGATATATCATTAGAAAGGTATTTACGTGAAGAATAATAAAAACTATGGGGCTTGCCTCAATTAGCTGTCCGATCCAAGTAACGATAAAAATTAAATCGACATAGAAACAAGTATGTCATCCATATATGCAAATTCATTAAGAGGCATATGTCGTCAGTATAATAATTTTAAACTCAGTTAATAGACATCTTAAATTGTTTGAGATACACTCTATTATAATCTAAAGGTTGTAATAGTCTATGGAGTCATACTACGGAAACACAATCGTCATCTGATTTGACAAAAGTTCAAAACATTTCTGAAAACACAACTAATCATTTTAGTTACATACTATCTTTAAACATACTGGCTTCCATGTACCTACACATTATATGAAATAAAAAAAAAACCTGTTATTAAAACACGATAATCATTAAACATTAATTGATTGTAAATACTGAAAGACTTTCATCAAATACATAAGCTATATT
Organism: Helicoverpa zea; assembly: GCF_022581195.2. Taxonomy (NCBI): domain Eukaryota; kingdom Metazoa; phylum Arthropoda; class Insecta; order Lepidoptera; family Noctuidae; genus Helicoverpa; species Helicoverpa zea. Next base: position 2,456,383 of record NC_061479.1, read on the forward strand.
CTGCGTGAACTGCAAAGGTTTGCACACAGACTTTTTTTAAAGCAGTGGGCAGGCAAACATTCTAAGAAGGCCAAATTCTTGTTTTTTTGTTACTTTACCAGTTTTTATTCAATACAGTTGGATTTAAGAACTCCATCTACGTTGATGATTTATGAACATTATACATTCTATTAGTCGATGTCACGCGAAATGGACAAGGAATTGGGACTAGTCGTCATAGTAAACATTTTTTGGCTTGCCAAGACCTACGCAATGGTACTAGAATCAACACTGTTGGACAGGGTACCAAAACGCCCATCGTCCTTTTACATAATTACTTACTGAGAAACAATATTTAAAACTAACATAAATGATTCGAGCGCAGAAAGGTAGGAAATATAAAAAATAACACAAAAAAAAAAAACCAAAAATGTGGGTAGATCAATAGTAAACTCAACACATAAGTTTTTTATCCAAATCATAACATGGATGCATGAAGTTGGTTTGTACTGATATCAAACTTCTGTCTGAAGATGTCAGACCTTGTAATTGAAGTTGTCAGATCTTCTGACTGGTGATGTTAGAGCTTTTAATCGATGATGTTAGACTGTCTGGCTTCTGACTTATGATTTCACGATTCAGGCAGCCCCCAAATCAGACTTGTCAGGTCAAACTCAATATTTTTTCTAACGTTTTGAAGGTCGGATTCTAGCGTTACTACAATGAAGTAATGGTAAATAACTAATTAACCTAGCTTTTTTCCAAATATTTCAGTGTAATAACTGGATGCAGCTGAGCACCAGTGTTTCACAAGGAGCAACTGCCTCCGCCTATCTGACCTCCTCAACCCAGTTACCCGGGCAATCCAATACCCCCTTGGTTAGACTGGTGTTAGACTTACTGGCTTCTGACTACCCGTAATGACTGCCTGAGATGTTCAAGGATGTTCCGGTTAGACTAGAAGCCGACCCCAACATAGTTGGGAAAAGGCTTGGAGGATGATGATATGCCCACAATAAAGACTCCTTGACCCTTGAAAGTTCTTGACTTGATAACATTGAAAAAGTTCCATATGGGACATGTAGTTTTTCTAAGAAATGGCCACCCATCCATATATCGACCGCGGCAAGCACAACGACCGACTAATCCATGAGTATTTTACGACGAAACTTTATTTTAACTGTTTCTTTTTTCTTTTTTTTTACAGGACAATCTCGCAAACAATTTGAAACTCATGCAGGAGAACATTAACAATCTAGTCGAAAAACAGGAACATTTAATAGGTAAATATGTTTTTATTTATTTATTATTTTGTAGAACTAAAGTACGTATTTGACTTATGGTAGGAAAATGTGATGTTTGAAAGTTTGTTATTTTTTTGATTAAAAAGTAACTGTTTTCCCGCTGTTTCACCCGAATCCCGTGGGAAGGACTGTCCTTACCGGGATAAAATATATATAGCCTATGTTACTCGAGTAGTGTGTAGCTTTCATCGTCATCATCATCATCTCAGCCATAGGACGTCCACTGCTGTACATAGGCCTCCCCGTTAGATCTCCACAGATACCTGTTGGAGGCGACCTGCATCCAGCGTCTTCCGATGACCTTTACAAACAAAAAATTTTTTCCTCTTTATCATACTTTTTTTCCTGGGGCTGCGAAAAAAATCTCCCGGGACATAAGTTAAGACTAGTAAGTAGTAGTTAAGACACTTTATAATTTCCATTTTATTCTTTACAGAGCACATACACCGCCGCGAAAGAACAGTAGACTCCCAATTACGGGACCTAACCCGAGCAATAGTCAACGCCTCTCAATCCAGCATCCAATCTGATGCAGAGATCACAAAAGCCTTATCCGTGGTACACCAAGACTTGGAAGATGTTGACCAAATCAAGGATATTGATAAAAACAAAGTTTTGTTAGAACCAAATCAGATTTTAACTGGCATAGGCGTTATAATGGCAATGGCAATCATTTTTGGCAATATCATTGGCAGGATAAGTTGATTTTTTTGGCTGTCTAAGTTTTGGGTTTTGGGGTTCCTGCGTTTTTTTTTTCTTTAATTTTAAATTACATCTTCATCATGCCTTTTTGTCGGCCCACTGCTGGGCTGCGGCCTCCTCTCGCACGGAGAAGGATTGAGCGTTGATCACCACGCTTGCTTAAAGCGGGTTGGTGATTTTTTATGCGATTTTTTTTTTAGTTTATTAACCCGTTTTGGCAGTAGGGTAAAAATCTAGTTGTTTTTTTTACTGGTAATATAGTTCTCGCCTAACTTAATGGCGTTTCGCAGCTAAATTCAGAGTTTAAGTTTGCGCATGTGGCCTTACCTTCATTCGCTCTTAGCTAAATATGGTTTCTGCGCTAAGGGTGACCACTTAAAAAATATTTCGATTTTAATATTCGATGTTAAAACATCGATATTTTCTTCTATCGAATACTTTCCACAAAACTTTAATATTACCTTTTTCAAGTGAAATGCGCAAAATTCGTGAAAGTAGACGAATTTTGCGCAACGACTTGCGCAATGTTACTAGGCGACAAAAGGTTTGGCAAGAACTATATTGTTCTACTACTAACTATATTGGTAGTTTAGTACTTATGTTGAGTTCTAAATTGTCTTGCAAAAGTTTTAATACTCTATACAAATTATTGATTTAATTCGTAATTCTTAAAAAAAAAAGAAAAAATAATTATTTACGTTGCAATTGCCAAGCAAAAATATAAACCAAAAGTTTTTTTATTAAAATATAAGTAGAATTAAATTGGTAATTATATAAAGTGTATTCCACAATGTTTCTGAGATAATTTTGACAGCATTTTTGAAAGTAAATTTCTAGTCGAAACTAGTTCGTAAAATAATTTGATGCTATTACAAATTACTCAAAAACAGATAAAAAAATATATACAATTTATTATGTACACAGCTATACACGAAAACGCATATTTTGATACATATACAATATTGTTTAGCTTACGACTAATATTTTTTTATGTGGCTTTTGGTAAATTACGGTTACGGGTAAACAACCAGTCTTACCACGCGGTATCGGGTTGCCCGGGTAACTGGGTTGAGGAGGTCAGAGCCATGTGGCACACTGGTACTCAGTTGCATCCGGTTAGACTGGAAGCCGACCCCAACATAGTTGGGAAAAGGCTAGCCAGATGACTTCTGCTGGCTTCGTCAAAGCTATTGTGTCGACAAATAATCAAATTATTAAAATACCACCAAATAAAGGAGTTTTGGGGAATTTTCGAATTTAAGACAAAAAGAATTTTTGGATTGAAAAAAAATTTCAAGATTTCCCCTACTCGTTTACCAAATTGCCAAACTAAAAATATTAGTTTCTGCCATACTATTGAAAGAACATAAAAACGCAGGAACCTCACTTTTTATGTGATCGACTTATTTTTTAACTTTCTACGTCTGACGCAGAAAATGTATGGGAATAACATTATTTATAGTACGTATGAAAGTCATTCGGAATAGCAAACTATGTATGCAAAAAGGTGTTATATTGCCTTAATTGGGATTTCTACCATTACTTTCTACTGTCGCATTTCTACCATCGGACAAAGTCTACTACTGGCCCTATTTAAAAATAATGAAGAACTTTACATAAACCATCTACTAAATAGTCCGAACAAAGCCTAAACATTTGTTTTGGATAGATGAGCCTTATCTTATCCTCATCTGAATGGCTTATTTCTATAGTACAACAAACTAATATTTATTTATTAACATTTGGGTTATATTCTCTTGCCGAAATTAGTTCTCCACTAGAATTTTGTATATTTTTTAATCTTAAATTTCACTATCTTTGGTCTATGTTTCAGCTTTTGTTGTCTATGTTATCTGCGATCTCAGGATAATTTTATAGAAATTGTAAATTAATGTGGTTTTAAACCTAAAAATTGTAATTGCTTATTTATAATATAAACCCGGAATTATGGGATTCGCTAATATTTATTTCTATTTATTTATTTATTCAGTTTTCTGCGCATCGTTTTTCCACTACTTAAAAAATTATACCATAATGTTGCCATAGATGAAAACCATTTTTTTTTCAAGCAATACAAATTGAAATAGTTCCTACTCCATTTTTAACCGACTTAAAGGTAAAGGAGTGTGCAATTGACGCCTTAATAATGGATAAGTTGTTTGAGATCGCTATATTTATATTTATAAACATACTGGTTTTAAGTTTTTCACCAAAAGTTTTTAGAATTCAGTCTTGCAATGCTATAGACTTGAATATTCCAATATGTATGTACATTTAATAAGACAGTGTTACTCAAATAAAAATATTGATGTTATATTTTCTTTGTTTCATTTAGAAAAAGTTTTAAGCATCATCTGCCCAGACTTTTCCCAGCTATGTTGGGGTCAACTTCCAGTCTAACTGGATGCAGCTTAGTACCAGTGTTTTACAAGGAGCGACTGCCTATATTACCTCAACCCGGTTTCCCGGGCAACTCCTTGGTTACACTGGTGTCAAACTTACTAACAACTCAGTCTAATCTAAACCACCGAATGTGCAGTTTCAGTGTTTTACTTTACTATGAGTGACTACCAAAGATGTTGAAATCGCAGCCAGAACCCACGATTTATCGTAATTTCTGTAATATTCACAGACCGACTGCGACAAGCTTTAAGAAAAATTTATAACTCGAAAGAGGTTATATTATCGGTAGCTCAAAAGCCTTCTATTCAAATATTGATGCATAGGCTGAATGGAGCTATTCACTATTGCATCACGATATGTCAAATTTAAAAATTAATCAATCTGTCAACTAGCGTGCAAGTTGCATTTTGTCGTCGTATTTATTTACTGAAAAATATAGCAATTTTAATAATCCAATCAAAAGTTTTATTCATAATAAGGTTTAACACACTTAAATAAAATGCAGGAAGGTAATACACTTAAATAAAATAGAATAATAAAGGAATTGTGTGCTAAAATAAAGTGCAAAGAATTCCCTCCAAAAAATGTTGAATTTTGACGAAAATTTCAGATTTGGAAGTCACTGGAATTTCTCGCAGCGGTCGTGTCAGAAAGAAGAGTTCTAAATTAATGGACTTTGAGTCCCCTGATGATATTGAGACGAGATATCGTCGTCAGACTCCTGTGAAACCGTTTGTCGGGTTCCGGCAGGAAGAGACTGAATTTCAGCAGCAAGAGAGTACCCCTTCGCGTCAGGTTGAGGAAGCAGGCACTGCGTCCGGCAGTGAATCTGATTATTATGATAATCCTGGAGAAAATGCTGATAGGTAAGATTTTTGGTTAAAAGTTCGTATTGAATGTAAAAGACAAATATTGCCAAACCTAAGTCATTATGCAGTAGTACCTTACTATTAATGTTCAAATCTTATGTGATTGAGATCGCTTCAATCCCCTGAAATGTGAAAACTTTATACTACTTAGGGCATATATACATCAGATTTCTTAAAACAACCATATTCATGTTCAAGTTTCAAAGTAAACAGTTGCAACTTTCATATTCAGTCTTTAGCATTGTATAAATCTTATCAATATTCCTACTACTATTTATTACTTATTTTACCAAATTATTAACAAACCCCTTTTCTCCTTAAAGTGGAGAACCACAAAATTGCAGCATGGAGTCAGACAGCTCAGCGTCAGACGAGGGTTCCACGCGGACTCCCGCTAACTCCCTCTATATGATGGAGAAGAGTAGCAAGAAGAAGCTGATAGTTAAAGACGGAAGAGTGATTGGTAGGGCTAAGGCTCAGAGGAAGGATAAAGGTAATTATCGTCATCATCATCTTCAGCTATTTTATTGTCCCACTGCAAGGCTTCTCAATCCGATTTCAAACACACACACAACAATTAAAATCAAATTTGGCTAATAATTCAACACTTTTCAAACATTGAAACCTGCTTTTTTCCTTTTCCAAAGTGTTTTTTCTTATATAGAACTAGTACTGTCGGGATAATGTCGGGATACCTTTTTCACACACGGTCGGTTAGCCCCATGGTAAGTTATTTATTAACTTGTGTTATGGGTGCTAACACAACTGATAAACTACATATAGCTACATATATACATATTTATAAATACATATCATAACACCCAGACCACGGCCAACAAGCATGCTCATCACACAAATGTCGACCGAACCGGGAATCGAACCCGGGACCTCAGGTTGGCGGTCCGGCATGATGACCATTGCGCCATCGAGGTCGTCAAACTGAACTAGTAGTCTATAAATATTGGGAATGTAATGGCTGGTTACTCATAAAGTAATCTGATAGCTTTTCAGCAACTTATCTAACAGATAAACGATAAGTTTTGGTTTCACAGGCCTCAACTATATCTGACAGATAGATAGCATTATGCACGTATAGGTAAACTGATTAACACTTCTCAAGCTTATAGATCTCGCCAAACTTTTGACGTGACAATGCCTTATAAATCGATGGAGCTGGCTGCACGCACGAAAAAACATGACTCATGCGGCGTTACCTAGCTCTGAGTGACAAAGAGGCACGATCGGCCTCCGCTTTCGGCAGCGTTCGACATCTGACGATCAATTTCTTATGACGTTGTCACGTTCGACTATCGTCAGTAAACCGAATTTACAGACAACCGTTTTTTTGTCATCACGAAAGTTTGAGAGGTGTAATAGAATTTTCTTTGTTTCAAAGGTAAAACCCGCATAACAGCATACATGATGTGGGCTAAGGAAGCACGTAATGAGTTGTTACGCAAACATCCCGATATGGACTTCTCAGCCATCTCCAAGCGGTTGGGCGAGATGTGGTCTAATGTGAGTAGAAGATTATATGTTATTTTTGTTTCTAGAAGTACCTAGTTTAATGATAGTGGTTGAAGCAGGCGGGAGCCACTATTTAAAAGCAAGATATGTGACATAAATAGATAAATTCTATTTGCATTCTACTCTTGTTGTAATTGGGTTAAAACTACTCAGTTGGGTATTCTTGCAAAAATAGACCTTAATTGTTAGGGTTTCTTCTCTTCTCTTTAACTTTCGCCAGCGCTTTCATCCGCACTCAGATAAAAAGTGGCTTTATACAGGGTGTGTCGTTCATAATCACATTAAATCAAATCGCATATACTTTATGATATTAAATGGCGAATTGTAAAAAAAAATAACCTAATCCAGTCAGTGGTTTAACCACAGGAGTAATTTTTCGTTTTTATAATTTAAAACATCATGTGTAAAGCAGAGATAAAGTTAGGAGTATCGAATGTTTTGATCAGTTGACAGCTGTCAGTTTTCAAGGGAGAATTTCAGTTGTTTGTAATGACTGACTTTTATATGGTGTTCTAATTTTATCACATTTTTATTCTATTTACTTTGTTTGAACAATTCATTTTTTTATTTTACGTATTTTTCTTTTACCTTTGTGTTAATCGACATAATATAATAACCAGTATATTAACGCATTTCATTTAATGTGATTATGAACGACACACCCGATATATAAGACAATTTTTTTTTTTCATATTAGCTCTGTAGTACAGTAAACTGCACATTAGTGGTAACTGTCATGCACCTTAACTCAATAGAAATAAGTACGATTTTCCTATAAAACTATTGCCACTGACCTGAAGTTGACTGTACCTACCTGAGATTAGTGACTTTATAAAATTATGCATTAAAACAGTACCTACTTTTCACAAGCCACCTCACATAAAAATAAAGAATTGCCTCTCTTTATGTAAAATTTCGACTCAATCGGTTCAGCAGTTTAAGTGTAGAAACATCACAAACAAACACATTTTCACATTTATAACCCTGGCTTATTATGTTAACAGGTAAACTACAATGAGCGGTATCTATGGAAGCGCAAAGCCAAGCGGTTTGCCATGCAGAAGGAACAGAGCAACCAGCCTGCTAATAAAATTATAATTTCTAACCCGAGTGAGTGTGTTTTTAAATCATTAAAACAATATTTTTGTCATACATATTACATTCACATAAAGTTATCAAGTTCAAAACTAAGAAGACTTCGTTTTTTTAGGTACTCAACAGCTGATAAACATAGTTTATATACTTTTTTTGATAAATAAATACATCGTTCATGAACACAAATATTTGTCTTTATGGCCATCCAACCTGTGACCTTGAACGTGGCAGGCAAATATACAAATTACTATGCCTTTTGGCTGTAAAAAAGTCATCCAAAACTTTTCACAGGTAAAAAAGATGAGTTCAAAAGTTGGAAAGCATAAATAAATAAATAGTAGAAAGTCATAAGGGGGATTATTCACAAAGTGTAATGGATAAAAATTGTTAAGGTGTTTTTCAATTTTGACCAGTTCCTGAAGCTTTATAATATTAATATAGATTTTCAACAGTGTAATTAACTTTCTGCATTTCTGCAGGTCGTCCGTTATCGACGGGCGGGCCCGGGCGTCCGCGCGGAGCCGCGCGCGCTCCGCCCGCACCCGTCACGCCGCCATCACAAGCTGTCGTGGTAAGTACTTATGCTATACTTATTTACAAAAGAAAATCGGCACTCTCGATTATTATAGTTTTCGGTTACTAATGGTAAAAACTATGTTCAAAACCACGAGGATTGGTAACGATTAGGTAGCAACTCTCTATATGTATTTCCATAGAAAATTGGATTACTCAGAGCTATTCTGATGCACACTCAGACTAGACCCGAAATGACTGATACAGATTCTCAAATGGATGAACTCTATGATGAACGGTATCATCAACATTCACAAAATTTTGTTTTAAATACCCCCAAAAAAAGGATTAGCCCATGGCCCTACGTGTTCAAAATCCGCCCCCTGTCTGGCTCTGCCCAGACAAAGCTTTAACAATAAAAGCTGTACCGAGGTTCTACCCATGTCTCGGGAGCACTACTTCCAGTGTCCTTTGTCAGGCCGGACAAGACTATATTGGTCTTATTACAAAAACGTAAACATGTGTCAAACACTTGTCTAAAAACAGTGTGGCTGCAAAAAGGAACTTATTTCAACGTCATAATCTGTCATTTTTTTTGACAAGTCTTAAACTGACGTTTATAAGTTTTTTTTGGTAAGACGGCAGGTGTTCCAAACTTAATTTAAAGTATATCGTTTTTGTTTGCAGACCAAGACAGACGAATATATTTAAATTACCATTAATAATGTTAATTTATTATTGTTGTAGCCGGTATCGACGCTGTGCAGCGCGGGCATGTACCGCGTGACGGGCTGCGGCGCCGTGGACGTGGCGGCGCATCTCCGACTGCTGGGGGAGAGTCTCGCTATCATCGGCGAGAGGCTCAAAGAGCATGAGGTGCGTACGAGAAATATACAGGAATGAATTTTAAGCAGTGCACAAAAAAACTGGTGGTCCAGAATATTTTTATGCATTTTTTTTTTTTTTTTTTATTTTATTTTAAGAAGGCTTACAGACTAATAACATAATATGTAACAAAAATATATTTTCCAGTTGCTAATAACAAGCCTCCACAGATATATAATATTAACGATGAACTATTGTAATGCGTGAATGTGTTTTTTTTTTTTTTTTAATCTATACATATAATAAATCTGTAGAAAAGTAATTTTTGTACATTGAAGAAATTGACAAAAAAAATAACCAGCATGTTAAAGGATAACTAACAGAACCCATTTCCATCATTTTTGTCATTTTTGTCTGTTTGTCTGTTTATCTGTTTGTTTGTTCGGGATTCACGTAAAGTCTACGAATTAAATGCAGACAATGCTTATATACAAAAATTCTACGTAACTTGGGGTATTACTTAGTTTTTGTTTCATCGAAATCGATTCACTCTATCAAAAGATATGATTAATTTTGTGAATTTAAGATGTAAAATATTACGACACGCAATCTATTTGTCAAAACTGTACATTTGAATGTTGTACTTATATTAGTTGATCGGCCTATTATTAATCTTTACACAGAAAATCACACCTTTATAAGTAACTTCGGAAGAAAAAAAAATATGAAAATTTTGTTTAGCCAAGGTTAAAGTAGCTCCATCTGTGGTAAATAAAATACATCAAATTTGTCAAAGGAGCGAGGTGGTAAATGACAATATTACCATACATTCTTTATAGAGGATTATTATTTCAACAGATGGAGTTGTGTATTTTCCGTAATTCACCATATTTTAACACGTAGTGTAATTTTTCGATAGACATTTCAATAGTGTTTGTCAGTTTGCCGTGCCACATCAAAATCCAACTATAATTATTACCTTGATGAAAAGAAAATTAATAGTTCTCAGCCAAATTTAAAACGGTGCCATCTAAACTATTTTCTGAACATTATGTCAAAAATGATGACTTTAGTGGAACAATTAATTATCATTTAAAGTTACAGATGGAGTTCATATCAGGATTTTTTCATAAACATAGTTTAGCTTATCTTCCACTAATGTAGTGGCCTTAAAACAAATTACTTTGAGTGAGTAGTATTAAGTAGACCTTAATTATTTTTTCTGATGCAAAATATGTAAACTTAATCCTAGAAGAAATGAGGATCTATCTCTCGCAAGCGCTGCTAAGCGTGAGGTAGGTAATGTAGGATTCTGTAGCTTTAAAAACAAGCCCAGATACAAAGTGCAGATAAGAAATGGGAGCTCTCTCTATTTAATACCATACACACGTAAAATGCTTTATGCGTCTGAAAACGTACAAATTACGTGCCGCATACCAGAGACATGCTTACTTTCAACTTCTGATCGCAAATACACTGTTCACGATTACGAACAGTCTCAGTAAGACCCGAGCCAAGTTTAAAAACCCTAAAAAACCCCTTTTATATAAAACTACGTTTGATGTCATTTAATCACAAAGACAGAATTGTTCTCTGTTGCAAATCCTATCCACCTATATCCTATCCTAATCCAGAATGCATTGCAGGTGTGCATTGCACAAAAACCAATGGTATCCTATTCGAGAAGTCAAAAGACTTGACCTGCCAACGTCAGCTTCTGCGCTAAGCAAGTGTTCTTAATAGTACCATCAGAATTACATTCATCGTTGAATGAGGTGAATAAATTTTCAGAAACCACAATAACAGTAGGAGCCAAAGCGTATTATCGCTTCATAGAGCTCTGATTGGCCCCAGGTGACCAAGTCAGGTCTGATTTGTTCGTTCATCAGATCTTTGAAAGTGTTTCGGTGGATACTTACTGTCGTCCTGTTTACGTGTGACACAAAATATGGTATATAAACGTCCTCCGCAAGAGCGAAATTTCCCGGTGTGCGGTAGTGACGCACAGTATACAACACTTATGTTTCTTTTGATTTGCTGGCTCCACCAAGAAATGACAAATTGCGAGCGTACATTCTGAAAATCTTGGCAAAACTGCAGGTTTCAAGTACGAACACATGAAGTGGACTCTCACAGATACGTACATTTTGCCTATTTGTGAACTAATGCAAACATTTCGGTGGAGTCTGGATGATGAATGATAAAATGAGTCATCATCATCAGCAGGCGCATAGGGTAGGATAGTTTCACTTACTCATGGTAAGGCCTCCCCCACATTAGGCGTGCGCGATCCTCGGGCGTGTGAGTAGCGCGGGCGCCGCGCGTGCGTCGCGAGCGCGTTGCGTGAGCGTCGCGTTTTGCTGCCCTGCGGCATTTGCAGCGCGCTCGCGGCGCGCACGCGCCGCTCTCCTTGACGTTTAACTGCTAAGGCGTTTAGCGGGCGGCGGGGATAGCGGGCGAAGGGGTAAGAACGCAACTCGAGCTCCGCGTGCTCGCCGCGAGCGCGTCGCTTGCACTCTTCACACATGCCGCAGGGCAGCACAACGCGACGTTCACGCAGCGCGCTCGCGACGCACGCGCTACTCACACGCCCGAGGATCGCGCACGCCTAATGTGGGGTCAGCCTTACCATGAGTAAGTGAAACTATCCTACCCTATGCGCCTGCTGATGATGATGACTCATTTTATCATCCATCCAGCTATTCCCCAACTGTGTTGGTGTTGGCTTCCAGTCACCGAATCTGTTTTAGTACCAATATTTTGCTTGGAGCGACTACCTATCTACCTATCTACAATCCAGTCAACTACACAAGACGATATCCATATTATGGTAAGACTGACAGACTTTCTGGCTTCTGATTAGTCGCAGCAGCTGCAGAAAATGTACAAATGACAGCTTTGTCAGACTCAAAGCATGTAGACATAGATTATAGCTGTTTCCTGTGAAAATTACTTACGCACCATACGTAATAATTTTCCAAATTGGCTGAACAACGTCACAAATTTTACTTCTTTTGTTTAGATAAATGAATCAATTCATCAATGAATCTATGCGACTGCTAAGTGCTAATCCTAATTATACTGTCACGTGAAAGAATGCACCTACGGGATAAGTAGTATTTTGACTATTCTATATTGCCCACGCAGACGAAGTTGCGGGCAACAGCTAGTTATTAATATTATTTATTTGCTACGTGTGTATTTGAGTACCACCAGACAGTGCTTCATTCTCAAAAAATGATTTAGCTAAAAGTTTCCTTGCTACTTTCATTTTAGTGCAAAATAAGTCAATATCATGCTCACGAGATAATTCATTAAAGCAACGAGCGCTTCTAATAAGGTAAGCATTATCCTCCCTAAAATCAGCAAAATATGGATACCAACTATTCTTACGCGCTCGTGTCAGTAAACCGGTTTCGCGTTGCCGCCGTGCCTACTATGACGGCTATGACCATACAATCGGTTACAAAATAAACATCTTACACTATCAGAAGCCAGTAAGTCTGACACCACTGTAGTAGTCCGAAGCCAGTAAGTCTGACACCAGTCTGGTAGTCAGAAGCCAGTGAGTCTGAAACCAGTCTGGTAGTCAGAAGCCAGTGAGTCTGACACCAGTGTAGTAGTCAGAAGCCAGTTAGTCTAACACCAGTTTCGTAGTCAGAAGCCAGTAAGTCTCACACCAGTCTAGAAGTCAGAAGCCAGTAAGTCTGACAGCAGTCTGGTAGTCAGAAGCCAGTAAGTCTGACACCAGTGTAGTTGTCAGAAGCCAGTAAGTCTGACACCAGCGTAGTAGTCAGAAGCCAGTATTAGTCTGACACCAGTCTGGTAGTCAGAAGCCAGTACCTAAGTCTGACACCAATGTAGTAGTCAGAAGCCTATAAGTCTGACATCAGTCTGGTAGTTAGGAACTAGTTAGTCTGTCAGCAGTCTGGTAGTCAGAAGCCAGCGAGTCTGTCGCCAGTCTGGTAGTCAGAAGCCAGTAGGTCTGACATCAGTCTGGTAGTCAGAAGCCTGTAAGTCTGACACCAGTCTTGTAGTCAGAAGCCAGTGAGTCTGACACCAGTCTGGTAGTCGGAAGCCAGTAAGTCTGACACCAGTTCGGTAGTCAGAAGCCAGGAAGTCGGACACTAGTCTTAGTCTCAAAATAGCATCTATATTATTGGCAGACTCACTGTTTGTTTCTCGCGATTTCGTACGCATCCTGTGTTAACTACCTACTTACACTACGAAATCTTCTTATTTCTCCTTCCCTGTTCCCAATTTTATTTGGGGTCGGCGCAATATGTCATTCTCTTCCATTTTCCCCTGCCACTCATACTGACACTCACTTCCTTCCTATTCATGTCATCTTTCAGGCAATCTATCCATCTTTTCTTAGGTCTTCCTCTTCCTCTCCATCCATCTACATTCATACTTAGCACACACTTTGTTGCATGCGTACATTGACATATATTCTAGCGATAGACAAGAACATCCATACAAATAATTTACCCGCTTATGTCGTCTGTTGACATCTCGATGACGTATTGTGACATGTAGTCATCCTCATTGATGTTAATAGGCATGATGACAAATTTTTAAATTCCTTTGTATGATGTAGGTTTACGTCTATTTTATATGAAAAATTATTAATTTTAAGAAAATGCGAAGTTTTTTTATCAAATAATTGCATTTTTCTCTGTCCACTTTGAATCCGGCGCGAAAACGCTTGTCAGTGTCATGTCGTCACTTGTGACGTCACGACTGAAATTACAAGACGCAAGTAAACAACGCTCGTGCAATAATTAAGTTTTTTGTGTTATTAAATATGAATTCGAAAGTGCATAGGTGTTGTGGGGTCCCCCAGTGTAAGAACACATCTCAAAACAACTCCTGATAAGTTATTTGTGTACGTTCCTCACAATAAAAAAATACGAAACAAATGGCTTAAACTTGCAAGGCGAGATTCAAAAGCAATATTGCCCAGGGTACAACTTTATTTTTGTGAAGATCACTTTGATGTAAGTTATTACATAGTTCTCTAGATTCTAGCATAGTTTATAATGTAAATAACTATTTCGAGGTTAGGTTTCATCTCTCATTGCTGTTATATTACGCATTTTATTCATATCATGTATTTATATGTATGTGTTTATTTGAGGAATTATTTATAACTAAAATTGTTTTTAATTAAACTAATATTCTAACATAGAAGTTTTTTTAATTAAACTAATACACTTAAATGGAAGTTTTTTTAATTAAACTAGTATACTTACATGGAAGTTTTAACATTTCTAAATTCAGCTGAACAAAAATCTTTATTTGATGCCAAAAACTCTCCCAGCATTATGATATCCATTCTAGGCAAATTAGCGCTGTTTGCCTTGATAAATCCGGGCTCCATAACTCGTGTTATAAACAATTAATTAAAAACAAAGATCGCAGTGGAAGTTCACAATAACGAAATGTGACGTTCGCGCGCTTTCGCGCGAGTTGTTTTCAGAGATGACGTCACGAGCTCTGATTGGTGTTCAAGATATCATGGCGGATTGCCTTATTTCGTAATTTTATTTTATAAAAATATATATTAATCACATTATTAATAAAGAAAACAATGCGCGTTTTATATTCCAAGCTTCAAGTTTAATTTAATAAATATATTATTTTAATGATTTTTGATTACTGTCATCATGCCTATTGCAGAAGTGTCGCTCGTATTTTGCCTACATTTTTCATTACTCAAAAAGTTTATATCTAAGTGAATTCAAAATCATGTAATATATCAAAAAGTTTATTTATATTTAATTGAATGCAAAATCATGTTATATATTAAAACCAGGAACTTATTTTTAGGGTTTTTAATATTAATTACGATGTTTTTTTTTCTTAAGAGGGCTATCACAAATTTTCGCGAATTTAATTATTTTTTCTTGAAAGTAAGAACATACCATGACAAAGTGAAGTCTGTTTTCATTGATATTTTACCTACTGCCAGTTTTATGGCACATCTGTTTCTGCACGATTTTCTTAATCCATAATTTAAGATGGCGGGCGGGAACAAATTAATGCATATTTGTAAAATTGAATTATAAATGAAAAGTATGATATACAAGCGTTGTAATAGCATGAACAGCGTGTAATTTTACTAACTTGACTCTCGAATTAGTTTATATGTGTAAGTTTATACCTTGATATGTATTTTCTATTTTATAATTGTCGTTTCATAGACATCCATCTGACGCAGGTGTCAAAATCGCTCTGATTTGCCATTTTGGGCACTGCATAGTCTGCACTGCAGTTCAGTGTGGTAAGCTTTTTGTTCGGAACGTTCTATCTAGTACGTAGTACATATATATCGATGCATGCGTATCATCCCTCCTCATTACATACCCATACCACGACAATCTTCTACTTCTCATCTTTGTGTAACTGGCGCTACTTTCAGACTTCCTCTAATGTAATAATTCCTCACTTTATCCATTCTTGTAATACCACACATCCATCTCAGCATTCTCATTTCTGCTACATGCACTCTCTTCTCATACCTCTTTTTCAATGCCCAACACTCCGATCCATACAGGAATTTTGCCCTTCAGTTTGTGTTGTGTTATGGGGCATCCGTGGGTCACAGATAGCGCGATAGGTGAAATGATTTCTCAAATAAACTATTTTGTCCACAGGGCCAAATAGCAGTGTCAGGCTCGGTGTCAGTGCTGTTAGACACTCTGCTGTGCTCGCTAGCGCCGCTGCTGAGCGTGTGCCGCGCGCTGCCCGCCATCGCGCCGCCCGCGCGGATACTGCAAGACACGCTGCACAACATCGCCTATATCATGCCGGGACTCTAGACAAGGAAGAAGTTGACAGCCTAAACATCTTCTGAACACACGCTCAGCAAAGAAAAACACGCTGTATAAAATCGCTTATATATCATGCCGGGACTGTAGACAACTAAGAAATGATGATCGGAGATTTCAAGGCCCTAGACCTCTAAAAACGTTTTAAAACCAAATTAAGCCAAATCTGTAGAGCCATTATCGAGTTTTAATGCGAATAACGAATAGCAATACAAGAAGAACTGTATACTTGTAGGTATACAGTAGGTGACGTCATCATCTTTAAATTCAAAATGAAACAAATATTACATTTATGTATACTAATGAATTTTAAGCTAAAAGTGTGAATAAAATTGGTTAAATAATGAATTTTTGTTTTTTATTTATGTAATTTAGAACAAACTAGATTATTGACAAAATGCGTAAGACACTGGTACTAAGCTGTATCAGGTAAGACTGTATAATAGCGTTCTCGCTGTGGGATCACGGAACGTTAGCACAAAATAAATATTAGTTACAAAGTGTGTGCTAAGTATGACACCAGTTTAACCAAGGGGTATCGGGTTGCCCGGGTAACTGGGTTGAGGAGGTCAGATAGGCAGTCGCTCCTTATAAAGCTCTGGTACTCAGCTGAATCCGGTTAGACTGGAAGCCGACCCCAACATGATTGGGAAAAAGGCTCGGAGGATGATGATGTGTGCTAAGTATGAATGTAGATAGATGGAGACGAAGAGGAAGACCTAAGAAAAGATGGATGGATTGCCTGAAAGATGACATGAATACGAAGGGAGTGTCAGTATGACGAGTGACAGGGGAAAATGGAAGAAGATGACATATTGCGCCGATCCCAGATAAAATTGGGAACAGGCAGAAGGAAGAAGGAGAAATATTAGTTACAAAAAAAACGACAACAAATTAGAAACAGGATTTTCTCAATGTTCTTTTATTTTAGTCAAGACAAGTACACAGTCATGAACAGATTACATAATTTACAAGAAGTTTAATTTAACCTAAGACCCAAATTTCACCAAAGCAGAGAAGTTTTTAAACAACCAATAGAATTTCGTTATCCGAACGTCTCATCAAAGACTACTTATGCCCGTTTTCTTAAAGCAACGGTTATAGGTGAACTTATATTGTACTCTCTCCGTTTCGCTTTGGTGGAATCTAGGCCTAACACTGACTACAATATTTAGACAACAGTACAATTTGATTACCTAAATAATAAGCTACTATTTAAAACATTACCGACAATATAAAAGTCAGTTTTCTTACTACAACTGTTAACAATGAATTTTCACGTTCAATTTTCTATATAAACATGTTAAAAAAAAGGACATTAATATTGTCGGTGAAAATGAATCTTAAAGTTGAACATATCAAAAAGTATAGACAGATCATTAATTAATCAAGCTTTTTAATCATAATACCATGAATTTAGCCTTGTATAAAACTCAATCCGTCTTACCACAAAAACTTTTAAACGTCAGTTTATGCCTTGTCTAAAAAAATGTCAAATTATGACGTTGACATATGGTTCATTTTGCAGCCAAAATTTTATTAGACAAGTGTAAAACAGGGTTTAAAGTTTTTGTAGTAAGGCCCAATATGGCTAGAAATAATGTTACTTGTGAGATGACGGCAAATAGAAGAGTATGGAAGAAGAAAACATGCTGCGCCGACCACAAATAAAATTGGGAAAAAAGGCATATTTTTATCAAACGAAACGACCAATCGTGAACGAGAAAGATTCTTGGCAACATTATCGAAATTCACATCCTTTTTAAAGACTAGAATACATATAAGCCAATATTAACAAATAATTCAGAAAAACAACATAGAATATTAGATTCTATACTCCATTTGAGTGAAACTTTATAATATTAATATGTAGAGATAAACAATCTTGATATAGCTTTTTATTTAAAAACTCATTTAAACATATTCTCAGCTAATATACTTGCAGTAAATACAATTAATCAATTGAGTCATTCTTTAAAACACTAATTTATTTGTGTAGTATGTATTTTTTTTTTAAAGTCCTTTCAGCCCAGATTATCAAGAGACCTTTAGTTTAAGTGCCTACTTCAAATGGAGTACAGAAAATTATTACTTACGGCCAGTTTTTCCATCAAAAGTTAAAGTAATGTCTAAAGTTAAAGTAACGGTCAAATTTGTTTTTTCAAGGCTAAAGTGACAGCAAAATTCATAGAAAAATTGAATTTAACCGTTACTTTAACTTTAGTCATTACTTTGACTTTTACTTTGGCTTTAACTTTTGATGAAGAAACTGGCTGTTAGACTGCATTCAGCAATTATATTAAAAACTGAAAATTAATTACAGCAATTTTTTTCTGTTATACAAACGACAAATTTTAATATTAATACAAAACAAAACCTATATTTTACAAAAGTCGTCCCCTACAATTAGGCGCTCCGCAATGACAGTAAAGTACCTTCCCGGGAACCGAACCTACGTCATAATTGTAGTTCCAAGTTAATTCGGTACCGGCTTTTATATGAGAAAGAGCGAAGAACGCCACCCAAGGAAACCGTGGGTCGTGAGTGTCGACAAATACGTTTTGTACGAACACATTTGGGCAGCAGGAGTGCTAAAAAAGAAGAAAATTTGTTAATTGAGTATTAACCTCTCGCAGATTAAATTAGACTTGTATAAAAAGTACCGTAAATGTGTAATTTTGATTTAATAAGTTATGTTGTAGCAAATTTTTTGTCGATATCGGTTAAGCCGTTTGTGTGTAAAATAATAACAAATATCTTGACAAACTTTATTTCATTAGCTCCTTCTGCAAGATACAAGTAGCATACCTGTAGCCTTCCTCGACTGATTGGACATTGAAATATATTTTTTGTCAAATCAGTCGAGTATTGCCTGAGATTAGCACGTTCAAACAAAAAACAAACTATTCAGCATTACAACACATTAACTATACATGAAAAAAAAATAAAGTATATTCAATTTGTAAAAAAGGAGCTCGGACTGTTTGGAGCATGTTTTAAAGAAAATTTTATCCAGAGTAAAATGTAAGAATGAACTCACATTAAGATATCTGCCGATGTTGCCCTGAACCTTAGCGTCCATGATGTAGCACGCCTCGTCCTTGCCGAACAGAGTGCGGACCGATCTGAGAATTAAACACAAAATTAATCAACAACTATAGGAAATCTTTAAAAAATTGGGAAAGACACTTTTAGACGCTTTCGTCACTACAAATTGGAAATGAACTTGTATGGCTGTCCAGTGTCCGTCCGTTCTCAAAGCGTAATAGACAGTTTTTTCGCATTTATAATGTATTAGCTTCCGCCAGCGGCTTCGCCCGCGTGGTGTGTTGATAAAAAGTAGCCTATGTGTTAATCCAGGGTATCACCTATCTACATACCAAATTTCAATCAAATCGGTCCAGCCGTTTTTGCGTGATTGAATAACAAACATACATCCATACATTCTCACAAACTTTCACATTTATAATATAAGTAGGAAGGGCTATCTGCTGCCCCCGTATGAATTGAAGCCTGCTATATCTTTCTAAGGTTTTAGGCTATCTTGTATACGGAATTTTATTTACATCGGTTCAGTCGTATTTATGTGAAACTGCGATAGAGGGACAGATAGTTATTTTCGCATTTTTAATATATTTAATTGTAACATAGTGCGAGTTCACAAGGCCCACTTAATGTGTAGTATGTAAGGGAATATAGTTAAGGAATCATATTTTTAAGTTACTATGACGAATTAGGTTAAGTTTAATGTGTAATGACAAAGTAAATATGTGATAAATAAATAATATTAGTAAATATTAGTGGCATGGATATAGATTTACTTACTTGTATTTAGAAATGAACTCGCTAGCTCCCATGCCTGCTTGCACATTGAATCTAGACGGTTCTCTCACTGTTAACAAAACAAATTCATATTAAAACCTTTTCAAAAAATAATGTTTCAGAAGGCACATTACATTGATAGGTCCCGGCTGTCATTGAACATCCTTGGCAGTCGTAACGGGTAGTCAGAAGTCAGTAAGTCTGACACCAGTCTAACCAAGGGGTATCGGGTTACCCGGGTAACTGGGTAGAGGAGGTCAGATAGGCAGTCGCTCCTTGTAAAATACTGGTACTCAGCTGCATCCGGTTAGACTGGAAGCCGACCCCAACATAGTTGGGAAAAGGCTAGGCAGATGATTTAAATCTAGAGTCTTAATTACATACCTTCTTCATCATCACTAATAGTGATACAATCTTCGTCCGCATTCGATTCCTTTGTATCTTTATCTTTGCTATCTTTTGTATCTTTGCTATCTTTTTCCTTTTCCTTCTCGTCCGTTTCAGACTTTTCTTTATCTTTTTTGTTCCTCTCGCGTTTACGGAGACGTTTGCTGTAAAAATAGCTAAATTATTAACTCCTCTTTCCTTTTACATTAAAAATGAGATTGTAACATACTACGTCACTAGCTGTTTTCCGCTCTTTCACCTGTGTCCAGATGGACCTAATTCCCGCTCGCGGATAAAAGGTAACTCATCTCCTTTCTGAGACTTCTGAAGACTTTCTTTCGAATTTATAATATAATATTATAGGCTTGGTAAAAATTTTTTTTCGTAGATGGTAAATGAAAATAGGCATGTCTTATGGCACGGAAAAGAGAGTGGAATACTTTTACGTATTCCAACCCCAAAACATTTGTTTTAAATCGATCTAGAAAATCCTTAAATTCGAGATCAATCAAAAAAAAGTTTTCGATTTTATATTGTTTTGATATTTCAAGGCCTTTCAAAGAATTCTGCAACTAGGTTAATGTCTATGGACCTCATACTCACTTGAACTCAGTGAGGCCTAGGCCAATATGGCCGGGCCTGAAGTCATCATCTTCCTTGTCAGTCTTAGACGCGTTATCCTCCTCATCAGAAGACGAGGTCTCATTCTCATCGCTGTCTCCGTCTTTTCCTTCTTTCTGTAACATAAAAAATATTATAATAAAAACTTTTATTTAGAATAATTTTGACTCATAAAAACACTGACAACAAATTAAATGAAATAAATTATTAATGATAAAATTTCAATTATTATTATTTTTTTATTTTAATTAAATATGTATTAAATCGTTTACATATAAAAGAACCTAAATGAATTGACTGTCAAACATAGAACCCTACTAAATTGTAGACCACAGATACTGCGAACATTTTACACAAAAATGTGACGTTTTGTCATCGGTCGGGTTATACCCGCCATCTTGAAAAAGTGTCATTCTTTGTTTACCTTTTGGCTAATGGCTCCTTGAATAGGGTATGTAATAATGACGTCCACGGCCAATTTCGACCACGGCGGCTGTTCTCATATAAGGAGATCAGTCAGCTGCGCAGGACATATTATAGTGCACAAGTATTTGCTTGGACACAGGTGCACTCACTGTTCCTTCACTCTTATAGCGCGATGGGACGACAAGCGACACCACCGGAGAGAGAGCAGGCCTTATATATATATATATATATATATAAATGACGCGTATACTCATAAAAAGCTTACCCTATCTAATTTCTTGTCGGCCTCGGGTATATCTTCCTCGTAGCCCTCCTTCATTTGTTCCACAACCTCTATGTAGTCTAACTCCGCTAGATATTCGTCGCCTTCGTTTAAACCGTCCTGGGAATAAATAAATATATATATATATGTAAATAGTAATATAATAAAACTGAAGAGGATTATCCGGAAATACTATGCGATTTCAAAAAAACATTTCAGTGTCAGATAGCCCTTTATTGAGGCTACCTATTATACAGGTGCGGAGCGTAGTTCACACTAGAAAAAGGCACAACTTGAGAAGCTATGAAAATATTAAATGGTGATAAAAATTAAAGTACTAACGAAATAATTTTGTACGCACAGTGGAATTTTATTAAAATAACCAAAATATTTTCTTTTTCACTTTTTCTTATGACAAGGGAGTAAACTTATAAACAATATATCAAAGATTGATCAATCAATTATTCAATTTATACCATCATCCTCCGAGCCTTTTCCCAACTATGTTGGGGTCGGCTTCCAGTCTAACCGGATTCAGCTGAGTACCAGTGCTTTACAAGAAGCGACTGCCTATCTGACCTCCTCAACCCAGTTACCCAGGCAACCCGATACCCCTTGATTAGACTGGTGTCAGACTTACTGGCGTCTGACTACCCGTAACGACTGCCAAGGATGTTCAATGACAGCCGGGACCTACAGTTTAACGTGCCATCCGAAACACAGTCATTTGGTGTCATTCAATTTATACCAAAAGTAATAATTTCAAATGTGGCTTAGTATAGGAACGACAAAGAGACAGAAACACTACTGCAATAAAAATTACCTTTTAATAGCAATTTAACGAACAAAATTAACCATACAACACACCTTAGGGTATTACTTTATTTAATATCTTGATGGATAAGCTAACCGGCCAGGGGTCCGATTCTCCTAAGTTAATAATGTCAAAATTGAATAGAAATCGAATCGCAATATGATCGCAATTGTAGTTTTAACCATATCGGGCATTCTGCTACTAATATAAGACCGATCGTATTCCAACGACATTCGATTGGTTTGCGATTGGTCTGCTGTTTTGGCGATTTTGGTATATGCGTTAGTTTGCTCTACAATTATATTGCAATCGTAAATCATTTGCAGACAAAATGATTCATTAT
Organism: Helicoverpa zea; assembly: GCF_022581195.2. NCBI lineage: Eukaryota > Metazoa > Arthropoda > Insecta > Lepidoptera > Noctuidae > Helicoverpa > Helicoverpa zea. The sequence goes on from NC_061479.1 coordinate 2,479,108, forward strand.
TGAATGACAGAAAAGGATTTCAAAGAAAAAATAGCGGAATGTTACATATGCTTCAATCGTAATCGAGTCGTGATTGGAACGCAGTGGAATGTGAATTAAAATTAAATTAATGTCGCTTAAGTAAAATCAGTAGAATCATAAATTAGGAGAATCGGGCCCCTGAATAGTACATTATATTTTTTAATCTTACATCATTATATCATATCACATTTAATCATATCATACAATATCTTACCAAGTTAGCAGTAGCATCAGTGAGCAGATTTCCCGCGTAAACACATAGGAATGAACCTTTTGGCACGTCGTTCAACGCTCTGATGCCCCAACCACGGTTTAACGTCTTGAATACCTGTTAAACAATATACGAGTAAATAATAAACACCATATTGATTAAAACTGTAAAAATAGTTGTATGTTTGGTGAAATAAATAATAAAAGATTAATCAGGATTGTCATGCTTTTCCCAAATAACAAAAAATAAGTAAAAAAGTGAAACTGGCTCTTACCAAAGTCTTTTTTACTCACTGTTACTCAAAGTCAAAATGTTCTTTGAAAGTCTCTTAAATAAATCTTTTTATAAACTTACTTGTAACTTCAACTGCAGAGGATGCTGGGCAACGCGATTTAGACAAGTGTTCTTGCATTTACACCTGCAGAAAAAAAAACAAAGAAAATTATTTAGCTATGTACCTAAATAAACACACACACACAATTCTGACTTATTTACTGGAGAAAGCTCATTAACAAAATCATCAATCATCACTTTGGGATAAATAAACGAAGTATTTTGTATGAGAATTAAACATTTGTGTCAAAAGGTATAAATGGCGAACTTTTCATGTAAGGACATTCCCTTTCTAGAGGTATGTGAGAAGAGTCATGTGCCCTTATGGGACAAAAAAAAGCTGATGATGATAATGAAAGAAAGAAAGAAAATACATTTATTCAAGCGTGTGATGTGACAAATGGCCTTAAAAAAAATTGACATAAAAAAAAAACGAATTACAATAAAAGACACAACACGAAAAGAAGGTACATAACGGGTTATATGATTCACACCCACGTGAAACGGCCCTCCCTCAGCATAATGTTGACTATACGGGACAAAAGCTTCAGCGCTGAAATATTATTATTTTCGACTTCAAAAATCATCAAATGCATCCCGCTATGGGTTACGCGCGGTGAGGGAGTGTCAGACTCTTACTGACTAAAAACCGTCGTGTTCCGTCATAGGCCTTTTGTGTACCAGGGCCGCGGTATCTCTTTCGAACAACCCGCAGCCCCGGCAGGCCTTGGCCCTGCTGGGCCCCGCTGGGGTTGCTGACATCTCTTTGACTCACGCGTGGAAACACGCGCGCCGCCGACACGGGTCTGTTGTTCTTACCTAGAATTACACTCATAGATGCCGGAAGGCAGCGGCTCGGGCAGGCGCTTGTACACGTAGCCCACGTTGGGGCCTTCCAGCCCGATGGTGCGAGCGCCCTCTAGCGTCATCTTCCAACATGCGCATTTCGATTTATCCTAGAATGTAGGTAAATTAGTGCTTTGGTGATATTTTTTATTTATTTCAGGCAACTAGGGTCCATAATAAATTCGAACACACATATACACATTATACACACAATAAGTACTACATATACTTTCTTATTGAGAAATATGTATATTGAGAAATAAGAAATTCTGCAAGTCTGAAAGTGCTTTCAGAAAATTGCAAGAAAATGTAAACAATAGTTTAAAGGATGAGCTACACAATTAGAAATAGAAACAGATATAAAGAAAAAAATAAATTCCAAAAAAACTGTTAATCATGTCCATTCTTAGACTTCCTTTCTCAAAATGTAAAACGAGACCCTAGTTTGTTTTAACTGTTTACGATGTATCTTCATTATTCTTCATGTTCAAATTTTAAAGTGATAATTTTTAACAAAAACGGACGGTTATGTTGTCGGTGAAAATGGTCTGCCTATTACCTGGCTACCTCTCAAAAACCATTGCGTCTAGACTGTATTTTTTTTCACATATAAATTAAATAGAAAAAAAATTGGTTGTTTGTAAAGTAGGTTTACGATCGAGATGTTTACGTGATAACGTCTTATTGGTGATATAAGTTTTTGGGAACTAAGGAATTAATGAAGATAACAATTTTTTCAAATTTTAAATTACATCTATCGATTTATTCACACTTTTGATGATAAATTTCGGGTGTAAAAATCTCCATTCGTTTGTATGCCGCTAGAGTGAGAGAGACGAAAGATCGGTCCACTCACTCGAACGCTATGCCAGCCTCCGCTCGTGAGAATTCCGCGTGACAAGTTTCACGGAATGACTGGCAGCGCTCGAGATGAGACGGGAGATCGGTCCGTCTCTCTCTCGTTATACCTGCGATCGCGCTCGTGAGGTTTTGGTGTGACACAAGTTTCTGAACATGTCACCCGACTAAAACGATTTTAAAGACGTTATCACGTCAAAATACACAAAACCCTCACCTGACAATCATCGACACAGTCACAGCCGCAGAGAAACTCGGGGTCCAAGTTGAGCGGCACCCCGGCGGTGGGAGTCCGCTCGGTGTTGTAGGAGCAGAACTCCGGCAGCGAGTCGTCGTAGTAGTTCACGCACGGCACCGGCACGTTCTCTTTGCCGTGCGATAAGTCCTACACACAGTATTATTTACTTAAAAAAAGAATATGAAACTCAAAATCACGTCAAAATTTACAAAAAACAGCCCCCAAAAAGCCCACTTTGCTAATTTCTATGTGTTTTTTCTGACAAGAAGAAGTGAACATCCAACTTCCTAAAAGGAAGATCTCACATTATCATTATTATTTGATTTTAGTCATTTAAAAGGGAAAAATACAAAATACTTTTTATTTCAAAAATACAATTCGATTTACACGATCAACTTTTGGCTGAAAAAAAGCACTTTTTGAACGTCAAAATATACAAAAAATACCCGCCCTCTCTACACTTCTAACGTGTTTTTGGTGGGAAGAAATGGAATAACCTATCCGACTTCCCAAAAATGAGTTTTCAATTAACTGAGATGAATGATAGGAACACTTGACAAAGACCCATGTACAAAACATATCATCAAGTATCCGTTAGTGCGAAAGCACCATAAGAAATAAAGTTCAACTCACCTTCTTCCCAACCCGACACTTATTCAGCACGAACTCAGCTAAACAGTGCGTAGCTGGATGGAAGTCGAAGAGATCGACTGGCAGATCGCAGGCCACGGCTCTCAGGTAGCGGTGTAACTCCCGCACGTTACGAAGCCGCCGGCCGCAGGGGGCGCGGTACATCACTTCCTTGTGCCCTTTGAAACGGACTATTTGTCTGCGAAAATGAGAAAAAAAAACTAAGATAAAAGCATGGAAAGTAAAATCTCCTCAGAAAGTAGCGTCGCCAAAATGCGCGTGTCCGGGGGACGAGCAACGTTATGGTCTTCGCCCTTATACGCCTTCTTTGGACCCGATTATTTGTTGAAAGTAGGCTGAAAATCAGCACTTTTTGAAGGTCAAGTTTACAAAAGACAGCTCCCAAACTCCGCCTTTCAGTACTTGCCATATATTTTCACGTAAATGTCGGTCTCGCGTCTTATCTCTCTCCTGTGGCTCCTCCTCCGCACGTCGCCGCGCTTGCACTTCGGACCGCACTTGTGAGGAGACATCTTGTACTGCTTCACGAGGAATACCACCGAAGACAAGCAGAAGAGAGGAGGAGGAGGAGGAGGAGGAAGAGTAGGAGGAGGCGGAGGAGGAGGAGGAGGAGGAGGAATAGTAGGAGGAGAAGGAGCAAACGGAGGAAAAGGAGCAGAAGGCGGGTGACCAGATTAGAAGCAATGTATTAATATTTCATACCTCTCCCATCCGCTGAGCAGCGGCTTGACGAGTGGGTTGTAAGTGCGCAGCTCTTTGAGAGAGAGCACGTCACTGCGCTTGCACTCCGGACCGCACTTGTGAGGAGACATCTTGTACGGCTTTAAGAGGAGTAGCACCGGAGAGGTACAGGAGGGAGGAGGCGGAGTCGGAGCAAAAGGAGGAAAAGGAGTAGAAGCAAAAGGAGGGGGAGAAGGAGTAGGACCAAAAGGAGGAGGAGAAAAAGGAAGATGAGGAGAAGGAGCAAAAGGAGGGGGATGAGGAGAAGGAGCAAAAGGAGGGGGAGGAGAAGGAGCGAAAGGAGGAAAAGGAGCAGAAAAACGGTGACAAGATTAGAAGCAATGTAGTAATAATTTAAATTCTCACCTCTCCCATCCGCTGAGCAGCGGCTTGGCGAGTGGGTTATAAGTGCGCAGCTCTTTGAGAGAGAGCACGTCGCTGCGCTTGCACTTAGGACCGCACTTGTGAGGAGTCATCTTGTACGGCTTCACCGCGTTCTTGGGTGTGTAATACTGAGAAAAAGAAATATTCCAAAATGTAAGTTTTGCCAACGACAGACCATCCTCTGAAAGGTGCGGTTTTAATCTTTTCTCTAATACGTTTCATACCCAAGCAAAAAATAGGAGTACATAAATAATTTCCTTCTCCCCCGGACCGCAGTAGCGTTAAGACGTGTCCACGTGCTTATTTTTTCGCTAAACTATCGAGTAATAAATATCGGACGAGTACTAGGCGCTTAAAACACAGTGAAAGGTGGAAGCGGAGCGACTCAACGGGCAGAGCTGGACAGCAACACTTGCGACGGCGATAGCACTCTCAGCTCTCCTTCGTGTTACGTACGCCACAATCCATAAGCGACGGCGTTTTTAGTGAGTAAATATTGCTTTATCATCCCAGAAGAACTAACTTATTTAAAATGTCTGTCAAACGAACGCCAACGAAAAGTAATACCAAACTCGACAGCCCTATGCATTATGGATCAGATTCTATGCTTTATTATAATCCCAATGATCAGCAACCCACAGATCTCAATATCACAAAAAGATCTAAACGTCGACTAGACGAATCTCCAAATGATACTGACATCACTTTGTCTGACTTACTGACCAAAATGGACGAGTTGAAAACCCAGCAAGATGCCAAATTTGCTTCACTAGAAGTACACATAAAAGAACTTACATCTCAGAATACTGACATAAAAGATTCCATGGCACTCCTGTCGGCAAAATATGATGACGTCCTTAATAATTTGAAAATCATAAAACAGGAAAATCTTCACTACAAAAATCAAATTAAAAACCTAGAAGCCAAAGTAGAACAATTTGAAGTGAATGCAAGATCCACGACGGTTGAATTTAGAAACATTCCAGTCGGCAAGCCAGAATATAAGGACAACTTGGTCGAGATTGCTAAGAAAATTGGTGAAGTGGTTAATGTTCCCATTACTGAGTCAGACATAAGAGACGTGTTTCGATTGAAAATCAAAAATAAAGAAAACGGGCCAGTAATTTTAGATTTTACCTCGACCTTAAAGCGAGAAAAGTTTATAAGAGCCACAAGAACATACAACAAAGAAAACCGTGAGAGGCGCCTGACCACTGCCAGTATAAATATTACGGGACCAGTTGAGCCCATATATGTAGCTGAATCTCTCACGACATCGATTAGGCGCTTGCACTATCTCACTAGGATGTTCGCAAAAAAACACAACTTTATCCATTGTTGGACTTCCTTCGGCAAAGTGTTCCTGAAACGTAACGACAACGAACCTCGCCTTCGAATCACCTGCGCAGAAGATCTAGAAAGACTGGAAAAAAACATCTGACTAGGTTTTTTGTCTATAATCGACAGTAATACTTTTAATGCATGTTTTTTGTTTAAGTTTTTACGTTTTAGCTTCAATAGCGCCTATAATGCCTCTCTTACAAATAAATTATGTAACTCAAATCTGTATACTCACAATTCACACAAAACTCACACACACACCCATACACTTTTTCTGAATAAGATATATATACACTTTTCACTACATAGTCGTATAAACATAACATACCCACAGATTCGAATCTTTTATGCACCCTTTAAGCCCAAACAACCAATCAACTTCCGAAACTCTACAAATCTGAATACAAATATATGCCTGCATTCCAGTGATGAATTGCTTATGAATTTAAAAATGAATATGCCCATTGAATATTTTCCATATTATGAAATCTATTTTACACAAATTCGATGAGTTAATTGATATTCAAAATGAAATCGATTCCCTTAAAGTTGCTGATGTAGCTGTGTGCGATGTAGATGAGTGTACGTCTTTCCTGAGTGAAACGAATAAAAGCCTCAAAATATTTCACCAAAACATTCGCAGTTTGAAATGTAATATGTCTGGACTACTACCCATCTTGGCTAGTACAAAATTAGAGTGGGACTGCATCGTCTTAACTGAGTGTTGGCTACTTTCTTCTTCATTCATACCTAGTCTGGATGGATACGACAACTTCGCTACTGCGATTAATCTCACCCAAAATGAAGGAGTTGTGGTATACTATAAAAGCAACTTGTTTATCAAAGTGGAAGAATACAATATAGAGGACGCGAACTGCTTAGTCATTGCCCCCAATAAAGATACCATAGTATTTGCTATTTACAGACCTCCAGGTTACAAAAATCTTGATAACTTTTTTAGGTCTCTAAATTGTATGCTATCAAAGTATTCATCAATACAAAAGTATGTCACGCTATGTATGAAATGCATCCAGTCAAAATTGAATCTACATGTCCGATGGGTGGGGCACTGGTGATCCGTAACACAGGCATCCCATGCCTTTCACGGACACCAGCTCCTCACATATGTAACACATATAAGACTGAGTAATTGTACCTTTTTTAGTTATAAACAAAACATTGTGAGGAGAAATAAATAAATAAATTATAATTAACCAATACAAAGTTTAGCCCCTAAAGTGAGCAATAACAGTGTGAACTCACCACAACTCTGCTGGTGACAGTGTCAACATGGCCCGGTGCCTGAGGCACGGGCGGCGGCTGTACCGCGGCCGTCGACTTTTTAGCCACGGCGCGTTGACGACGGATCTCCTGAAGATGATTGAGAGAAAAAAAATTAGGATATTATATTTTTGAGTTATTTTTCTGTTTTGGGAATGATCATGTAGGATTTCTTTAGAAAAAACGCAATATTTTACCATCGATTAGCTTACGACCGCAGTTTTACCCGCGTCACAAGATAACTGCTTCCCATAATTGGATGGTGACAAAAAATATCTTATGTCCTTCTCCCTAGTCTAAGGTACCTCCTCTCTCATTTTGAGTTTAATCTTTCCAGCCATTTACACGTGATGGCATGACCAATGGATATAGAGATTCAGATTCATATACACGTGTAAATAGCTGGGTGGGATAATTAAAGAAATACGGGGTTGCTTCATACAACAACTTTATACGCAACTATATTCTGAGAGGTTAGGTGGAGGGAGGGTGATTAGATAGGAAACTTGTTCTTCCTGTCTGATCATTCCTTTATTTATTTATTTTTATGCTTTTTATTTTTCTTGTTATTACTAACATTAGGATATAAGCTACATACATGTAATACTAACACTATGGATCATTGTTGTCCGAAATAAATGTTATTATTATTATTATTTTGTATGTCTCTACCAGACCTCGGGACTATAGAGTCCCGGATTTTTGGGAGGCGAACGTGGGGCCGAAGCCAACACGCTGAAGCCCATTTGAGACAACTTTAATGAAATGGCGACACAAAACCGACGATTATCCCCGTATACACTATAGAAATGTACCCAGGGACAATCCCCGGTTCTGTGCTAAACTATTGCTAACTATGGAGGAAAACTACTTGGGCTATTGCGATGGGATGTTAGTGGACTAGGAATGGGAAGACTATGGGAACTATGGCACCTTATTATTATTTTATTTATAGGATTAAAGTTCATGGCCCTATATGAGCAAAATTATTTGAAGAGGCCTCAAATGTCTTTTCCTTCATTTTAACTAACATAAAGTCATTACATAGTCAGTACATAGGTAACCAACTTATTTATTTGACGAGGACTGTATTTAGCGGCATGCTTTTGGCCTGGCAGCCGATCGTAACTTAGTTACTAACAAGAAGAAGGGCAATGGCTAACAAGTTTGTATAAATTATTCAATTTGAGATTCAACGTGCCAATGCTACCAGCCTATTGGGTACACTGCCGGGTCACAGTGATGAAGACCATTTTTTCGACGCCCGCTATTAGTTTTAAGTTTCTTTTTGTGTAAATACATATATATTGATTTAATTAACTTTCGAATAATGTACAGTTTATTTTTAGTAATGTAAAATCACAGGTTGATGATGATGGAAGGCGACGAAGAGGAAGATCAAAGAAACGCTGGTGAGAAGATCTAGACAGTTTCCACAAGAACTGGCCACAAATAGCGACCGATAGGGAAAGATGGAAGGCTATGGAGGAGGCCTTTGCCCAGCAGTGGGACAACATAGACAACATTAGTTTAAGTGATTTAGATCTATATTTCAATTTCTTACCTCATTTTGTTGTTGTTGGGCCAACTCCTCCGTCTGTGTTTCCGTTTGTTTGTTTGTGTCCTGTTCGTCTGACCGAGTGTACTCCACGTAGGGCATATTCAACTGTAACAAATTATATTATTGTTATATATTTTTGGTATATAAATGTAATTTTGAATGTGAAAATAATAGCCACCATGAATTCGTGGTGGCCTTGTGGGTAAAGAACCAACCTCTCAAATATGAGTGTGTCGGTTTGATTCCAGGTCAGGCAAGTACCAATGCTACTTTATAAGTTTATTTGTACTTTCTAAGTATATCTTATATCATATCATTGGCCAAAAACAAGGGCCAATATGGACCGGTAAATTACCAACATTGGTAAACAATCACGACTAATATTGGCCTAAAAAAATGACTAACTTAGGCCAAAAGCAATGACCAACATTGCTGAATAACAGTGACTAACATTGCTCAATAACAGTGACTAACCTTGTTCAATAACAGTGACCAACATTGCTCACCAACTGTGACCAACATTGCTCACCAACTGTGACCAACATTGCTCAACAACAGTGACTAACATTGCTTAATAGTAGTGACTAACATTGCTCAACAACAGTGACTAACATTGCTCAAAAACCATGACCATATTATTGAGCAACATTTAAAGGCTATAGCTATAGGTTAGTGCCCATAGGGTCCATATTGTCTTTAAACTATAGAATGTATCACCTGTATAATATGTAGAATGCTAATAAAGAACTCAGTATTGAGTTACAGTGACCAACATTGTGAACAGGACTCGTGCTAGTGACGCCTAGCTATATGTGTACAACTCACCCTAGGCTGAGCCCTGTTCCGAGGCATGGGCCTGGGGCGATGTCTCTCGGCCGCCCTGAGCTCTAGGTACAGCGGCGCCAGGCGGGTGGAGCCGCGGTATATCCACTCTCTGCGTCCGTCGCCCACGAATAGGACTTGTGCGAGGGACGCGTCCACTTTTGTTACGCGGGATGACCACCATTTTCCTGGAGAAGTAGATAATTTTTCATGTAAAAAAAATATATAAAAATAATAAAAAAAAACATATTCTTTCTATACAAGGTGTTGATTTGCATTTGTGTCATATTTCAGGAGGAGATAATCGATTGGAATTACAGTAGACAAGAAATAGCTAATATGCACTGCTTTTTTTTTCATTGTAATGCCATAGTATTTCAGAAGTAATCCAATTTTATGAATGATCGTTGCGTATGCTTTGTGTTTGCGTTTGTGTGAGGGTGCAGCACGGTTTTAAGGCAAGTAACACACGCGCCAAGTATAAATACGGCTAGATGACATTGACGGAATTCCGAAAAAGTAATAATAATTACGTACCAATTTTTTTGTTGATTTGGGTCGAGGATCATTAGCATAATTACGTCCTTGAATATGGCACGGATGCAAATCAACACCTTGTATAAATGCTTCAAAACATGTGAAATCATCAAAGGAAATCCCGCTGTGGCTTAGTAGCATGAGGGAGTGTTACTCTAACTGACTAAAACCCATCATGTTCCTTCTTAAGCCCTTTATGTACCAGCACCGCGGTAACTCGCGCGAACAATCCCGCAGCCCCGGTAGTTTAGAACAGACTTAAAGGGTGGAAAATGAAGCTTTAAAAGTCGCTAACACCAAGATGCAAGATATTTATTTTTTCAATGAGTTTTAGACCTTGCCAAAAGGCTAATTTATTTTCTTTTTGAACGCGCTTATCTCAGGAACTACTGATCCGATTAGAAAAATTCTTTCAGCGTTAGATAGCCCATTTATCGAGGAAAACTATAGGCTACTTTTTATCCGGATTCGTGGAGAGATTCTCACGGGATGCGGGTGAAAACTCTGACAGAAGCTAGTAGAACCAAAAAATCTTGGCAAACTCACCGTTCCACTCAGTCTTCAGATGCTGTCCCTCATGCAGCCTCACCATGGGCCTCTCAGGGTACGCCATGAGGTATTCCCGGACGAATTCCCGGGAGAATGGATGGACTTCCTCCCAGACGAGGGGTGAACTCTCACAGACTAGGCGAGTGTGCTTGTGTTCAACGTATTGAGCGTAACCGTCGTCGAAGAATACTAGGTATCTGAGAATAAAGAAATCTTTGTTAAGGACAGTATTTCATAATCATCTTCAGCATTTTTAATCGATTCCAAAAAAAATAGGCTCTTTTTTTAACGACGTCAAAAATCATGAAATGACCCCTCCTGCTATGGGTTAGCAGCAGTGAGGGAGTGTCAGATTCTTACTGACTAAACACCGTCGTGTTCGGTCATAGGCCTTTTATGTACCAGGGTCGCGGTTTCTCTTTCGAACAACCCGCAGCCCCGGCAGGCCTTGGCCTTACTGAGCCCCGCTGGAAGGAAGAGGCTCTCAATTCGTCTGTTTTTTTTATTATTTATTAAAATCTTTCGGAATTAAATAAAGGGATCATGTATTATTTTTAATTATTTAATTTAAATATTTATTATAAGGCAACAATGGTCTATAGTATTCTATAGATATAACTAATATAATAGAGGCGAATGATTGACATGTCTGAACTACTGGATGGATTTTGATGTAACTTGGCAGTCGTTTAGCTCATACATGACAATGTTATAAGGGCAACTTTTTATCCATATGTGGGAAGTAGTTCCCTCAAGAAAGCGGGAAAAACAGCAGGCAGAAGCTATAGTCAATTCTATGATTAAATAATGAGGGTGAGTTGCACCGTTTAACTATAACGATAACCAAACCACGACCTGCCGTAAAATTACCACTCATTGGTTAAATCGGTGATTTGATAACTGAAAATGTTTCGGTTATCGTTATAGTTAAATGGTGCAACTATTATTATTAATATCTTACCTATAACTATTAACAGGGTTAGGTATTTCAGCTACAACGCCTGAATAAAAAGATTCTCTCTTACTGCTGTCCTTAAAAAGCGCTATAAGACGAGTACCTGTGAAATAACAATAATAAACAATATAGGTGCTGGAATGTTTTTCAACTAGTGCGCAAACTTTGGTCACTTATAGTTAAATAAGTTTTAAAGATAGGTACGTATACTTCTACTTTGATGTTTTAGTACAAAAAACTTCTTTTACAACACATTTCATATATTTTAAAATACATATATAAAAAGACATCAGTATATTTACTTTTTATTCTTATAATTTCATTGTTCCTTTTTTATTTATTTATTTATTTAACAATTTATGTACACAGTGAAAATATAAAAGAAGTATTTTTTATGTTGTTATTGCGTCGTTTTATTTTACTTTTCTTTCTTCCCTATTTTGAATGAACACTTTTTGACATGTTTCTGACTTACCGATAGTCATTCTGACGTCAGCGGGCTCCGAATACGCGATGCAGCGAGCTGGCAACACTTTGCCGTTGGCTTGACGCTTGTGATCGAACTTTATCCGACACACTGAGAAAGGAGCACCCTGAAAAAATAGATTATTTTAACAACTTAACAAGAATTTTATTTTAACTCTATATTAACTGACCGTATCGGGATAAAATATAGCCTATGTTACTCGGGAAGAGTGTAGTGTTCCAACAGTGAAAGAGTTTGTAAAATCGGTCGGTTGTATGTTTCACCATAGACACAACATAGCGCACTGAACTTATTTTTAGATATACATTTTCATATACCTATGTTTTACAAATAATCATTCATTTTGACGGTCCAGTATAGACTGACAGACTACTGTTATCCAAGTAAGCTTCTTCTAAGCATTCCCAAATCCCTTTCTAAATTTGCATCCCTTTATAAATTTTACCAAAAATAAAAACATTATTAGGTTTGCGTACTCTTTATGTGATACCCCGCTGAATAAAGTAAATTCAGTACGTGACTTGGGCATATTACTTGATTGTAAACACTGTTTGGATTTACATATTGAACAAATAGGAAATAAAGCATATAAGATGTATGGATTTATAATGAGATCCACTTATGACTTTAAACGGACCTCGTCGTTCCTCTGTCTATATAAATCATTAGTCCGCTCTCAGCTTGAATACGCCGTTCCCATCTGGAACCCGTACTATAAGAAATACATTGATTTAATAGAAAACGTACAGCGCAGATTTCTTCGTGCAATGCATTTTAGATGTCACAGAACGTACTTGTCGTATGACCAGCTGCTTAGCAGATACAAACTCTTAACGCTCAGCTCCAGACGCAAACAACTAGAAGCAATGGCCCTATATAATATTGTTAATGGCAACTTTGACTGTATCGACCTCAATAATGTACTCTGTTATGCCGTCCCTAGGACTGTTCACAGAAGGCAGGTGCGAGTGGGTACGCTATTTGCAATAGGTACCTGCCGAACTAATACTGGCCAACGTTCACCAATCCGACGAATGGCAGCATCTTATAATAAAGAATTTGAATACTTGGACATATTTACATGCTCCATGAATTTGTTTCGAAGCCATTTGTATGAGACGCTTTTGCGTTCTTAGATATGTGTTTTTATATTATTACTGTATTATTATCTCTTCTATTTTACTTGTTATACTAACTGTCATACACGAATAGCTATCCCCTAGCATTTTTGAAATGAATTCAATATAGGTAATCTGTGAACAGCGCTGTGGGCTACATTATTATTTAAGTTAATATGTTATTATTTTGTAATATCACATAGTGTAGCTGTTTGTTGTTCCTTTTTTTAATAAAATAAAATAAAGTAGTTTTTGATTACATCAATTGAAAACAAACAAATAAAGAATCTTTTTTTTTCTCTTTATAATATAAATGTACATTACTGCCACGTATCATCAAAACCCTTTCATTAGTTTCTGCATGAAAGAAGAAAAAACATACAAACTTTAGTATAGATAGAACTTACCGCCCTCGGATTCTTGGGCTGTATATCTAACTCAGCGTATATCTCGCCTCAGCGGGGGCCGGGAGATCTCCCCCGGTGGGGGCAGTTCTGCTAGACCTGTGAAACTGGCTATATGCTAAAATAACTTACCGCTGTCGGATTCTTGGGCTGTATATCCAGAACCTTTCCCTTCAGCCAGGGTCCGAAGGCGTTCTTCATGGCGTACACCGCCATGCTGACCCTCAGCGGGGGCCGGGAGATCTCCCCCGGTGGGGGTAGTTCTGCTGGGCCTGTGATACTAGCTATGCAACAACTTACCGCCCCTGGAATCTTGGGCGGCATGCTGACACTCAATGGGGGCCGGGAGATCTCCCCCAGTGGGGGCAGTTCCACTCAATAGGATATCAGAGCCCTGTGATACTAGCTATGAAAGTAACTTACCGCCCCCGAATTCTTGGGCTGTATATCCAGCACCTTCCCCTTCAGCCAGGGTCCGAAGGCGTTCTTCATGGCGGACACCGCCATGCTGACCCTCAGCGGGGGCCGGGAGATCTCCCCCGGCGGGGGCAGTTCTGCTAGACCTGTGATACTAGCTATGAAAGAACTTACCGCTGTCTGATTCTTGGGCTGTATATCCAGCACCTTCCCCTTCAGCCAGGGTCCGAAAGCGTTCTTCATGGTGGACACCGCCATGCTGATCCTCAGCGGGGGGCGGGAGATCTCCCCCGGCGGGGGCAGTTCTGCTAGACCTGTGATACTAGCTATGAAAGAACTTACCGCTGTCGGATTCTTGGGCTGTATATCCAGCACCTTCCCCTTCAGCCAGGGTCCGAAGGCGTTCTTCATGGCGGACACCGCCATGCTGACCCTCAGCGGGGGCCGGGAGATCTCCCCCGGCGGGGGCAGTTCTGCTAGACCTGTGATACTAGCTATGAAAGAACTTACCGCTGTCGTATTCTTGGGCTGTATATCCAGCACCTTTCCCTTCAGCCAGCTCTGATTCTCAACGGGGGGGGCGGGGGAGATCTCCCCCAGTGGGGGCTGTTCCGACTTTTGCCGATAGGATATTAGAGCCCTGCGATACTAGCTATGAAATAACTTACCGCTGACGGATTCTTGGGCTGTATATCCAGCACCTTGCCCTTCAGCCAGGGTCCGAAGGCGTTCTTCATGGCGTACACCGCCATGCTGACCCGCAGCGGGGGCCGGGAGATCTCCCCCGGTGGGGGCAGTTCTGCTGGGGCTGCTTCCGCTGATAGTTTCACTACGGATATGTCTTTCTGTGAAAGGGGGTGGTAATTTTAGGAGGGTGGTGGTAAAAAAAAATAGGGTAAAAGTAAGTTTCGTTATTTTCTGTATTAAAAGAAATTGGCAAGTGCGAGTTGCATGAAGTATGAAGGTTTATGTACGATTGTCTTTAAAATGGGAAAAATCATGATTGTTGTATGGGAGCCGCCTTTAATATTTATTTTAAGTGTCTGTTGATATGGTGACGGCAACAATTATACTGTTACACTGTTACAGCCTTTTTATCGTCCCACTGCTGGGCACAGGCCTCCTCTCACAGGGACAATTATACATCATCTGTGAAAATATTAACTGTCTAGCTATCACGGTTCATAAGATACAGCCCGGTGAGAGACAAACAGGGAAGCAATAGGAGCCCATTTTACCTTTTGGGTAAACTGAACCCCAAAAATTACAAAACAGAAAAAATATGCATCATTTTTTTATGAAACTTGTAGGTATACTTACATCGTCATCCATTTTGACATCGGGTAACGGGATGGCCGCTTTGGGATCCTGAAAACATAGATTATTTTTAATAGGTGTTCCCATAGTTTTACTTGCGTAACCAGGGAACTTCTTACCGCAACAGAGTAAAAAGTGGCCTATAGCCTTTCTCTGGTTCTAGACTATCCGTATGAAAAGAATCATTTTGCTAAAACAGTTCAGTTCAGTTTTAGCGTGAAAAGGCGACGGACACCCAGAAAGACTGAAATACCTAGTTATCAAATTAAAGCCGAGTTTAGAACTTGAAAAACCGGCCAATTGCGGGTCGGACTCGCTCACGAAGGGTTTCGTACCATAATTTATAAATTGAGAAAAAAAAAATCACGTTTATTGTATGGAAGCCCCCCAAAATATTTATCTTATTTTAGTTTTCAGTATTTGTTGTTATAGCGGCAACAGAAATACATCATCTGTGAAAATTTCAAGTCTCTAACTATCACGGTTCATGAGATACAGCCTGGTGACGGACGGATGGACGGACAGGAGCGAAAACAATAGGGTCCCGTTTTACCCTCTGGTTTTTCCGTCCTAAAAAGGACATAGACGACATCTTATTGAGATACGGGAAGTATCTTCCGTGGGACGCGGGAAACATCTAGTTAATGTTATATGAAACTTACCTTAGTCGGTTGTGTATCTAAAGGTGTATATCCAAGAGGTATGGCAGGCCGCTTAGCCGGAACCTCGCTACTTGATGATAATCGACGTTTTGCTTGACGATTCTATAATATTATAATAAAGAAGATATATTTACTTGATAAATAATTATAAAATCTTTGAGACAAATTGGACCTTATAACTTTTAGTATAAGGTTTAATTTGCTTTGTAATGATATTGTACATAATTTTGTAAGTATGCTTTGAATTTTAGTAAAATGGTACCAGTGAGCATATTAGACCTTTCAACCCAATTACGGGTGTTTAGAAGCTAGAAATTCTGACAACCAGTCTAACCAAGGCGGATCAGGTTATCCGGGTAACCGAGTTGAGGAGGACAAATAGGCAGTCGCTCCTTGTGGCACACTGGTACTCAGCTACATCCGATTAGACTGGAAGCCGACCCCAACATAGCTGGGAATCACCGTCCCACCGCGCTATGAGAGTGAAGGAATAGTGAGTGCACCTGTGTCCAAGCAAATGCTTGTGCACTATACTATGTCCTGCGCAGCTGACTCATTTCCTTAAATGAGAGCAGCCGCTGTGGACGACGATTGGCTGGGATTAAGAAGAAGCTGGGAGAATAAGGAAAAGGCTAGGCCGATGATATGATTACTTACATCAGCAGTATCAGTAGAAGACACTGTAGAGTCTGCGTATGGATCAGATTCGAAGCCTACAAACTGTAACAAATAATTATAATTCGTTTTCATTAATTTTCAGAAGCGAAAACAAGCGAAACATATCGACGGTTAACTACCAAGACCTCCTAACTGACATATTTTGACCAATTGGTTTTTTCGCGGATTCTATTCAAAAATATTGTATCTCATCTAATAGAAATATCTTCTATTTATAATTCGTAATATTTCGGGCATTTTTACAATCATGGAATTATCTACTAACTTTACGAGCGCGGACTTTGGTGGCTTTTTTGTGCCTACTGAAAAGTTTTGACATATTGAGTTAGGAAGTCTTGGTGGTTAACCATCGATGTGCCTTTTTTTAAATGTTATTTGGTTAAAAAAAACCGGCCAAGTCCAAGGCGAGTCGGAATCGCACACGAAAGGTTCCGTACCATTTTTTAGAAAATGAGCAAAAAAATTACGTTTGTTGTATGGGAAAATATTTATGTATTTATTGTAAAATATTTATTGTATTCTAGTTTTCAGTATTTGTTGTTATAGCGGCAACAGAAATACATCATCTGTGAACATTTCTCTCTAACTATCACGGTTCATGAGATACAGCCTGGTGACAGACAGAATGTAGAGGAACGAAAACAATAGGGTCCCGTTTTACCCTTTAGGTACGGAACCCTAAAAATATGTCCCACTCAGCGAAATTCAAACACATAAAAAGTATAAAAGACTTAATTTCTTATATTTTTTATTTTGTCAATATTTTTTGTAGCGTGCACTGGCGCAAAAAATAATCTTTCTATATTTTTTTTTTAATTTTTCTTTTCTACGTTTTCAGAAAATGACATGCCATTTTTCATGACAATTTGCTAGGATTAGTAACGATTTTAGTTTTGATATTATTATTTTTTTTATACTTATTTTGTAACACCCTGTAAATTTCGCAAAAATATTTGGATAGGTGTTGACTTATTTCTATTTTTTTGAATTTACATAAAATATATTTCATCATCATCATCATTATCTCAGCCATAGGACGTCCACTGCTGAACATAGGCCTCCCCCTTTGATCAACAGGTATCTGTGGAGATCAAAGGGGGAGGCCTTAAATATATTTATTTAATTATAATTCTTACATTAATTTTAAAAAGTTAAATTAACTTACATATATACAACCTAAAACTAATAAATTGCATCAAAAAATTGCTCCTCGCCGCTGTCACTGCGTAATGTACCCAAAAGGCTGGCTGCATTCTATTTCTATTAAGAGCTCTGCCTCATTAGGATGCTGATGGCGACGTCGCCGGCTACGTTTCCAAGCAGTTAATATTGAAATGTATGGTACCTAACTCACTTGGCGACGGCTTAGCAACGTCACCAAATTGGGAGCGTGGCCACGAGCTACAGATTTCTACGTGGCTTCTGGATGCTCTGGCAGCTTGGCGACTTTGCTACGGTTGCCACTACAATGTACACAGTAAAGTGCACCTCCCTCACTCAGTCGCCAATGTGGTCGCCAGTAGCGTGCGATTTCTTCAGCGAAGACGTAAACAATTGATTGTCAAGACTCAACTTGGCGACCTTTGGATGCCAGAAGTAGCCAGGCCTGCGCCGCTGGCGACGTCGCCATGGCCTCCCAATGAGGCAGAGCTCCAATTGTTTTCTTACCTTCGTATCAGGAGTATCATACAGTATGATGGGCGGCAACTCGTGTCGCCGACACTCGAATGTCGCGTAGAGTTCGTTGCGCAACTTGTCAGTGGCTGCCTGACACTCGTTCAACATCGCGTCTATTTCTACACTGTCACCTGTCAAAGAAAAAATATCTTTTATATTGCTTGTGGTGGCCTAGTGGGTAAAAAGAACCAACCTCTCGAGTATGAGGGTGTCGGTTCGATTCCAGGTCAGGCAAGTACCAATGCAACTTTTCTAAGTTTGTATGTACTTTCTAAGCATATCTTGGACACCAATGGCTGATAAAAAGGTGCAGGAAAACATCTTGAGGAAACCTGGACTATCACCAACCCTGAAATCAGCAACCCGCATTGAGCAAGCGTGGTGATTAACGCTCAATCCTTCTCCGTGTGAGAGGAGGCCGCAGCCCAGCAGAGGAACGATAAAAAGGCTTGGTTAGACTGGTGTCAGACTTACTGGCTTCTGACTACCCGTAACAACTGCCAAGGATGTTCAATGAAAGCCGGGACCTACAGTTCAACGTGCCATCCGAAACACAGTCATTGGTGTCTAAGGTTTACTTAGAAATAGTACATAAGTGAGTATATAATAAAGTACATAAGAGAGTATATAATAAAGTACATAAGAGAGTATATAATAAAGTTCATAAGAGAGTATATAATAAAGTACATAATAAAGTATATAATGTACATAAGAGAGTATATAATAAAGTACATAAGAGAGTATATAATAAAGTACATAAGAGAGTATATAATAAAGTACATAATAAAGTATATAATGTACATGAGAGAGTATATAATAAAGTATATAAGAGAGTATATAATAAAATACATAATATAGTATATAAGAGAGTATATAAGGAAGTATATAATTAAGTACATAAGAGAGTATATAATAAAGTATTTAAGGAAGTATATAATAAAGTACATAAGCGAGTATATAATAAAATACATAATAAAGTATATAAGGAAGTATATAAAAGAGTATATAATAAAGTATATAAGAGAGTATATAATAAAGTATATAAGAGAGTATATAATAAAATACATAATCTATATATATAAAAATGAATTGCTGTTCGTTAGTCTCGCTAAAACTCGAGAACGGCTGGGCCGATTGAGCTGATTTTGGTTTTAAAATGTTTGCCGTAGTCCAGGGTAGGTCTAAACGGTGAGCAAATAAGGAAAAAAAAATTGCGAGTAAGATTCCCGGGACGGGAGTGATTAGACAAAAACCAACTTACGGAATGCCGCAGAACCACAAAAGTAAAGTACTAGGACAGCATAATTCACCTTAGTAAAGTATACCAATGACGAAATTTCGATGCAACTGCTCACCATGTACCAGGGTAGCATAACTTATATGAGTATACCAATACCAAGTGTAGGTAGACGCTACTGCTCACCATGTACCAGAGCGGGCAAAAAATACACCGGGCGCGGGTAATACCGCGGGGAACGGCTAGTAAAGTATATAAGAGAGTATATAGTACATAACAAAGTATATAATAGAGTACATAAGAGAGTATATAATAAAATACATAATAAAGTACATAATGAAGTATATAATAGAGTACATAAGATAGTATATAATAAAATACATAATAAAGAACATAAGAGAGTATATAATAAAGTACGTAAGAGAGTATATAATAAAGTACATAAGAGAGTATGTAATAAAGTATAAAAGAGGGTATATAATGTACATAAGAGAGTATATAATAAAGTACATAAGAGAGTATATAATAAAGTATATAAGGAAGTATATAATAAAGTACATAAGAGAGTATATAATAAAATATATAAGGAACTATATATAAAGTACATAAGAGAGTATATAATAAAATACATAATAAAGTATATAAGAGAGTATATAATAAAGTATATAGGGAAGTATATAATAAAGTACATAAGAGAGTATAAAAACACAATAAAACGAAAATACATAATAAAGTATATAAGAGAGTATATAATAAAGTATAAAGGGAAGTATATAATAAAGTACATAAGAGATATAAGTATATAATAAAATACATTATAAAGTATATAAGAGAGTATGTAATAAAGTATATTATGAAGTATATAAGAGAGTATATAAGGAAAATATATAAAGCATATAAGGAAGTATATAATAAAGTACATAAGAGAGTATATAATAAAATACATAATAAAGTATATAAGAGAGTATATAATAAAGTATATAGGGAAGTATATAATAAAGTACATAAGAGATATAAGTATATAATAAAATACATAATAAAGTATATAAGAGAGTATGTAATAAAGTACATAATTAAGTATATAAGAGAGTATATAATAAAGTATATAATAAAGTACATAAGAGAGTATATAATAAAATACATAATAAAGTATATAAGAGAGTATATAATAAAGTATATAGGGAAGTATATAATAAAGTACATAAGAGAGTATATAATAAAATACATAATAAAGTATATAAGAGAGTATATAATAAAGTATATAGGGAAGTATATAATAAAGTACATAAGAGAGTATAAAAACACAATAAAGAGAAAATACATAATAAAGTATATAAGAGAGTATATAATAAAGTATATAATAAAGTACATAAGAGAGTATATAATAAAATACATAATAAAGTATATAAGAGAGTATGTAATAAAGTATATTATGAAGTATATAAGAGAGTATATAAGGAAAATATATAAAGCATATAAGGAAGTATATAATAAAGTACATAAGAGAGTATATAATAAAATACATAATAAAGTATATAAGAGAGTATATAATAAAGTATATAGGGAAGTATATAATAAAGTACATAAGAGATATAAGTATATAATAAAATACATAATAAAGTATATAAGAGAGTATGTAATAAAGTACATAATTAAGTATATAAGAGAGTATATAATAAAGTATATAAGAGAGTATATAATAAAGTATATAATAAAGTACATAAGAGAGTATATAATAAAATACATAATAAAGTATATAAGAGAGTATATAATAAAGTATATAGGGAAGTATATAATAAAGTACATAAGAGTATATAATAGAATACATAATAAAGTATATAAGAGAGTATTTAATAAAGTACATAATTAAGTATATAATAAAGTACATAAGAGATATAAGTATATAATAAAATACATAATAAAGTATATAAGAGAGTATATAATAAAGTACATAATTAAGTATATAAGAGAGTATATTATAAAGTATATAGGGAAGTATATAATAAAGTACATAAGAGAGTATATAATAAAATACATAATAAAGTATATAAGAGAGTATATAATAAAGTATATTATGAAGTATATAAGAGAGTATATAATAAAGTACATAAGAGATATAAGTATATAATAAAATACATAATAAAGTATATAAGAGAGTATGTAATAAAGTAAGGTTAACCCCCAGACTTCTATTTGAGTTTATAGTGTCAGTACCGTGAATAAAAACTCTATGCTTGAATGTTACGGAAAATAATGTCCACAGTATTTTTTAACTGACCGAACGTCTACGATACCCCTCCTGCTATACCTAAGTGCCTCTAACTGATTTAAACCCATCATGTTCCTTCTGACCATTTACCAGGGTCGCGGTAACTCTTTCGAACAATCCCGTAGCCCCGGCAGGTTTTGGCCCTGGTGGGCCCCAGTGGGGTTTGCTGACTCTCTGTGGAGGATGTGGAACAATGCACGCCGCCGACGCCTGTTGTCTCCAAGGAGACGTAGCGACGGCGAGCCCCCCCAAATTCTATAGGGGCGAGGGTGAACGGGATGTCTTCGTCTCCTTCTGCGAAGCATGCCAGAGAAGGAGGCGGTGTAATAACTGAGAGTACGGGCCTCTCATTCCAGCCACTGCGGTGGACGTGGAAGACACCACGCGGGTCGGCTATCGAGACGACTCCCGGCCACCGTAGACGTAGGTCTATGGACGATGAGTTTCGGAATGCTTATCGTCCCTCCGCCTCCTTGGAGACAACAGGCCCGTGTCGACAGCGAGCGTTGTTCCAAACCCTCCACAGAGAGTCAGCAAATCCCACTGGGGCCCACCAGGGCCAAAACCTACCAAGGGATTGCTCGAAAGAGTTACCGCGGCCCTGGTACATGGTCAGAAGGAACATGCTGGGTATAAATCAGTAAGTCTCCTCGGTGTAGCAGTGGGGGGGGGGGCAGCTGTACGTGGACGTTATTTCCCGTAACATTCAAGTATAGATTTTTTATTCACGGTTCTCACACTTTAAGTTTAAACTCAAATAGCAGTCTGGGGGTTAACCGAAGACGTTCCTTATTATCATTACAGCATTATCCTCGACGCTATTACGATATTTTTACTCTGGCGTCAGCAACCCCCCGTGGGCCCACCAGGGCCAAGGCTTGCCGGGGCTGCGGGATTGTTCGCGCGAGTTACCGCGGCCCTGGTACATAAGAAGGGCTTAAGAAGGCACATGATGGGTTTTAGTCAGTAAGAGTTTGACTTTCCCTCACGCTGCCTACCCACAACATGAGAGGGGAGGGAGGGTCATTTGATGACTTCCCAGGTTAGGCAGGAGTAGTTAAGTCGTTTGAAGGAAGCACCTGCCTTCTCCAGTTTGGGGACGTAAACGTAATGTATTGCTCCAAACGTTGTTGGATTTTTTTGTATTTTCAAAGTCAAATAGCAGCCTGGGGGTTAACTGTAGACGATTCTTGTAATAGTAATAAATCTTCAGGGCATTATTCTCTACAAAGAATCTACTATTTTTTTACTCTGGCCGGCACTTTCAGTTTTGGGTACGAAATGAATGATCTCCTTTGACCATGGGATACACTGGGCAAAAGTTAACCCGTTACAAGATAATCGAATTTCAAGATCTTTTCTTTACAAGTCGTCTAGGTACACGTATAAATTTTTATTATTAGTTAAAAGTCTCGTTTTTGCGGATTTTTGTGTATTTTGTGTCTTTTTGGATAGCTAGATAAATGTAGATGTTTTTCAAGTATTCTGCACAAAAAAATGAAGAGTAATATTTTTGAGAAAATAGCTACTAAAAAAGTAATTGCTATTCGCTATAATTTCCTCTGTGATTTGTACAGTTTTATGGTTTGTTATTATGCAGTGATTCATCTTCTATCCAAAAACACACAAAAATCCACAAAAACGAGACTTTTGACTAATAATGAAAATTTATACGTGTACCTAAACGACTGATCTTGAAATTCGATTATCTTGAAACGGGTTAACTTTTGCCCAGTGTATCCCATGGTCAAATTTGTCCGTATTGACCTATACTATCACCTCCTGAAAGGATGCGGTCTACTTACCAGTAACCCTGTATAATAAAGTACATAAGAGAGTATATAATAAAGTATATAAGAGAGCATATAATAAAGTACATAAGAGAGTATATAATAAAGTATATAAGAGAGCATATAATAAAGTACATAAGAGAGTATATAATAAAGTATATAAGAGAGTATATAATAAAGTACATAAGAGAATACATACGAGTTCATAAGAGGAGCGTATAAGGTTCATTTAAATAATATAAGGAGTACATCAAACAGTACAAAAATAATAAGAGGAGTCGTTATGTATAAAACGGCCAAAAATCAAGTTTCTTGTATGAAGGCCCGTAAAATACTTCTTTTATTCTGGTTTTTAGAATTCGTTTTATAGTCTTTTCATTCCGTCGCTGTCATTTGAACATCTTTGTCAGTCGTTACATGTAGTCAGAAGCCAGAAAGTCTGTCGACCAGTTTTATCAAAGGGTTGCCCGGGTAACTAGGTTGAGGAGGTCAGATAGGCAGTCGCTCCTTGTGGCACACTGGTACTCAGCTGCATCCGGTTAGACTGGAAGCCGACCCCAACATAGTTGAGATGTCCAGGGAAAACTAACGTTGTTTGTACTGACTGACAGCAAAAGAAAAACGGCCAATTGCGAGTCGCACGAAAGGTTCTGTACCGATATTTATAAAACGGACCAAAAAAATCACGTTTGTTGTATGGGATCCGACCAAAATATTTAATTCTAGGTTTCAGTATTTGTTGTTATAGCGTCAACAATAATACATCATCTGTGAAAATTTCAGCTCTGTAACTATCACGGTTCATGAGATACAGCCTGGTGACAGACGGATGGACGGACGGACAGACAGAGGAGCGAAAACAATAGGGTCCCGTTTTACCCTTTGGGTACGGAACTCTAAAAATGGTCAGACTATACAGAAGGCATATCAAGCTATTAGAATCTCTCAAATCTCACCGCGCACCGCCGCGGTAGGCGGTGAAGCGGATCTCATGTCGCGTTGACCTGTATTATAGTTCGGCCATTCAGAGAATGCGTTCCTGACACGTCGCGATTGAACTGACGACGTAACTACATTCATTGATTATTGATATAATAATGTTGTTTTAATGCTCCTCAATTGTTAAAACGGTAAACAACCAGCAAAAATATTTTTATCGTAACTGCAACGCCATTGCAAAGTTACGTCGTCAGTTCAATCGCGACGTGTCAGGAACGCATTCTCTGAATGGCCGAACTATAAATCCGTTGCTGCTTAGCACACATACATCGCCTGACCGCGCGTTCGAGCGGTGCTCTTTTGTTCGAGCGCCACCGCCCTCCGCGGCAGTGCGCGGTGCCGCGGTGTTAATCGCCTAAGGTACTTACGTTCCATTTTCTCGATCTCCTCGTCGAGCATAATTTGCGTTTCTTTCAACCTGTTGTCCATATCGTATTTTTTCCATGTATCATTCAAATATTTCACTAGGTTGTCTTCTACGAATCTGTGGATTAAATAACTTATTATTATTGGGCAACTTAACGAGTCTACATGGAATGGTGTAAAAATAATTCATGTTTGGAATATAAAAACCGGCCAAGTGCGGGTCGAACTCGCGCACGTAAGGTTCCGTACCATCCAAACATTTTTTTTCTATATATATATATGGATATCGAGCAAAAAATCACATTTGTTGTATGGGAGCCCAAGAAATATTTATTTTATTCTAGTTTTCAGTATTTGTTGTTATAGCGCCAACAGAAATACATCATCTGTGAAAATTTAAACTCTCTAACTATTACGGTTCATGAGATAAAGCCTGGTGACGGACAGACGTTTTACCCTTTGGGTACGGAACCCTAAAAACTGCTGTAATTTTTAAGGAGCTTGTGACTAAGAAACAGCCACATTAGTCGATCGATCATAAAGTTAAGCAACGCTTGGTATTTATTTATTTACGTACCAACAGCATTAAATACAGTAAATATATAAGAACGGGTAATCATATTGTTTTGGAAAGCAGTTTCAGTTGGCGGGTCCCGGCTGTCATTTGCACATCTTTGGCAGTCTTTACGGGTACTCAAAAGCCAGTAAGCCTGATAACCAGTATTACTAAGGAATATCGGGTTTACCAGGTAGCTGGGTTAAGAAATCAGATAGGCAGTCGCTCCATCGTTTAACTGTGCCGAATTTCAGTCAGCTAGCCAATACAAAAAACATCCGAATTGAGAATCTCCATTTTGGGAAATTGGTTAAAAATTAAAACCAACTTTCATAAGAAAAATCCAGACACAACTTTTGAGACCGGAACATCTTTTGAGATTTTTAACCAAAAGCCTAGGCAAATAAAGAGTACTCACTTAGCCCCCTCCTCTCCGATGCTCTCCTTCGGTTCGTCCGGCGTCATATCTTCGTCCTCAGACTCCGAATCGGATATTTCTACTAAATCTTGAGATAACTTGGCCATTTCTAAGTCCAAAAGCGGAGTCAAATTTTTTATACCTCGTATTAGATTCTGAGAAAAAAAAATCTTGAATAAAGAAAGAAAATGTACATATACATCACATGAATGCATGTTATAAAGCTAAACAGTTTCTTTAGGTTAAATATACAAAAATATTCTCAAAAAAATACATGGTATGATCGCGTTAATCTCAGGAACTACTGGAACGATTCTAAAAATTATTTCAGCGTTTAATAGACTATTTGAGAAATGTGAGTGACACGCTAGCAGAAGCTGGTTTTATAATTAAATCTGATTTATAAAAGTCATTTTGATACGGTGATCATTTAGTATTTATATGGAAAAAGCACTGAACGGATTTTGATGAAACTTTACAGTAATAATATTGTTTATACTACAAAATAACATATAATCAGGAAACTTTATCCAGGAGAGAAAAGTAGTTTCCCAGTTGAAACCACTTGGAACATTTTATTAGTCTTTTCCACAACGTAAAGCCCAAATATTTGTATTTGCATTATAGCAACAAACGGCATTTATATCGGCACATATACGCCCTTGATTATTTAAAAAAAAAAGTAAATTCAACAACCTTTTTTTCGGCACATTTAAGCCATTAATTATAGTTATTTAAAAAAAACATATATGCCGTCGGCATTACCTTATTCCTATCAGCGACGACCTGAGCACACGGCAAACAGACCATAGACCGTCTCTTCCTTCCGGCATCATAGTACGCCACTACGGCAGGCTCCGCCGGAATGAACGGTACGGCGCTGCCGTTCAAGCAGCAATAGTTTATACATTTACTCGACTCCCGAGCCTTTTCTAGCTCTAAAGCCGTCATTTTATGAGGAGTTTCAGGCTTTTCTATAAAATTAAATTTAAAATGGAAAAATGTTATCTGAGTTTTCTGTGAAAATAGATTGGCAAAATAAGAATTGAGAGTCTCTTCTTTTTTTGGAAGTCGGTTAAAAAAGAGATATACTAAAGCTTGTTAGTTACAATACAAAAAAAAAAATTGATTTTCCTACGCTCACACAGTTACTTTCGTCTTGACAGTAAATAATATGATAAATGAATACTGTAAAAAAACATAATTGTTTCCAAAATTACAATGTATGGCACGTTTTATATAAAAAGTCAAAAAGTAATTTATTATTATAATATGCTTTTACTTGAATAAATAAAAACGAATCTTACCTTTAGCAGAACTATCTTCGTCGTCTGAATCTAGACTGAATATTTCTAGGCCACCCTTGGGTTGTGCCTGACTTGTTGTCTGACTAGCATCAATTATCTAAAAAAAAAAAAAAATAGTACGATGAAATTGTATAAAATATTATGAGTAAATAGAACAAAATAAGTACTAACTCATATTTTTATGTATGGCAACACAAGTAGTGCTGCCATCAGTTTACAAAATCTACCATTTGCTTGTAGTTAAAAAAAAAACTAGTTCTAGTGTCTTCAAAATTACATAGGGCTAAACGCTTTTTAACTTAAGCCTCATATTATTGCTTGTTGTTGCTGGGGAGTTTGTTCCACCACTTCTTCTTCCCAGCAAAAACACATAGGAAGTGGTGAAGGGCGGACGTTTTGGGCGCAGTCTTTTGTAGATTTGACGTTCAAAAAGTGCTGATTTTCAGCCTACTTTGAATAAATGACTTTTGATTTTGATTTTAATAAACACTTTATTTTATCAACATTAATGATAGTTAGTAGTTTTTTTGTTTGACTAACCTTAGTTTCAGGTATGACAAGTGGTTCAGTATTACTTGCAGTTTTTATCGAAACCTCGCTTGTATTCAGTCTAGCCTGTAATAAAATAAAACTATTATTCAATTTCTATAGGTAAATCCCTCGATGGCGCAATGGTCACCATGCCGGACTGCCGTACCTGAGGTCCCGGGTTCGATTCCCGGTTCGGTCAACATTTGTGTGGTGAGCATGCTTGTTGGCCGTGGTCTGGGTGTTACAATATGTATTTATAAATATGTGTATATATGTAGCTATATGTAGTTTATCAGTTGTGTTAGCACCCATAACACAAGTTAATTAATAACTTAGCGTGGGGCTAACCGACCGTGTGTGAAAGAGGTGTCCAGATATTATTAAAAAAAAAAAAAATTACCGAAATAATTTCTCCCATAGTAATTTGGGCTAAGAAAATTGTATTGTTAAACAACACTTGGCGTGGTCGCTCCGTGGATGGATGCCCATTTTGTCATGACGATTTCTCGAAGTTGGTGGTTCTCAGGTCTCATTCTTCATTTCTCATCTTTGACAGTCGTTACTGGTAGTCAGAAGCCAGAAAGTCTGACAGCCTTACTTAGGCGCATCAGTCGCACCTTGTAAAACACTGGTACAAAGCCGACCCAAACATAGTTTGGAAAAGGCTTGGCAAACTACCAGGGGGACTATTAGAAATTTTTATCTTCTAGTCGGACAAAAAATACATTTTCAAAATTTAACCTGCAGATTTTCTTCGACCTATTACTAAAAATACGAAAAATTGCCATAAAAAATTAGAAAAACTCACCGTTTTCTGCGGCGGAGGTTTAGGCACCCCGCTTATAACAACCTCCTTCTCTTTCGTAACTATTTCCGACGTACTCCCGCTACCGGAAGTGCACATAATCTCTATCTCGCTCGGTATGTTGACGTTGGTAACGCTGTCCGTTTCCGGTGTAGTTGGTTTGTCTATGGTTGCGGTCTGTTCCGGTTGTTTTTCTACTTCTTGTATTTCTGTGGGTAGAAGGATGTTTAAATAAAAAAATGTTAAGTGTGAGTCGGACTGTAACTATAGGTTTTATGAGATATAGCCTGGTGATAGACAAACGAACCTGATGAACCCAACATAGTTGGGAAAAGGCTAGGCAGTTGATATAAATGGTATCAGTTTATGTAACTTACCATCTTCGCTGCTTTCTTCCAAGTCCACATAGTTGACGACGGAGCTCGGTTCCTGAGTGGTGATCTCCAATTTCTTCATCTTGCTCGGAGATTGCTTAGAAGGTGACTGAGTGGCTTGTTTTTCTAAAAAAAGAAAAAAATATATTATGTATTAATTTTATCACCACTTGTTTTTAAAAATGTCTATGTACGGAAGACGGCACATCGGTGGTATTTGTCATGCACCTTAACTCAATAGTAATAAGTACGATTTTCCTATAAAACTGTTACTACTGACGTATGTTTTGCGATAATCTAGAAAACTGATAAATGGATTTTCATGCGGTTTTCAATAATTGTAAGGATGTATTTTTGATGTGGGAGTTTCTTACTGTTTCATGTAAAAAATACAGGATTTTGATGAAGATTCCTAGTGAAATGCTCATATTTTACATGAAAATAAGTACTTGCATTTATTTATGTGCGAGAAATATTTCCTTCAGAACACTTGTGAAAACGCGAAAAACAGTCAGTAGTCAATAATAAATAAAAATCCTACCTTCTGAAACCTTGTCAGTTTCTGCTTCGATCTGACCACGTGCGGTTTGACCCTCGCCTTCGTTATCAGAAGTGTCTGACAGTTTCACAGTCTCTATATCCATTTGGTCTGCATTTTCCTCTGGAGTCTGACAACATAATATTTATCAAAGTTAGACACACGGAGTAAGCTATAATGCAGAGGTCAGGCGCCTTCTTCTTCTAGATCAAATACGTACGGTGGGCGTGATCAAAATAATTAGTTACAAGTTAACTAATGAAGCGTTTGGGATATTTGCGGCATTTGTCGGAGATTTTTGGTTCCTCAAAAAATGGGTGGGTTTCAAAAAAGGCTTAAAAGGGCCAGTAACGTTCCTCGTCCCCCAAACACCCGCAATTTTTCTTAGAACATTTTCCGTTATGACATCTCCGCTCGTTCATTTTGTATCTGATGTCAATATGTCAATATTATTTTTGACCCTGTCAAGAACCCAATCCTTATGTGTAAGAAGTTAAGTTATATAAAAGCTTATTATAATAACCTGTTCCTCAGCTGGTAACCCATCTCTCAGCAAGGCATCTACAGCAGTTTTGGTTTCTTCATCATTTATAGACTCAGCTGGTAACTCCACCTGTAACATTTATATACAGTTTACTTCAAATTGAAGTTTCTAAGTAAGCACGTAAATCTAGATAAACAATCTTGATAGGATTTTTTATACAAATAAATATATCTGTTTAAAATAATTAATTTAGTAGTTGTTGTTTCTGTATTTACATAGATACTTAGTCGCATTTTATTTTTAAACTATTTTTAAATAAAAAAATCTTATCTTATCAAAATAAGAGAAAGAAAGAAAAAATATTTATGGACACAACATAAGACATACATACACAAAGAAATAAAAAATATAAAGGTAACAAAAGGTTGCGCCAAATAGGTCCAGTTCAGCATTATGCCAGACAGCTAGTGTCTGACGCTGGTTTTCAAATATTTTTACTTTTACCAAAGGTTACTCTTTGAAGATTCCATTTTTATCTTATGTTGAGACTTACTTAAGATTCTTAAGTATTTTTATAAATAAATAATCTCCATACGGGTCAAGCTAAATAAAACCGTTTAAATATATATTTTTTAGAACCAAAAAAGAGAAAATAACCAATGAAATTACACCAAAAGCAGCATTAAAATAAATAAATTAAAACTAAGTCGCAAGTCAACCATCGTACAATTTGCAAAATTGAATAAATACATTATAGATTAAACTCACATCACCAAACTGCGTATCCATCTTATCATTATCCTTATCCCCAGTTTGTACTGGGAACTGGAACTCCTCATCCTTAGGGTCGGGAGTATCAAACTCCTTGGCGCCCTGCTGTGATGCCTCCGTCTCTAAGATAGGAGGGTTCGAGTCTTCGGATTGCTCTGCTGAAATCTGGTTGCTGCTTTCTGTAATATAAAGTAATTCAAACTTTTTTACAAAAAAAAAAAATAGAACCAACTTCAATAGATATTCCTAAAACCTATTCCGCCTTACTGCAAAAACTTAAACATCTGTCAAACACTTGTCTAAAAAAAGTGTGGCTGCAAAATGGACCTTATTTCGACGTCATAATCAGATTTTTTTTAGACAAGTCTTAAACTGATGTTTAAAAGTTGTTGTGGTAAGACGGTTTAAGTCTGACAAATGCTATGCTGAAAACCGAATGGTGGGTCCCGGCTATCATTTTAACATCTTTGGCAGTCATTACTGGTAGTTAGAAGTCAAAAAGTCTGACAACCAGTCTTACCAAAGGGTATTGCTTGGGTAACTGGGTTAAGGAGGTCAGATAAGCAGTCGCTCCATGTGGCACACTGGTACTCTGCTGAAACCGGTTAGACAGGAATCCAACCCCAGCATAGTTAAGAAAAGGCTATGCAAATGATGATTAAAAATGAAAAAAAAACATACCATCCTGATCAAAATCATCATCATCATCATCCTCGTCTTCCGCCTCTTCATCATCTTCCATCATCCTTCCAGCAGACTCAGCTAGTAGACCAAGACTGTCTGATACTTCCGGCACCTCATCCGACGTGTCTGGAATCAGGCCGAGGCTGTCTGATACTTGAGGCATCTGTTCTGATGTGTCTGGAGTCAGGGTGGTTGATGTTGACGATTGAACTGGTTGTTCTGTGGTTAGTGCTGAAAATGTATTGAGACTTAAAGGGCTTTTGAGCTAGACACAGTTTATGTGTATCATCATCATCATCATCATCATCTCAGCCATAGGACGTCCACCTCTGAACATAGGCCTCCCCCTTAGATCTCCACAGATACCTCTTATGTGTATGTAAATTCAGAATTAACTCAGATACTGCTGATAACACTTTAATACAGTTTTTTATAGTTTATAAAAAATAAAAAATTTTGGAAGAATCAGGACTTAAAATCTGCAGATTTGTAAAATCTCTCAACTTTTAGGACTGACACAAATTAAATATGTAGTTCTTTTATTATTTACTAGCTGTCGCCCGCGGTTTCACCCGCGTCCCGTAGCCGGGTGGTGACAAAAACTATCCTAAAACCTTCTCCCGGGTCTAAGTTACCTCCCCTCTAATTTTCAGCCAAATCGGTCAAGCCGTTTTCATGTTATGTCGTGACAACGGAAAGCGGGTTTCATTTTTATATATAAGATTATTGTTTCTTTGAAGAAGGCTTGTTTCATAGAAAGTAATTGAGAAATTCTACAGAAAATAAGGTTTTTCAATGTGAAGCTGGGATAAGCAGGATTTATGCTGAGAGATTGAAATTTTACATAATTTATATGTAAGTGATAACAATTTGTTATAGAAATCCACCATAAAACAAATATTTATTACATACCTTCAACTATGTCTTTGGCTGGATCATCGTCAGCAAACATTCTTTCCATACTCTGTTCTATTGTCTCTGGTACATCTTTATCTTTTGTACTATCTTTACCTTTTTCAACTTCAACTAATGGTTTATCAGCCATTGTAACTTCACTTGCAATCTTTTTAGTAATTGGTTTATCTTTAGTTATTGTAGTATCGGTGGCACCTTCAGGTGCAACATTTTCTTCAACTATAATTTCTTTATTTTTCTCTGTAACTGGGGTTTCTTTAGTAGTATCAGATGCAACAACATCTTGAGGTGCAATACTTTCTTTAATTTTAGTTCCTTCAGTTACTGCTTTGTCAGTCTGTATGGCATCTTGAGATGCAAAATTTTCATCAATTTTACTTTCTTGACTTACTGCGTTTTCAACCTCTACAGATTCTTTATTTACTGTAGTATCAGATGCTAAAACATCTTTAGATGCAATATTTTCTTCAACTATACTTTCCTGAACTTCTTTTTCACTCACTAAAGCTCTATTTATTATATTGTCACTTACAATGGCATCTTGACTTACTGTTGCATCTGGTTCTAATGTTCCAATGATTACAGTCTCTTGACTTGAAATATCAGTCTCAGTGCATTCTTCACTTAGAATTGCATCAGTTGTTTTGGATTTTTCACTTACTGTTGCATTTTGATCAACTGGTTTATCAGTCATTACTGTGACTTTAGCTTCTACTATCTCAGTTACTCGACTATCTTCATTTGTAGGTATTTCGGCACTTTTTTCTAGACTTTCAACTTTTTCATCTACTACATCATCAAGTGAAGTATCAAGTACTTCACTTTGGTCTAGATCCAAAGACAAATCTGTGTCTATATCTATTAATTCCTGAGTCGGTATTTCTAGCATAACGTCTGGTTTATGTAAACCATGTTTAGTCTTTATAGGTACGGGCGAATCTTCGAAAACTGTTGAAGTATTGAAAGCTGATGTATCTGCGTTTTCTAAAGTTTTATCTAGGGTTTTAGTTTCTGTGATTTCTTTATCATTTTCAAGTTGAATTGCTTCTTCTGGCAAAGATTTTTCTATATTTTCTTTTTGTATGGTCTCATCAGAAGTCGATTTTTTGTCTACAGGTCCAGAAGTAGACTCTTTAGCTAAACTACTGTCTGTTACTTGATTTTTATCATCAGCTTTCCTTTGTTCGTCAATGTCATCTGTAACAGTCTCTCCTGAAACAATTCGTTCAGTAGATTCAATTTCAGCTGGCTCTTGGCTAGGTTGAACTATATTCATTTCTGCTGTAGCTTTATCATCAATTTGATCTTTTAAGGTATCTTTTTCCTTAGTCAAATCAGATTGATCAGTTTTTTCAATAGACTGATTATTATCAATATCCATTTGAGCAATACCATCTCTAGATTCATCATCTTTCAATAATTCTCCTTCATCATCAACATCCATAGCAATGTCAGCTGCCAGCATTTTCTCAGCAGACTTAATTTCATCCAAGATAGTATCTTCTAGAAGAGCATCTTCACTGTCTTCTAAATCCTGAGATTGTGTATCGTCAGCAATAATTCCAGAACTTTGTATAAAAGCCTCGGCTTCTTCTAGAATATTATCTTCTAGATCTTCAGAATCCTGGAATTTATCTTCTAACTCTTCAGAATCTTGATTAAATATTGTGTCAGTAAATGATTTTATTTTAAACTCTGTGGATGGTGTATCTTTACTTTCAGAGTCTGAAAAGAGTATATTATCTTCTACAGTGTCTAACTTATCAATTTTCGAAATATCTTTATCTTTGTTTTTAGGATTCATTTCTGAAGGTTTATCTTTCTGATCATCAATATTGTCTTTTGCTTTGTTAACAAACTCCGAAGGATCATTATCTAATTCCTCCAAGAGTTCATTTTCCAAATCATTGATATCTTTTTCTGGAATTATTTCCGTTTCCGTATCAGATACTTCTAAGAGTTCCTCTTCTAGCATATTATCAATGTTTTTAGCATCAATATTGTCTTTAGAAATATCCTGTTTTGGACTGTTTATTGTTTTATCAGTAATTTCTTTTGCTTGTATTAAAACATTATTTACAGAATCATCATCAAAATTATCTTCTGATAATTTAGCTGTACTCTCTTTCACAATAGCGTCCAAAGATTCTTCTAAAAGTTGCTCTTCTGATAAGTTTTCACTATTTTTTGTCTCAGAATTGTCCTTATCATCACCTAGAGGTTGACTGCCATCATCATCATCCCAGCGGAGAGTTAAATCATCGTCTTCTATATCATCACCTTCATCTTTTTCAAGAAAACTATCAGCATCAACTTTTTTCTTTATTTCATCACTGATTTTTGCCTTGTCTGAATAGTCACCACTACCTTTGCCTGTATCAGAATAAAACAACTCTTTAGACTTCATTTTATCAGATTTCTTAAATTTTATATTTGAATTGGCTGTCGTAGCATCACCAGAGTCTTTATTTTTACCTTCTGTGGACATATTAGGAGACCCAGAGGTATTTTGTGTCTTTTTACTGCCGAAAACTAGTATATTACCAGTATCTTCAGTATCCTGGTTCTCATCTTCATGATTCGTCGTATTCTCGTCTTCAATATTACTGCTGCCGTCTTCTGTAGCACTCATTGTTATAACAAAACAATGTTAGAAAGATTATTCGGAACTTAATATTCACGGTTTTCGGCAAGCCACGCCGGGTTAAAGTAAAAGTAAGTAGAGTCCTTATTCTTAATAACTAATGGAGTAATGTATTAATAAAATTGTGGGTTAATTAGTTTTACTATTGCTAAACATAAACACTAATCAAACTGCACGGTAAAAGCATCGTTTTACAATTTTTGACTATCGAAAAATTGTCATTTTGACAACAATGTCGGACATGTGACAGTTCATGCAGTGTTGCTAAAACTAAAAAAAAATTGCATTGCATTGCAGAAACGTGGTACTAGATCAACATTTCCAATCTGAAATTCTACGTAGTATGTCCATATAACTGTACTCTTTTTGTATGTCTATCTCTGTAGACAGTTTCCCATTCCTAAAAGGGTTTGTTCCATTTTATTTTACATTAAGCCTTTTTACAGCTAAAAAGCTAACTTATTTTATCTGTAACAGCAGCGTTCCATAGTCAACTATCTTAGAAACTTATCATTAAAAGAGCTCCAAGAAGAGGACAGAGTTATCCTTGCTCTCTCTCTAATTAATAGAAAGTCACCGAAAACCGGAACGCGACCATAAATATTTTGTTTGCTTTGATTGACTTGACTGCCGATTTCGCTTGCAAACCCAGCGAAATAAGTGGAATTTATAATTAATTAAACGAATTCCCATTAATTTGTGGCATTACAATTTATTTTTATAACTATAATTTTCAATTTTCGCTGTGCAAAGTCTTCCGCGTTGGAATTTTGGTACTGCTAATTACTTGTAGACAATTAGTAATTTTTTGCAGTTTTAATCGTAAATATTGTTACGATATAGCTTACGTTCGCTTAATTAGCGTTGTTGCTTCAAATTGGTACATATACATTGTACAAGTGGTAAAATTAACGGCGTTTTTTGAGTGTGTAAAGAAATTTTCTGAGCAACCATGAACCAGGGTCTGATATCCCCTCGCCTGATGGTTGGAGCAGCAATTGTGGGCATCGTAGGGGCAGCTGGAGTCTTTATATACGAACAGATTTACGCCGAGAAGAGGAGAGCTATGCTAGGTTAGTAAAAAGTCCACAATCCTACCATAAAATCTAGTCTGTCGTTTCACATAGCAAAGTCTAGAAAAACTAGTTAGTTTTTCACAAAAAATACATGAAAATATAGTGATAATACTGCTTTTAAATTAATTTTAGACTTTGCAATGTCAAATAAGGTTATGTTTTTGTTTGTGAGGAAAAAAAATATATGTTTGTATTTCCTTATCGTATTTTGAACTCAATTCTGTAGGTACAGATTACGGAAATTGCAATCCACTTGCAGTATCTATCTTATCAATACAAGTTTTCATAATATACACTTCATTTTCAACATGTGTGGTCATAGATAACAACAAAAAATAGCTAACCTCTTTTAAATAGCAAAGAAAAAAAAAATACTGCTTATTCATGGTCCTACTGCTAGGCAAAGGTCTCTTCTCATAAAGAGAAGGTACAAGCATTAAATATCACATTTTATTAAATTAATGTTGTTAGAATTTGAAATCCATAAACATATTATGTAAGTCCATTGTTAGCCTATAACGCTGAAAATTGAAAATTATTATACATAGAAAAGTGTAAAAAAATAATTTGTGTTTGTCAGAAAAGTGTAAATAAGTAATAAGATAAAATAAACGAAGGAGCTAGACAGTGTTAATTCAGACACTACTCTTGTGGGTTGATTTTAGACAAGTCCAGGTTTCCTCAAAATATTTTGCCTTTGCTTTTAACCAGTCATTGGTGTCCCAGATATATACAGAAAATCATATAACTTAGAAACGTTACATTGTTACTCATCTACTGGGAATCAAACCCATGCACAAACTTGAGAGTCAATTACTTTAATCACTATGCTACCACAATGCTTGTCAGGAAATAGCCTAAAAAGTACCTAATTAATAAGAAATAGGAATTACACTTCCTTAATCCTTCTCCGTGTGAGAGGAGGGCTGTGCCCAGCAGTGGGACAATAAAAAGGCTGTAACATAACATAATAGGAATTACACTTATGCTTTATATTCAAGAGGTACCTACTTAGAGTAGTCAACGTAGGCATCTACTTTACAGAATAGTTAGCAAGCGCATCAATACTCGTCCCCCTCAAGAACCAAGTGTGAACATATCAAAGACTTTTATTTGAACATTTCCCTGACCCCATAGTAGCAAGCATACTCCTTGTCCACCGTTCTTCATATCAACATCAACGGGTTACCAAGAAATACAGTCCACTGCTTGAAACCCGACAAGTTCTATTAGTTCACTGTATGCATAATAATTATGTAATTGACTAGAGTACAGTATAGTAGTGAATGCTTTGACTATAAGCAGAAAATTATAATATAATGGTTGTATTGTTATTTTACATTGAATTATACATATTCTTTAACTATTAAAACAGACATTAAAAAATACTAGATAAGATCATGCTTCATGTGAGGTCTTCAATTATGTAATATAAAAAAAAGCATTTTATATTTTAATTACTTTTCACCACCAGTCCAAGGGGTATTGGGTTGCCCGGGTAACTGGGTTGAGGAGGTCAGATAGGGCAGACGCTCCTTGTAAAGCACTGGTACTCAGCTACATCCGGTTAGACTGAAAGCCGACCCTAACATAGTTGGCTTGGAGGATGGATATAATATTTTAATTACTTTTACAGCCTTTTTATCATCCCACTGCTGGGCACAGGCCTCCTCTCACACGGAGAAGGATTATATTTTAATTATCTACATAAATTAATTTAAAACCTAGACATGCATATAAAAAAATGAAAATCCCACACCTGTTAGTAGCATCCACATTAACTTAATTATAATTATATTTTATACGTGTAATTGTTTATGTTCTCACATTATATGCAATGCTATTGTTTCAGTGAGAGAAGTAGCGAGACTGGATAAACAGGTTTCTTCCATGAAGACTGAACTTGAAAACTTGAGGGAGTTACAGAAAGAAACGTAAGTTATCTTATTATATTGTAATAACTAGGCAGTTTGATGAAATGTGGATTAACTAACTGTCTCCAAGGAAGCAGCTTTACTTTTACCAATATGTATTTAATTTCAATTGGTTCATTGGTTTTACCACCTCCTCTTTATTGGTTGTTTCACCTGTAATATAACGAAAGCTTAACAAAGACACTCACATTTGCCATTAAATGTTAATGGCTAAATGGCTATTTCCTGCGTTTTCACCCGATTGTATATACGCATTCACGCAAGAACTGCTCAATGGATTTTGATGAAACTTGGCAGTAATATCACTACATGTATATCATACAGTATTAAACAAAGTCGCTTTCTCTGTCCCTATATCCCCACGTATGCTTAAATCTTGAAATCAACGCAACGGATTTTGATGCGGTTTTTTCAACAGATATACCTAGTGATTGAAGCCGAAGGTTTACATATATTTAGTATCAGCATTGCACATCTGCGAAGCTGGGGCGGTTCGCTAGTGTAGGTTACATACCGAAATAAAATATAGGCAACTTTTTATCCATGTGCAGGTAGCACTTCCCTCTGAACGCGGGTATATTGGATATTGTTACCAGCTAAATTACTACCAAGCTTTAAAAAACTAACACACCTAGACACACTCCCAAACGGGATGTTTACTTTACAATATTATAGCCATTAAAACATCCCCCAATTTTCTCTCAGCACGTTGCGACGGCTCAAACAGAAGAAAGTGCGTCGTGAACGCCCCGTGCGGAAGGTACCCAGCTCCGGAGACAAGGTGGAGGTCACAGAGCACAGTTACGCCTCAGACTCCGAGTATTTCACTGACTACCAGTCTGTGCTGGGTGAGTTTGTCTATTCCTTTTTTAGGGTTCCTAGCTTTTTATTTTGGTGGGAAATCATCAAATGACGTCTCCCGCTGTGGATGCAGCGGTAGAGAGTGTCAGACTCTTACTGACTTAAACCCATCACGTCCCTTCTGAAGTCCTTTATGTACCAGGGCCGCGGTTACTTTTTCGAACAATGCCGGAGCCCCGCAGGCTTTGGCCCTGGCAGGCCCCACAGGTGAAAACGCTGACTAATCCAGTGCCCAATAAAAAAAAAATCGGTGTTAGATAGTCAATTAATTAATGAATGCTTTTTATCCGGATGGAGTAGTTCCCACGCGACGCGTGTGAAATCTAGTTGTTTAATAAAGGAAATGACAAACATTTTACATACACAAAGTATCATTTTCTAAAATGTTTCTATGCGTTAGTTTTAGTTAAAATACGTTTACGCCAAGTCGAGGCTAGGGGCCGTGGCATACTTGCAGTTTTTAACGGCGCTCCCAAAAAGGAGAAGGTTCTCAATTTGTCAGAATCTTTTGATTCTTTTTTTTTATTTTGGCGTTTTACCCATACTTACCGCGCTGGGCATGCGTTAAGAATAGCAACATGCCTGAATTTCTGAGACGCCGTTAAGTTTGACACGAACTGCAATAGACTAGCAGTTTCTTGCGGTTTCACGGTACATACCTACTTCTCTTACCGGGATTAGTCTTAGTTGTAAAAATATTGCCTAAGTAGCGGCCCTGTGAGATACTACAGCTCCAATATTATAGTGAAACAGTTTTTTTTTTGTTAATTAGTAAAGATTAATAGTTTATAGCACTCGTAAAAAATGTTTTTTGCAATCCCCTCGCGCTACTTCCGAGACGCCATTAAGTTTGGCACGAACTTTACAACAGATTAAATAAAATAATATATTTCAGGAGGCACAGACGGCGAGCTGGACAGCGAGGAGTTCTACGACGTGCCCACAGACGATGATGAAGATGACACGCTGCGGGAGTCGTTGCGAAACGGACACGCGGGCAATGAACTACCTGATGAGGTAATATTATCATCATCCACTGCTGGGCTACGCCTCCTCTCACACACAGAAG
Organism: Helicoverpa zea; assembly: GCF_022581195.2. Classification (NCBI taxonomy): domain Eukaryota; kingdom Metazoa; phylum Arthropoda; class Insecta; order Lepidoptera; family Noctuidae; genus Helicoverpa; species Helicoverpa zea. The sequence goes on from NC_061479.1 coordinate 2,518,804, forward strand.
GATTGACAGCCATGTAAATCGAATCGAAAAATCATTTTAATTTTGATGGTAATCAAGTCCAGAGCTATAGCAATAGAATCTAGAGCGATGACAATTGAGTTTTGAAGAGCCACATTTCGCCATTGTCACTGTGAAGAATTGACTTATGTGCTTATAGTTTATTTTTTACCTTTTTCTTTAACTTTCCCATAAAAGTAAAACAATATTTTTTTAAATAGTGATTACTGATTTATGTATGAATATTGGACACGTATTGTTTCTTTAATAAAACAACAAAAAACACTTAGATATAAGGCATTAAAAGTCGGGAGAGGGCTTTGTGACTTCACGTTTATGTAAAATTTGGAACTAAACGTAACGTATATAGCACAAAAATCTATCATGTTGTATCTCCGCTGTTATTCGTTTGTGAGAGAAAAGAAAAATGGCGTCCGTTTTTTTGGGCTTATCTAAAAGACGGAACAATTATTTTTTTCCATTCACCATGCCTACTCTCTCTTTCAGGAAGTATCAGAAAATGATAAAGTCGAAAAGCCAGTCACCGCTACCAAAAATGCGACATAGCTGTGTAAAACATAGTGCAGGTAATCATTATTTTCAAATACATAACTTGCTATTTACCATGAAAAGTGCTCTATTACCATCTCTGAGAAATTACCCTTATCTATATCAAACTTTATCACAATTGCATCAGCTGTATAAAGGACCATGGGCAAAAATGTATGAAGCCTGGGCTCACCCACCAACAGAGATGAGACCACTTTGAATATACTTGTAAAGCACTAAATATAAAGATTTAAACTCATTTTTGCGAAGAATCCATGGGGTTATTTTGCTATAAATATTTTTCTCCGACCATAAATAAACTAATATTCTGCAAAAAGTAGTGCTGTTATGGCAGTGTAGGTTTTGTTATTGAACACCTTTAACTAGTTTTAATTCCAGGTTTAATGTATACATAAAAAATAAAACAGCTGCTAACAGTTAAAATTATTTTTGTTAACATTTCAATCAATATCAATAATAATGTCGTCTAAATATCCTGCCGGTGGATTAAATTGTGAGTGCCTGCCTCACCCTAGATACCATATTATTGAAATGATATGAGCACAACTTCCTACTGAGTGTCTACCTGTTAGACACGAGCAGTAATACTGAGCGATGGCATCTCGACCCATTTCGTTTCTGTTAACCAGAATGTACTTATACCTACGTAATATGTAAACCTATTTAGGTGCGTATCTTTTTTTTGCCATGGAATTGAAGGTAGTGCCCATAGTAACAATTTTAGTACAAACAAAAACCTTCACAACGGCATATGCTATAACTCTGTTGGACAATGAGCCCAATTTGACTCATGGTCCTTTGACTATCTTACTACCCCGCGTATCCGGATAAAATATAACCTACTTCACCTAAATTGATTTAAAAAATATTCAGTTCGGTTGGGTAGTTTCAGAGCTAATACAAAAAAAAAAATCTTGATAATATTAGTTCATGTAAATAAGTAAGTTTGTTACAATTTAATGGGAAAACTGCTGAACCAATTTCAATGAAATTTGGCATGCACATAGCATGTTACCTTAGATACCAAAATATAGTCTTTTTCATATGTCTTTACTTATTGTAATAATTGACTATACATATTTATTTCCAGTGTGAGTCAACGCTAGAGGGCGGTAGTGTGTTAGCGTAGTCGGGGATGGGAACCACCGTAGATAGTTCAAGACTTAAACAATTACTAAGATAACTAATTATAGCCATACATTACATTGGAACGGCTTGAATTTAAATAGTTGCCAAAGGATTTACAAACTTATTGCTTACGAATAGAGCATATATTTCATTGTTTTCCTTTACTTAGGACATTTTGATATGTTTAGCTGCGGATTTCAATGTCTATTTACATAATTTATATGAAGCTGTCAAAATTCGGAAGACGCTGGATGCAGGTCGCCTCCAACAGGTATCTGTGGAGATCTAAGGGGGAGGCCTGTGTTCAGCAGTGGACGTCCTATGCCTGAGATGATGATGATGATGATGATGATAATGTCAAAATTCAATCCCTAATCGCCAACTATGGATCGATTGGTTATCGAAATTCGCAGTAAATTGACGTCTGTCAGTAGACCTATATTTGAGTAAGCTTTTAACTTAAGATAAACAACCTTGATATGACTTTTTATTCAAAATTCAGTAAAAAAGTAAAATGCGGCTTAAAATCAATGTAAATAAAATAATAATAATTACTTAAATAATTGAAACATTGTTTTAACCGGTAGTTTATTTTTAAAATGTGCGTTTGGTTAAAAGTCCTATCAAGTCTGTTTACCGACCAGTGTGGGTTGATCCGTGGCAGTCTTATCATGCCGTTCCAGTGTGCAAAGGCCTTTAGTTGGACATGTACATAATATTTAGTGGATGAGTGTCTTTTTAGCTGTTAATTTGAGATATAAAACAGAAAATAACTTTTTGGAAAAGTAAAAAAGGTGTCCCCTAGACCTACAATGACATTGTGCAATATTACAATAAAAATATTGTGCAATTAAAATGTTTCTCGCAAAAAATCATTGCGTAACCTTCTATACTTAACCTAAACATTAAATGAAAGAAATAATAATGAAATAAAATAAAATGCACAATACCTAATATTGCGCAATATAATTGATTGCCGAATGAGCGCCTTAGTAGCTAAGTAACATGCGCATGGTTCAAAGTCAAAGTCAGAAAATAATTATTTCCGGTGGTGTCGTATTGTCGTCCCATCGCGCTATGAGAGTGAAGGAATAGTGAGTGCACCTGTGTCCAAGCAAATGTTCGTGCACTATAATATGTCCTGCGCAGCTGGCTGATCTCCTTATATGAGAACAGCCGCCGTGGCCGATAATCGGCTAGGAGGACATTATAGTAAACTGCTATAGCTAGTTAACTGATGATTGAAAAAAACGGCTTTCATTAAAATATCTCAAATTAAAGCTAACAAGACATTCACAAAATTCCTAATAAACAATTATTCCATTAACCAATTGTAATCAATTGTAAAACAATTTTTAATTTATTGTAATCAATTAATTGGTTAAACCTATTTAAATTCAATGTGTCAGAAAAACTTATGTACCTATTTTTTTCCTAATACTCTTTTTTTTCACATGGTCTTTATTTGAGTAGGCACTTAATTAAAGTTAAACAATCTTGATACTCGGACTTTTTACACAAATACATACAAAATTAATTTTATTCAGTGTGCAAACTTTGTCAACTTATAGTTATATAAGTTTTATAGACACGTATATTTTTATTTTGTTGCGTTTTAGTACAAAAAAGAATAGCTATTGATAGCGAAAGATGTTTATTTTGTAACCGATTGTACGGTCACAGTCGTCACAGTAGGCGCGGCGGCAACGCGAAACCGGTTTACTGACGCGAGCGCTGCTCCAAGCGCGTAAGAATAGTTGGTATCCATATTTTGCTGATTTTAGGGGCGGATATAAAAATGAAAAAAAGAATTACTGATGATGCCGATAATATCAGTAATTTTTATGTTCTGTTAATGATTCTGGACCACCAGTTTTTTTGCACTGCTTAAAATTAATTCCTGTATAAAACAAATAAACTACTGCTTAAAATAATTATTTAATTGATTAATTTTAATGTAATTTATTTATAAACTGAGTTTTTGAATAAAAAGTAACAATATCAAGATTGTTTATCTCTAGTTAAAATGCCTACTCAAATAGAGTATAGTTATTTCAAATATCGGCCAATGTTAATAATATATGAGATCTGTGTTATTGATATTAAATAAATATTAATTATTATGAATTATAAATCGTTTTGTTGACTTCTCAGTACACGATTTATAAAGTTCAAAGGATGCTATATACGATTGAATTACTAGTATTTATACATTCTTCATTTCCATTCAATCGTATAGCTATTGAATAAGTAGGCATCCTACGAATGTAAATATTATATATAATTGGAAAATGGTGTCATAAATTCATCATTTTATACCTATTATTAGCATTATATATAAAAAAATATGTTGATGCTCAAAACTTTAAATAAATAAAGTGATATTTTAATCACACCATTATACTGACACTAGTATTTTGTCTTTAAATAAGTCGAAAAATTGAATTGTGCGGACGGCACGATTAGTAGGTCCCAGCTGTCATTTGAACATCTTTGGCAGTCGTTACGGGTAGTCAGAAGTCAGTAAGTTTGACAACCAGTCTTACTAAGTAGTATCAGGTTGCCCGTGTAACTGGTTTAAGTAGGCCAGATAGGGCAGTCGCTCCTTGTGGCACACTGGCACTCAGCTACATCCGGTAAGACTGGAAGCCGACCCCAACATAGTTAGGAAAATTCTAGGCAGATGATGATTTTTATGAAGAAATAAATCGACAAAACGATTTATAATGTCTACCAATAATAAAAATCGATAAATCAATGCAGATTGAAATGACATGTATTCATAATAAACTGTAGCTGTTACTAGTTTAGTGTTTAAAGCTTTATTGATGGAATTACAAGCTTTATGTCTATTTAGAAAGATTTTTGGGTATGATGGGATACACTAAATATCTGTTATTATTCAATAAAAATATCTGTTTTACCTTAATCTTGAAAAAATACTCTGTTTGCTCAATGGTCACTACTCCAGACTGCCGACCGGAAGGTTCCAGGTTCGATTCCTGGTACGATCAAGATTTGTCTCATGAGCATGTTTGTTGGCTGTGGTTTGGGTGTAATAATAATAATATTCCTCTATAAGTATTTTAAGTTATATTAACACCCATAACACAAGTCATAAGTATCTTACCTTGGGTTAACCAACTGTGTGTGAAAGATGACCCGATGCAAATGCCTAGCATAGCAGCCTTACTTATAAAAATCTCAAATCACCTTCTTAGCAACATTTTAACTAATCACTACTTAAAGTCTTAAGTAGTAATTAAATGTTAATTAAGATATGCTTAAGCAACGTTAATAAGTAAGAATTTTCTTAAACAGCTCTTAAGTATTACTTATTATTTAATTTACGTTTATAAGTTAGGCTGTTGATCACAATGTACATACATGGTTATATACCAAAGGATGATGTAACTGGGGTGAGAAGCTGGAGATAGGCAGTCGATCAATGGCACACAGGATTTTATAGTGTTTCCTATCGTGCTCAACTAAACTGGTATAATAATAATAATTTAATTTAATCTTGGTGCTATGGCGATAGGTACAGTTTGATATATTAAATAATGTATGCATTGAGCAAGCGTGGTGATTAGTGTTCAATCCTTCTCCGTGAGAGAGGAGGAGCCCAGCAGTGGGACGATAAAAAGGCTGCAACAGTAACAGTATGTAAAGAAGCCAGCATATTCTGCTCTGACAGTCGTCTTACTTACTATATAAATATATATAAATTTTAATATATCAAACTGTATCATTAATATTCTCTAGGGTTCTTTCAAATTGGACGTTTCGTGTCGGCACCGCAACCGCTAGACAAGCCAAATAATATACCTATGTAAACAAACGTCCAATTTGTAAGAACCCATATTGTTAAGGTTTTTTGGGGACAAGAATAAGCCATGGTATACTATAATTTGAAACTGAAAATGTTAATAAATACTTAAGTGGGAGGGATGGGGGGGCGTTTGTAGTATTTATTTTTAATCGACTTCTCCAAAAAGGAGGAAGAATTGAGAAAATTCGACCGCGTATATATTTTCCCTTAACAAATTACTAGTAAATTATCTCAAAATCTATGAACTAAACTGTACCGAGAAATGTGTAAAAATATTCGTTGTATATTATATTTTTTAAATAATGAATTAAAAAAAGTAGATTTGTGTTTATTTTTTGTAAAAGCAAATATTTTTGCGAGTTTTTTTTCTGCTTTGCACAAATTTGCGTGAAGTCGTCTTGTATAACCGACTTGCCAAAAAGAAGGTTCTTAAGTCTATCTGTTACTGATAGTAATGCATGTTAATATTTTATTTTCTTAAAAGACGACTTCTCATTGTAATGGTAACATGTATATACAATGTATTACAATAATTATGTAAACCGTTGATTATTTCGCCTTTGTACAGGCTGCACATCAAGCTACTCCAATCTTTATTTTCTCCCAATCAACGTTGAACCTTATACCTTAGAGATAAAGTTGAAAATCTATTAAAGAAATACGACAGTCTAGCCGTTTTGTTTTCACCAGCGTCCCGTGGGAACTACTGCCCGTACCGGGATAAAATATAGCCTATGTTACTCGGGAAGAGTGTAGCGCCCCAACAGTGAAAGAATTTTTTCTATCGGTTCAATAGTTTCAGAGCCTTTAGGGTACAAACAATAAAATGTTTTTTCTTTATTATATTTTATACTACAGATTGTAGTAGCTTGATTGGCTAAAGTCTGTACATTAATGCATTTATTTATAGTTGACATTTAATAATGCAATTAATCAATGTTATATTAAAATCTTTAGTCAATTTCCTTATTTTTTTACGAATGTTCACCTTAACAAAGCTTGAAAACAGAATTCTATTTAAACCATACTTTATATTTATTAGACTATTTTTGAAAATTTGTCTCTCTTCGAAACTAACACTTTTGCTCACATTATTGCTCAAACGATCGCACAAAATTACTTTTCATTGCCATAGTACTTTAATGTATTTAATCCATGCATTTTTTAAGAGAACGTCCGCCATTTTGTTAGACTTTATAAATGAATTAGGATGGATTTCACCATTTAACTATAACGATAACCAGCCGTATACTTGCCGCCCATTGGACAAATCGGCGATTTGACAACTGAAAATGGTTCGGTTATCGTTATAGTTAAACGGTGCAACTGGCCAATAATCTGCCAAAGTTTACCGACAGTAAAAACGTTTTTTTTTTTGCTTCAAAAAACTGTATACTTTAAAGCAGTGATTCTTAACCTTTTTGACATGAGGGACCACTTTAACTAAAGTTTGTCTTGCCGGGGACCACCCCATCGGTGTACCTAAATTGAGAGTTCTTTGATAAAGAATACAAGCATACTTTATAATTAGCACTCATTTCTTTATTATTTAGCAAAAAAACTAAAACTTACAGATTTTAATTTAATGAGATTTTTGTGACTGCATTCTCTTTACTAATTTCTGAATTTTTGGTTCAGTACTACTCAAAGCTAAACGCATGTCGGCAGTTGTAGGTAAGCAAATATAAAGAAAGATAAAAATAAGCTTATGTAGTTTCCAAATGCGCGAGCGAAGCGAGCGCGAAATTTTTATCGGACTTAAACTAAATATTACGTAAAATTTAGCCCACACGTACTTAAGTTTTTGTTTGTTGACAAATGCAAAAATAAGGGCATATATAATAGGGTAAAATGTTGCGAAAACCCCCGCGCGCACAGATAAGTCGATAAAAATAACGTATAGAAACGTCGAGAGGCAAAGCTTCGCGGACCACTTGGAATGCCTCCAGGGACCACCAGTGGTCCGCGGAGCACCGGTTAAGAACCACTGCTTTAAAGATTGAACTTGAAAATTCATATAAATAGTTGTTTAAAAAAAATTACGTTTATGTTGTAAGTGAACTTGGGTTTAAATCAAAGAGTGAACTTTAAACATTCATGAAATATGTCCATGTTTGCCATTTAGGCAAAAATATATTTAATTTTGTATAAATAACTAATAATGCTTGTCATTCCATACGTGTTTTTAATAAAAAACCATTACCACCGGACTAGGCAATTCATAATATATTTTACTAGAAAAGTAAATTAATGAACTATTGTTAATTTCTTTTAATTGTTATATAACGAAGCGATATCGGCATTTATTGTAAATTATTTGTATAATTTTCTTTCTTGCTAATTGATATTAATCAATTTAATTGATTAATCTTACTTTCAATCTCATCTAATGTTCTAACGATTACCAATTGAATCGATATTTCTCAATTTTCAATTGAATTGAAAATGAATCTGTAATCAGCTGATATTTTTCAATTAATTGAATAAATAGTTACATTTAGTTTATTACAATGCTGTAATTGAAGTTGTTAATAGTTGTAGGCATTTTGGGATAACCGACTGGTGTTTATTTTGTTATAAAAATAATAAAAAATATTATTCAGATTTTTGCATTTTTATTTTTGCTTTTCCCTTTTAAGCTATGAAGTTTGATAACTTACCTTTTAAGGATTCTGTAACCAAAGGGAGTTCTTAGTTTGAAGGTACTTCCCAAATGGTCCCATTATCATCAGGTCCAGGATCTGATGATGAGAAAACTGAGTGCAAATCTAGAAAATTGTACTAATCGGCCAGTTCTGCCAAATCGTAACTTAACACTTTCGCGGACTGAACGAGATTAAACGTCATCGTTCGAAATTTTGATATGGCACAACGTACAATGACGTCCAAATAACTTTTTGATTTTACAACAGAACGTTCATTTCCGATGAACGTTCAAGTTAAAGTCTTATTGAATGTATCTTGTGACACAACATATAAAATACCCGAAGCTGTACTGTCACGTAAATTAAGTTTTAAGCTTGTGGCACATTATAGCAGCACCGCAACAGCACGGCTCCACACCAGCATTTAAGTTGTCATTCAATTTAGAGCATTAAATCGTGTATATTATAATATATTTCGTAATGTCAATATGAAAAAGCCAACGGCGAGCAGTCAGCGTGCTTGCCGCTTCCACACAACTCGACACGCCGCCCGCGTGCTGACCTCATGCGTACAGGGGCCCGATTCTCCTAAGTTAATAATGTCAAAATCGAATAGAAATCGAATCGCAATATGATCGCAATAGCAGTTTTAACCATATCGGGCATTCTGCTACTAATAAAAGACCAATCGTATTCGATTGACATTTGATTGGTGTGCGATTGGTCTGCTATTTTGGTAATTTTGGTCTATACGGTAGTTTGCTGTACAATCATTTTGCAATCGTAAATCATTTGCAGACAAAATGATTCATTATTGAATGACAGAAAAGGATAAAAACGTTTATTTAAAAGAAAAAATAGCGGAATGCCACTACGCTTCAATCGTAATCGAGTCGGAATCGGATCTCAGTCGAATCGAGTCGAACATCAATCGTATGTCGCTTAAGTAAAATTAGGAGAATCGGGCCCCAGCGCGCCAACGGCGTGCTAATTGCGCGCCGACTCCGAACCGGCAGCGAAACAACGTCATTACGTCGTGTTCAATCATAACATCAATCATAATCGTCTTAAAATAATATTGAGTTTGCGGTGACAGCAAGCTTACACCTCGCGGCCGGCGCGCCGACGGCGAGCGGACAGCGCGTGGTTGGCGCGCTGGCAGCTAGCCGTAGTCTTAATTCGAGGCGACGCCGTGCTGCAGCCGTGCTGTTGCGGTGCTGCTATAATGTGCCACAAGCTTTAAACTATTTCAAATAAGTTCCGATGACAGTGGGCAGTAACGGTACTCACACACGCACAACGCGCAACGTGTATATACGTCCCCGCGCGCATACCGCGCTCGGTTGTGTTATGATGTCTTGGGACGATACGCTACGATGGGACGCTACGTACATACACGTCGTATAATTTGTATAGACATTTACTGTGTCATTTTGATACACAATCTCAAGTTGTAGCGTCCGTGAACGTGTTAACGGGAAAACGGCAAATAAGTGAAACAAAAATGTTTGTATATTTATAGCATTTATTTCACTAAATACATCAATATAGAATGGATCTAGTGTCAAGTGAATACTCTTATAAAATATTAATACTGAAAATACATTTTCTTTACATAAGTATGTCGCATATTGAAGATTTTTTAAAATTATACTTATCTTTGTTTTTAAATAGAATATTAAATAAAAAAATTATGTTCTACATAGCTTCATAGGCAGAGATTTCATAAAAATATACTTCCAAAAAACACATTTGACAGTAGAAAACAAACTTTTATTTAACTTTAAGAAATCTTATGCATATAATTATGTATATCGATACCGGAAATGTGTATTAATGTAAGGGCCAAAACCAAGATTAACACGAGATCAAAAGTGCCTTCCTCGATATATCGTTCAAACAAATACACTCTTCTTATTCTTATTTTTCTCTTTTTATCCGGGTTCGTGCAGAGGTTCCTACGGGATGCAGGTGAAACCGCTGGCAGAAGCTAGTCTTTTATATTTATACAAATTCCCGGTATCGATATTTATTTCAATATAACGCAATAATTATATAAATTTATAATATAATACACATATATGAAACTCAGTATGCCACATACTAACACAGATCTAAAAATCTCACTTTTCTTTTTTGTATGTTTAAAATCTATTCAGATCTTAAAAATGGGAACTTATTGTGTCACTGTAAAGTCTAACTTTCATTGCAAGAGAGAGACAGAGCTATGCGAGATTAATATATCCATCTCTTTCACTTTAATACTCAATTTGAGTAGGCACTTAACTAAATTTACACAATCTTGATACTTGAACTTTTTACACAAATACAAATACATATTAAATAAATGAACTACTGCTTAAAATAATGATTCAGTTGATTAAGAATTAGTTATTTTTGCTGCATTTTATTGGTAAACTGAGTTTATAATATAAAAAAAAATAGTTAAAAAAAAACACGCTAGTCATGTATTGTCATCAGAACTCAGAGCGTGTGCAAAATTTCATCCTAATCGAAGACCGGGAAGTGGGTCTTTAGTTTCCAAGATTTTCTTACATACATAGTTACAAGTGAAGCTAATATAAGCGTGTTAAAAAGTCATAAGTATCAAGATTGTTTATCTTAAGTTAAAAACCTACTCAAAAGGAGTATCTATAGATATCTTTGCAGTATCATAATATGTTCGGGAACGGTTTAAAACATGCTCCTAAGTTAGACATTGATCAGCGTGATGTATACCAATTCCTTTTTTGATTAAAATTACTTATAGGTAAGTACTGTAAAATGTTAAAAATGGAGAATGTTTATTTAAACATGATTTTAGTAAATATCTACAAAATTCATATGTTAAGAGTACCGGATTTAAAGACATATATACGAGCATTCGTAAATTAAAACAAATAAATTGAGTCAGCCGATAAAAAATATATCAACACTTGTTTTAAAAAAGTTAGAGTTAGCCTATGTCAGCCTCCATACATACTTTACCATAGCGGATCTGATTTTTTTTATACAACGAATATAATTTTATTATTTAAAATATCTATTCTCCAAAATGCTATTGGCTGTTTAAAAACTACTCCACTTTGGTGAAATCTATTTATCCATGTTAAATACAATTATTTATTTTTAATAAATTAATTAACATAATTAATAACTGACCCTTTCTATTTTTCAAGTGCAAATTAATCAAACCATAATATAAACTTTTACAGTTTGCTTTACAAATGCTCAAGAAATATGCCAAAAATATACCTATAACTATTATAGTTCGGCCATTCAGAGAATGCGTTCCTGACACGTCGCGATTGAACTGACGACGTAATAACATTCATTGATTATTGATATAATAATGTTGTTTTAATGCTCCTCAATTGTTAAAACGGTAAACAACCAGCAAAAATATTTTTATCGTAACTGCAACGCCATTGCAAAGTTACGTCGTCAGTTCAATCGCGACGTGTCAGGAACGCATTCTCTGAATGGCCGAACTAGTTCGGCCATTCAGAGAATGCGTTCCTGGTTGTTTACCGTTTTAACAATTGAGGAGCATTAAAACAACATTATTATATCAATAATCAATGAATGTAGTTACGTCGTCAGTTCAATCGCGACGTGTCAGGAACGCATTCTCTGAATGGCCGAACTATACACTTATGGACTTTTCAAATAGTTTTTATATTAAAGCAATGTACGTGTGTATATTTTAGGTATGAATATACATTTATTAACCATAGCACGTTCAAAATCATCTTTATCAGAACCATTGTCTTTTACCTTTAAAAATCTTCGACCACATAATATTAGTTTACCAAATCTCCTCCTCATTTACCTTTCCATAAATGAGGAGGAGACGAGACTATTAATTCAACCGCGTTCATATTTTTTTGATATTCTCCTGCCCTATCTGAATATTTTAAATAATATATAGGTAGCTTTGAAGCTACCTATATCTTATTTTCGACCCATTATCTGCCAGTTGCACAAAGCTCTATTAAAGTTAAAGCTTCATTAAATCTATTGCTGACACTTTTTATCTGGTTTACAAAGAAAGAGTCAGCAATAGGTTTAAGGAAGCTTTAACTTTAATGGAGCTTTGTGCTACTGACGGTATGTCCTATAATCTCCCCTCTTTCCAAATGCCTCCATATTTACACTATGGCTAATAAAACAAAATTCTGAAAACCATAAAAAGCAATAACAAACCATATATCTATGTATTTTAGGCCTAAAATCGTGAAACACCGATAGACATTTAGATTCATTAGAAATTCTTAAAGTATTAAGCCTCGAATCCATGGTAACCTTTTGTTCATAAATAAAGTTGCATCAACATGTTGCTGAGTTGCTGACCACATGTCGCTGAGTTGCTGACCACATGTCGCTGAGTTGCTGACAATACCGCGAGTTGCAGAATTGATAATAAAAGGCAAAGTACTTGTTACCAGCAACATTCTTGTTGCCCAACAAAATTTTACCATGAATACGGGGCTTTAGAGGTACATCAGGGCACAGACACCAGGGGCCCGATTCTGCTAAATCGCAATAGCAGTTTTAACCTAAGCGGGCATTCTGCTACTAATATAAGACCAAATGGCAGACCAATCGAAGGTCATTGGTATACGATTGGTTTGCCATTTGGTCTATACGGTAATTTGCTCTACAATCATACTGCAACGGTAAATAATTTGCAGACGATATGATTCATAATTGAATTCACAGAAACGGATAAAAACGTTTATTTAAATTTTGAATTCATTCCGCTATTTTTTTTTTTAAATTTTAAAAGAAAAAATAGCGGAACGCCACATACGCTTCAATCGTAATTGAGTCGTGGTTGGATCTCAGTCGAATGTGAATCATATGTCGCTTAAATTAGTAGAATCGCGCCCCAGAGCGAAATTTAGAAATCTTTAAGCAACCAATAGAATGTCTGCGCTTAGGGATATTACTGAGTGGGCGTAGACCATATTTGTGAATAACAAAATTCTATTGGTTATCTATTTAAAAACTTCTCCGCTCCGCTTCAGTGGAATCTGAGCTTAAGTGACGTTGGAGTGATAATAACGACTTAATTTTATAAATGCATTTTTTTAAGACTAATTCCGTGTTATCTAAAGCAGATTTTCATAATTTTAAACACACATACTTTTTCAAAATGGTGCTATCAAAAAGTCATCAAGCTTTTTTACTTAGATTCTCATAATTTTCGTCGTTATTATTAAGTATCAATTTTGTATATTAAAAGTATATTTTCAATATGCAAAAATGACATTTAAGCGGCCATGTTTGAATGATACAACTGACCCTAGTTTCATTGAACCCAGCGTTCATTTAACAAATTTTGAACTCGACTTTTAGAATAATGGTTAATAATATTTATTCTCACTATATTTTTTGTCACTCTAATATTAATAATCACTTAGTTTTCTGACCGTTCCTGGTGCAGCTGACAATTCTGTAAATTGACAGCTGTCAACTGCACAAAACATTTGGTACCAATATAAGTTAGTCCAGGTTTAAACCAATATACGGTTATTTCTTTCCTTTTCCTTGGAGAAACTCCGTGATTATTAATAAGGCTGTAGGTATGCATAAATTATTATTACTTTAATAATTACTTTTCAGACTGATTCTTACAAATATTTTTCGAATTATTTATTAAGTATTTTTATTTATCTATAAGCCTTTACTTAATATTATATTTAGCAAATAAAATACGCTATATAAAAAGCGATTTTTACGTTTCAACCGAATTTCAGTAAGTGGCCAACTGTATTTACAGAATTTTCACATTTAAAACTTTCCAAGCCCATCTTTATACATACTCAAAATCCAAAAAATTCTTCGTCCTACTTATCTTCACCTTTCTTTGAGAAGTGACGTACTCCCTGTATGTTTTATTACTTATATATCAATTAATTAATAACACACACATTTTTTTTTTGTATTTTTCCATTAATACCTACTTAGCTCAAAATGCGTTGGAGCCAAATGTCAGATCACCTACAATCATGGAGAATAAAATGACTAGCGGAGATGTCATAACGCAAAATCTCCTAAGAAAGTAGCGCGACAACATGCGGGTGCGAGGGGGACGAGGAACGTTACTGGCTCCGCCCTTATACACCTTTGAAACCCGCCCATTTATTGTAAACCAAATCACCAACCAATCAAGAACATTCTTTACGAATCCCGAACGCCTCGTTACTTTACTAGTCGTTTTAGTCACGCCTACCGTACGTTACTTGACCTACAAGAAGGCGCCTGATCTACCTGCCTTATGGCATCTCCGCTATCTTTCCTTCCTCCGTGACTATAACACATACTTCTATATATTCTTTTGAATAGTGTATAAGCTAAATTAATTTGTATATAGGCAAAGTGGGGCATCAGCGGCGTAATTAATTTCCCTAATTAAAACATCTCAAATGAGGTACTTTTAATTTCACTGTTATTTCTTTAAAAACTATGGCACTTTGCATGCAAACTGCCAACAATTGGCTCCTGCACCCTATATGAAATATTTTTGCTAAAAACTAAAATATAATTTGTACTAACGAATTCAAAATAGGCTATTTTATTTTATTTTTAAGCTATTTCTCTAAACCATTTTGTGTGCGTAAGTAGTACATATATAATATTTTAATACATATACATACCTAAATTCGACGAAAAACCACGGTTGATCAATTTTCTACCTTAACCCAAAAATATACAGAGTGTGTCGTTCATAATCACATTAAATCCTATCACATATACTTTATGATATTCTATGGCGAATTGTAAAAAAATAACCTAATCCATTCAGTGGTTTAAACACAGGAGTCATTTTTCGTTTTTATAATTTACAACATCATGTGTAAAGCAGAGATAAAGTTAGGAGTATCGAATGTTGTGCTCAGTTGACAGCTGTCAGTTTTCAAGGGAGAATTTCAGTTGTTTGTAATGACTGACTTTTATATGGTGTTCTAATTTTCGCACATTTTTATTCTATTAACTTTGTTTGAAAAATTCTTTTTTTTTTTATTTTTACGTATATTTCTTTTTTATTTCTGTTTATCGACATATATTAACCAGTATATAAACGCATTTCATTTAATGTGATTATGAACGACACACCCGATATGGTACAAAATTGATCCACAGCATTTTTTCTCGAAAATTATAGTTTATCACACGAAAGCGGGTAAGCTATACTTGTGTGTGTACATTTATGACTGACCCGCTTTCGTGTGATAAAATACCTATTCAAGGTGTTGATTTTCATCTGTGCAATATTTCAGGAGATTGACATAGAAAAGGTACGCGCTGCTTTTTTTGTCATTGTCATGTCATAGTATTTCAGAAGTAACCCTATTTTTATGAATTAAATTTATGAGTGATCGTATGCTTTGTGTTTGAGTTTGTGTGAGACCGCAGTGCAGTTTTAAGGCCAGTTACAGTTAGACACGCGCCGAGTGTAAATACACTGACCAACCAACAGAACAACCCAAAACCAATCAACAAAAAAATTACGTACCAATTTTTTTGTTCATTGGTGTTAAGAATCATTAGCATAATTACGTCCATGAATATTGCACGGATGCAAATCATCAGTTTGTGTATGAAAGTAGATCTATTCTAAAATACACGACACGATTAAAACGAATATAGTTCTAGATTTAAAATCTAAAACTAGGATTTTTTAATCTTAATTATTTAGTACGCGTAAGATTTTAAATTTATTTTGATAGAGACGATTTTTTTAATTAGGCCGGCTTTACGCTTGTAACTTTAGCTCACGTAATAAACTTACGATAAAGGAAAAGTAAAACCCCTTCGTAAGTCGCTTATGATAATTTCTTTGAACTTCTTACAACTTTCGGAAGTTAGTCTATTTTCACGCATGCAACTTACAAGTGTAAAGTCGGGGTTACACATGATACATATTTATTTTATGCCCACAGCTGGGCAATTTTGCCAAACTTTATGGGCGATTACAATAGTCAATTATTAATATTAACAGACAACTTCACAGATTTAAGTGTTGTATTCTAAACTACTTCGCGCAATCGGATAAGTAGCTCATAGTCTTCATCGATTAGTGGGTTATCTAACACAGAAATATTTTTTAAATCGGTCCAGTAGTTTTTGAGTTTATCCATTACAAACCAACAAACATAAATACATTTTTTTCCTCTTGTAATATTACAATAAATTGATAGATTATAATAATCAATGCATCATTTTTACTTGTCTATACACAATTAAAAATACGGAAGATACGCAATAAAAACCTCTGGAATGGAAGAGGGGTTGTCTGTGGTTTGTACACGAGTTCCCTTGTCTATGGGGTTTTTTATTTCTTCTACGTCATTTCCTTCAGTTTTCTGCAAAAATAGAAATAAAAAGATATTAGTTAAGGTTTTTTTTATTATTTTATAACCAACTGTTCCCCGCGGTTCCAGCCGAATCCCTAGGGTATCAATTCACGTAACCGAATAAAAGAAAGCCTAGCTTTTAGGCTCGACAACACATTAAATGGGTTCACTAGCATTGGCGCGACAGCCAGACGAAATTTTTATGATATCATTTGAAAATCGTTGGCGTCGTTACGTGTAGTTAAAGGCCAGTTAATCTGACTACTAGTCTCACTAAGCGTTGCCCGAGTAACTGGGTTGAGGAGGTCGGATAGGCAGTCGCTCCATGTGGCACACTGGTACTCAGCTGCATCCGGTTAGACTGGAAGCCAACTCAAATTACTTTACCTAATTTTCAATGTTATTTGAAAATATGTTTACTTACCAGTAAATAGGAGTGCGGTCCATATTTACTATTCTTCCTCTGGCTATGTGTCCTGCGTGGGACAGTATAGTGTCGCCTGTCGGTGTACTCCTGATTACAATAATAAACAAATAAAATATGAATTGTTTTCATCTTATCCGTCAGTGTGTAACCATAAAACGAATCGTTTTTATCCGGATAAGAGAAACCATTTACATGAAATATTTTATCTCATACACAGACAAAAATTTTACATAAAAATCTCAACATAAGTCTCTTGAAAAGCAGTTAGATCAAGGTCATTAAAATAACACTTAGGTCTGAAACACAAAGTTGTTGTTACCAATACCTAATTCATGTTTCTCTAAAAAGTACTGCCATCCTTTCAATATATCAAGGTCAATAACTTCAAGGTCAAGGTCACTTTTTCAAAATTAATCCATCTGTCTCAGCTTAACTTACCGGGGTACCGGTGTCCATCGCAAGGGTCCGGATGATCCGGGTCGGGGGGCGGAGCCCGAGTTAGGGCTTCATCACCGCCCGGCAGACAGGTCTCTACCATGGCTTCGAGACAGTTCACGAATAGCTCGCTGCTTTCAGCCGTGCATTGGTTCTGAGAAGAAAGTTGATATTTAAATGTAATTTTAGTACCTATATTCCTTAAAATTACTAGAATTTAGATATTATATTGACCATCTGTATTACGAAATTACGATCCATTTCCAGATTTTCTTTAGTTACCAGAAAACTACTGGTCCGATTGCTGAATTCTTGCACTATTATAATAAGTTTCATTTATTATTATTTATAAGTTACTACGCTTACGCTTTATCTTGAAGAAATTCAGATAATAAGTAGGCTTCATATTTTTCTGACGCGTATAAGTTATGTTACTGTAAAGTTATATCTAAATACAACTAGTAGTTTTAGCGTAAAAGAGTTACTAACATCCACATATACAAACTTTCAGTTTCATAATATTTCTTTCTATGATAGTGCTTTACTTGGAAAAGCAATATTACCTTAGTAAAAGGTCCTGCGAATCTCCACAGGCCTCCGAAGCCACAGCTCTGCATATAATGCAACTGTTGTTGACTCGCGTCTTCGCTCGCTATCATGTTCTGAAATGTTTATCATATTACTACGCTATATAATTTGTAGAGATCTCGTGGCTAAGTAGGTAACAGCCCCACGGATTGTACGATCAAAAGTGTTTCACAGTCAGATGGGTGACCATTCATGTTATAAGTACGAATTTTTTGGAAGTGACCTTAAGGCACTAAAGCATTGTATTCCCATCTGGCAAAATTATATCTTGCAAATATGGTCTTGCTAGCTTTTGCCCGCGACTTCTTTCGCGTGGAATAGTAACTTCCGGTAGATTTTTGGTTTGACCAATAGGTGGCGCTATATGTCCGGAATAAATTTTATTTTTATTTTTTTTTGTAATAAAAACTATCCTATGTCCTTTCTCAAGTTTCAAACTATATCTGTACCAAATTTCACACAAATCGATTCAGTAGTTTAGGCGTGAAGAAAAGACAGACAGACAGACAGACAGACAGAAAGACAGACAGACAGAGTTACTTTCTCATTTATAATATTAGTTAGGATAACACTAGCGAATGTTTGGATGTTGAAGCCGAGCGTATAACCGCGATACATTTCCGTTTGTTGTCGTACATATGAAAAAAGATTTGCTACACGGAAAAACCGAGCAGAAAATTCACTTATGTACAAGTGCTGTAAGAATCGTTCTTTAGATAGGTACACATTGTAAGATGAAAAAGAGTTGCATTAAATCATCCGACTTTCCTGCAGGAGGTTAGGTCCAAAAATCTATAAAAACGCTACAAGTTAAAATCAAATAAATACCTATGCAATAATATTTACCTGTATGATGCTTTGCACGGCGCTTAGGATCAACTGATCATGACAATGCATTAAAACGTGGTTTATCTTCATGTCCAGTAGACTGTGACTGTTGAAAACAATAATGTCGAATTAGTATACAAATACTATTCACATTTAGTAAAGTAAGCTGATTAAAATGGAAATAACATGACAACTACGCAAAAAAACAATTACATATAGTCAAAATACATAAAACCTTAGAATTAGGAGATATAATCTAATTCCAAGGTCATTTTGTGGAAAAAAAATAAGTTTACCACTTTGGTTGTTGAAACAAAAAAAAATACTTACATGACTGGGAATACTTTGGGGAACACAACAGATCCCTCGGCCAAGTATTGGTACAGAATTCTTATCTCGTCCTCATCTGTAACAGCAATTATTAACATTGGTATTGTATGTTGCACATTTTCGATGGTTGTTACGAGTAATCAGAAGCCAGAAAGTCTGACACCAGTCTAACAAAGGGGTATTGGGTTACCCGGGTAACTGGGTTGAGAAAGTTAAAAAAGGCAGTCGCTCCATGTAAAATACTGGTACACAGCTGCATCCGGTTAGACTGGAAGCCGACCCCAACATTTGGGAAAAAGCTATGCAGATAATGATGAAATAACCGTAAAAAACTAAATGGCCTATGGATGACTGACTAGAACATAGTTTTGTGAGTAGACCCGGCAGATAATGACCCCTCATCATCATCTAGAAGACAAGGTACATAATGAAGTGGTACATGGCTAGACGGATGATAATAAACTACCCTTTTTTTAACAACGTCAAAAATCATCAAATGATCCTCCCGCTGTGGGTTACGCGCGGTGAGGGAGTGTCAGACTCTTACTGACTAAAAACCGTCGTGTTCCGTCGTAGGCCTTTAATGTACCAGGGCCGCGGTAACTCGCGCGAACAATCCCGCAGCCCCGGATGTTGAACTGACCTGTGGTATACTTGACGAGCGTAGCGAGCACGGTGAGCACGAGCGCTTGTGTGGTGAAGTCCGACAGTACTGACGGGTCGAGTAGACTGTTGCTTTCAGGACTACTCGTGTCTTTGTCCGTTGATGCTTGCTGGAGATGTGACGTTCATGTTAATACTGGTAATTTGTAATAAGATACGTTATAATGTACTAGCTGCTGCTCCGGTTACACCCGCGTCCTGTGAGAACTGGATAAAAAATAGCGTGCTGCCTTCTTAGATAAATGGGCAAGCTAACACTGAAAGAATTTTTCAAATCGGACAACTAGTAGAAAAGCGCGGCAAAACAAACAAATATAGATTCACTTCCATCTTAATCAAGTCATCTTTTAGACAATCTTCTAGGTCAAGTCATTTTTACACAATACTCAAGGTCAAATAATCTTTAAACAATATTCATGGTCAAATAATCTTTTGAACAAAATTCAAGGTCAAAATAATTTTAAGGAGTATATGATTGATAATGTTACCTTAGTAGAAGTCTCAGGGTAATCACTGTCACCCGACTTGGTGGAGGAAGGTCGTTCTGTGTCGTCTGTGCTACCTGGTGACCCTCGGCCGTCGTCTTCCACCATCTGTGGTGAAATAAAGGGAATAAATATCTAAACATCAGAAATTGAGAACTTTCTACCTTTTGGCAAGTCTGTTAAAAAAAGATAAGACGTTATAGATTTATCTTACAGAGAGATTGATTTATAACGAAAAAATATAGTGAAATCTATAGGATGGGTTACATTTTCTTTATAATTATCACTGATTTGTACTTTATTTGACTGCCTCATTGGTCTAGCTGTCGCAAGCGCGGCTGCTGAGCACAAGGTCTCTAGAGGGTCGGGCCGAAATCGATTTGTGGGTTTTGATTTCACGAAGCAGCCTGGAGCTTGCAAGTTGGTGATTGATTCACCCGTGCAGCGGAGAACACGTTAATGTCGGACCTGCATGTGATCTCTCTCCGGTGGTGTCGGATTGTCGTCCGCTCGCGCTATGAGAGTGAAGGAATAGAGAGTGCACCTGTGTCCAAGAAATGCTTGTGCACTATAATATGTCCTGCGTAGTTGGCTAATCTCTTTACATGAGAACAGCCGCCGTAGCCGATAATCTTTATGAATATATTTATCATCTAAAAGTAAGTACTCACATCAAACCCACTATCGGCATCGCCCTGCTCCCGCGCCGACTCGCCAGTCGGTCCGTGCTGCATACTGTGAGCCCGGCCTTCACTGTCCTGTATCCAGTGTGTATATGTAAGTATATATTAGGCTTATACGATATACATATGCGAGTATATGTTCGTGTATAATACAGGGAGAAGGGTGTGCGATCTCGAAATTTTTAGGACGAAAATTGGTGGAACTTGTGGGTGTTTTTAAGAGGAAAGAAATTAGTTTTGCTCAGGATTAGCTGCAATATTCGACTGCAACGACAGCCGAACCGTAACCAGCCCTCAAATCGTCGATTTGAGCAACGGGTGGCAATTTTACGGCTGGTCATGGTCTGGTTATTGTTACAGGTAAATGGTGCAACATTTTTATTTTGTAGGAGCCGGACATAAAACGGTCAGATTTTAAATAGTGTATCATACAATTGTAACTTGAAGGTGCTGCTTTATAAGCCTTTGTGGGTTTTGGTGAAAAGCACATTTAACACCTTTTGGTGATTTTATGAAATGAAGCCATTCTTTCTGTAGAGTGCATGAGATGTGGAAAACGCAATGCCACACTTCTTTTTATGTTGCCACTAGCTGTCGCGGTTTCACCCACGTCCCATGGAAACGAATTCCCGTAAATAACTATATTTCCTGAGAAAACTATATCTTCTCAAGAGTGAAAAATAAAAAAAATAAATGCGATTTTTCGTAGTCTTTACAGTAAGTATAGGCAAAATAATTTTGAACCTTTGCAGGTCTATCAAAAATCATGTCTTAACACTCCAATTTAACCAATCTAGTGGTAAATAACATTAATCTTGACTGTCATTTCATTAAATAAAACATTGAAATTTCGAGACCACACATAAAACAACACATATTTTAGGACGAAGGGGTAAGACAAAAGTACACCAGGGTTTAAGATCCAGAAGCAACTATATCATTGTTAGATAAATCTATTTTATTTGGGTAGCTATTTCGATATATTTTTAGGAATTATTTTACAAAATAAATAGTACGAGAGCTAGCGACGTGTGGTTACGAGAATTTTAAGTAAAATGTTTTATATGCCACCTAAGTTTCTCTCTCGGTCTTTGTGTGATTCAAATTACATTTCAATACCATTTGATGTCTCACTTACACACACAAGTTTTGTACATATATTTTTGACTATTATTAGGTCAACAGCAGCCAATTTCGGTCAATTAAAGCTTGTTGTCAATCTGTACTTAGCATTACAAAATTGTTACCATTCTATGTCAGAGACCGTCAGGCGGATCTGAGAAAATTCTGACAATAGGGCTCGTTGGGTGATTACCTGCAACTCATAGGTACGTTAAGAAAAAGTGAACTTTATCTGCTCGTTAGAAGTTGAGAAGTCACTCATAAGAAATTACCTAATGTAAAAGTAAAACGAAAGAAATATTAAGCGCTTTGTGTGAGAAATATTAAGAACTTTTGAACAGTTTTTAAAATCTCTTTCACATTGGAAAATGTAAGATTTAATGGCATATAAAAATAATTTTACCTGAAATTCCCAACGAAAACGTAGCTAGCTCTTAGACTATAAGCTAAAACTAGAAGCACGTAGTGTGTTAGACTTAAGTCTTGTGGCCATTTTGGCTTTCTGTGACATTTGTGGCTATTGTTGGCTATTTGTGACTTTTGTGGCTATTTGTAGCATTTGTGGCTATTTGTAGCTATTTGTGGCTATTTGTGACGTTTGTGGCTATTCATGGCATTTGTGGCTATTTATAGCGTTTGTGGCTATTTGTAGCAATTCACGCTAGTTGTGGCTTTTTTTTTATATTTTGATGATAAATCTGGGTGTATATGTGATTTTTATTGTTTTTCTTTTTGTGCCTTTCATTCATGTTTGTTACCTAATTAATTTACGTTGCAGTGAATTTTAGTTGTGTATATTTTCATTATAATTCGTTGGATAAACATAACAATTTTAATAATGTAAAACTACCACGTAATCGGAGAAAATATTCTGATTACTAATACTAACTAAAAAGTAGAAAAGGACAATTCTTTTCCATCAAATTATAATAAAAAGTATGTATATGGTTTGTGAGGGTTTTGAAGGAATTTCGGAAATATCCGTTATTGCTTTCTCGAATTTCAGATTTATGCGTTTTATCGAGTCTTTTTTCGATTTTTGTGTAATTTTGTTTGAATGTTTAAAGAGTTATTTCTTTGTCTATTAAATATTGTGAGAAGTATCTTATTATCTACTTAGAGCTGAGCAAAAATATTTACACATAAAACCAAGAGTGTTTATTCTTTATAAGTGGTGTGCAGTTCTTCATCGATACTTCTGACAATATTATCATAGACTAGAAACTATGCCGAATGTTTGAAAATTAATGCCAATTTCAGGGTAAACCATGCGGGTTTGATAATTTAGAATAATCCAACATTACCAGGGCGATGGGGTCTCTAATGGACACTATAAATATCAAAAAGGGGTCACAAAAATTTTAAGATTTAATATCAAATATAACATTTTGCGATATTTTTCAACGTAAAGAGTTATTTTTAATGTTTTAGTTCCAAGTGCACCGACAACATAAACTTCAGTTTTCTTTAAATAGCTGTTTACTTTGGTTTTTTATATCGGGTGTGTCGTTCACAATCACATTAAATTCTATCGCATATACTTTATGATATTCTATGGCGAATTGTAAAAAAAATAACCTAATCCATTCAGTGGTTTAGCCACAGGAGTCATTTTTCGTTTTTATAATTTACAACATCATGTGTAAAGCAGAGATAAAGTTAGGAGTATCGAATGTTTTGATCAGTTGACAGCTGTCAGTTTTCAAGGGAGAATTACAGTTGTTTGTAATGACTGATTTTTAAATGGTGTTCTAATTTTCGCACATTTTTATTCTATTTACTTTGTTTGAAAAATTCATTTTTTTATTTTTACGTATTTTTCTTTTTTCTTTGTGTTAATGGACATATATTAACCAGTATATTAACGCATTTCATTTAATGTGATTATTTACCCGATATACTAGTTTTAAAGTAAACAATATTGTTTTACGAAAAACGGACGATTATGTTTTTGCTGAACTTGGGCCTTGAAAATATACAGCCTTAGGTACTACAAAAACTTAAAAATCTGTTGAACACTTGGTCTAAAAAATGTGGCTGCAAAACAGACCTTATTTCAACGTCATAATTCGTATTTTTTTTAGACTAGTGTTCAACAAACGTTTAAAAGTTTTGTGGTACGACGGATAAAGTCAAATTTGTAAAGAAATAAGGAGAAAAAACGGTTATATCGCAAAACGTTAATAACCATCACAAAAAAAAAACGGTATAAAAATAACATTACTCTTGGTGGTCCGATGGAATCTTTCGAGGTAGGCACAGAGAATGATCTCTGAGTCTTAAAAAGCATTCTAGCTGAAGTCTATTGATTCAAAGCAGTGCAAAGCATGTCGACACAAATAAGCAACGATTAACGTTAAAATAACCGTTACAGTTAACAAAAAATAACGTTATAATGACAGTAACGGTTATTTCCAATAGTTACAAAAAACAACGTTATTTTTAAATTCAGTAACGGTTATTTCCGTTTGTCGTTGTTTTACAAAGAGTGAATTATTGCGTTATATTCGTATTCAGAAGACCCAAGAGTGAGACCAGAAAAAAATTGGTTACAAAAAAACGTGTAACGGATAACTCAGTTACAAAGTAACCGTTATTTTCGTAGTAACGTATATAACGCAAGCACAGCGATGCGGGTTCGGGTTGTAAGTAGTAATACAAACGATATAATGTAAGTCAAGTCCGGATAGGAGCGTGTAAAAGACAACAGTGACATGAGTAGGTACGTGGCAAACTGGAAGGTAAAAGTATAAATTAGTTGGTGGCGGGTTGAATGCGATCATTTTTTGCGTATTTTCAAACTTTTTTTGTGGGAATTTAACTACATCTGCAGACGTTAGAGGTTTCGTCAGCCCACAGGTTGATTATGTCTACAATAATTTTTGAAATATGAACAATTCTGTGTAGATGTCACCGTAAGATTACAAACATCGTTAGATTACAATCTATCTCGAGAGATTGTAAACTGTCGAATTATTGTAAACCGTAACACCTGATTGCAATTTAACGCATTATTTTTCGCTATATTATAATCTATCGATGAGAAATTGTCAAATTGTCAACTGTCCGAAAGCTCTCCCTGATTGGTCAGTCTTTTTGTAAGATCGAGAGCGATGTAGAGCGGTCAAATTGTCAACTGGCGTAGAACGGAATGCATCTTGCGCGCTGATTGGTAGAACGTCAAAAAAGACAATGTTCTTTGCAACTCCCGGTGTCACAGCTCTTTGACGTGCAAAAATAAGTGACGGTTTAATTTTTTATAAAATCAAAAATTATACTTAATTTTTAAGACTCAAATTACACACAATTAAAAATTGTATTAAAAATTGAAGTTAGTGACGAAAACGAATCGCTGCAAAACCGACTCCACGTAGTCTTGTCTGCCCTACCCCTAGAGTGCAATTCAAAACCGCGTAGGCGCGGAGGGGCGAGGCGGCCTGCGAGCTGAGGCGCAGGTAGTTTCAGCGCTCGCCGCCGCGGCTGAGGCTGGCCGGCTCGGCCGGCCAGCAAGCTGAAGCTGCGGTGGTGAGCGTGAAAACCATCTGCGACGATACGCTCGCATGGGACCGCCGGAGCCCCGCAGCGCCGGAGCCGTGACAGAAGTTATGCTTGCTGCATGTTGCATGCTTACTTCCATGCTGGGTCAATTAATATGGGATGTGTTATATTTTAAACAAAAAACTCAGTAGGTACGAGTTAAAAAATTAGAAGGTAAATAAATATTTTTATGATGTCATTTAATAGTATTTAAGAAGTTTACTGTTAGAATGCATGCTACAAATTTAGATGCAAAAAAATAACCATCATGCTGAGTTGTATTTAGAGTGGAAGATAACTCGTGGCTAAGATAGTATTATTTAGATGCTCGACGCTTTATTAATTGTGGCTGACTTAGTAATTTAGAAGGCAACATACATTTTTGGGGGCGAATAATGATATTAAAAAGAAGCCTGTTTAATTAGCACCCCTTTTATTTTATTTTTAAATATTAGTTTGTATTTGAAGACAAAATACCTAACTGTATTTTTATAAGAGTTATTTTTATATAAATTTAATACTTGAAGAATTTTTGAAGAGCATTTATTTTATTTAACTGACACCTCTATTTCATTCCTAACTCTACGGGAACTCCATGGGAACAGAACGGCTGGTCGTGATTGGTCGATCTTACAAAAAGACTGACCAATCAGAGAGAGCTTTCGGACAGTTGACAATTTGACAATTTCTCATCGATAGATTATAATATAGCGAAAAATAATGCGTTAAATTGCAATCAGATGTTACGGTTCACAATAATTCGACAGTTTACAATCTCTCGAGATAGATTGTAATCTAACGATGTTTGTAATCTTACGGTAACATAGACATATACAAACTCTTATGCATATAGTGTTCAGTACAGTAGGTATATAAATTTTAAATAAATGGAATAGAAAGGGGTAATAAATTTATCAATATTTTAAAATTTTGTGACCGTGTATATATAATAAGAATACTAAGGTCATTAACGTATTAGTTAGTATGTCAATTTTTGGAATTTATTGACACATATTTTGTAATTCCTTAAATACGATTAACACGTGTTAAACTCAAGATTGAAATGAAGAACTAATCGAAACATACAGATTTTCTCATGATGGGATTATAAGTCTATTTTTTTATTGATTAATTTATTTGTAAGCATAGATAATTTGTTCAGTGTTTTTGTAAAGGGCCTATTGTACATATTTGTTTTCTGTTCAAGTGGCAAGTGTATGATAAAATTACCGTAATTATTTTTATAGGCTATCTAAACCGGATTTTATTTTAGAATTTTAGAGAATTCTTCAACCCGCCATTAGAAAAGGAAGTAGAACAGAACATAAGTATAATATCTAATACATCACTATCAGACAATGGCTGCATGATTCCAGTAACGATCGAACTTGTTTGTGTCATAACTCTAGTACATTATCACCAATTATTAACAGTTCAACTGAGTTAACTAAAAATATTGTATAAATTAAAAAATCACTTAAGGGTTTACTCATAAGCATTTTTGAAACCAGTTTTATTTTTTGTAATTTCTCAAATACATATAGCTTCCGCCCGCGTCTTGAGGGCTACACATAAGGCTTAAAAGTAATTTACTTACGCACAATAGATATGATAGAATATATATATATTTATTTGCTATGTATTGGTAAATATGTACTAGAGTTATTTATTGTCAATACTTAGAAAAAATGTCTTCAGATAGATGTCCAGGAGCTATTTTTTTTTGAAAATAATCATAGTAACAGTCCTTCATGAAAATAACTAGCTAAATCCTACGTTTTTTTCCCACATCCGATGGTAACTTTTCCCGTACCACGATAAAATATAGCCTATGCCACCCGGCATAGTGTAACAAAATCGATTCAGGGCCTTAAAGTACAAACAACCAAAAATCTATGTTTTTCAAAATGTCTAAAATTTCTAAAATATTATCTGAAGGCATTTTTTCAGTTAATATTTTATCAATTACTCATGATAAATATAATTCTGTCATGATATTAGAATGTCACTTTACACAAAGCTGTCATTACTGTCAAATGAAACGCTAACAAGCCAATTTTGTTCATCTGGTTGGGAAACGCGTTTATTTTAATAAGTTTCTCTAATCTTTTATAAGTTCTTTAATCTTTTATCAATTGAAATAATAAATAATGTGTTACTTAATGAGACTGCATTTTAAAAATGGTTTGATTCCGTTATTTTGTGATACATGGTTATTTAAAAAATAAAGTTTAAGAATTTTTAATAATTTGAATCGCGAAAAAAAATACAAATGTATTAAGCATATTTTATAATGTTATTTTATTATCTCAGGGTCGATTTTATAGTTGTATTTAATTTTTATAATGATCGGCGTAGCATATTACAAGCTACGGCGTAACATAATTTAAATGGGATTCTTTTTTTATAATTTATTAATATTAGGTAGTATTTCTTTTAGTACATTATATTAAGATAAAATTTAAATAGCTTTCCCGAACCAGATGTGAGTATAAACTGAAAAGAACTCGTTTTTCTGCCATTCCTTGACTAAACACCGACATACAGTTGTTTTTCTATTGGATTTATTGCACCACGATAGATAATTTTACTAATATTATTTTTATTTTAACTTTTACTATCACAAATCTTTACGAATATCATTGATTTGGGAGAAATTATTTATGTAGTAATAGTATGTAATAGCTGAATTGATTTCGGTAAAACTTGGTATAGTGAAGTAGAATTTTAGCAAGACCTATGTAAGTAAAAGTTTATTCACAAAAAAAGGCATTTCTTCAAAGTGGGTTGACAATCAGTGATTTGTAAAGGTTTTTACAAAATGCAAAGAAATTGCTATCAACCAGAAAAATAAATCCAAGATAGACAATTAACAATACCCAATGTTAAAGTCCAATATGGGTTCGTTAATATTGATTTCTTAAACAACATAAAATTTATCTCGAGTTCAGCAAATTAATTTGTTTTGTCAAATAAGACAGATTTAAAAAAATCGTAGGTGCAATAAATTCGTCATAAATATACCATGGTATATAACGATATATGATAATAATGAGTACATATATGATATAAGTATATAATAAAAATGATATTACCTGATGTGGTATTGTGGCCAAGTGCGGGCTGTGACCACCGCTGCCTGATTGTAAAGTTGGCGATTTACCTGACAAATTAGAATATAGGACGTTTTGTTGGAAATGGAAATGAGATTGGTAAGAATTGAAATAGAGGCAGGCATTACAAAAATAGGTAGTAGACTAGTAAAAAAAATCCTTTACCATCCTTTATCATATACATTTGGCTAATAATGACACTTTCATTTACCGTGTTGACATACAGGGTGGCCCATCCATAGGCGTCCAAAAGAAAAATTTAGAAGCTCTATGCTGTGGGGTATCCGAATCACCCCCATGTATGTTCAGCGATTTTTTGTAGTTTTAGAAAAAACAATGTTGAAATGAAAATTACGGAAAAAAAATTAAAACAATTCTAGCTCCTAAACTACAAAAAATCGCTGAACATACATGGGGGTGATTCGGATACCCCACAGCATAGAGCTTCTATTTTTTTCTTTTGGACGCCTATGGATGGGCCACCCTGTATATATTTTTTTAATTTCATAAAATGCCAGCCTATCCACAGCTTCACCCGCATCCCGTTGGAACTACTTTCCTTACCAGGATAAAATGTACTCGGGGATAGACTAGCTTACCAACAGTGAAATCTTTTTTTCAATAATTCCAGTTATTTCGGAGCCCTTTGTGAAAACATTTAAAAAAAATGTTATACAAGGTGTTGATTTGCATTTGTGCCATACTTCAGGAGGAGGACATAAAATACGTAAATAATCGATTGGAATTACAGTGGACGGGAAATAGCTAATACGCACTGTTTTTTTTGTCATTGTAATGTCGTAGTATTTCAGAAGTAATCCAATTTTATGAATGAAATTAATGAATAATCGTTGCGTATGCTTTGTGTTCGCGTTTGTGTGAGGGAGCAGCACGGTTTTGAGGCCAGTAACATACGCGCCGAGTTTGAAAACGGGTAAGTGACATTGACGAATTTCCGAAAAAAAATTAAAATAAAAAATTTTCGTACCAATTTTTTTGTTGATTTGGGTTGAGAATCATTAGTATAATCATGTCCTTGACTATGGCACGCATGCAAATCAACAGCTTGTATTAGTGTATGTGATTCCTTTATTTATTACTGTAATACGTGTCAAACAGTGGTAAATAATTAATAAATATAAATCTCACCACCATGGGCAGACGATATGGCGGCCTGGTCGAGTACATCCCACGACTTCTGTCGACGACTGTGACAGGAGCTGTGTGATGTCGACGGCTGTATCAGGATCGATGACTGGAAATAAAACATAAAATATACATCAGCTATGAATACTTCAACTGTCTAAGAATCACGGTTCATGAGTACGTTACGATCGGCGCTGTTGCTCCCGCATAGGCCTTGTTAGTCATCAGCGCAAGTGCCAGAACCAAGAAACTTGACAAGGATTAAAAACTTAAATCATTTTTTATACATGTAAAAGACCACTGATGATGATGAAATACATTATGGTTACAGAAGGATATTGAAGTCTTAGGAATATGGTACCATTTCGTCCGTAGGATACGGGAATCATTTACTTTTATTTGCACATATCTTTGATTTTTGACTTTTTTGATGTTCGCTCTTTCCGATCGGTGTTTCTCAAACTTTGGTTTATTAACTTTTTATTTCAATGTTTTGATGAACATATTTAAATAAATATGGTGCCACAAAGGGGGTTAAAATAAAACACTTTTTGTGGTGATTAAACTACACCAAAACGTAAGAATATCCTTAATATTTTTCACCAAAAGGCATCAAAAAGTGGGTGTTAAAATAATCACTGCTAAATCTAATAACTGAATGAATGAATTATACAGTCACATACCTGATGATGTTCAGCAGTGGGACAGTAATGATCACAGTTGTCGGGCAACCATTTCGGCAGAGAATGCTTCACGTGACAACGAGAACGAACTTCTTCACTCACGCGTGTGCGTGAGTGAAGAAGTTCGTTCTCTACTTTACTAGTGTTAGTGCTGTGAGTGAATGAATGAATGATACTGTCACATACCTGATGATGTTCAGCAGTGGGACAGTAATGATCACAGTTGTCGGGCAACCATTTCGGCAGAGAATGCTTCACGTGACAACGAGAACGAACTTCTTCACTCACGCACACTAGTGCTGTGAGTGAATGAATGAATGATACTGTCACATACCTGATGATGTTCAGCAGTGGGACAGTAATGATCACAGTTGTCGGGCAACCATTTCGGCAGAGAATGCTTCACGTGACAACGAGAACGAACTTCTTCACTCACGCACACTAGTGCTGTGAACAAATGAAATGGTTATTTCTTTAGTTCATTCATAAATGCAGTTTGTAACTGGATAGATAAATAGAAAGGTACGTTAAGTTGGTGAGTTCCGGCTATTATTTGCACATCTTTCTTTCATATACATTTTGGGTATTAAATATGTTCACAATTTTAATAAAATTAGTACCACCAAAATTTGCCTCAGAAGGCGTATGAATGTAATTTCAGTATGAAGAATAAATACTTATAAATAAAAATTATTAACATACCAGTAAGATAAGCGACAGTATCAGCAGTAACGTGGAACTTGTCACCCAGTGCGGCCAGAGACAGCAGTTTGACGAGCACGCGACAGGTGCGGGAGACAGTGGCGGCCATGGGGTGACGGTAACCCTTCACCAGGTGACCCACCAGCGCGAAGTGGAAGTTCGAACGGAAACTGAGACAAAATGATAAAGTGTAGGTCTAATAATTCTGGAGCATAAACTCAAAAAATTTTCCGCCAGCAGTTTCACCCGATTACCGTGGGAGCTACTTCGCGCTCCAGGATAATAAAAGTTGAACGGATGTAACACTGTTTTTTTTTTCAAGTCAGATCAAGAAATTCCTGCTTTTACCGAGTTCAAACGAACAAATAAATTCTTCCTCTTTATGTACATACTATCAACATACATACCTCAAACCGACAGCATGATCCATCTGCTTGAAATGCCACTCCAACGGCTCCCTGGTCTCCATCATGACTTGCTCCAAGGTCTGTAAGAAAATATCAATATATTATTAGAAAACACCATCTTAATTGCTTTGGCTATAAGGCTTAAACTCCATCGCAGTGGTACGGGTATTTTAAATTGCCCATAGAATTTCGTTATTAAAATACTTCGTCTTCGCTTGAAAAAATGCCTGTCTGCGTAGAAATTCTATTTTTTTATTAAGTTAGAAGATACCTTTAGGTCGCGTTTATTATGTGATTGTCAATGGAAATACACTATGAGAAAATATTACATAATATAGGTAGTATTTTCCTGCCAACATGATAATGAATAAAAATTACACCGCCCCACTCGGATTTGGCGGGGGCCTACTTGTGTATTGTGTGTGTATGTGTAGGTGTCTATTTATACATTTCCTATGTGTTTTTGCTGAGAAGAAGAAATGGTGCAACCAACTATCACTATAATTTTAACATATATCTTACCTTCTGCTGGAAGTGGCCCTGTGACTCCAAAGTATGAAGGTTTTGCTCCATGAAGGCCAAACCAGCGGCGTACAACGTCGGCTCATCTAGTTGTAACACGGATAGTGCTACCCAGAATAGAGCCTTGTGGATTGGTGATGCCTAGAAATAAAAATTATAATAAGTCAGTGTTTTTTTAAGGTAATAGCTACAGGGCTCATGTAAATATTGTCTGATAATAAGTGTGGAAGATAGTTTATTAACAAACTCCTTCTGCTAGTGATGTCACCCTCGTCCTGAGTAATCCACTTCCTGTACCATTTAAACTATATTCTATGTCACTTAGGGTCAGTGTAGTTTCGAGCCAGTAAGTCTGACACCAGTCCAACCAAGGGGTATTGCCCGGTTAACTGGGTTGAGGAGGTCAGATATGCAGTCGCTCCATGTGGCACACTGGTACTCAGCTGCATCCGGTTAGACTGGAAGCCGACCCCAACATAGTTGGGAAAAGCGAAGACGATGATGATGAGAAACGTACCGGATACAATAATGGTTGTAGTCTAGTGAGCGCCATGATGAGAGCTTCGAGCAGTGCGAGATCGTTGAAGGATTCAAGAGCCTTCACCAGGATACGGAGAAGTTGTTTCATGTCATCGTCTGTCACGTTCTTACCTGTAGGGAGTTCAATTATTTCATACACAGTGTAATTTCAGAGTTTAATTACTTAACAATAACACCCCGTCGTTTTTGCGTCGGGGGTTAAAAAAAATATTGGTCAAGTGCAAGTCGGATTGGAGCAATGAATGGTTCTGTGTTGCCAAAATTCAGGTTTGTTAAATGGTCTTAAATAGATATGTTTTCAGTATTTTTTGTTATAGCGGCAAGAGAAATAAATCATCCGAAAATTTCAAATATCTATCACGATTCATCAGATATAAGGCCTTAGTAGTAGGATCCTGTTTTAATCCTAAATATTATATTCTTTGCAAATACTTTATCATTTGCGGACTTGTGTGTAAAGTCTGTACTTGATGTGCGTCAATATATGAAGATATTTCATTTTTAACTAAAATATTTTTTCTATACTTGAATCGTTTCTGAGGTTTTTTATTAGCAACAATTCTTAAAAGACTTTTAGTTAGAATAGAACTTACTGATACATCCAAACACGATGAGTGCTCGCGGCTGCAGCGCCGGATTGAAGCAGAACGCAAAGCTTTTCGCTAGAGATGTCCTGGAGTTATAATAAAACATTAGTATTACTATAAAGTTTTTACACTAAAACTTTAAACAGTTAGTACGATACAATATGAATAAGAATCGCGTAGAAGAACGACAAAAATAGTTTACTTTAACATAAAACAAAAGAAATATTATGCATAGACACTGGCCAATCTTGAAACGATACGATACAATATGAAGACGGTTAGAGAAGTCGGACAAAAATAATTTACTTCACAATTAAATTAAATAAATATTGTAAACAGACTCTAGCTAAAGATAAAAAAATTTGCAACAATTTCTTTACAAAGACCTACATAAATATTAAACACATCAACTTCTGCTGAAAATAGTGAATCCTTTGATGCAATTGTTTTTATTGTATTTACATGTAAAGCGAGTTTGAAAATAAAATTTCCTTTCAAGATAATTTACCATCACTTAAGAGCCTACTAAAATGTATTAAAGTTCCTAATACATTACCAAGTATGCAACCAATCACAGTCCGGTATATCCCGCATGCAAGCTTCCATGATCTCCAGCAGAGCATCCGTGATGATCTCCAAGGATTGCAGAGGTAGACGCTCGCGGTCCGTATGAGTAGTGCCGGTGCACGCGACTGTGCCAGCCTCGGTACATGTTGTGTATGAGTGTTCCGAATACCTGCAGGGGATAACATTACGAGTGTTATGATGTTCTCCTAGCCGATTATCGGCTACGGCGGCTGTTCTTATATAAGGTGATCAGCCAACTGCGCAGGACATATAATGTGCACAAGCATTTGCGCAGACACAGGTGCACTCACTATTCCTTCACTCTCATTGGGACGGCAATCCGACACGACCGGAGAGAGATCAGGCGCAGGACCGACATTTACGTGCTCTCCGATGCACGGGCGTATCTATCAATCATCAACTTCCAGGCTCCGGGCTGCTTAGTTAAAGCCTCAAAGCGATTCCAGCCCGTCCCGGGAATCGAACCCGAGACGACGTGCTCAGCAGCCGTGCTTACGACAGCTAGACCAACGAGGCAGTTACGAGTGTTAACATTGTGTATATTGGGATGGTGTGTAAGATTGCAGAGGTAGACGCTCCCGGTCCGTGTGAGTAGTGCCTGTGCACGCGACTGTGCCTGCTTCGGTACATGTTGTATATGAGTGTTCCGAATACCTGCGGGGGATAACATTACGAGTGTTGTGATGTCCTCGGCGGCTGTTCTCATGTAGAGAGATCAGCCAGCTGCGCAGGACATGTTACAGTGCACAAGCATTTGCTTGGACACAGGTGCACTCACTATTCCTTCACTCTCATAGCCCGATGGGACTGCAATCCGACACCACCGGAGAGAGATCAGGCGGTGGACCGGCATTTACGTGCTCTCTGATGCATGGGTGTATCAATCACCAACTTCCAAGCTCCGGGCTGCTTTGTGAAAGTTTCTAAAACCCACCAAGCGATTCCAGACAGTCCCGGGTATGTAAAGCTGGCATGGCACATTGGCTGCTTAACAATTTTCATGTGTAGGATTAAGCATGGACTTTTTAGAAATGCAACATTATACTATAACATAATATACGAATCAATTGCAGTGTATGTTGACTATTTTGAAACCCTGCTTTCCGAAACACGGAGAATTTTTTGGTCTTTTGGGATTGGTCACACATCCCCAGATCGACTGTGCCAAACTTTGCTTAACCTTATGAACGTAGGATCGTGTGAATGTTACATAGTCACACCCTGCATTTTGACACCCATCTACTCTCTCCAAACAACCTATATCCCTCAAAATAAATTACAATATACAGTTACAAAAATCATCTCTCTTACCAGTCATTAGTATGTCTGTTGTAAGGGCTCCTGAAGGCGGTCACAGCTGCCGACTTGACCTTCGAAATGCCGAACATCTGGTAGAACTTGGGCAACGCGAACTCATCCAGAGATAGACGGAGTACGCGCTGGGTGTCCTCTGAAAATTATATAATTATTAAAAACTATTGTCTCTTCGATTTTCAAGTAAATATTTTTTTAATCATCTGCCTACTTTTTCCGAACTATGTAGGGATCGGTCTCCAATCTTGCCGAACATAGTTGGGTATCAGTGTGCCACACGAAGCGACTGCCTATCTGACCTCAAACCAGTTACTTGGGCAGCCCAATACCTTAATTAAAATTGTTGTCAGCCTTCTCACTACCCGTAATAAATGTCAAAAATGTTCTAATGACAGCCGGGATCCACCAACTTAACGTGCCTTCCGAAACACTGAGGAACTCGTCATGACAAGATGCTCACCCACCAACCATGGCCCGCATGGAGGTTACATAGCCACGAGCTCCTCGAACGATATAGAACATATACAGTAACCACCTAAATAAATAATAATTATATGAAAAAAAATAACAGTACTCACCAGAAAAACTCGGCGTAGTGCAAGTACAAAGGGAATGTATGATGTTAATGACCAGGCCGTGGGTGGCGGCCCGCATGGACACGGTGCCCGAGCACACGAGGAACGTCACGGTATGGAACAGGTACGGCAAGTGCCGCGCCACGTCCAGGCAGTTGTTGAACGATAACATTAGCTGGAAATATAAGGACAGATGTTGCTAAAAGAACAAAAGAAGAAGGTATGATTGATAAAAGACCCCTCAACTTCATTCTAAGATGGCGTCCTATGATACAATTATATTATATGCCTAGCCTTTTCCTATATTGTGGTCTACTTCCAGAAGAATACGCCAAAAGACCCCCAGTAGGACCTAGGACCCTATAATGAAACTCCTAAATAAAGGCTACTCCTAGCGACTGCCAAAGATGACGGGAACAAGACCTTATATACTGTGGTCAATTTTAAGAGTGACCTGATGCAAGCAGTACAAGGGGTCCTATAGAGGTAGAATTCATCAAACACCTCCATGAGGACCTAATAGTCATAGACTTCTCCTAACGACTGCCAAAGATGACAGGACCTATCATATATTTCGGGTTAAGAAGATGTTTGGCTAAGACAGTCATCTTTAAGCAATAAGACATTGCTGTTAGGAATGTATGATGTTAATGACCAGGCCGTGGGTGGCGGCCCGCATGGACACGGTGCCCGAGCACACGAGGAACGTCACGGTATGGAACAGGTACGGCAAGTGCCGCGCCACGTCCAGGCAGTTGTTGAACGATAACATTAGCTGGAAATGTAAGGAAAGACATTGCTTTTCTCATTCTTTTAGGTCTTTTAGCTTCATAAAAGACCCCCCAAACTTAATTCTAAGATGGCATCCACTGATACAATTATATTATTAGCCTAGTCTTTTCCTATGTAGTAGAATGAGTGACCAGATGTAGCTGAGTACGCTCAGCATCTTAACATATAGCAACTGCCAATCTTATCCCCGAAACCCAGTTACTATGAACACGATTCATCATCGTGTACCTAGCCTTGCCTTATTATGTTGGGGTCGGCTTTCAGTGTGACCAGATGCACCGATTAACCGGTAAGACTATAGTGTCATAGTTTGCCCAACTATCATTGGATATCGCTGTAGAATGCCATCGAAGTGTTAGTCTTTTGTCGTTCTTTCGTGCAAAAACCACTGAACCGATTAAAACTTAATTTGATACATAGTACATAGTCTAGAGCCTAAGATAGGACTTGGTAACTTTTTTCCCGCCTACGGGAACTAGTTCTCCCGTGATGTGAGTGGAATACTTACCAAATATCTAGCAAGGATAGCGATGTCATCCCACATCATATGCTGTTCCAACATGGCGGTCGGCGAGTGACAAGTTTTGTCTACCACCTGAAATATAGCACTAGATTAGTGATTATTAACTAACTTATTTTGTGCTTGGTTTTACTGGTGATTTACGATTTTTGACGGGTGATAGTCAGATGTTATTCTGTAGATGTCTGAGAATATTGTAAAATTATATTATTTGAATGGATTTTCTTATGTTCTGTTTATCAAACGCAGTAATTGTCGCGTAATTTTTTTTTACCAAATATATTTTCAGTCTTTCAGATGCATTTTTTTATTAAACTAAGACATTTGTGTCCTAAAGTGTTGTCATAAACTAAAACTATTTTTTTTTATGAAATGCAATTGTAATAATTCTTCAGAAAATACTGACTTACCTATGTCGAAAATATATAAAGAAATATCGAATTTTAATCTTCAAAAAAATTACATGCTCGCTTTTCTATAACAGCGGCAAACAAACAAGAAAGCCTAATATAAAAACTACTAAGTATAAAGCTGAAAAAACATCAAAAAGTTCAGAAAACACACACAGGAATTTGGATAACCGGATCACTCTTGGCCAATTTATTGTGTTTTATGTCAAAATCATAAAAAAAGCAAATAAAAACCTAGCGTGGCTAAGAATGAAAAAATGGAACAAAAGATGATCTAAGAAGCAAAAGACCTATACTGCCTGTGCCTAGACTTTTCCCAACTATGTTGGGGTCGGCTTCCAGTCTATTCGGATGCAGCTGAGTACCAGTGCTTTACAAGGAGCGACTACCTATCTGACCTCCACAACCCAGTTAGTTACCCGGGCAACCCAATATCCCCAGGTAAGACTGGTTGTCAGACTTACTGGCTTCTGATTGCCCGTGTCGAATGCCAAAGATGTTCAAATGACAGCAATAAAATGTTTAAATCAAATCCGTAATAAATTACCATTTATGGAAAAAATACCTTTAACAGTTCAGTTTACTTCCTTAAATTCTTTCAATAAAAATGTATATCTAGGTTTAATAAATATACATATAAGAATTTTATTTTAATTAATATACATAGTAAAAAATAAGAATTTTATTACAAATAATCAGTTTTCTTTTTTGATGAACTCCTACCACGTTCAATAATACAAAACACCCTTTTAAAAAAAGCGTCGTGCGAATGCGAAATACCAAAACAAAACCGCAAAAAATCCCAGCTCATGATGTCACTAAAAACTAAAAAAGTTAAAACTAAAAACTAAAAAATGGTAAAAACTAAAAAACAAATGTATATGAACTCACAGTGGCCGGGGTGACGGGCCCCAGGATATTATTGGGCAGTTTGGATAGGGCCTGTGGGACACAGAAACTGTATGTACACATATTTACATAGACAGACACAGAGCTATACCATTTAACCAAGGTAATTTGGACGTAGTTATGCAGAAACGTTCCAAGACACAAGTCACCCGAAATCGAGTTATTGTGATTGAACAGCCTAAAATTTAGCATATGGTTATCTAAACTCAATATAATTCAACAATAAAACCTCTAGTACCTTTACTAGTTAGAATAAAAAAGAATACAACTGAAACGCGTAAATGCTTATATCTCAAATTCAAGTTTAATTTGAGATATAAGCATTTACGCGTACAGTGGGTTGGAACGTTTCTGCATAACTACGTCCATTTAAACTTTAAACACTCATTGCTCCCGGGAGAAGTAATATGTAGGAGACTACAATAAGAAATAATGAGTTCGTCTTTTAAAATCATCATAAAAGAGGGTCGCCCATCCACGGACCAAGGGTTTAAGGCTTTAACCATATATCGGGTGTGTCGTTCATAATCACATTAAATGAAATGCGTTAATATACTGGTTAATATATATCCATTAAAACAAAGAAAAAAGAAAAATACGTAAAAATAAAAAAATGAATTTTTCAAACAAAGTAAATAGAATAAAAATGTGCGAAAATTAGAACACCATATAAAAGTCAGTCATTACAAAAAACTGTAATTCTCCCTTGAAAACTGACAGCTGTCAACTGATCAAAACATTCGATACCGATTCGATTCGATATTCGGTAACTTTATCTCTGCTTTACACATGATGTTGTAAATTATAAAAACGAAAAATGACTCCTGTGGCTAAACCACTGAATGGATTAGGTTATTTTTTTTACAATTCGCCATAGAATATCATAAAGTATATGCGATAGAATTTAATGTGATTGTGAACGACACACCCGATATATTCATACGGCCACGAGCTCCTCGACTCAAATGGACTATTATGTATTTTAGCAAAAGAACGGATTCGTTTACTCGCGTTTCTCGGTAAATGGTATACGACACAAACACTTATACACGTAAACTAAAAGATAGTAGGTATATTGCTAAAAAGTCTTGTCTACTCGTACTTCAAAGTCTGCTACATCGAATCGTTTTTACGCCAAAAGGGCAAATATATACGAAATATTAACACTTTTATAAACCCGCATTTTGCATTTTTTGTCAGATTGAAAACTTAAGCTATTTAATTTCATTGTAGACAAGACTCTTTATGATGATAAATACACATAAAAATATTGTTTGTAGTCGATACATAGATAGTCCGTACGGCATCCTCAAATCATGTCATGATGCTTTGGATGAAAGTGTCTATTCTAATATTATAAAGCTGATGAGTTTATATACTTTTCACTTTCAGTGTGCCAGTGACAGTAAGATCGATTCAAAAACGAAATACAGTGTTAAATAGCACATGTATCCAAGAAGTCTACAGGGTACTTTTTATCCCGATGCGCAAGGTAGAAGGTGAAACCGCGATAGCCTACCTCGATAAATGGGCTATTAAACGCTGAAATATTTTTTGAAACCAGCCATGTAGTCATAGATATTAGTCCAAGTGAACAAACTCTTCAGCTAAATATTTTAAATATTGTTGTGGCACTAGTGACGATAGCAGTAAGTATTAATTTAAAATATCGATATTGTTTGATAGATTGACGATACCATACGAACTTGTACACCAACATAATGAGACCAGAAAGATGTTTTTATGACCTCCATACTTATTTTAATGATTATTTCCATGCATGAAAACAATCTAAACATAGAATGAAAAGGTTTTCGTAAACATAAAATTACACTTTTTAAACAACAAAAAAAATATCGATAAAAATCTGCCAATAACTTTAAATTCAACAAAAATAAAAATCAACATATCATGCAAATCAAATTGTCTCAAAAATATAAAAAAAATACCCTCGATTTTTTTCTGCCCACCCATCCAATTCCCGACCTTAAAAATTTGCTTACCCTGCACATTCGTCCGATGACCTTCTTGGAAACCAGTTGCACGTTGGCCGAAGCCAAAGCCACTGCGGTGTCAGCCATGATCTCTATCATTGGAGAACCCAGACCTGAAATAGAAAGGAAAAATGTAATTATTATTAAAAAAATATCGGACGGTAGTCAGAAGAAAGAGTATGGAAGGAGAAAACATGCTGCAACGACCCCAATTAAAATTGGGATATGGGCAGGAGGACTTCAGTGGTTACCTATAAAGTGTCAGTTAATTTCTGACAGTAAATTCTAATGCTACCCGAGACTTGTAAAGCCAAAAGCTATATTTTATCTATCAGATAAGTTCTTAATAGGCTAGGCCATCAATAGCCGGTGAAACTGGAACTCAGCCTTCTTTTTTTGCTTGCATTTATGTAAAAACAGCTGAACTGATTGCAATGAATCTTGGTATGGAGACAGGTGGTATCTTGAAGGTGTAAATGTAGGTATAATGGCGTCCACAGCCGGCGAACGGCGTTCCTTCACTCTCATAACCCAATGGGACGGCAATCCGACACGACCGGAAAGACATCAGGCGCAGGACCGACATTTACGTGCTCTCCGATGCACGGGTGAATCAATCACCAACTTCCAGACTACGGGCTGCTTTGTGAAGGTTTAAGAAAACCCACAAAGCGATTTTGGCCCGACCCGGGAATCGAACCCGAGACCTCGAGCACAGCAGCCGCGCTTGCGACCTCTAAACCAACGAGGCAGTCAAGGTCTTGAAGGTTATAGGCTACCTAGATATCTAGACGGACCAAGTAATATCTTATTTTTTATCAAATTCTTCAAAATCTCACCGGAATTAACACTCCTCTGTATAAAGCTGTCGAGCACCATATCAATGAGTTCGGGCACGTGCCCTATGGAGCCCCATATCTTGGCCTGCACTGATGGGTACATCTCCGTCTCCTCAATCGTGAGGGTTATCAGCTTCTCCAAGATTTGGGCTACCTGCTTCTGGCGACGGGATTCTTCGGAGGGCTTGCAGAAGCTGTGAAAGTTTATTTTAAAAGAAACTGTCCATAGTGTTCATGTTAAGGGATTTTGGCTGAAAGTAATAAGATTGTTTACTTATGAAAATAAAATCTTAAAGTAAAAATCGCGAGTTGTCAGATTGGGTTAATTTCAGATAGGTAGTCGGCAAATCAACTTTCAAGGCGTACATTAAAATAAATAATAATTTAAATAGGAAAACTTACCGAACCAAGTTGGCTAGCCACGGTGTCATGTACTCGAGGCACAAATGTTTTAGCTCAATCGTAGAGCCACGGAAACCCTGCATAAATAAATATAAAAAGAAAACTGCAAAAGTACTAATTAAAACTCTGGAACTTCAGGAACTACAAAATACAGGTACCCCGGGACGCGAACGACGCGACGAGAACTTTTAGGTTCAATAGAAATTCAATCTTGTTTCTATGTGCTTAAGATTTATTACAGTAACAATAAAGTATATTACTTTCTACGTTATTAGGGTTTATTTTACTAACAATTTCACATCAACAAAATACTCATACTCAGATTTGATTGCACCTTATTTCCATACACATAAGACATATTACCTGAATACACTCTTCAAGAAACTCCAGAGTCAAATGAGGTTCGTTATGAGCGAGCTTCTCGCTCACGGACTTGATGAAAAT
This sequence comes from Helicoverpa zea, assembly GCF_022581195.2. Classification (NCBI taxonomy): domain Eukaryota; kingdom Metazoa; phylum Arthropoda; class Insecta; order Lepidoptera; family Noctuidae; genus Helicoverpa; species Helicoverpa zea. Next base: position 2,560,924 of record NC_061479.1, read on the forward strand.
CGTGTTGTTTGAGGGTATGCAGAGACCTGTGCAGAAAACATACATGTATGGCATTTGAACAAGAAAAAGTAAATATGTAGAGGCGTTTTTTTATTTTAAATTGAATTATTTTGATAATTATTGGCTTCTGCGTCTCACGGACTATAGGTTATTTTTCTATATCTTTAAATAAAGGCTTAAATGACAGTGCTTTTTATTTTTGTAACTTATTTTAGAAACCTTCTTAATCGAGTTCATTGCATGTAAATGATCTCCTAATAAAGTGTTAGGGAAGTCAGATAGACAGTCGCTCCATCTGGCACATTGGTACTCATCTGCATCAAGTCAGTTTGGAAATTGATGCCATCATAGTTGGGAAAAAGCGAGGCAGATAGATCTTACCTGATGAAAAGCGACAATGTGGTCAAAGAACGAAATTTTCGAAAGAAATCCCCCTCCTGAGCTACTTACCCATCTTCGTACGAAAAGCTGGTCTTTCTTACCTGATGTCTCCAGCAGCTGCCCCTCGATCTTCAGATGGAAGGTGGCGGTGAGGGCGCACAGCTGGTTGTACGCAGCCGTCCTCAGGTTAGGGTCACAGGACCCCAAGTTTAGGAGCGCCATGTTCAGTAGCGTTCCTGGAACGTCTTTCGGACGTATCTTTTGGTGGACTGTTACTGAGTCCTAGAAAGAGGATATTTTTTATAAGTAACTTTAAAACCGGCCGAGGTCGAGTAGGACTCACGGGCATAATGAATCTATACAAGGCGCAAAAATCACGTTTGTTCTGTGGAAGATACACATATATTATACATATACAGTTTACATTCATATTCAGTATTTGTTGTTACAGCGGCAACAGAATTGCATTATCTGTGATAATTTTATCTAACTATCACGGTTCATGATATGCAGCCTGGTGACAGAAGGTTATCGAAGTTTTAGGAATAGGGTCCCGTTAGATTTGACGGTAAACAAGGCTAGGCAGATTATAGATTTTTGATATACTCACAGGTTGTCTATTAAACTAAAATCTAATCCCAGCACACTTGGAAAAGGCTAGGCAGGTGGTATATTTCTGGTATACTCACCGGCTGGCTAAGTTCCCATCTATTGCGGATATGTATGATGGACTGCACAATGTTGTCACAGTCGTTGTGTATAAAGCTCAGTGGCGTAGACTCGTTGATTATAGACAGGGAGAATTGTGCGTACTTTTGTAGCATAACCTTCATGCATGTGTACCTAGATATAACCTAGTATACTGGCCAGGGCTCATGACGTCATGAATAGATGTCATATTGACGATTCGTTCTATTTTATTATTACTGATATCCTTAGATACAGTTTATCAAGGGGTATTAGAAGTGTAATTGGAGTCCTACCATCTGGATTTGGAGTCCTACCAAGTGGTATTGGAGTCCTGCCAAGGGGTATAAGGTAACTGGGTTGAGGGGGCAGTCGCTCCTTGTGGCACACTGGTACTCAGCTGCATCCGGTGAGACTGGAACCCGTCCCAACATAGTTGGGAAAAGCTCGGGAGATGATGAAGGACAGGAAGATGATGATGATGATCAGGTATACTTACCGGCTGGCTAAGCTCCCATCTATTGCGGATATGTATGATGGACTGCACTATGTTGTCACAGTCGTTGTGTATAAAGCTCAGTGGCGTAGACTCGTTGATTATAGACAGGGAGAATTGTGCGTACTTTTGTAGCATAACCTTCATGCATGTGTACCTAGATATAACCTAGTATACTGGCCAGGGCTCATGACGTCATGAATAGATGTCATATTGACGATTCGTTCTATTTTATTATTACTGATATCCTTAGATACAGTTTATCAAGGGGTATTAGAAGTGTAATTGGAGTCCTACCATCTGGATTTGGAGTCCTACCAAGTGGTATTGGAGTCCTGCCAAGGGGTATAAGGTAACTGGGTTGAGGGGGCAGTCGCTCCTTGTGGCACACTGGTACTCAGCTGCATCCGGTGAGACTGGAACCCGTCCCAACATAGTTGGGAAAAGCTCGGGAGATGATGAAGGACAGGAAGATGATGATGATGATCAGGTATACTTACCGGCTGGCTAAGCTCCCATCTATTGCGGATATGTATGATGGACTGCACTATGTTGTCACAGTCGTTGTGTATAAAGCTCAGTGGCGTAGACTCGTTGATTATAGACAGGGAGAATTGGTTGTCGTCTACTAGGCACACCTGGGAAGTGTAACATTTTATATTAAATAAAAAATAATATTGTTACCTACTTCTAATTACTATCATATAATTACTTATACATTTTTTTTGTGATTCAATTTACTTGACATTTTTATAATTACTTTTTTTTCTCTTTTTAAACTAAATATTTCTACACCAGCAATGGTAATGTATGTGAAATTATATTCAATTTAAAACCTCAATGTACCATATACTTAGAAATAAAGGATATTCTATTCTACTCTATTCTATTCTAAAAAAGGGTTAATTAGGAAAGCACTTAAATCAATACTAATATTATAAAGCTGAAGAATTTGATAGTTTACTTAAACGCGTCAATTATACATGATTATTTATTTATATTGTTACTTTCATCAAACAAATATTATAACGTCAAAATGTTGTGAAAGTTTGAGTATCCTTGTTACTCTTCACGTGGATTTTGATTTTGATGTTTAGTAATATAGCTTCAACGTCAAAATAACGTATAGGCTACTTCTTATCCAGGTGCAGTAAGTCGGTGTTACCGACGGCAAAAGCGATCTTTTTATTTAGTCAAGAAATTGTGTAAATTATATTTTTTAACCATTCGGGTACGACCAAGTAATCTTAACATATTGTAAATGTGTACACTTACCTCGTCAATTTCAGAAGCATAATACACATCATTTAGTAGCACGGGTAGACCAAGCACTTTGGTCTTTTCTACTGACGTTATTTGAAGAGCAGTCGGTCCAACCTACAACAAAAAGAGAGGGTTAATTCATATAGTAAGATTAAAGATTTTCAAAGAACCTGTTGTCAATTATCAAGACTCATTATTTTGGAAGAACCCGTCATTAGACGAACTTTGGCAGTAGTTACGGGTAGTCAGAAGCCAGAAAGCCTGACAACCAGTCTCACTTAGGGGTATCATATGGCCTGGGTAACTGGGTTGAAGAGATTAGATACCCAGTTACTACATGTGGCACTCTGGTACTCAGTAGCATTCTATTACACTGGATGTAAACACTTTAAATATCTGTGGTTCTGCTTACTAGCGTTAGAATTTTGTCATTAACTCCACACAAGTAACATCAAATTCCTATCTCCAGTAACCAAATCAAAAGAGAGATAGGTTATTGAAATCCCCTCTAAAATATAGTTTAGAAAAGTCTATAGCTAGAGTGCTAGACTTACCTTAATAGCAACTTTGGTATCCTTATGCGACAACTTAAGCGCGTTATTAAAAACTTTAAGGTCTTCTTCCAACGCTAGAGTAGCACCTGGTAACTTCTGTTGTTCCACCTCTACGTATTCACTGAGACGGCTGTGGTTGTCTATGAATATCAGTTTGCGGTTACCCTGAAAGTTAAGAAATATAATTTGTTTAAATATGAGCATGTATGTAGTATTAACAGATATTGGCAAAAACATAGACTGGACTGTTATGTTTGTCTATTTTGGTATTCTTGAAGAAAGTAATAATTAATTCTTCTTGCTATCTAGCAATTTAAATCACATTTTTCTAACAATATTTATGGTGACTGCAAAATGAGAGTTAAAAATTATAAAAGTATGAGCCCTTTTTTGAATCTTGTATTTTGAAAGGCTAGTTTTGAACATTAGTATTCTTTTAAAGTTTTTAAATTCTAAATAACACGTCAGATCAGACGCCAGAAAATGACATGACACCAATTTAACCAAGGGGTGTCAAGTTGTCTGGGTAATCTTTTGGGGTCAGATAGGCAGTCGCTTCATGGTATATTGCTGTAACCTATTAGTCTGAACTCGACTCTCATATGATTGGGAAAAGGCTAGATGCTATTTAAACCTTACATTATTGGAAAACATTTAAAGTATTTCAGTATTTTTACTTACTCTCAACGGAGCCAATATAGCTTCATGGAACTTAGTATACTCGCGCACCCAACTATTACAGTTATATATATAGCAAGCGTGAATGTTTATGTAGGCCACTTCGGGTAACACTGTGAACCATTTCTGCAGGAAATCCGTTCTGAAATCGGTGTTTAGTTGGAAAAATTGGTTTTGTTATTTGTGGTGTTTAAAGTGGTATAAATGGTACTTGTTGTGAAACCGCACTGATAGAAACTGTCAACTGCGTCAAAAACTGTCAGGTATTCCTGCGTTTTATAAATACAAGTCGATTTAAGGAGCAGATTCTGCTAAAAGGGAGTTGAGAAGTTTATAAATCACTGGGCTTTAAATCATGAAATATGAATTAAAATAAATGATTATTATTTATACCACTTTAATTTCCACCACAAATAACTTATTAAATTTTAATATTACGGTTTATAAGTCTTAGTATGCAAGCATTATTTGTGTTTTTGGCAGTAATATTATACACAGAAAACATGGTGACCTTATTGCACCTTATCTTTAAGAAAAAATAAAATAAAACGTTACTTCTAAATTCGCAGTAAGAGATTTACATAATGCGACTCTGTTTTTGCCAACAGGTGTACTAACGAGCTGCAATTCAATGAAAAAAGACTCGTATCCAAGTAATAGTTATTTTCTCAGTATTTTATATGTATTGAAGGTAGTTTTGTAAAAAGTCTAATGAATATTATCACATGTGTAATAATTTTCGTTCCAGTTATTCTGTGCATAACATTACTGCCTTTGCTTTAATTGAATATTTAATACCGTGAATCAAATTAAAAACTTTTTATAAGATTATTTTTGTTATAAATGTAGTATCAAATATGCAATATTTTCTGTGTGTATAGTTTCCAAAGCAACTTATCTAAGTGCTCATTTACATTAGTCGATCTACAAAACGACTCTGTAATACCATGCAAACAAGTACTGGTTAACCGACTTCAAAAAAGGAGGAGGTTCTCATTTCATCGGAGTCTTATGTTTTTGACTTACAGTTTTTCAAAATAACTTATTAAAGGTAAATTTTGAAATATATAATGGTGAAAAGGATTTTTTGTATCCTTAGGGCTCCGGAACTATTGAACCGATTTGTTAAATTCTTTCACTGTTGGGGCGCTACGCTCTTCCCGAGTAACATAGGCTATATTTTATCCCGATACGGGCAGTAGTTAACACAGTGTGAAATATTCTCATACTTGAACACACTATACTCCAGTTGAGTAGGCGTTTAACTAAAGATAAAACAATTTTTATAATTGGAAGCAAAAATGGGTATTCCATAATGTAACTAGAGATAGTATTCTACTTAATGTTTGTGTGATGTCGTCAAACTAAGGGGTTTTTACACTACAAGTATAGAAAAGAACAGGGTATATTGTGATTTGTTTGAAGAAGGGAGAAAATATTAATTCTAAAACAGGATTCTTTGCAATACCTTTTTTTTCAAAAAAAGGTATTGCAAAGGTGCAAAGGTATTGCAAAGCAAAAAAAAAAATGACCCCTCCCGCTGTGGGTTAGCAGCGGAGAGGGAGTGTCAGACTCTTACTGACTAAAAACCGTCGTGTTCCGTCATAGGCCTTTTGTGTACCAGGGCCGCGGTAACTCTTTCGAACAATCCCGCAGCCCCGGCAGGCCTTGGCCCTGCTGGGCCCCGCTGGGGTTGCTGACATCTCTTTGACTCACGCGTGGAACAACGCGCGCCGTCGACACGGGTCTGTCGTCTAAGTAGACAGAGGGACGATGAGCCACCCGAACTCACCGCCCACAGACCCACGCCTACGGTGGCCGGGAGTCATCTCGCGACACCCGGCGCCCATGGTGTCTACCTGGTCCAGCGCGGCGGCCGGGATGAGAGGTGCGAACTCTCTGGCGTTCCGCCTCCTCCTTCTCGAGCATGACCGCTTCGCAGAAGGAGGCGACGGCATCCCATTCCCTCTCGCCCCGGACCATGGCCTGAAACAGGCCCGGACGCGAGAGGTCGCCGCCGCCCAAAGCCTCGACGAGGACCCGGCGGTGCCCCTCCCATGCGAGGCACACCTGGACTGTGTGGTCCACCGTGTCCTCGGGGCTGTCCGCACAATGGTGACACCCGGGCGCCTTCTCACGATTCTTTGCAATACCTAAAGACTGACTATAATAAGTTTTGTATAGTTAAAATCTATAGGAGTACAAGAAAATAGTAAAGGCAAGGCACTACAGAGATCGTTTTTGGAGGAAAAACAAACTAAGTTCATACTAAAAGGACTTCTGAATATATTAGCTAACTTTTCTGATGTAATCCATATAATGAGTAGTCTAAGGTGCGTTTCAATCGCAAAACTGTGGATATTTGAGTAAATGTATGTTTATTCCAAGTATTTTTTTTTATTTGCTTTGAATCGCTTAGCATTGCGTTCGCGTTGATTCGCCCACGCAGAACACACCTTACTTTGCTCGTGGTCAAATAGCAAGATGACTGTAGGAAATTGTTTTGATGATTGATCTGCGTGTCAAAATTAACATTCTGACCACCGTTTTACGTAAGGCTTGATGAAACACTTTCATGTTACTAATGGAAAATAATAATTTTGTTAAATTATTTGTAAAGATTTCAAACACCAAAACCATCAGAAAACCCAGAAAATATAAGAATATCTATATAAAAATAGAAATACCGACTAATGCAAACGAGCGTATGGGCCTGCGCAAATATGGTGGAGCGGAGCGCAAAACGTTTGGAAATTGTTATCGAAATTACTTGTCTGTGTTAGAGTCTAAAATCAAATAAACCAGCTATGACGTAAAGTGCACGTAGTCCATTAACCAATTCGTTTGTTCGTCTTCAATATAAGCAAAACCTTATATTGAAGACGAACAAAACATGTATTTTTTTCTCCTTACATCTTTGTAACACCTCGATCAAGCTTTATAATGTGACGCTTCTTTTGCGCACAAATCCAGGTTGGTGACGAAACAAATTTAATTTCGATTTTCAATACGTTACATCTATTTGGTTAATATTTTATTTTTTATTAAACAATAGGTGTAAAATTGAGTTTCACGTGTGTAAATGAAGATAATTTTGTTCTTAATCTAATGGCAGTAAAAACTAACTTTATGCCAATAAATTACAATTCAATCCTTATCGAATTGAAAACTGTCTAAAAGACAGACGAATAAGAGCAATTTATATATATTTTTTAATCCAATTGATTTTAAGCCCCCAACAAAAAAACAATATCAACAACAATACCCCCTACCCCCCACCATATAAGCGCCAGCCATAAACCTATATAGTGATCATCACCTGAACCTGTTGTCAGAGTTGGTGTGCGTGAAGTCCACGATCAGCTCGAAGGGTTGCTGGCAGAACGGCTTCAGGGTTAGGATCACGTGGTATATTAGCAGGTCTGCGTTCACTTCGCCTATCCTGTGGGTGATGAACGTTGTTGGGGTTATATATTTTTACTTATAGACTTATACAATATCCAACCACAACACATTTTATTTTTGTAAATGTTTTAATTCGTTTGCCTCTCTAACGCATTGGGTTATAAGTTGGTAATGTTAGTGATAAGCATGGTAAGTAAATAGCTAATAATACTCGCGCAAAATATTATGATATTTGTGCATAAGATGATGCGCAAGTATGCGCTAACTTGCGCAAGTTAGCGCAGAGAACTTTGAGCAAGATTTTGTATTATGTAGAAAAAATAATGGAGCTCGTGGGTAATTAACAGCCGCACGGATCAATCGATCATAAAGTTACAAATCGCTTGTCAAGGTTTCCAGTGATTGTATGACTATCTTGTCATGACGAGTTCATCAAATTGGTGGGTTGGCTTTGGCAGTGAGTCAGAAGGTAGAAAATCTCAGTCTAACCAAGGGGTATCGGATTACAAAGATGAGGTTGAGGAGACCAGATAGGCAGTCGCTTTTCATTTTAGGGTTCTGTACCCAAAGGGTAAAACGGGACCCTATAATTTTCGCTCCTCTGTCCGTCCATCCGTCTGTCACTCATGAACCGTGATAGTTAGAGAGTTGAAATTTTCACAGATGATGTATTTCTGACGCCGTTATAACCACAAATACTGAAAACTAGAATAATATCAATATCTTGGAGGCCGACTCCAACCTAGTTGAAAAAAAGCTAGGCACATAATATCTAATTTATAAAATAAATAAATTATACTTACTTATATCTCCTAGAAATGAAGTAAAACACCGGATTGCCCAATTTACTAGTACCAGCTTGATAGAATATATTCAAACTCTTGATACTCTTGAACTCCTCTTTCTTATGCATATTATGTTTCACTATGAACTCCTCGAAGTTCGTAGAGGAGATGTCTATGGAGGACCAGCGAGCGTACGAGGAGAATAGCAGACTTGAAGTGCTGGAAGAGAGACTGAGTAAGAGTCATGCTGGTTTGTGGGGGAGGAAGTAGAAGAGATTGTGAAGTTACGGTATGTCTTATGTGAGCGATTTGGATGCGAACGTGAAGCGATGCTAAAGCAACAGACAGTCTATTTGTTTTGAAGTGACCTACGTGACATTGCGCACATATACATACATATTGATTTATATCGCTTAGCATTGCGTTCGCGTTGTTTCGCCCAAGCAGGACACATCCTTACTTTGTTGGGGATCGAATTTTGGCGAGATGGTAAGATTATATTTACTGATGATCAGATTTTTTTCTGATCACAATCAATCAATTTATGCTAGACTCTAAAGTGAAATGGAATTAAGACTCGTTGAATTTATATTGGAAATCAGTAGGAAGTTAGGTAAATAAACGTTAAATTAAATACTTACGACTCAATCGGCTTATGTTCTGGGGGTCCTAGGTAGGCGAGCAGTGTTGCCATCTGTAATAGAAAAACATGTTTGCTTAGAGAAATAAATCTGCAATACTATTGGCTACGTTGAAGTATGTGAAGACTACGCCGTAGCAAAGTTATCATTACTACGCCGTAGTCAAATTGGATCATTACTATGTCGTAGCAATGTTGTATCAATACTACGCCCTCTTTGTAGCAAAGCTATATTGATACTACTTCGTAGTTTAACTTAGTATGACGACATTTTATTTTAATGAGGTTACACGAAAAAGTGCGTACGATTTAACAAAGACCATCAGATGTTTTGAGATACATTACCGTAGTTTAAGTGGACACGAAGATATTTGAAGGCTTTATATTATGTGTTATCCCCGGCTACTTAGAAAAGCGTGCAATTTTGGAAAGAGGAATGGTTTAACCCACATTACCTTATCAAAAGGTCGTCTCCCCACGGCCTTGTGGTCCCTGCTGCAGGACAGGTAGTCTCCTATCCTCTCCTGGTGGTTCCACAGCAGTCGGTGCAAGGCTACCACGTTAGCGTCGCTTATGAACGATAAGTTGTGGGAGGTTTGGTCTATGGATTCACAGTCTGATGCTATTTGGATGAAGAACCTGGGAAAAAAAATTGTAAGGTTGATTTTGTGGAAGCTATAGTGAAATGGAAGTAAAAAGGGTGTCGTATTTATGATTGGCTACATAGTGTTACAATTTTGTGATATAACGTTACAGATTTACATAATTTAGTCATATATTTACTATTATTAACAAACCAGAAATTTTAAAGCCGCTCCCGCCTGGCACAAATAATATTATTCAAATATGTTCTTTAAGTACATCTCTTTAGATACAATTCTCATTGGCAACATAAATTAGCACAACGCCAATGTAAAGTACATCTAAAGAGCAATACTTAAAGCCTACATTTAAATAATATTAATTATACTAGCTGGGAGAGACGACATGTAAGCTATAACCTTTATATCTTGTTACAAACAACATGCCACAGATACGTTAGCAGTCCTTTCCCCACAGAGACGGTCAACTCGAAATAAACCCGGTGGTGGTGGAGCCGTAAGCACCTGCAGCGAATCCGACTCCGCACGTAACGACTCGTCGTTCCTGTGGATCCAGTCGGAGACGCCGAGAGAGTGGTGTAGGTCTTGGGAAAGCCTGCACTATCTTAATTGCATCCCAGGCGATGCAGCATCCGTGGAGAGGTCACTTCACCCACTACAGCTATGCTGTGTGGAAAACAACACGGGGAGTGGCAGTGACCGGTTATAAGTCCAAGCAGATAGACGTAAGCGCGGACGCCAGGGGTCACTCTCGACAGTGGGAGGGTCCATCGAAGGCCCATTGACTAGTTACCGCCCGCTTCAAGCCGGGCAGCCCCCGGCCAGTAAGGTACTCGTCCGTCTCGGTGCTGGCCTGTTTCCCTTGGGTGTGGGAAGCACTAGTATAACTAGAGTGTCGGTGCCGTTAACGATTTCACCTGCGGCAAAAAGAAATAACAACAATAAAAAAACTCCGAAACGCGAATCCATGCGCTTTGGTACATGGAATGTCCGTACTATGAGGACAGGCTTCCCGGACACCTCTGGAAGCTCTGATTGCACTCAACATCTGCGCAAAACTGCGGTAATAGACGCGGAACTTTGGAGACTCAACATAGCTGTAGCAGCTCTTCAAGAAACCAGATTACCTGATGAAGGTTCGTTACGTGAGACCAACTACACGTTCTACTGGAAAGGAAAGGAATCTTCCGAAAGTCGCCAACATGGAGTAGGATTTGCTGTAAGGAATGACCTACTCAGTGCAATAGACGATCCTCGAGGAGTGTCGGAACGCATTATGACGTGTCGTTTAAGCACAAGCAGCGGCTTTGTCACCTTAATATCCGCTTATGCACCGACTTTAAAATCTTCTCCCGAATCCAAAGACCTTTTTTACGACCAACTATGTGAAACGCTAAGTAGGGTTCGGTCAGGGGATCGCCTAATTATCCTAGGGGATTTTAATGCACGTGTGGGTCAATCGAATGCATCCTGGCCAGATTGTATGGGTAGTCACGGTGTAGGGACATTAAATGAGAACGGGCAACGTCTCTTAGAATTCTGTTCGCAGAATCTGCTTTGTGTAACCAATACCTACTTTAAAGGAAAGTTTATGCACAAAGTGTCCTGGAAACATCCTCGCTCAAAACACTGGCATCAGTTGGACACCATATTGACTAGAAAGAAGAACTTGGGGGACATTCTGCACACTCGAACATTCCATGCAAAGCAGACCTCCAACGCAATGTGCGCTTTTGTGCCAATTCTTACTGGTTGGAACTTTGTAAGAGTATTCAGAGTCATGCTTCAACTGGCAACTTTTCTGGCGTATACTCGGTTATTAAGAAAGCGCTGGGCCCTTTACCAAGCAAAACAGCTCGCCTAAAGGAGGCTGACGGCTCTTGCATCTTAGATGCGGATCGGCAGCTTCATAGATGGGTAGAACACTACTCAAATCTCTACTCTCAACCCATTGGTGTAGAGCCCAAAGCAGTTCAAATGTTCCCCGAGTTACCTGTTTGCACCGAGCTCGACGCTGTACCTACAGTTGAGCAATTTATTACCGCTATCAACCAGCTAAAGAGCGGTAAAAGTCCGGGAATTGACGGTGTTCTAGCTGAAATTATCAAGGTGCGTTGTGTGGGTCCTATACTCTACAACTTTTTTGTGAAATGCTGGAATGAAGAATACATCCCTCAGGATATGCGCGATGCAAACATCATCACATTGTACAAAGGAAAGGGCGACCGCGGCGACTGCAATTCATACCGTGGAATTTCCTTACTAAGTATAGCTGGCAAACTACTTGGTCGTATGATCCTTTCCAAGTTACAATTGCTAGCTGATCGAGTATATCCTGAATCTCAGTGTGGCTTTCGCGCACAAAGATCTACCACAGACATGATATTTACATTCCGGCAACTTCAAGAAAAGTGTAGGGAACAAAGAACACCTCTGCTAACGGCCTTTGTTGACCTTAACAAGGCATTCGATACTGTGAGCAGGGAGGGACTATACGCTGTGCTGCAGAGGATTGGCTGTCCACCGAAGCTGTTAAACCTAATAAGGCTTTTCCATGAAGACATGAAAGCCTCTGTTGTTTTTAAGGGCAATACATCTGACCCGTTTGACATGAGAAGAGGGGTCCGGCAGGGTTGTGTACTAGCACCAACACTGTTCGGTATATTTTTCTCTGTACTCCTCAAAGTTGCGTTCGGAGATAATCAACAAGGCATACACCTTCACACCAGGGTGGATGGTAAGCTCTTCAATATTTCGCTCCTTAAATCCAAAAAACATCGCCAGGATATTATCGTTGATAGCTTACTGTTTGCGGATGATGCAGCATTTGTTGCTTCAAGCCCATCGCAACTTCAGGAAATGCTGGATAGGTTTAATAAAGCTTGTAAGCAATTCTCTATGTCAATCAACGAAAGGAAGACGGTAATTATGACGCAGGGGATCACTGAGATACCCACAATCTCACTGGATGGTTCACCACTGGAGGTTGTTGAAAACTTCTGCTACCTGGGATCCACAGTCACAAATAACCTTTGCCTGGACGCCGAAATAAACAGCCGCATCGGTAAGGCCTCTACGATGTTCGGGAAGCTGAGCGCAAGAGTTTGGCACAACAAATATCTAACAGTTAAGACTAAGATTATTATCTACCAGACATGCATCTTATCCATACTCTTGTATGGCGCGGAGACCTGGACATCGTATGCTAAACAGGAGCGGAGATTAAACAACTTCCATATGCGCTGTCTCCGGCGCATTTTGGATATTTCTTGGAAGGATCGAGTAACAAACGAGAAGGTGCTTAGTATGGCGTGCATACCTAGCATAACCGCACTTCTTAAACAAAGAAGATTGCGCTGGCTAGGGCATGTGCAGCGGATGGAACCTTCTCGTTTGCCAAGACAAACTCTCCTCGGCCAAATATCAGATGCCAAGCGACCAGTTGGGCGGCCATTGTTGCGATTTAAAGATAGCGTTAAACGCGACATGGTATCGTTTAAAATCGACCCGAACATCTGGGAAAAACTCTCTGATGACCGTGATAGTTGGAGGAAAAAAATATCCGATGGAGTGGTCGCGCATGACAGTGCCTGGTTCGATCTGCTCTCCAAAAAACGCGATCTACGTCACCAACGAATGGCACAGCCTCCAACATCACCAGGAACTCAATTCGTCTGCGGACGTTGCGACCGGCGATGTCGCTCCCGTATAGGCCTTGTTAGCCATCAGCGCAAGTGCCAAAGCCAAACCACCTGAAACGGATGCAGCTTTAATCATCTTTTATAGATGTTATCAGGCCATAGTTGTTGCCACAGATACGTTAGCTAACTTTAAATTGTTTTCTAGTTCCTAAATCATCATAAAACCACAACACAACAAAAATTTGACTCACTTGCGTCCAGCTTCAAAGTGTGCCCTCAAGAAGTGGTTGAAGGGCAGCATATGCTGTTCCTTGGAGAACTCCACGTGGTTGGCGATGTTCTGCAGGATCTTGGACATGAGCATCAGGCCTCGCTTCACGTGCGCCGGCACGGGACGGTTCACTATGCCCATCTCTTGGGGAGACACTACGTAAATAGAGTGAAGTTTAAAATCTGCTGAGGGTATTTAGCGAAGATCTAAAAAAAAGCCAAATTGGGCACCTCTTGGACTGGGTAAATAGAGCTTATATTATGACTGACAATGTAATGTGTTAATACAGGGCATCAAAAATTTTCGTCGCCTCGGAAGAAGAATATTTAACTAAGTTAAAATCTGCCGAAGTTTGAATGTTTGTGCTAAAACTGAAAATAATTTTGTACTGTCAACTCAGTGTAGCAAAGTCTTCCCTAGTGATATCTGAGGTTTTGAGCCTTATTTAGAAAGAATAAAATACTCTCTGAAATACTGTGTTAATACTTTCTTAAAAAAATAATAATATGTATACGTAACAAAAGCTTCTAGAAGAAATATAACGTATATTACATACCAATAGCTGGGTTGATAAATCTTAAAAACAGTACAGTGCCAACTGCACCGACACTCGTCTGCGGGAACTGCGCGAATCTCTTGCTCAGTACCTGAAAACAAGAATATTAGTATAAATTACAGCACACAGGGGAACTACCAAGGGAACTACCCGGATAAAATATAGTCTACTAGCTTTTACCCGCGACTTCGTTCGCATGGAATAGTGACTTCCGGCATATTTTTGGTTTGACCAATAGATGGCGCTATATGTCCGGAATATTTTTTTTTTTTTTTTTTTTTTAATAAAAACTATCCTATGTCCTTTCTCAAGTTCCAAACTATGTCTGTACCAAATTTCACACAAATCGGTTCAGTAGTTTAGGCGTGAAGAAAAGACGGACAGACAGACAGAGTTACTTTCACATTTATAATATTAGTTAGGATGTCAGCCGCCGATAGAGAACCTTGCAGTGAATTTTTCAAATCGCTTATGTATTTTCGAAGACTGGACTTCGAGAAAGGATAGTGGTTTATTTTTTCCGGGTGCTAGAACTAGGAATGGGTGAAATCGCGGGCTAACGATACTCATAAGGTTATCCGATGATTTGACAAAGGTGACGACCTGTGACGTGGAATTGTAACGGCTTTACGCGACTTTCTAGATACGTGAAATACAACAGACCTGATACAGACAATGGCACATGCTTCGCAGTTGCGGCGGAAACTTGTCTGCGGAGCCGACAATCCTGTCGAACACCTCCTTCGTCAGGTCTATGAGGTTGGACCTGTTCATCTCTATGTCCTGGTTAGGGTCCAATCTGCAAGAAAAAACATACACGATTTTTAGAGGGCGCCACTAGTCATTATGTATTCACAATCACTACATAGTATAAAAAAGTCGCTTTTTTGTCCCTATGTCCCTTTGTACGCTTAAATCTTCAAAACTACGCAACCGATTTTCATGCGGTTCTTTTTTTATCAGATAGAGTGTTTCAAGAGGAAGGTTTATATGTATAATAACATACATCAAATAGTGGGGAAATACTGTTACGCCGTGCGAAGCCGAAGCGAAGTTTGATATAAAACATACGTAAAAAGCCGGCCAAGTGCGAGTCGGACTCGTGCACGAAGGGTTCCGTACCATAATTTATAAAACTGACAATAAAATCACGTTTGTTGTATGAGAGCCCCCAAAATATTTATTTAATTCTAGTTTTCAGTATTTGTTGTTATAGCGGCAACAAAAATACATCATCTGTGAAAATTTCAGCTCTCTATCTATCACGGTTCATGAGATACAGCCTGGTGACAGACGGACGGACGGACGGATGGACGGACGGACAGCGGAGCGAAAACAATAGGGTCCCGTTTTACCCATTGGGTACGGAACCCTGCAAAGTTGTACAAAAAACAAAACGATTCTTAAAAAGACTGAAAATAAAAATGTATTTTTTTTTTTTTAATTTCGTGTCCTTGTATGACCAAAATAAGTCGTAAGTTCTTGATGGTATAAGCCGATTTGGTGGAATAATCAAATGAGCCCAAAATTTTACGTTGTGCTAAACGCTCATTCCTTCTCTGAATGAGAAGAGGCCACAGCCCAGCAGTGAGTCACTAAAAATGCTGATGACATGACCACTTGCCTCGCCGGATCCACTTCAAAGCTGATATCTCCTCGCTCATCAGCCTGGTCCAGCAGCGCCGTGATGAGCGGCTCCAGCAAGTTCTGAAGGTAGCCGTAGCCGTATATCTTGAAGCAGAACGCCATGATCTTGCTGCCAAGAGAGTTGCCACGGAAGAGCGTCTGCATGCAGTCTGATACCTGGGGGAGACATTTGAAGGTTTCATGTAGGTAGCTAAGTGCGACAATTGGAGATTCAATTTTGACATTAGCTTCATATAAATTATGTCAAATTTCAATCTCTTACCGAAAAAAAAATCGGTAAAAAAACTTTTAAGTTAAACGGTTTTATTTTATGTGCACTGAAAACTAAAAAATAAAAAAATAGTTACTTACCTGTCAACCTACGTAGGTGGTCCCGGTCATATTAGACTAAAATAAAAACGTGGGGCCCATTAACTATTGCTGTAGTACTTTCTTCTAGAGGTATAATAGGTGTGGATTGCATCGACTTACTATAATAATCGTAACTGGAGATTTTGACAATCAATAATCAGCCGTAGCGGCTTCACCAGCGAACGCCGAGCTCATGATCTACCAAAGTATAAAGATATGCTTTGCCATAGGTAGGATTTCAGAGAGGCCCCACGTTTTTATTTTAGTCTAGGGTAAATCAGGCATATGTGCCCCAGTCGATAATGTGCCCCACTCGCAGAACTGACAGATACATTGAACTTGCCGCGAATTTGGTCCGTTCGGGTTAGCGACAGAAGTATGGCGTCGATGTAAACAACTCAGTGCTGTTATTTATTTGTTTTAACGAAGAAAAAGTGGTCACAAGGTATGTATCATAGTCTGAAAATGTTTTGTGTCTGTTGTAACATTGAGTTAAAGTGTTTGCTTCATGTTTTTTTCCGTTTTTAAAGTTTTATTCTAAAGCTAGCCTCTTGGAACTATTGTGCACCTACAATTGCGTTTCGTTTTTCTTAAACTTCTTTGTTGAAATCAAGTGGGGCACGTTGTACTGAACTTTGGCTAATGCGCCCCGATTTCTTTCGGGTAATGTGCCCCAAGTCTGTATTAGTTTAATATTTTTATTTTTAAGTATTTCTGATCGGTTATTTTATTTTAGTGAATAGTGAAGGAAAAAGCTACAGATTCAAGAAAATGGACAAAAGAAAATACGAAAAAAGCTATAGAAGATGTCATAAGCATGTATTTTGATATGTATTTTAAGATTTTATTGAAAATGTTGACTGAAACTGATTTAATTGGTAAGCCTGAAATAATTTTCAACATGGACGAAAGTGGCATTCAAATTAACAATAAAAATGGAATCGAAGGAAAGGAAAGAAGACTAAAAAATGAGAAGCTTTATTGAGGCACATATGACTGATGTATCCGTGAAATGTGCCCCACCCTAGACTTTAAGAAATCGTTGATATCAGCTATTTTAATTACTTTTAAGAAGTTTTTTTTTGTTATTGTTATACCTATTGAGTCAGAGGTTTAGACTAATTACTTTAATAAACATGCTTTAAATAACACTGTTTATTATTTCAATTTTTCGAATGGTGGGGCACAATTGCCAGGTTTACCCTAATATGACCGGGACCACCTACGTAGGTTGACAGGTAAGTAACTATTTTTTTATTTTCTAGTTTTCAGTGCACATAAAATAAAACCGTTTAACTTAAAAGTTTTTTTACCGATTTTTTATTTTCTAGTTTTTAGTAGTGACCCCTCCCTGGGTCAGCAGCGGTAAGGGAGTGCCAGACTCTTACTGACTAAAAACAGTTATGTTTCGTCGTAGGCCTTGTATGTAGATACCAGGGCCACGGTAACTCTTTCGAACAATCCCGCAGCCCCGGCAGGCCTTGGCCCTGTTGGGCCCCGCTGGGGTTGCTGACAGTATTCTACTTGTGTAGCCCTTTCATTTGAAGAGGGTGAAATTTGAATTACTAAATTTGACCCAAGAATAAATAATAAAACAAAGGGGGTAAGCTAAATAAAACCGTTTAACAACGGATGAAAGGGTCATTGTAATCATCGGTATATTATATGTATTGTATATGTCACCGTAAGATTACAAACATCGTTAGATTACAATCTATCTCGAGAAATTGTAAACTGTCGAATTATTGTAAACCGTAACACCTGATTGCAATTTAACGCATTATTTTTCGCTATATTATAATCTATCGATGAGAAATTGTCAACTGTCCGAAAGCTCTCCCTGATTGGTCAGTCTTTTTGTAAGATCGAGAGCGATGTAGAGCGGTCAAATTGTCAACTGGCGTAGAACGGAATGCATCTTGCGCGCTGATTGGTAGAACGTCAAAAAAGACAATGTTCTTTGCAACTCCCGGTGTCACACCTCTTTGACGTGCAAAAATAAGTGATGGTTTAATTTTTTATAAAATCAAAAATTGTACTTAATTTTTAAGACTCAAATTACACACAATTAAAAATTGTATTAAAAATTGAAGTTAGTGACGAAAACGAATCGCTGCAAAACCGACTCCACGTAGTCTTGTCTGCCCTACCCCTAGAGTGCAATTCAAAACCGCGTAGGCGTGGAGGGGCGAGGCGGCCTGCGAGCTGAGGCGCAGGTAGTTTCAGCGCTCGCCGCCGCGGCTGAGGCTGGCCGGCTCTGCCGGCCAGCAAGCCGAAGCTGCGGTGGTGAGCGTGAAAACCATCTGCGACGATAAGCTCGCATGGGACCGCCGGAGCCCCGCAGCGCCGGAGCCGTGACAGAAGTTATGCTTGCTGCATGTTGCATGCTTACTTCCATGCTGGGTCAATTAATATGGGATGTGTTATATTTTAAACAAAAAACTCAGTAGGTACGAGTTAAAAAATTAGAAGGTAAATAAATATTTTTATGATGTCATTTAATAGTATTTAAGAAGTTTACTGTTAGAATGCATGCTACAAATTTAGATGCAAAAAAATAACCATCATGCTGAGTTGTATTTAGAGTCGAAGATAACTCGTGGCTAAGATAGTATTATTTAGATGCTCGACGCTTTATTAATTGTGGCTGACTTAGTAATTTAGAAGGCAACATACATTTTTGGGGGCGAATAATGATATTAAAAAGAAGCCTGTTTAATTAGCACCCCTTTTATTTTATTTTTAAATATTAGTTTGTATTTGAAGACAAAATACCTAACTGTATTTTTATAAGAGTTATTTTTATATAAATTTAATACTTGAAGAATTTTTGAAGAGCATTTATTTTATTTAACTGACACCTCTATTTCATTCCTAACTCTACGGGAACTCCATGGGAACAGAACGGCTGGTCGTGATTGGTCGATCTTACAAAAAGACTGACCAATCAGAGAGAGCTTTCGGACAGTTGACAATTTGACAATTTCTCATCGATAGATTATAATATAGCGAAAAATAATGCGTTAAATTGCAATCAGATGTTACGGTTCACAATAATTCGACAGTTTACAATCTCTCGAGATAGATTGTAATCTAACGATGTTTGTAATCTTACGGTAACATATATAAATGTAAGTTTTCTGAGTTTGTATGTACTATATCTTATTTCTAAGTATATCTTGGCCATCAATGCCTGTTTAAAGGTGAACGAATACATCTTGAGTTGTTGTAGTTAGGCTTCTTGTTCCATAGTTCCATGTGGCAAACTGGTACTCAACTGCATCCTGTTAGACTTGAAGCTGATTCCAACATAGTTGGGAATAGGCTAGGCAGATTAGGATGTTGGCTAGCTTTTCCTACTATACTGACCTCTACTTCCCTATAGAATATGTTCCACAGCAGCGGCGCTAGCAGATGCTTGGCGTCGAACAGTGTGACGAACACTCGGGCGAGCTCGTCCATCTGTGATGTGCTCACTACGTTGGCTAGGGCCATCGCTATGGGCAATTCTCCCTGTGAAAAAAAAAAACAATATCAATAATGCAAGTGAAGAAAAATACATAAAATAATGTTCTCAGAGGCGATTTCAGACAGTAGTCTGGGAACTAATGTAGTGAAGGCGACCTGGAATAACCTGTGATATCACTGTCTATAGTGGAGACATAAATGTGTCACAACGATTCTATCACACTATTATTAAACTTATTTTTTTACCAAACGATCATTCAGAAACTTGGGTTAATTCCGAAATACTATTAAAATACAAGAACAAAAAAAGTTTCACATATCAGCTATTTCCTGCATACCATACTTTCAATTGATTATATACGTATTTTATGTCAACCTCCTTCAATATGGCACGGATGCAAATCAACAGCTTGTATATGTTACCGTAAGATTACAAACATCGTTAGATTACAATCTATCTCGAGAGATTGTAAACTGTCGAATTATTGTGAACCGTAACATCTGATTGCAATTTAACGCATTATTTTTCGCTATATTATAATCTATCGATGAGAAATTGTCAAATTGTCAACTGTCCGAAAGCTCTCTCTGATTGGTCAGTCTTTTTGTAAGATCGACCAATCACGACCAGCCGTTCTGTTCCCATGGAGTTCCCGTAGAGTTAGGAATGAAATAGAGGTGTCAGTTAAATAAAATAAATGCTCTTCAAAAATTCTTCAAGTATTAAATTTATATAAAAATAACTCTTATAAAAATACAGTTAGGTATTTTGTCTTCAAATACAAACTAATATTTAAAAATAAAATAAAAGGGGTGCTAATTAAATAGGCTTCTTTTTAATATCATTATTCGCCCCCAAAAATGTATGTTGCCTTCTAAATTACTAAGTCAGCCACAATTAATAAAGCGTCGAGCATCTAAATAATACTATCTTAGCCACGAGTTATCTTCCACTCTAAATACAACTCAGCATGATGGTTATTTTTTTGCATCTAAATTTGTAGCATGCATTCTAACAGTAAACTTCTTAAATGACATCATAAAAATATTTATTTACCTTCTAATTTTTTAACTCGTATCAATTGAATTTTTTGTTTAAAATATAACACATCCCATATTAATTGACCCAGCATGGAAGTAAGCATGCAACATGCAGCAAGCATAACTTCTATCACGGCTCCGGCGCTGCGGGGCTCCGGCGGTCCCATGCGAGCTTATCGTCGCAGATGGTTTTCACGCTCACCACCGCAGCTTCGGCTTGCTGGCCGGCGGAGCCGGCCAGCCTCAGCCGCGGCGGCGAGCGCTGAAACTACCTGCGCCTCAGCTCGCAGGCCGCCTCGCCCCTCCGCGCCTACGCGGTTTTGAATTGCACTCTAGGGGTAGGGCAGACAAGACTACGTGGAGTCGGTTTTGCAGCGATTCGTTTTCGTCACTAACTTCAATTTTTAATACAATTTTTAACTGTGTGTAATTTGAGTCTTAAAAATTAAGTACAATTTTTGATTTTATAAAAAATTAAACCGTCACTTATTTTTGCACGTCAAAGAGCTGTGACACCGGGAGTTGCAAAGAACATTGTCTTTTTTGACGTTCTACCAATCAGCGCGCAAGATGCATTCCGTTCTACGCCAGTTGACAATTTGACCGCTCTACATCGCTCTCGATCTTACAAAAAGACTGACCAATCAGGGAGAGCTTTCGGACAGTTGACAATTTGACAATTTCTCATCGATAGATTATAATATAGCGAAAAATAATGCGTTAAATTGCAATCAGGTGTTACGGTTTACAATAATTCGACAGTTTACAATCTCTCGAGATAGATTGTAATCTAACGATGTTTGTAATCTTACGGTGACATATACATGCTGTAACCCACTCACTTAGAGACCCCCCACACTAGCGTCTTTCGAGCGTCGTCGTCGTGCGAGCGTCCGCGCAACGTCCACCCGACGTCGACGTCGCGGCGTCGCGTATATTCAACGTTTTTTTGCGAACAAGTACAATGCTCAACGCAATCTATTTGCCCCGCTCCCCACCAGTACCTCGCCCTCTTCGTTTCCGAAATTTTTGGATTAGTAATATCAGCAGCAGTGCTTCTTCGTCGGAATCCATTTTCACACTGCTTGTACGCGACAGGAGCCGCGGCTACGCGACGCCAGCGCCGCGCACGCCCGGCGTTCGGCAGCCGGCCAGCGCTGGCGTCGCGTCGCCGCGACGTCGACGTCGGGTGGACGTTGCGCGGACGCTGGCACGACGACGACGCTCAAAAGACGCTAGTGTGGGGGGTCCCTTAACACATGTCTGTGACTACCTCGTTGGTCTAGTGGTCGCAAGCGCGGCTGCTGTGCTCGAGGTCTCGGGTTCGATTCCCGGGTCGGGCTGAAATCGCTTTGTGAGTTTTCGTTCTCTTCTCGATCGTTTCTTAAACTTTCACAAAGCAGCCCGCAGTCTGGAAGTTGGTGATTGATTCACCCGTGCATCGGAGAGCACGTAAATGTCCTGCTTGTGATCTCTCTCCAGTGGTGTCGGATTGCCGTCCCATCGGGCTAAGAGAGTGAAGGACTATAATATGTCCTGCGCAGCTGACTGATCTCCTTAAATGAAACCAGCCGCCGTGGCCGAAATCGGCCGTGGACGCCATTATTATTATTAACACGTCTCTGTGGTAGCCTAGATCTGGAGACAGAATGAACCACACACAACCCACCTTATCAGAGATCATGGTGACGAGCTGCACCAGCTGTTCGAACCGGTCAGCCAGCACCGTCTCCGCCAGGGTGTCGAACTCCGTGCCCTGCTGCAGTATCTTGGTCAGCACCTCCATGAAGGCCGCTCGGGTCTGTAGGTCTCTGTGGTAGCCTAGATCTGGAGGGGAAAGGGTGAAATTTTTTATCGTACGCTACGATATCGTATGCGAGGACTTTTTTAGGGTTCTTGACATCGGATCAAAAATTGACAATAAGAAATCAAGTTTGTCGTCGTATGGGATATTTTTTTAAATAAACTTTAGAATTATTTTTCATTAAAAGAAATCGTCATCGGTGAAAATTATAAAATATAGGCTGGTGGAAGACTGACAGACAGGCCGCGAAGTCTTAAGTTACAAGGCCCTATTTATATTATTAGAGAAAATAATTCTAAAGATAGTCCTCATAAAAAAAAGCTCAACAGAAGTCTATGTTTTAAAGAGAATATTGTTTAACCACCTATAAAATTATTAATCACTCTAGAATGTGTCCTGAGGTTACTGCTGTTTACAATTCCGCCAATTTTTGGAAACCCCTCTCTGCTATCTATTTTTGCTAGGAAGAAGAAGTGGCTCAAAAATCATAATTTTTTGTAAAAGAGCGTCCCATTTTCGGGTGACATTTCTGTCTATTATGTTTGAAGAACATTTATACAACATTTTAAATTCTATTAAGCCATGTATTCACTGAGAAACAATTGTTTATAAACACTGTTTTAGAAACAATATCTACGTGTTTCTGAAACAAAATTATTTGTTTCAGAAACATATAATTTTGTTTCTGTGGACGATGTGGTCGGCAGAGTTTCCGAAACATTGTTGCTGTAAACATTTACGTGATGTTTCAGAAACTGTGTATCTGAAATATTGTTTCCCAGTGAATACATGGCTTTAAACTTACCAATACTATGCATAAGTCCAGAATCAATGTTAGCGCTGAGCAGATTAGACATGGCCTGTATGGTAGCGTTTCTGAGAGTCTCCAGCCTCCCCGGACCTTCAGCCATCTCCACCTCGTTGCAATCGTTCAGCAGGTTCATGAATAACGTGAAATATCTGGGGGAGAAAAGAAAGAAAGATAAATATTTTTGTAAGATAAAAAACAAACTGAAGAACATAATATTATGACATTTTTTCTTTATCGATTATAATTGCATCATTACAATCATATTTGTACGCTGTTTAATAACGGCAAAACATGATGATTCTTATTTATTAGGGTGCGTCCACATCTGGCGAATGTGCCGCGAATGCGCAGCTCGCGAGCCGTTTGCTCGCTGTCCGCGAGCTGCGCGCGTGCAGTCACTGCAATAGTTCGGTGCTTGTCTTTAGCGCAACTCACGCAAGGCTCGTATAGAGCGCGCGAGCGGCGCGCGATCTGCGCGCAATCAGTTCTCGCCCTTACAGTTCCGTATATTGGCTCAGTACTATCGAAGATGGCAGACGTCGCTCGCGTGCGGCGCTTAGGTCGCGCGCGAGCAAGCGCGGGCCAAGCAGAAGCGGCGCACGAACAAAAACAAACTTATATGTATTTATTAGTTGCTTTCAAAATTTGGCGGATTTTACCCAGCGTGAGTTGATTTATTCGACTTGCGTAAGTAAATTAAATCGCGCTATTGCTATGCCCATATATTAGGATGCCATTAAATTTTAAAGACAGCTCAAGCACTTTCAGAAACTGTGACAGAAATACTTGAAGTTCAATTTTACAAGACATACAAGAGTATATAAGATACGTGCATATATAATAGTTGTAGACCTAAGTTCTGACTTACTTGAGAAAGAGCTGACTCTTTGCCTCCATGAGGTCACCTCTGTCAGACTCTTCAGGCTGCAGAGGCAGACCCTTCAGAAGAGAGGCGACAGCTTCCATGCAAGCTTGGTCTAACTCGCGGCAGCACACTAGGTATCTGAAACACAAAATGAAGATAAATTATGTATGGACAATGGACATATAGATTAACTAGCTTCCGCTCGCGGCTTCGCCCGCGTGGTGTGTTGATAAATAGAAGCCTATGTGTTAATCCAGGGTATCACCTATATATACATTTCAACCAAATCGGTCCAGCCGTTTTTGCGTGAAAGAATAACAAACAATATACGAGGGGAGGTCAATAAGTTCGCGGAATGGAGGGGTTGGCGGGAATAAATTTACCCGTCCAGGTAGGCACTAGATAAGCACCTCATTAAGAGTATATATACCAAGTTTGAACCTAATCGGGTCATTAACTTTTGAGTTATCGACCTGCAAACAACTAAATCGGGAAGAAGTCAGCCAGTATGGAGAAAATTGAACACCGTTTGCCGTTATTAAATTCCTTACCAAGCAAGGAAAATCCGCTCAGACGATTTTTCAAGAGCTGTTAGCAGTTTACGCGGACTCTGCTCCTGGTAAAACCATGGTTTACAAGTGGCATGGTCTTTTCAAACAAACAAGGGAGTCCATTGAAGACGACCGCCCCTCCGGACGGCCAATTGAGGCCAACACACCAGAAATCGTCAAAAAAGTAGAATAACTTGTATTGGGACTATTACGGGACAGTACTACGGTTCTTTACTGGAAAGATTGAAAGAAGCCATTAAGGAAAAAAGAAGAGGAAAACTGTCAAAAGGTGTGCTCCTTTTGCACGACAATGCACCCGTCCACACGTGCCATGTTGCGACGGCTGCCATTCACCGATGCTGCTTTGAACAATTAAACCACCCACCATACAGTCTAGACTTGGCCCCCAGTGACTATTATTTATTACCAAAAATGAAGAAAGAGCTGCGTGGAAAGAAATTTGACGACGATGAAGAAGTCAAGTCGGCAATTTCGGCCTATTTTGACGCCAAAGACAAATCATTTTTTTTCGATGCTATAAACAAGCTATTTGAGAGATTCGAAAAATGTATTAGGGTTAAAAGAGAATATATTGAAAAGGAAAAATAATTTGGTGTTTAATTTCAACCTCCTTCGTTCTCATTCCGCGAACTTATTGACCTCCCCTCGTACATCCATACATTCTCACAAACTTTCACATTTATAATATTAGTAGGTAAAATGAAAACAACGGTCTTAATTTGTGACGTAGTTGTCCAGGGAAAATTCGCGGCAGAAGTAAATTTATAAATAGCAGAGTAAGAGAGAAGTAAATTTATAAGTACTTAGGGGGTTCACCCTATACCCTACTCTGAGATATTTGATACCTGGAAGTTACTGAGACATGCATATACATTCAATCGTTAACGCAATGATTTATGCATGTTGGCTGGACATTGTTGCAAAATGTTTGTTCTGGATTTTTTGTTATTATTCATATTTTTATATGCGTCATGTAAGCATGTACTAATTCTAGTCCCTCATTCAAACAAAGTTATTTTTTATGTTGAATTTAAACCGCTATTGTTTTGGGTGAATCCTGTAAATATGGCATGTAAATTTAGCATTGACATACTGGTATTTATTACCTGGTAATAGAAGAGGCGTCAGCGCGTAGCGGCGGCGCGATCTGGTGACTGGTGCCGAGCACCCAGTCCGTCACGTACTCCACCATCTTGTTGCGGAATTTCATCTCCTGTGTACGATCATATTAATGTTATATGTATCATCATTTTACGTATAACTTTTTAGTCAAATAACAAATCAGGACACACAAAAAGTTTATATCGTCAACATTACATAAATGTTTAAACATGACATATATTTGAATAGTTTCAAATAGTTTGTATCTTTGTATTATAAATCCTATGTAAATATTTCCAAACATTAATTTAAGAAAAATCTGTAAATAAAAAAATACGAGTATCTAACATTGAAACCTTTTTTAAGGAAATAGCGGATATAATATGATCAGTACTTCAAAATCAATTTTATAAATAATAGACGAAATATACAGAAGGGTAAACAAACAAACATTTGATTTGACCAAAGCCATTGAACTTTAAGGATATCCGAACCATTTTCATTTGGCAAAGCGGCGACTGAACAATGGGCCTCAAGTACACGGCTGGTCATGGTTTGTTATCGTTATCGTTAAATGTTGCAATTGGGTCTTTATAAATCAATAAAAAGGTGTATTATAACGCGTTCACCAGATTTAAATGTGAATGTCTTCTTGTGTTGCATTTGTGTGTGTGTATATATGAATGTGAAATAGTAAAATGTATAACAAACCTGTCTGAAAGCTAAGTCGTCTCTCCTCCGCATCATAGCTTCAACAACTTGACAGAGCTTCGTCTTTATATGTACGGAGAGCACCGTCATGTCTAAATGTCGCACGTATCTGTAAGAAGGCATTTATAATTATATTTGGTTAAGGATTGATTAAAAATTATCGATTTACGGTGTTTCAATAACCTGTCTATCTGAAAATTAGATTCAGAGATAGAATCATAAGTCCTCAAATAAATTATCTTATAAAATTTATGTACTATTTACTTATTTCGAATCTCGAGAAAATAAATCAAATCAACATATTTTTATAGATTGGTTATACATAGAAATTGACCGTAAAGCCATACACATATTCTAAAGAGGAAAATAAAATATGTTGGCTTGTTTGTATGACTGAGAAACTATCAATTTGAAAAATTCTTTCACTGTTGAGCTATATCTTATCCGAGTGCGTGAAGTAGTTAACCCCTGAAGTGAGTGAAACCAAGGGAAACAGCTTGTATATAAAATATATAATATGATGACGACGGTAACGTGAAGATCGTCATTCAAATACTTGAAATTGTCTGTTTCTTATATCATGTTAATTGTACCTCTTTGGAATGTAGTAGTTGAAATAAAGTTTATTTATTATTTACTAGCTTCCGCCAGCGGCTTCGCCCGCGTGGTGTGTTGATAAAAAGTAGCCTATGTGTTAATCCAGGGTATCACCTATCTACAGACCAAATTTCAATCAAATCGGTCCAGCCGTTTTTGCGTGATTGAATAACAAACATACATCCATACATTCTCACAAACTTTCACATTTATAATATAAGTAGGATTTACGAACTTACCTCACAATAGACAGCATTAAAGTCTCAATAGACGTTGTACTAAGATGTTCATTGGGCTGCCCGCTCTTCTTGATGTCCAGAATACTCTTCATAATAAATATCGTGTGCTCCACGAATTGTGTGTTTATGTCTGTTAGCATTACCTGTGAAAATAATTAGTAGCCGACCTTGAAACATGTTGTGAAAAGAATAATTTAGCCTCTATCCTATAAATAAAAAGGGGAAAGTTAATAACTGTGTGTTTGGTATTGTTTTACGCCCAGTCTGCTGAACAGATTATGATGAAACTTGTCACTAATGTAGGTTATACATCAGAAAAACTTCAAGGCTACTTTTATCCAGTTGCAGGAAGTAGTTCAATTAAGAAGTAGGTGCAACCCCTGGCTGAAGCTATAATCTAAACGAATTTTATAAAGAGGAGTTATTTTTTGTTGTCATCAGGCTATATAGATAGTTTTTGATGTCTCTTCTGTATAATAATATTCAGCTGAAGAGTTTAGTTGAAGTCAGAAACTACTAGATTGATTTTAATTTTTTTTTTCACTTTTGGGAAGTTACACTTTCCGGGTGACATAGTCTATATTTTATCCCGGTACGGGCAGTAGTTCCCACGGGACGCGAATGAAAAAAATATCAAATCTAGGTTTTATATGAAAGAAAATATTACCTGTTGCTGCTGATCGAAAAACTTATCGATAATCGCCTTAATCTGATCGAACAGTATCGGATAGAGTGCGGGCGACATCTCGTGTCCAACTAGCTCTTTGACGTGAGTCTGTATCTGCTGGCCGAATCTTTCGTTACTGCACAGCAGCAGCCGGAGAAGCTGCCCTATGAATCTGGAAATACATTATCATCATATCACATTAACATCATACGACACTATCACACTATCATCATACCACACTATACACCATCATTACACATCATAATATGCACTATCATCCCTTTACACCATCATCATATCACGCTATGGCAGTTATATCTCAGAATATAGGCTAGCTAACTGGGTGCGGAAAGTCGTTACTACGGGACGCGGGTGAAACCGCGGGAACGTGGCTTGTAAATAAATAGACTTACTGAGTAACAGGACAGTACTGCACTTCTTGGGAACTGTTCGCTAAGACGTTGTATTTCCTCGAATCAGCTGCAAAAATACAGGAACAACATATACATCAATCAACATATAGAACGATCACAGTATGTCAAAGTATCTGATAATACACTCTCAGACACTTTTAGGCAGTACCCTGAAGTGTACAGTGCACTGTCATTTCCATACCGATCTAATTCTTCAAAAATATTTATTGCACAAATTTTAATTTATGTTTCGGCTGGTCAAGTTTCAAATACAATAAGCCTTGAGGTTCAACTTTGAAATTATTTATTTTTTTCGAAACAAATATTATAGTTTTCTTTAGTTGTTGTAAATATGAACTTTTTTAACTTTATTATGTGATACATTTTAGTTGAGTTACGAACTATAGATGGCGTGGATAAAACCAAACTACAAGTTCCCATTTTTGTATAATTATAATACAAAACAGCAACATGCCAATTGCAAAGTGGGAAAAGGCTAGTCAGATGATAAACTCACCATGTCCGTGCAGATGAGACCAGGCAGTAGACGGTCTTCTCTGCAGACAGACGCCGCCCAGAGCGCATAGGAACGACGTTATGTTCGCCCACTCTTGTATTTGCATCTGAAATACGAGTATATTTTTAGAAATTATTCGGTTTGTTATAGTGAGCAGGTGAGAGAGAGTAAATAATACTGCAAATGTGAAAGATTGTGGGTTTGGATGTTTATTGCTTTAATATAGATCTTCTAAAATTATTTGATACATAGTTCCCACAGACAAGTATCATTCATATTTTTTTAATAACATGTTTGTGTGTGCCTTTTGTGCCACAAAACGTGTTTTGACGCATATTATGGTAGAATCGTTGCCCCTTTGAAGAGTGTATGTTTCAAGAAACTCGAAACATTCACTGTTTTAAATCTACACAATTCCTGAGTAACGTAGAGGTATTAAAAAGTAAGTTCGCCACATTTTCGATATTGTTTTCACAAAAAATATCTTTCTTTTCATTTCTGAGAGAGAGAGAGTATTGTTTGTATGAGCATGAATCTACATTTCTTTAGAAACAATCTGATTTTTTTAGGAACAAGCTTACCTCAAAATCATGTTCACTGCTAGTATGATGTGACACGCGACGCTTAGCGACGGCGCGGTGGAGAGCTTCCATCTGACACTCGTCCATCTTGTCGCCCTGACCTTTGGGGTACTTCTGTAGTAGCTTGCATAGGGAATCCCTGAGAATAGGACATTTTTCCACTATATTTTTTGTAAAAAAAAACTGTTTTTTTTTTAAGTGAAAAAGACGAGAACAGGTGAAAATCCGTCCGAAATTCAATTTATGATCGCTTCGCTCCACAATTAAACCAAAGAATATTGTACCCTAATGGCGAAACTATTGAACCGATTAGAAACATTCTTTCCCTGTTGGGAGGCTACACTATTCTTTTGTGACATTGGCTATATTTTATCAGTGTTTGAGAAGTAGTTTAGCGACGGCGCGGTGCAGGTATTCCATCTGACACTCGTCCATCTTGTCGCCCTGACCTTTGGGGTACTTCTGTAGTAGCTTGCATAGGGAGTCCCTGGTGAAAGGTATTATTTGTGTATTTTTGATATATTTTTGTTAACCCAAAGAAAATTCTATGGAATTTTATCCATGACCTCCTCGCTCTACAATTAAACCAAAGAATATTCTGTGAAAGTTTCCCGCACTAATTTGTACTACACTAATGTTATGAGTAAATATCTTTTTTTTTTTCGATTTGAAAACTTTCACTGTTGGGAAGCAACACTACGCCCAGCTGACACAAGCTTTTACAAAAAACAGTGAATTATACTTTCTGTGCAAAAACCCTGCAAAAACCCTGCATCATGAATAGCAGCTTTTGACACAGTCAATAATCTTGACTCACCAGCATCTGAATGTTTCTTCCCAAACGGGTTGTACTCCATTGACGCAGTGTTCTATCTTCCTCAATAGCGCCATTATTCGCTTCTGTAGAGCCGCTGAACCTGAATTATTAGTAAAAACTATATTAACATCAAAACAAAATATTTTTATCTTCTTAAAACAATCTTGATAGGACTTTTTATATAAATACATATTAAACAAATAATTGATCTCTCTCTGGTGGTGTCGGGTTGTCGTTCCATCGGGCTATGAGAGTGAAGGAATAGTGAGTGCACCTGTGTCCAAGCAAATGTGCCTGCACTATAATATGTCCCAAGCAGCTGGCTGATCTCCTAATGAGAACAGCCGCCGTGGCCGAAATCGGCCGTGGACGCCATTAAATTCACATTGATTTTAGGTCGCATTTTATTTTTTAACAGATTTTTTTATAAAAAGTCTTCTCAAAATTGTTTATTTTAAATACTACTTAAATGATGAATAGTTGTTTCCAGTGTCTGTTTTTTTTTTTAATATACTATACTTACTGTGTATATTTTTGTAATAACACCCCCTTCCCATGTCCTGACTGGCTGCTTGCAATGTTAAACGGGAAAAGGTTAAATACAATATTATGAAACTTACTAGTATCTATTCATACGTATGTGTATAAAAGACAGTCGTACAATTCCTATTACGGCGAAATTACATATCGTAGCTGAACGAAAACTAATCTAAAGTTTTCTTCCTACTTCCACACAAACAAAAAAAAAACGCGGCTCAAGAAAGTCCAGGCTTAGACGAGCTCGTGGCGAGGTCATAGCCGCGCGGAACGATCAACGATAAGCAACGTGATTTTCGACGCATTTCAAGTTGCACGTTAAATTGGTGGGTCCCGGCTGCCACATGAAGATCTTTGGGAGTAGTTACGAGCAAGTCATAAGCTAGAAAGTTTAACAACCAGGGTAAGACTGGTTAAAGGACTGGACAAGGGATTTCTTCCGAGTTGGGTTGAGGAACTGGTACCTATTCAGCTACATCTGGTAAGATTGGAGCGACCCCCACAAAGTTGAGAAAAGGCTAGGCAGATGAAGTCCAGGCTGCAGTTACCAGTGGTCAAGACAGTGGAGGTGTGCGCTATCTCCTGGAAGACCGCGTAGTTGGGCAGCAGACACTGCGTGGTGATCTCGTCGGAGCCGCACCTGATGTCGGCCTCCTGGCACAGCAGGGCGAAGCACGACATCGCCACCAGCACCACGTCCGTGTCTATGCTCCAGAGGCACATGAAGAATACTACCTGTGGGCCAAATAATATCACACTTATATCAACATCATATCATATCGTCAAATTATTATCACGTTGAGTGTATCTCACTTATCTTCACATTTGTGTGTGTGTGATTAACATTCTTTAATTATGAATATTTTACGCGCAAACAGCTTCGCGGATTGTAGTGAAACTTGGTAGTAATGTTGCCTTTTGCACCGAATTGAAAAAATATATTTTACTCCCGGAAAACTATACTATGTCTGGATGACATAAGCTATATTTTAACCAGGGTACGGGAAGAATTTCTTTGGAGCGAAACCGCGAAAAACAGCTTGTATACAATATTTCGTTTTCAAAGTATTTGTAAATTACTTTTTTTTCTGTTTTTCCGCAAAAGAGTGGATTTTCATGTTCAAAAGTTAAGCAAAAACCTGTGACCTCACCTCAAGCTTAATATGCGCCTGTTTACATATCGGTATCTGGGATCCCACGTTGGCATATTCCTTGTGCTTGGCTAGAAACTCGTTGCGGCAGGTCAGGATGTCACGCAACCATCTCAGGACCTCGCGGTAGTTGCATATCTGGCGTTGTATGAGCTTCTGACTTATGTTGTATAGGACTTGGGAACTGCGGACAAAAAATTATAATTATTCATTATATTTTCAATGGTTTGATTCGATATGCCTAGCATACGGAATAAGGAAAGATGATGAGTAATTTTGTTCTCCATGGCCTAACTTTTTGACGACTGTGGTGCAGTCGGCTTCCAGCATAGCTGCATCTGAGTACAAGTGTTTTACATGCGACTGCCTATCTGACCTCCTCAACCTAGTGACCAGTACTTGTAACTTAGTCACGAATATTAAGAATAAAAAATACTGTTCCATCTATAATATATTGAATCAAAAATACTCAGCCAGCAAAGTTAAATATTTTGTTAAAAACAAATAGATT
Organism: Helicoverpa zea; assembly: GCF_022581195.2. Classification (NCBI taxonomy): domain Eukaryota; kingdom Metazoa; phylum Arthropoda; class Insecta; order Lepidoptera; family Noctuidae; genus Helicoverpa; species Helicoverpa zea. The sequence continues at coordinate 2,593,284 of NC_061479.1, forward strand.
GAAATAAATATGTAGAGCGATAAAATTAAATTTTATTTTCTGTCTATGCCGAAATTGCGCGGTATGAAAAATACGAATAACGATTTGCGTATAATATATGTGTGTAATGTATGTATGATTCAGTATGTGGTCCAATTAGACCCTGAAAGCCATTTCACGTAATCTACTTTTAACCCACTTACAGAAAAGATGATACCTCCAAGTCTAATCACCCTTGAAGAAGACTTACCTATCTTTGCAGTCTTATTTAATTTTATTTCTCCTGGTTAAATAACTGGTGAAACAACTTCTAACCTGATGTCCCAGAAGGTGTTGAGCGGCGCCTCCGGGTTCCACATGTGCACTCTGTCAGGGCGGTGCAGCGCCAGCAGCGCATCCATGGCGGCCTGCGATATCTCCCCCATGCCGGTCTGATGCACTAGGGATACTAGGCCGTTCATGAGCTCCGTGGTCGAGGATTGAATCTCTATGCTTGAACGGCCTGGGTTCTAGAAGGGAAAAGAACGAAATCATATTTAAATTTTAATGTAGAGTAGCAGTATTTAGTCAGTCCGTGTGTGCCCAGTTGGATATTAAATAATATGCTTGACGACACTAAAGTTATTTATTTAACTTTACACAGCACTACAGTTCGCACATTTTTACTATATTTACTTTGTTTGAAAAATTATTTTTTTTTTATTTTTACCTATTTATATTTTTTCTTTGTTTTAATCGACGTATATTAACCAGTATATTAACGCATTTCATTTAATGTGATTGTGAACAACACACCCGATATATTTATTTTTAATTTAAAAAAAAAACTATATTTATCAACATTAACAAGAACATCAAGCTACTACAATCTGTCATTTGTCTTAAAAGATTTTCAACTTTAATTCCAATAGTATATTCATATATATTCTTATTTCAATAGTATATGGGTTCAATGTTGATTTGGAAAACTCAGATTGGACTCTATATACAAAATAGGTTTTATTATAATACTTACACTCAACATAAGCATAGGGTCAGCATGTATAAGCTTCACCATACACAACAGGAGATTCCTGTAAGCTGGCATTTCTTCACTCTTGTTGAACTTCGACTGCACTTCTTTCGATTTGAGGGAGAGTGAGATCATTCGGAGAGGAGTGTGGACTACGTAGCCCTGGGAAGAGAGATTTATTAATATCATTTGCCTAGCCTTTTATATTTGTTGGGGAATATGTTTAGTGTAACTGGATGCAACTAAGTATCAGTGTGTCACATGAAGCGACTGCGATGCCTATTTGACCTCTTCAACCCAGTTACTTGGGTAAAACAATACTCCTAGCCAGGCTAGTTAAGTTTGGCCAACCGTAATTACTACCAAAAATGTACAAATGATACCTGAAAGATCCAAACTCTCAAGTATGAGTGTGAGGGTTCGATCCATTTCAAGCAAGTAGCAATGCAACTTTTCTAAGTTTGTATGTACTTTCTAAGTATATCTCGGACACCAATGACTGTGTTTCGGATGGCACGTTAAACTGTAGGTCCCGGCTGTCATTGAACATCTTTGGCAGTCGTTACGGGTTGAACGGGTTACTGGATCGAAGAGATCAGATAGGCAGTCGCTTCTTGTGGCACACTGGTACTCAGCTGCGTCCAGTTAGATTGGAAGCCGACCCCAACATAGTTGGGAAAAGGCTCGGAAGACGATGATGATTTTGAACTATACCTGTGTGGCTTTATTAGAAGTGTCAGTGAACATAGCGCGTAGCTCGGCTGCTCTTGGATATAAGAGTTCTATTTGTGGCCACCACGGCAAACGGGGCTGCTTAATTATCCTGAAACAATGTATAATAGTTATTTATTTACTTAGAGCTAAAATATTTTAGAGGTAACATAAAAATGTAAACCAGAAAAACAATTATAATTCTTAAAGAATAATAATGTCCCTAAATAATCTATACATATAATAAATCTATACATATAATAAATCTGTAAAAAAACTGTGTCTGTACATTGAATATATTAAAAAAATAATAATTGGGTGGTGTTTAGAAACAGCAATGGAGCACAAATCAAAAAAAAATTCTGTCTGTATGTCTGTATGTCTGTTTGTTTGTACACGCTAATCTTCGGAACTACTGGACGGATTTCAATGATTTTTTTCTTTGTTGTATCAGTATTAAGCCTGGTCAACATATAGGCTATAATGTATCTTCGAAACTTGAAGACCTGATGCAGAACACCAACAGACCAACAAAACTATAAGAGATACAAAAATTATGCCATGGCACAAATTGTTTCATGTGATGAGCATTTTCAGCTGAGATAATAAATTTTAAGATCTGGAACACCTGATGTGGAACCCCAAGAGCCCAGCTCCTCTGTACCATATACAGGTGTGACGTTTTATATAGCAAAAGTTGTTCAATTTGATCAGCACTTTCCATTGACTTATTCAAATTGAAGATCTAAAACACCTGATGTGGAACTCCAGGAGCCCAGCTAGACTATAGCATATAGAGGTGTGACGTTTTAGCAAAAGTTGTTCAATCTGATAAGCACTCTCTGTTGACTTATAAAAATTGAAGATGTAAAACACCTGATGTGGAACCCCAGGAGCCCAGCTAGACTATAGCATATAAAGATATGACGTTTTTGCAAAAGTGGTTCAATCTAATAAGCACTCTCTATTGACGTATATACATCTGGAACACCTGATGTGGAACTTCAAGAGCAATACTACACTTGAAATGTATAGAAACGAATGTTATGAAATAGGTGTGGTGAATCAAAAAAAGTAATTAGTCCGTCTTTTAGATAACCCTAAAATAATGGACACGCATTTTTTCTTTTCTCCTTCTCACAAACAAATAATAACGAAGATATAACACGCTTGAATTTTATGTTAAGTCACTGCTAAGTACAAATTTTACATACCTAGACGTTTCGTCACGAGCCCCCACTCTCCGAATTTGTTGTGTTATATCTCATTCTCTTCCAGACCTCGGGACTACAGAGTTCCGAATTTTTGGGAGGCAAACGTGGGGCCGAAGCCAACACGCTGAAGCCCTTTTGAGACAACTTTAATGAAATGATGACACAAAACCGACGATTATCCCTTTATACACTATAGAAATGAACCCAAGGACAATCCCCGGTGGACGTCGTTAAAAAAAGACAATCCCCGGTTCTGTGCTATACCATTGCTAACTGTGGGTGAAAAACTACTTGGGCTATTGTGACGGGATGCTAATGGACTAGGAATGAGGAAACTACGGGAACTATGGCACCTGCCGATGACAATGTATTAGATACGTGTAAAAATTGCAGGTGGAGACTCGCCAGCTCACTTACTGGGCCCCCGGGAATCAGTCACTGAATAGCAACAAGAGGGCAACAGGGACATGAGCGACTGAAGTGTGAGGATACCTCGGCGGATTTTAAACGCAGATTACGCGCTCCCTGTGGGTCACTTACCACGAGGCACCTATCCTCAAACCTGGAATCAAAGACGTACGCTCATACTTGAGAGATTGGTTCTCTACCCACTAAACCACCACGACTTCCACTAAGTCATCACGACTTTGTCATCTCAGTAACATTTACCGTCTTACCACAAAAACTTTTAAACGTCAGTTTATGCCTTGTCTAACAAAATGTCAAATTATGACGTTGACATATGGTTCATTTTGCAGTCGCATTTTTTTAGACAAGTGTAAAACTGGTGTTTAAGTTTTTGTAGTAAGGCCAATAATGTTTTTTAACGTAATAATACGTGTTGTAACGCGCGCCTACTTTTCGTGGTCGAGTCCATGGCCATATAAGGCCATCGCATGATCACCGAGCCGACCAATACGTGGCCGGCCGGCAGAGGGGTGCGGGGAGCGAGGGCCTACTCTCACGAGCGGGGACGCTCGCTGAGTCGCCAGTCCGGCGCACGACGCCATGTATTTCGCACGATGTGTTAGCTCTCGCGACCGTGGCTATCTAGTTAAGTACGACGAGTGTTTGTGAACTACCTATGTAACTAATTACCATGTCTCTATTCTAATTACAATAAACTTTCTATAACCAACAATGTGTTTGTTGTTATAAGTGGCGCTTCCAACTAGTGGCCGTGAATCCGCTAGCCAGTTTAAACCGGTTCTTTGCCGATCGACTTAGGACATTAGTGTTCGCGTTTATACCTGCGTCGCTGAAAATGCCGCCACGCAAAGTAAATATCGACGCTAATGTGGAGGACGCGCAATCCAGCTCGGATGAAGAAGCACCGAGACCGTCGCCAACGCTCATGTCTGGGGACCAGTTGGCCTCGTTCCTTACCGCCTTCGCGAAATCTCAGGCGGAAGCGAACCGGCAGCTCGTCGAATCCCTTATGGCATCGCACGCGATAGGATCAGCGCGACCCTCACCGACGCCCTCGTCGACATGCAAGACCGGCAACATGTCCAAGTGTACGGCACGCTTCGACGGGTATAGCAGAGATCCAGAAGTCGTAGAAGCGTTTATCGACTCCGTGGAAATCTACAAAGAGTGTGCATCTGTCCCCGATGACCTGGCACTCCGTGGTCTCCCGATGCTTCTACATGGCGAGGCAGCTGTGTGGTTCCGCGGCGTCAAGGCATCGATTACGTCGTGGGATGACGCCCTTGCCAAGCTGCGGGCGATGTTTGGTGTTCCTCGTCCGCCACATAAGGTATTCCGGGATATGTTCGCCGCGGAACAAAGTGAAGAACGGACGGAGGTGTTCGTCGGTCGTCTCCGCGCACATATGAGCAGGTTACCTTACAGTCTAGACGAACGAATCAAGCTCGACATAGTTTACGGTTTGTTAAACAAACGCATTCGTAAACGCGTAACGCGCGAGTCTATTGAGGACCTCGATCAATTAATCGAAAAGTTGAGAGCCGTCGAAGATTCGCTCTCCGAAAAAGAGATGACAACGTCGTCAAGTTCGAGTAACAATAACACGCAGTCACAGCTCGCACGAGCAGCGCCAGCACGACCCAGCGCGGCCGGCTTGCGGGCTCAGCACGCGGCCGCTCCGATGCAGACGCCGTATTCGGCGGGGAAGGGCGCGTCGAAGCCGCCAGCGCTGTCCAGCGGCGCGGGGGCACAGCCGTCGTCGTCGCAGCTCCAGCGTAATACTTCGCCGAGTGTTAGTGCCGCGAGTGATAGTGTAAACAAAAAGTCGTTTTGCGTGTATTGTAAGTGTCGTGGTCATACGCGTGAGTCTTGCCCAAAAAGAGAGTCTAAAGACTTATTCTGTTATGGTTGTGGCGAGAAAGGGTTTGTTAGATCAAATTGTCCGTCGTGTAAAAATGTTTCAACGTGTAATGTTGATGTTAATAACTCAGTTTCACAACCACAACAAAATGTTTTCTACTCACTTAACACGGTACTCAGTGAGTGTTATAATGTAAGCTGTGAGAGTAAGAATAAGTAATATTATTATCAGCCAAGGCCGACCGATTTTAAATATTGAGATTTTAGGGCACAGTGGCTCAGCGCTTATTGATACCGCGGCCCGACGTAGTATCGCGGGTTCGACCCTGTATGCCTTACTTTTACGATTGGGTAATACATTTGATTCAAAAACCATGTCGGTGAAACTGGCTGATGGTAGTATTAGAAATAGTACCGTTTTGTTTACATGTGTGAATGTAAAATGTATGTCACTGTGTATACCTATTGAATTTATTGTGTTCCCCGATGCATGTAATAACGAAACCCTTTTGGGAATAGATTTTATTAGGCAGTCTAAGATTGTTTTAAATTTTAGTAATATGACGTGGTTCACAGCTGATCGGCCTCAGGTCATTCACCCCCTGCTCACAGTCACGCGAGGCGGTGGAATGTGCTTCGGTCAACCTGCTGCGGGAGGACGAGGGCACACTATTGACCTTGGATCAGCGTTGTGACCTTGAAAATTTATTGGGTGAGTATTCTGATATTTTTGATCAGGTGGGGGAACCAACGCCATTTGCCGAGCATCACATCGACACCAGTGACCATCCTCCTATCGCCGTGCCTCCATACAGGGTCACGCCGGCGAAGAAGGAGGTCATGCGAATAGAACTGGACAAGATGCTCGCAGAAGGTGTCATCGAGGAGTGCGAGTCTGCCTGGACTGCACGTACTGCTTTGGTACCGAAGTCTAACGGTGGGTATAGGTTTTGTGTAGATTACAGGAGACTCAACGCTGTCACTAAGACAGACGCGTATCCTATGCCGCGTATTGATGAGCTGCTGCAGTCCACTAAGAGAGGTTGTGTGATGAGCACCTGTGACCTTCGGAGTGGCTATTGGCAATGCAAGGTCAAGGATAAGGATAAAACCGCGTTTGTCACGCCGTTTGGTACGTACCGATTCTTACGTATGCCCTTTGGACTCAAGAATGCACCGGCTACATTCCAGAGGCTTATTGACCGGTTCCGTGCGGGGTCGTCACTTAATGACGTCACCGTACTGACATATTTAGATGACATCCTAGTGATATCAGAGTCCTATACTCGTCACCTTTCAGATCTCCGTGCAGTATTTGACCGTCTCCGAGTGTTTAAGCTCCGTGCGAATCGAGACAAGTGTGTATTCGCCAGAGAAAAGGTTAGGTACTTAGGTCACGTGATCTCCCAGGAAGGTATATCACCGGATGAAGACAAGGTACATGCTGTACTTAGTATGAGAGAACCCACCTGCCTCCAACAGCTGCGCACCTTCCTTCAAACATGCTCCTGGTTCCGTAAGTTCATACCAGAGTTTGCGAAGGTGGCCGAGCCGCTGACCCGCCTCACTAAGAAATCACAGGCGTGGCAATGGAGTCTAGAGCAAGGTAAGGCTTTTGATACTCTTAAGAAGTTGTTAACTACGGCACCTATACTAGTGCAAGCTGACTACAAGAGGCCATTCATATTGCGAACCGACGCCAGTAATTATGCCCTAGGCGCTGCCTTACTCCAGGGGGAGTCACCGCATCAAGAACATCCGATCGAGTATGCCAGCCGTCTGCTCACGCCAGCCGAGCAGAATTATTCTACTACGGAGAGAGAGGCTCTCGCCGTTGTCTGGGCTGTGGAACGGTTCCGCGGTTACATTGATGGTCATCAGGTCCACGTGATGTCTGATCACCAACCCCTGAAGTGGCTCTTTTCTCTCAAGTCACCTAGTGGAAGGTTAGTTCGCTGGGCCATGAAGCTACAAGCTTTTGATCTACGTGTCGAGTATGCACCAGGTAAAGTTAATGTTATTGCCGACACGCTTAGCCGCCCCGTGTTGGAAGATGGTTCTGCATCTGAGTGTGACATCTGCCCAGTTGTCGTGGATGTTCCACGCTGGGATGCCACCTCAACTCGGGAGGCGCAGTTAGCAGATGTTGAAGTCGCCAAGATCATCCTGGACTTGGAAGGTAAGGATGACCTTTCTGTTACTCGTTGGTCCGAGCGAGGTTACCTATTGAATCAAGGTGTTTTGTATCGGTACGTCCCGGATACTGATTCGGAGGAGCCTCAGCTCGTTGTCCCGGAGAGCCTGCGGAGCACAGTCATGTTCGAGTGCCATGACTCGCCCACCGCCGCTCATGGTGGAATTGATAGGACTTTACATCGTATCTCGCAAAGGTTCTATTTCCCCGGGATGAGAAGGTTTGTTACTGACTATTTGAAGACGTGTGTCGAATGTCAACGATTCAAGCCGTCGAATGTCAAGCCTGCTGGTCTGCTACTAACTCCAGTTCCAGCTCAGAGGTTTGAAACTGTTGCAACCGACCTCTTCGGTCCGTTGCCTAAAGGTCCTCAAGGTGAGAGATGGATCCTGATAGTGGAGGATACCACTAGTAAATGGGTGGAGGTTTTCGCTCTTACTGAAGCTACAGCGGAGACATGTGCCAAAACTTTGGTTAATGAAGTTTTTATGAGGTTTGGTCTTCCTAGGCGTATTATCTCAGACAACGGAGTGCAGTTCGTAGCAGATGTTATGCAGAAGGCTATGTTTGTCTTAGGTATAAAGCAAAGCCTTGTGCCTCTCTACCACCCTGAAGCTAATCCAGTTGAGAGGAAGAACCGAGACCTCAAGGCTCAGCTCGCCATCTTGGTGGAAGATCGTCACCAGAATTGGCCCGAGGTATTACCTTTTGTACGGTTTGCTTTTAATAGTTCCGTTACCCGGTCTACCGAGCACACCCCTGCTTATCTTACCTTCGGTCGTGAGCTGCGGTCTCCTCTGACAGTTCAAGCTGACCTGAGAACTGTGGTCGAAACTGAAAACTTTGTACCACAAATCACACCTTACCTGCGGAAACTCGCGGATACCATCTCGACAGCCAAGGAGAACCTCGAACTTCATCAGGATGTACGTAAAGCATACGCTGATAAAACTCGGTCTTCGCCTGTAAAGTTTCTTGAGGGTGACTTGGTGTTGATGAAGACTCATGTCCTCAGCAGCACTGCTAAAGGTATCACGTCCAAGTTCACTCCGAAACGGGACGGACCCTACCTTATATCTAAGAAGGTGAGTCCTACCACTTACCTCCTAGCTCATAGTAAGACGGGGGAAGTTTTTGGTAAGTACCATGTGTCTGACTTACGCCCATATCATGCGAGGGAAGGTGAGTGTCCTGAGCCGATGGTGCCTAAGCGTGGTAGGGGTAGACCGCGGAAGGGCGTCACCTAACTATATTACTTACCTTAGGTGGTTGTTCAGCTGAGTTGTTACCTTACTTACCTTAGGGTTTTACCTTGTATTGATACTGACTTAACTGATTATGTTATTTAAATTGTGATACCCCTTACCTTATAAGTTTACTTACCTTGTGTTGTTTACCTTATAAGTTTACTTACCTTGTGTTGTTTACCTTATAAGTTTACTTACCTTGTGTTGTTTTCCTTATAAGTTTACTTACCTTGTGTTGTTTACCTTATAAGTTTACTTACCTTGTGTTGTTTACCTTATAAGTTTACTTACCTTGTGTTGTTTTCCTTATAAGTTTACTTACCTTGTGTTGTTTACCTTGTAAGTTTACTTACCTTGTATTGGTTACCTTTCAAGTTTACATATCTTGTATTGTTTACCTTTTCAAGTTTACATATCTTGTATTGTTTACCTTTTAAGTCTACTGTATTGTTATTTACCTTATAGGCTATATAGGCTTGCTTACCTTGCAATGTTTAACTTATCATGTTACTTACCTTGTGATGTAACTTAGAGCCTCGCGTTACTGTTGTTCGACCAGTCGGGGGACCCTCCCTGGTCTAAAGGGGGAGTGTGTAACGCGCGCCTACTTTTCGTGGTCGAGTCCATGGCCATATAAGGCCATCGCATGATCACCGAGCCGACCAATACGTGGCCGGCCGGCAGAGGGGTGCGGGGAGCGAGGGCCTACTCTCACGAGCGGGGACGCTCGCTGAGTCGCCAGTCCGGCGCACGACGCCATGTATTTCGCACGATGTGTTAGCTCTCGCGACCGTGGCTATCTAGTTAAGTACGACGAGTGTTTGTGAACTACCTATGTAACTAATTACCATGTCTCTATTCTAATTACAATAAACTTTCTATAACCAACAATGTGTTTGTTGTTATAGTGTCATATTTTTGCCACACACAACTTAAATGCGGACCAATTAGAATCACTACTTTTATCCCTATGGTCGCGTCTATTGCGGTTCAGTTCTCAGCGTTTTGTTTAGTCTGTTGTGCTTTTGCCGTTGAAGTACGAAAATTAAATATATGGAACGTTTCTAATGGCTATGCGTATTCCGTTGTTTTCAAGTCAACGGGCCCTTAAAATTCAATATCAGACGATTCAGATCTTTGATTTTGCTGACCCCGTAGTCGCTGGCATAAGGGACAGGATCCGCGTACGAAGTCGCGGGCAGAAGCTAGTTAATAATAAAAAATAACGATAACGCGATTTAGAAACAATTGCTACTAATGTCGCATGGTAATGAACAAAAAATAGGACAAAGTTTTTGCACTTGCGTTATTCTATATAAATCACGAGGGTAATAACTATAACTAGAAATAACCGTGTCTTCAAAATCGCCTAACTCATTTGGTAGACCACCACCTAGCGGCAGCTACGTAAAAAAACTAATGATAATCGGCCCAGCCCCAGTGTTTTGAAATTTTTATATAACACGAAACTCACCTGAGTAGAGATTTGACAATGAAACAGCGCCACCTAGCTACGTGTACTAGTTAGCTATGTGAAATACACACTAGCTTTGGCACACCGCCACCTAGCGACATTGTTGTGAAAGTGTTGATAATTTGGCGTTTTTTCTTGTTTTTTTTTCTCTACAAAACTGACCTGAGCAGCGAGTTGACGATGACGTAGTGGTAGGAGATGTGAGTGTTGAGGTTGAGGCACACTTTGCTTGCTTGCTTGCTGTACTGACCTGAGCAGCGAGTTGACGATGACGTAGTGGTAGGAGATGTGCGTGTTGAGGTTGAGGCACACTTTGCTTGCTTGCTGTACTGACCTGAGCAGCGAGTTGACGATGACGTAGTGGTAGGAGATGTGCGTGTTGAGGTTGAGGCACACTTTGCTTGCTTGCTGTACTGACCTGAGCAGCGAGTTGACGATGACGTAGTGGTAGGAGATGTGCGTGTTGAGGTTGAGGCACACTTTGCTTGCTTGCTTGCTGTACTGACCTGAGCAGCGAGTTGACGATGACGTAGTGGTAGGAGATGTGCGTGTTGAGGTTGAGGCACACTTTGCTTGCTTGCTGTACTGACCTGAGCAGCGAGTTGACGATGACGTAGTGGTAGGAGATGTGCGTGTTGAGGTTGAGGCACACTTTGCTTGCTTGCTTGCTGTACTGACCTGAGCAGCGAGTTGACGATGACGTAGTGGTAGGAGATGTGCGTGTTGAGGTTGAGGCACACTTTGCTTGCTTGCTTGCTGTACTGACCTGAGCAGCGAGTTGACGATGACGTAGTGGTAGGAGATGTGAGTGTTGAGGTTGAGGCACACTTTGCTTGCTTGCTTGCTGTACTGACCTGAGCAGCGAGTTGACGATGACGTAGTGGTAGGAGATGTGCGTGTTGAGGTTGAGGCACACTTTGCTTGCTTGCTGTACTGACCTGAGCAGCGAGTTGACGATGACGTAGTGGTAGGAGATGTGCGTGTTGAGGTTGAGGCACACTTTGCTTGCTTGCTGTACTGACCTGAGCAGCGAGTTGACGATGACGTAGTGGTAGGAGATGTGCGTGTTGAGGTTGAGGCACACTTTGCTTGCTTGCTGTACTGACCTGAGCAGCGAGTTGACGATGACGTAGTGGTAGGAGATGTGCGTGTTGAGGTTGAGGCACACTTTGCTTGCTTGCTTGCTGTACTGACCTGAGCAGCGAGTTGACGATGACGTAGTGGTAGGAGATGTGCGTGTTGAGGTTGAGGCACACTTTGCTTGCTTGCTTGCTGTACTGACCTGAGCAGCGAGTTGACGATGACGTAGTGGTAGGAGATGTGCGTGTTGAGGTTGAGGCACACTTTGCTTGCTTGCTGTACTGACCTGAGCAGCGAGTTGACGATGACGTAGTGGTAGGAGATGTGCGTGTTGAGGTTGAGGCACACTTTGCTTGCTTGCTGTACTGACCTGAGCAGCGAGTTGACGATGACGTAGTGGTAGGAGATGTGCGTGTTGAGGTTGAGGCACACTTTGCTTGCTTGCTGTACTGACCTGAGCAGCGAGTTGACGATGACGTAGTGGTAGGAGATGTGCGTGTTGAGGTTGAGGCACACTTTGAGGGCGTCGTTGTTGTGAGGCATGATGCGGAACAGTGATACGAAGCAGTCCGTCATCAGGTCCAGCTCTGAGTACCCGGAGATTAGGTTGCCTCGTATGTAGGACTTTGAGGGGTTGAAGAGGAGGGACTGGAACAAAAATGTTAGGTTATTTAATGTATTTTTTAAAAAATATCTAGCAATATTGATGTAAACATAGTTATAGAGAGATATATAAAAAGTTGAAAGGTTAAAAAAACCATGTCACTAAATTAAGCGATAATAGAGAGTTACTGAAAAAAACATTGTCTCAGCTATTCCGGCATCGATAAGTTTTATAACACCCATAGAGAGATACATAGAGAGCACACATTTTTTTTAATAATTTAATTTTGAACCTTTATGTGGAAGAAAGGTAGATACTTTATTAGGTACATATTATATAAATTTTTGATTTTAGAATTAATTAGAGTATGTGACATGTTGGGCGTTTTATCGCTGAGAGCGATCTCTTCCAGACGGTCTGTCTTATCAACAAAATGCCCCCTAAGTTACTTTATATTCATACTAGCTTCTGCCAGCGGTTTCACCCGCATCCCGTGGGAACTACTTCCCATACTGGGATAAAAAGTAGCCTATAGCCTTCCTCGATAAATGGGCTATCTAACACTGAAAGAAATTTTCAAATCGGATCAGTAGTACCTGAGATTAGCGCGTTCAAACAAACAAACAAACTCTTCAGCTTTATAATATTAGTATAGATATCGACTACTACTACTTTTTACCCGGTTTTCAACCATAAGCAGGGGATATATACATTATACAAGACTCATCTTTAACCCAACTCACCTTCAAATCATTGATGACCGATTTAACAAGTATGAATGTGACATTCCCGGAATCGGCTATGTTGAGGTACGTGGACGCTTTGCAAAGTTTCACGCAAGTCACTACAGCCGCTTCTGTCATCTGTTTGGAGTTATTTTGAGGACCTAAAATAAATATATGAACATCATCATTCACACATTACAACACCTACCTACACCACAAATTCATACACAAAAAAATTGTGCCTAATGCCTGTTATTCCTTGTATAATTTTATCGGAAATAACCTGTATAAATATTATTATTAACACTTCTCTTTTTGAAAAGTGTCAATGGAATTTCTTGCCGGTTCTTCTCCATAAGACCCACTCCTTGGAACCGGACATCTAGTTATTGACGTTTTTTAAGCACTTAATAGGTCTATCCCTACTAATATCATAAATGCGAAAGTAACTCTGTCTGTCTGTCTGCTACGCTTTCACGTCTAAACCACTGAACTGATTTTAATAAAATTTGGTAGAGACAGAGTTGACCTTGAGAAAGAACATAGGATAGTTTTATCTCGGACTTTTGAAGAATTCTCTTGGAAATGCGATATAACCGAACTCTACGCGGGCGAAAGCTAGTATGACCTTTGACTTTGACTTTAAGGAAATGGCTAGACAGATTGACTTACTGAGTCCACGTTTGACGGAATCAATGAAATGCTTCTTCTTCGTGTGTCGCGGACTGCACGGAGCCCCGCTGTCCGCGTTCACTATCTCTTCTAAAACTTTCTGTTGTCAATATAAATAAGTATTATTAGAAGTTTAGCCAACTGCTTGAAAAGGGGCATCTTTTGTGAAAGATATGCAATATGGAGGCATATAATAAAACCGGCCAAGTGCGAGTTGGACTCACACACGAAGGGTTCCATACCATTATTTAGAAAATGAGCAAAAAAATTACGTTTGTTGTACGGGAGCATCCCAAAATATTTATTGTATTCTAGTTTTCAGTATTTGTTGTTATAGCGGAAACAAAAATACATCATCTGTGAAAATTTCAGCTCTCTTACTATCGCGGTTCATGAGATACCGTTTTACCCTTTGGGTACGGAACCCTAAAAATTAGAAGTTTAATCGACTTCAAAAAGGGGAAACTTTTGTCAGGTATGCAATATGGTGTTTCATAATAAAAATGACGTGTCTGTCAATGTTTTGAAGATGAAATATAAATCTGAATTGAGAACCTGCTCCTACTTTTTGGGATCTTGGTTAAAAAAATTATGATTTACCATGGGATGTCGGTAAAAAAAATAACATTTATTACAGGAATCAAGGCCCAAATCAATACATACAATATCATATTTATGTAAAAAATATAACCATTAAAACTATTATTATTACAGACATTTATATAATCTCAATAACGCGAAAACGGCTTGACCAATTTCTATTACAAAATGTTAGCTCAAAGATACTGAGATGATTTTTTATATCGTAAAATTGTCCCTTAAATATCCTGTTCATTTTTTTAACAAGATCTGACCAATCATTTTTGAGTGATTAATAATTATACACAATGATATTGTCACAAATATTACAAGTTTAGTTAAAAAGTCAACACAAAACTTTGCCAAACAAAATTGAGCCCTAACTCCATACTTACAGGGTTCAAAACCAGCAACATAATCTGTAGAGGCCACATAGCGACCCTGGATTTCTTGTTATCTGAGAAACTATCTTGTAATATATCGAATAGCGTATCGCAGCATTTACTGAGTTCATCGTTAGGCCGACATTGTACTTCTGCGAATTCCTGCAAACAAGAAAAATGGTTCAATAGATTTTACTACCTACATACAGTAGAATCCGTTTATTATGACTCCGCTTATATTGACCAACCGCTTATTGTGACGTAAAAATTGCACTTGAAGTTTGGTTTTCACATAAAATTCTCGAAAAAAGTCGGGTATAATGACTTCGCTTACAGTGACATGTCGCTTATTGTGACGCATTTTTAACAAAATTCGTCACAATAAACGACTGACCTGCATTCTACCTTCAACAATAATCGGGAGAGTAATGCGATATCCGACGACATGTTCTAATTCAGAGAAAACATTATAAACATGTGTACTTATTGCATATTATTTCTATATTATCTCTCTTATTGTTTTTGTGTAATTAAATAAATGTGTAGGTACATACTGACAAAATGAGGAGATATTTTTTATTTTCTATGAAATGCTTTGTATGATGTCCGTTTAATATGACGTTTTTGTAAAGTCCCTTCGATGTCATTATAAACGGATTCAACTGTAGTTACATCATCATCATCTCAGGCATAGGACGTCCACTGCTGAACATAGGCCTCCCCCTTAGACCGCCACAGATACCTGTTGGAGGCGACCTGCATCCAGCGTCGACGGCGACCGACATAAGGTCGTCTGGCCACCTTGTTGGTGGACATAGTTACATACAGGGGCTCAATTCTGCTAATTTTACTTAATCGACAAACGATTGATATCCAACTGAGACTCAATCACGACTCAATTACGATTGAAGCATGTGACATTCCGCAGTTTTTGTTTTAAACAAACGTTTTTATCCTTTTCTGTGATTCTATAATTTTAATAACAGCATTGTCTGCAATTGATTTACGATTGTAGAGCAGACTAGCCTATAATAGACCAATGGCAAACCAATGGAATGTCATTGGAAAACGTTTGATCTTATATTAGTAGCAGAATTCCCGCTAAGATTAAAACTGTGATTCAATTGATATCCAATCGACACATTATTAAATTAGCAGAATTGAACCCCAGATCGACCTAATAAATGCATGTTAGAAAAGGAACGGATTTCCCAAAAGAGTACATACGGGAGCACATAAGGAATTTCATAATGGTGTAGGTATAGAGAGGAGTAAATAAGGGAGTACACAGATACTCCAAAGTCGGAAAAAGGGCACAGGCTACATTTTATCCGGATGCGAGAAGTAGTTCCCTCGGGACGCGGGTGAAATCGCAGCAACAGCTAATGTACGATAATATATGTATTGACCTGGGGGTATGTATCCATCCAATTCCATATAGCTTTCTCTAAAGAAGTAACTAAAACTATGTGCGCCGATTTCCTTAACAACTTAAACTTTTGTATTGATTCTGAAACAAACAAAATATTATTATTGTAGATATAACATAGGAAGTAGTGAAGGGCGGGCGTTTTGGAGGCTGTCTTTTGTTCTTGACGTTCGAAAAGTGCTGATTTATCAGCCTAATTTGAATAAACGATTTTGAGTTTGAGTATACAAAATTCCATTATTTATAACTTCTACATACCTTTAGGCGATTAACACACGGCACCGCACACCGCCGCGGTAGGCGGTGAAGCGGATCTCATGTCGCATTGACCTGTACTAAATCCGTTGATGCCTAACACACATACACCGCCTGACCGCGCGTTCGAGCGGTGCTCTTTTGTTCGAGCGCCACCGCCCTCCACGGCGGTGCGCGGTACCGTGTGTTAATCGCCTTACTCTCAACCAATAAATAGCAAATATGCGTTTCGGCAAAAACGGACCGTCCCAGTCACCAGCTTCCAGACTACGCCACCACCGACCAGCTGCTTTGTGAAAGTTCCTAAAACCCACAAAGCTAATTCCTCCCGACCCGGGAATTGAACCCAAGGCCTCGTGCACAGCAGCCGCGCTTGCGACCACTAGACCGACGAGGCAGTCAATCAGAGATAGAGTGGCAGATGTTTTATTTTATTTATTTAAATACTTCTTGAACAAACAGTACAAAGGCGGACTTAACACCTTAGGCGTTCCCTACCAGTCTACCTTTGGGTGGCGGAGAGAAAGCATTGATAGGTGCAAACAAATTAGAAAAAAATATGTATCACATCATCATTTGCCTAGCCTTTTCCCAGCTAAGCTGGCGTCGGCTTGCAGTTTAACCAAATGCAGCAGAGTGCACCAGTGTGTCACAAAGATTAATCTTACCTGTTAATAGCCGTATAAGCCGCAGTATATCGACGTTAATATGCTGTATTAATTCTATATCTGTATAATCGGGGTTTTCTTCTGAGCTAGATGATAATTCCTGAAACATAACACATTTCATTTTCATTTCAGTAAACTATAATTTTAATCCTATATCACACGTATTAATAAATAAAAACTAGTAAAAATATACTTCAAAATTCAGTGAAAGTTCAATCTATAATCGCAAATCAACAGAAAATAAATTTTATTATAGAATCCAGCATTTCAACAGTCAGCTAGTTTTATTTTATTCGTTATAATCTTTTTACTTTAGTCCGTAGATATATTTGTTATAGAAGGTAATTTTAAGTTTTTACTATTCATTCAAATAAATATTTTAAATATGTGTACATTTGTTTATGTTCGAGAAACTAAATTAATCTCTATAGCTATTAACGAAATAAAAGTACGAAGTTTGAAAATATATATAAAATCATATTCACCTGTAATCTCGCGCTGATCCTATTAAACACTGCGTTGAAGAAGTTAAGACTTAGCGCAAACAGTACTTTGCTAGCCAACTGCCGCAAAAGAGTATTGTTAACTGTGCTCTCATTGCGCATGTCTGTGTAGTAGTAGATTGACACTGTAGGACATAAATATATATATTGTTAAACATATAATTAAAAAATAATCATGATTTAATATTATAAATGTGCAAGTAACTCCGTCTGTCTTTCCGGCTTTCACACCAAAACTACTTAAGTGATTTAAATGAAATTTATTACACAGGTAATGTGTAGTCTGAGACATTATCCATGTGCAGGATGTGGTGAAGCCGCGGGGAAAAGCTATTAGTACCATAAATATGCAAGAGTGTGTTAATAAATTCTTCAAGATCATCAGGATGAACCAATTTTGATGCTGTTAAGGCTACAATAATTTATTAATAGAAACACGTGGGTAAAATCACAGCCTGTTGATAGGCAGGGAGAGACAAACGGACAGCGAAGTCTTAGTAATAGGTTCTCATTTTGGGTTCAGAAACCTTAAAAATCCAAAATTATGATTGATTGATTTGATTGAAATAAAAATCATAGAAGACAAATATTATAACCGTCAATGAAATATTTCACACACAACAAACATGTAACATGTTAAAATAAAACTTACCAATAAACTGGCAGACTTCCCTAAGCAGTATCTTCACATTCATAGCTTCATCATACTTGGCTGTATCTTTGGGTTGAGAGCTGAGACATATTTCTAGAGTATCCAGCACTATGACTAGACTGTCGTGGTAGCCTTTCTCCAATTCTGTTTGCGGACGATTGGCGCCTATTGATATTGTTGGTTGATACTGTAAAAATAAATTAGTTATTTATTCTTTAAATACTTCTTGCACTGTACATGTTAAACTGTAGGTTGCAGTTATCATTGAACATCCTTGACAGTCATTACGGGTAGTCAGAAGCCAGTCAGTCTTACCAAGGGGTATTGGGTTCCACGGGTAACTGGGTTCAGGAGGTCAGATAGGCAGTTGCTCCTTGTAAAACACTGGTCCTGGCAACCAGTGACACAGGAAGCCGACCCCAACATAGTTGGGAAAATCCTAGGGAAATGATGATAAATACTTCTTGCACAGACAAAGTAAAATGTTCTCTACCAGTGTACATTTGGTCGGTGGAGAAAACATAGGTAGGTTAGGTAGGTGAAAAGAATTTTTTTTAGGTTGAATTTCATATTACTGTTTCATTTTTCATCAATATAAGTCATCATATAAACATCATATAATTGAAATATTGCTTTACATAAAAACTTACCAATTCATTAACTCTTTGCAGTATCTTGGTGAGGCCGGCAATGACTAATGAGAATCTGTGTCTGCTGATCTGAACGAGGCATGCCTTGCATTGCTCCTCGTTTATCCGGGAGTGCAGGTTTTGTGCCCCAGTTTTGTATGGTAGCTAGTAAACAAAACATCAAAGTCATTTTTTTATTTTACTTTAAATAGGCCCATGAAAGCTGTTTCGTAATGTCAAACCAGTTGCACGGTTCCAAAGAGTACAATAATAAACAATGAATTGAGTTGTCATTTTAATCCTTTGGTAATCCTGTCTTTGAAGCTTTAACCATCAGTGGAAAATATGTTCT
The DNA here is from genome assembly GCF_022581195.2 of Helicoverpa zea. NCBI lineage: Eukaryota > Metazoa > Arthropoda > Insecta > Lepidoptera > Noctuidae > Helicoverpa > Helicoverpa zea. The sequence goes on from NC_061479.1 coordinate 2,611,935, forward strand.
AAAATAAAAAAATAAGTGGAATAATAACAATAAAAAAATATATATACAGTTGACTCTTCTTAATTCAAACCTGCGATATTTCGAACCTCTCGTTAATTCAAAGTTATCACGAGTTCCCTGCAAAATCTCTTTATATTTCGAACTAAATCAATACATTTTGTTGCACTTGGTAATTCAAACGAATTAAGCATTGCTATATAACAAAACGACGCGTTAATTCGAATTCTTAGTAGTCCAACATTCGAGAATTCAAAGTTGCAGAGAGGAAGAGATGGAAAGATTGTAAGTCAGAGTCAGAGAGCAGTCTGAGTAGCAGCAATCTGTTTTAAAGCAGTATGACGGAGCTGTTTCGAAATATTAATTAATTCACATTATGAACACATGTATGGCATGCACACAAATGTGTCTTTAAACTTTTGTCATTGTTATAAAATAGCAGTTAACAAATAATAATTGATCAACACTTAATAATTCGAAGTTTTATTTATTTTCTCTGACAAATTTCGAACCATTTAATATTTCAAAAACTCGATAATTCGTAATATTTTAAGAGTCCCTCGAGTTTCGAATTAACGAGAGTCGACTGTATATAAATAGAGAAAGGATGCTGTAAATTAGATAAGTATACCGCTGGTAGCTTAGACCCTATTCTTAATAGCAGTGGTAAACTTATATACTAAATTTTTTAATTTATCTTGTTTTTGTAAAAAATATTTTATTTTAAAAAATTATCTTCAGAAAACAAGTCCGCCCCTAAGACAACCCACTGACCGCACTATTGTGTTATCTATGCTCATACCATGAAAAGTTTTAATTTTTAAGATTTTAACAACAGATATAATCCGAAACCTATCAAAAATACTAAATAATTATTTTTAGCATGAAACTATTTCGATTCTGATACTATACATATTTAATCACAATATGTCTTCGTTATTTTTTTTGTGACATCTTCGTTCATATAACAATTTATAATAGACATGGCGTGATTACAAACTGAATTTATGAATAAATATTAAAAATAAAATAAAAAGAACATCTAAATACCGGGCCGATCAATACTTGAATATAATATTATTTATTGAAAGAGAACATGCGCAATAAATGAAAATTAGATTTTAATAACTCAGTCTAGATATTGCTGCCATTTTCAGTCATTATTATCATGAAATTTGTGTCGAATGCGGATAAAATATAATATTTGTTTACATCTGTACAAAACTCCATATAAGGGTGGGTCTTACAAATTATTTTTCTTTCGTAATTAAACTCTTACCTGCTCTTCGAAGCGAGCTATCAACGAATTGGCCCATTCTCCGGGCTTCTGCGTTCCCATCTTGTAAATAAAAAGTGTATAGTTTGTGTAAATAAATTAAAAACAACAATTTAATTTTTGCACTACCATTACAGAATCTCGATCACTAAAAACTACTAAAATGATACAAGCACTGTTGTACATAATCTACCAAACTGTCACTTTGTTTTGTTAACATATTTCTTGGACTACGTTTTTGCTAAATATTTTTATAAGCATTAGTTGTGTTACTTTAAGCGTTCTCAAATACTAGATAATTACGCTTTAAAATTCTGTATTATCTGAATATAATGATAGTACTGCTACAAAATTCTACCAAAAAAATATATTTACATTGGGAACACCGACAAATGTCAAGTGAAAATCGATAAAATTTGACATGCGTTTCGTTCCATATTACGCCGGAACTTATCGATTTTTATAACATAAAATCTTTATATAGTTGGCACGTCGATACCCCGCATGCGTGATTCGATTATTTCAAATTATTTAGGGAAAAAAAATTGAAAACGTCTTATTTCAAGATTTCATGAATGTTTGTAAACGAAGAGACATTGTATGAGTTTCCTCGATAGAATGTAGAGAATTCTCCGGTTAGGCAAATGTATGTATATATGGGATAAGGCTAGGCAGATGATTGCCTGACTCCTGCTTCACAAAACTATTATAAACTAGCTACCGCTCGCGGTTTCACCCACGTACCGGGACAACTGCTTCCGAAGCCGGATGGTGACAATTCCTGTCTCTATCCCGAGTCTAGGCTACCCATAGATATAATACTCAATACTCAATACTCAATCCTTTATTAGCATTCCATATGTTACATTATAGGTGGTACATTATAGTTTTAGATACAATATGGACCCAATAGGGCACAGCTTAAAGTAGTTGGAGAAGTTTAACAGTAGCTTAATACTAAATTATAATTATACTTAATAACATAATATTAATTAGTGTACATGTGAGTGTCGGTGTGAGTGGGTGTGTGAGTTTGTGTGTATGTGTGTGTGTGTGTTTATGTTGTGTCTTATATGCGTGTACTTTTTATATAGTTTTTATTTTTTAAAGGATTTGTCTTCCATGTATTCTTTTATTGTATAGTAACATTTGTCATTGAGGAATTGCTTTAATTTCTTTATAAATATTGTGGTTTTAGGTTCATCTTTTATGTTCTTTGGTAGATTGTTATATACTTTGATGGAGCTTACTAACGGACCGGAAGAGTGTATTTTAAGTCTGGATGTAGGTAAATTTAATCTATTTTTATGCCTTAAGTTATGTTTACTTTGGATTTCTTCGCGAGTTTTATAAAATTCTGGATATTTTCGGACAAATTTGCAAATTTCTAAAATATATAGACAAGGAAGTGTTAATATTTTGTGTTTCTGAAAATGAGGTTTACAGCTGTCTAATTGATCTATATTTGTTAATATACGGATGAGTTTCTTTTGTAGGGTAAATATGGTATGTGAATCAGTGCTGTTCCCCCAGAGTATGACGCCATAGCTGAGCCACGCTTGGGCGTATGCATAATAGGCGACGAGTGCCGTTTGGAAGTTGGTGGTTCTCTTTATTTCGCGTAAGGCGTATGCGAATTTTGAAAGTTTAGCTCTAATCTTTTGAATATGAGATTTCCAGTTTACGTGTTCGTCTATAGATAGTCCTAGGAGAGTGAAATTATTAATCTGCTCTAGTTTCGTTGTATCGTACGTGTAGTTAATTTTTATAGGGTCTCTTTGGTGTGGGTGGAAGGTTATTAGTTTGGTTTTGGTGAAATTTATTTCTAGGTTGTGGTTTTTTAGCCAATTTATAACAGTTGAAAGGAGACTATTTAGTTTGTAGATTATATTTTCATTGATTTGATAAGAGGTCAGTAACGATACGTCATCTGCGAACAATACACACGGTTCATTTATTGCTTTAGGAAGATCATTAATGTAGATGAGGAATAAAAGACACCCTATGACACTCCCTTGGGGGATGGAAGCATTTATGGCTTTTAAATTGGATCTTATTTGTAATATTTCTTTGGTTTCTTTGTTGAAAAATTCTATCTCGACAACCTGCTCTCTATCCTTAAGATAAGATTCGAACCATTTATATGCATTTCCACGAATTCCGATTCCGTGTAACTTATTTAAAAGTATTCCGAATTGCACTTTGTCGTATGCCTTGGTCATATCCAGTAGTATACCTATAGCGTACTTTTTGTTATTTATTATATTTAATGCTTCTTGAATAAATTTATAGACTGCTAATGTTGTGGATCTGTTTTTACGGAAGCCATTTTGACAATCGTCTAATATTTTGTATTTTTCGCAAAAGGAATAAACTCTTTTACACATTGCCTTCTCAAATATTTTAGATGCTGTTGGCAGTAGGGCAATAGGGCGGTAATTGTTTGGGTCAGTTTTTAGGTTTTTCTTATGTATAGGTTTAATCAAAGCTGTTTTAAGTTCTTTAGGGAATTCTCCTTCTTCAAAAGATTGGTTTATTAGTAAGTAAAAAGGTAGTGTTAGTTCGTCTGCGCAAAGCTTAAGGAGGAATGGAGGCAGGTCGTCCACACCGCAGCTCTTTTTATTACGTAGGTTTTTTATTATTTGGTTTATTTCGTATCCATCGACTGGGCTGAGGAACATGGTATTTTCTGTGGGACAAATAACCGGGGCTCCCTTCGGTTCGATGCCAGAAGTGCAAGTGTTTTCGCCTATTGATGCGAAGAAGTCATTAAAAATATTAGCTACCTGTTTAGGTTCGGTTATTAAATTATTATTTATTTGTAGTTTCAAATTATTTTTGTCTTGTTTTGTTATTTTGTTTGTCCTTTCGTTTATTATACTCCACATTGTTTTTACTTTATTAGTAGATGTACTCATTTTGTTTATATATTGTAGTTTTTTCGATGTTGTTACAGTCTTTTTTAAGATTTTTTCGTATTTTTTATAGTATCGTGTTAGTATAGGGTTGTTGGTTTTTAGCGTAATGGTTTTGAGTAGTCTTTTATTTTTACAAGCTAGTTTGATACCGCTGGTCAGCCAATATTTTTTAAATTTTGTTTTTAATTTAATTTTTATTTTAGGTATACATGCATTCAAAATGTTTTGTAATACTGTTTTAAAGCTTGTGTAATTTTCATCAATGTTTTTATTTGTTGTTATTATGTCTTGCCACTTTTGTTTACCAATTTCTGATTTGAATTTTTTGATGTTTTCTTCTTTATATATTCTTTTTCTCGTGTACCAAGTTACTTGTTTATTGTTTTTAGTGTTTTGTAATTGCGTGTGAAAAATAGTAGCATTGTGATCAGAGAAACCCAATTCTTCAACGGTAGTGTAGTTGTCTTTAGTATTAAAATTAGTAAAAATCAAGTCTAGACATGTAGAGGTAGTTTGTGAAATGCGTGTTGGCTCTTTTATGTGTTGCATGAATTTGTATTCTAACATGAAATCTAAAAATAAATTAGTTTTTAAACAGTTGTCTAAAATATTAATATTCAAGTCTCCACCTAATATTACGTTATGTCTACTGTATTTACTATTTATAAAATACATAAGTTTTTTTAATTGACACATAAATACTTCTTCCTCTCTTCTGTTCCAATAAATAGTTATAATAAGTATATTATCTTTTGGTAATTCTATGGCACAAATTTCTACACAATATTCAATAGACATATCTCTAATATCACAAATCTCTTTATATTCTAAATATTCCTGTAACAAAATGCAAACGCCGCCGCCTCCTCGAGTGCTTCGGCAGTAGGATGCCGCAATTTTGTAGCCGTCGATGTGAAGACATTCTATTTTTTCTTGTGATAACCACGTCTCAGTAAAACATATCACGTTGTATTTCGGGTTATCATCGGTGAAGGCTTCAATTAGATGTAGTTTGTTATTTATGCTTTGTATATTCTGGAAAAGTATCTTAAAGTGTTCTACGGAAGTTCCGAAATGTATTAATTTGAGTGTCTTTGTTTTTGTATTTATTAGATGCGTATTGTTGTTCATGTATTTCTATTGGTAATGTGGTATTCTGGTGTAGACATGTCTCTTCGTTTATTGGTACATGTTTGCCGTCGATGTATAATTTATTGTTTCGTATTATGGCATACTGGCCATTTTTCCGTGCTTTCATCATTTCTTCGCGTAATATATGTCTAAATTTCCGTTCGTCTTTGCTCAGGAATTCGGACACATATAACCCAGTGCCTTGGAAATAATTGCCGTTCTCTAAAATGTACTTGGTCATTTTCTTGCTTAATAGTTCAATTACTATAGGTCGGGTTTTGTTATTGTTTCTTCCCATTCTACAGGTTTCCTCTATGTAGCCTGTCAGGTCTACATGCAGAATTTCATAAAACATGTTTATCAACCTGTTGTGTAGTTCATATTCTGGCTCGTTATAGTACTCAGTAAAACCATATATTACAATTTTTTTAGAATTATTTTCTGTATATTTAGCTTCTGGAATAGTTTTCATAAGTTTCAATTGTTTAATTTCATCCATCAGGATTTCCTTTTGCTTGTTTAAATTCTCAATCTTTTTGTTAATATTATCTATTTCTCGTGTTTTTTCTTCGTTTTGTTTAAACAATATATTTGTTCTTCCTTCAAATTCTTCTTTCAGTTTAGAAATAGCTTTTTTTATTTCATCCTCAATTGTATTTTTAATTTCTGATATTATATATTTATTATTTTCTTGGAGGCGTTGCATTATAATTTCACTTAAATTATTGAGTGAAAGATTTGCTGTAGCATGCTTATCTTTATCTTCGGAGCATAGTGTGTCGCCCAGAAAGCTCAAGTCCTCGGAGAGTGTCGAATTATTATGGTTTAGCGGTTTTTTACGCATGGTTATATTGTTGTCAGGAGTTTTTTCAACAGTTTGGTTTAATGATTGTGTTAATCTATCTGCATGCTGTCGTATTGGTGTATTTAAGTTGCCGGTTTTTGGTATTTTGCATCGGCATGTTTGACATTTCCATAAGTTCTTCTGTTCTGGGGTCATATTATGAAAAATAGTGGCTGAAATATTTCCGCACTGTAGATCATATCTATGTTTACAAAAATGGCATGTTATGTTTTCAGTATTATGCAGATTTTGTTTACATCCTGCACATTCAGCTTCCATTTTTAAGGGTTTTTGAAAATAGTGCCCTCTAGTGTGTAATAGCGTTGAGAAATCAGTATATGTGACTTCTGGCAAGGTTGGGATGTTATTTTTGCTACTTGACGCTAGATGGCGCTATTGTACTTTGAATACGCTAATTTTTATTTGTGGTTTTTATTTTGTGTTTCTAGTTATTAGTTCATGTTAGTTTAATCGGTCAAATACCTTTCTGGTGTGACATTTGGCAATATCCTGCTTGTTGTTCCAAATACCTTTGAGTAATGTTACACAGCACTTCGATTTTTGAAATCGTAGGTAAGTTTGGAAAATGTTCGTTAACGTAACACAAATTGTTTGTTTACATTACTTTTCTTGTAGGATTTCTTTGAACTATAGTTTTTAACACTGTCTGTAATTGAATTTTTCACTTTCATTTAGTTTTTATAGGGATATATGCACTTAAACTATTTATTAACATTTAAAATACACGGAGCTACTGTTTACGTGCGCACTGCAGCGCCCTCTCCCCTAGTATTACTAAACAAGATTGCCCTAATATTACTAAACAAGATTGCGCACGCTCAAAATATATATTTACGAAAATGAACTCTATTCTAACGCAATAAGGTACTAAATTGGTTGCATAATACACAGAGGCAAATCCGAGCCGAGAGGGATAGTTCGAACGGAGGCTGTTTGTCTCTTTCTAACACCTTGCCAGCATAAAAAAATGTTGTGATCAAAAGTTTTGTCTTCCCAAAAAACAATTGAATCACTTATATTTTTATCTTATTTTAACAATTGTAAGTCAGCAAATTAATAACAATCGCATTAATTTATTCGTATTTATTATTAAAACATAAACAACATAAATTTTTATTTTGCTTTTTTTTATTTTCTAGCGGTAACCCTGAACATTCTTGGCGCGTAATCAGCATTTAAAATGTTGTTTATATTTTTTTGTATTAAATTAATTTAAACTATTAAAATGGTGAAAAAGTGTTGCGTTTCTACTTGCAAAAGTGAATCCTATGGTGGTTGCAATATATCGTTCCACAGGTTAGCTAATAATAACATTTTCGTAAATCAAACAACTAGGGTGCCCATGAATTCTTGTTATGAGTCAAAATATGGGTGATGGATTTTAAAACTGTTGTACTATTGTTATAGTTTCCCAAAAAAATGTAGAAAGGCGATATAAATGGCTCAGCAGTCTATATGTGAAGCAAAAATACAAAAAAATCAGTCTGCACTTCGAATCTTCCCGTTTTTATTACTGCTAATTCCCGCTAATTATTAAAAGCCTATATTAGTAGTTTAAGGTCACAAACTGCGTAAGTTAAAACTTCAATACCAATCTGTGTTTAATAATCTTAGCAAACTCGGATTGGTCTCACATAGCTTAATCTCATAGTCACCCTATTAGAAAGGGACAGACGGCCTCCGTACTAACTGTTTCACTCGGCTCGTTTTTTGGTTAAAAATGCGCAGTCCTGTTTACTAATATTATGTCTATGAGGCTACCTTACGTAAAATTTTCAGGGGCCCGATTCTCCTAATTTTACTTAAGCAACATACGATTCACGTTCGACTCGATTCGACTGATATCCAATCCCGACTAGATTACGATTGAAGCGTATGTGGCATTCCGCTATTTTTTCTTTGAAATAAACGTTTTTATCCTTTTCTGTCATTCAATAATGAATCATTTTGTCTGCAAATGATTTACGATTGCAAAATGATTGTACAGCAAACTACCGTATAGACCAAAATCACCAAAATAGCAGACCAATCGCACACCAATCAAATGTCAATCGAATACGATTGGTCTTTTATTAGTAGCAGAATGCCCGATATGGTTAAAACTGCTATTACGATCATATTGCGATTCGATTTCTATTCGATTTTGACATTATTAACTTAGGAGAATCGGGCCCCAGATTAAATGTCAAAACGTACATCGATAGATATGAACGTTTGTTCGGAATTGTATAAAAACAGAAGGAACTTTTTTTCCTTATAAATACCTATAATGTATCAATTTATCAGGGCTAGTACAGCACTACAACTCATCTGCCTAGCCTTCTTTAACCGAGTTCCCAAAAAGGTCTGGATTTTTTTTTATTTTTCTTATATTTTTTACGTATGTTCTCCGATTACTTAAAGGCGCCTGCACCGATTTGCAAAATTATTTTTAGTTTAGTAATACCTACTTCTCACAGGTTATAATCTGATGATGGTTACCCTGAGATATCGAAGGCAGCTTTCGACGGTTGTAGACATGCGAAGGGTAAAAATTTACCATTTAGTTGTACGTGTGAACACATTTAAAACGGTGAAGTTTTACCGAAATCCCGTAGTAAGACCGGTTATCAGACTTTGCTGGCTTCTGAACCTTTAACGACAGAAAAAGATGTTCAAATGACGGCCAGGGTCAACGTGCCTTCCGAAACACGGAAATTACTGAAACACCTCACATTTTGGATGCCCCCAAAGTCTGACAACTGGTCTGGTTGGTCTGACAACTAGGTTGAGGAGACAAGATAGGCAGTCGCTTTATTGTAAAGCAGTCCACACATTGGAAGCTGAACCCAGCCTAGTTGAGAAAAGGCTAGGCAGATGATGACTAAACGAGCGGTAGGTATAGGCAAAGTTTCATTAAACCACAAAGATTTTTTTAAAGTCTGGTTATCCCATATAGTGACATAAGTATAATAATTCCTATTATTCATGCTAATTAAGCGTAATTATTAAATGGTTTTTATAAAATACAATGTAGTATTTAACGAAATTTTCCTGTAAACAAAAGCTCAGTTATCTAAACCTAAATATAAATACTGTTTACTTATGAAGTGTTACGGTGAAACTATAGTGATACATCCAAACTTAATATTATAATTGCGAAAGTAGGTAACTCTGTCTTTCTGTCTGTCTTTTCTTCACGCCTAAACTACAGAACCGATTTCATTTGTGTGAAATTTGGTACAGGCATAGTTTGGAACTTGAGAAAGGATTTCTTTTCGCTCACACATTTTCCTTTCGCAGGTATACTGGAAGATATTTCTTTATTTATATTATGATATAAGCATTACATTTGTTTTTTTTTTTTTGGCAGGGGGAAAATCCTCATGGACTTCCCTCCACCTGGGGTCGGTGGAGGGGGTGTGCCGGACTCTTACCGGCTAAAAACCCACCCAGCGTTGCCTTCTATTACCTATTGTCGAGGGCACGGGTATCGCCAAAGCATTCTTCCGCACCCCCGACAGGTATTGGCCCGCCAGATGTTCGAAGGCGGGCCCCGTCAGCCTCTGTGGCCGTCACCCAGCGGCCACAGCAAACTCCATTAAGAGAGGCGCGCGCAACACAACGCCACCGTCTCGAGGCCTGTTTCTGATCGGACGACAGACGCCCCTAGCGATGCCCACCACGTCTGCTGCGGGCGGGGAGAGAGGAAGCAGTTTCTCTCTCCCTTTCCGCCGCCTCCTTTAAAACCATCACATCCTCACAAAAGGAGGCGACGGCGTTCCACCCTTCTTCGCTGCCGACCATGCAGGACACGCTAGATCATGGCGCTGCGTTGTCCATGCTGGGCATTCCAACAACGTGTGCAGCGCCGAGTCCTCGCTGCAGATCCCACAGTGGTGGCATTCGGGCGTGGGCTCCCGGCCTATGCGACACAGGAACTTTCCGAAACACCCATGTCTGGTAAGAACCTGTGTCAGGCGGAAGCTGAGGGCGCCGTGGCTTCTCTCCAGCCACTCCTTCATAACGGGCCTGACCGCCGCGACAATGGCGTGCCCTGCCGTGGGTCGCGCAAGTCGCTGGTCCCATTCCACCATTAACACCTGGCGGAGCTCTGCCCTGCGCACCTCAACTTGTCGAGGCACGAGACACTCACCCCGCTGCACTGCTTCCTCGCGCCATGTATAGAGTGACGCGAGGACTTTCCCGTCTAGGTCCCATGGTGGGGATCCGGCTAGGAGGCATGCCGCTTCAAAGGAGATCGTACGGTATCCCCTTATGACCCTGATGGCCATCGCTCGCTGAGGTCTTCGCAGCACTGCAAGATTGCGGGCCGTCAGGGTGTTCGCCCACACTGGCGCGGCGTAGAGCGCCATCGCCCGCACGACCCCCATATAGAGCCTCCGGCAAGAGGTATTGGGTCCCCTGAGGTTGGGCAGTAGGCGTGAGAGCGCAGAAGCTGCGGCCAACAATCGGGGAGCGAGACGTTGGAAATGCGGCCCGAAGTCCCACCGACTGTCGAGAACGAGACCGAGGTATTTCATCGTCGATTCGACAGCGATGGTGACCCCTCCTACTACGATGCTAGACCCCAGAGGTCCCCATGGAAGCAGAGGGCCTCAGACTTGTGCAAGGCCACCTCGAGGCCAAGACGCCGGATCCTACCCACGACCTGCGCGACACTGGCTGTGGCCCGAATGGCCGCCTGTCGGTACGTCTTCCCACGTGCTGTTACTAGCGTGTCGTCAGCGTAGCATATCACCCTGACGCCGCACATAGGGGTATTTTGCATTTTTAGCCGGGCGAAACTAGTAAAAACAAACTTTCACATAAAAGAAAAAAATTCTACTTGTTAGCCAGCCAGGTAACTACTGAACGAAATCTGAGCTTTTTTGGACTCCTACCCATACGCCAGCTACCCACAAATCTGTCAGAACTTGGTTGTTGTCACATGCACTCACGTCAGTTACTGGCTACATTAAAAACGTGCCGTGTTTGATACCTCAGAGTTTTTTTATTGTGAGTCAGATAACCAAAACTACTATGGATTATCATAATACAGGTAAGAACAGTTTTATTTGTTACGATTTACTAATGTTTACGTGTATTTTTAAGATTCAAAATCAATTTTTGAAGTTCAACATTTTTAAACGTTTTTTTGTATGAATTCTACTATTCTCAGGGATTAAAGTTATCCTTCCGAGTGTTTCCGGGTAACGATTTCTGTTGTAACATATTACAAAATCTGTCAGGTGATAGATATTACACACATTGGGTGCTACTTTTTGCTACTTTCGACAAAACTTAGACTTTTCTGCTGGTGTTAGCTAAAAACCATTAACCATTATTTTCAAGCAAAGTAGCAAAAAGTAGCACCCAATGTGTGTAATATCTATCACCTGACAAATTTTGTAATATGTTACAACAGAAATCGTTACCCGGAAACACTCGGAAGGATAACTTTAATCCCTGAGAATAGTAGAATTCATACAAAAAAACGTTTAAAAATGTTGAACTTCAAAAATTGATTTTGAATCTTAAAAATACACGTAAACATTAGTAAATCATAACAAATAAAACTGTTCTTACCTGTATTATGATAATCCATAGTAGTTTTGGTTATCTAACTCACAATAAAAAAACTCTGAGGTATCAAACACGGCACGTTTTTAATGTAGCCAGTAACTGACGTGAGTGCATGTGACAACGATCAAGTTCTGACAGATTTGTGGATAGCTGGCGTGTGGGTAGGAGTCCAAAAAAGCTCAGATTTCGTTCAGTAGTTACCTGGCTGGCTAACAAGTAGAATTTTTTTCTTTTATGTGAAAGTTTGTTTTTACTAGTTTCGCCCGGCTAAAAGTGCAAAATACCCCTATGTGCGCCGTGGAGAAGCGCACCGCGCAGGACCCAATCGTATCCAATGTTCCACAGGAGAGGGCCGAGAACTGACCCCTGAGGAACACCGCACGTCATCTTTCGACGACCCCATCCTTCTCGACCCGGGTACACGACAGCCCTTTCCGACAAATAGGCCCCGATTATGCGACGGAGGTACCCTGGCACTCCATGAGAACGGAGCGCCTCCTTTATTGTATTCCAGGGCAGGGTGTTGAACGCGTTGGCGATGTCGAGCGACACCGCCAAGACCACCTCGCCCCGGGCGACTGCTTCCTCGGCCAGGACCCTCACGCGCATGATCGCGTCAACTGTTGAACGCCCCTTACGGAAACCATACTGGTTGTCCGCCAGATCCGGCCCCTCTCCGGTCATGTGCTGAATAAGGCGGTCGGCGATGATTCGCTCAAAGATTTTTCCAACCTCATTCAGCAACACAATGGGCCTGTAGGGCCATAACCTTTGTTAATTCATTCCTTCCTGTCTTCTTTGTTATTATGTGTGTGTACATAAATTGTAAATACATAAATAAAGGACGTAGGATAGTTTTTATTACAAAAAAAAAAATAATAATAATCCGGACATACAGCGCCATCTATCGGTAAAAACTAAAATCTGCCGGAAGTCACTATTCCACGCGAACGAAGTCGCGGGGCAAAAGCTAGTACCCAATTAGTAAGGTATAAAATTACTGAACACTTTGAACATGCTTTGGTAAACAATAATCAGAGGTTTACTGTCCATCAGACGTCTAGACTCAACGAAAAACAATGATCATTCACAGCCTTTTGTATTGTCCCACTGCTGGGCACAGGCCTCCTCTCACACAGAGAAGAATGGTGATTTCAGACTTCATAGTCCAGGATTCTTCGAGATGTTTTCCTATACATTTAATCAGTCATTGGTGTCCATGATATAGTTACAAAGAAAGTACCTACATAAAAACTTAGAAACGTTACATTGATACCTAGGTACTTGTCTGATCTGGAATCTATACTATTATTATAAAGCTGAAGAGTTTGTTTGTTTGTTTGAACGCGCTAATCTCAGGAACTACTGGTCCGATTTGAAAATTTCTTTCAGTGTTAGATAGCCCATTTATCGAGGAAGGCTATAGGCTACTTTTTATCTCGGTACGGGAAGTAGTTCCCACGGGATGCGGGTGAAACCGCTGGCGGAAGCTAGTCACAGTCACAGATATACACTTACTTGAGAGGTTTTTGATTTTACCCAATAGGCCTTCCGCTTGTTACGCAGATTACCATTTCTTTTTTAAATTTAATGCAAATTGTTTTCAATTCGATATTTTTACATTTCCACTATTTAGCACATTGTCTGTAACTTGATTGTAAAGTAGTTAAAAATTACTCATGGTGTTTCCCCTAGCGACATTGTTCTTTGACTTTTGACTAAGAAAGACTAGTATTGAGCTCCTTAGATGCTTTTTACATAATTAATATACAAGTTTAATTAGCTATGTTTTACATTAATTTAATATTTTACGTGTTAAATCTAGTGTTAAATAGTGAAGCAGGCATTACATTCAGTAAGTAAAGATTTTAATTTCCAGAATTAATTTTAGTATAAGGCCATCTGTAGATAAGTTTTACTAACTTCTTCTTCCTCCTGCCCGGTTCCCAATTTTATCTGGGGTCGGCGAAATATGTCATTCTTTTCCATTTTCCCGCATCACTCGTCATACTGACACTCACTCTCTTCCTATTCATGTCATCTTTCAGGCAATCCATCCATCTTTTCTTAGGTCTTCCTCTTCCTCTCCACCCGTCTACATACATTTCAGTTTTACTAAAGTAAGTAGCGATGAAGGAGATTGGCGAACAATAGAATGCTCTTAAGCTCATACATTTCTGATAAGTACACATCATCATCCTCCGAGCCTTTTCCCAATCATGTTGAGGTCGGCTTCCAGTCTAACCGGATTCAGCTGAGTACCAGCGCTTTACAAGAAGCGACTGCCTATCTGACCTCCTCAACCCAGTTACCCGGGCAACCCGATACCCCTTGGTTAGACTGGTGTCAGACTTACTGGCTTCTGACTACCCGTAACGACTGCCAAGGATGTTCAATGACAGCCGGGACCTACAGCTTAACGTGCCATCCGAAACACAGCCAATGGTGTCTAAGATATACTTAGAAAATACATACAAACTTAGAAAAGTTGCATTGGTACTTGCCTGACCTGGAATCGAACCCGCGGCCTCATACTTGAGAGGATGGTCCTTTACCCACTAGGCCACCACGACTCTTTTATCTCTTTTATTTCTGATAAGTACACAAATATGCGAATATCTCTTTTCCTAAATGTCCCACGAGATAACGCCCATAATTAAAGTTATTCTTAATTACCAGCATGTCGATTCTATAAAATATCACAACTCACTTCGACATCACTCTCACTTCGACTTCGATCTAAAGGTAGAATTCCGTGGACGCGACAATAGTCAACCTTTGAAAATGTATGGCACCGTTGTCGAGGCCCGTGACAGTCGCGCGCGGCCGACGAATTTCGTAAGCTGCTCGCGGCATTGTCAAAAATTTAATTCTGGTTTTACTAAAATTCTATAGATGTTATTAAGCGCTAGACCATGTTGAGAAGCGTACGGCCGCGAGCGGCTCACGAAATTCGTCGTCCGCGCGCGACTGTCGCAGCCCTCGGCAGCGGTGCCATACATTTTCATAGGTTGACTTTTGTCGCGCGCGGCTGCGACAATCGCGACCCACGGAATTCTACCTTAAAGTTTCGTGATTGACATTGTCAAACTACACTAGCGCTTCACTAGAAATCAGAAATCAGAAATCAGAAATGTTTTATTTGTCAAACATAGGTGTAACATTATATAGGTCTTACAAATAATAAAGTGCGCTATGTTTTGTCAACAATGACATACAAATTAATATACAATTATAATACATGTAAAAAAAGAAAACATGAATTTAGCATTACAAAAAATACAATACTTAATGTTAGATAAAATTATCATTTAAAAACTCATCTAGCCTATAATAACATTTTTTAAGCAGTAGCTGGTGTAGGGTACATTTAAACTTTAATACTGGCATACGCTTAATCGCGTCAGGTATTTTATTATAGACTTCGGGAGCAATGCCAAAAAAACTTTTCTTCATTAGTGCTGTTTTACATTTGACATGGCATAATGTGTTGAGGTATTGAGCACGTAGCGGCATTTTCTTTACTGTAGCCAGTTTTTGAAATAAATGTGGGTTTTTTTTTACAAATAATGCTGTTTCGAATATGTATAAAGCTGGGAAGGGTAAAATATTATATTTTTTAAAATATGGAATGCAACTGTCTGTCTTTTTTAGGCCAAACATTGACCTTACACACCTCTTTTGTATCCTAAACACGACTTCCCGGTTTGTTGACTGTCCCCAGAAAATTACACCATATCGCAAAACCGAGGATACCAATCCATGATACGCCATTAGTAGTGTTTCAGTGTTCACTTTTTTTGACAGTTGAAATAAAAGGTACGCTGATTTACTCAATCGCTTGCAAATTTCTTCCAGATGCGGTTTCCAAGTTAACTTATCATCAATAGTAACACCCAAAAATTTTGTATTGCTGACTTCTTCTATTTTAATATTATTATAGGTGACATCAACTGGAGTGTTAACTAGCCGTTGGTGGAAGTGCATAATTTTGGTTTTATTTAGATTAATTACTAGATTATTGTCAATAAGCCATTTAATTATTTTAGAAAGAGTATTATTTATGTCAATTTGGTAATTATTTGGATTGTCGCATTTTATAATAGCCGTGCTGTCATCAGCAAAAAGCACCATTTCTTGACTTATCATTTTAGGTAGGTCGTTTATGTATATTAAGAATAGCAGGGGTCCCAAGATGCTACCCTGAGGTACGCCATATTTACACTATCGAGCGTGTTGACAAGTTGAACTAAATCAAAGTCGAGATTTTGACAGATTTGTCAAAATCTGTCTATCTATAGGGGAGGTAGGGGAGAGATGGGCAGTTGGGAGACATGATCAAATCAGAATAAAAGGGGGGTCCTTTTATTCTGATTTCTGATCATAGTTTTGTTTTTTTTTAATTGGGTAGTTTACGTTACCGACTGGTAACGGTGTTCATCCATAGACTATCTGTCATTTCTGTGAGTTGTCAAGAACAAACACTCGTAAAAGTACTTAAATATTTTGTTGCGGTTTCGGATCGTTATAAAGAGAAAACTAATGAAAGGTATGTGTATTTTCTATTATTAATTATTGATTGTCAAAATCTCCAGTTACAATTATAGTAAGTCGATGATTGCTGACAGTATTCTACTTGTGTAGCCCTTTCATTTGATACCCATATTGAGGGGGCTGTGCCATTTTGTGCCGGCGGCCATATTGGATTTAATTAAAGGTGTATACAAAATTTCAGACCAATCGGTTGACAGGAAGAGGGTGAAATTTGAATTACTAAATTTGATCCAAGAATAAATAATAAAACAAACGGGGTGAGCTAAATAAAACCGTTTAAATATCTCGTAATGTTGAAACTGATTGTAATTTTTAGGAAAGCTCTTTCATTATATCTAGCCGAATATAAGAAATGGCAATAAAAGTTGATAATGATCTGTAAAATCTGATTTTTTATGCAATAAATTGTGAAAAAGTGCCCATCCCTCCCCTACCTCCCCTAAAGTATGAAATGACATTACGAATCGAAGTGAAATGCGAGTTGTTGATCGAGTTTTATAGAATCCCAGTACAGAGCTCTCGTTGATTATCAATTTTATAGCTGGCCGCCGATACCCCAGGGTCCATATAGAAATTTGCCTATTGTCCTTTGCAAATGTACCTAAAACCCCTTCGTATGAGTCATATAAAAAGGTATAATAATTTCCAGCTTATTATATTAATTAATTATTAGGATTTATTTACATAGTTATTTACAACTCAAAAAAGAATTCTATCCTAGTAGAACAATTAAAAAAAACACTATATCTAAAAAGCGTCAAAAAATTCATCCCCATCGCTGTCAATTGGGAGCATAGGTACCCAAGAGACTGGCAGCATTACCTCGTTGGATGGCCATGCTGATCCTTTGTCCGAGGCCTTTGCCAGCCCTTTGCCAGCGTTTTGGTCACGAAAAGCGTCAAACAGCCGCCTGAACAGATCTTTAATAAGTGATTCTTTTTACAGATGCAAATTCAGAAATGTCGGTAGATAGAGTGAATGATCTGACTTGCAGTTCACAAATTACCAACGTCGCGGGTTGTACGTACTTGCATCAATGGAATCACGTTTATTCTCAAAACTGGGTAGGATTCGGTAAGTATTCTATAAACCTTAGAGATTCGATACTAAACTGACGCTCAGCCGCCGAATGTGAGCGAACGTTACGAAATTTATTGTTTTCCGTACATATTATTTATTAGGTCACATGTAGCCGACACGTTATGCGTAATATGCATAGTCGCTGACAATCGGCAGCTGACATTTAGTTTAGTTTGAACGCAGTCTTAGTAAAAGGTATGTTTTTTTTTAACGAATTGTGCATTTGTCGTGCCGTAACAACTTTTTTACAGCACGTTTTTTATTGCGAACCAGAAAAACTAACCACCGTGCCGCCGTACGGTGGATTTACCGTACCTATATTTTCATTGCATTTAGGGTGTTTCTACATGGTGCATGAAGCAGGAGCAAGTTAACATGCGCAAGTGACAAGTGACAAAAGCACGCGGGTGGGTATTTTACTTTGGTACATGCGCGAGTTGCTGGACCCGCACGTTTTTAAAATGCATGTAACCTGCGCATGTGCCTTAATATGCGCAAGCTACTTGTACCGTGTAGACTCACCCTTGAAGAAGCGAGTTTTTCTAGTGTTTTATTAACTAATATTTTAATTACAGATGGCACGATAACCAACTACACGACTGTAAGAGCTTATACCAGCAAATACACTTTGACTCTGGAGAAATTTGATAACCTGACAACCATTTACAGTAACTTCGTTTCTAATGACGTAAACAATAATAATGTGATGTCTATGCAACTACAATGTGGCGGAAACCCGAACAAAAACGTCATCAATTTAGTTGATAATGGCTATTGTGAGTATTTTGATAAAAATCTTTAATCGAATCGAATTCAAAAGAGAGGTTCTCAGTGAGGGCTGAGGGATTGTTCGCGCGAGTTACCGTGGCCCTGGTACATAAAAGGCCAACGACGGAGCACGACGGTTTTTAGTCAGTAAGAGTCTGACACTCCCTCACCGCTGCTAACCCACAGCGGGAGGGGTCATTTGATGATTTTTGACGTCTTTAAAAAAAAAAAGTTCTCAGTGAGACATGTTCCTATGTATGTTTGTGCGCGATTAAATGAAGATAAAACAAGATAAACATATGCATATCCTAAAAAGCTTTTCTACAGTTAAATAAAACCGACTTTATTGAAATCACTTTACCCATTTATATATATTTACCTACACACTACCTGTGTGACATCACATACCTATATCTGTATTAGTTAAAACTGCATCAAAAACAATACGTTCATTATATAGCTTTTTGCGGGGACTTTCACTATATATTTAACATTTTCATTTAATTTCAGATCACTACACCGTGGATTTTATCGTCACATATACTGATAAACCGTTCAAGTTTAACTGCCAGCAATATTCCAGTCTTTCAAAATGTAAGTAAACTAACCCTGTCTGCGATGAAGTCTGTTCACTATAAAATACTGGCTGTTTACCCAATAATACATACACATATACATTCTCTCAAAGCTTCACTTGTGTTGCGAGGGGACCGTTTTCACTCAAAAATAAATTATTTATACTAAATTTTCAAAATCGCAGTAACACATTGCGTGCGAACATATCTAAAATGTCCGCGAAATTGCAACCTTTGTGCTCGAACACATGCTAGCTGTGGACTCGCGTCTACATTTTGACACAAGGCAATTGTGGACGAAGTTTCGACGTGTTTTCTCTGTAACATCTTATGGTGCAAGTAACTTGCGCATGTTGAGGTACATACGCAGGTAACATGAATTTTAAAAAACGTGCGGATCCAGCGACTCGCGCATGTAACAAAGCAAGATACCCACCCGCGTGCTCTTGTCACTTGCGCATGTTAACTTGCTCCAGCTACATGCACCGTGCATTCTAACTACCAGATGCTTATTTGTTTCAGATGTGTACGTGGCCTGGATTAACTCCGAAGGGAATAGAGTAATAGTATTCAAAAACAGTCCAGTTCAAGCCGACTTTTCGCTATTAAAAACTCACAATGGTTCAATACTATGTTGTATTTACTACGTAGAAACAACTACTGAAACTTCAGTGGATATAAGACGCTTTGTCAAAAGCAAAACTTTGTTCGTTTATCAAGAAAACTTATCAGGGAATGATTTTATAACGAACACAGTTGTAACTTCAAGTAAGTGTCAAGCTTGTTTTTAGTTTTCAAAAAAATAATCAGTACACTCATAGCAAGATAGGTATGTAGTTGTGAGCCTCGGTCAGGCATAAAAGTAGACTCGAGAGCCCCGAGAGCACACCCAAGTACCACCATCAATTAAAAAAAAATCATCGTTTGACTACATTGTTAGTGAATTTGGGCCTAAACTTCGGCCGATAGTCCGATGGTTGACTGATAGAGTATTTCGATGTCAATGGTGAATCCAATGAAACTTACTACCATTCATTTTCATACTGATTTTATAAGCCCGAACAACCTATCGGCCGACTAAAAGTTTGCAGGGTGCGAAAGCGACGCTCTTATGTGTAAAATAATACACTTGATAAGTAGTTTTCATACACAATAATTACGCTAGTATAACTAAGGGAGACAGAGTAATTAATGAGAATAATTTAAATATTTCAGCTGAGAAAAACTATCGCGAGAATACACCTAACATATCAGTGACCGCAGAAACCACAAACAATGTTTTAAACAAAAGTGTTGAAATAGAAACAGAAACAAACAAACAAGAAAATTCAAATAAAGAAAACATCGATGCCTATTTAAGAAAACTTAAATTAAACATACCTGGCGATAACACAAAAAAATCAGAAACAGCAGAACCAAATGAAAATCCTAAAAGTAATAAAGAGGATATTCTCGATGTCAGTACTCGGAGATCTGAAACGGTTAAAAAAACAGAGAACGAATGTGTTTACGATGAAACAGATTCAGTAAAGAAAATTCCAGATAACTCTAAACGAAATCATAAAATGAAAAATAAGTCTAATGATATTATTGAAAGCAGAATTGGTTCTCCGAATGAAAATCCTCGGGATGATATTAGTCTTCCTAATGATCAAAAAGGTGTATTTGAAATTACTTCATCTAAAGCAGAAGGAGAGATTTCTAAAGTGATAGATTTAAGGAATGAGACTGAAAATAGTAGCACTGGTATGTTCTTCATCATCATCATCATCTCCCGAGCCTTTTCCCAACTATGTTAGGGTCGGCTTCCAGTCTAACCGGATTCAGCTGAGTACCAGTGCTTTACAAGAAGCGACTGCCTATCTGACCTCCTCAACCCAGTTACACGGGCAACCCAATACCCCTTGGTTAGACTGGCGACAGACTTACTGGCTTCTGACTATCCGTAACGACTGTATGTTCTTCATCATCGGCCTTTTTATATTCCCACTCTAGCTAGGCTTCTTCCCTTTCTAGCCATGTCAACTTTCACACAATCCATTCATCGTTTCTTTGGATGTCTCCTTCCACAGTATCCGTCTACATTCATGCTCATCACCTTCCTCATAACATTATCGTCATTCAACAATTCAACAATTTCCGAATATTTATATTTTTATATTTTCTGGGGACTATTGTTCCACCACTTCTTCTTCCCAGCAAAAATACATAGGAAGTGGTGAAGGGCGGGCGTTTTGGGGTTTGTCTTTTGTAAATTTGACCTTCAAAAAGTGCTGTTTTACAGCGTACTTTGAATAAATGACTTTTTAATATAATGCTGAAAACTCTGTTTCAGATAAAGAAGGCGATCATAGCAATCTTATTATTATAATAATATATATATGTGCAACGTTGTTTATTGTTATAGTTTTATTTATAATAATAAAATGTTGCTGCAAAAAGAAACCTGCAACGCGACCACCGATGCCATTACCAAATAATGAAGTGAGTTGTGACTCATTAACGCAAAACTAATAAGTTTTAGGTCCCCGGATCTTCAAAAGAAAAAGACCTATAATGCTGTGTTCAAATATAACAGCCTCCGAACGTTACGCAGTTCATTGTAGTTTTAATTCCGAATATATTCACTTTTTCGTTCACATCTAACCATTCAATATGCTTAAAATGCATGGACGTTGACTGGTTGGTCTGGTTTGAACGCCGCCTAATGGCGTCCAGGCTAATTTGTTCCTTACATAAAGTCCATAAAATTCTTCGTCTTCATAATCCCCGAATTTTCATGAACTCAAATGTTTGTTTTTCAGCGGCCATTTTATTTAAACTTATTGTTCGAGAAAGAATGTGAACGAGAAAGGCAGGCTATCGAGCAACCTGTATATGAAGAAATAGACAACTAGCCGTATACCTGCCTTAGTTCGGATTACACTTTTAAGTATAAATAAAGAAAAAACAGAGTACAGATTGTAAATAGTTTTTTTTATCTTCTTCTTCTTTCAACTTCTCCTTCTTTCCTTCTCAACGATGAATTGATCTGATGGAGCTGCATATTTTATTTCCTAACAATCTCTAGTATCAGAGCTTTCTCAAATCCGCCTGACGGCCTCTGACGTGGAATTGTAACAACGACTGCTACTGAGTAGCTTTCCGGGACGTCCGCTTCACGTGCCCTCCCAGACACAAGGGTGTAACATTTCCAACTTCCAGATTCTGGGCTGCTTTGTGAAAGTTATTAAAGAGAAGTAGAGATTTCGGCAATCGATCACAGGACCTAGGGCACAGCAGCTGCGTCTTTCGAATAAATACAAGGCCAGCTATGGTTCCTGGACAAATGATAATGACCTTCTTTACTAATTTGTTTCTTTGTAAAATCATTAATGACACACCAAACCAAAATATGTGCCTATGTCATGCTCACTATCATGCAGGATATACATATAGTAGGTATCTATGTTTGTTACTTGCTTTTGTGGTTCAACATAGCATGAAATGTGGTAAGTTTTTTACTTACCACATTTCATGCTCACACACAAATAAATCTACTCCAATCTGTAAAACTTTCCCAATCAACATTGAACCTTATGTCTAAGTGATAAAGTTGAAAATCTATTTGATAAAGACAGATTGTAGTATCTTGATGCACTGGCGCCTGAACTTACAGACATGGGTATAAGTCTGCCCTTTTTTAAAGAAAATCGTCAAATGACCTCTCTGTTCATGTTCCTTCTTAAGCCCTTTATGTACCAGGGCCGCGGTAACCCTTTAGAACTTCCTACGCTTTATTTGAAGGGCCGAAATCGCTTTGTGGGTTTAAGAAACTTTCACGAAGCAGCCAGAAGCTTTGAAGTTGGTGATTGATACATCCGTGCATCGGAGAGCACGTAAATGTCGGTCCTGCGCCTTATCTCCCTTCGGTGGTGTCGGATTGCCGTCCCATCGCGTTATGAGAGTGAAGGAACAGTGAGTGCACCTGTCTCTACGCAAATGCTCGTGCACTATAATATGTCCTGCGCAGTTGGCTAATCTCCTTACGTGAGAACAGCCGCCGTAGCCGAGAATCGGCTAGGATAACATCATATACCTATCGGCTATTTTTAGCCATGCCCCAACTCTATAGAAAACAAGCTACTATACTACTACCTACTATTATAAATGACCAGGAAAGCTACACAATTAATTATGCATTGTTATCACAAGGAAAACTGGCCGCTTTTGATATTCGTCTGGTTTCGTTCTTATTTACCTACATATTGTTATAATTATCCGTTCTCCGCCATTTGACAGGACAATTGCATAAAGAGCAGTGATTTACGGAATTGTAAACAAAGTTAAAATGATTTTAACTGTCTATTCTCTGTTTGTACTGACAGTATTTCCTGGATTTTTTATTTGTTTGCCGAACAGTAAGTTGTTTTTAAAACTAAACTAACCCCTGCACCGTTCATCCCTACTAATATTATAAATGCGAAAGTAACTCTGTCTGTCTGTCTGTTACGCTTTCACGTCTAAACCACTGAAGTGATTTTAATAAAATTTGGTACAGAGATAGCGTAAGAAAGAACTTTTGAACTCCCGGACTTTTGAAGAATTCTCTTGGAGACACGATATAACCGAACTTTATGCGGGCGAAGCCGCGCGCGGAAGCTAGTTAGTTGTAGTCATCTGATGATTATCCTGCCTTAGGCCGGCGGCATTACACTTTTACTTTTCGCTCCAATAATTAACTTACGATATAAATGTAAACCCCCTTCGTAAGTAGCTTACAGTAATTCCTTAGAACTTTTTACAACTAACGGAAATTCGCACCCAATTTGTTATTGTTTGCTCAAACTTTTATTATTCTTGTAAAAAATATATATCTTCTTATTAATCGTGCTGTATTTTAAAAAAAAACTGAATAAATGCTATCTTCTGATTCTTCAGTACGTGTATTAGTCGCTTCCGGTTCCTATCTATATTTAAATTTTAAATAGGTAACTTCTTGCTTTTGTAAAACAATCACTTATGGTAGATTCACTAGGTATCACTACTGTAAAAGTTGTCTGTTAGAAAGAGTACCTCGATAAATGGGCAAAAGTAAGTTCGAACCAACTTCGTCCTGGGCCTCATAATATTGTCATAATGTTTTATTATAATATAAGCTGTATTTCTTTTTCAGATATTTATTTTAAAGACGCTCCATACTTCTTCGGTTACAATGTAAATGATGTGTTAAACATCGACATACTAATGATTAACAAACCAAATGACATGACGTTTTATATTTATATTTCCCCCGGCATTCCCGGTAAGTAATTATATTTGTATTATATACGTTCTACGTGGCGGAATCGCGAATCGAATTAATGTGACGGATGTCGACGTCGTGCCATACTGTGCAACGTCACGTCAGCTATTCAAAAGAAAATCGCGCCGCACCGGTAAAATCGGTCCAGTAGTTTTTGAGTTAATCAATTACGAACAAACAAAAATATTTTTTTTCCTCTTAGTAATAATAGTATAGATTGTATTTATTTACTTCATCTTCAGGCAAGAAATTCACACTCCCAGATATCGAAGGTCACATTCAGTTGGGCACAGTAACACTTAAGTCTGTCAGTTATACAATCGATCTGGAATTGCGTGATGGGACCTCAACTATCTGTACAGTGATAATAGCCGAAGGAAAATTGATAGATTATCAAAACTGTGAGTACTAAAATTATAGATGTAATGTACACACTACAACAGGGACCCGATTTTCCTAATTTTACTTAAGCGACATATGATTCACATTCGACTGAGATCCAATCACGACTCAATTACGATTGAACCGTATGTGGCATTCCGCAATTTTTTTTTTAATAAACGTTTTTATCCTTTTCTGTCATTTTATAATGAATCATTTTGTCTGTAAAAGATTTACGATTGTAATATGATTGTAGAGTAAACTACCGTATAGACCAAAATGGCAGACCAATCGCAAACCAATCGAATGTCGTTGGAATACGATTGGTCTTATATTAGTAGCAGAATGTCCAATATGGTTAAAACTGTTATTGCGATCATATTGTGATTCAATTTCTATTCGATTTTGACACGATTAACTTAGGCTGCGAACGCACAGGCAGGTGGCTTGCTTAGCGCCTAGTGTCTAGCGCGTCACCTAGCTAGCGAGTAGCCCCGTAAAACGAACGTTCTAAAATGAACGCGACCGGCTGCACTAGGCGCTAAGCAAGCCACCTGCCTGTGCGTTCGCGGCCTTAGGAGAATCGGGCACCTGTGTTCAAATTAAATTGACTGTCAGCCGCCGATGGTGAGTGAACGCTCAGTGAACGTCACGAAGTTCATACATACATACACAGGTATTCACTTTTTCGGCCATAGTTCCCATAGTTTCCCCATTCCTAGTCCATTAGTATCCCATCACAATAACCCCAGTAGTAGTAGTTTATTCCATAGTTGGCAATAGTTTAGCACCGAACCAGGGATTGTCCTTGGGTACATTTCTATGGTGTATACAGGGATAATCATCGGTTTTGTGTCACCACCTCATTATAGTTGTCTCAAAAGGGCTTCAGCGTGTTGGCTTCGGCCCCACGTTCGCCTTCCAAAAATCGACGCACATAAAAATAATGATTAATCTAAATAATTTCTGTTTCAGCTACTACGATTGTGTACAATAAAGATTGTTTAAACGATGGATATTGTACCATTCTTGTGGATTTTAATAAGTGTCCTTATCGAAGTGAGTATGTAGGTAGTAATATTAGTCTAAGATTCCATCTAGAGGCGACCTTCACCGATCTGCTTACCGGTTGAGAAGTAATTTTTATCTGGTTGCCTAAACACTTCCTTTCAAACTTAAATCAAAATCTGATCCTCTTGATTTTTTTTGGAATTCTTTACTTATTTATAACTAGCTTCTGCCCGCGACTTCGTACGCGGATCCTGTCCCTTATGCCAGCGACTACGGGGTCAGCAAAATCAAAGATCTGAATCGTCTGATATTGAATTTTAAGGGCCCGTTGACTTGAAAACAACGGAATACGCATAGCCATTAGAAACGTTCCATATATTTAATTTTTGTACTTCAACGGCAAAAGCACAGCAGACTAAACAAAACGCTGAGAACTGAACCGCAATAGACGCGACCATAGGGATAAAAGTAGTGATTCTAATTAGTCCGCATTTAAGTTGTGTGTGGCAAAAATATTACACGTATTATTACGTTAAAAAACATTAAATGTTACTGAGATGACAAAGTCGTGATGACTTAGTGGAAGTCGTGGTGGTTTAGTGGGTAGAGAACCAATCTCTCAAGTATGAGCTTACGTCTTTGATTCCAGGTCTGGCAAGTACCTGCCAATGCAACTTTTCTAAGTTCGTTTGTACTTTCTACGTATATTTTGGATACCAATGACCGTTATTTGGAGGGCATGTTAAACTGTAGGTTCCGGCTGTCATTGAACATTCTTGGCAGTCGTTATGGGTAGTCAGAAGCCAGTAAGTCTGACCAGTTTTACCAAGGGGTGTTGGGTTGAGCGGGTAACCGGGTTGTGGAGGTCAGATAGGCAGTCGCTCCTTAGGCTTGGCCGTCCAGAGTGGAGTCGCTAGAGCAGGGTTAGTAGCCCTGCTCGGAGGATAGGTGCCTCGTGGTAAGTGACCCACAGGGAGCGTGTAATCTGCGTTTAAAATCCGCCGAGGTATCCTCACATTTCAACCGCTCATGTCCATGTTGCCCTCTTGTTGCTATTCAGTGACTGATTCCCGGGGGCCCAGTAAGTGAGCTGGCGAGTCTCCACCTGCAATTTTTACATGTATCTAATACATTGTCATCGGCAGGTGCCATAGTTCCCGTAGTTTCCCCATTCCTAGTCCATTAGCATCCCATCACAATAGCCCAAGTAGTTTTCACCCACAGTTAGCAATGGTATAGCACAGAACCGGGGATTGTCTTTTTTTAACGACGTCCACCGGGGATTGTCCTTGGGTTCATTTCTATAGTGTATAAAGGGATAATCGTCGGTTTTGTGTCACCATTTCATTAAAGTTGTCTCAAAAGGGCTTCAGCGTGTTGGCTTCGGCCCCACGTTTGCCTCCCAAAAATTCGGAACTCTGTAGTCCCGAGGTCTGGAAGAGACATACAAAATAATAATGAGATATAACACAACAAATTCGGAGAGTGGGGGCTCGTGAGGAAACGTCTAAGTATGTAAAATTTGTACTAAGCAGTGACTTAACACAAAATTCAAGCGTGTTAATCTTCGTTATTATTTGTTTGTGAGAAGGAGAAAAGAAAAAATACGTATACATTATTTTAGGGTTATCTAAAAGAAGGACTAATTACTTTTTTTGATTCACCATACCTATTTCATAACATTCATTTCTATACATTTCAAGACAGTGTAGTATTGCTCTTGAAGTTCCACATCAGGTGTTCCAGATCTTCGATGTTTTTTCGTCAATAGAGAGTGCTTATCAGATTGAACCAGTTGTGCTAAAACGCAGGGGCGTAGCTACCGCCGTATCTGCCGTATCAATTATACGGGGCCCCCGGGCCACGGGGGCCCCAAAAGTGTGTAAAGACAAAAAATAAAAACTTCCTAATTTATTTTATTTTACAAATATCAAAATTCTGAATAGCAATTCTTTTTTTTTCCCGCCTTAAGCGTGCGTTCAAAAGTTAACAACACTCTACATCGTTATGGTGGGCTGCGGGACTTCCCCGTTTTACTTACTTCATCTTCAACTCAGCGGGGAATCCTTCATCGATATCGCGATTTACGTGTACGTTGTTGTACTTTACACTGGATATTAAACCACGGAGTTAGTAGCAGCATAAGGGGGGGGAGAGGGCGGTCCGCCACTGGTACCACGTCTCGGGGGGTGCCATCTCGGTCGACACATATCTGCACGACCAGGATGGCACGGGCAGAAGGGACAAGTCACTGAGGGTGCCATTCTAATCTGCAAAGCCTAGGTTCACTACCAGTCACTGCATGCTATTCAAAGAAGACGGATCGCAATCCATACAAAATTGCCCCACGTCCTATAACAATGTGACGAATCTCAAAAAAAAGATAAAAATGTTAAAAATAATATGGCATACTCTCTAATTTCTTTTTTTCACACCTTCATATGAAAAAAATGCTTTAAAGATTGTTTAGGCGCTGTTACGAAAACATCGTTCATGGGACTATTTATGGAATATTTTATTAAATTATTTTTTTCTCAAAACTTAAAAATTTCACACTGATTTTTAGGGTACAGTTAGAGAGCTGATATTTTCACAGATGATGTATTTCTGTTGCCGCTATAACAACAAATACTGAAAACTAGAATTAAATAAATATTTTGGGGGGCTCCCATACAACAAGCATGATTTTTTTGTCCGTTTTATAAATAATGGTACCTACGGAACCCTTCATGCGCGAGTCCGACTCGCACTTGGCCGGTTTTTATAAAACATGTTTGGGTTTTTTATATCCCAAATTTCAAAAATAGCTCTTTATAAGTTTGCAAAGACCCGTTTCCGGTTTCTTTACGTTAAATTAAACCTAGCAAAAACCACCACGAATGATTTCTACACGATTTTTAAGTACTTTTATTTACAATTTTAATCCATGATTATTGGGTGCTCAATAGTTAGTCCGCCGCGGGTGCCACCCGATGCTACGCCGCCACCGCACGGAGTGCAGTGCACTGTTTATTTACGCGCTTTATATAAATGTGCATTAAATGAGTG
This sequence comes from Helicoverpa zea, assembly GCF_022581195.2. Classification (NCBI taxonomy): domain Eukaryota; kingdom Metazoa; phylum Arthropoda; class Insecta; order Lepidoptera; family Noctuidae; genus Helicoverpa; species Helicoverpa zea. The sequence goes on from NC_061479.1 coordinate 2,640,388, forward strand.
AAAGGAAAATAGATTATCCCAGCGGCGCTGAGAAAAGAAAAAGTTAACAGAAAAGGGAAGAGGTTATAAAAAAAGTGCCATATAAGGGCCTCCAAACAATTTTTTATACGGGGCCCCGACAAGGCAAGCTACGCCACTGCTAAAACGTCATATCTTTATATGATATAGTCTAGCTGGGCTCCTGGGGTTCCACATCAGGTGTTTTACATCTTCAATTTTTATAAGTCAACAGAGAGTGCTTATCAGATTGAACAACTTTTGCTTAAACGTCATACCTCTATATACTATAGTCTAGCTGGGCCCCTGGAGTTCCACATCAGGTGTTCTAGATCTTCAATTTGTATAAGTCAATAGAAAGTGCTTATCAAATTGAACAACTTTTGCTAAAACGTCATACCTGTATATGGTACAGAGAAGCTGGGCTCTTGGGGTGCCACATCAGGTGTTCCAGATCTTAAAATTTATTATCTCAGCTGAAAATGCTCATCACATGAAACAATTTTTGCCATGGCATCATTTTTGTATCTCTTATAGTTTTGTTGGTCTGTTGGTGTTCTGCATCAGGTCTTCAAGTTTCGAAGATACATTATAGCCTATATGTTGACCAGGCTTAATACTGATACAACAAAGAAAAAATCATTGAAATCCGTCCAGTAGTTCCGAAGATTAGCGTGTACAAACAAACAGACATACAGACATACAGACATACAGACAGAATTTTTTTTTTTGGATTTGAGCTCCATTGCTGTTTCTAAACCCCACCCAATTATTATTTTTTAATATATTCAATGTACAGACACAGTTTTTTTACAGATTTATTATATGTATAGATATGTATTTATTTATTATTTAGTACTAGCTTCCGCTCGCGGCTTCTCTCGCGGGTGTTGATAGTTAATATTTTATTATTTAAATACCTACCTACTATACATATGCTGTCACTCGGTAATGTACCCAAAAGGCTGGCAGCATTGCCAAGTTGGATGGCAATGCTCAATTATTGTCGTGCGAGATAAAAGGCAGCCTTAAAAGAATACCTACTTAATTCTATTTGTACTTAAATACTTTTCTTTCAGAAAATACAACAAACTTTCATTGTTCCAAGATCGATTTTCGACTGAGCATGTGCGCTTTTGAAAGTGAGTACGAAACCAATCTCAAATGGGGACAATTCTATGATAATGATAGTAAGTACAGAATAACCAGTATTTTTAATGGTATTTACATATAGACAGTACGTTATGTTCGTAGGTATAGTTATCACATAGCATCATTAAGTTCCGAAATAACATTCCTCACTCAAGTCCATACCATGGAGCAAAATCTCCTAAGAAATTAGCGCGACACCATGCGGGGTGAGGGGGACGAGGAACATTACTTCTTTGGATACGAAAACTTTTTGTAATATTAAATATCGATCACAGGTATCTCATAGAGCCCCATCGGGGCCCAACAGGGCCAAGGTCTGCCGGGGCTGCGGGATTGTTCGAAAGAGTTACCGCGACCCTGGTACTTAAAAGGCCTACGACGGAACACGACGGTTTTTAGCCAGTAAGAGTCTGAAACTCCCTTACCGCTGCTAACCCACAGCGGGGGGAACATTTGATGATTTTTGGCGTAGTTAGAAAAAAAAGGTGTCTCATAGAACCGTACGCAGTCATGCCCACCATACGAATTTAACCCAGAAGAAGGCGCCTGACCTGTCTGGTTTATGGCATCTCAGCTCATATTTCATTCTTCTGTAGCACATACATAATTTATGGAGAAGAGGTTGACAATTGTAGCACCACGATCTTTGTTTTTCCCAGGGTCCGTTCAGACAGACCGGCCCGGAGAGGAGAGCAAATTCCCAACACGTTCAAAATCGAGTACTTAGTATTTGCAGTGTTTTATTCAATAGTTTTACAAAATGATCTTATTATAGGGAAATATTAAAACTAAGTATCAAAATATTCATCCGCATCGCTGTCAGCTGGGATCGTGCCCAAAAGGCTGGCTGCATTGCCACGCTGGATGGCAATGCATATCCTTTGACCGAAGTATAGGCCAGCCCTTTGGACTTTGTGCTCGAAGGCGCTCGGTGTGAAATAATAAGAGGAGCTGAGCTGATCGGCTCTGGCTGCGTACTTTTTCTCGGTCTTGCAGACGTTTGGCTCCGATTGCATGCTCTTTCAGCCGATCGGAGCCGATTCCGGTCTGTCTGAAAAAAAATGCGCGCCTATGCTTTCCGAGCTGTCTATGATTTCATATCTTAAATAAATTTCATTCCAGATCATATTGGATATATGCCGAATATAACATCGAAGATATCAAAATACCTATTCTTCTTAGAAGACTTTGACAACAATACTTTTGTGGGAATAGAGCCAAATAAGCATAAAATAGTCATGCAATCAAAGATTCGTAAGTGTTTCTCTATATTTACATATTTTCTGGTATTATTTTTTTATGTGGCCAAGAAGCCTTACGAGGCTAACCTAATTTTTTTTCCTTCTGTTTTGGCTGCCGTATTGTTCGAGCGAGTTTCCGCGGCCGTGGCACGTAAAGCGCTTAAGAAGGAACTTGGTGGGTTTTAGTCAGTAAGAGTCTGACACTACCTCACGTTACTAACCCACAGCGGGAGGGGTAATTTGATGATTTCAAAGAGTGAGCAGCGTAAGGAAGTGTCAGACTCTTACTGATTAAAATCCATTATGTCTTCTAACTTTGTACATATAATTCTTTCCAAATTTTATGGCCACTCGTACCTAACATTTCGCAAGTCGCTCCACAGAAACTATTTAATAATGGCGCGTCCCAGTACTCTGAAGTTAGTTACAAGTCGCCATCAAGATTGGCGAGAACCATACCAAGGAAAGTTATGTTTTTTTTAGGCGAAGACAAAAATGTGAGCATACTCCTGTTCAATGACACGACACAGATTACATTTGATTGTGAAGAATATAAACGGTATACAAAACGTAAGTTTATCCACAGATTATATAGGTAATCTAGCAGGGCCAAGGCCCGCCGGGGCTGCGGAATGGTTCAAACGAGTTACCGCGGCCCTGGTACATAAAAGGCCTACGAAGGAACACGATGGATTTTTAGTCAGTAAAAGTCTGACACTCCCTCACCGCTGCTAACCCACAGTGGGCGGGGTCATTTGAACATTTTTGCCATATCGATAAAAAAGCCCAGAATTCATATTCTGGTAGTCGGGCCGATTTATTGTAGAAACTCTGCGTTGCACTATATATTTGAAATGAAATGAAATGAAATTATTTATTTGCTATGAATGTAGGTACAAAAATATGGTGTTAAGTGAAAGTAGAGTCCAGTACATTCTACCATGAGGCATGCACTATATTGCTATCAGTCTGTTCTCCTACAAAAAAATCGGTCACCGATATCAACAATGGGCAGCCTTAGTTTCATATAAGATGAACATGAATAGTTTAACACATTTTTTTTTAATTTACAGACTTATATGTAGGCCTTATTAATACAACAGAAAACAAAATAACGACAATGAGTGACAATAAAATTACGATTAAATACAATAAAGTATACAACGCTAGTATATTGTGCTGCATATACTATACGAAGTCTGAAAACACGCCTGAAACATATATAACACGATATGTTGAAAACAAGACAATGTTGTTATTTTATTATAATTTGCCTGGTAAGTAAAAGATGCATTGGTACTTGCCTGATCTGGAATCGAGACACTTTACTTGAGAGGATGGTTCTTTACACACTAGGCCACCACGATTTTCATACATACATACTTTTAGGGTTCCGTACCTCGAAAGGAAAAAACGGAACCCTTATAGGATCACTTTGTTGTCCGTCTGTCTGTCTGTCTGTCTGTCTGTCTGTCAAGACCCTTTATCTTAAGAACGCGTGGACGTATCAAGCTGAAATTCACATGAAATACTCGGGCCTATTGTCCCTTTAGGGTGTGAAAATATCAAGCTTCTAAGCCAAGCCAATCAAAAGATACAACCGATTATGTCGATATTTTCAACAAATTCTCGACACTCGCAAAGGAATCAAAACCTACAGGGTACTTCCCGTAAACTCAGAATCTTGAAATTTGGCATGAAGCATTGTTATATAATGCAAATATAGGAAAAATTGCGAAAATCTCTTTTTTTTTGTTATATAATATAATAAAAATATTTTAATAAAATGAAACTTACTACCTTATTTCTCACGAACGAATAAAGGTACCAAATTGAAATTTATACCAAATACCTATGTCTATTGTCCCTTTAAGCAATGAAAAAATCAAACTTCTAAGTTAACGCGATCAAAAGATACAGCAGTTTTACCGACACCTTAGACGAATTTCCGTCACACGCTAGGGAATCAAAACCCACAAGGTACTTCCCGTGAACTCAGAATCTTAAAATTCGGCACGAAGCAACGTTATATAGTACAGATAAAGGAAAAATTGCGAAAATGATAAATTTGAAGTTACATAAAATATTAAAATATTATTTTTGCTTACATGACATAAAATATTTTTTTAATAATTATAAACTTACTACCTACCCTTTTTCACATGAACGCGTAGAGATATTAAAGTTTTTAATAAAAAGTGAAATTCATATCAAACACTTCTTAAATATAATGGCCTCTAAACTGTGAAAAATTTTAAATCATTCAAAGGTCACCAAGGGCACCTTAGTATGAAAACCATACCCACGGCGGATACGAACGAAATATAGCACAGTATAATGATAAAGGCTCTGATTTACTATGGCATTAGTCGCATCAATGTGAACCATGGGAATCTAGAGAAAATCAGGTGTAAACATCAAATATTTTCCTCATTTCAATGGGGAATTTAAACGACCAAGTTTGACGGATTTGAGAAATCATTTCTTTGTAGTGAAAGAGTATACTCGCCGTTTATTTCCATTGTCATCAGGTCAGGATCTGATGATGGAAATCCTGAGAAATCGAGGGCAACTATCAGAAATTGTAGGCATGCATAGGATTAAAACTTGATTCTCAGATGTATGTCTGGTGATACTATCAAACAGTGAAGGTTTAGAGCTTATCTGATGATGGAGACGTGAGAAAGTCGAGAGAACTCGGTATGTTTTAGTTACGTCGTGTTTGGGCTTATATTATTCGTATTGACGAGAACTTTTCACAAAAGTTAAAAATAAAAACTTTTTACAAAAAAAAAAACAACTTCTAAAACAACAAGAAAACTGTTTATATGCATCGGTCTAGATCTCGGTGGTTAAATAAATATAGATGCATCCTCTAGACACCGACTTCTAGACCGATGCACCTAACATCTTTTTAATTTCTTTCTTGCTTTTGTTTTCTTGTCTTTTTTTTTATATGTTTGAAGTTGGATTTGTTTGTAAAATGCTACAAAATAAAATAATGCCGACTTTATAAAACAAAGAAAGGGACAGAATTACACTTTTGTCAAGGCTCTAGAAACGTAAAGCCAGCAGCGCCGAATCCTACTCTCTAGAAGTCGTCGTTACAATTCGACAGCTACAAGTCGTCAAGCGGTCTGCTTTAACCCAAGTTAGTAGTGAATTCTCATCACCTAAAATAAAATAAGCTCCAACACAAGGTTACGTTATAAATTGTAAAGGAGTTCCCATAACTATATCTGATCTTAGCTGTCGATCCCACAATGGCAGTCAAACCTATCTTTGTGGAAAGTCTTCGCCAATACGAATAAAATAAGCCCAAACACGTGGTAGTTGCAACATACCGTTCGGGAGTTCCCTTGACTCTCTGTAGTCTCCATAATCAAATCAGCTCCAAACCTTCACTGTTTACCAGTACCCTCAAAAATACACTCACATGTCTGGTTATGACTCGATGCGTGCCTACAATATTCAAGAGTTGCCCTCGTTTTCTCAGGGTTTCCAGATCCTCATCAGATCCTGGTCATCCGGATTGGCACCTTCCTTCTTTATGAAATGTCTTTAACAATAAAAACTAGCATTGCAACCTGTACAATCCTCTGAAACTGCTTGTCTTTTATATTTTTCAAACGATCCTGGACATTCGTCTCCATGGAATTTTAATAAAATATTTATATTCAAAGAAACGTCATGCCATTCTCCACGATTTAAAACTACTTTGATTCATGTCCGCCACTTTTTACAAAGCGGGTCAGATATGCCCCATGACCTTTAAGGCATAATTAGTTATTTTCAATCAGATTTCTGAATGATGACTATAAAATGTTGTATATAAATAACTTCAATAAAATAACTTTTACAAGGTACTGGCCTACTATTTTAGTTATATTGTAAAATAAAAAATATTAACTATTTTGACTCTCACGAAATTACCATAACTATGATTGTTCTAAACTGAACGGTTGGCGCGAAACTCACTTTTTATCTATACAGCATTTGTACGGAACCCTCGGTGCGCGATTCCGACTCGCACTTGGCCGGTTTTTTTAACTACAGATTTACAGCCTTACTTATAAAAATCATCTAATCACCATTTTAACTAATTACTACTTAAAGCCTTAAGAAGTGATTAAAATTTGAGTTCATTAGTAAAGACATGCTTAAGCAATGTTTATAAGTAAGAGTATTTCTTAAACAGCCCTTAAGTATTACTTATTATTTAATTCACGTTTATAAGTCAAACTCAAAATTTTTTATTCCAAATAGGCCTATGAAAGCTCTTTCTAAACGTCAAAGCTAGGTGCACGGTTCCAAAGAGTTGGTCTCATGGAGAAGAACCATGGACACTCTTTTTAAAAGAAAATAAAATTAATTACATATTTCATACAGTTTTCTATCTAGTCCTGAGAATGTTATACAATCCAAATTGAGCTAAAAATGTATTAATAAATTATACAACGTAAGGCTGCCATTCTTTTTTTTTCAGAAAATAATTCAATTTCAGTAAATACTGCCGAGGATTATACAGCGAAAACATCATTTCCTCAAAACCACGATATAGTTTACATAGCAATAATAATAGTTCTAACAGTATTATTATTATTTCTGACTTTATCAATGATCAAGAAAATATTTTGTAAGAAGACCTCTGAAAATTTAGCTAAACCTGAATCAGTAGAGTTGAATACGATAGTAAGTATATTTCAAAATATCGCGCCACGTGACTTTGCAACTCTGTTAGCCATTAGACACTTCACGCATGCTCAGCGTTGTTCTATTGTGAAGTCAATAGTAGGTGGGTCTGTGGGCGGTGAGTTCGGGTGGCTCATCGCTCATGTCTAGATAGACAACAGACCCGTGTCGGCGGCGCGCGTTGTTCCACATGCTCCTCAAAGAGATGTCAGCAAACCCAGCGGGGCCCAGCAGGGCCAAGGCCTGCCGGGGCTGCGGGATTGTTCGAAAGAGTTACCGCGGCCCTGGTACCTATATAAAAGGCCTACGACGGAACACGACAGTTTTTAGTCAGTAAAAGTCTGACATTCCCTCACCGCTGCTAACCCATAGCGGGAGGGGTCATTTGATGATTTTTGGCATCGTTAAAAAACAAAAAAAAGTCAATAGTAGCCAACTGCGGAAAAGCAAAGTACGAACAAACGTGAAAGGAGTGAAATGGTGGATTTCAGAGTTGCAAACTTATATGATGCGTATTCTATGTAAATAATAACATCAAATAAATAATTATATTATTATCACTAACTAGCTTACCCTCGTGGTTTCACCCGCATCCTGAGATAACTGCTTCTGGCACCTAGAAGGTGATAAAAACTATCCGCCTTCTCTCAGGTCTGAGCTATCTCTCCTCTAATTTTCAGCTCTCGGCCCAGCCGTTTACCTACGCGTGATGGCGTGACCTAGAGATATAAGATTTATTTTTATATAGCAACTCGTATATACATTCCCGCCACCGGTTTTATCCACGGCAACGGCGGTAAGGGTACTTTTTACCCGAGTTCCCGAGGGAACTACTTCCATAGTTCCCTCGGGAAGTGGGTGAAACTAATGACGGAAGCTAGTAATTAAGCTAGTAGGTATATTTTAATTTATACCTATATTATTTTTTATTAATATACAGGCCACATCAGATGGAGTTTTGTACACTGCCTTCGAAAATAAAGAAAAGGACTTTCGTAAACAGGAAGAGCCCAATTACGCCGAAATAGTAGGAGTATTGAATCCATTTAAAAATGGAAATTTGCATGTACAATTTCAGTAGCAAACTCTTGCTAACTGACCGGATCTACTTCTGCGATAGTTTCTTTCTACTGTCGAATTATATATACAAACTTAAACTACTTATCTTTATACAAATCTAAAAATAAAATACTATATTCAAAATATATATAGAACATCGATCAGGCGTCGAAGTATTCCTCCGTATCACTGTCCTCCGGAAACGTGCCCAGAAAACTGGCTGCATTGCCACGTTGAATGGCAATGCTAATTCTTTGTCCAAAGAATAAGCCAGCCCTCTGGTCACGCGAAGCGTCGACAAGCCTTTTCGCGATGTCCTTGTAAAGTAACTGTCGAATTTACCCCGACTTCACACTCCTAATTTACTAACGTAAAAATTATATACTTTGCCTAACTGCCTACCGCATAATCTTTTCCTTCTCGTCTCAATCCATCCTAAGGTTGTCTGAAAGAGATCGCTCTTAGCGATAAGACCGCCCATTATGTCACCTACTTTCACTAGTTTAAGATCAAAAATGTAAAATTTGTGTACTTACGGCCAGTTTCTTCATCAAAAGTCAAGAAGTTCAAGGCTTAAGTGACAGCAAAACTAATAGAAAAATTGAATTTGACCGTTACTTTTACTTTAGACATTACTTTGACTTTTACTTTGGCTTTAACTTTTGATGAAGAAACTGGCTGTTAATAAAGAATATATATCTATCTATATAAGTCACAAGTATTATAATACATACACACATATATATGTAGGTACCTACGGTTCAAAGTTGGTTAAAATTAATGAAGAAAGTTTTTTTTTTTAACTAAGAGGTACAGAAAGGGATTGTTTTAAATAAAAAATATACAACATAAAAGTTATATTTCATTTCTTTACATTTTTACTTTAGGTGTTATGACTCCAATAATTTCAACTTAAAGCGAAAAACACGAGTAAGTACAGATAATCAAAATTTTGATTTCTCGGTCCCACTGTTATTTTAAACAATGAGGAAATTGAAACGGTTCATGCTACTACTTTTCTAGGAATAATAATACACGCACATATTTTTGGAAAGGGTTTTTCACGTAGATAAGTACCTACCTCAATTTTGATAAAGCAGGATGTAAAACAGTTTATTATTCATTTGTAGGGAAAACCGCAAAATAATGATAAGGAACTGAAATACTACTATTTTTACTTGTGTAAACAAAATCAGGGATATTCATTTTCAAATCAGTTGTCGAACTTCATTAGTTATATACAACATGTAACTTAATTAACGCACATCCTGAAATTAGTTTGTTCAGAATCGTTTACTGAATCGATTTATATCATTTTTAATATAGGTAATTTTTTATCCCAAAAATAATTAAAACTACGGAAATTATAAAATATTAAAAAAACTTAGGTTTTTTTCATAACTTCAATTGCAAATATTAAGAGTAAGAACTTGTTCATTGTCCTTTAAGTCCGACATACATAATAATTTAAATAAAATAGGAACTTTACTAACATTTTAGGAATCTTAAATAGAACAGACGTAATCTAAAATGACGTAACCTGTAGGTTCACTGCCTCGTTGGTCTAGCTGTCGCAAGCGCAGCTGTCGAGCACGAGGTCTCGGGTTTGATTCCCGGGTCGAACCGAAATCGCTTTGTGGGTTTTAGAGACTTTCACGAAACAGCCCGCAGCCTGGATGTTGGTCCCCAGCGGGGCCCAGTAGGTCGAGTCATTTCATGAAGTGGTCAAGTCTACGATAAGGCCACCACATATGTATTATGATTATAACATAATATTCTAATTTTTACTGGGGAGTCCCACATACCCCTCTCCCGTCCCCCGACGGGAAGGGGATGCGTAATAGCATTTTTAGCCTAACGACAACAAAAAAAAAAGAAAGAAAAAAGGGTGTTTAAGGGTGTGCGTTAATTACGTTACATGTTGTATATTTGAATATAGTTAAAAATGATGAAATAAACATAATTTTTAAAAATAATTTATTTGGGTAGTTATATACATAGATATTTACAACACAAAAAAACTATCCTAGTAAAACAACAAAAAAAAAACACTATATCTAAGAAGCGTCAAAAAATTCATCCCCATCGCTGTCAACTGGGAGCGTACCCAAGAGGCTGGCAGCATTACCTCGTTGGATGGCCATGCTGATCCTTTGTCCGAGGTAATAGCCAGCCACGAGAAGTTAAATGGACAATTTAGATCATCAAGTTTGATGTAATTCAATTTAATGAAAGTAAACATAACTTCATGTGATTTAGTATATTTGCAAACTTCTTCTAAACACGATTACATTTTAAGCAGAGCGCCAAAAAACTGGTGGTTCAGAATCAATTTAATAACAGAACATACATAATTATTTGCATCATCAGTATTTTTTTTATTATCCACTAAGACAGCTTACCATGGGGCTAACCGACCGTGTGTGAGAGTATTTCAATCATACTTCAATGGAATAAGAGTGGAATACCGCTAACGTCCACAATTGATTTACAATTGCAATACGATTGTAAAGCAGACTACCCTATAGATAGACCAATGGGAGACCAATGACAGTTCAGTCCAATAGAATGTCATTGGAAAACGATAGGTGCTATATTGGTAGCAGAATGCCCGCTAAGGTTAAAACTGCTATGGAGATTCAATTGATATCCAATTGACATAATTAAATCAGCAGAATCAGGCCCCAGATCAAAACCATATAATCAAACTGAGACCCTTTTTTAAATCGGTTAGAAATAAATGAAGACGAAATTTTTTTGAGAACAAAGTGCAATAGAAAAAGAGGCCGATTGTTATTTAATAAAAAAATACAATATGAAAGTTATATCTAATTGGTTTCCACGTTTTCCTTAGGTTTTAAGACACCAATAATTTCGGCATAAGGCGATTCTTCTGCGCGTACCGGTGTTCGATTCCCGCCTCGTGCCATCTCTAGATCCGCATACAAAACTGGATTTGTAGTTGCCTGAAAAAAAATCATGAACATTGTCGACCGGAGACAGATCAGGCGCAGGACATTAACGTGCTCTCCGATGCACGGGTGTATCAATCACCATCTTCCAGACTCCGGGCTGGTTTGTGAAAGTTTCCTAAGCACACAAAGCGATTTAGGCCCGTCCCGGGAATCGAACCCGTGCTCTAGACCAACGAGTGAGTAGTATGGTGAAAATATGGGATAAAACCTTTCATTTAATACCCATATCATGGGGGTGGATTTCAAACAGCCAGTCCGCCATCTTGGGGAGGCCGCCATATTGGATTTGTAATGACGTTTATAGCTAGTCATGTATTGTCATCAGAATTCAGAGCGTGTGCAAAATTTCATCTTGATCGAAGACCGGGAAGTGGGTCAAATTGAGATTCCAAGATTTTCTTACATACATAGTTAGTTACAAGTAGGGCTGCCATCCGTCCGGGTTTCCCCGGATTTGTCCTCGTTTGGAGGCCGTGCGGGGGCCAGCCGGGAAGGGTTTCCAGAAATGTCCACCTCATTGAATTTAAGTATATGTTAATAGTAAATGGATTACAAATTAGGTATTATTTTGTTTAAAAAAATCGTACTCTTTCGGGAAAAAAATGCGATTTACGCCAAATGTCCGGGTTTTTTTAATGTTTGTCCGGGTTTGGCGAAATTCGAGATGGCAGCCCTAGTTACAAGTGAAGCTAAAAAACACGCAGTATAGGAACTTACATAGGTGTTTAATTCCATTGTTTGCTGAGCATCAGGTTTATTGCGATACCGTCTCACGCACACATAGACAAGTAGTGCCGCACACACAACAACGAAGCCTCCTATACCATATGCTAGTGCATCTTTCCTTGATATTGAATGATATTTGTGTCGACCTCCACTTTTATCTGAATCTGTGTGGTTCATAGAAATATCTGTTATTTCTGTTGTGTCATCGTCTAAAGAATATTTATTTGTAGTTATACTCGTATAAGTTTCACGGAATGAATCTGTTGATGTATATGTTACCGTAAGATTACAAACATCGTTAGATTACAATCTATCTCGAGAGATTGTAAACTGTCGAATTATTGTGAACCGTAACATCTGATTGCAATTTAACGCATTATTTTTCGCTATATTATAATCTATCGATGAGAAATTGTCAAATTGTCAACTGTCCGAAAGCTCTCTCTGATTGGTCAGTCTTTTTGTAAGATCGACCAATCACGACCAGCCGTTCTGTTCCCATGGAGTTCCCGTAGAGTTAGGAATGAAATAGAGGTGTCAGTTAAATAAAATAAATGCTCTTCAAAAATTCTTCAAGTATTAAATTTATATAAAAATAACTCTTATAAAAATACAGTTAGGTATTTTGTCTTCAAATACAAACTAATATTTAAAAATAAAATAAAAGGGGTGCTAATTAAACAGGCTTCTTTTTAATATCATTATTCGCCCCCAAAAATGTATGTTGCCTTCTAAATTACTAAGTCAGCCACAATTAATAAAGCGTCGAGCATCTAAATAATACTATCTTAGCCACGAGTTATCTTCCACTCTAAATACAACTTAGCATGATGGTTATTTTTTTGCATCTAAATTTGTAGCATGCATTCTAACAGTAAACTTCTTAAATACTATTAAATGACATCATAAAAATATTTATTTACCTTCTAATTTTTTAACTCGTACCTACTGAGTTTTTTGTTTAAAATATAACACATCCCGTATTAATTGACCCAGCATGGAAGTAAGCATGCAACATGCAGCAAGCATAACTTCTGTCACGGCTCCGGCGCTGCGGGGCTCCGGCGGTCCCATGCGAGCTTATCGTCGCAGATGGTTTTCACGCTCACCACCGCAGCTTCGGCTTGCTGGCCGGCAGAGCCGGCCAGCCTCAGCCGCGGCGGCGAGCGCTGAAACTACCTGCGCCTCAGCTCGCAGGCCGCCTCGCCCCTCCGCGCCTACGCGGTTTTGAATTGCACTCTAGGGGTAGGGCAGACAAGACCACGTGGAGTCGGTTTTGCAGCGATTCGTTTTCGTCACTAACTTCAATTTTTAATACAATTTTTAATTGTGTGTAATTTGAGTCTTAAAAATTAAGTACAATTTTTGATTTTATAAAAAATTAAACCGTCACTTATTTTTGCACGTCAAAGAGCTGTGACACCGGGAGTTGCAAAGAACATTGTCTTTTTTGACGTTCTACCAATCAGCGCGCAAGATGCATTCCGTTCTACGCCAGTTGACAATTTGACCGCTCTACATCGCTCTCGATCTTACAAAAAGACTGACCAATCAGGGAGAGCTTTCGGACAGTTGACAATTTGACAATTTCTCATCGATAGATTATAATATAGCGAAAAATAATGCGTTAAATTGCAATCAGGTGTTACGGTTTACAATAATTCGACAGTTTACAATCTCTCGAGATAGATTGTAATCTAACGATGTTTGTAATCTTACGGTGACATATATATCAGCAGATCTTTGCGTTTGTCGTCTAAAACATAGGAATTGAAATTCAATTGTTTTATGTACACTCGGAGGGAAAGATGAGAGGGAGTGAAGACAGGTACGGTCGATGTTCAGAATAGCTGAACAAATCTGGGGGCACGGCAGTGCCCCAGCCAAGACTCGAGCAAAGCGGGCACGGCCGTACCATCTTTTCTCGAAGCGTTTCGCGGCTATTTCAGCCCCCTGTTCAATATTTTCTATAGCACCTAACGACGTCGGAGATCATAATTTCAAAACAATAGTCCCCAGGCCGGCGAATAAATTTTTTTTTGATACATATACATTTAAGACTTTGTGAGTGCCTTCCTTACGATGAGTCCGACAAACTTTTCGAATGCGCAAATTTTGGTGCCGCTGCGTTTTTTAATGCTTAACTCCTGGAATTGTCGATATGACGTCACTATGACTCTTCGTACATACACGTTTCATTTTTTGAGATTCGTTTAATAAAAGTAACTAGAAAATGGTGGTCAACTTGTCCGATAAAGATCGTGCTGCGTTTGGAGTGTCCACAATCCGAAAAATGTCGATATGACGTCACTGTGTCTCCCCATACATAGATGTCGGACAAGAATAACAATGATAGATAACATTATTCTAAATGCAAATATGGACTTGTCCGACAAATACATTGAGTTAAATAGTCAGTTCGACAAGAAAATGAGAAAAAAATATTACAATTGAAAGAAGTTTATTCTTTTTGTCAATTTCTGACTTAAATGTTCACGTGCATTATTTAAGTATATTAAATTGGCATACTACTTACCAATTCTTACTGTTTTAGAAAAAGTAGCCTGACTAAGACGTATTGTTGATAGTTTATATTATGTTAAGGAATAATATCCCACATCTATTAATGGACTATATATCAATCAAAAGGTCTTTTTAAGCGCAACATTTTGTCTCAACATACCACTTATCAATTCTTAGTATTTTAGAAGATAAGGCGTATTATCGATAGGTTTTACTATGTTAGGGAATAATGTCCCACCTCAAGGTATGAACCTTATGTCAATCGAAAGATCTTTTTAAGCGCTATATTGCGTCTTAACATACCACTTACCGATTCTTAGTATTTTGGAAGACATAACTGACCTAAGGCATATTATTGATACTTTACATTGTGTTAAGGAATAACATCTCACTTGAAGTTATGAGCCATATTTCAATCAAAAGATCTTTTTAAGCGCAAGGTTGTATTAATAGCATAACTCCGACAAATTGTTAGTACTTTAAAATCTGGAGCTTTTCTAAGATTATATTATCGATAGGTTCTGTCAAGCTAATCCATTACTTCTTTAGTAACAAATAATATATTATTTGAAAAACCTTTCCAAATGAAACATTTCATGTTAACATCATCATCATCATCAGCCTATCGCAGTCCACTGCTGGACATAGGCCTCTCCAAGTGCACGCCACTGAGATCGATTTTCAGCTTCTCGCATCCAGCTCCTGCCAGCCGTCTTGCGCAAGTCATCACTCCACCGTGCCTGAGGACGTCCTACACTACGTTTGCCGAGGCGTGGTCTCCACTCTAGAACTCGTTTACCCCAACGGTTATCGGTTCTTCGGCTAATATGGCCAGCCCACTGCCACTTCAGCTTGCTGATTCGGTGGGCTATGTCGATGACCTTGGTTCTCTGACGGATTACCTCATTTCTGATGCGATCCCTCAGAGAAATGCCGAGCATAGCCCTTTCAATAGCCCGCTGAGCGACTTTAAACTAGTGAACCAGTTGTACCGACAGTGTCCACGTTACGGCTCCGTAAGTCATGACAGGTAGGACGCACTGATTGAAGACTTTTGTCTTTAGGCACTGTGGGATCGACGATGTTAGGACTCGACGTAGCTTCCCAAATGCAGCCCAACCCAACTGAATTCTCCTATTCACCTCGTCCTCAAAGTTGTTTCTACCTAACTGCAATGTCTGCTCGAGGTATACATATTTCCCTCCCCCTGGACACCATAACCCTCGAATCAGGTCACCTAATGTACTTCCGAGAGGGAGACCAACAATCCCAAGGTGGCGTTGGGTTTCTGGTTAATAAGTCCCTAGCTGATAACGTTGTGGAGGTGTCTAGTGTGTCGAACAGGGTATACCTTATCGTAAAGCTCACCGACAGGTATAGCCTCAAGGTAGTGCAAGTGTACGCACCGACCTCGACACATTCAGACGATGAAGTGGAGGATATGTTTGATGATATATCAAGGGCCCTCCACTTCACTACAAAGACCCATTACACCGTTGTCATGGGGGACTTCGCTAAAGTGGGAGTACAGATTTGCGGCGAATCGGCAGTAGGATCCCATGGATTTGGAAGCAGGAGTCATAGGGGGCAAATGTCAACTTCCTCGAACGCGAGGGGCTCTTTTTGATGAACTCCTTTTTCAAAAAGCAGCCCCAAAGGAAGTGGACGTGGCAAAGACCCGACACTATGACTAAAAATGAGATTGACTTCATCATGACGAACAAGAAGCACATATTCAGAGACGTCTCCGTGATCAATAGGTTTAATACCGGGAGCGATCACCGACTTGTCCGAGGCTCTCTGAATATCAACTTCAAGGCCGAACGTTTCCGTCTGATGAAGGCCAGGCTCCGACCAACACTGCTCCAAACCATGACAGGATCTGAAACGTTCCAGTCAAATCTGGAGAACCGATTTGCCGCCGTGGAAACCACAACAGACGTTAACCAGAACCATGAATATGTGGTTCGGATCCTCAGGGAGGAAGGTTCGAGATTCTGTAACATGCAGCGTAAGGGCAAGAAATCAAAGCTTTCGGAAGAGACATTAGGGCTTATGAAGAAACGACGTGAAAACCCGCCTGTCACTTCGTCAGCTAAGCGGGCTCTAAACCAAGAGATCAACAAGCACGTACGACGCGACCTCCGGTGCTCCAATACTCTTGCCATTGAAAGAGCAATTGAGCTGAATCGGGGGTCAAAGGTGTTCGTACAATCTCTTGGAAGAAGCCACTTGACGAAGCTGACCACAACAAGTGAAGAAGTCGTTTCTTCGGTGCCGGCAGTCCTTTCGGAACTGGAAAATTTCTATGGCCGGTTATACGCATCGCATGCATCTCGACCTGATCCCGGAAATGAGGATTCTAGAGCCACATTAACACGCCATTTCACCGAAGACCTGCCAGAAGTCAGCAGTGGCGAAATCGAGATCGCTCTGAGACAGCTCAAAAATGGAAAAGCCCCTGGCGAGGATGGCATTACAACAGAGCTATTAAAAGCAGGAGGAAACCCCTTACTGGGGGAGCTCCAGAAGCTTTTTAATGCCGTCCTGTTTGAAGGGAGAACTCCAGAGGCGTGGAGTAGGAGTGTTGTCGTCCTGTTCTTCAAAAAGGGAGACAAAACCCAGCTGAAGAACTATCGACCCATTTCCCTCCTAAGCCTATAAGCTGTTCTCAAGAGTGATCACGAACCGACTTGCGCGAAGACTCGACGAATTCCAACCACCGGAGCAAGCTGGGTTTCGGAGCGGATACGGCACCATAGACCACATCCACACAGTGCGGCAGATTATACAGAAGACCGAAGAGTATATGTAATCAGCCCCTGTGTCTAGCATTTGTGGACTATGAGAAGGCCTTTGACTCGGTTGAAATCTGGTCTGTTCTGGAGTCCCTGCAGCGTTGTCAAGTAGATTGGCGATACATCCAAGTGATGAGATGTCTCTACGAAGCCGCTACAATGTCCGTCCAAGTACAGAATCAGCAAACAAGGCCCATACCGTTGCATCGAGGAGTGAGACAAGGGGATGTTATTTCCCCGAAACTGTTCACTAATGCAATGGAGGATATGTTCAAGACGCTGAACTGGAAAGGACGCGGCATCAACATCAATGGCGAACACATCTCTCACTCAACGGCGGATCCAGGGGGTAGGTCACAAGGTCATGACCCCCCCCTGGGCCAGGTTCAAGACCTAAGAGGACCAATAATTGAAATGGTTAAACACGATGTTTAATATTTTTGTTATAAGTACTTATAAGATATTTTTTACTCCGAGTGAATAGGTAGATACCTACATAGTTACAGGTTGACTAGTTTTGCTGAAGAATTCGTGCTCGCAAAGCTCGCTCTCTATTCTTTATTTACTATTTATCCGTACCCAAAAGGAGGAAACGGGACCCTGTTACTAAGAATGCGCTGTCTGGGTCGTCTACATTACATGCTGTATCTCATGCAGGGCCGTCTTAACCTATGGTGCAGGGTGTGCGAATAACCTGGGCGCCTCGATATCTGGAAATTATGAAGAAATTACACCCGTTCGATAAGGAAGTTCCACATTGTATCATGATACTGACAAAAAAGTCGCCTTCGCTTTGTTGGATTGATTATTTTTAACTTTAACATCCTCAAACTAAGTGAAAAAATTCTATATCGCTACGCTCGCGAGTAAATGACTATGTCTGTGCTGTATTTCGGATTGTTTATTATTTTTATTGACGCACTGAATCAACGAACGCAATTGGCACTCGCTGTAATCATGGTTCCTTTTTATTTTTACGTAATTCCCAGTCTGATTTGTGAGTCTTCAAACAAATAATTTTAAAAAGTTCGCGCTCGCTGCGCTCGCGGCTACTTGTTGCTTTACAATGTACTTGATCACGTGCTTTTGTGTCGTAGGCTCAAAAAATTTCGCGCTCGCTTCGCTCGCGCAATATTATACAAGGTGTTGATTTGCATTTGTGCCATACGTCAGGAGGAGGACATAAAATACGTATATAATCGATTGGAATTGCAGTAGGCGGGAAATATCTAATATGCACTGCTTTTTTTGTCATTGTAATGTCGTAATATTTCAGAAGTAATCCAATTTTATGAATAATCGCTGCGTATGCTTTGTGTGAGGGCGCAGCACGGTTTTAAGGCCAGTAACACACGCGCCAAGTTTAAATACGGCTAGATGACATTGACGGAATTCCGAAAAAAAAATAAAAAAAAACGTACCAATTTTTTTTTTGATTTGGGTTGAGAATCCTTAGCATAATTACATCCTTGAATATGGCACGGATGCAAATCAACAGCTTGTATATACCTTGCCTTGATAACTTCATAAGTCAAATATAGCAAAAAAATATATTAATGGAGTCCTCAAAAACAAAACAGTTTGCGCTTCCGACTGTTTGTTACTTTACAGCACTTTTTAAAACTTATGAACTTTTTGTGTCCCAAAATTTAAAAATTTGCGCGCTAATTTTTACAATAACGTTGTCCTGTTTTTAGTTCTTATTTATATTCCTTGTAAAGTACTTCGATCAGTATGTACTACTCAACGTGTTTCAATAGATACATAGGTGGCGCTTGGGTGATGATTGCACCCAGGCGCTACATGAGCTAGAGACGGCCCTGATCTCATGAATCCTTACCAGTAAGTAAGACAATTGAAGTTTTCACAGAAAATGTTTTACTGTTGCTGCAATAAAAAACGTACGCACATTTTCTGCGTACCTACACAATACTTTTCAAACGTTTAGTCTTCAACCTGAAAAAATTCTCGCGCTTGCTATGATCTCGCTTTCTTGTATTTGTGCTGTATATTTGTTATACAGCAAGAAAGTGTTTTTATCTACTTTTAGTCCTCGAACTGAATAAAAATTTTCGCGCTCGCTTCGCTCGCGCTTTTTTCAATTTCCCATCTGTGATTATGTCCAAGAAATCGCGTTCGCTTAGCTCGGACCATTTTCTACATAAAAACACTTTTTTAACCTTAGTCCTCGACCTGAACAAAAATTTTCGCGCTCGCTTCGCTCGCGCTTTTTTGTTTGGCACGTCTGTGTGGTATTAATACGAGAACTTGCGCTCACTCTGCTCAGGCCATTTTCTACATGAAAACACTTTTCTTAACATTCGTAAAAATTTCGAACTCGCTACGATCGCGCTTATTGTGTTTATACTACTACTTTTAATATTAAAAGAAACATACGCTACAATATAATACTTTTTGTGACTTGACCACGACTGTGTGACCCCCCCCTGGCGCCGAAGCTGGATCCGCCCTTGCTCTCACTTGCGATTTGCTGACGATATCGTCATCATGGCGGAAACGCTGCAGGACCTACAACAGATGCTGAACGACCTGGCTGAATCTTCTCTACGCATCGGCCTACGGATGAACTTGGACAAAACCAAGGTCATGTTCAATGAACATGTTCTACCGGAACCGATTGCGATACACGGCGCCGTTCTCGAAGTTGTTCATGTTAACATACTTCCGACAAATTGTTAGTAGTTTAGAAGCTAGAGCTTATTTAAAATTATAATTATTGATAGAAGTTTTCAATTAAATAAATCCCATCTCTAGTAATGAGTTATACATCATTCAAAAAACGTTTTTAAATGCAACATTTCATATTAAAAAAACTTCGTCGAATTTCAAAAGCTGGAGCTTATATAAGATTATTTTATCGATAGGTGTTTTCAAGTTAATAAATCCCTCCTGTAGTAATGATACATATATCATTCGAAACGACTTTCTAAATGCAACATTTACTATTAACATACTTCACACCAATTGTCAGTACTTTATACCAAATCTTAAAATATATCTATATTTTCCGGACGGTGGACACTCCATATGCAGCATGATCTTTGTCGGACAAGCTTACCACAATATTGAAAGTAACTTTATTAAACATATTTCAAAATATGAAACTTGTATGTACGAAGAGCCACAGTGACGTCATATCTACATTTTCCGGACGGTGGACTCTTGATATGCAGCATAATCTTTGTCGGACAAGCTTACCACAATTTTCTAGTTAACTTTATTAAACAAATCTCAAAAAATGAAACTTGTATGTACGAAGAGTCGTAGTGACGTCATACCGACATTTTCAGGATGGTGGACAATCCAAACGCAGCACGATCTTTATCGGACAAGTTGACCACCATTTTTAACCGACTTCCCAAAAAGGAGGAGGTTATCAATTCGGCCGGTATTTTTTTTTTTTTTTTTTTTTCTATGTATGTACATCGATTACTCCGAGGTTTATAGACCGATTTACGTGATTCTTTTTTTGTTCGACTCGGAATAGCTGCCAGTTGGTCCCATAGTCATCAGGTCAGGATCTGATGATGGAAACCCTGAGAAATCGAGGGCAACCTTCGAAAGTTGTAGGCATACATAGGGTAAAAACTTGACACTCAGGTGTACGCCTAAAAGCACTATTCAACAGTGAAGATTTGGAGCTGATCTGATGATGGAAACCAGAGAGGGTCGAGGGAACTCGACAACTGAATATGTAAACTACCTCGTGTTTGGGCTTAAATTATTTGTATTGACAAGACCTTTGCAACAGTGAAGGTTTGGAGCTGACCTGATGATGGAGACCAGAGAAAGTCGAGGGAACTCAACAACTGAATATGTAAAATACCTCGTATTTGGACTTATATTCTTTGTATTGATGAGAACTTCCCACTTGTATGGATAGTGACAACTATTCGTATCACTGAAAAGCTTTAAATAAAAAACTTTTTTACAAAAAAATTAAACCGACTTCCCAAGACACTAAAAAGCAAAAAAAAAAACTATTTTTAGGTGCATCGGCCTAGAAGTCGGTGGCAAAATTAACTTAGTAACATCCATAAGACACCGACTTCTAGGCCGATGCACCTAAAAATAGTTTTTTTTTTTTGCTTTTTAGTGTCTTGGGAAGTCGGTTTAATTTTTTTGTAAAAAAGTTTTTTTCTAGTTAACTTTATTAAACGAATCTCAAAAAATGAAACTTGTATGTACGAAGAGTCATAGTGACGTCATATCGACAATTCTAGGAGTCAAGCATTAAAAAACGCAGCGGCACCAAAATTTGCGCATTCGAAAAGTTTGTCGGACTCATCGTAAGGAAGGCACTCACAAAGTCTTAAATGTATATGTATCAAAAAAAAAAATTGTTCGCCGGCCTGGGGACTACAACACAAGCTAAAATTTACTTAATATCCTAAACTTTAAAAATAAGGCGATTATCGTCTGGTAAGTTATCTTAAAAATATTCATAAAAAAAAGTCATGGTGGCGTAGTGGGTAAAGAACCAATCTCTCAAGTACCAGTGCAGGCAAGTAGCAAACTATTCTAAGATTGTATGTACTTTCCAAGTATATCTTGGACACCAATGACTGTGTTTCGGAGGGCATGTTAAAATGTAGGTCCCGACTGTCATTGAACACCTGTGGCACTCGTTACGGGTATTCAGAAGCCAATAAGTCTGACAGCAATGAAACCAAGTTCTATATGGTTGCCGGGGTAAACGGGTTAAGGGGGTCAGACAGACAGTCGCTCCTTGTAAAACACTGGCACTCAGCTGCATCAGGTTAGACTGGAAGCCGACCCCAACATAGTTGGGAAAAGGCTCGAGAGATGATGATGAGTTTGGTAAGTTATCGACGCCACGGTGTTGAAAATTAAGATTTGTTCAGCCACTTTCATAAATGTATAAAAAATAATGTGGTTTATCAGAAACCAATACTTACCAAGACAGTCATCACTTAGTGTTATTTCAACTAAGCAGGGTTTATTGTATGTACAAGTTCTAACTGAAAATAAATAATAATTAATTATTTATTGTTTAATTTATTACTATGTATTCTAATTATTTTATTTTAATAATCCTTGTGCAACAATGGCGTCCTAACCGATTATCGGCCACGCGCTATTCTCTTATAAGGAGATCAGCCAGCTGCGCAGGACATATTATAGAGCACGCACATTTGCTTGGACACAGGTGTACTCGCTATTCCTTCACTCTCCGGAAAGAGATCAGACGGAAGACCGACATTAAAGTGCTCTCCGATGCACAGGTGAATCAATCACCAACTTCCGGGCTCTGGGCTGCTTTGTGAAAGTTTCTAAAATTCACAAAGTGATTTCAGCCCGACCCGGGAATTGAACCCGAGACCACCTACGAGAGTCCTTAAATATATATATATATATATATATCCTTACTGTTACTGTTACAGCCTTTTTATCATCCCACTGCTGGGCACAGGCCTCCTCTCACACGGAGAAGGATTGAGCATTAATCACCACGCTTGTTCAATGCGGGTTGGTGATTTCAGATTATATAGTCCAGGTTCCCTCAAGATGTTTTCCTTCACCTTTTTATCAGCCATTGGTGTCTAAGATATACTTAGAAAGTACATACAAACTTAGAAAAGTTGCATTGGTACTTGCCTCACCTGGAATCGAACCCACGCCCTCATACTCGAGAGATTGGTTCTTTACCCACTAGGCCACCACGACTTCACTGTCCCCCGAAGGCATGCCCTGAAGACGTGATGCGGAGGAGTACTTCGACGCCTAACCCTCAGCTGGGTTTTGGTTTTGTTTTGTTATTTTCTATTCCCTTTTTAATTTTTATTCTTGATTGTACGTAATAAGTTTGTAAATATAGTATTAGACGTAGAATAGTAAGTTAGTATATAACTGTATTACAATAACGTATGTAATTATGTCGATAACAAAAATAGCTTTCACGTCGCAGAATTGAATAAAATAAGTTTATCCTTAAATATATATACAACATGTAACTTAATTAACGCACATCCTGAAATTAGTTTGTTCAGAATCGTTTACTGAATCGATTTAAATCATTTTTAATATAGGCAATTTTTATCCCAAAAATAATTAAAACTACGGAAATTATTGTCATATTAACCCTGTACAGTCAAAACAAATTCAAATAGACCGTAACTCAAAGTAATAAGACTTCGTGTATTGTCGGCTTTTTCCGTAGTTTCGTTATGTTGTGTCGAGTCGAGCGGCGCGCGGCGCGAAATTTGCGTGCGTAGTAGTACGTATGACCAAAAAGTTCTCCAAGAATTGGTATAACTAATTTAGTAAATAACAATGCATATACATGTTAAATTAAAAATTCAGTGTATGTATTATGATTATAACATAATATTCTAATTAGGGTATTTGAGGGTTTGCGTTAATTACGTTACATGTTGTATATAAATGTGTATATAAATATACACCACTGGTAACAAAAATCTATTACTTACGTCCACATTCCATATGACATTTTTTTCCTTTAGTTCTGGTTCCATCAAATAATCGCCAAGTACAATACTTTTTTTTACCAATCTTCAAAAAGATGTCTATTTTCGTTTTTTTGGTTTTCAGTTTACCTTTGATACTATATGTTTCTACAAGAAGAATATCCTTTGAGAATGTATCTTCGTCATCATCTGTAATTATTTAAAAATATACCTAGTTATATCTGTAATTATTTAAAATAAACTTATCCCTACTATATGAATATATTATATCAATATTGTAAATGTGAAAGTAACTCTGTCTGTCTGTTTGTTACGCTTTCACGTCTAAACCACTGAACTGATTTTAATAAAATTTGGTTCAGAGATAGAGTTGACCTTGAGAAAGAATATAGGATTGTTTTAATCCCAGACTTTTGAAGAGTTCTCTTGGAAACGATAACCGATATGTGTTGATAAAAAGTAGCCTATGTGATAATCCAGGGGCCCGATTCTCCTAAGTTAATGATGTCAAAATCGAATAGTAATCGAATCGCAATACGATCGTAATAGCAGTTTTAAGCATATCGGGCATTCTGCTACTAATAAAAGACCAATCGTATTCGATTGACATTTGATTGGTGTGCGATTGGTATGCTATTTTGGTAATTTTGGTCTATACGGTAGTTTGCCGTGCAATCATTTTGCAATCGTAAAACATTTGCAGACAAAATGATTCATTATTGAATGACAGAAAAGAATAAAAACGTTTATTTCAAAGAAAAAATAGCGGAATGCCACATACGCTTCAATAGTAATCGAGTCGGGATTGGATCTCAGTCGAATCGAGTCGAACGTCAATCGAAGGTCGCTTAAGTAAAATTAGGAGAATCGGGCCCCAGGGTATCACCTATCTACATGCCAAATTTCGACCAAATCGGTAAAGGCATTTTTGCGCAAAAGAATAACAAACATTCATCTATACATTCTCACAATGTTTCACATTTATAATATTCTTTTTTATTTCAAATTTAAAACATTGAATTATATTTACATGTACATATTTACATGACTTAAAAATAATCTTACTTATACATACAACTGAAAACAATTATAAAATGGCATAAAAAAAACTGCTCATCGCTGCCCACCGGGAGTGTACCCAAGAGGCAGCATTGCCACATTGGATGGGAATGCTTGATTTTTGACCAAAATAAAAACCAGCCTTTGGGTCACTTGAAGTGTCAGCAAGTCGCTTCTGCCAGATCTTTAAAAAGGCCCCACGGCCCGAGGGTTTCAACCCCAAACGGCTCAAAGGTATAGTTACCCACCTGGGTACTGATTAGGGAATGCAATCCCGACTCGAGGTTGCAAATTCGTGATCCCGCGGGATTAGAAATATCAATCCCGCGGGATCCCGGGATTTTCGGGATCCCGTCTAATTAAAAAAAAAATTGAATTCAGATGACTGAAAAAAGCTAATAACTGCTTGTTTGTGATAGTGAGGTTAATTAAAATAACATACCTATTACTCGAAAGAAAATAAAAACCTTTATTCTTTAATCTTACCAACTAAATAATAATCAGGTTGTAAGGAAATTAACGTAAGTAAATTAGGTAATCAAAACAATAAGCTTATTTCAAGAGAATTAGGAAAAAGAGTGATTTTGAAAATGACTCCTTAAAAAACAAATAGTTTCACAACAATTTAGTGGTAGTGGGTATTAATAGTTTCATCTGCTAAACGGCATCTAATGTCCGTTGCAATGCACCCCGCTGCTGAGAATGCCCTCTCCGACTCAACGCTGGTTGGCAACAGCGTGGCGAAGCAATTATATGCAAACTGCAAAAATCGCCCCCTTGTTCCTCCACAGTCAAACAAATCCATTTCTTTTTTAATGGTAGATTCTAATTTGTCTAAGCTCGTGGACGTAGATATACGTGTAAAAGGACTTGGTTGTGTGTGTGTTGCGTCGCTGACCACTGCCGCCCAATCCCGTCAATCTCGAACGGGATCTCGTCATATGATGCGTCGGGATTGATCCCGAAAAATTACACGAGATCTCGCGAGATCGGGATCCCGCGGGATCGGGATTGCATTCCCTAGTACTGATACACCGTGACTTTTTAGTCGTCTTACAACGGCAGCCCACTTCATGTATCCAGTGACTAGTAAACGTTCATAAAAAAAAAATATATTTATGAGATTTGAATAATTTAAAAATTAATTCATTATTATGATGCATGACGTAGATTATAAGAACACCCTGTTGTGCGCGCTGCCCGAATCTTGTATCAATGGAGCGCGGCGCGTTGGGAAGGTACCTACTTTCTACCGTTTGATACGTAAACATTTTTTTCCAGTATTTTTCTTTGCACTTATTATCTTAATTAAGTAAGGCTATAAAATTAATAATCGTGTCTAGTGGTATTTTATGTCGGATAGATTGAGTGGACCTTTGTAAGACGACTAAAAAGTCACGGTGTATTTGCGCCGTTTGAGGTTCGCTGCAGCTGCAGCACGATATTATATTAATAGGATAAATGATTGCCTGATAATATTAATTACCTGTGATGATTTTAAAATGCAGTGACACATTTCCGTTTAACTTCTGGAGCTCGTTGCGAATTTTCACAACCATATTTAATTGTTCAGTATCGTTATAATGAACTTTATAAGGGATGGATTGTACACTATCATCTGGCACTAAAAAAAGTTTTAGGTTAAGAAAATCCAACAGTAAATGGCTCCGCTTTTGCAGAAGCAGAGAACCTAAATGGTTAATAGTCAACAACGCCGGATTTAACTAGTGCGGGGCCTGTAGCAAATTCGGCCGAGGGTCCCTTAGTCGTCCTCAGATAAAAAAACCGGCCAAAAGCGTGTCGGGCCACGCTCAGTTTGGGTTCCGTAATTTTTCCGGTAATTATCCGACTCCATCAGAAAAAATCTTAACAGCTATAATTAGCCCAATGTACAGCGTTATCTATAGGGAAATTAAGTTACTAATTTGCAAAAACTAAATGGGTTATGTACGTTGGGTTTTTGAAGGATTCAATTGCCCCTAACTAACAATTCCTTAACAATACCAATTTCTGAAAGAATATTTAAGGAATACTACATAAATGTTTGTTCAATATGTATTCGTATCGAGATGTTTACCTTTGCTAAAGTTAATACTCAAATGAAGTAGGTATTAATAACATTAAATCAAGCCATTAAAATACAGGATACTCACAATATTCCGTTTTATATATGTTAAAATGTTTATAAACTGTCGACATTTCTATTGTCATCACAAACCAAGACATTATGACCACAAAAGTGACGGTTTCATGGTTTTTGAACACCATTTGAACTATCAAACATATTATTTAACATAAATTAATATCGAGTAATAAAAGTTTTGATAACCAACACGAATAGCATTTGAACAGTTACTGACTTATAAGTCAATGTTTTGTACACAATTTTCCTGCACAAATTATCCTATGCGGTTTTCGTACTGTAGGTATCGACTGTTAAATTAAACATTTGGTAATAACAAGTTACATCATCATTTTGTCCCGTGGCCTTGTCACCAATTAATAATTATTTACAGGTAAGAGAGTTAAGGTGGAATAGTTGTGGTGGCCTAGTGGGCAAAGAACCAACCTCTCAAGTGTGAGGGCACGGGTTCGATTCCAGGTCAGGCAAGTACCAATGCAACTTTTCTAAGTTTGTATGTACTTTCTAAGTATATCTTAGACACCAATGACTGTGTTTCGGATGGCACGTTAAACTGTAGGTCCCGGCTGTCATTGAACATCCTTGACAGTCGTTACGGGTAGTCAGAAGCCAGTAAGTCTGACACCAGTCTAACCAAGGCGTATTGGTTGCCCGGGTAACTGGGTTGAGGAGGTCAGATAGGCAGTCGCTTCTTGTAAAGCACTGGTACTCAGCTGCATCCGGTTAGACTGGAAGCCGACCCCAACATAGTTGGGAAAAAGGCTCGGAGGATGATGATGACGAGAGTTAAGGTGGGAACACGACACGCCACGACGCATAAGTTTGCAGTCACCTATTAGTTAGCTTAAAAATTTGAGTTATTAACTTACGGTACATACAGGTACATATTATACTGACTAGCATTAACCTACATCCCGTAGGAACTACCTACTACTTTCACAAAAATCGATCTCCTCAATGGGTTGAGCAACTTGATTGAGTGGGAAAAGGGAAATTTGTATTTCCCTATCTAGGACCTATCTAGGATCCACCAAAGAAAATTTCATCTCAGAAATTGTAGTTTTGTTCTTCGATATCTGAGTGCAAAAGCCGTTTTTAGGAGTCCGACTCAAAGGGTAAAACGGGACCCTATTGTTTTTGCTTCTCTTTCCGTCCGTCCGTCCGTCTGTCACCAGGCTGTATCTCGTGCATTAGTCACTCTATCCATTCGCAACACCACACATTCCTCTTGACATTCTCATCTCTGCCACATGCTATGAGGTAATATCTCCGGCTATGGGTGCAGCGTAAGGCCAGGTTCCCTCTACGCCGGACCGGCAGATCTGCCGCGCCGGTAAATTTGCCGGAAGGGCTAGTGGCTTTACAATTTATATGAAGCTATTCACATTATCCCGGGTCCGGCATTTTTGCCGAGCCCGGCATTTTTACCGAGCGTTTTGTCACTACGAATTGCCGGCAGAACGACGGGCCCAACATTTGTTCTGGGCAAATACATTCTCTGAAACTTGAATCTCGTACTCTTATGTCTAGTCGTCCCAGTAAATCATCAAAAGTGGTTGCTGTCATTCGAAAATAATTGAAGAACTTTCATTCGTCTCTTCTAAGTTTCCATTAGTGTTTCAAATGTTCCAAGTGAAAATCTTTCCCGTAAAATAAGGTGTACCCAATGTTTTCTCTTATTTTGCCTTCTATTAAGATACCACCACAACACAACAATTTCGTCGTCCATTTTACTACGACTAAAACCTACCATGTTCCGTCTGGAGACCACAGTTAGCAGACCACAGTTAGTGGGAAAAAAGCATAAATGAATCAACATTGAATTATTTTATTTATATAAATAACAGTTTATTATTATCCTACAGTAGGAATAACCGTGTCTTCTGTCGGTCTGAACGAATAGCAATATATTAATATTAAAACGTTGTTTGTGAAGATGGTTACAGTTTTTTGGTTTACGTTGTTTCCTTTGATATTTGGCGGTAATTGTGTTAAGTATCAAGGTGGTAAGTAAGATATTATTTGGTTTATGCTATAGTGTTTAAATTGATATACACAATATTTATTTATTCCTTTATTTCAGGCAACTAGGGCCCATAAAAATACAAATACACATATAACGTACATTACAATACTTATAAACTAATACATAAAAATTCTCCATATCAATATATACAATACTTACTATATCTATAAAACCTTAAACATACTATAAATATATAACATACTAGCCTTTTTCCCGCGGTTTCACCCGCGTCCCGTGGGAACTACTGCCCGCACCGGGATAAAATATAGCCTATAGATCGGATAGGCAGTCGCTTCTTGTAAAGCACTGGTACTCAGCTGAATCCGGTTAGACTGGAAGCCGACCCCAACATGATTGGGAAAAAGGCTCGGAGGATGATGATGATGTTACTCGCAGGTAATATAGCTTTCTAATGGTGAAAGAATATTTAAAATCGGTCCAGTAGTTTTTGAGTTTATCCATTACAACCAAACAAACAAAGTTTTCGTCTTTATAATATTAGTATAGATATTGACTGCCTCGTTGGTCTAGTGGTCGCAAGCGCGGCTGCTGTGCTCGAGGTCTCGGGTTCGATTCCCGGGTCGGGCCGAAATCGCTTTGTGGGTTTTCTTAAACTTTCACAAAGCAGCCCACTGGCTGATCTCCTTAAATGAGAACAGCCGCCGTGGCCGAAATCGGCCGTGGACGCCATTATTATAGATATTCTTAAAACTAATGCACACTATGTGTGGGCTGACAACACCCTTCGGCAAAAAATCTTCCTTGACGACCTTTTCAAGCGCTTGTGTCGGCACTCGCACTCCAAACGAGTTAAAATTGGTCGTGTGACGCGGCTCCAACCTCTCGACCCTCAAGGTCCAGACAATTTATATGCATGTACATTTACACACCCCCAGTGGGGCCAACCGGGGCCAATGCCTGTCGGGGCTGCGGCATTGTTCGCGCGAGGGTTCCGCCTGTTGTCGGTTTTTGACGAACACAAAGGGTAACAGTGATCGTTGTACGTCCACACTTGACGCCGCGAACAACACGCGACAAGCCGAAAACGGCTCCGCTTGTACTTCGCTCGCGCTCGGTTCGTCTAGCGTCAAAGACTGTAACCCCCAGTACACATTGGCCTGTGTTGGGCCAAGCGTTGCAATGCACAAATGTAGGCCACGATCAAATGGTGTTTACACATTGGCGCATGGCTCATTGTTGCCTGGCAAACCACTTGCGATAGACGTCGAAGTAATTAAGGCCGCGGCTATTTATTTGTACACTACTATATATATTTATACTATACTACACTACTATATTTACTACTATGTTTATTTTTACACGCAACACAAAAGTGTACTATTCTCAGCGGTCGGTGACGAACTAAACATTGGCCAAATGTGTAAACACCACACGCCAAGCTGGGCCAAGATTCCTTTGATGTGTGCCCAAAAAACCGACAATTCGCCGAATGCGCGCCAACCTTGACAAATGTCCGCCAACCTGCACCAATACCCCGTGTACACATTGGTGATGGCGTGTATTGGCCGCACTTGGGCCAACGTGTACTGGGGCCTTATAAAACCACTTGACTGCGCATACAGTGCCCCGAGACGCTCACCAAACATTAGAGATTTAGCTCTTATAAGGCTACGATCCTAGTAAAAAGATTTAGTTGTGACCAAGTCTATGACCTGCGTACACGCTAAATTATTGTGGATTTTATTAAGTAAAAATGTTTAAAGATGCCCACATGCGCGGTGAAATGGTGCGAGAAACAATCCAGGACATCAACATCAACATCTAGTTACAAAAATGATGGCATTACTTTTCATCGGTAAATATCAATACCAAAATTTGGCTTTGATTTAATTATATTTCGAAAATACCACAGGGGTCTATTTAAATTGGTGGTTGGTGAACCGCGCTCACGCTCGTTGATGTCTTTTGGGAAAGTCCCTTTCTTTCATTAAGAAATTCTAATATGTCCATCTCTTTCTTGCCCTTTGTATTCCTATCGAAGAAATTTGGGCTGTTACCTTTAAGGATGAAGTGGATATCGATAATAGTACATTTACATTAATAAAAAAATATGTTTTATTTTGGCCAATGAGTTAATTAACTGTTCATAGCGACGTTACAGACGGCTGTTCCTGGTGCCTCCACAAGTTACTTTTAATGTAATCGAAAAAAATGTATTTTCATTTTAGATTTCCGAAGATTCCAGAAATAAAAGAGAAGTGGATAGATACTATCAATAGGAAAAATTGGTTTCCAACAAAGTACAGCGTTGTTTGCTCAAGGCACTTCACCCCCGACTGTTTAAAATATTTAAAACAATTCCGACGTTTATTGAGTTCAGCGATTCCAAAAATGAATAGAAAATGAATACATTTTATGAATCAATAATTTTCTTGTACATAGTTATTTTTTGTAATAGACTGATTTTTATTAAATATTCTTATAAGATTTTGATTGAGTATTTATTATTACAATGAAATACATTTTATCGATATTTTTTAATTGAAAGAGAGCCATCCCTTGCCGGGCGTACTCGTGCAACTCGACCTTGAACTGACCAATAGTAGCCGCGGATTATGCCGCGTCCCCGGCCCGCGGTGGTGAGTCGTGTTCTTAGAAGAAATTGGCGAGTGCGCTCTCTAGTGGTTATTTACTTTATGTCTAGCGTAGACCCGCCTATAGAAGCATCGTCCGCCATTTCACAGCCGAGTTCCACAGACAACATATAAACGCGCGAAGCGCGGCAAGTTTAAATTAAATTAGGTGATTAAAGTATACTTCAATTTGTTTCAGCCGAAACTGGTTATGTGATACATAACATCCCATTTATTTTTAAATATCACAATAATGATAAGCTAAATATATTTTTAACACTGACAAACATGAATCAAAATATGAGCGTGGGTGTATATTTTAGTTATCATACGTCAGGTAAGCAACTTTTTTCATTGAATAATATTTATCCCTCGCTCGATTTTTAAGTATTATGTAATAGTATAATCTAATACTAATTATAACAAACTTAAGTGTTTGTTTATACAGTGTTGTTAGTCTCGCTAGTAAGTAGTAAAAATCGATTTTGTTCACTGCCTTTAAGCAGCAAAACATACATGTTTGAGTTACTGAAATGGCATAAGAGCACGCGCATACTATTAACTTTTAGTCGGCTGATTAAAGTTGTAAGATAGGTAAGATTTTTTCAGAAAATCATGAATTCAATCAAAGTTTTTACACGGCCGTACCGAACAAATATGTGATCGTTGTTACGTTTGTATTTCTAACCATCTTCATATTGATTTCAAAGCTCAAGTCAACTATCAGCCGACTAAAACTTTGTAGTGTGCGCGCGCTCTTAGCAATAACAAAGTACCTGCCTACAGCAGTAAATTGAGTGAATTTGCAGGTGGAAAACTAAATGAGCGCGTGATTGAAGGTCAAGAAACTTCAACTGCAGTCATTTTTCTAATTGATCTCTATTTATTACATAAACCTTATGTTAAGGTACACCTAAGTTTATATACAGAAATTGGATATGTTAATAAAACAATCGCTAATGGAACACTTGCAGGCGACAATGGACAAGGTAACAAGCTCGGCTGTAGAGCAGACACATACTTTCATTATCATCATCTTCAGCATTTTTCCGCCTCACTGCTGGACACAGGCCTCTCCCACGGAGAAGGATTGAGCAACGAACGAGGCTCTGGCGACCGAGGTGGGGGTATAACCTCCAACAGAAACAAGTGGGATGTTAAATGCCTTGCTGGGAGATGGGCAGCAGTATCTCCGAAGCTAGAACTATCCAAAACTGCGCTCACCAACACCCATGCAATACCCCCCAACTAAGGGGAGGCCTTTGTCCATCAGTCTCTCGGCTATACAAATGGCTAACAATGAACAAATGTTTTTGTCTTTTAAAACGACTTCTCAAAAAGGAGAAAGTTCTCAATCGGGAGTTTATATTTCTTTTTGTTTTTCAGATACAGATACGTCTATTTGTGTGAATCCAAATATGTGTAAAATTACTGTGGATGCGGCAGAAGTTGCAAAAGGTAAAAATAGAAGTATAATGCTACTTTCTTTTTTTATTTTCAAGCATTTAGAGCCATTTTCACCGACATCTTCGACAGTATTTATAACAATTACATACTTTGACAATAATTTAACGGGAAAAGTCGTAAACATTTTTTTAAGAACTTGACTGAAAAAAAGCATTGACTTATGGTTGTGTGTTCCTACGTTTTAGAGATTAATGCAGCGAAGGAATACACAACAAGTACCACTATACCAAGAACCACGAAACGAGTTACGAAGTCCACAATTATAAGACAGAGTAGTACAGATTTTGGTAACGTTGTGGACACCACTACAACGGAGTACTCGAGAGACAAAATCAGAGATAACACGAGGGACAATGGGAGAGACGACGGGAACCACCCGAGAGACACTGCGACGGACAAAAGGAGAGACAACGCGAACAACCCAAGAGACACTGCGAGGGACAATGGGAGAGACAACGCGAACAACCCGAGCTTCACCACAAGAGGCAACTTCAGAGACCAACCAAGCGACCCAAGAGACACTGTTAGGGACAATAGGAGAGACAACGCGAATAACCCAAGAGACACTGCGAGGGACAATGGGAGAGACAACGCTAACAACCCAAGCTTCACCACGAGAGGCAATTTCGGGAACCACCCAAGAGAAAATGCCAGAGATAACGAGAGGGACAGTGACAGATACAAAGCAAGAATCATTGCGATTGAAAACGCCACAGAAAACGTGACAAATAGCCTAGGAGTCACCGTGAGAGACAACGAGAGTGACAACACGGCAGACAAAGCAAGTAAGTAAATCGCATGTAATCTAAACAGTCGGCCGATAAAGTTGGCCAGTTGCTTGGCAAACATTTGCTTAAAGAAGATCTTGATTCCAATCAAAAATTTCAGTCGGTCTGATACGAGCTAAATACAGATTTATGAGCCCGAACAATCTGTCGGTACGGTACCAATAGTTTGCAGTGTGTCAGTACTCTATACCCTATTCGCCGAGCCGTGAGCCAAAAGGTAAACAAAGAACAACACTTTTTCAAGATGGCGGGTATAACCCGACCGATGACAAAAAGTCACATTTGTATGTATAATGTTCGCAGTATCTGTGGTCTACAATTTAGTAGAGTCCCATGTTTGACAATCAAGTCTTTAAGGTTCTTTTAAATGTAAACGATTTACTAAATATTTAATTAAAATTAAGATTTATCACATTTGATTTCAAATAAGTCTGAAAGGATTACATAAGTTCAACAGACATCGTTCTACAAAGAACCCTTTTTATGGTTTGTTTTCCTTTTGGCTCATGGCTCCGCGAATAGGGTATAACAATCATCAGCTGCAAAACCCTTTCTCACTATTATCCAGTCTAGTTGAATTTTTCTGAACTCTTTGGATCTAAAGAATAACCTATCTTGATGAACTTTTTATGGAACACCATATTTTGGTAGATTTTGTACTACACACGCATGCGCCTTAACCACTATGTTGACGGTGGCCAAGACTGAATGTCTGACTACTAGTCGGGTTGACGGAAAATCGGAGTCTTCCCAAGAGGTTGCCCCTTGGTACCCGATTTACTGGGTTGAGGAGGTCAGATAGGCAGTCGCTTCATGCAAAGCTTAAGTACTCAGCTGCATCCAATTACACTAGAAGCCGACCCCAACATAGTTGAGAAAAGGCCAGGCAGATGATGATTTGACCGGCGGCGGCGTATAATTTTTTGTTTGTGTTGTAGATGCAACAGTTGTTCCTGACAATAGCCGGATGCCACAGAGTTCTGAAACCCCTGTTTTAATTTACATCATACCTGTGGTAGTAGCATGTCTCCTTATACCAATCATTGTAATAAGCATGAAAAGATATCGGCTTCGGAATTCAAGACAACAAGCGGTTGATATAGCTACCTATGTAAGTATGTTAAGAGATTTTTTCAATTCGCATACATTTTTCTTGGTGGGTCAGGATCGATAGGAAGGGCTGTGGGATTGTTCGAGAGAGTTACCATGGTCCTGGTACCTAAAGGGCTTCAGAAGGAGCATGGTGGGTTTTAGTCAGTAAAGGTCTGACACTCCCTGACAACGCACCTACAGCGGGAGAGGTCATTTGAAGACTTCCCACTAAAAAAAAGGATCAATATGAATTTGGATTCATAATAAATCAACACAACGTAATGAACGTTGAATAATTTCAAAATTATATTTAGATTTATATTGATATTAAGATTTATATTGATATATTGATATTGATAATAAGGCTGGGCGGAAAAATAATAAGCTTACAATAACAACTATATTTTGACGAGCAATGAAATTTAATTAAAATTATACATATTATGATACTTTACCTCTAGTTAAGTACCTAAGTAAGTTAAGTAGGTAAGTCTGGCACCAGTCTAACCAAGGGGTATTGGGTTGCCCGGGTAACTGGGTCGAGGAGGTCAGATAGGGCAGTCGCTACTTGTAAAGCACTGGTACTCAGCTACATCCGATTAGACTGGAAGCCGACCCCAACATAGATGGGGAAAAGGCTCGGAGGATGATGGACCTCTAGGTACCTACTCAGAATGGAGTACCTAGATTTTAATACGAGTATTACTTGTCTTGTTTTCCAGTCTACGAAGAATCAAGTGTTGTATGCAGAGCTAGATCTTGCGACGGCTAACAAAGAAGTCGAGAGAAACAACGAAGACTCACCGTATGTAGAAATTATTGGAGTTTTATTGCCAAAAAATAAATAAGTAGTATTTCGAATAAAAAAGGCTGGCTGCATTGCCATTCAGTGTAGCAATGCAGCCAGCCTTTTTGGCACGATCCCCGCTGACAGCGATGCGGATGAGTTTTTTGATACATAGTTTTTATTTTTGTAAATATGTGGACTAGGTAGGATATGTGGGTAGGTTTTTTACTAGAATAATTCTTCAATTTTAATTCGTCTTTAATTTTAATTGTAAAAATAATTAAACGTTATGTAAATAAAGCAAATAAAGTATTTCAAATAAAAGTTGTTATAATTATCAGCCTTTTTTATTTGCCAATGTAGGTACAGCCAATACCCTGGTCGCTCTTGCAACTACTAGACCAAAATCAAGAATAATATACACTAACTTAGGATGCTTGATCAATCAACTTCACGCATGCCTCGAGAAGTGAATAAAGAAAGACAATTCCACTTATCATGGAGGAGACCTTTGTCCAGCAGTGGATTTTTTGTGACGACAACGATTTTAAATGAAATCATGACGAATTTTGGTTTTAATTATGAGGAAAATATAAGTACCTGCATGGTTACATGCACATTTGCACTATCGAGAGGAATAATTACCAAAGTTGCCACCGAAATAATGCGTAGCATCATGTCTAGCCATTTCCCAATTATCTTAGTAGTAATAAGTGGTAAATGATAGGGTTAAATCGTTCCAAGCGTCTTCGAGTAATCGGTGAACATTAAATAAAAAAGGAAATTTCGGATTCGGACCAATTGAGGCTCTCCTTCTTTTTGGGAAGTTGGTTAAAAATAGCCATCTTTTTTTTTGATGGAAAGTTATCATCAAATGACCGCTTCCGCTGTGGGTTAGCAGCGGTGAGGGAGTGTCAGACTCTTACTGACTAAAACCCATGATGTTCCTTCTTAAGCCCCTTATGTTCTAGGGCCGCGGTAACTCTTTCGAACAATCCCGCAGCCCTAGTCACTTGATCTTGGGTTTTGTGATTCGGCACGTGTAAATATCATATCTGGCTGTCAGAAGAACGCTCATTCTGATCATTAACATATTACAAAAACCAGCCAAGTTCGAGTCACGCGCAAGAAGGGTTCCGTACCATTATTGATAAAACGGGATTTTTCGTTTGACCAATAGATGGCACTATATATCCGGAATAAAAGAGAAACCGCGGCCCTGGTACATAAAAGGCCTACGACGGGATACGACGGTTTTTAGTCAGTAAGAGTCTGACACTCCCTCACCGCTGCTAACCCACAACGGGAGGGGTCATTTGATGATTATTGACGTCGTTAAAAAAAAAGGGTGGGCGTTTTGGGGGCAGTGTTTTGTAAATTTCTGACTCGTGCTGTTTTGCAGCCTAATTTGAATAAATGACTTTTGATTTTGACTCCTCCCGCCGTGGGTTAGCAAAGGGAGTGTCAGTCTCTTACTGACTAAAATCCATCATGTTCCTTCTTAAGCCCCTTATGTTCTAGGGCCGCGGTAACTCTTTCGAACAATCCCGCGGTCCTAGTCACTTGATCTTGGGTTTTGTGATTCGGCACGTGTAAATATCATATCTGGCTGTCAAAAGAACGCTCATTCTGATGAAGCACATTACAAAAACTAGCTAAGTGCGAGTCGCGTGCAAGAAGGGTTCCGTAAAACGGGACTATTGTTTTCGCTCCTCTGTCCGTCCGTCCGTCCGTCCATCTGTCACCAGGCTGTATCTCATGAACCGTGATAGTTAAGAGTTGAAATTTTCAGAGATTATTTCTATTGCCGCTATAACAACAAATACAGAAAACTAGAATAAAATAAATATTTGGGGGCTCCCATAGAACAAACGAGATTTTTTTGCTCTGGTATGCCTTCGTGCGCGAGTCCGACTCGCACTTGGCCGGTTTTTCGTTTTTATAATTTTTAACATTATGTGTAAAGCAGAGATATAGTTAGGCGTATCGAATGTTTTGATCAGTTGACAGCTCTTAGTTTTCAAGGGAGAATTTCAGTTGTTTGTAATGACTGACTTTTATATTATGTTCTAATTATCGCACATTTTTATTCTATTTACTTTGTTTGAAAAATTAATTTTTTTTACTTATTTTTCTTTTTTCTTTGTGTTAATCGACATATAGGAGAGTTGCCTACATTGTACCCGTTAACAAACTTCATAAGCTATCACAAAAACTACTTAATTTTAAAGGAATATATTACTATAAATAAAAAGGTTGTTCTATTAGCAATAATTTTTTATTGAAAGAAAATTAGGAATTTAGAAAATAAGTATGAAAATTAAAGTTTAAAAAAAAGTCTCAAAAAGTACAATTTAGGAAACCGGTTTCCTTAATTGTACCATAGGTTTCCTAAATTGTACTTCATATTCTAAATGAGATTAAAGTGATTCTTATTAACTAAAAGTACAAACATGCTTATGAAAAATATTATTCAAATACATTTGCATATTAATTATGTAGTTAATAAAATAAAATATGGAAAAGTATTTGGAATGAAATTTTTATTTTTCGGTTTATTTTTCAAGCAATCTAAGGCCTTTTTAAGTCATCTTGTGACTTTTTATAACACTTTTTATCTTCTCCAGACATCTGAAACCATTTCAATCTAGTACATGTAAATACTCCATACACGTAAATTTTACCGGTACATTTTATTGGTAGGTGCTAGGTGTGGTAAAACTTGGTACAAATTAGGCAACCCTAATTTTTATTTTTATGTGAGCCGGCATTATAACCTCGAAATGTTAAACATAAAACAATAGTCTCAGAAAAGGTGACTAATATGTCTACTTTCCAAAAACATACATAACAGTTGCAGTGTTCTTACCGTTGCTACCCATAAAATAATACTAGAAGGCCGCAAAAGATATTTTTGTTAACTACAATTTACTCTGTTGGGTTATCGAATCCAAAATGGCAGCGTTTGCGTCATTTTGGTAGTATTGCTTTTTAGTGTTACTAATTTAAAACTAAACATAACAGTTTTTAGTAGATTTTGAGATGGTACAATTTACGAGCCGGTCCAATTTATGCAACTCGACCCTATATCAATCAGTATATCAACGCATTTTATTTAACGAGATTTTAAAACTTGAAACCCCATATAACAGAGTACATATAAGAATATATACCAGAGTACATAGGCGGGGTACATAAGAGGAAAACATAAAAGGTATACATAAGAGTTCATAAGAGGAGTTCTTAGGCCTCGGCTTCGAATTTTGCGGGCAGCGGGGCGGCAGCGGCGGCAGCGCGGGCGGTCACCGTTTGACTGGAGTGCACCGCTCGTTGCCCGCTCTCGCGCCGCTGTATTCGAGGGCCGGTCCATTTGATTATACGCGTAAGATCCTGCCGCTCCCGCGCCGCCACCGCTGCCGCCCCGCTGCCCGCAAAATTCGAGGCCGAGGCCTTAAGGGACATCAGGGGAGTTCGCAGCTCACGCCATTTGTCGGCCGCACGCGTCTGTCGCAGGCCTCGGCAGCGGTGCCATACATTTTCATTGTTTGACTACTGTGGCGAGCGATCGACGACTGTCGTAGGCCGCGCGCGGCTGCGACAGTCGCGATGCACGGAATTCTACCTTCATATGGTATATGCACTAAGTCTCGCATATTTTTATTATTTTTACTTTACAGTATATAAGAGAGTTCATAAGAAGTCATTAGAGGAGTACATAAGACTAGTACATAAGGGGAGTACATAAGAGAGTGCATAAGAGGAGTATATAAGAGAGGACATAAGAGAGCACTTACGGGGACTACATAAGAGAGTATATACGAGGAGTACATAAGGGGAGTATACAACCCAAACAGACGGAAAGACAATACTGGACCCGTTTTTCCCTTTATTTACGGAACTCTAAAAACCCAGCCTTTATCGTTGCCTAGACGTTTTTGATTAGAATTCTCCAAAAACACATTTTTATCATAATGATTTGATATTATTTTGTTTACATAACCTTTGCACCTAGTTTCGTACACTTTTTGTTTAGATAACCTTAAAAAAACAGATAATATTAGGAATTAAAAAAAAAATAAAGCGCGGTCAAAAACATACCTAATTAGATGCCCCGTACACTGCAAACTTTTAGTCGGCCGATAGTTTGATTGGGCTCATAAATTAGTATAGTTATCGGCACGAATCTTGAGCTCTGACCTTCACCTGCGCAGAAGTAATTTATTTGGTCCCTTTGGTGGTATGAAGCGAGGCGCGGGGGCGGGCTAAAGCGGTGACTGGCCCGCAGTACATCGCGTCATAGCCGTCACTCGGGATTGGTTCTTTGCTAATAAATCACTTCTGCGCAGATGTAGGTCAGAGCTCAAGATTCGTGCCAAGAACTATATGAAGTTGGATTGTACGATCAGGTATCCAGCCGGACCGACTAGAAAGTTTCGATTCATGTATACCTTATTACAAAGCTAGCCGTTTTCCTGCGGTTTCACCTGCGTCCTGTAGGAACTACTGCCCGTACAGGGATAAAATATAGCTTATTTTACTCGGAAAGAGTGTAGTAATTACAATTAAATAGAGTGTAAATAATTTTTCAAATCGGTTAGTAATTACGAAGGCTTTGTGATTCAAACAAACAAAACAATATTCCTTATTCGGTATACTTATTTGTATTACTAGCTTTCCGCTCGCGGTTTCACCCGCCTCCCGAGATAACTGCTTCCCGTAGCCGGATGGTGACAAAAATCATCTATCCTATGTCCTTCTCCTGGCTCTAAACTACCTCCCTGCCAATTTTCAGCTAAATCGGTTCAGCCGTTCTTGAGTTATAAGTGGAGTAACTAACACGACTTTCTTTTGATATAGATATATATTTTGTATTACAGTACAGGACAGTATAAATATACTGTCAGGCAACGATTACATCGACTGTCGGGCGACAGTTTAGTCTGCAGTACCTATGTTGAGGTTCTTAACCAACATAAAAAAAATTGTAACTCCAGATTGCCTATCCATATCATATTACAACTATTCTTAGTACAGAACGGTCGCCAGTAAAATATTTAAGTTGAAATAATATTACCGCAACTTGAAGTTTTCAAAATGAATTGGCATCAATGTTTTTTTCTTTTCTTCTTTGTAATTTTGATAATTAATGTATCTGAATTTGGCTGTACTGGTAAGTTCTATTTTATTATATTAATTGACGATCGTAAATTAAGCGTGCGGCACTGTGACGCACACAAATGTATCTTCTGGTGTACTCGCTGTAGCAAACAGTAACACATTGCGTGCGAACATTTCTAAAATGTCCGCGAAACTGCAACCGCCGCGCGAACACATGCTTTTTTCAAAATATTGTGTACGATTTTGATGGAATCACATCATTACGAATAAAACAAATTAATTTGTCTTATTTTAAACAGTTTTTTTTTACCTGATGATAGATTGACATAATTAATTTGCGGAATGCAAGATTAGATTTATCTTCTCATTTCAAAAGAGTGCCCATGGAGTTTCTTGCCAGTTCTTTTCTATATGACCAATTTTTGGAACTTTAGCTAAGATATTAGTTACAATATATTAATTTATTTGTTTTAGATCCGCCACAAGGAGCTATCCCTGTACCATTTAAATTCGGCTACAATGCTAACGAGAAATTAAATGTGTTAATAACTTTAAAAAATATTCCATCTAGCATTACCTATATTAATATGAGGACTAAAATGTGTAAGTAAAATCCCTAGTTATATACACATTAGTGTATAATATTAATTATAAACATAAGGAATACGGGTGGGACTGGGCTGGACACGTCAGCCGCATGCATCCAGATAGGTGGGCCAACATTGTCACTCATGGATACCACAAGACGGCCACCGCAGACGAGGTAGACCCCGCAAAAGATGGCGCGACGACCTGAACGCCTACACTACAACCCTGACTGGTGGGAGGTATCAAAGGATCGACAGGTGTGGAGACGAAGTGGGGAGGCCTTTGCTCAGCAGTGGGACAGATCAAGCTAATAAAATAAGGAATACGGGAGAGCCAAACTTGTGTGTGTAAATTACATGCACATTGTATTTGTATGACTCGAAAAGTAGTGGTGGCCTAGCCTAGTGGGTAAAAAACCAAAATCTCAAGTATGAGGGCGCAGATTCGATTCCAGGTCAGGCAAGTACCAATGCAACTTTTCTAAGTTTGTATGTACTTTCTAAGCACACCAATGACTGTGTTTCGGATGGCACGTTAAACTGTAGGTCCCGGCTGTCATTGAACATCCTTGGCAGTCGTTACGGGTAGTCAGAAGCCAGTAAGTCTGACACCGGTCTAACCGAGGGGTATTGGTTGCCCGGTAACTGGGTTGAGGAGGTCAGATAGGCAGTCGCTTCTTGTAAAGCACTGGTACTCAGCTGAATCTGGTTAGACTGGAAGCCGACCACAATATAGTTGGGAAAAGGCTCGGAGGATGATGATGTCTTTGTACTACTCGGTGACTCGACCACTACTGAGCGCTCCCGAGCTTACACATACAAACACGATGTGCATGTATATGTACACACACAGGTATGGCTGATTGGCTTCCGTGAGAGGAATCATCTACATTGTGAGTTGATAAAGAGTTAGTTCTTGATCTGCTTAATTTATTTTGAAAAAATACACATACAAAGCCACGTTTCTCGTGTGTTATAGGAAGCAAGGGAGATCAGTCTTGTCACACTAGATTTATAAAGTTGTATAAGCATGTTTATTACTTCTTCACGCATAAACGGTTGAACGGATTTTGATGAAACTTGTCTGAAATATAACTTGTAAATCAGAATAAAGTATAGGCTGATTTTTATACAGTCACGCGTAGCACTTCCCACGGGAGGTGGGTGAAACCACTGGCGGCAGTTAGTATTAGCCAAATATTAATTTCTAATATACTTTTTACTTTCATTTCCAGTTAATCTTCAGGAATTGAGTCATGAAACAGTTCCAGCAGACCATGTGTTGACAGTCACTAAAACTTTGAATTTGAAGAGGTCAAAAATGTCTATTCAAGCAGA
Organism: Helicoverpa zea; assembly: GCF_022581195.2. Taxonomy (NCBI): domain Eukaryota; kingdom Metazoa; phylum Arthropoda; class Insecta; order Lepidoptera; family Noctuidae; genus Helicoverpa; species Helicoverpa zea. Next base: position 2,683,020 of record NC_061479.1, read on the forward strand.
AATCTATGACCCCACTGGATTGTGTGAAAAGAAAATAATAGTTGAAGGCAAAGAAGTTAATTCGAGTCAAGGCAACACAGACTATTCATGTAAGACAATATTTACAATACAAATCGCTTACTGACAGCCAGTTTCTTCATCACAAGTAAAAGCCAAAGTAATGTCATAAAGTAAAAGTAACGGTCAAATTCGTTTTTTCAAGACTAAAGTAACAGCAAAACTCATAGTTAAAATAGAGAAAAAGGCGAATTTGACCTTTACTTTTACTTTATGACATTACTTTTTTTTTTAATCTGAGATGCTTTTTATTGAATTAATTAAAACAAAATCTTTACATTAATTTTAAAAAGTTTATATTTTAAAATAAATATCTTTTAAAATAAACTTATAGATATATATCGGGTGTGTCGTTCATAATCACATTAAATGAAATGCGTTAATATACTGGTTAATATATGTCCATTAACACAAAGAAAAAAGAAAAATACGTAAAAATAAAAAAATGAATTTTTCAAACAAAGTAAATAGAATAAAATGTGAGAAAATTAGAACACCATATAAAAGTCAGTCATTACAAACAACTGTAATTCTCCCTTGAAAACTGACAGCTGTCAACTGATCAAAACATTCGATACTCCTAACTTTATCTCTGCTTTACACATGATGTTGTGAATTATAAAAACGAAAAATGACTCCTGTGGTAAAACCAAAGAAATGAATTAGGTTATTTTTTTTTACAATTCGCCATAGAATATCATAAAGTATATGCGATAGGATTTAATGTGATTGTGATCGACACACCCTGTATACAACTTAAAACTAATATTAATTTGGCTTTTACTTTTGATGAAGAAACTGGTGGTTAATACTATAAATGCAAAAGTGACTCTGTTTATCGCTCCGGATTTTCATGTCAAAACGACTGAAACAGTTTAAATGAAATTGGGTGTACACATACATATAGATAGATAGCCTGAAAAGTAAAAAGGCTCCTCTTTTATCCGGGAGCTTGAAACCGTTCTCTCAGAACTGCGGGGGACAGCTAATTAACAATAATATTTTAGGGATCAACTGAATTAACAGTTACTACTTTTGGTTGATCAACTTTCAAAGGACTGTGACAAGAGCAGAAATTGCGATATATTATAATTATTTATTGAATATAAAATTTATGTATACAATTTTGAATTTTTTTTTTTTTTTTTTTTGAACTTTATTTCTTTATTAATCAAATTTATATACATATTTACAACACAAAAAAAAAACTTTCCTAGTAGAATAAAAAAAAAATATATATATATATACACTATATCTAAAAGGCGTCAAAAAATTCATCCCCATCGCTGTCAACTGGGAGCGTACCCAAGAGGCTGGCAGCATTACCTCGTTGGATGGCCATGCTGATCCTTTGTCCGAGGTAATAGCCAGCCTTTTGGTCACGAGAAGCGTCAACCAGCCGCCTAGACAGGTCTTTTGAATGATATTTTTAATATCTATTTTGGATACGGTTCTTCAAATCATACAGACAGAATTGTGTTGCTGGGGAGTTTCTTCTTCCCAGCAAAAACACATAGGAAGTGGTGAAGGGCAGGCGTTTTGGGGGCTGTCTTTTGTAAAGATGTTCAAAAAGTGCTGATTTTCAGCCTACTTTGAATAAATGACTTTTGGTTTTGACTTTAATCATCTATTTTACAGATAACAACATTTGTTTACAACAACAGAGCTGTTCGATTGAAGTGGATTTATCAAAAGCATGCTCAGGTGAGGCTTTCGACACTCTTAGCATCTTAAAAACTTCAATATAATATCAATAATAATCAATAGAAATAGTTTTTGCTCCATACAGCATGCTAGCAATTCGTTCTTGTAATCAGGGAATGTATCAAGAGAATTTAACCAAAAAATGTATGAATTAATTGATTGTATAAAAGATTTATTACGGGCTTCCTCAAGGGAGTATGTTAGGACTATCTTAAAAAAGTACCTATAAGATTTCTTTGATTTGATTTATCTTAAAATTTAAATTGCTTCATATGTAAACTGAATTTGAATCATCTGACATTATATATATTCAATTAGATGATCAGACAATGAAGGCGAAAGTTATCCAATCGAATAGCTAACTAGCGTCAACCAGATGTCTGCGACATATGTCTGTAATGTGTTTACATATTCTAATATAGCACTACATTTTATCAAATTATCATTTTCTCTTTTAGGTGAACAAAGTCTTTAAGGAGAATTGAAAGGACTTTCTCCAATCTTCAAGGTATGTAATTTTCGTGTAGGCAGGTATTAAAAAGGTTAATCAGTAATCTGGTATATAGAATCTGCTAAATAATTGCCATGAAATTCTATCTATCTCATGTGCTGAGTTTTGAATTATATCTTGAGAGATAGATTTATTAAGTCAATCTTTTTAATTTTGGCTTTAACGAAAATCTCACAATTAACTATAACAATTGTTCAAAAGCAATCACTTATGATCAGAATATCATCATCATCTGCCTAGCCTTTTCCCAACTATGTTGGGGTCGGCTTTCTGTCTAATCGGATGAAGTAGAATGCAAGTGGTTTACAAGGATCGACTGCCTGTCTATCCTTTGCTTGACCCCGTGGTAAGACTGGTTGTCAGACCTACTGGTTTCTTACCCGTGACGACTGTCAAAGATGTTCAATTTACTTTATGGCCTTATTTTATCAAGGATTGTAAAGTAACATTATAAAATAAAAATGATTAATTTAAGTAACGGAGACTCATAAATCATAGAAACTGTTATTAAAAATAAACACATTTTATGAAATAATCACAGATCTTCAACTTTTTTCAGGTACCATGCTAGCATAAGTGATTGGCACCCCTGCTTGCAGTAACGACTACCACATTTATAGATGAACTACATATTTTAAAGTCTTCGGTTTCCAAATAAATAAAAGGCTTATAATAATTTGTATTATTTTAATTTCATTTACTGGTGTATCTACCTCAGATATTATGTTTGACTCCAATTCGAATGCTAACTGAAAAAAAAATCATATACCTACTTATATGTAGAAGTAAATTTACGTGAACTTGTCACCTAATTAATGCCTAGACTGATTTGTTTTATAATATTTTGCGAGTTGGTAAATAAAACCATCAGAAAAAGCTTGTAATATCTTATTTGGCAATCAGAATTTAGCTTAAGTTAATTTGGTCCACATAACTTTAATTCAAAGCATTTTTTTTACACCTTTTATTACGTTTTCGTAGGTTTCAAAACGCCAATAACTTGGGCGTAAGGTTCTTCGACGTGCACTCGATTCGTATTGCCAGATCGCGCGAATTCTAAATCTGCATACAGTACTGGATTTGCAGTAGACTGAAACAAAATGCATTCATTACACTGGCTTCCGTTTCTCCCGCTATTGTACGTTGACTACTTACGTCTAGACGTATGGGCGTAGAGAAGTAACGAACATACAATCATCATCATCATCTCCCGAGCCTTCTCCCAAATATGTAGTAGTTAGGAAAAGGCGCGGGAGAAGCAAGGAACAAAGATACACACTCAAAACTTAAGAATTAAATTATAATAGTGAGATTAAACTACGTCAATATGCTGCTTAGACTGTGGTCAGCTTTTGTAGTTTTATCATACAACTGAATTTCAGGGCTTGAATTGGGGTGCCCTACGTGGTCTCCTCAAGCCAGTTACTGGTGTAATGGGGCCAAGTAACATCGTTCTATCGCATGCCAACCTCATCTGATCGAGGTGCTGTGACGACCTACTGGTGACGATATAACCACCACACAGGACCAAGTGCAGCATTAAATGCCTTGCAAGAAGATGGTCAGCAGTATCTCTGAAGCTAAAACTTTCTACCTCTTCTTCCCAGCAAAAACACATAGGAAGTGGTGAAGGGTGGGCGTTTTGGGGGCTGTCTTTTGTAAATTTTTGTGCTGTTTTGCAGCTAAGTTTGAATAAACGAATTTTGATTCGATTTTGATTTTATCCCACACTGCGCTCACCAACACGCATGTCTAATGCGGTGTGTATCCGGGCAAATGCAAGACGACAAGATGGTTCAACTAGATTAATACTAAGACTAGATTAATAAGAACTGGATGTGAGAAGCCGAAAATCGATCTCAGTGGCGTGCACTTGGAGAGGCCTATGTCCAGCAGTGAACTGCGATAGGCTGATGATAATGGTGATGATGAAGACTAGATTTTAAAGAAGGTAAAGAATTACTTACATAAGTATTCAGTTCCATTGTTGCTTGTACATCGGGCTTATTACAACGCTGCCTCACCCAAACATAGACGAGAAATGCCACAACGCATGCGCCAACCATGCCTCCTATGCCATAAGCTAATGCAGCCGTTAGATTTTTTTGTCTATTCAGTTCCTTGGTTTCATTTGCAGTATTGTTATCGCTATAAGTATCATTATTTAAAGTATTTTTGTCTTCAAATGCTGTGTTATTCTTATTTTCACTATTATTTTCAAATGCTGTGTTATTGGATTCTGCATAATTATTTTCAAATTCTGTATAATTCTCTGTTGTATTGTTATTTTCATTTGGAGCAACGGTTGTTATAGTATTTGTATCTGAACTATCATTATATCCTGTAAAGTTTGACTCAATTCCGTGACATCCCGCAGGACTTTGGTAGAAAGCTTCAGATATCAATGAAAAATCACAGTTTTTATTACAATTTTTCTCGGACCACCATAAATGATCGTACCACGAATCTGAACAACTGGTCCGCCTTATGAGTCTCTCGATCAGACCTAGAGCAAAAAAATATAAAAGAACTTTTTCCTCATTCTCGAGTCCTTAGACGACCCAGCACGATTGGGGAGGGACATGGATTGATATAAGTTTTTTAACAGTCTACAGAATTTCAATGTCTACCTGTACAATATTCATGCAGCGATATCTTCAGAAGGCAGGGTGGTTCTTTGCACCTGTTTGTGTTCCCTGTAAATATGTGTACTTGGATTATTATGCTACTATAAATCGATTTATTCCGAATTCGGGTTCATTGCTTTTGAAATATTTATTTGGAAAAAGTAAAATTGTAGGTACTTACATTCAAAAAACCATCTGTCCTTGCCCCCAGACAATTCTAGCACACATTTAACAGGAAAATCTATAGAATTAGTATAAATTTCCATAACTATTGATACTTCACCCTCCAACAAGCCTTGAATATGATAAAAGCCGTTTTCTGGGCTAGTTAAACATATTATTCTCTCTATCCCTCCTGGAACATACAAAAATATTATCTATCTACTTATACATATTTAATTACATTAAATTATGTATCGCCGGAAAACGCTGGATGCAGGTCGCCTCCAACAGGTATCTGTGGAGATCTAAGGGGAAGGCCTATGTTCAGCAGTGGACGTCCTATGGCTGAGATGATGATGATGATGAAATTATGTATACAAATATAATAAAGCTGCCATTAGGGTAGTCAGAAGCCAGTAAGTCTAACAAACAGGCTTTGGATTATTGGGTAGCCTGAGTAACTGGGTAAAAGGTGTCAGACAGGCAGTCGCTCCTTGTAAAACTGATACTCAGTAGTACCAAGATACTCAGCATTTGTAATATTCTGTAAGATTCTTCAGTTTGTTTTTATTTATATTCTGAAAATTTGTGTAAATAAACTAGATGACCTCAACTCACTCGTGTAGTTTTTTCATGTACCTACTACCCACCTGATGTAGTTTTTAAACGCACGGCTGTTATTTCTTCACAAACATCAGTTAAGCTTAAAAACATATTCAATTCCTCGCTGTAGTCATAAGCAAACTTATATGGTAATATTTCTATTGTATCCAACGGAACAAAGGCTAAAATAAAAATGAATAATTAAGTAAAACTTTATAAATCAATCGTGGACGATCTCAAACTATACTGGGACCCTGGTACAGACGTTTTGTCTCACAAAAAAACCGGCCAAGTGCGAGTCGGACTCGCGCACCGAGGGTTCCGTACAAATCCTGTATAGATAAAAAGTGAGTCTCGTGCCAACCGTTCAGTTTAGAACAGTCATAGTTATGGTAATTTCGTGAGAGTCAAAATAGTTAATATTTTTTATTTTATAATATAACTAAAATTACCTTGCCAGTACCTTGTAAAAGTTATTTTATTGAAGTTATTTATATACAACATTTTATAGTCATCATTCAGAAATCTGATTGAAAATAACTTATTATGTCTTAAAGGTCATTGGGCATATCTGACCCGCTTTGTAAAAAGTGGCGGACATGAATCAAAGTAGTTTTAAATCGTGGAGAATGGCATGACGTTTCTTTGAATATAAATATTTTATTAATATTCCATGGAGACGAATGTCCAGGATCGTTTGAAAAATATAAAAGACAAGCAGTTTCAGAGGATTGTTGGCTAGTTTTTATTGTTAAAGACTTTTCATAAAGAAGGAAGATGCCAATTCGGATGACCACGATCTGATGAGGATCTGGAAACCCTGAGAAATCGAGGGCAACTCTTGAATATTGTAGGCACGCATCGAGTCAAAACCAGACATGTGAGTGTATTTTTGAGGGTACTCGTAAACAGTGAAGGTTTGGAGCTGATTTGATTATGGAGACTACAGAGAGTCGAGGGAATTCCTGAACGGTATGTTGCAACTACCACGTGTTTGGGCTTATTTTATTCGTATTGGCGAAGACTTTCCACATAGATAGGTTTGACTGCCATTGTGGGATCGATAGCAAAGATCAGATATAGTTATGGGAACTCCTTCACAATTTATTGCGTAACCTCGTGTTGGAGCTTATTTTATTTTAGGTGATGAGAATTCACTACTAATGGGATCTTTTATTTTTGAGGGATTAATCACCTAACGAGCCCCAGTTTCAGGTTTTTTCGAAACTGCCTGACGACTTGTAACTGTCGAATTGTAACAACGACTGCTAGAGAGTAGGATTCGGGGCTGCTGGCTTTACGTTTCTGGAGCCTTGACAAAAGTGTAATTCTGTCCCTTTCTTTGTTTTATAAAGTCGGCTTTATTTTATTTTGTAGCATTTTACAAACAAATCCAACTTCAAACATATAAAAGCAACAAGAAAACAAAAGCAAGAAAGAAATTAAAAAGATGTTAGGTGCATCGGTCTAGAAGTCGGTGTCTAGAGGATGCATCTATATTTATTTAACCACCGAGATCTAGACCGATGCATATAAACAGTTTTCTTGTTGTTTTTTTTTTGTAAAAAGTTTTTATTTTTAACTTTTGTGAAAAGTTCTCGCCAATACGAATAATATAAGCCCAAACACGACGTAACTAAAACATACCGTTGAGGAGTTCTCTCGACTTTCTCACGTCTCCATCATCAGGTAAGCTCTAAACCTTCACTGTTTGATAGTATCACCAGACATACATCTGAGAAACAAGTTTTAATCCTATGATTGCCTACAATTTCTGATAGTTGCTCTCGATTTCTCAGGATTTCCATCATCAGATCCTGACCTGATGACAATGGAAATAAACGGCGAGTATACTCTTTCGCTACAAAGAAATGATTTCTCAAATCCGTCAAACTTGGTCGTTTAAATTCCCCATTGAAATGAGGAAAATATTTGATGTTTACACCTGATTTTCTCTAGATTTCCATGGTTCACATTGATGCGACTAATGCCATAGTAAATCAGAGCCTTTATCATTATACTGTGCTATATTCTGTTCGTGTCTGCCGTGGGTATGGTTTCCATACTAAGGTGCCCAATGACCTTTGAATGATTTAAAATTTTTCACAGTTTAGAGGCAATTATATTTAAGAAGTGTTTGATATGAATTTCAACTTTAATATCTCTACGCGTTCATGTGAAAAAGGGTATATAGTAAGTTTATAATTATTAAAAATAATATTTTACATGACAATGTAAGCAAAAATAATATTTTAATATTTTATGTAACTTCAAATTTATCATTTTCGCAATTTTTCCTTTATCTGTACTACATAACGTTGCTTCTTGCCAAATTTTAAGATTCTGAGTTCACGGGAAGTACCTTGTAGGTTTTGATTCCTTTGCGAGTGTCGAAAATTTGTTGAAAATATCGACATAATCGGCTGTATCTTTTGATTGGCTTGGCTTAGAAGTTTGATATTTTCACAGCTTAAAGGGACAATAGACCTGAGTATTTCATGTGAATTTCAGCTTGACACGTTCACGCTTTCTTGAGATAAAGGGTCTTGACAGACAGACAGACAGACAGATGGACAACAAAGTGATCCTATAAGGGTTCCGTTTTTTCCTTTTGAAGTACGGAACCCTAAAAACGGGTGAGATATACTTGTGTGTGTGTAAAAGTACATGCACATTGTCTTTGTAGGGTCCGTTCAAACAGACCGGCTCGGAGAGCATCGGCGCGCATTTTTCTTTTCACACAGACCGGAGCCGATTGGCTGCGCGAGCACTAAAGAGCATGCAATCGGAGCCAAACGTCAAGAAATATTACGCGATCGGAGCCGGTCGGCTCCTCTTATTATTTCACACCGAGCGCATTCGAGCATTCTTAATGACAAATGCAGTGCACATCCAAAAATAAACCTTACTACAAATACTAAGTACTCCATTTCCAACGTGTCAAAAATTTGCTCTTCTCTCCGAGCCGGTCTATCTGAACTGACCCGTATGCGTAAGTGGTCAAGTAGCTGAGTCATATTAACACAACACAAGTATGACTGATCCGCTTTCGCGAGATAAAGGATCTATACTTAAATGAATACAGGTAAAAAATCTACTTACGTCGAACAACTTGACAAACGTTCAATCCATCAGTCGATCGCGCAGAATTCACAAAAACGAATACCACAGTTAAATAAATTATTCCGAACATTTTTACATAAACTGCAGTATAACCTACATGTACCAAAAGACTGGTTAAACTGATTGGGAACATAAATAAGTACTTAACTTAATTATAAATGATTCATCATTTTAATATGGCGTTTAAATATAGGTTTTCCTGTTTTTAGAGTAGGATAACAATTTTAGAACATAAGTACATGTTTCTATATTCCTCGTTGGTCTAGTGGCCGCAAGCGCGACTGCTGTGTACGAAAACTCGGCTTCGAATCGGTCAACAAAGAAATAAAATTTTTGTGCATGGATTTTACTTATTATATTTATACTATAAATAAATATATGTATGTAAAAAAGTGAGATAAATGAGATAAAAAATTTGGAAATATTTGCTTTTTCAGAAGTATATTTTCAGAGGTAGGGACTTGTAGATTTTTTATTTATGGGCCGGCCTTATGACGGTCTTTGCTCAGTAGAGGAATTGAGGTCCCGCCACGAGCAAGTTTCAGGGCATAGTGGACATGCGATGAGGTGGGACATGGTCTGCACAGCAGCCCCGCACTCGCACTCAAGGTCCGCCCCGCCCGTGAAACCCCACCTGGACCGATTGTTATCGGTCGGTATCGGCTATATTTTATCCCGGTATGGGCAGTAATCCCCAGGAGATGCGGGTGAAAACGTGGGTAAATGACTAGTTCATAATATTAGTAAGGACTATTCTTTATCTATGGAATTAGCTTTTTTAAAACAATTATCAAGTCGGCTATTTGAAAAGTTATTTTTATTTCATGTTCTCCCTTTTTTGTCTGGTTCTAAAACGCCAATAATTTCTGCATAAGGAGATTCCTCGACGTACACTGGTGTTCTATTCTCAGTCTGTCTGATGTCCAGGTCTGCGTAAAGAACGCAGTTTGAGGTAGCCTGAAATAAAATACATTTTAACTCTATCTCTCTGTCTCTCTATCTATACTGTTAGGGTGCGTCTAAACAGTGCAACACGGACTAGTAAGCGCAACGTAGGACGTCCACCAACAAGGTGGACAGACGACCTTATAAAGGCCGCCGGAAGACGCTGGATGCAGGTCGCCTCCAACAGGTATCTGTAGAGATCTAAGGGGGAGGCCTATGTTCAGCAGTGGACGTCCTATGGCTGAGATGATGATGATGATGATGAAACAGTGCAAGTAACTTGCGCATGTTGAAGCACATGCGCAGGTTACATGCATTTTAAAAAACGTGCAGGTCCAGCGACTCGCGCATGTACCAAAGCAAGATACCCACCCTCTTGTCACTTGCGCATGTTAACTTGCTCCAGCTACATGCACCGTGTAGACGCACCCTTAGATTTAACTTTATATACATCTATACTGTAAAAGTTAAGAGTACGCACACACTGCAAATTTTTAGTCGGTCTATAGATGGTTTGTTCTTAGAAATCAGTATGAAGATGAATGGGATAGTACACACATAACAATGATCAGGTACCAAACCGACTAAAAGTATTGATTGAATTCACGATCTTCCTAAACTATCTATCTGAAAAATCTTCCTGTATTTGATATCCCATTTATCAAGGAAGGCTATGGGATACTTTTTGTCCGGGTGCACGAAGTAGTTCCTGCGGGACTCAGTTAACTGGAGGGAGTTAGTAAGATTATAATTGTCTAGGGTACCTACTAAAGATTTTATATAGTCTGAAACTCCCAATGACGATTTAATGATGAGCAGAGAGCGGGGATAGGCTACATACAATGCAGGTAGAGCCGGTGCCTTCTTCTAACCCAAACGCTTGGAGTACTAGTGAACTAACGAGGAGTTCGGGTTCCTTGTCACACCTCACAAAGATTTGTCCTGATTAACCAATCTGGAGAATTGCTTTTTAAAAAAATGGCACTACACATCTTGGCGACATTACTTTGCTAGCAGTTTTTCCATTATCACATCTCCGCTCGTCATTTCTTTTCCAAGAAAACCCTCCTCGTTTTGAAAGATTTTGTAGTGTACATACTTACAGAATTATATTTTATTGTTTGTTCTGATGTTGTTTTGTTTCTACATCGTCGGATACACACACAGACAAGCAATATTACAGCACACGCTACGCCCACGGACGATATACCACATATCAACGCGAGCTTTCGTGAAATCAATGGTTTCTCATCTGTATTCACTGAAAGTATAAATAAATCTTGTAGTGTAAAATTTTTATTTACTTAAATTTTTATTAGTTTCACAAGGATTGCCTCGTTTTCAGTTCTATTTGTAAGCGGATAGTCCAAAAGGCAGCACCTATAGTACGATTTTTAATTGCCTTTATATTAATCAAAATATGTAATATACCGAATTCATGAATAGCAACAGTAATGAATAAAAACTTATTAAATTACTTGTATTTTCCTGACCTGACTGAGAAATTTTATTATGTTGGTAAGGTCCATATTTCTAAAATCGTATTATACAGGGTTACTGGTAAGTAGACCGCATCCTTTCATGAGGTGAATAGGTGTATAGGTCAATACGGACAAATTTGACCATGGGGATACACTGGGCAAAAGTTAACCCGTTTCAAGATAATCGAATTTCAAGATCAGTCGTCTAGGTACACGTATAAATTTTTATTATAATAGTATTATAACGTATAATTATTTTTTTAGAATAGCAAACCTCACCTTCAATACATTGCGTTATGTTAGTATATGTTTCATCAAATTTTAGCACATGCTTCGGAGCAATTGTTCTCGTTTTTGTTTCCATTGGCACTATGTGGTGCCTTTTTGAATCTTGGCCTTCTCTAGGAACATGTGTTGCCTTAGAGGATTTCTTAGGTTTTGGTACTTTTCCTGGAGATAAATAATAAGAAAAAAAAAATATTAATGCAGTCTTACAATTTTCATAGGGACGGTCCCAGCATTGTTCCTTGAAGAATCCTTACTAAAAATCAGAAGAAACATAAGTGCTGTGTATACTGTGCGTCACTACTGCACAACGGTAAAATTTCGTCTTTATAAATAGCACAAACGTTCGCTCTCTTGCGGAGGACGTTTAAATACCATATTATGTGTAACACGTAGGTAAACAGGACAACAGTATATTATCATCGAACCGCTTTCAAAGATCTGATGAGCGAACAGACCAGAACTGACTTGATCGCCTCGAGAAAATCAGAGTTCTATGAAGCGCTCATTCGCTTTGGTTCCTACTGTTATTGTGGTTTCTGTAAATGTTTTCAATTAACCAACGATGAATATAATTCTTAGCCGGCCGACTCTTTTGACTTCTCGAAAATCATAACGTTGGTTTTTGTGCAATGCACAAACGGAAATTCGATATATTACACATTCGATATTCACACTTCTACAGAATTGATATCAAAAGATAGATAGATAGATATATTCTTTATTATGCACACCAATTAAAAAAACAACAAGAACAAACAAAAATTTTGAAGTCGGTGACACAATGGGCGGTCTTATCGCTAAAAGCGATCTCTTACAGACAACCTTTGGATGGATTGTAAAAAAGGAAATAACCATATCGCAGGTAGCTTTGGTGCACTATGTATATATAATATTAATACATAAAAGAATAACAAATAAAATATAATAAATATATATATATTTATATATATAATAGATAAATATAACAGAAATATGTATACATATATGATATATTTTTAAAGTCGCCAATTAAACTTGACAACAAGTCTGCAACAGTATGGTATTATACCCAACTACAAATTAGAAAGGTAGTGTTTTTTTACCAGGTTCTTGAAAACTGCTAAAGATTGAGCCTGCCTTATTGTTACGGGCAACGCATTCCACAACCGCACAGCTTGAACGGTAAAGGATTTATCAAAGAAGTTAGTGGAATGCATTGCCATCTCTAGTCTCAAATTCTCAGATGACCTTAGATATTTTGTATGTGTGTCATTAAGGAACTTAAAACGTTCTTTGAGATAGGACGGGTTTTTTGGATTGAACAAAATGTTGTACAGTAAAGACAGGATATGAGTATTCCGGCGAAGACGTATAGGAAGCCACTTGAGTTTTGAACGGAATTCAGAAATATGATCATATTTGCGCAAGCCAAATATAAATCTAATACAAACATTTTGAAGTCGCTCAAGTTTATCAAGCTGTGCCTCAGTGAGATCAAGATAACTGACATCAGCATAATCAAGGATTGGAAGCAGGAGGGATTGTGCAAGCGCAAAAGGTTTGACAACGGGCTATAGTAGCGTAGTTAAACTAACTGAAACAATTTTAGTGATCCTTCAATAAAGTTAGAGAAGCGGGTGTGCATGATGAACATTAAGGTGATCTTCACACTGCCCCGCATCACGCTGCATCTTGCGTGTCGACGCACCTACGCGCGTTCCTGCGGGAGTGCAGATCTGCATCATCGTGCGGGTTTTTCACGCACTCACGCGCGTAGGTGCGTTTTGAAAATTCACGCACAGCGAGTTCCATTTTCAAATATTCACGTCACGCCCATTCAAAATCACGCGCGGCATTGCGGGATTCAGTGTGCCATACCTTGCGTCTCGCCCCGCACCTACGCGCGGGGGTGCGTGTTTCTCCGCATGTATGTGCGTGATCCGCATGAACGCGCGTGGATGCATTTTCAGTGTGTTGGACTATGCGTGTTTTCCATACAAACGGAGATATTTCCATACAACGGAAAAAAAACGCATCCACGCACTACGCTGCATCATGCGGGGCAGTGTGATAATCGCCTAAGAGTTGGTAAATACGCGATGAAGATGACCTAATTCATTACTATTCTAATTTGTTCTTGTAGCACAAAACTCAAGTTAAGGTGGAGAAAAGGATTACCAAGCTCCCAAAGGCCTGGGCATTTGCAACACGTTGCATGGCATCCTGGAAAGTTACGTAATTCTCAGCCATCAGTTTGAGCAGCGTGAGGGAGTGTCAGGCTTTGGCCCTAGTGGGCCTCACAGGGGTTTGCTGAATCTCCTTGAGGGGCGCGTGAAATAACGGATCTCCCAGAAGCCGGAAGGGAATTTTCAGTCGCTCCACCGCACTCATTCTTTGTCATCTCATTTCTTCTCGCTCCAGATCATGGTTTAAACCGGGGCCGGGTGCGATAGGTCGCACAGTCCGCACAGTGGTGACACCCGGGCGCCACCTCCATGAGATCAGAGTTGGGAATGTATGTTTGCAAAAACTAATAGAACATTTAGCGAAAACACGTTTGATAGTAATTCTGTCTTTGTAACTGAATAATATAAATGATATAAACGTAGCTATATAAAAGGTGTTTTTTAGACTCAGTCCGTGGGTCTGACTGTGACTGTTCGTAATTGTGAACGGTGTATTTGTGATATAATTCTTAGCTCGATGATTTGTGATCAGAAGTTGAAAGCAAGTATGTCTCTGGCCTGCGACGCGTAATTTGTACGTTTTCAGAACGAACGAACTCTTGTCTTCTGTTGACATCTTGTTGACGTATTGTGACAGGTAGTTATTCCCATTGATGTTAATTTTAGAAGTGACACAAAGTTTTCGGTCTTATTTTGCCTACATTCTTCATTACTCAAAAAGTATATTAATAAGGACCTTCGATTTATATGTAAGTGAATTCAAAATAATGTAATATATTAAAACCAGGAACTTATTTTTAAGGATGTTTGAATATTAATTACAATGTTTTTTTTTTTGGATGAAATGAATGGATATTCATGTTTATGAGAGGTATAGCTTATATTATGTCAGAACAACATATGTAGAGTTTTTAAGAATGTGGGGAAGTACATAATTTCTCCGGGACGTGGGTGTCGCTTCCCATGGGAACTACTGCCCGCACCGGGATAAAATACACCCTATGTTACTCGCAGATAATGTAGCTTTCTAATGGTGAAAGAATTATAAAAATGTCCCTGATGATGCGCTGATATTTCTTGTAGTGTTTTTATGGTAGCGAAATACACACGTCATATAATTTTTTCTTGAAAGTAAGAACATACCACGACAAAGTGAAGTCTGTTTTCATTTATATTTTACCTACTACCAGTTTTATGGCACATCTGTTTCTGCATGATTTTCTTCATCTATAATTTTAGGATATCATTTCTTTAAATTCAGTTTTTTGCTCAAGTTACTTATAAAAGCGTTATTTTCTATGTAAAGATTGATAATAGGCCGATAAACTTACAAAGTTCAACATTCAAATATGTGTCATTATTGCACCCGCTGTTGCAGAAACGTCAACAGAAATTATCGTTGATTGCTCATCCCCCGTAGGTGATAGCGTGATAATATATATTCTATATGTTGAACCGGCCCCCAGGTAATATTCATGCAAAATTTGATTTAAATCTATGCAGTACTTTTCGAGTTCAGTGAGACCAAACATACAGACAAACAGACAAACAGACAAAAATTCTAAAAACTATACATTTGGGTTCAGAATCGATAATAGATCACCCCCCAAGTATTCTTTAAAAAAAATATTCAATGTACAGTTTTGACTTTCCTATCATTTTATTATATGTATATAGATTATTATTTACAAGTCTTTGGCAAGTCATCAAATGATATTTATCAACTGTAAACTAAATAAAAATAATGTGGTTTTATATAATAATGTTAAAAGTATAGAAGGCCTTACCCACACCCAAATCCACTTCAATTATACAGCATTCTGGTCTCGAACAAACATCGCTGGCTGTAAAAATAGTAAAACCAGTTTCATCCAGTAACTTGACTGTATATGGATTAAATGTACATTTTGGAAGCGAGCTGCGGACCACACATGCAGCGACTGCATCAAATCAGTCGATAACTTAGGGCTCCTGCACTTACTGCCGCTTCGATCTATTACGATTTCACGTAAATACATACAGACCAGCTGTGCAGTCGGCAGTAGCAAGCGGCAGCTTGCTTCCAAACAACTCCAAACTTATTAATGGCCCTGCAAACCTTAAGTCAACCAATAGTTTTATTACTGTTACAGCCTTTTTATCGTCCCACTGCTGGGCTGCGGCCTCCTCTCACACGGAGAAGGATTGAGCATTAATCACCACGCTAGCTCAATGCGGGTTGGTGATTTCAGACTATATAGTCCAGGTTTCCTCAAGATGTTTTCCTTCACCTTTTCATCAGCCTTTGGTGTCCAAGATATACTTAGAAAATACAAACAAGAAAAGTTGTGTTGTCACTTGCCTGAACTGGAATCGAAACCAAACCCTCATACTCAAGAGGTTGGTTCTTTACCCACTAGGCCACCACGACTTAGACAGTTTTATTAGGCTCTCATAAATCAGTATGCAGATAAAGACAGTTTGCATCTACAGGTGCGCACATTACAAGATCGGAATCCAGTAAAAGTTTGATATAAAATCAAATTCAAAAAATAAACTATCACCCAGTCATCGCCTATATGGTCAACTATCGGCCGACAGTCGTGAAGTTTGCTGTGGTTCTTGTAATACTTAAGTATATCGGGTGTGTCGTACCTAATCACATTAAATTAAATACGCTAACATACTGGTTAATATATGTCAATAAGCACAAAGAAAAAAATAAAATACGTAAAAAAATATCAAGCAAACTAAATAGAATAAAAATGTGCGAGAATTAGAACATCATATAAAAGTCAATTATTACAAACAACGGAAATTGTCCCTTGAAAACTGACAGCTGTCAACTGGTTAAAACATTATAAATGCCTACTCCTAACTCTATCTCTGCTTGACACATGATGTTGTAAATTATGAAAACGAAAAATGACTCCTGTGGCTAAACCACTGAATGGATTAGGTAATTTTTTTTACAATTCGCCATAGAATATCATAAAGTATATGTGAAAGGTACGAATTAGGTACGACGCACCCGATATAGATAGACTTCAAAATCTAAAGATTTTTGCAAATGTTTGCCTTACGTGTATAATTTGCGTATTTCATTGTATTTGGATCATCCCTTTGTAGCAGATTTGCTTCATATATTCCATCAACTATTAGAATTTTTTGCACAACATCGTTTCCATCATATAATTCAGCTTCAATAGATACTTTCCATTGCCTTAATACTGAGCGTCTACATTCTAGATTAAAATCCTTTAACGGTTTTGGGTCAGACTTATCAGGGAAATTACCTGAAAATTTTAAAAAATCACTCGTAAGTTTACCTGGCATAAAAAGCTGTTTTTCTGTGGAAGCTAACCAAACAAAAAAAAAATTATTTGACTTTGAAAGTGAGTCACTCTTGTAAGTAAGCATTAAACTCTTACCGTACGTAAATACTATTTGATAACTTATAAAATCAGATGATATGTTCTTAAACTGTATTTCCACATTAAAATCTTGAGACCAATGATAAATGAACCTTAATGGACTACTTATAATTTGATGGCGAATATCTGAAAAGAGAATAATAGGCGTGGCAAATGAAAAAAGTAATTAGTAAGATAACCCTAAGATGATGGACAAATATTTTTTCCTTCTCTCAGAAACTATTTACAACGAAGATACAATTGAATTTCTGCCGGGGCTGCGGGATTGTTCGAAAGAGTTACCGCGGCCCTGGTACATAAAAGGCCTACGACGAAACACGACGGTTTTTAGTCAGTAAGAGTCTGACACTCCCTCACCGCTGCTAACCCACAGCGGGAGGGGTCACTTGATGATTTATGATGTCGTTAAAAAAAACGGCCAAGTGCGAGTCGGACTCGCGCACGAAGATTTCCGTATGTTGTATGGGAGTTTTCAGTATTTGTTAAATAGCGGCAACTGAAATACATCATCTGTGAAAATGTCTACTCTCTAACTATCACGGTCCATGAGATACAGCCTGGTGACGGACGGACAGAGGAGCGAAAACAATAGGGTCTCGTTTTACCCTAAAAAGTACGGCTACTGACTCACTACATCATTTAGAAACCTAATTAGGCTACTAAATTTAGTAAAGTTTAATGATTCTATTTTTAACGTTATCATCACGCCTGTTTTGATATTAGACTAATATTATTTAGTTTTCATTGTTTTAAGATAGGTACATTGCTAAACGAACTAGTGTTAGGTACATACCTGGTTTACCGACTTCTCAAAGAAAGAGGTCCTCAATTCGATAGTTGTAGTTGTTTCTTATATTCAACATGCTTATTTTAATTGATGATATTTTGACTCAACTTGTTTCGGAGTAATTTAATGAAATCACTTACTAACCTGTATTTTGTTGACTGAAACACCCATTTATAAATGCAAGCAATATAAATACTTTCATTTTTCACAAGTTTACAATAACATTAATTTATTTTCATGTTATATACAGATTTAGTTTATTTAAACTGCCAATCGCGAGGACAGCAATATAATACTGGCCATATTTATAAATAATTCCTTTGCTTGCTAATACTTTATTCGATTATTTTGCACTAATTTTCCTCTTACGTAAAATATTGTTCATATACAGCAATAGTTTAACTGTAATGATAACCAAAATCTATACTAATATTATAAAGCTGAAGAGTTTGTTTGTTGTTTGAACGCGCTAATCTCAGGAACTACTGGTCCGATTTGAAAATTTCTTTCAGTGTTAGATAGCCCATTTATCGAGGAAGGCTATAGGCTACTTTTTATCCCGGTACGGGAAGTAGTTCCCACGGGATGCGGGTGAAACCGCTGGCAGAAGCTAGTATTTTTATAAATTATCAAGTCGACGATGTGAAAAAGTGGTAGTGGGCTAGTGCAGTGTGCGGGTAGAGTAAATAAAAAGCCCAATAAATTACAAAAAAAAGAAAAATCGGTTGGGATCCAATGAAACTTGATTTAATTACAAATAAAAAGGGCTCAGGTGATTTATTCCATTAAAGTTTCTTTGATCCATAACGAATTTCCCATTTTCCACTGTAGTGCAATCCTTAGCTACTTGGTCCAAGACTGCGAACTGTCCTGACAGTAGGACTCATACAAAGTATACTCTAATCCCCAATTACCTGAAAATCACACTTGAGTCAGTTATATATACAAAGTGTATCTATTAATATTATAAAGCTGAAGATTTTATTTGTTTGTTTGAACGCGCTAATCTCAGGAACTACTGGTCCGATTTGAAAAATTCTTTCAGTGTTAGGTTTTATTTATCGAGGAAGGCTATAGGCTACTTTTTATCCGGGTTCGTGCAGAGGTTTCCACGGGATGCGGGTGAAACCGCTGGCAGAAGCTAGTTTAATATAAAGCCTTACCAATTTGACATACTAAACATTGACATTGACATGATAAATTAATATACTTACTATCAAGCTTTCCATAAAAATCATGGCAATTATCTTTGAAAAATCCACAAATTGATTCCTTATATTTGTCATATGCACACAACACATCTCCTCTGTGAAAGAAAATATTTAAGTTTGGGAAATTATAAGTCTAGCTACAAAATTATTTATTGGACACATGATTAAACTTCTAATTTTATAACTAAGCAACGGGGAAATGACATAGCCTCTAATAAACTAATTCGTCTTTTTTACAACGCCAACTAAATATTCTATAGAAAGCTTCAAGTAAAGATCATCAATTATTGTGACTTGTCCTTCATTGACATTGTCATCTAATTTACTAACTCGGCTTCGGTTTTAGCATATTGCCATTTATAACCTTCAATTTGAAAAGATTTTATTAAAAATTTAATTTAGTGACGAAAATGAATCGCTGCAAAACCGACTCCACGTAGTCTTGCCTGCCCTACCTCTAGAATGCAATTCAAAACCGCTGCTAAAAAATAACCATCATGCTGAGTTGTATTTAGAGTGGTTTACTTAGAAGATAACTAGTGGCTAAGATAGTATTATTTACATGCTCGTTAATTGTGGCTGACTTAGTAATTTAGAAGGCAACATACATTTTTGGGGGCGAATAATGGTATTGAAAAGAAGCCTGTTTAATTAGCACCCTTTAAGTTTATGCGGTAAACAATTATAACATAAGTCAATATTCTATGTCTTTATAAACGAGCAATTCTCACTGTGACACGCAAATGTATCTTCTGGTGTATTCGCTCTAGCAAACAGTAACACATTGCATGCTAACATTTCTAAAATGTCCGCGAAACTGCAACTTTTGTAGACCGGCTAGAAGTGACCTCTTGCCTCGTACCTACTTACATCTTCTAATAAGCATTAAGTTAAGCATCGTTTGGCGCGTTTGCTCCATGGATGGGTAATCTAGTTAGTTATAACGAGGCCTTCCGTGTTTCGGAAAGCACGATAAACTGTAACTCCAGGCTGTCATAGCACATATTTGGTATAATTTATGCGTAGACAGAAGCCAAAAAGTCTGACAACCACACCAGAGAGTATTGGGTTCCTCAGGTAACTGGGTTGAGCAGGTCAGATAAGCAGTCGCTCCATGTGGCACACTGGTATTCAGCTGCACATTAGTCGCTTCCACCCACAGCGCCGTGCCCTGTCACGTAGCGCGGGATGGCATATTTTACCATTGTAAGCAATATCCCTACTAATATTATAAATGCGAAACTAACTTTGTATGTCTGTCTGTCTGTTACGCTTGCACGTCTAAACCACTGAACTGATTTTAATAAAACTTGGTACAGAGATAGACTTGACCTTGAGAAAGAACATAGGATAGTTTTTATCCCGGACTTTTGAAGAATTCTCTAGGAAACGCGATATAACCGAACTCCACGCGGGCGAAGCCGCGGAAGGAAGCTACTCAATTTACATAGCACGCCTATTACACACTGCCGACGCGAAAATGCGCGGAAATTTGCAAGGGAGAAATTCTGTCATCCCATAAGCGGCGGGGTGCGGTGCAGTGGGTGGAACGGCTTAGACTGGAAGCTGACTCCAACATAATTGGGAACAAGTCTAGGCAGATGCCAGATGGATCCTCAAAGGTCCAGTTCAAAACCAGCGTCAGGCACTAGCTGTCTGACATAATGCTGAACTGGATCTATTTGGGGCAACCTATTGTTATTTTTGTATATTCTATGCGTAGGTATGTCTTGTGTCAATATTTATTTTTTCTTTCTTGTGATGATGATAAATACCTGACAACTTCCCAGCAGTTCAATAGATCTGACAAGCATTGTGATACGTTGAAAGAACCACGGTTTATTTTATCAAATACGATTCTTTTATACTGCCTTGCCAAAGTTACTTTCTGACCGTCCGTCACCTGATAAACTGAAACTGAAATTACTTGCTTTAACTGAGGTGAATTACACCGTTTTAACTACAATGATAAACCATGACTATTCATTTAGTTACCACCCACTCGTCAACTCGGAAATTTACTGTTACTGTTACAGCCTTTTTTATCGTCCCACTGCTGGGCACAGGCCTCCTCTCACACGGAGAAGGATTGAGCATTGATCACCACGCTTGCTCAATGCGGGTTGGTGATTTCAGACTTGATAGTCCAGGTTTCCTCAAGATGTTTTCCTTCACCTTTTTATTAGCCATTGATGTCCAAGATATACTTGGAAAGTTCGAGAACATAAATCACTGTTTTCTTATGAGTTTTCACTTTCAATTTTCAAAGTACCTAAACATTAGTTGTAGGTGAACTTGGACCATGTTACAGAGAGAGAGAAATAAAATTAAAAATATATATATTAGGCATACATACTGTTTAGCAATATAAATATAGTTGTTGAAACGAATCCAGATAGAATTAAGGTTTTCATTTTTTATGCACAAAAAGCGACTTCTGAAAGACTTGTGTTGTATAACGTAATCAAGTAGTCCACTCTTATATCCCTACTAATATTATAAATGCGAAAGTAACTCTGTCTGTCTGTCTGTCTGCCTGTCTGTTACGCTTTCACGTCTAAACCACTGAACTGATTTTAATAAAATTTGGTACAGAGATAGAGTTGACCTTGAGAAAGAACATAGGATAGTTTTTATCTCGGACTTTTGAAGAATTCTCTTGGAAACGCGATATAACCGAACTCTACGGGGGCGAAGCCGCGGGCGGAAGCTAGTACTTAATATAATAAAGAGAATTTTTTTTGTTTGTTTGTTTGCACCCTAAAGGCTCCAAAATTACTTAACAGATTTGAAGAGTTCACTGTGTGGAAGCCTACATTATACCGAGTAACATAGGCTATATTTTATCTGGATATGGGAAGAAGTTTCCCCGGGACGCGGGCGAAGCAGCGGAAAAGCCGTTAGTATTCAATATTCTTTGTTGATTCACTCACGCTCATTAATTAAGTACAATGCGTAATTAGCTGACTTCTATCAAGTCTTGGCAATAAGTATCAAGAGTTGCTCTCGATTTCTCGGGGTTACCATCATCAGATTCTGATGTGGTGACAATCGGATCCGAATACGAATATACTCTTTCATACAGCGTGTGTCGTTCACAATCACATTAAATCCTATCGCATATACTTTATGATATTCTATGGCGAATTGTAAAAAAATAACCTACTTAATCCATTCAGTGGTATAACCACAGGATTCATTTTTCCTTTTTATAATTTACAACATCATGTGTAAAGCAGAGATAAAGTTACGAGTATCGAATGTTTTGATCAGTTGACAGCTGCCAGTTTTCAAGGGAGTAATTCAGTTTTTTTTTTAATGACTGACTTTTATATGGTGTTCTAATTTTCGCACATTTTTATTCTATACTAGCTGTTGCCCGCAACTTCGTCTGCGTGGGCAATATAGAATCGTCAAAATACTACTTATCCCGTAGGTGCAAATATTGGTAGGTACTCGAACAGATTCGGTGACTGGAAGCCAACACCAACATAGTTGGGGAATAGCTGGATGGATGATGAAATGAGTCATCATCATCAGGCTGGCGCATAGGGTAGGATAGTTTCACTACTGGGGAGAAACACTTGTATGACGGGGATTTTCTGTGCACTTACTCACTATGTTAGGCGGGACTCCACCGAAATGTTTGCATTAGCTTACGAATAGGCAAAATATACGTATCTGTGAGAGTCCACTTCATGCGTTCGTACTTGAAACCTGCAGTTTTTTTTTTTCCGACGTCAAAAATCATCAAATGACCCCTCCCGCTGTGGGTTAGCAGCGGTGAGGGAGTGTCAGACTCTTACTGACTAAAAACCGTCGTGTTCCGTCATAGGCCTTTTATGTACCAGGGCCGCGGTATCTCTTTCGAACAACCCGCAGCCCCGGCAGGCCTTGGCCCTGCTGGGCCCCGCTGGGAACAAATCAGACCTGACTTGGTCACCTGGGGCCAATCAGAGGTCTATGAAGCGATCATACGCTTTGGCTCCTACTGTTATTGTGGTTTCTGAAAATTTTTTCACCTCATTCAACGATGAATGTAATTCTGATGGTATTATTAAGAACACTTGCTTAGCGCAAAAGCTGACGTTGGCAGGCCGACTCTTTTGACTTCTCGAATAGGATACCATTGGTTTTTGTGCAATGCACACCTGCAATGCATTCTGGATTAGGATAGGATATAGGTGGATAGGATTTGGAACAGAAAACAATTCTGTCTTTGTAATTAAATGATATCAAACGTAGTTTTATATAAAAGGTGTTTTTTAGACTTGGCTCGGGTCTTACTGAGACTGTTCGTAATCGTGAACAGTGTATTTCCGATCAGAAGTTGAAAGTAAGCATGTCTCTGGTATGCGACGCGTAATTTGTACGTTTTCAGACGCGATAAAGCATTTTACGTGCGTATAGTATTAAAACGAGAAAGCTCCCATTTCTTATCTGCACTTTGTATCTGGGCTTGTTTTTAAAGCTACATTAAGGCGATTCTCACACTGCCCCGCATGATGCAGCGTAGCGCGTGGATGCGTTTACTTCCGTTGCTTGTAAATATCTCCGTTTGTATGGAAAACACGCACAGTCCAACACACTGAAAATGCATCCACGCGCGTTCATGCGGATCACGCGCATACACGCGGAGAAACATGCACCCCCGCGCGTAGGTGCGGGGCGAGACGCAAGGTATGGCACACCGAATTCCGCAGTGCCGCGCGTGGTTTTGAATGGGCGTGACGTGTATATTTGAAAAATGGATCTCGATGAGAGCCGCCGTGCGTGAATCTGCCAAACGCACCTACGCGCGTGAGTGCGCGTATTGGATAACCCTATTTAGGGTTTTCCAATACGCGCACTCACGCGCGTAACCCTAGATAGGGTTATCCAAAAGACGGACTAGGTAATTACTTTCTTTCATTCACCAGGCCTTTTAAATTGATTTAATCCGATAATTTTGCAACTATTATTAATTGATGACAAGACCACGGGACACTGATGATGTAACTTGTTATTGATAATGTTTAATTTTAGTATCGATACCTACAGTACAAAAACCGCATAGGATTATTTTTGAAGGAAAAATTTGCACATAACGTTCACGTACTTACTCAGATACTTTTCAAATTTAATTCGTGTCGGATATCAAAATCATTAACTTCTGTTCAAAACCATGAAATTCATCATTTTTGTGGCTGTAATGTCTTGGTTTGTGATGACAATAGAAATGTCGACAGTTTATAAACATTTTAACATATATAAAACGGAATATTGTGAGTATCCTGTATTTTAATGGCTTGATTTAATGTTATTAATACCTACTTCATTTGAGTATTAACTTTAGCAAAGGTAAACATCTCGATAAGAATACATATTGAACAAACATGTATGTAGTTATTGCTTAAATATTCTTTCAGAAATTGGTATTGTTAAGGAATTGTTAGTTAGGGGCAATTGAATCCTTCAAAAACCCAACGTACATAACCCATTTAGTTTTCACAAATTAGTATCTAACGTAATTTCCCGAGAGATAACGCTGTACATTGGGCTGATTGTAGCTGTTAAGACAGATATGTGTCGGGTGCAGGGCAGCGCTAACACGGCTTGCGAGCTTATCGTCGCAGATGGTTTTCACGCTCACCAGCTTCGGCTTGCTGCCTCAGCCGCGGCGGGCGTTGAAACTACCTTTGCCTTAGCTCACAGGCCGCCTTAATCAATAAAAAAATAAAAAATGAGCCAAGAAAAACGGGGCCGAGTTAGTATTAGATGACAATCTATACATATAATAAATCTGTAGAAAAGTAATTTTTGTACATTGAAGAAATTGACAAAAAAAATAGCCAGCATGTTAAAGGATAACTAACAGAACCCATTTCCATCATTTTTGTCATTTTTGTCTGTTTGTCTGTTTGTCTGTTTATCTGTTTGTTTGTTCGGGATTCACGTAAAATCTACGAATTAAATGCAGACAATGCTTATATACAAAAATTCTACGTAACTTGGGGTATTACTTAGTTTTTGTTTCATCGAAATCGATTCACTCTATCAAAAGATATGATTAATTTTGTGAATTCAAGATGTAAAATATTACGACACGCAATCTATTTGTCAAAACTGTACATTTGAATGTTGTACTTATATTAGTTGATCGGCCTATTATTAATCTTTACACAGAAAATCACACCTTTATAAGTAACTTCGGAAGAAAAAAAAATATGAAAATTTTGTTTAGCCAAGGTTAAAGTAGCTCCATCTGTGGTAAATAAAATACATCATCAATTTGTCAAAGGAGCGAGGTGGTAAATGACAATATTACCATACATTCTTTATAGAGGATTATTATTTCAACAGATGGAGTTGTGTATTTTCCGTAATTCACCATATTTTAACACGTACATAGTGCAATTTTTCAATAGACATTTCAATAGTGTTTGTCAGTTTGCCGTACCACATCAAAATCCAACTATAATTATTACCTTGATGAAAAGAAAATTAATAGTTCTCAGCCAAATTTAAAACGGTGCCATCTAAATTATTTTTTGAACATTATGTCAAAAATGATGACTTTAGTGGAACAATTAATTATCATTTAAAGTTACAGATGGAGTTCATATCAGGATATTTTCATAAACATAGTTTAGCTTATCTTCCACTAATGTGGTGGCCTTAAAACAAATTACTTTGAGTGAGTAGTATTAAGTAGACCTTAATTATTTTTTCTGATGCAAAATATGTAAACTTAATCCTAGAAGAAATGAGGATCTATCTCTCGCAAGCGCTGCTAAGCGTGAGGAAGGTAATGTAGGATTCTGTAGCTTTAAAAACAAGCCCAGATACAAAGTGCAGATAAGAAATAGGAGCTCTCTCTATTTAATACCATACACACGTAAAATGCTTTATGCGTCTGAAAACGTACAAATTACGCGCCGCATACCAGAGACATGCTTACTTTCAACTTCTGATCGCAAATACACTGTTCACGATTACGAACAGTCTCAGTAAGACCCGAGCCAAGTCTAAAAACCCTAAAAAACACCTTTATATAAACCTACGTTTGATAATCACAAAGACAGAATTGTTCTCAGTTGCAAATCCTATATAAATACCTCTATATACTATAGGCTAAATACCTCTATCCACCTATATCCTATCCTAATCCAGAATGCATTGCAGGTGTGCATTGCACAAAAACCAATGGTATCCTATTCGAGAAGTCAAAAGAGTTGACCTGCCAACGTCAGCTTCTGCGCTAAGCAAGTGTTCTTAATAGTACCATCAGAATTACATTCATCGTTGAATGAGGTGACTAAATTTTCAGAAACCACAATAACAGTAGGAGCCAAAGCGTATTATCGCTTCATAGAGCTCTGATTGGCCCCAGGTGACCAAGTCAGGTCTGATTTGTTCGTTCATCAGATCTTTGAAAGTGTTTCGGTGGATACTTACTGTCGTCCTGTTTACGTGTGACACAAAATATGGTATATAAACGTCCTCCGCAAGAGCGAAATTTTCCCGGTGTGCGGTAGTGACGCACAGTATACAACACTTATGTTTCTTTTGATTTGCTGGCTCCACCAAGAAATGACAAATTGCGAGCGTACATTCTGAAAATCTTGGCAAAACTGCAGGTTTCAAGTACGAACACATGAAGTAGACTCTCACAGATACGTACATTTTGCCTATTTGTGAACTAATGCAAACATTTCGGTGGAGTCCCGGCTTAGGCCTCCCCCACATTAGGCGTGCGCGATCCTCGGGCGTGTGAGTAGCGCGGGCGCCGCGCGTGCGTCGCGAGCGCGTTGCGTGAGCGTCGCGTTTTGCTGCCCTGCGGCATTTGCAGCGCGCTCGCGGCGCGCACGCGCCGCTGTCCTTGACGTTTAACTGCTAAGGCGTTTAGCGGGCGGCGGGGATACCGGGCGAAGGGGTAAGAACGCAACTCGAGCGCCGCGTGCTCGCCGCGAGCGCGTCGCTTGCACTCTTCACACATGCCGCAGGGCAGCAAAACGCGACGTTCACGCAGCGCCCTCGCGACGCCCGCGCTACACACACGCCCGAGGATCGCGCACGCCTAATGTGTGGTCAGCCTTACCATGAGTAAGTGAAACTATCCTACCCTATTAATGTAGTAGTATGTAGTAATTATTCTGTCACGTGAAAGAATGCACCTACGGGATAAGTAGTATTTTGACGATTCTATATTGCCCACGTAGACGAAGTTGCGGGCAACAGCTAGTGTATAAATAAGAAGGACAAGTCACAATAATTGATGATCTTTACTTGAAGCTTTCTATAGAATACTAGCTTTTGCCCGCGACTTCGTTTGCGTGGAATAGTGGCATCCGGCAGATTTTTGATTTGAACAATAGATGGCGCTGTCGATGTCCGGAATAAATTGTATTTTTTATTTTTATTTTTTGTAATAAAAATCCTATGTCCTTCTCCTGGCTCTAAACTACCTCCCTGCCAGTTTTCAGCTAAATCAGTTCAGCCGTTCTTGAGTTATAAGTGGAGTAACTAACACGACTTTCTTTTATATACCTAATATAGATTTAGTTTAGATCTGTGACCCGCGGATGCCCCTCAAACTGAAGGGCAAAATTTACAAATCCGTCATTAGACCTGTCGTCCTGTATGTGTTGGGCATTGAAAAAGAGGCATGAGAAGAGAGTGCATAATTATAGCAGAAATGAGAATGCTGAGATGGATGTGTGGTGTTGCAAGAATGGATAAAGTGAGGAATGATTACATTAGAGGAAGTCTGAAAGTAGCGTCAGTTACAGAAAAGATGAGAAGTAGAAGATTGTCATGGTATGGGTATGTAATGAGGAGCGATGCGATGCGATGAGAATGCGCTTGCAACAAAGTGTGTGCTAAGTATGAATGTAGATGGATGGAGAGGAAGAGAAAGACCTAAGAAAAGATGGAAGGATTGCCTGAAAGATGATATGAATAGGAAGGGAGTGAGTGTCAGTATGACGAGTGACAGGGGAAAATAGAAGAAAATGACATATTGCGCCGACCCCAAGTAAAATTTGGGAACAGGGCAGGAGAAAGAAGAAGATAGATTTAGTTGGCGTTGTAAAAACGACGAATTAGTTTATTAGGGGCTATGTCATTTCCCCGTTGCTTAGTTATAAAATTAGAAGTTAATCATGTGTCCAATAAATAATTTTGTGGCTATACTTATAATTTCCCATTTTTTATTAATGTGTTGCCTAAAAATGTATGTACTAATACTAGATTATAAGCTGTTTATGTCTTTACTAACAAAATGGATTGTATTATCTGAATAAAAATTCATTATTATTATATTATAAGACTTTTTCTGAGTTGATGGAGCATATGCAAATACGGGAAATTACGGAACCCTACACTGAGCATGGCCCGACACGCTCTTGGCCGGTTTTTTTATTCTTGGCCGGTTTTTTTATCTGAGGACGACTAAGGAACCCTCGGCCGAATTTGCTACTGGCCCCGCACTAGTTTAATCTGGTGTTGTTGACTATTAACCCTTTAGGTTCTCTGCTTCTGCATCAGCGGAATTATTTACCTACTGTTGGATTTTCTTAGACTCAAACTTTTTTAGGGAGAAATTACCTTTTTAACTTCCCATATAAAGTTCATTATGGCGAAAATGAAACATTACATATGTTTGTGACAATTTACTATTCGGATGACGACTTAACCGAAATGTCACTACATATTAAAGCTGGTAATTTCATTTAATTAATCTACGTACTTATACACACTAACGGCCAGTTTCTTCATCAAAAGTTAAAGTTAAAGTTATGGCTAAAGTAATGTCTAAAGTAAAAGTAACGGTTAAATTCAATTTTTCTATTAGTTTTGCTGTCACTTTAGCCTTGAAAAAATGAATTTGACCGT
Organism: Helicoverpa zea; assembly: GCF_022581195.2. Classification (NCBI taxonomy): domain Eukaryota; kingdom Metazoa; phylum Arthropoda; class Insecta; order Lepidoptera; family Noctuidae; genus Helicoverpa; species Helicoverpa zea. Next base: position 2,711,973 of record NC_061479.1, read on the forward strand.
TACTTTTACTTTAGACATTACTTTAACTTTAACTTTTGATGAAGAAACTGGCCGTAAGAGTACCCGCATACAGAGGACTAAACAATCGGTCCGATAACTGGAAGATTTTTTTAAAATAAGAGTCTCTCTGAAGTACTTATTTCACTCATATCTTGGGCACCAATTACTCATTGAAGGTGAAGGAAATCATCTCGGGGAAAACTGGACTGAAATTAGCAACCCGCATCTCGCGCATGTGATGATTAACGCTTAATTCTTCTCTGTGAGAGGAGGCCGCAGCCCAGCAGTGGGACGATGAATGAAGAGAATAATGTTCATGAAAGATATAAAGTAAGGAGATTCAGATTTCGATGCTTTAATCAATTTTCAAATAATTACAGGTGATAACGAAGGTGAATTCGGAATAGATACAAACGTAAATACAGAAATTATATTTAGTATCAAAGGAAAACTGATAGACAATACAACTAAAGTAGACATATCTTTGAGATTTGATAAAAAAAAGTATTGTATTTGGCGATTATTTGATGGAACCAGATCTATAAGAAGAGACGAACACGTGGAAACTGGAAAGTAGACGTAATAGATTTTTTTAACCTGTTTTGTATAATTATTTAAGGAACCTCGTTAGTCCAGCTGTCGCATAGAGCGTCTGCTGTGCAGGTCTCGGGTTCGATTCCCGGAGCGGACTGAAATCACTTTGTGAGATTAAGAAACTTTCACAAAGGAGCCCGGAGTCTGGAAGTTGGTGATTGATTTACCTGCACATCGGAGAGCACGTTAGTGTCCGTCTTGCGTCTGATCTCTCCCCGGTCGTGTCGGATTGCCGTCCTATCGGGCTATGAGAATGATTCAATATAATACGTCCTGCGCAGCTGGCTGATCTCCTCATATGAGAATAGCGCGTGGCCGATAATCGGCTAGGACGCCATTATCATTTAAGAATTTTTAAATCCCTACTAATATTATAAATGCGAAAGTAACTCTGTCTGTCTGTCTGTTACGCTTTCACGTCTAAACCACTGAACTGATAAAAAAAAAAATTGTACAGAGATAGAGTTGACCTTGAGAATATAGGATAGTTTTTATCCTGGACTTTTGAAGAATTCTCTTGGAAACGCGATATAACCGAACTCTACGTGGGCGAAGCGCGGGCGGAAGCTAGAAACATAATAAATAATTACTTATTATTTACTTTCAGTTAATATTTGTACAGAAACTGAACCCTGCTCTGTTAACATAATGCTTGATGACGAATGTTCAAGTAAGCCTTTTGTTTTTTAATAAACCACATTATTCATACCTTTATAGGATACGAAAAGCGTTTCCTCTTCATTATATTAGGGTAGAAGTATGGATAGTCTAGACTCACTGTTTTCCTGCGGTTTCACCCGTATCCGGCTTTTTCACATACCCGGATAATTAAAAAAAAAAACGACTAAAAGTTTGTGGTGTACTCTTAGGGTGAACTTTTTTATATTCATTAGAAAGTGGTTAAATTGATTCTGATCATTGTTCTGATCTAGACTAGGTATAAATACTTTCCGGTCTTGCGCATGAACATTATATGTAGTATAAGAAATACTGTTTAAGATAAGTGCCTTTTCAAAAAGTATTTAATAAATAAATGCTGCTATAGCCTGCAAGAATTTTTAAGCGAGTGATACACACACTCGTTTAACATTCTCTTCTATTGACTTAATTATTTTGATCTTTTTTATTTTAGTTACATATTTTAAAAATGTTTTTTCTTTTTTTATATAGAGTCAATTTTAATATCTTAAGCTAGCTTAAGCACCATTTAAAATTTTGTACGCCATCATAAGGCAAAACATGAGTTGACACAACTTATTATAACACCTATGCTTTTGTACCATGTTTTTACAAAATAATGTATCTTTATCTATAATGTAATGGAAATAAATACGTGCTTAGTTCAACTATTTGTTTTGTTTAATTGAAAGACGACTTCTAACAGCAGATCCAAGTGTTTTCACCTCAGCTGATTTTCCGAGCGACATCGCCCGGTTCGTACTTACAGGCCACAAACAATTAACAACTGATCATCTGCCGAGCCTTTTCCCAACTTTGATGGTGTCGGCTTCCAGTCTAACCGCACGCAACTGAGTACCAGTGTTTAACAAGGAGCGACTGCCCTATCTGATCTCCTAAACCCAGTTAAACTGACAACCCAATATCCCTTGGTAAAACTGGTGTCAGACTTACTGGCTGCTGACATGGCTGATGAACACTAGACGAGAATCTCTCTTATAAAGCACATATTCACTCTTTATCCGGACCAGTTAGAAAACTTATATATGTCGAAAGGTGTGCTGCTTTTACGCGATAACGCAACCGTCCACAAGAGCGGCGTTGCGTTGGGTGCCCTGCACTAGGCGGGCCGCGATATTTTGAATCACCCACCCTACGGTCCAGACCTGGCCCCGAAGGATAATTACCAATTTTAAAAAATGAAATGGGAGCTACGGGGTAAAAAAATCACCAATGATGAAGTCACTGAAGCAGTTAAGGCGTATTTTGAAGAAAAATAGAAATCTTTTTTTATGAAGGTACCTATAATTAAATTAATTGAGGGATCTGAAATATGTATTCGTCTCGCAGGTAAATAAATTGAAAAGGAAAAATAATTTAGTATTGTAGGTACCCCATTCCGCGAATATAAAAATATTCGAATACATTATTATAAAAATATTAATATAATATAAAAATTTTCGCAGAATGGGGTACCTACAATACTAAATTATTTTTCCTTTTCAACCCTTCGGGTTCCGTACCCAAAGGGTAAAACGGGAACCTATTGTTTTCGCTCCTCTGTCCGTCCGTCCGTCACCAGGCTGTATCTCATGAACCGTGATATTTAGAGAGTTGACATTTTCACAGATGATGTATTTCTGTTGCCGCTATAACAACAAATACTGAAATCTATACTTATAATAAATCTGTAGAGAGGTCAATTCTGTACATTGAATATATTTCCAAAATAACTATTAGAGGGTGATTAGTGATCGATACTGATGCCAAAAATGCAATCAGTAAAATTTTTGTCTGTCTGTCTGTCTGTCTGTCTGTCTGTCTGTATGTTCGTTATGGAAACAAAAACTACTGGACGGATTTTAATGAAACTTGGCACAAATATTCTTCATACTCCTGGGCAGGTTATAGGATACTTTCCATCACGCTACGATCAATAGGAGCAGAGCAGTGAAGGTAAATGTTGGGAAAACGGGAGAAGTTACTCCATTTTTTAAGCTTCCGTCGCGTGTGCAGCCTTAATGGTTACAGCTACACAGAAACCATGTACGACGGAAATATTCTTCATAAAATTATGTAAAAAATATCCCATGGGAGCATATGTCTATCTTTTATGGTTGACTCACAATAACACGTAAAACTCTCGGTAACTTAGCAGCTCGGAGCTTTCTGATTATATTTGTCTACTATTTCGTTCACAACGTAACGTAACACTCTCACTCACACTAATTAAACATAGTTAACAGTATTATCTATTAATTAAAAAAAGAATGATTTAAATCGGTAAAGAAACACCAAAGTTATACATGAAAAACGGTAATAAGCCACCGCGCGTGAATACTGAATCACGCACGCTATAAGGATCATTTTTGTGCAACGGTCGCCGCGCTCGACGCGACTCGCGGCGCGGTGGCTGCGCGAGCTTCATACAATATTTGGCTGTTGGTGCGATTGATGCGAATAGACGTTCAGAGCGTTCAACCTTATTGCGCGACTTTTAGGTTTTAAATAATTTATTTTTAACTTTCTTTTGTTGTTATTTTATAAAATAGGTTGGTACCTATTAGTTATTTTTGTGTTTAAATATTCGTTCAAATTACAAATTATTAATAGTTTACATTTTATTACTTAAAGTAGCAGTAAGTACGCATAGATTTAGATAATTGGAGGGGCTGGTGTTTATTATTTCTTCCTCTCTTTGCACAAAGTCCGACTCTAACGCGGACGAAGTCGCTGGCAGAAGCTAGTCTAGAATAAAATATTTTGGAGAGCTCCCATACAACAAACGTGATTTTTTTGCTCATTTCATAAATAATGGTTCGGAACCCTTCGTACGCGAGTCCGACTCGCACTTGGCCGGTTTTTTCATTTGCCATGCCTATTCTGTTTGTCTTTCTTACGATAAATACGTATATGGGTTCTTATATTATGGTTGAAATAATGAGGATAAGTGCTGAGTTTTCCTATAAAATGAATAATACTGTGATATCGGGACTAGGGTCGCCATGAAAATGGGTTATTTTAGGACAATCCTGTTAACATGCTCAATTAAATATAGGCCACCTCATAAATAGTTATAATAGTGTTTATCTATTAACTATCTATACAGGTTGTTTATCAAATACAATAGTGGTCTGCACAAGCTTAATCTATTTTTCTATACTATCAATACTAATATGATAAAAAATAAACATTTTCCTGAATGTTTCTATCCTGGTCTGAAACTACTGAACTTATTTGAAAAATTCTTTCAATGTTGGAAAGCTACTCTATTCCCAAGTAAGATTGGCACTATTTTATTTTTTTAACCAAATCACCAATCGATAAAGACTAATCTTTGATAGATTCGTTTTGATTTGACAAGAAACCCGAATGCCTCGTTAGTTTTATTAACTGATTACGGCTACTGTACTTTATTTGACTTACAAGAAGGCGCCTGTCCTACTTGCCTTAGGGCTTCTCCGTTCATCTTTCTTTCCCCTATGCAATTGACAGACTAACGATACAAAAGATTGATTTTGATTCACGTTACAATAATCGCTGTGACTTCTTCCTGCCTCGTTCCCAATTTCATTTGGATTTCAATCGACGCAACATTTCGCTTCTATTCCTCCCGTCTTCCGCTTCCATTCCTCTAGTCATACTGTCGCTCACACCCTTCTTTCACGACATCCATCAGCCGATAAATCCATCTTTTCTTAGGTCTTCCCCTTTCTGTCCATGCACACATTAACATGGACTCTATCCTCCGAGCCTTTTTCTCAACTATGTTGGGGTCGGCTTCCAGTCTAACTGGATGTAGCTGAGTGATGTACCAGTGCTTTACGAGGAGCGACTGCCCTATCTGACCCCCTCAACCCAGTTACCCGGGCAACCCAATACTTCTTGGTTAGACTGGTGTAAGACTTAATGGCTTCTGACTACCTGTAACGACTGCCAAGGATGTTCAATTACAGCCGTGACCTACAGTTTAACGTGCCATCCGAAACACAGTCATTGGTGTCTAAGATATACTTAGAAACATACTCATACTTGTCAAGGACTAAAAAAGCAAAAATCATGGTGACCGCATTTCAGGAATACACCATTATTGTTAATAATTATTTTGTTGTGACGGATTTTCAATGTAACAAGCTTGTGGTTTAAACAGTGACAATGTTCAATTTAATATTATATTTTATGTTCTTAATAATTAACTGTGATGGTTTCAGTGAGTCTGGTAAGTGAATTTACTTTTTTTCTGCCTAGTTTTTTCCTTACTATTGGGGTCGGCTTCGCTTCTATTCGACCCGGATACAGCGACTACCAAAGATGTTCAGTCATCATGACAGCAGGGACCTACAGTTTATCGTGCCCTCTAAAACACAGTAATTAGTGTCCAAGATATACTTAGAAAGTCACACAAACTTTAGAAAAGTTGCATTAGTACTTGCCTTAATTCTAATCGAACCCACACTCTTACTTGAGAGGATGGATCTTTACCGACCAGGCCACCACGCTTTGTCTTACATAATAATGGCGTCCACGGCCGATTTCGGCCACGGCGGCTGTTCTCATATAAGGAGATCAGCCAGCTGCGCAGAACATATTATAGTGCACGAGTATTTGAGCAGACAGAAGTGCACTCACCATTCCTTTACTCTCATAGCCCGATGGGACGGCAGTCCGACACGACCGGAGAGAGATCAGGCGCAAGACGGACATTAAAGTGGTCTCCGATACACGGGTGAATCAAATACATATAGACGCTGGTTACGAAGAAAAAAACAAGGTCAGGAAACCAGAACTAAATGACTCTTTCATTTACAGAAGTTCAAGTTATTCATGTCAGCTATACAAGACCAAACGAAGCATTCAGAGTGATGAAAGAAAAACCACTTAAAATCATATTTGAGGATGACGTAAGCGTCTTAAAAGAGTGAGTAATTTATTGGTATTTTAGTTAGGAAATGAAAGAGAAAAAGTAATTGAATTGACTTCAACAATATGATTTTTTCTTTCCTGTCTATTTTCTTTATTACGTGTGTATACAAAAATAGAAAATAAATAAATAAATATGCCTTAAATCTTCTCTTGACACATAATTTTCTGAAAACCGCATCAAAATCGTTACAGCCAATCAAGAGATACATACATATAGGTATCCATACGGGTCAAACTGAGACCCTTAACTTTTTTGAAGTCAGTTATAAAATAATTCTCAAAATCATGAGGCGGTAGTACAAAATGTGATGTTTTGCGTCTCATAACACTGTGACCCTATCAATTGTTTAAATCCTGTCTTTGTTTTGTTTACTACACTCCCGAGCAAAAAAATGGAATCGCCTCCTTGTGCTAGGCTTTCAAACGAGACCATAAACTCTGTAAACTGTAAATATTGTATCATTGGCAATCTTTGTATTTGTACAGCGCAAGGGGGTGATTCCATTTTTTTGCTTGCGAGTGTATATACTTTGTCCACCATAAACCCCGGATACACGTGAGAGCCGATACTTGAACTGAAATGAACTTATGTTACCGCAACTCGGGCCCCAGAAATACAGGCCTCGTATAATCATCGGCAAGGATATTGAGCCCTGACCTTCACCTGCGCAGAAGTGATTTATTGGTTTATTGCCTTAAGTGTACAGTGCGCAAAGCGATCCCCACTCTTCCGCCGAGAGCTCAATATCCGTGCCGATAACTATACATGGTACATTGTTTACTTACCGCCGTTCCAACAAACCAATGTCTGCTACAATAGACAATTTAAATAGATATTTAAATAGACACCAAAACAATTTATCAAATGTTAACTTATTTTTTTAAGAAACCGATCTTATGTAACTGTGGATATTTTAATATTATTTACTAGCGACCCACACTGGCTTCGCACGGGTGCAGGATGTTAATAATACATATGAAATGTTGAACTTTCCTCTTCAATCAATCTACTTATTTAAAAAAAAACCGCATCAAAATCCGTTGCGTAGTTTTAAAGATTTAAGCATAGGATATAGGGATAAGCGACTGTTCTACACTAGTGATCATAGGAGATAAGGTCAAAGCGCTGATTTTCAGCAAATAGCCGGAATGAGTGAAACCGCTTCAAATCTTTACGATTTATATTTTCAGGTGCAGAAGTTTTTACTGGAATCCAAATAATAAACACCCATTTACACTATCAACTGAATTTAGAAAACCTACAAATAATTATATTGTAGTAAGTAGAATTACTATAGACCACTTTTAAAAAAGACAAATGTAGACAAAGAATAATAAAAAAGGTTATTTAGGAAATTGTTTTTGTAATCATGAGTATAATCGCGTATTCAAGTCATCATCATCTCCCGAGCCTTATCCCAACTATGTTGGGGTCGGCTTCCAGTCTAACCGGATGCAGCTGAGTACCAGTGTGCCACAAGAAGCAACTGCCTATCTGACCTCTTCAACCCAGTTACCTGGGCAACCCAAGACGCCTTGGTAAGACTGGGTGTCAGACTTACTGGCTTCTGACTACCCGTAACGACTGTCAAGGATGTTCAATGACATCGGTCACTAATTACCAGTCACCCTATACAATTCCATTGTAATATGATATAGTGACAGCGGCAGAACTTTCCGAGGTAGTTTACTAGTCTTGTAGTTCCCTGGGGGTCCAGGGAAAAGTTTATGTTTTGTCCATTCCTATATTGGTAGATATAACCCGCATTAAGCAAGCGTGGTGATTAATGCTCAATCCTTCTCCGTGTGAGAGGAGGCCGCAGCCCAGCAGCACTGGGATGATAAAAGGCTGTAACAGTATATTGGTATTTCGCCAACGTGGGCCCCCGCCGGGTCTCCCTTGAACAACTGGAAGTCCACCTACACAACTCTGTGAACTAAACTGGTATAAATCATCATAAAAAAATTGATATACCTATTTTTAGATAGAGCAGCAGATAGGGCAGTCGCTCCTTGCAAAGCACTGGTACACAGCTACATCCGGTTAGACTGGAAGCCGACCCCAACATAGTTGGGAAAAGGCTCAGAAGATGAAGATGATGAATAAAATTGTTCTATTTTGTAGGTGAAGGTTATAAATGACATGAGCACGAAATGGAAATGCTCCATCTTGCAGGAATATCATGGTCCAACAGCGACGGTTTATAATAACAAGACATTTACTTCAATGGACCTGCTCTTTCACATACATGTTACGATGGCAAGTAAGTTGTTCTGATCGAAGAAGAAAATTAAACTAGCGGATACATATAGTCGTCTACGCTGAAATGGCGTGCCCTATTGCCGCACCACCTAACCGCATTTATCAAACTTTACTAATAAAATAAAGAGGAAAAATTATTTTATTTGTACCCTAAAGGTTCCAAAACCGCTCAACCGATTTGAAAAATTCTTTCACTATTAGAAAGCTACACTCTTCTCGGGTAACATAGGGCTACACTCACTGGCTATACTCTTCTCGAGTAACATAGGCTATAGTTTATCGGGGTATGGGCAGTAGTACCAAGGGACAAGGGTGAAACCGCGGGAAAACAGCTAGTAGGTAATATTAACGCAAAATGCGGTAGTGGGTCGCGTCATTTCAGCATGGATTGTTAATAAAGAGGTTTCAGTAAGGTGTTGGGGTATTTAGATATCAGTTTAAAGATAAATGTTACCTAAATAATCTGCGGGATTCTTCGAAAGAATTACCACGGCCCTGTACATAATGGTGGGTTCTAAAATAAGTCAGAAAGAGTCTGACACTCCCTCACGTTGTATCAGCGGGTGGTATCGATTGATGATTTCTCACCAAAAAAAGGGTATTATAGTATTTATAGTACATTTGTTTTTTGACTGCCTCGTTGGTCTAGTGGTCGCAAGCGGGGCTGCTGTGCTCGAGGTCTCGGGTTCGATTCCCGGGTCGGGCCGAAATCGCTTTGTGGGTCTTCTTTAAACTTTGGTTCTTTTTTTAAACTTTCACAAAGCAGCCCGTAGTCTGGAAGTTGGTGATTGATTCACCCGTGCATCGGAGAGCACGTAAATGTCGGTCCTGCGCCTGATCTCTTTCCGGTCGTGTCGGATTGCCGTCCCATCGGGCTATGAGAGTGAAGGAATAGGGAGTGCACCTGTGTCTGCGCAAATGCTCGTGCACTATAATATGTCCTGCGCAGCTGGCTGATCTCCTTAAATGAGAACAGCCGCCGTTGCCGAAATCGGCCGTGGACGCCATCATCACATTTGTAATAGTGTAGGTACATATTGTTGAAGAGCAAAATAAAATAAATAAAAATCAGCAAATTGCGAGTCGGACTCGCGCATGAAGATTTCGCAACTAGAGCAAAAATGAGCAAAAAAATCACGTTTGTTGTATGGGATCCTCCCAAAATATTTATTTTATTCTAATTTTCTTTTTTCGTATTTGTTGTTATAGCGGCAACAGAAATAGCTCATTTCAGCTCTCTAACTATCACGGTTCATGAGATACAGCCTGGTGATAGACGGACGGACGGACGGACGGACAGAGGAACGAAAACAATAGGGTCCCATTTTATCCTTTGGGTACGGAACCCTAATAAAGAGACGACGTACTGATTGCGGCGTAGAAGTTAATTTTAGTAGTAAGCCCATCCATGAATCCATGTATGGATGGACTGAAAACCCACACTTTTATGAAGGAAAACTACGTAAAGTTCAATAGTGATCGTTTTTCCTCAACCACAAATGGCGTATTAATACTTAATGTGAAATACTTGACTCACCTTTATATTTTTACAGTTAATATTTAGGTCAATGTGTAACCAGGCTTCATAATATCAAGATTTATTATTATTTTGTATGTCTCTACCAGACCTCGGGACTATGGAGTCCCGGATTTTTGGGAGGCGAACGTGGGGCCGATGCCAACACGCTGAAGCCCTTTTGAGACAACTTTAATGAGATGGTGACATAAAACCGACGATTATCCCTGTATACACTATAGAAATGTACCCAAGGACAATCCCCGGTTCTATGCTATACTATTGCTAACTGTGGATGAAAACTACTTGGGCTATTGTGATGGGATGCTAATGGACTAGGAATGGGGCATGCCGATGAAGGCAAGCCAAGAGGCGGGAGACCTATCCCCCGTCATGCTTCACTCCGGCAGGCCGGAGATGGGGGACAGTATACTCTCCCTGGAGCACTCGGATATATAGCCCCGCGGGGTCGCTACTCCCCGTCATCCGTCTCAGATGCCCTGCGGGGCAGATTTATTATTATTATTTATTTTTTTGGTAGGTTCTTTTAAAGGAACATGGCTCTAACGACTACTAGATATTTTCTGGGCACTCCCATCAATGGATTATCTATGATTTTTTCCTCAACAATAGAGACGGATCCAGTCTAAAAAATAAAATTCATCTGATGTTGAACATTCACATACATTCAATTATTGAATTCACGTAGTTAACAGAATTAAAAGAATAGATAAGGGTACTCAGAAATCAGAAACCGGCTTTCAGATATCAATCCCCCAGATTTTTTTTATACGGCAACTTATAGAGAGAAAATTATATGTATACTAGCGACCCGCTCCGGCTTCTCACGGGATAACAGTATTTCCCCACTATTTAATGTATATTAACCTTCCTCTTTAATCACTCTATCTATTAAAAAAAACCGCATGAAAATCGGTTTCGTAGTTTTGAAGATTTATGCGTACAAAGGGACATAGTGATAGAAAAAGCGACTTTGTTTTATACTATGTAGTGATTAGGATGATAACATTTATATTTTTCAGAAGAGGTCGTGTTGATAGTAAATGATGCTTCTTTAACGGTCGTCCCAACAAACGAGACAGCTGATCACGACGCGGAAGCTCACTACAAATACGAAGATGGAGAAAATATTGAATATAAGTGCCATCTAATAAATTATGATCCGACACAAGACGAGCTCCGGTTAGAATATTACGATGCACAAGGTACCGAAGTTCTACCCTCATTCGCGCAGAAACAAACAAAAAGTAGCCTATGTCCTTCTTAGGGTGCGTCCACATCTGGCGAATGTGCCGCGAATGTGCAGCTCGCGAGCCGTTTGCGACATGCCCGCGAGCTGCGCGCGTGCATTTTTGTTCGTGCGCCGCTTCTGCGCCGCCCGCGCGCAGTTCGCGCGCGACCTAAGCGCCGTACACGATCAGCGCGCAGGCGGCGCGCGACGCGCTCTTTATTAAATAATAAACGGAACTGTAAGGGCGAGAACTGAGTGCGCGCAGATCGCGCGCTCTATACGCGCCTTGCATGAGTTGCGCTAAAGAGGCGCACCAAACTATTGCAGTGACTGCACGCGCGCAGCTCGCGGGCAGGTCGCAAACGGCTCGCGAGCTGCGCATTCGCGGCACATTCGCCAGATGTGGACGCACCCTTAGGTTCTCTAGACTATCTGTGTACGAATTTTCATTTTTGGCGCAACAACTTGGCAGTTACTTTCGCAATTATAATGTTAAGTAAGGTAAAATATATTAACAGCCTTACTTATAAATGCGAATTAAACGATAAGTAATACTTAAGGGTTGTTTAAGAAAATTCTTACTTATGAACGTTGCTTAAGCATGCCTTAACTAACATTTAATCACTGCTTAAGACTTTAAGTAGTGATTAGTTAAAATGTTGCTTAGAAGGTGATTAAAGATTTTTATAAGTAAGGGGGCTAGTGTCTACCTAGTTGGTCTTATGATCACAAGCGCGACTACTGTGCACGAGGTCTCGGGTTCGATTTCCGGGTCGGGCTGACATCGCTTCGTGTGCTTTGTATTATAAACTTTCACAAAGCAGCCCGTAGTCTGGAAGTTGGCGATTGATGCACCCGTGCATCGGAGAGCACGTAAATATTGGTCCTGCTTATGATCTCTGTCCGGTCGTATATTATTCCTGTCCCACCGGGCTATGAAAGTGAAGGAACAGAGAGTGCACCTGTCTGCGCAAATGCTTGTGCACTATAATGTCCTGCGCAGTTGGCTGATCTTCTTATGAGAACTGCCGCCGAAATCAGCCTTGGACTCCATTAGTATCCTTACTTAATAATATTGAAACAATTTTAACAATATTAAGAAGAATTACATAGATAAAATTTATATATTGTTGAATGAAAAACTATTAAAAATATATATATATATTTATTTATTTATTATATAATGTTGAATGAAAAACTATAAAAAAAAATTATATATAAATAAAATTTATATATAACTTTGAATAATGTTTTAAACAAAAACTGTTTATATTTCAGGTAGATCAATCTTTAAAACTACGTCATCACAAACAAGAAGTGAAACATTTCGTTCGCTACTGAAATTGGAACATAACAATTATTATTTGGACTGTATTTGTACAACTTTCGATCCTAAAAGAGAATATCGTTACAGAGTATATTTCTATTTCAGAAACCAGGATTTAGATCCATGTGAGTATGAAAAAAAGTATTTTTGACTACATGCAGGTCAGATTCCACCAGTGTGCGTCACTGTCATCATCATCGTCATCTCCGCCATAGGACGATCCACTGCTGAACATAAGCCTGCTCTTTAGATCTCCACAGATACCTGTTGGAGGCGACCTGCATCCAGCGTCTTCCAGCGACCTTTATAAGGTCGTCTGTCCACCTCGTTGGTGGACGTCCAACGCTGCGCTTGCTAGTCGGTGGTCTCCACTCCAGCACTTTTCGGCCCGATCTGCCATCCGCTCTGTGAGCAATATGGCCTGCCCATTGCCACTTCAACTTGCTAATCCGGTGGGCTATATCGGTGACTTTGGTTCGTCTACGGATCTCCTCGTTTCGGACTCGATCACGTAGAGAAGTGACTGTGACGCACACAAATGTATCTTCTGGTGTACTCGCTCTAGCAAACAGTAGCACATTGCGTGCGAACATTTCTAAAATGTCCGCGAAACTGCAACCGCCGTGCGCGACCATTATGCTAGCAGTGGATTAATGAGTGAATTTAGATTGAATCTCACCATTAGTTAGGGAGATAGTAGCAGACGTCGTAGATGCCGACCACAAATAAGAAATTGGGGTAAAATCAGGAAAGCATAACAACTAGATTAGCTTTTTGAAGACTTTCAAAATGAAGTAGTAAAAATACAGTAAAAGCTTATATTTAAATCCGGCCTTATCGATGTCTTTCATTGATTTATTTCATACTTATTTCTTACATATTTTGCATAATCGTATACAAAGGACTTAGGCGTTTTCCACCAGTCTAACTTTGGGTGGTGGAGAAACAGCAACTATGATATATGAAAAAGAAGCAGAAGATAGAATTTCATGAAATTTCGAAATAACTACTTTAAAACGGGATATTATAAATTGCATATCAAATAAATAATCGCCTATCAATAAATACTCATCATTTATATTCTTTTTTACATCAAATAACTTACTCCACTACAAATAAACTAAATGTTTAACAAAACTCAAACTGCAGATAATTCGAAATTATACATCAATATGACATTACTTTTTTCCTTATAATGCAATACAGTTAAATTTATTCTTGTACAAAAATACTACATACAAGCATTAAATACTGACTGCACAGCAAATTTTCCATATTTCATAGCAAAATAACTATCCCAATCGCATATTAACCAGTAAGTACAACAAAACCTGTTCATCATATTAGTCTTAATTTTCAAGAAGCCATGCTCGGCAAATTTAATGATTATTATAACAAAAAAATCCTGTCACATTGCATTATTTCTAAAAGCAGAACAAATTAACTGAAATCTCATGCAGCGTACTATGAAGATGGTAGAATTTTATTTAGATTCAATTTATTTAGCACATTGCCATTTATAACCTTCAATTAAAAAACATTGTTTTAAAAATTGAAGCTAGCAACGAAAACGAATCGCTGCAAAACCGACTCCACGTAGTCTTATTTGCCCTACCCCTAGAGTGCAATTCAAAACCGCGTAGGCGCGGAGGGGCGAGGCGGCCTGCGAGCTGAGGCGCAGGTAGTTTTAACCACACCGCAGCTTCGGCTTACTGGCCGGCAGAGCCGGCCAGCCTCAACCGCGTCGGCGAGCGTGAAAACCATCTGCGACGATAAGCTCGCATGGGACCGCCGGAGCCACGAAGCGCCGGAGCCGTGACAGAAGCCATGCTTGTTGCATGCTTAGTTCCATGTTGCATGCCTGCTTACATGCTGCATGCCTGCTTGCATGCTTCAGGCTTGTTTGCATGCTTCTTACAGGAAAATAAAAATTCCAAAAATATGCCAAAATATGATTCTGACTATAAACATTCTGAAATATGATAGTTCTGCCTTTTAATGACTACTTATATGAAATGTATGCCAAAAGGAAGTACTGACAATGACTAAAAATGTACCCGCCCCATTTTTTTTAAGAATGTGCAAGCATATCATCGGACTTGCGATCCGACTCAAGTACGTGGCGCCAACTGCAGAAGCTAAAAATGAGCCTATTGGGCAAAAAAGGAAGCGTGGACTCTTATTAAGATTTCAATAAATTACAATTTTGCATTTAATTTTATATTTTTTTGCTGATCTCATTATGTGGTAATTAATAAATAATAAGATGACTGTGACTAATTAAATGCTGTTTTATTCAGAAAAACTGCTGTAAATAATATAAAAATAGAAGCTATATTTAAAAGGAAAAAAGTTAACATGTATAATGTGCATTAAGATTGTTAGCTGTGCATTGATGAAAAAGCTTTTGCTTTAGGAAAAATCGCTGTACGCTGCGAAAATAAATTGTAGTGTGTTTAGTGATATTTTGAGTTGAATATTTTGCTGTGCAATCAGTAATTTTGATGGGAATTCGGAATTTTACTGCATAGAAAAAGGATATTTTTTGATTTGCGTTTAAATACTACCCCTTTAAAACTAAATGAGAAAATTATTTTACGAACCTATATCTAAAAAAATACTGTATTTTTCAGTTGTGCTTTTCGTGTGTTCATTTAACATTTATTTATCTACTTTTGCAGATAAACACCCGCTTACATTATACGTCAATGGAGAACGACAGTTGTTACGCCGCGAGCAACTTGAAACATCCTACGATGATTATATACCCTATAAGTACATAGACGGAGAACAATTGAATGTAACCTGTAAGAAAAATAGAGAATTTGAAGGGAATATACGAGTCTATTTTAAAAATAACAATTACGCGAGTAAGTATTTAAGATGTTTCTAAAAAATATATCATAACTAATATTATAAGTGTGAAAGTAACTCTGTCTTTTCTTCACGCCTAAACTAATGAACTGATTTTTGTGAAATTTGGTACAGACTTAGTTTGGAACTTGAGAAAGAACAATGTATGATAGTTTTTTTTACAAAAAAAAAACCGGATAAATCGCCATCTATTGGTCAAACCAAAAATCTGCCGGAAGTCACTATTCCACGCGAACGAGTCGCGGGCAAAAGCTAGTATGACCGTTATCAAGCGGCTTCACCCGCGTCCTGTGGGTACTACTGCCCGTCCTTCAATATAGCCAATGTTACTCGGAAAGAGTGAACTACTGTGAGCACTGATTCTTCTTCTTCTTTCGTGTCGACGACATGTCTTATATGTGAGACTACACTTTGTCAGCCCAATATGCCGCCACAGCGAGAGCACGGCCGGATGCGCTCATAAGGTCCTCCCGCGAGCAAGTTTCAGGGCACATTGGACATGCGATGAGGTGGGACATGGTCTGCATAGCAGCCCCGCACTCGCTCCCAAGGCGCCCCGCCCGAATATTTTTTCAAATCAGTTCAATAGTTTCGGAACATCCTCCGAGCCTTTTCCCAATCATGTTGGGGTCGGCTTCCAGTCTAACCGGATTCAGCTGAGTACCAGTGCTTTACAAGAAGCGACTGCCTATCTGAACTCCTCAACCCAGTTACCCGGGCAATCCGATACCCCTTGGTTAGACTGGTGTCAGACTTACTGGCTTCTGACTACCCGTAACGACTGCCAAGGATGTTCAATGATAGCCGGGACCTATAGTTTAACGTGCCATCCGAAACACACTCAATGGTGTCTAAGATATACTTAGAAAGAACATACAAACTTAGAAAAGTTGCATTGGTACTTGCCTGACCTGGGATCGAACCAGCACTCTGATACTTGAGAGGCTTCAATAGTTTCGGAACCTGCATTAAAAAAATACCATTCTTTTTGTTTTAGATTTTGAGGGCCAATCAGAAATAACGCTTCCTTCTGAAACAGTCAAGCATAATATTAACCAATCCTTAATTTGTAACATTGGTAATATGCATGTCCAAAATCGTTCTGCCAGAATCGATTTTAAGTCTGCATTGCCTGAATTGGGTAAGTTTTTTTAATCGTTTAAAAGCCTCCTGACACTGCAGACATGTAAGGCGGAAACACACTTAGGTACGTGTCGTGACGTGGCGTGACGCGCCAGAAGCATAACGGTTTCTTTTGGTTTGGTTATGGGTATTTGGGTATTTAATATGGTTAAAGCCATGACGTGTCGTGTCGCACCACGTGTATTTAAATGTATGAAACCGATAGCTTCTGGCGCGTCACGCCAAGACACGCCATGTAAGTGTGTTTCCGCCTTTAGAGTACCTTATCCGCTCACTGCAAACTTTTAGTTAGCCGACAGTTTGTTCGGGCTCATAAGTCAGTTTAGAAATGAATGGTAGTATGCAGATAACAACAATTAGGTTTGTGGGTATCAGACCGACTGAAAACTTTAAAGATTAAACTTTTAAGCCTTTTTATCGTCCCAATGCTGGGCACAGGCCTTCTCTCACACGGAGAAGGATTCAGCGGTAAGCACCACGCTTGCTCAATGCGGGTTGGTGATTTTAGACTTTATAGTCCAGGTTCCTCGAAACGTTTTCCTTCACCTTTTTATTAGCCATTGGTGTCTAAGATATACTTAGACAATACATACACACTTATAAAAGTTGCATTGGGACTTGCCTGACCTGGAATTGAACTCACACACTCATACATAAGAGGTTGGTGCTTTACCCACTAGGCCACCGCGACTTACTGGAATCAAGATTTTAAAAAAATTAAATCGGCCATCGGCCGACTGTTTAGTTTACAGTACTCTCTTAACTGTCTGATTTTCATTTTAATATTTTCAGGTGTTCGTATAATAGGGCTGCCGAGAAAGAACATTATGTACCGATATACAAATGATTCTAAATGGACCATTGCGTATCAATTTTCGGTGAACGAAACTCTTAATTTAACTTGTGTCACCAAAAGTGAAGTGAGTATTAGTGACCACACATTCCTGTGGAAATTTGAAGGTATGTATTTCAAGAAAGTATTTTAATGTAAAAAGAGAAGGTTATCCATCATTTTTGTCGATTCTGTAGCGTCAATTTCTATTGACGTAAGTTAAATTACATTACTAGGAATTAATGAAGGGACGCAAAAATAACTATTTTGTCTCTAGTATTATTTCAAGACAATAGTTTTATCGTGCAAGAAGTTCAAATATGATGTTTATTTAATAAACTACATATTTCAATTCAATTCAATAAAAGCGTCGGTTGCTAAAAGCCTTGGGATTTTGGTCTGTTCAGTACATAATTAATATTTTTAGATGAAACCCTAACATCTACTCCAAAAATGATGCTCTCAACGGTACTGGTGACCAATACAAGTTATGTGAAGGTGCTGAACGAAAGGCACAACCAGACACACATACGCTGTATTTATCAAAGACAGAACGAAACCGCTGTAGTGGTGCTGCATTTAAAACCAGAAATAGATTCAGAAATATCTATTGATGAACTAGCAGGTTAGTAGCTAGTGCTCACGATTAATAGAGCTCTAAAATATTAACTATCCGGCTAGCCTTTTCGCAACTATGTTGGGGTCGGCTTCCAGTCTAACCGCATGCAGCTAAGTAGGTACCAGTGCTTAACAAGGAGCGATTGCCTATCTGACCTCCTCAACCCAGTTACCCAGGCAAACCCAGTATCCCTTGGTAAGACTGGTGTCAGATTTACTGACATCTGACTAACGTCCGTAACGACTGCCAAGAATGTTAAGTGACAGCTGGGACTTACAGTTTATCCTGCCCTCCAAAACACAGTCATTGGTGTCCAAGATACTTAGAAAGTACATCAAACTTAGAAAATTTGCATTGGCCCTTAAACATTATTCACAGCAAATACTTAAATAAAGAATATTATAAACTAGCTTCCGCTAATTAGTAGGATGCCAAAGTGAGTTAGTTACGCTTTCAGGACAAAACTGTGCACTGTGACCATAGACATAATATTAGTAAACAGGACTGCGCATATAAACCCAAAAAACGAGCCGAGTGAAACAGTTAGTACGGAGGCTGTCTGTCCCTTTCTAATAGGGTGACTATGAGATTAAGCTATGTGAGACAAATCCGAATTTGCTAAGATTATTAAACACAGATTAGTATTGAAGTTTTAACTTACGCAGTTTGTGACCTTAAGATACTAATACAGGCTTTTAATAATTAGCGGAAATTAGCAGTATAAAAGCAGGAAGATTCGAAGTGAAGACTGTTTTTTTTGTATTTCTACTTCATATATAGACTGCTGAGCCATTTATGTCGCCTTTCTTCATTTTTTGGGAAGCTATAACAATAGTACAACAGTTTTAAAATCCATCACCCATATTTTGACTCGTTACAAGAATTCATGGGCACCCTAGTTGTTTGGTTTACGAAAATGTTATTATTAGCTAACCTGTGGAACGATATATTGCAACCACCATAGGATTCACTTTTGCAAGTAGAAACGCAACACTTTTTCACCATTTTAATAGTTTACATTGATTTAATACAAAAAAATATAAACAAAATTTTAAATGCTGATTACGCGCCAAGAATGTTCAGGGTTACCGCTAGAAAATAAAAAAAAGCAAAATAAAAATTTATGTTGTTTATGTTTTAATAATAAATACGAATAAATTAATGCGATTGTTATTAATTTGTTGACTTACAATTGTTAAAATAAGATAAAAATATAAGTGATTCAATTGTTTTTGGGAAGACAAAACTTTTGATCACAACATTTTTTTATGCTGGCATGCAAGGTGTTAGAAAGAGACAAACAGCCTCCGTTCGAACTATCCCTCTCGGCTCGGATTTGCCTCTGTGTATTATGCAACCAATTTAGTTCCTTATAGCGTTAGAATAGAGTTCATTTTCGTAAATATATATTTTGAGCGTGCGCAATCTTGTTTAGTAATATTATATCTATGACTGTGACACACACAAATGTATCTTGGTGTATTCGCTCTAGCAAACAGTAACACATTGCGTACGAACATTTCTAAAATGTCCGCAAAATTGCAACTGTTAACATAGGTATCTATGTATTTTGCGCACATATGTTCGCGAACAATTTTTTGTAGTGTTTTAGTCCAATAGCATTCCACGCAGATAAAACCACGGGAAAAATGTAGAAATAATAATAAATGTTGTATTTAATTCAAGGTCAGGAAAGAGGCAGTGAGAAGTACCTGATTATCATCATCGCGGTGGCCGTGATCATTCTGAGTGCAGTGGCTACCATCTTCTCCATGTTTTGGATCAAGAGGAAGAAGCATGCCAGACTTATTGAAGTAAGTTCATATCATCATCTTCCGAGCCTTTTCCTGAGTATGTTGGGGTCGACTTCCAGTCTAACCGGATATAGCTAAATACCAGTGTTTTACAAGGAGCGATTGCCCTATCTGACCTTTTCAACCTAGTTACCCGGGCAGTTACCTAATACCCCTTGGTTAGACTGGTGTCAGACTTACTGGCTTCTGACTACCCGTAATGACTGCCAAAGATGTTCAATGAAGTTCATATCTTCCATGATTAATAGCATCCAAGGCCGGTTACGGCAACGGCAGTTGCTCTCATTTAAGGAGATCAGCCAGCTACAAAGGACATATTATAGTGCACGAGCATTTGCTTGGACACAGGTGCACTCTCTATTCCTTCACTCTCATAGCACGATGGAATGATAATCCGACACCACCGGAGACAGATCAGAAGCAGTCGAGCTATGCGCCTGCTAAACCAATAAGGCAGTTAGTTACAAAATCTATGATAATTTTTATGGGTCGCCCAAAAATGGTATTAAGCATTTTTTTTGGGTATTTGATGTTGGTAATTTTCTTTATCTATACATATAATAAATCTGTAGAAAAGTAATTTTTGTACATTGAAGAAATTGACAAAAAAAATAGCCAGCATGTTAAAGGATAACTAACAGAACCCATTTCCATCATTTTTGTCATTTTTGTCTGTTTGTCTGTTTATCTGTTTGTTTGTTCGGGATTCACGTAAAATCTACGAATTAAATGCAGACAATGCTTATATACAAAAATTCTACGTAACTTGGGGTATTACTTAGTTTTTGTTTCATCGAAATCGATTCACTCTATCAAAAGATATGATTAATTTTGTGAATTCAAGATGTAAAATATTACGACACGCAATCTATTTGTCAAAACTGTACATTTGAATGTTGTACTTATTTGTCTGTTTGTCTGTTTATCTGTTTGTTTGTTCGGGATTCACGTAAAATCTACGAATTAAATGCAGACAATGCTTATATACAAAAATTCTACGTAACTTGGGGTATTACTTAGTTTTTGTTTCATCGAAATCGATTCACTCTATCAAAAGATATGATTAATTTTGTGAATTCAAGATGTAAAATATTACGACACGCAATCTATTTGTCAAAACTGTACATTTGAATGTTGTACTTATATTATTTGATCGGCCTATTATTAATCTTTACACAGAAAATCACACCTTTATAAGTAACTTCGGAAGAAAAAAAAAATATGAAAATTTTGTTTAGCCAAGGTTAAAGTAGCTCCATCTGTCTGTGGTAAATAAAATACATCAAATTTGTCAAAGGAAGGAGCGAGGTGGTAAGGCGATTATCACACTGCCCCGCATGATGCAGCGTAGTGCGTGGATGCGTTTTTTTCCGTTGTATGGAAATATCTCCGTTTGTATGGAAAACACGCATAGTCCAACACACTGAAAATGCATCCACGCGCGTTCATGCGGATCACGCACATACATGCGGAGAAACACGCACCCCCGCGCGTAGGTGCGGGGCGAGACGCAAGGTATGGCACACTGAATCCCGCAATGCCGCGCGTGATTTTGAATGGGCGTGACGTGTATATTTGAAAATGGAACTCGCTGTGCGTGAATTTACAAAACGCACCTACGCGCGTGAGTGCGTGAAAAACCCGCACGATGATGCAGACCTGCACTCCCGCAGGAACGCGCGTAGGTGTGTCGACACGCAAGATGCAGCGTGATGCGGGGCAGTGTGAAGATCACCTTAATGACAATATTACCATACATTCTTTATAGAGGATTATTATTTCAACAGATGGAGTTGTGTATTTTCCGTAATTCACCATATTTTAACACGTAGTGTAATTTTTCGATAGACATTCCAATAGTGTTTGTCAGTTTGCCGTGCCACATCAAAATCCAACTATAATTATTACCTTGATGAAAAGAAAATTAATAGTTCTCAGCCAAATTTAAAACGGTGCCATCTAAATTATTTTTTGAACATTATGTCAAAAATGACGACTTTAGTGGAACAATTAATTATCATTTAAAGTTACAGATGGAGTTTATATCAGGATTTTTTCATAAACATAGTTTAGCTTATCTTCCACTAATGTGGTGGCCTTAAAACAAATTACTTTGAGTGAGTAGTATTAAGTAGACCTTAATTATTTTTTCTGATGCAAAATATGTAAACTTAATCCTAGAAGAAATGAGGATCTATCTCTCGCAAGCGCTGCTAAGCGTGAGGTTGGTAATGTAGGATTCTGTAGCTTTAAAAACAAGCCCAGATACAAAGTGCAGATAAGAAATGGGAGCTCTCTCTATTTAATACCATACACACGTAAAATGCTTTATGCGTCTGAAAACGTACAAATTACGCGCCGCATACCAAAGACATGCTTACGATGCATGCACGATTACGAACAGTCTCAGTAAGACCCGAGCCAAGTCTAAAAACCCTAAAAAACACCTTTTATATAAAACAACGTTTGATGTCATTTAATCACAAAGACAGAATTGTTCTCTGTTGCAAATCCTATCCACCTATATCCTATCCTAATCCAGAATGCATTGCAGGTGTGCATTACACAAAAACTAATGGTATCCTATTCGAGAAGTCAAAAGAGTTGACCTGCCAACGTCAGCTTTTGCGCTAAGCAAGTGTTCTTAATAGTACCATCAGAATTACATTCATCGTTGAATGAGGTGAATAAATTTTCAGAAACCACAATAACAGTAGGAGCCAAAGCGTATTATCGCTTCATAGAGCTCTGATTGACCCCAGGTGACCAAGTCAGGTCTGATTTGACGTTCATCAGATCTTTGAAAGTGTTTCGGTGGATACTTACTGTCGTCCTGTCTACGTGTGACACAAAATATGGTATATAAACGTCCTCCGCAAGAGCGAAATTTTCCCGGTGTGCGGTAGTGACGCACAGTATACAACACTTATGTTTCCTTTGATTTACTGGCTCCACCAAGAAATGACAAATTGCGAGCGTACATTCTGAAAATCTTGGCAACACTACAGGTTTCAAGTACGAACGCATGAACTGGACTCTCACAGATACGTACATTTTGCCTATTCGTGAACTAATGCAAACTTTTCGGTGGAGTCCCGGCTTAGGCCTCCCCCACATTAGGCGTGCGCGATCCTCGGGCGTGTGAGTGGCGCGGGCGCCGCGCGTGCGTCGCGAGCGCGTTGCGTGAGCGTCGCGTTTTGCTGCCCTGCGGCATTTGCAGCGCGCTCGCGGCGCGCACGCGCCGCTCTCCTTGACGTTTAACTGCTAAGGCGTTTAGCGGGCGGCGGGGATAGCAGGCGAAGGGGTAAGAACGCAACTCGAGCGCCGCGTGCTCGCCGCGAGCGCGTCGCTTGCACTCTTCACACATGCCGCAGGGCAGCAAAACGCGACGTTCACGTAGCGCGCTCGCGACGCCCGCGCTACTCACACGCCCGAGGATCGCGCACGCCTAATGTGGGGTCAGCCTTACCATGAGTAAGTGAAACTATCCTACCCTATGCGCCTGCTGATGATGATGACTCATTTTATCATCCATCCAGCTATTCCTCAACTATGCTGGTGTTGGCTTCCAGTCACCGAATCTCTTTGAGTACCAATATTTTGCTTGGAGCGACTACCTATCTACCTATCTACAATCCAGTCAACTACACAAGACGATATCCATATTATGGTAAGACTGACAGACTTTCTGGCTTCTGATTAGTCGCAGCAGCTGCAGAAAATGTACAAATGACAGCTTTGTCAGACTCAAAGCATGTAGATATAGATTATAGCTGTTTCCTGTGAAAATTACTTACGCACCATACGTAATAATTTTCCAAATTGGCTGAACAACGACACAAGCTTTACTTCTTTTGTTTAGATAAATGGTCACATCCACAACACAACCTTGATCAATGAATCTATGCGACTGCTAAGTGCTAATCCTAATTATACTGTCACGTGAAAGAATGCACCTACGGGATAAGTAGTATTTTGACGATTCTATATTGCCCACGCAGACGAAGTTGCGGGCAACAGCTAGTCTATAATATAAAAATGAATCGCAAAATGTGTTGGTAAGCGCATAACTCAACAACGCCTGGACCAATTTAGCTAATTCTTTTTTTGTTGTGTTTGTTATTGTCAGGAGAAGGTTCTTATGAAAAAAAAAATAGGGTAAAGTAGAGAAGTCAGTTGACGGGAGCGAAGCCGCGGGCAAAAGCTAGTTGTATATAAATGTTTTATTTCATGGAAACCATGATAGTGTGTGTAAATGGACAAGGCACATTGCCCTCATGGAATTCAACTTTTATAACAAAAACTATATTTTACAATTCAATTACAGAATGCATACGAAGACCAAAGTCAGAACGAGAGTCCCATCCCAGCGTTCCCAAGACAATGGGAAAACGAGTATGCCTATTGCACCACATTGGGTGCAGGACCTTCCCAAGAAACTCACAGTTACGCCACCATTATCGATAAATTTAATACAAGAGAAAGTAACGCGCCCAGTGAACACCACTACACTGAAATAGATGATTATTTTAAAACCAAAATTAATGGTAAAAATGCCACTTATAATTCTGGCAACCCCACTGCAGGTCCAAGTGTAAATGGACTCGAAATTGGCAAGTTGAAGGAAGTAAATTACCAAAATGTCGGCAAGCCGTTTAAACTAACATACGAGAACACTTATTTGAATCAAGATTTGCCTAACAACAGTAAGAGTTCAATAAGTCGTACATATTGTAATGTGCCCCGAAAAAATAAAGTAGTTAGCTTCCAAGAAAACAAGCCAACACAAGCTGAAGTTAGAATTCAAAACGATTTGAACCCTTTTCGAAATAATATTAACACTGGAGGGCACAAACAAAATAACAGTAACGTTAGCATGCAAAAAGACACTAATTATGAAAATTTAACCAAAGAGAAGAGAGTAGAAAACCCAGTTTACGCAGAACCTCATTCCGATTTTGATGAAATGGTTATAAATACACTGTACGGGAAGATTTGAAAATTAGGAACTCTCCTGCGTACGAAAACCAAAATGGTCGCTGCGCCAGTCGATGCGCGTCGGTGGCGTGATGGCGCGCATGCGCATAGGGGTACATCCGTCCCATCCCTCACGTCTCCAACGTAGGTATAATTTTTAAGACTGATTTGTTTATGGTTCATTTTTATTATAGATTTTTTAGTTTGATTTTGTGTTTTCTAATGATTTTCTCAATATAAGGTTTTTTTAATTTGTTTTGATTTTTGTACGCCTCAGCGGTAAAGCATAGAGAAATAGTAATAAGAACTTTATGTAATCAAGCTATGTTTTACAAATAAATATTTCTGATTCATATACTTATTATAATTTACTACATTAATACTCATAGGTAGATTAAACGTAGTTAGTAAGACCAGGTACATTTATCTTATAATATAAAAATAATAGATAGATACTGTTCTTAAAGACCTATCCTTTCTTCAAAATAAATTCCAAGCAATAGGACTAAATCTAAATTATTCCAAATGTGAACTCTTTGTAACGGACAATACAGACAGACAAGACATATTTTCCGTGCAATAGCCCCGGATATCAAATTAATTGACAAGAGTTCTCTTTGTCTCCTCGGTTCCCCAATATTTGAAAATTCATTCTCGAATTTTATTCATGATAAAATACAAAATTTCAATCATATTTCGGACAGGCTACTCCAAATTAACATGCACTCAGCTATCACAATCATTAGATATTGTTGTTTTGGCCCAAAATTAACGTACTATTTGCGTGCTTCCAGTCTATGGAAGCACACAAATCTTTTGGAAAAACTTGACAAAATTATTAGGCACACATTAACATCAATTTTAAATGTGGCCTTGGACGACCGAGCCTGGATTCAGGCTACTCTTCCCGTTCGCATGAGAGGGCTTGGCGTCCGCAAATTTCAAGTATTAGCCTACCGGCCTTTATATCCTCCGTCCATGGTACTGAGCAATTGACCAGGAAAATTCTTCCTATCACACTGGCCAATTGCGAGGTACCATGTCTGACTGAGGCTGTAGAGGCTTGGAAAATCACCTGCCCGAATACTGATCCACCCGTCAACCCGTCCTCCCAGAGACAGTGGGATGAGCCGCTCTGCAGAGTTATACGGAATAATCTGCTAAATACGTCAATTTCTTCTGCAGAGCGAGCGCGCCTTCTGGCTGTGGGCGAATGGGAGTCGGGTCTATGGCTTCTGGCACTTCCGTCGTCAAACATAGGCACATTGTTTGACGACACCACTTTCCGGCTTGCTGTTTACTTGCGTTTGGGTGCTCCGTGCTGCTCTCCTCACCGCTGCCACTGTGGTGAAGCTGTCAGCAGCCTTGGACACCACGGCTTGTCGTGCAGCCGCAGCGCGGGACGATTTGCACGGCATGCGAATATCAATGACATAATCCGTCGTGCTCTTGTTGCCGTAGGCGTTCCAGCCATTTTAGAACCCAGTGGTCTGGCACGCGACGATGGCAAGAGACCAGACGGTATGTCGTTGTTCCCGTGGAAGATGGGTAGGTCTTTAGTATGGGACGCGACTTGTGTCGATACTCTTGCACCATCTCACCTTCCTAGCTCGGCGCGATGTGCTGGTTCCGCTGCTGCGGCTGCAGAGAACCTCAAACGGCGCAAATATAGCACCCTGGTTGGTAACTATACCTTTGAGCCGTTTGGGGTTGAAACCCTCGGGCCGTGGGGTCCAAGTGCTCATCTGCTTTTTAAAGATCTGGCAAAGCGACTTGCTGACACTTCGAGTGACCCAAAGGCTGGTTTTTATTTTGGTCAAAAATTAAGCATTGCCATCCAACGTGGCAATGCTGCCAGCCTCTTGGGTACACTCCCGGTGGGCAGCGATGAGGAGTTTTTTGATGCCATTTTTTAGTTGTATATATGTATAAATAAGGCTTTTTTTTTACGTCATGCAATAATTAAGTTTTTTGTGTTATTAAACTTGTAAAAAATATAAAAATGAATCGCAAAATGTGTTGGTAAGCGCATAACTCAATAACGCCTGGACCAATTTGGCTAATTCTTTTTTTGTTGTGTTTGTTATTGTCAGGAGAAGGTTCTTATGAAAAAAAAATAGGGTAAAGTAGAGAAGTCAGTTGACGGGAGCGAAGCCGCGGGCAAAAGCTAGTGTAAGTACATAATGCGATAAGTTCACCGAGAAGGAAAGATAGCGGAGATGGCATAAACATACTCCAAAGGCCCCGAAACTACTGAACCGATTTAACAAATTCTATCACTGTTGGGAAGCTACAGAATAGTTATCGGCACGAATCTTGAGCTCTGACGTTCACCTGCGCAGAAGTAATTTATTGGGTCCCTTTTGTGGTATGAAGTGAGGCGCGGGGACGGGCTAAAGCGGTGATTGGCCCGCAGCGCATCGCGTCATAGCCGTCACTCGGGATTGGTTCTTTGCTAATAAATCACTTCTGCGCAGATGGAAGTCAGAGCTCAAGTAAAATAGGCTATATTTTATCCTTGTACAAGAAGTGGGTAAAACAGCAATAAAACCCAAAAAATACATTTTCAAATGTACATTTATTCAAATTACTCCTTTTCCATAATTTCTGGCAGATCCCTGTCACTTTCTTGGTCAAAATAACTTTCGGGTATCACATAATTTTCTGGGGGTCTCATAGGCCCATAAACCTTCTTAACTTCTGGTTCGCTCTTCTTATCTTCTGGTTCACTCTTCTTATCTTCTGGGCCCTTCTGTACTTCTTGGCTGTTTACATCTGGAACTTGTTGTTTTCTTAAATTATTTAATTCTGCTTCATCATCAGAATCCACTTCTTCGACAAATTCAGTGTCTTCTTGTTTAATTTCTTTCCTTATTTTAGTTTTCTTCTCTGTGTCTTCTTTTAATCTTATTCTGGAATTAATTTATATATGTTATTATTTGAAGAATTTATAAATAAACTAGTATTAAAGTCTCAAACTTCTTTAAGCTGTGCCCTATAGGGTCCATATTGTTTCTAATCATAATGTACCACCTGTACAAGATACGGAATGCTAATAAAGAATTGAGTATTGAGGAATATAATTTAATGGCTACGAATCAGTGCGGTGGCTTCTGGTAAGGATATATAAAAAAATCTATAGTAATAATAAAATGGAAACACATTTTTTGTTTGTTTGTACCCTAAAGGCTCTGGAAACTATTGAACCAATTTGAAAAATTCTTTCACTGTTGGGGCGCTACACTGTTCCCGAGTAACATAGGCTATATTTTATCCCGGTACGAGCAGTAGTTACCACAGGACGCTGGTGAGACCACGGGAAAACTGCTCGTTTTATATATAAGTATAGTATTTTTATACAAAGTCGCTTTAAATATCGCGGTTCTGATTTTATTTTACCACCACAAAAGTACCTCTGTTTTTGTAAACACATACCCGTGTTTTCACAAAATAAATTATCTTTATCTTTATAAATTAGAAAAATATCTTTTTCTTTACCTTTTACCGTAGACTGCGGAGTTGCTTGCTTGTTTGATAATTTTGTCATCTTTTTTAACTAGAGGAGGTAAGTGAGCGGGTCTCGCTATTTCGGCTAGCCGTTGTGTCTTCGAAAGTTCCGTTTTAAGTTTCTGTATATTCATCTGTAAGCAAAAATCAAATTAGATACTATGGCATTAGCGAGAAATGAGCTGAGATGAATAAGTAAAAAAAAATGTAAGACCCAGGTGTCATTTGAACTTTCAGGCTTCTGACTAATTGTAATCAGAAGCCAGGAAGTCTAACAATTAAAAGGACACAATTAACCCGAAAGGCTCTTAAAGCAACATACCCACTGAATCGATTAGAAAAATTCTTTCACTGTTGGGAAGCTCCACTCTTCCCGAGTAACATAGATAGTCTATATTTTACCTCGGTATGGGTACCCACGGGACGCGGGTGAAACTGCTAGTATATGAAAAATAATATTATTATAAATTACCTTAGTTTTAGATATTTCAGCCTTCTGTGCCATACTTTGTCCTTGTTTGCCCAAGTTATTCATGTACAAGTCCAGTTCATCTATATCTTCTGTCTTCTGCTGCGCGTTAGAAGCAGAAGACCGTAGCTTCTCTAGTGTGGCTTCTTCAGAAGATATCTTCTTCTCAATGTCGGTTATCTCTTTAAACTGAAAATTAAATAGACATTGTCGAGTACGTTTTTTACTGTCAATTACTGATTAATGTATTTATTTATTTGGATCACTTACATTAAACACAAAATACATAGAAACTGATTGTTGTGTTCCTCAAATTACAGGAAACCACAGCATTTACCTACTTGATAATTAGTTACAACAAAAAAAGATGAACATTTAAATGCATTAATCTCAGAAAACACTGGACCGATTTGAAAAAAATACTTCAGTGTAGGCCTATTTATCGACGAAGGCTAGTGCCTACCTCTTATCCGAATGCCCGGAGTAGTAGAGTTCTCACTTGATGTGTGTCACCACAGGTGAAACTGCTGGTGGTAAGTGGTAACTATTATTATGCATCAAACATACAAAAGGCATCACAAAAACCACCGAGTCGAAAAAGTCGGTAAAACTCCCCCTCTCGGCCGCACCGAGTTTCTGCATGCGTAATTTACGCTCACGTTCTACGATCCATAATTTTAAAATACCTAAGTCAGAAAATCTCGTAAATAAGACTCACCAAATCATCATAAGTCCTAGGTTTCTCGTCCTCTCGTTCAGCGGCGCCGAGTTTCTGCATGCGTAATTTACGCTTACGTTCCACGCTGCCTGTACGATCGAGGAATGTGTCGTCATCCGAGTCATAAAAGTCGTCGGCCGACCAATCGCGTTCTTTACGCCGACGAGATTCTGTGAAAAAAAAGGTGAAGATTAGATAAGTATGTAGCAAAAAAACTGACGAAATCAAAATAACGTATTTTTAACCGGCTTCAAAAAGAAGTTCTCAATTCGACCGTATTTTTTTTTGTGTTTGTCAAGCGATTACTCCGCCATTTTGTAATCGAAGCCAAAAGTAATTATAGGTACATCGGTCTAGAAGTTGGTGTCGAAATAAACTTAGACGGCCATTAGACACCGACTTCTAGGCCGATGCACCTAAAACTTTTTTTTGTTTTTTTTTTGTGTTTTTGGAAGTCGGTTTTATTTTTTTGTAAAAAGTTTTTCACGAGTATACAAGTCCAATTCATCTATATCAAAATCACAAAATTTTACATCCGTTTGCGAATTCAAGGCAATCTATTAGTTTGAAATTGACCTCTCCGGTGGTGTCGGATTGTCGTCCCATCGCGCTATGAGAGTGAAGGAATAGTGAGTGCACCTGTGTCCAAGCAAATATGCGTGCACTATAATATGTCCTGCGCAGCTGGCTGATCTACTTAAAGTCAAAGTCAAAGTATTTATTATTTGTAAAACATAGGTGTAAAATAAAATGAAGATCTTAAAGTTAAAATAGTGCGCTATGTTTTGTCTATGGTGAGACGTACAAATATGGTTTAAACTACTTACTAGAATTAAAATAATAATTTTTTACAATTAAAACTAGAATTAAATTAGTCGTTTAAGAACTCATCAACCGTATAAATTAAAATAATTTGATAGTTTGATACCACTCTTATATCGGGTGTGTCGTTCATAATCACATTAAATGAAATGCGTTAATATATGTCGATTAACACAAAGATAAAAGAAAAATACGTAAAAATAAAAAAAATGTTTTTTTCAAACAAAGTAAATGGAATAAAAATGTGCAAAAATTAGAACACCATATAAAAGTCAGTCATTACAAACAACTGAAATTCTCCCTTGAAAACTGACAGCTGTCAACTGATCAAAACATACGATACTCCTAACTTTATCTCTGCTTTACACATGATGTTGTAAATTATAAAAACGAAAAATTACTCCTGTGGTTAAACCACTGAATGGATTAGGTTATTTTTTTTACAA
The DNA here is from genome assembly GCF_022581195.2 of Helicoverpa zea. Taxonomy (NCBI): domain Eukaryota; kingdom Metazoa; phylum Arthropoda; class Insecta; order Lepidoptera; family Noctuidae; genus Helicoverpa; species Helicoverpa zea. The sequence goes on from NC_061479.1 coordinate 2,742,747, forward strand.
TTCGTCATAGAATATCATAAAGTATATGCGATATGATTTAATGTGATTGTGAACGACACACCCGATATACCATGATGACTTTCTTTACACCAAATCTGTTATATTGACTTATGACGCCCTCGTTTTGCTTCGAGGTTTAAAAATGTGCAGTATCCACTTCAAATATTTTTACGGATTTTTTTTTGTAAAAAGATTGTAACGAGTTTCCCTGCAAAGACTAGCCAAACTATCCGACAATACATATTTCTCCAGTCCTTCGTCGTAATTTGAACCCTAACACCCATTTATTTAAGACTAGCTGTTGCCCGCGACTTTGTCTGCAAACATTAGCAGAAATAATGGTTCATTGCTCATCCCCCGTAGGTGATAGCGTGATAATATGTAGCCTATGTCCAGACCCGACCTCTTAGCAATATTCATGCAAAATTTGAAGTAAATCCGTGCAGTACTTTTTGATTTTACTCCGGACATACCTACAGACAAACAGATAAACAGACAAAAATTATAAAAAACTACATATTTGGGTTCAGAATCTATTATAGATCACCCTCCAAGTATTCTTAAAAAAAATATTCAATGTACAGTTTTGATTTTCCCATCATTTTATTATATGTATGTAAATTAGTATTTATATTTGTATAATCTTACCGTGTTTAGACTGCCTAAGTAGCCCGGCTCTGTCTAATATCCTGCATGCTTCTAACGCGCACGCAATGACCGCCTCCTTCTTTTTACCTCGATGAATCACTTCAGCAACCACTGGGTTGCCGCGAGCATCGTCTATTGGTAATTCTACCCTGAAAACCATATTATATTAAGACCAGTTTTTTAAACATCCATTATTCTTATAAAAAAAAAAAAAATATGACTTTGAGAATTAAACGTAAAAATTCATGGTTAATCAGTGTACTTGGTCCTTGCATCTTGTATAAACAGACTTTCATAGAATTTAGTTTAAGCAACAAATCGGTCTATGCAAAAGTATGTTTCTTTGAACACGCAATTTGAAGATTCTTTCAAGAGCTAAATCGTCAATTTCTGGAGGAAGGTTGTAGTTTTACCGGCGTATAGAAACAACAACTTCGCCCACCCAGATAAAAGTAGCCTATGGGGTTCTTCAATAAAACTGCGATCTAACACTGAAAGAATTTTTCATATCGAACCAGTAGTTTTTGAGATTAACTCCTTCAAACAAACTCTTCAGCTCTGTAACATTATAAGAAATAAGTATAGATTTAGTACAAAAAATTTATAACAGAAATTACCACCTATTTTTTATCTCACCTGCATATAAACTGCCCAACGCCCCTCTCATCACAATTATAGTTAAGTTCATGGCCCTCTCTTTCAAAATACCCTCTTAAGGTCTTCTTAGGGTCCTCCAAGTACAACTCCTCATTGGCAGTGACAGCATAAGGGTTTTCTGCTAAATCCGGTTCCTCTTCAGCATCCTCACCTGTGGAGAAAGTGAACAATATTTAGTTATAGACCATTTATTTTAGGAAAGCGTGTAAACCATTCTTGTGTGTGTAAATGTGTGTCTGTATGGGTAAACTCGGGTGCGTTCAGTAGTGGTCGAATCAACTTCGGTTTTACATGCTTCTCGATGGATTTCATTTCTGAACAAGTATAAAAATGGGAACAAATATAATGACCACCATAAAATGCTTTGATACCCTTAGTTTTGTAACCAGAAATATCTACTGAACACCAGAAAAATAAAGTCTAAAAATGTAATAGTACCAGCTATTTTAGTCACGACTTCACTTTAAATTGTATTCGACCACCAAATTTAGTAAATGATCACCAACTCTTGACGACCAAATTAATGTATTATTTTTGCCTAAATAAGTCACTGTGATTGCCATAAAATGTAGGCTTATTACCAAATAAAGTATTATGGTGCCATATTAAGTTATGTGTCCGGCTTGCAATGCATGCGTGAGTGTCAGTATGACGAGTGACAGGGGCAAATGGAAGAAAATGACATATTGCGCCGACCCCAAGTAAAATTGGAAACAGGGCAGGAGAAAGAAGAAGAAGAATGTGTTTCTCAATACACTCCCTCGAAAACACACTCTTATCGCACTATTTAGAGGCATGCAATAGACAATTTTCCACCCTAGTGCAGGAAAAGGGTCCCCGTAATGTTATTACATTTATTGTATCAGGCCGAACTTATTTTTTTGTAGTCAGTTTACTTAAACAGGATAGCAAGATGTAAAAACTTTGATTATCATTTTATATTAAAACGCTGGTATAATTTTGATGATCATTTACTACTTTTGGTGATCATTTACTACTTTTGGGATAACAATGATTTATTTGGACTCATTTTGTTTAAATAGGATAGCAGAATTTAAAAACTGGTTATAATCTTACTTTAAAATGGTGGTTTAATTTTGGTGATCATTTACTATTTTTGGCTTGTGCATGATTTATTTTGGAGTAATTTCACTTAAATAGGATAGCAAAGTGTTAAAACTTTGGTTATAGTTTTACATTAAAATGCGAGTTTCATTTTGGTGATCATTTACTATTTTTGTCTGCTATTTGTTACTATATCTGGTGATCAGTTAAACATAAGCCTATAAAAAGTAGTCTATGTATCACAATCGTGTTTAAACTTTACAGTAATACAGCTTATATATAGCAACCAAACTATAATCTCGCCTTTCCTCATTCCGAAAAAAAGTGGATCTATTTGTATGTAGCAATTTTTTAATCAGCCTTATAGTCATATCCTATCAAAATCTATACTTTTTTTTTAAATGTATATAAAATGTTGGGTTCTGAAACTCACGCGAATATCAGACATTTAAATAAAACTACTTTTACGGATTTTATCGCGTTATAATATTAATACTATTCTGCCCGTGACCATGGATGCTGTAGAGGAACCGAAACGTCGGGATTAAATTATATTAATACTAGCTTTTGCCCGCGACTTCTTTCGCGTGGAATAGTAACTTCCGGTAGATTTTTGGTTTGACCAATAGGTGGCGCTATATGTCCGGAATAAATTTTATTTTTATATTTTTTTGTAATAAAAACTATCCTATGTCCTTTCTCAAGTTTCAAACTATATCTGTACCAAATTTCACACAAATCGTTTCAGTAGTTTAGGCGTGAAGAAAAGACAGACAGACAGACAAGACAGACAGAGTTACTTTCACATTTATAATATTAGTTAGGATAGTTAGGATAACCGCGATAACATCCGTAAAAGTAGTTTTAATTCGATAAAATCTAAAAAATAAATTCTGTCTTACCCATCCCCCAATCAATGCCCTGTTCTTCCCTTCTCTTCTCCTCTTCCTTTCTATTCCTCTCTCTCTGTTCCACTGCCTCCTGTATCATTCTGTCTCGCTCCAGCTTCATGTCCTGAGCTCTCCTCTTTATTTCTGTGACGGAGAGCTCCGATTCCCCTTCACAGTCAAAATCTGGACCCTGAAATTAAAAAAAAATACTGGTGAGATTCTTGTCAAGAGGAAATGTGTTACGCAAATGGATAGAATAAGGAAGAAGTACGTATTTCAGGATCAAGTTAGAAAGTGGCACTAGCGACTGAAAAGCTATGTGGAAACCAGCTGTCATGGTAATGTCATATGATGCGGAGGAATGAGAGTCATCTTATGAGTATATGGATATATTGGAATGAGACAACCTAGTGGATGGATTGAGTGAAAGTCAACAGGGCTAGAAAGAATGTTACTTGTGAGATGAAGGCAGATAGAAGAGTATGAAAACATACTTTGAAAGCTTCAAATAAAATTGTAATAAGTGCAGGAGGATAATGCCGTGTCATTTTTGCTTTGAATTAGGTATATGTGAGATTTGAAATTATTGAAAAGTAGAAAGTAGTCAAAAATACAATCAAATATCTTTCAGGCTTTTGCAAATATCCTCCGAGCCTTTTTCCCAATCATGTTGGGATCGGCTTCCAGTCTAACCGGATTCAGCTGATTACCAGAGCTTTACAAGAAGCGACTGCCTATCTGACCTCCTCAACCCAGTTACCCGGGCAACCCGATACCCCTTGGTTAGACTGGTGTCAGACTTGCTGGCTTCTGACTACCCGTAACGACTGCCAAGGATGTTCAATGACAGCCGAGACCTACAGTTTAACGTGCCATCCGAAACACAGCCAATGGTGTCTAAGATATACTTAGAAAGTACATACAAACTTAGAAAAGTTGCATTGGTACTTGCCTGACCTGGGATCGAACCCGCGCCCTCATACTTGAGAGGTTGGTCCTTTACCCAATAGGCCACCACGACTTCGCAGTTTTCGCAGACGAGGCTTTTGCAAATATATAGACAAAATAACTCACCAACATAATATAAGTCCTGGTACTATTGCCAAACTTGATCTGATGGCCGACCCTCACCCGTGTGTAATGGCTGGCTTTCAACCGGTCTTTGTTAAGGAAAGTGCCGTGGGTACTTGCTAAGTCATAGAGGTACCAGCCGCAGGGAGGTTCGCCCTCTTCTGCGAATGCCTTGTATTGGAGTACTGCGTGATGCCTGGAAGTATATTTATAGTGTTGTTGTTGGTAATTATATAAATAATGTTAAGGCAAACCTATAGTTAGTAAAGTTACCATTATCATTATATAGCATTATATAACACTAGTCATTTTCCCACATTAAAAATGGTTCCTCTTTATTCTATGTATGGAAAATATAGATTGTGAGAACACTTATTGACATTATTTCATACAACATGTTTATTTAATTTTAATTACATCACTTACAAGAGTTGTTCTCTTTCTGACTAAAAAAGTAGAACCCAACCAAACAGCTGTTTTAGTATTTATTCAATCCCGCAGCCCCAGGCAGGCCTTAGCTCAATTAAGTTGGCAAATTATATTGTACTAGCTTCTGCCAGCGGTTTCATCCGCATCCTGTGGGAACTACTTCCCGTACCGGGATAAAAAGTAGCCTACAGCCTTCCTCGACAAATGGGCTATCTAACACTGAAAGAAATTTTCAAATCAGACCAGTAGTTCTTGAGATTAGCGCGTTCAAACAAACAAACAAACTCTTCAGCTTCATAATATTAGTATATATTCACATTACGTTACGTTGAATATGAAACCCATAGATGACTTTCCCTTGAAAAATCCTTCAGAAGCACCTTTAAGACTCAAATTACCTGGATATAGTGGGATGGGCCATCACAACATCACAGTTGGCAAGTCTGCCGAACACATAGTATGGTTTGTGTGTCAAATCTACATTGTCTACTATCATACCGGACTTTAAGACTTCCAGGGCATATTCTGAACCTGGAAAAATATACAAACATTAGAAGCGAGAACCTTCTTTTTGGAGGTTGGTTAAAAAACAGGATTAAGCTTGGTCAATTGATCTTAAATATATAAATATTTTTTTTATTACTTCACTTTGAACATAATTTTACAATATTTTGCTAATTCTAAAAAGTGCTGATGTATAATTTGCCCGAACTAGGTAAACACCTGTCTCAGGCATAAAAATGCTTATTATAATATTTATAGCAAATAAGGTAAAGCAATGCTCAGCATAGTTATTGACCCTCTATGTTGTAACTAGTGGTGTTCAAAGTTGCTATGTGGCAATAACTTGCTATATGCGAAATGCTATAAATTTTTATCATGCTATTTTACTTGCTATATTTATAGCATGCTATTTTATGCGTAGGTTCACTAGGTAGGTGCGAATAAAGCAAGCGCAGTGACTATTTGCTGTAGTTGCTTGCTAAGTTGCTATACAAGAAATTAAGAATATTACATCGCGTTTATGAATTCTAATGATAAAATGGAACAGTAAAAAAACAATGAACTTTCCTTCATACTTTTCAGTAGTTTTTAGGCTTAGGACTGTCTATAATTGATTTTACGCTATAAATTAATTATTTGTAAATATACATTTCGGGCATAAGTGTTTTTATGAAATAAATTAGGTATGTTATGAAAAGCAATTATAGGCGTATTTAAAAGTTCGTTGATTGTATGTACAAAAATCAACTATTTAGCGCGAGCGACTGATAGCAAACGCACCGCTGCGCCGTGTCTGCTACTCTGCTAGTCTGCTATAAATTTGCTTCGATTGCGATTCATGCATGATGCGAGTTGCGACGCACGACGGACAGAGACAGAACGCGTGTGATATTTTTATTAGCAAGTAGCAACAAGTGTGCGCTACAATAGCGTTTGCTATATGCTATGCATAAAAAGCACGGTGCTATATTTTGCTATATGATATATTATCCACCACTAGTTGTAACCAGTTTATTCATGTTTCGGATACCATGTTAAATTGGTGGGTGCCCGCTGTCATTTGAACATCTTTGACAGTTGTTACAGGTAGTCAGAAGGCAGAAAGTCTGATAATCAGACTTACCAAGGAGTATCGGCCAGGCAAATAAATTGATGAAGTCAGATAGGCAGTTTTACTCTATCTAATCTGACAAGACCATGGAATTAATTTCAATACTGACAAAACGACTTCTAGGAGAAATAGGTGTATTGAACTGATAAATACTAACCGTCTGGACAAATCCCAGACCATTTGGGTTCTTTATATGGAATGGGCGTCGATAATTCTTTCAAAAGAACCGCCGGTGGCAAATTACTCTTAGACGTGGATTCTGAGCTTCTTTCCAGGGGTTTTTCGAATTGTTTTTGATCTGCGGCCTTCTCGGCGTCATTCTTAACCTTTTTCGGCAATTTCCCGATGCGTCCAAATAGCACAGGCTTTTTAAATTCGATTTTTTCGTCACTTTTTGGTTCTTTAGTAGTTTCCTCCATTTTTTAGGTTATTCTTAACAATTATTTGTTCTACTTTCGAATAAGTATACCTTTGACTAAATAATTTCACTTAGAATAGATTCTTAGTTCATTTGTACTTGAATAACAATAAATATTTGAGAAAGAGTAAAAATAGAGAAATATTTACGAAAACGTAGACTGTTCTTGTTATTTACTTCATTTTATATAATAATAATTCATTCATTTTTATTTCTCTCTCACTCACTCTTTACCAATCTTCTATGTCTATATCCGACTCCTAACCTTGCAATTCGTTCTTTAAGGTTTTAAAGCCTAAACATTTGCCGTATCTCTTTTCTTCACCTACGTTAGAAACAGCCGCTGGAGCGAGAGAGAGAAATTTGAAGGATCTGGAACGCGGTCCGTGATAAAGGCCGTACCTCACACTAGTTACTCAATACTCAATACTCAATGACTTTATTGCATTCCATAATGTGTACAGGCTGGTGGGTAAAATTAAAAGAAACAATTATGGACCCTGTCGGGCACAGCAAAGTTAGTTTTTAGAGGAGAGGACGAAGAGCGCTTTTTAAACATAATAATATTGAATTAAATGTAGAAAATCTTATTATATTTAGATATTTGAGTAGGTATTATTTCTGTGTAGATTTATTTACATTTTACTTATTTATTATTTATTAAATTTATATTCGTTTATTTATATATTATTAATTTATATTATAAATATTCTATATTATGTATTAATCGTTATTAATTATTTTATTTATTTATATTTATAGTTTTTATTATAGTTTTTAGGCAACAGATCTAAAGATCAAATATGTTTGAAGTTTCAATAACGTGAGTTCTCAGTTGTATGTATAATGTATTTTTTTAGTTACGGGTTATTTATTAAATTAATAGATACAGCAAAAATTAAAACAATACAAAAACGTAAAGTAACGTAAAATAATTCTATTCTATTCTATTTTTGGATATGGCAATCCGTGTCGATGTCAATTCGACGATTCTGCCAATGACAAGTGGGATGACAAGCAAGTAGTGCTTTTAATGAAAAAAAATAAAATAAAAATAATAATTATATATTGATTTAAGACGGAGCTGTGGCCGATCTTGTGTAACTTAATGTGTTAGTAGGACGGCACTGAAACAAACAGAAATACATTTACATATATAAAAATAACAAGAAAATGTTAGTAACACATAACATACATATACCACAACCATACAAACTGAGGCCTAAATATAGGCCACAGTTTATAATTTAATATTGTTTTGATGTATAAACATCAACAGCATCTGGAGCAGTTCTGGACAGGAGTGGGATAAGAGGGAACGGAAATTAGTAGGGAGAGGAATTTTAAGTTTTTGGAGACGACCATATAAATCAAAGGATGAGTTGTTAGGACAGTCAAAAAATATATGGTCCAGGGTACCCTCATCCAGTCCACACTCGCAGAGGGATGAATCCTGCACCCGAATTTTGCGCAGAAAGACCGGTGTACAACAGTGACCTAACCGTATTCTGCACAGGACTGAAATTACCCTTTTAGGGTATTTTTTAAATTTTGAAAACCACGGTTTTGGTTTTACAACCGGTTGAATGGCGAAATAAGAGCTACCCTTCTTTTTGCTGGAGATGTTCCAGCATTCCTGCCACGAGGTCTCAAGACTCAATTTAGGGAGGTTTAGCAGGTCATGCCCTTGAAGGGAGAAGTGTACAAGGTCAGCAGACTCAGATGAACACGCATCTTTGGCCAATGCATCGGCACATTCATTGCCCGCTATACCGCAATGGCTAGGAATCCAGACTAAGTGAACTTCTTTCTCTTGCCTAGTGCAGGAGAAAAGGGACTTTTTAATATCCAGGACAATAGGAAAATGGAGTTTAGTTCTAAAGGGATTCTGGGATAGGGCTTGGAGACAGCTAAGGGAGTCAGTAAAGATAACTCCATAGCTAATCTCATGGGACTCTATAAAACGACAAGCTTCCAATAGTGCCACACACTCGCCTGTAAATACAGAAGACTCCTTCGGACATTTGAATTTCAAAATTATTTTAGAGTTCTGATAGTAAACCGCGGCTCCAGTACAGCCACCATTTGATTTGGAAGCATCCGTGAAGAACTTTTGAAACCCAATCCATCGTTCACCCAAAACCGCATTAAAGGCCGAATTTGCCGATGGGGAGTTTTTGGATATGCCAATGTTATAGAATATTTTAGGGGTGAAGCAAAGTACTTCATAGGGGTAATTAAATAGAGGAAGTCTGGGATATGGAGCAATGGGGGATTCTAAATTTTGAAAAAACCGGTATGCTTTTAGGAATAGGGGGATTTCTTTGTGTTCCCAATATTTGGAGCTGTGACAAAGAGTGTCAAGCTCTCTGAGTTTTGGGATGAGGGGGTGGGACGACTTGGGAATAACCCTGGATAGGAAACGGGAAGCAAGGTACTGACGTCTCAGGGCTAGAGGAGGTTCCGCGCATTCGACCTGCAAGGCGTTAATAGGCGACGACTTCATGCAACCTGAGATGATTCGAAGGCATTGAGATTGAATCCTATCTAAACCGGCCAAGGCACCTTTGTTGCTTGGAATCACCAAGTGTGACCCATAGTCCAGGATACTGCGGACTAAGGCATTGTAGACCAGTTTCATAGTGAAGGGATGGGCCCCCCACCAGACACCAGCGAGAGCTTTTAAGATGGAGATTGCTCTTTCGCATCTTTGGATCAAATAGTTAAAGTGGTGAATCCCGGATAATTTTGAATCTAAGAAAACGCCTAAAAATTTTGTTTTATTATTTATGGGAATATCTTGTCCTTGAATGTTAACTGAGACCTGAGGGATCAGTAGTTTTCGGGAAAAAATCACTACCGAGCTTTTTGGGGCGGATAACGTGAGACCATGGTTCAAAAGCCATGTGTGCAGAGAGTCCAGGGAGAGACAGAGAGATGAGGCAGCGTCCGCAATAGATGAATTTACTACATACAACACTAGGTCGTCCGCGTATTGTAGAAGGTGGCAGTCACAATTAAGGCAGGAGCCAATGTCTGCTGTATACAGGTTGTATAGTAGTGGGCTCAGAACTGAGCCTTGGGGAAGGCCCTTCCACGTCTGTCTCACCTCAAATACCTCCCCCTGCACTCTGAGCATCAAAGAGCGAGACATGAGGAGTGCGCATATACATTGTACCATCTTACCCGGAATCCTCAGCTGTTGCAATTTTTGCCTGAGAACTGGAAGAAGGACGCTGTCGTATGCGGAAGAGATGTCAAGGAAAGTGGCTACAGCAGATTCATTTTTGGAAAAGGCTGTACGGATATCAGTAACCAAAATTGCCACACTGTCCATGGTGCTAAGCCCCTTTCTAAAGCCAAACTGATGGCTCGGCAGTAAATCCCTAGACTCCACCAACCACTCAAGTCTATTTTTAATTAAATGTTCCAATATCTTGGCCAACACTGAGGACAAAGCAATTGGTCTAAGGCCATTCGGATCATCAGCAGTCTTGCCGGGCTTCAAAAGGGGAATTACTATCTGAGCTTTCCACTGTTCGGGAACCCAACCAAATTGATAACAATAATTTAATATTCCTAAAAAATACTTTTTTGCTTCAAAACCAAAATGAACTGCAAATGAGTACGGTATGCCGTCTATGCCTGGGGCGGAATCCCTAACATGACGTAACACCGCATCAAGTTCCTCCAACGAAAATGGTTCATTCATAGGAGCGTCCAAAATATTTACAGACGGGAGCAGAAGTTCTGAGGAAGAAGGAACATAGGCTGGAGCAATTTTGTCGAAAAAGGATTCAGCAGTTTGTCTCGAGATAGGGGAAGAGATAGATGGGGAGCAGCCTCGCCTGAAACGATTAATGCTCTTCCAAACTGCTGAAATAGGAGTGGAAGGGGATAGAGAAGTGCAAAACTTAACCCAACCGCGACGTTTCTTCTTGCGAAGAAGCCGTCGAGATTGAGCTAACACTCGTCTGTACCGTATAAGATTGACGCTATTCATCGCATCATTGTACTGTTTTTCGGCCTCTTTTCTTTCTTTAATAACCGATGTGCATTCTTGATCCCACCACGGGGGTGACGGGATTTTATTTCTGGCACAGTTGCGCAACGGAAAGGTAGAGTCTGCGCTTGAGGTAATGGCCGAGATAAAGCCATCGTAGCAGCTCTTAGCATGGCAGTGACCAGAAGAATCTTGGAAACTTGAATTTAAATTTGGAAGCGTACTAATTTTCCCCTCCAGTAAAGATGCAAACTCCGACCAATCAGGTTTGGACAAGTTGTACTTCAATAGTGGAGGAGAAGTTTTCTCTAAATAAGTTTTATTAATTAAAGTTACAACAATGGGGAAATGGTCGCTACCATGCGTCAGAGTAGTACATTCCCAATGAATTGATGCCGCCAACTCAACTGAACAGAATGTGAGGTCTACACAACTCTTTTGCTGTCCTGGAAGGGATCTACGAGTAGGGCTACCATCATTTAAGATGCAAAGGTCTAAATCATCCAAGATTTCTACTAAACCTTCCCCAAACGAATCACAACGATTGGAGCCCCATCTAAAGTGGTGACAGTTGAAGTCACCCATGACGAGCACAGGTCCTACTATGCTATTCAAAATGTCCCTAATGGTGGTTAAAAACCTACGCTGAGGATGGGAAATATACACCGATAAAACAGTGATACCCTCAATTCTACACGCAACTATATTCATATCACCATCCAGAACCGGAAGGGACAAGGTGGAGAGGGGGACACGATTATTAACAAGGAGAGCCGACCCTCCATAGCCATCAGATCTGTCACATCTGAGAATATTAAATAGTGGTATATTAAAACTGAGACTCGGGGTGAGCCAAGTCTCAGCTACAGAGCAAGCCAGAGGCTTGAATTTGTTGAGGAGGAATATGAGGTCGTGCTTTTTATGCCACACGCTCCTCACATTCCATTGAAGGAATACTTGGCGAGGCGCCATTTCTAATATTTGATAAAAGGTTAGTTAATTGGTAGGCAACGTTGGACGGTAATTGGGTATTATTGGTGGATAGGATTGTAGATAGAAGTTTAATAAGTATATCTATTATTGAGGAAACATTACTATCAATGAATGGGTTATTCAGAGCGCAGCCATCAGGCTGTGAAGGTGCAGGGGAGTTAATGATCTGCCGATGGGCAGCTTTATCATAAGAGGGAGATAGAGGGGCATGGGTCCTTGGCTTAAGGAAAACAGTTTTGCGGTATGACTGAGTGGGGGCGGGAACTGCTTTTGCAGCATTCGCATAATTGCGAGAAGCAAGTGGGACAGATTTGCTAGCTTCAGCATATGAAAGGGACTTCTCAGCCATAACCGTCTTAATGGCCTTCTGTCTACCCAACTCCGGGCATGACTTGCTATTTGCAAAATGATTCCCTGAGCAGAGCACACAGAATGCCTCCGCCTCAGAAGTGCTGCAACCATCACCAGGGTGATCATGGCCGCACTTACTGCAGCGAGGCTTGGACCGACACACTAGTTCCACATGACCAAACCTGCAGCACTTACGGCACTGGATGGTGGGATAAACATATTGCTGAACTGGAAGGGAAGTGTAACAGCAAAAAACTCTTTGAGGCAATACTTGGCCATCAAAGGTAAGTACACATGTCTCTGTTGCCTTGAATTCAGTTACTCCATCTATAACTACTTTCCTGCTTATGCGACGAACTTTCAGGATTTCACCACAACCTGAAGGGACCTGTAAGTATTTTTGGGCTTCCTCTTCATTTAAATCTGTGGGAACACCAGTCACAACTCCCATCCTAGTTATATTAAAAGTGGGGATTGAGGCAACATAGCAGTTCTTATGTAAAATGCTGTTGATAATAAATGAGTTTGCATCCTGAGGGGATTTAAACTCTACAGACACACGGTTCCTACCAACTTTTTTAACACCATCACGGACAACGTTAGTAATATTATGTTTTTGTAGGAATATTCCGAAAGTAACAGGGTGTAGAGAGGTACCGGCGTTAGGCTGGGGCTCCAATCGAGAGACATGAACGATAAAAGGTGCCTTATCAGTAGCTGAGTACCTGCTGCGGCCAACTAGGTTCCTTTGTTGTTTGGATGGCGGGGTTGACACGCTAATGTTAGCATCATCTCCGGAGCGTTTCCTGGTATACGAGGTTGATGGGGTCTGGGAGTCCGCGATGCTGCAAGCAACATCAGCGAGTTGGGATAGCGGATAGTTGGGGGAAAGAGGAGCATATGCAGAGATGTCGGGAGGATCGGGATCGGGAGGTTTATTTTGATCCATTATGCTTATAAACAACTAGTAAGTTACCGAAATAACAGTACACCACTGGAGACAAACACAAGGACAACACACAAACACAAAACTAAGTCACAAAAGTTCACCAAAACACTTAAAACGGCTGAAAATTCTAGGCACACGTGCTAACCAAAGACACTCTGTGGCGAGAATCCAACGTAAAATAATTCGTTTGGCGATTGTAACAATTTTGACAGAAAACCGAACGCGTTGTAATTATTCATTCAGTTCATTCAATTAAACTCTCGAATGAACTATTCCAACATGAATGGAATAACCAAATCAATCAATTCAAAAGAATTTCGTGACGATTGCCAACCGATCGAATAACAATATTATAACGAACGTTCGATTTCGTAGTGGATATTGCTTAAACATTGTCGCGTGCGTGTTTGTTTGTTCATTTTTTACACATCAGCTGTAAATATTACATGAGCAACTGTGTCGCGGTGACCATATTGTGTGTACGAAGTCGCGGGGACTCGGAACAAAGATTGTTACAATATTTACTTTTATCAAAGCCTTATCATAATTCAGGTTGTTTAAGTGATTTCATGGCGTTGCTGACGTCCGTTCGCGCGTAATTACCTCAGGTAAGTGTCAAGTTATGTTATAAAAGTGATGATTTATTTCAAAGTTTGTAGGTCTTTTTTGGTGTATCTTATTAACAAATTCGTAGATAACAATCATCTTTTGAGAGCCGGTGAAAGTGTAGTTCACCAATTTCTGTGTTGTATAATAGCTCTATTGTTTTGGTACATTTCTTTTGATAATTTCGTTCTCAATCGTGACAGTAGCATAGTAGTCGCGAACAGGACGTTTTTTGTTCCAAGAATTGTAAAACTGGTTTGTAATTAGTTGCTTCTCGTATCTCACTATTCTCAGATTTACTATTTTGTGTCACAATTTTGTGAAATACCTGTATTCTTGGAAAAATATACATATTTACGGTACCTTCTCAGGTAAAAGTCAAATACGTTAGTGTCAAAAGGTTAAGCTGCAGGGGGCAAGGTCAGATTCGAGATGGGTGACCGTTCAAAAAGTTTTGTTAATCCTTTCAGTAACCGTATTTTATTACATTTCTGTCACATTTTCATTGAAAAACTGGGAAAAATAACATTCCTTTGTAATTTAAAGTGACATCTTAATATTATCCTTATATTTAAATGAATTTACAAATAATGTTTTCCTGTTTAAATTAGGAATTGCAATTTCCTGGAAGTTTAATATACCTTTGTTTAATACTTTACTGAGCAGAAAAGAAGTTTTCTGAGTTCTTCAATTTTCTCTTAGTTCTAACTTCCATCAGCGTGGGATTCATCACCAATTCCATGGGAACTTCCCCACATACCCTGAAAAAAGTAGCCTGTCTCGATAAAGAGGCTGTCTATCACTGATATCATTATTCAATTCTGTCCAGTAGTTCCTTTGATTAGTTTGAAACAAACAATCTCTTTAGTTTTATAGTATTAATAGTATATGTAGATTGTTATAATATTTATCCAGTATGCCAGCGGTTTCACCCGCATCCGGTGGAAACCTCTACACAAACCCCGATAAAAAACCTATAGCCTTCCTCGATAAATGGGCTATCTAACACAGAAAGAATTTTTCAAATCGGACCAGTAGTTCCTGAGATTAGCACGTTCAAGCAAACAAACAAACTCTTCAGCTCTATAGTATTAGTATAGATTCCATTCTCATTTGATTGTGATTCCAAGATCTACAACAGACTTTAACTTGATCTTCCAGAGTACATTTTACAGTTGCCTAACTATTGTCTCCTAACTATTGCCTCCTTTCAAGAACTTTGCCAAGTTGAGGTAACCAGTTTGTGTCAAATCTATTCCGTAGTTTCGGAGCCTTTAGGGTTGTAATCAAACAAAAAAACAATGTTTTCACTTATACATATTAGTATAGATTGACGAAACACATTCCTATCCCGTCTCTGAAACTGCACTTGGGCACGATTCTGCTAATTTTACTTAAGCTATATACGATTCGCATCCAACTGAGATCCAATCCCGACTCAATTACGATTGTAGCGTTTGTAGCATTCCACTATTTTTTCTTTGAAATAAACGTTTTTATCCTTTTCTGTCATTTAATAATGAATCATTTTGTCTGCAAATGATTTACGATTGCAATATGATTGTAGAGCAAACTACCATATAGACAAAAGTCACCAAAATAGCAGACCAATCGCAAACCAATCGAATATTGTTGGAAAAGATTGGTCTTATATTAGTAGCAGAATGCCCGATATGGTTAAAACTGCTATTGCGATTCAAATTGTACATTATTAACTTAGCAGAATCGGGCCCCTCGTTTGTGACTGATCTTTATTTAGCTTACTAGACTCCTTGATATCTATTTCTTCTTAATTAACAGCTGAGAATGTAGTCATTTTAATTAAAAGTGAGTTAGTATTCAGTAAATCAAAATCTAAGATAATCTTTGTATCTATCTTTACGTTTTTGATTATGTATCTTATGTAACTGAATTGATTGCTTTTAAATTAAGTATGTAAAGTCAAAACCAGTCATTATAGGAAAGAAAGTTTCATGTATATTAATTTGTCATCATTTTATTACATCAGCAATTTCTTTTATGACTAATCAATTGAATAGCTGTTGATGCACTAGTTAGATAATAGTGTAAATACATAGATTTTTATTTTCATTCTACTATGATTACTCATGTTTTGTTATAATTCCTAGCGTGTGGCTAACTGAAAGCCGTGCGGATTAATCGTTCATAAGGTTAAGCAACACTTGGCGTGGTCGGTTTGTGGATGGGTGACCATCTTGTCACAATAAGTTCTTCCGTGTTTAGGCACGATAAATTGGTAGGTCCCGGCTGTCATTTAAACAGCTTTGACAGTCGTAATAGGTAGTCAGAAGCCAGAAAGTCCGACAACCAGCCTTAATAAGGGGTACCGGGTTACCCAGGTAACTGGGCTGTGAAGGTCAAATAGGCAGTCGCTCCATGTAAAACACTGGTTCTCAGCTGCATCCCCACATACATAGTTGGGAAAAGGCTAGGCAGATAATGATTTGAACCGAAATATGGACATTCTCAAGACTAACAAATAAGAATTTCATGTTTATTGTATGAGACAGTTTAAAATTCGCATTCGTTATCATATCATTGAATTCCAATATCTTACATAATATTACTATTAGAAATTATAATAATCTTCAATATTAAGACACTTTTGTATACTTGTGTTTTACAAATAAACTATGTTTATCTTTATGAATATACAATCGCTGTATTATCAAATGACTCCTGCTGTGGGTAACTAATTTGTTTTTAATTATCTTTATACCCGCCGACAATCACCGCTAACTCTATCCAATAAACTATTAGTCTACAAATGCATCATAAAACCCATATGGTCTTGTGGGATCCAGCTCTGAGGATCTGCTAGTAACTCAAATCTTGAAATATTACAAAGATTCCAGAATAATGTTCTAAAAGCGATATCAAATGCACCATGGTTCACAAAAAATGTGGAAATTCATGAGTACCTAAATATGCCAACCATTAAAGAGATTGTAAATCAATATTCGGCAAAATAAAAAGAGAGGCTCCAAAAGCATACAAACCAATTGGCCAGGTTAATAACCACAGTGGCATCACAAGACTGAAACGATGGCAAATTCTACAGTTAGATCAGAGACCCTAGCTAGAGGGTAGAACATTATGACAATTGGAGGAGTATATTTACTGAAATATCTCCTGAAACACAAATCAAGTCAGAAAATCTGATTATGGCTGAATAGCCGATGGCAGATGTGAAATGTGTGAAAAAAAAATTCTCACACCAGTCAAAAATGTATACTCTACCCGCCAAATGGCTGAATCAGAGTGGCAGTTGTTCAATAATTTAAGGCAAACTTAATGGCGTCACGCAACTAACTTCCGAGCACGATATATTATGGCTATAATCATTCACCACACGCTAAGTAAATAGCCTGAAAATGATTTCTGTCCATCGCGCGTTTTCCTGAGACGACATAAAGTTTGGCGATAAAGCGTGCTCACAAGACTTTATATACAGAAACTATCGTTCCTGAGTTAATGTAACCATATTCGAACAATTATGGTGAGTTACACCATTATACTATAACGATAACTGAACCATTTTCAGTAGTCACATTGCCGATCCGACAATTGGGCGAGAATTTCACGACTGGTTTGGTTACCGTTATAGTTAATCCCCCTAATCTGAATATTATACATGCATGCAAAGCTTCAAAGATTCAGGGCAGAAGTAGCTCCATAAAAAAAACACCAATGTATTTCGGAGGGCACATGAAACTGTAGGTCCCGGCTGTTATTGAACATCTTTGGCACTCGTTATCGGTAGACAGAAGCCAGTAAGTCTGACAACCAGTCTTACCAAGGGATATTGGGTTGCCCGGGTAACTGGGTCGAGGAGATCAGAGTATTCAGATGCATCCGGTTAGGCTGGCAGCCGTCTCCAACGTAGTTGGGAAAAGGCCCGGGAAATGATGACGGTAGCACTATAAAAAGTGCTGTTTTCAAGTAATTGAATTCTTTCAATTGATTGATTGAGTTCTGAATTTCAAGTGAATAGGTTGACTATTTGTATGAATCATAAATTTTATCAGTGTTATTCTGCATACCATTGTTTTTTGTTGTCACTTCTTCCTCACTGCATTATTATTGCAGTATGTGGCTTTGACAGATAACGAATAAATTGCTTGATTACATTTTTATCTCGTACCTAGTAGTACCATGAAATATGGTGTTGTATTGTTTTTGATGTAGTTGTAATTACGATAGTAAGGTTACATGATTTTTGAGTGTTAATATAATTTGGCCACCCGCGTCCTGTGGGAAATAATGTCTGTACCCGGATAAAATTTAGACTGTGTTACTCGGAAATAAGTAGTGTACCTAACTAACAGTGGAGATTTTTTTCAAATCTATTCCGTGCTTTCGTAGCCAAACAAACAAATGTTTCCTTTTTATTTTATATTAGTTAGTGTAGATTATCTAATACTGGTGGCGTGAAATATGATATTGTAGGTAAGCACTATGTTTTTTAACGTACCTATATAACATAGTAAAGTTACATGATTTTTGAACGTTACAAGATATTTTGGACTAGCTGCTTCCAACTGTTTCACCCTCGTGGCGGAGGAATTTCTGCCCGTACCGTTACGAAAATATACATACCTGAATTAATCGGCTCGATTCTTCTAAGTTCATAATGTCAAAATTGAATAGAAATTGAATCGAATAGCAGTTTTAACCATATCGGGCGTCCTGTTACTAATATAAGACCAATCGTATTCCAACGACATTCGATTGGTTTGCGATTGGTCTGCTATTTTGGTGATTTTGGTTTATACGGTAGTTTGCTCTACAATCATACATAATGATTCATTATTGAATGACAAAAAAGGATAAAAACATTTATTTATAAGAAGAAATAGGGGAATGCCACATACGCTTCAATCGTAATTGAGTCGGGATTGGATCTCAGTCGGATGTGAATCGTATGTAGCTTAAGTAAAATAGCGGAATCGTGCCCCTGGACAAAATATCTAATAAATAGCAATCTATGTCTTCCTCTCTCTAAATTGTTTAGGAATTTCAGGAAGTATGTATTAGTGTTTCACTTACAAACACGCATCAAAATTATATTTATTTATAAACTATTGATTATTATGCACAATTCATTATTTAAGGTCATTAAATATAATCACGTTTGACATATTGAAAATTGCTTAGATGCGATAGGCAAATTACTATTTTTTGTGCGTATGCTGAAAATTAATATATGCTGAAAACATATCTATATGTGACGAATATATAAATATTTCCGCATTCATAACATATGTGTAAGCTGCATAGATTTCAAATTATCTTCTTCTCTTCCATTTTCCGTCACTCGTCATACTGACACTCACTCCCTTCCTATCATGTCATCTTTCAGGCAATCCATCCATCTTTTCTTAGGTCTTCCTCTTCCTCTCCATCCATCTACATTCATACATAGCACACACTTTGTTGCATGCGTATCACATAGACATATACAGACATAGCCAATCTTCTACTTCTCATCTTTTCTGTAACTGGCGCTACTTTTAGACTTCCTCTAATGTAATCATTATCTTCTTCTTGCCCTGTTCCCAAGTTATTTGTGTCCGTTGCAACATGTTTTCCACATCCACTCCGTTCTTATACATGTTCTCTTTCAGGCAATCAATCCATCTTTTCCTCGGTCTACCTCTGCCTCTTCATCCTTCCATATTCATACTCTTTTCAAAGGACATTGGATAGATTATGTAAAAGATACTTACTTCAATGTTAATTGGAAATCACTAGAATCGATGTTTTTTATCGTTTTTGACATCATGGCGTAAAAATTACAAATCATTGCCGTTGTGTATACGTCGTAACTAAATCGTAGATTCGATCACTTTAAGATATGCCCAAAAATATTTTGGTACATTTTCAAAAGTAACATCCTCTAAAAGTGAAACTTGGGATTTCGGGAGTTGGGACTCCCGAAATCCCAAGTTATTGGTGAACAGTTGGATTTGAGAAAAGGCAAAAATTGTCCTTAGGAAAAACGAGTTGTAGCAACACGAGGCTGGGTCAGCAATTACTTAAAAACGAGCCCAGAGGCCTCAATAAAACGTGAACTTACATAAGACAGACGACATTTCCTAAGCTTCTAACGACCTTGTATAGGTTTCGGCTCAAACACCTTTACGCAACAAACTAGTATAAAGAAGCCGTATTAATTCAATTACTTTACAACATATATGTGTGTACGTAAGTATCGAATTCTCTACTGCTTGGCAAATTAACAGAGTATCAGCGTTTTTACAGTCCTATTACCGCAGGCTTCTTCTCAAACAGAGAAGGAACGTATGCTTAAGGTGGATTGCCAATTGCAGAACTTCTAAGTGCAGGTTACCTCAGATGTTTTCTTTATTATTGTTCAAGATAAACTTGGAAATTATTTCCGCGGCCTTGTTGTATTTTTTACCCTTTATAAAAGAGGAAAAGGGTAAAAGGAGATATGAGCATAGGAGTCCATTTATAATTATACTGCACTCTTCATCTCCCAGCCAAAAAATATCTTCATATAACGCATACCTACTTAACAGACTCCTGAAAACATATTTCAGGGATAGAATGCACAATTATCGAGGGAGTTTATACTTCATATCCAGATGCTCGAAGAAATTCCTACGGGACGCAAATGAAACCGCTGGCAGAAGCCAGTTATTGATAAAAAGTGCATACCTATTGGCTGATGATAAGATTCATATTATGACGCCAATAATTTATTTAATATCGGACCAAAATTCTAGGTAATGATTACTGACCACACCCATACATGGAATCTTGCACGACAGCTATGAAATGGATTATTCTGCTCGTATTGTAAACTAGACGTATTCCCGCGATTTCACCTGTTTCTTGATGGAACTACTTTCTGTTGTGTTATAGCCTTTATATCATCCCACTGCGGGGTACAGGCCTCCTCACACACGGAGAAGAATTGTCTACTTTCTGTATCCGGATAAAATATAGCCTATGTTACTCAGGTACAGTGAATTGTCGGTTACGTAGTTTCGGAGCCTCTAACTAAGGGTCCAAATAAATGTTTCCTTTTTTAACCTACTTCCGAAAAAATGAGGTTCTCAATTCATCGGGATCTTTTTTATGTTATTGTTATATTATGTAATTCTATAGTATAGAATTGTCGATGGTAGCTAGACCACATACCACAAACAATCAGACATTATGTGCGCGTACAAGGCATCGTGACGTTGATGACGTCACACCACAATAGCTAGTTATCCTATTGTATATTGTATCTCTTATAAAGACAGGAAGGCTGAGTAGAATGCATCGGTAATTACTTTAGAATGCATTTAAAGTTAGCAACAACCTCTGGAGTAAGAATGTGGGATTCGATACCAGGTCTTGCAATTTTTCTTTACCTTGGACACCAATAACTAAGTAAGTATAGCTGAAGGAAAACATTTTAAGGTAACCTGGACAGTGGACCTGGTAAAGTCTGAAATCGTCATTCCTTCTCTATTTGAGAAGAGACCCGCACGTGGGACAATAGACAGGCTGTCGTGATCTTGACGTGGCCATTATCAAAACCAAAATGATTATTGAAATGAGGCTGATTATAGTTCCTTTTCACGTCATTTACAAAATTAATGTTCGGGGCTACAATGCCGACCCTGCATCGCTTCCAAGTGTTATAGAAGGAAGAAGCATTGATGAACTTCCCAGCCACGTTTAAATTATGTAACAGACAAAGATACAGATAATAATAATAATATTGTTTCTCCGTACATACCACCGCTTACATTTGCATTTAATGAATGCAGTCTTTGTTCTAAGGACATCGTAAGGAATTAATGACTATCAAGGTGGCTATGGTGTTTTTAAAATAACGTCATTTATCATACAAGGTTTGGTCATTCAGCCTGTATAGACAATATCAGCAAAATAGCGCTATTTTATTTATTTATTTTATAATTTATGTAAACACTGTTAAATTACAATTGGAAATGGCATGATACAATGGAGTACAATGGTACTGATTATTTCTAAAGAAATTTCTACCAGCAGGCCTGCGAAAGGAAATATGAAGATGACTAGATCTAGACAATAGTAGCATGGTAGAGTTATATGTGCAATTAGCCTTCTCCATAAAACCAACGACAATATATGAGAACCGCATGAAAATACTTACGTTCAGTAGTTTGTCACAGATAGACACCGTTGAAGACTTTTTTTGATAATTATGTAGTGACAGTATTTTTACTGTTACTGTTACAGCCTTTTTATCGTCCCACTGCTGGGCACAGGACTCCTCTCACAAGGAGAAGGATTGAGCATTAATCACCACGCTTGCTCAATGTGGGTTGGTGATTTCAGACTATAGTCCAGGTTTCCTCAAGATGTTTTCCTTCACCTTTTTATCAGACATTGGTGTCCAAGATATACTTAGAAAGTACATACAAACTTAGAAAAGTTGCATTGGTACTTGCCTGACCTGGAATCGAACCCACACCCACATACTCGAGAGGTTGGTTCTTTACCCACTAGGCCACCACGACTTTTTCCAGTATTTTTACTGGCGCAAACAAAATAACCAGCCCCACTAAACGGTAACACCATTTAAACGAATTGTTATCTTAACCGTTTTAAATATGTAAGAAGTGTTGATGAGTATGTAACGGGTAGTTAAGTGCCGTTTACATTGATTGGCGCCTACTGACTCACTGACATATTACCTATATGATGGTCTGATGTGGGAGAATTGTGGCGAGCAAAATAGCGATACTAATAACTCAAGAGCCAGTGACTGCCAGACCTACGTTATTTTATGAAGGCAAACTTCGCAGCAGTCTTTTGTTCATACCCATTGTAAGAGTGCGTCTACACGGTGCATGTAACTGGATCGTGAGCAAGTGATAAGTAATAAGAGCACGTGGGTGGGTATTTTGTTTTTGTACATGCGCAAGCTACTTGCACCGTGTAGATGCACCCTAAGGTTTTATCCTTTATATTATAGACTAACGAACGTCTGGCAGGCGCTGGCTCTCGATTTGTAAATGTGAAACGGTAAAGCTAGTAAATTATACCTGTATGAAGGGATTAGCGTCCTCATAATAATAGATAAACAATCCCGCAGGATCACACAACCCTTGCGCCAGTTTTATTTGGGAACTAGCTTTTGATAGCGGTTTCATCCCCATCCCGAGGGAATTTCTGCACGAAGCCAGATAAAAAGTAGTCTATAGCATTCCTCGATAAATGGGCTTTCTAACACTTTTCCTGAAATGCGTTCAACAAAAGAGTACAGATTCCAGAAACCGACCCTGACATAGCCATAAAAACCGGCCAAGTGCGAGTCGGACTCGCTCACGAAGGGTTCCGTACCAGAACAAAAATTTGCAAAAAAAAAAAAAAAAATATTTATTTTATTCTAGTTTTCAGTATTTGTTGTTATAGCGGCAACAGAAATACATCATCTGTGAAAATTTCAGCTCTCTAACTATCACGGTTAATGAGATACAGCCTGGTGACAGACGGACGGACGGACAGAGGAGCGAAAACAATAGGGTCCCGTTTTACCCTTTGGGTACGGAACCCTAAAAAGGCATAACATATGAGATAAGTAATTATGTAATTAATAGCAGCCATAAGAAAGTACTGAAATGAGTATCTGCATGTGATAAATTAAAAAGCTCCATTTGCAACTGCAGTTTTTATTAACTTTTCATACATAAAAACACCTTAGACATTAACAATAGGTACATTATAACAAAACTAAGTAAAGAGCTAATAAAAGAAATTTAAAAAATTACCCTAAAAAACATAGACATACAGGTCGTTTACATAATTCCAAGATATTATATTAATTTAAAATAAAAGTAATTGATACCAAATAAAAGCATTAAAAATAACAATTAAAGATTAAAATAAATCAGAAATCAGGTACAATATACTTTACCTCAAGGTACTCACTCAAAAAATCTCATCTGTCAAAATCATTTTAAAGTAAGATACCACCGGCACTGTGACGCACACAAATGTATCTTCTGGTGTACTCGCTCTAGCAAACAGTAACACATTGCGTGCGAACATTTCTAAAACGTCCGCGAAACTGTAACCTTTGTGCGCGAACATTTGCTAGCAATTCAGCAGTTTTCTTTGGATTCGTACCGCGTACATAATTGGCGGAATCTCAACATTACAATTCGTCACTTTTGATAGCATCCATGATGGCTTGTGCTTTCTCCTCATCTGTATCCTCAGGCGGGTCAGGAGGCAGATCAATATGGACCCCAGACTGTTTAGATCGGGCCACATTAGCTTGGAATTGCTTCATCGGCCCCAGAATGCTTGCTGAGATACGTGTGGCTAACGACTGCCTTTCAGTAGGAGTCATGGTGCTTTGTTTACGCTTAGGTCTTAACTCCTCGTAGTCTACGGATATCGTGGTCCTGAAGTTTGGACCTGAAGCCCTTTGAGGTTTGTGGTCAGTTGAGGAGCCCCCTCCTAGTATCGATTTGTAGTCGCCTGTTACTGTCCCTGAGCCGCCCCTAGATTGCTTGAAATCATTTCTGTGACTGGAGGGCTTGGCGATGACGCTGACACTCGCCAGCTGAAGTGATTTTTCGTGAATTAGTTGAGTTTTGAATAACAAATCCACTTTAAACAAAGGATTATTATTGTCATGTTCGCCTGTTCGCTCGTAAACTATCAATGGCACTAGTGTATGAGCGAGGGAACATGAGAATAAAATTACTTTCATTAATTGATCTGTTTAAAGTTAATTACCTCATTGAGAGCCTGGGCCTGCATAGCTCTACGAACCTCCTCACTGACTTCTTCCATCTCCGCCGGCTCCACCACTTGAGCTCTTAAAGCCTCAATAGCACTGGATACCAAACGTTTTATGTCGTCCATTGGCAAGTCAATACCGCATTCTGGCGAGTAAATGGTAAATAATCGTCAAATGAAGATTAAAATTCAAATTAAGTATCCACAAAAAATGGCAATATTTTTTTTGTTTTTGGTTACACGTCGTTAGCCCTCCTACTACAGGGTATAGGCCTCTTGTCATTCAGAGCGTTAGTCACTACGCTTGCTCAAGGTGGATTGGTGATTTCAGACTATCTGAAGGTTACCTCACGACTATGTGGTTAAAGCACCTTCAACTTTTTTATTATTATTTTTTACGATATGCTATCTGCCAGTGCTGGGCAAGAGTCCATAGCCTTCCATCTTTCTCTATCAGTCGCTATTTGTGGCCAGTCCGCGAGAAAGCTGTCCAACCTTAATTACAGTTTAAAAAAATTCAGGTACAAGTGACACCAATTCGTTATTTGAAATGGATTAACCTTTAATATCTTCGATGACGTCAAAAGAACAGACTCGTTCAAGGCTATCGGAAGTGACTGGGTGATCTTCGTCTACCAGCGATTTTACGAGAGAAGCCATATTCTCGGGGTCATCTGGAAAAGAGGTGGAGAGGAGTTGAAGAAAGAATTTTCTGCAGGAGGTGTCTTGTCTGACTTTGTCAATCAACTATACCACCGGGGTGGCGATGTATTCAGAAACTTCTGAACAGATTTTCATACCATTTTGGACAGGAGATAAATAAACGAATGGGGTAAGGGGACTATTCTATCGTTGTAAAATGTATTAACTCTTTTATGAACACACAAAGTAAAGCCAATTATAAATATTAAGTACATATTTACCAACGTCTTTGAAATGCGCGGAATGCAATAGCGCCGCAATGGCTGGTCCCAGCCGGTCTTCAAGTCTATCATGCTCTTCCGACAAGTCCCTCAGTGCATCTTCCAAACCATCCAATATACCATCTGCTGGCGACCCTGAGGTTTCTATGAGTTCTAACTAGAAGGTTTCAAATAAAGATTTACTTTTAAGGGTCAACAAGCCCACCAGCCTACGGTGATCACACCCAAACAGAATAAGACAAAGAAAGCCAGTAAGTTTGACACTAGTCTTTCCAAGGATTATTGGGTTGACCGGGTAACTGGGTCAGGTCCGGGAAAATGAGGAGGTCAGATAGGCAGTCGCTCCTTGTAAAGCACTGGTACTCAGCTGCATTCACTTGGTCTCGAAGCCGGCCACAACATAATTGGGAAAAGGCTCAGGAAACGGAAAGTGAAAAAAAAAAGTGTTTTTAAAAGGTTTAAGGTAGACTGGTAGAGAATGCTTAAGGCGTTAAGTTCGCCGTTGTACAATGTGCAAAAAGTATTTTAAATAAATAAAACATACTTGTTGTTTGACGAGTCTGTCAACTAATGTAGCCAAAGTGTCGAATGCTTTGGTTTGCTTCTTGTACTGTGTTGGATCGCCTCCGCTCCTTAGCAGCCACTTTTTCACCAAAGAGTCAACCAAATCATAGCGAGACATCTGCCTGAAATGAGATACTTTTCGTTTACTTTTTAAAACGGAACGCTATAAATAAGACTTCTCTGTCCATCTATCTTTCATCATTTTCGACTAGCACTTTTTCGGTGAGCAATCATCAAATGATCCCTTACTCTGCGGGTAAGGTAGTGTCAGACTCTTACTGATTAAAACCAACCATCTTTCGAGTTCCAGCGCCTCGGTTACTCTTACGAACGAACCTTTCAAGTCCCACACTCACTTATACGCATTTGGACTCATAATCTGCATGAAGTTCAGGATTACATATTTTTTTTATGAAATACTAGTGGCCCGCAGTACGTGCTCTGCTACGTATAAAGTCCACCATTTTGTTCCCCAAAATGTGATAAATGAAGAACCGCTCGACCGATTTTGTGCAAACCTTACATAAATCATCTACTAAATAGTCCAAACAAAGCCTAAGCATTTGGTTTGGAAAGACCCTATTTGAGTTATAAAATTACAACGTAAAGTGGCATTATTTTATATACATATTATATGTATAGAAGCGAAGATGTATATAAGGGTACTGACCCAGTCATAACTTCAGGCAGCAAGCCCATGATTTCCCTGAGTAGAACTTCAGCTTCGTCTCTCGACACGCGCATAGCATCCAGGCAGTCGAATAGCATCATCATTATATTGACACCGCTCTTTATTTGCGTTCTTGATCCTAGGGGCGTTCTGTCAGCAATGAAAACATTACTATTTAAGAACTGCTTCAAAAGAGTTAAATTCGAAAAGTTGATCCAAGAAGCCTAGTCTTTTCCTAACAATGTTGGGGTGGCTTTCAGTCAAACCGGACAAGTGCCAGTGTGCCTCAAGGAGCGTCTGCCCATCTGTCCTCAATAACCCGGACTATCCGTAACGACGATGATGTTCGAATGACAACTGAGACACCAGTTTTGCGTGCCTCTTGAAACACAGACAACCTCGCCGTGACAAGATGGTCACCCATCCACAGACCGACAGTGCCAAACGTTGTTTAACCTTATCATCTATTGATCTGGTGTGCCATTACTTAGTCACGAGGAACTCAGCGTATCCTTATTATAGTCAAGAGATAAAATAGTGGGTTTAAGGAGTAGTTGATGTTATGCTACTGAAACAAAAAATACTCACATGGGGAAATATTTTCTACGATGGGGCTGCTTGGACCGGGGTACCATGAAGAGATAAATGTCAGATTTCTCCGGTTCAATTTCCTCGTGCGGTTCAAACGGGGGTAAGGGGGCTGACGGCTTGCGGCGGAGACTGAGGATCTCCTCTTCTAGTTGCTATTAATATAAAAAGTACTTTAAGTAAAAACTAGAAGTTTTATCGTCCCACTGCTAGGCAGGCACAGGCCTCCTCTCATATAGAGGGTTGAGCGTTAATCACCATGAGTACTCAATGGGGGTTTGTTTAGTATTCATACTTTTATTTGCATTCCACAATGAACGGAACAGGAGCTAAGTACAACCGTGGTGCCTGTAAAACACAGCAAAAGGTGCCTGAAATATTCCGTGGAACTTTAAGATATGAAAAAATATTTTGAATTCATACACTATATAGGTTCTTGTTTTACTACACATATGTATAGGTATTGTCTTGCTACACATATGCACAGGTATTGTTTTGCTACTTTTGAAGTGTGCAAGCTAATTTTATATTTATGACATAATATCTGGTAATTTTGATAGAAGTAACTCAAACTGTCGTCTGGAAGAACATTGACGCGATCACCTTTATTTGTTGTCTCTGCCGATGTCGCACAATTAGGAGACGCATCACATCTCGCTGGAACTGACTCAGCTCGTAACCTCCGACCATCTTTTCAGGTTCTTTCGTAATCTGCGATATGAATTTAAAACTAAATTGCAAATCAAAGTAATGGTTATATCTATCCATCCTGAAAGAAATTTCATACAAAAAAGCTTCTATTGGGATCTAAATGAATCTAACTCCTGTCAAATGTTTTCCCTCCTAACTCTAACTCAACTGAACCTGTATTTTTGACTAGGTTTACCTTCCGTGGGAATACTTCAGCTTGTAACGCCGCAGCCAAACGTAGTCGATCAGAATACTGATTCAAGGCAGCCAGATATTTCTTTTCGAGATTACTGTTGCGTTTCTGAAATAGACAGTTACCAAGATGTATATACTTTATTAGTATTCTTATGTATGATTTATGTGTATTTGTATTTTTATGGGCCCTAGTTGCCTGAAATAAAGGAATAAATAAATTAACACCCATAACTAGCATTAGAAAAGATGGATGGATTGCCTGAAAGATGACATGAATAGGAAGGGGGTGTCAGTATGACGAGTGACAGGGGAAAATGGAAGAGGATGACATATTGCGCCGACCCCAAATAAAATTGCTAGTTCAATAAGTAGTGGCAATTTTTTATGTGACTGGTACCTTAATAATGATTTGGAAAAAATCTATGAACTCTGTCGAGGGAAGAGGACTAAATTGACACTGCAGATGTAGACAAAATTATGACAGTGTTACAAAGTATTATATAGTTATCGGCACGGATATTGAGCTCTTGGCGGAAGAGTGGGGATCGCTTTGCGCACTGTACACATAAGGCAATAAACCAATAAATCGCTTCTGCGCAGGTGAAGGTCAGGGCTCAATATACCTGCCGATGATTATACCTACGGTTAATGATAGTGTGAAGTAAGACATACGGCCCAAGCCCTGATTTGCGTGCGCACTTGTGGCAGAGCGCCATAAGACATGGCATACTTGTGTCGTCTCGCCATCTGCCGCAGCTGGTCATCTAACGTGCGGTCCACCTTCCTCGGCTTGCCTAACTTGCGCGTCAGTACGTCTCTCATCTGCACGCGTAACTCCGTCGCCTCTGCTTCCATTGCCCGCAAGTCCACGTTCATGCGGAACAAGTGGGTGCGGTTTATCCTGAATACCAGTTAGAACTTCAGTCTTATGACCGTTCCCAATATTATATCTTAGCTTAGTACAGGGAATTTTAAAATTAACCCCATACAAGTAAAATCAAATTCCCTGTCTTTAGAAAGCAAAGCAATAGATAAATACATAGAATATATGGTACGACCGCTAGACGTACGAAGCACCAGAAAGTTACAAATTAGATTCTTAAAACTATTAGTGGATAAAAAAACTAAAAATAAACATAAAACAGACTATCATAAACTATACAAAATTTGCAAAGTATTACCGGTCAGCATAAAACATAAGTTCTTACTCGCAACTAATAGCCATGGTAATCGGGAGCGTAATTCATTGTTGACTAATGTTAGTAATAGTTATAACACCCGAACGATGTCGTCTGGTAAATATGTAGTACCCAGAGTTAATAATGTTTATGGGGACCGAACGCTAGAAAAGCGTGTCCCATACGTACTCAATAGCTTACCAGGCGACATCAGAAACGAAAATAGGAAAAATAAATTTAAGATAAAACTAAAAAAACACCTACTCAGTACACTGCCTTAACTTTTTATTGTATTACTATCCTACTAACTACTACTACTACCTAACTACCGACTACTTTTCTTACTTATGCTATATCTATACTCCGATTATATCTATCTAATCTTTGATTTTCATACTTACGTACTTAATATTAACCTCCTAATACTACTTATATAACTTAACATATATAATACTAATATTACATATATAATACTAATATATATATATATATAATATAATACTAATATATTAATTTTATTATTATTGTAAACTTAACTTAATAGAACCTATAATAGTAAGTCAATAGTTTAGAAATCTGATCCAACAGATAAACTGTGTATACAGTTTTGTTGGACATTTTATATTTTTTATAATGTAAAATGTACCTTCTAAGCAATAAATAAATAAATAATAAATAAATAGTTTCTACTGTACGTACTGCAGTCAAGTTCTACATCGACATAACAAATCAATGTAATTATATTATCGAAGACCAATGCAGTCCAGGTCTAGTTACTTAAATATCTAAGGTCATCAGAAAATTTGAGGCTGGAGATGGCGATGCATTCCACTAGCTTCTTCGACAAATCTTTTACTGTTCTGGCTGTTCGACTATGGAACGCATTGCCCGTTACGATAAGACAGGCTCAATCATTAGCCGTTTTCAAGAGAATGTTAAAAAGCCACTACCTTTCCTCCTAACGGTAGAATAATATTTATAAAAAGTATATATATCTAGCATTGACATTATTTAAAGGTATAAATGTATTTATTGTTATTATTTTATATATATATAAACATATATGTATGTATATATATTTAGTTTATAATTTAAGTATTTATGGTAATAATATTTAGGTGCGCAAATTGCAGGAGCAAGTGTACACTTAGCCTAACTGCCTACCGTATAATCTTTTCCTTCTCGTCTCAATCCATCCTAAGGTTGTCTGGAAGAGATCGCTCTTAGCGATAAGACCGCCCATTATGTCACCTACCTTAACTAGATTTAGATCAAAATTGTAAAATTGGTGTACCTATAGTTCGGCCATTCAGAGAATGCGTTCCTGACACGTCGCGATTGAACTGACGACGTAACTTTGCAATGGCGTTGCAGTTACGATAAAAATATTTTTGCTGGTTGTTTACCGTTTTAACAATTGAGGAGCATTAAAACAACATTATTATATCAATAATCAATGAATGTTATTACGTCGTCAGTTCAATCGCGACGTGTCAGGAACGCATTCTCTGAATGGCCGAACTATAATAAAGTATATCTATCTATCTATCTATCTAAAACAAACATGTGGATATTATTTACTTGCAAACATAAGATATACTTTTTTCCTAGGCTATTTAAAATTGGCTGTCTAATTACATGCTATCGAGGAGACGTCACTAATTGTTTCTCTACCTCTGTCTCAACTTCTGCTGCCTGATCTCCTCTTGCAATTCCAACACTCTTCGTCTCAGGCGGGTGAGGTGTGCTTCAGGGAACACCACAGTCTGCGACAAGCCCTGAGCACCTGTGCATCCTCTGATAGCCGCGGCTCTTATTTGGTCGTATCGAAGGACCACTACCGTTTCCACATCGTTTAGGCAGGTCTGTTTCTCCAGCTGAAACGATAATACAAAGGATATAGGAGATATTATTTGACATACGATAGAGGAACTCTAGAAAAGTTGAAACATCTTGTAAATATGGCTTACTAGCTTCCGCCCTTCGCGTTACTCTACGCGGGCGAAGCCGCGAACCCAACTCTATATAACTCTATATCGCGTTTCCAAGAGAATTCTTCAAAAGTCCGGGATAAAAACTATAATATGTTCTGTCTCAAGGTCAACTCTATCTCTGTACCAAATTTTATTAAAATCAGTTCAGTGGTTAAGACGTGAAAGCCAGACAGACAGAGTTACTTTCGCATTTATAATATTAGTAGGGATTGATGGATGGCTTCCAAAGGGCTGACCATAACACTAAATTATTTAAAACTTCTACCATGAATTCTCTGAGCTCGGTTTTCCTCTGTTCCAGTTGTACAGAGAGTTTGCGTTTAATCTTGTTATGGGCCTCAATATCTCGCTTTAGAAGCTCAACCAAACGGTCCTGCTCCATCATGTTTTGTTCGTGCTTATGTCTGCAAAAAACACAGGTCATCCATAAAATTTCTACATAAGTTATGTGTATGTTGCATTGAATCTAAAGGACGGATATTAGGTAAACCTTTCTTTGTTAGGAAAATCAACAAATATTTTTTAGAGAGGATGCTGTTGGGATTGTAGGAGACAAAGTTACTTTTGGAACCCTTTGTGTTCCAGGAGAACAATAACTCTTAAATATGCCCTAAATGCCCCAAAGAATCTTTCTAACCTGTCATTCCTCATTTCGTACGTCAAATCATACGTTTCTCTATCGCAACCCTCGGGACAGACGTTGGGGTCCAGTCGTATTGGACCTATCTCTCGACTGTCCAAACTGCCTTCATCTTCTTCCTCGCTAGATGATGAAGAAGACTCTGATTCCGTTGAGTCTGTGAAAAAATCACAACTCGATTAAGTATACTCTTCATTCTTTCTCTGTAAAAGAAGAGGCCTGTGAACTGGAGTGGGACAATAAAAAGGCTAATGATGATGATGACACATTACATAGAATGGAATCGTCCATCATATAGACCGATTGAAGGGTTTTTTTTAATAAGTCATCTTAACAATATTCTCTCAAACCCAACTTCAGATAAAGTTTTACCATCGTCATCACGAATTCGTGGCGGACGATACTTCTTTTTGAATATTCTGCGCAAGAAGTCGGCAAACTTGTTGTCCTGCACCAATCTCTTGAACTGCCTCTGCAGGTCCTGACACAGGACTGCTAAGTTCTCTTTCTCTGTTATATGTTCTTCAATACGATGCTCGCAGTCGCTTATCTGTTCTTGGACTCCTCGGACCTATATTTAAACCAGTAGTACATATCAAACGCTCTCCGCGTCTGTCTGTTCGCATGTCAGCAGCTAATACATAAGCTTATGGGTTATGGCACATTATAGCGGCACCGCAACAGCACGGCTCCACACCAGCATTTAAGTTGTCATTCAATTTAGAGCATTAAATCGTGTAAATTATAATATATTTCGTAATGTCAATATGAAAAAGCCAACGGCTCACAGTCAGCGTGCTTGCCGCTTCCACACAACTCCACTCGCCGCCCGCGTGCTGCAAGCGAGCGGTCCTCATGCGTACAGCGCGCCGACGGCGTGCTAATTGCGCGCCGACTCCGAGCCGGCAGCGAAACAACGTCATTACGTCGTGTTCAATCATAACATCAATCATAATCGTCTTAAAATAATATTGAGTTTGCGGTGACAGCAAGCTTACACCTCGCGGCCGGCGCGCCGACGGCGAGCGGACAGCGCGTGGTTGGTGCGCTGGCAGCTAACCGTAGTCTTAATTCGAGGCGACGCCGTGCTGCAGCCGTGCTGCTGCGGTGCTGCTATAACGTGCCACAAGCTTATTACCTGCATTAGTTTGACGTAAACTCGTTCAGCTAAACGATCTTCATGCATCTCGAAACGGTTCAATACATTCATTTCTCTATGCAACTGGTATAGATGTAGCTCTAGCAATTGTGCCTTTTCCTGCAACAATTTCATAAATAACAGTTACTTCCTTATTCGTAAATCTTTGGAAGTCATTACTGGTAGATAGAATCTATAAGTCCGATAACCACTCGTATTAAAGAGCGTCATCCAGTCAAAGGCCAGGTTTGAGAGGAGAGATAAGTAGGCCCTCCATGTCACATAGTAACTACTCAGCTGCATCCGGCTAGACTGGAAGCCGACCCCAACATAGTTGGAAAATAGCTACTCAATACAGAACACATGAACACTAACATTATAACACTAAATACAGATGGCAGATGCTATGTATATTATATGTAGAATGTTTAATTGAAAATGCACGAACCTGAACTCTGATACGGGTTCTCTGCAATTCTTTTAAACGTAAATCAAATTTGTCTACAGCGAACTCTGCGTCCGCGAGTAGCATATCTTGTTCAAACAGATGTCTGTGAAATGTGTAAAAAATATGATCAATTTTTTAGTCTTAACTGTTTCTCGTGGTACAATCCTCATCCTGGTGGAACTACTTCCTCTAAACAAATAAAGTACAGGTGATCTATAACATTATAAATAGAATAACTTTTGTATAGGAAAATATATTTTATTGGTTCAGTAGAACTTCTAAAACCCCTACAAATGTCTTGGGTCCTTTACAAAATAATGATTATCATGAAATATCTGTATTTTACAATACATACCGCTCGATACGTCTCTCGCGAAGTTCATTCTCTATAGCTGTTGATTCCTGATCAGGCCTAATTTTCAGAAGTTCCCACGAAGCAACTAGAGGTCGCGTTTCTGAAAGTAAATAGTTTGTAACTATTCATTTTGTTACTTTGTGTGCTAAAGTTTAATCACCTAACAGGTCCAAGTGTCAGAGTTTGTCATATCACCCTGATTGTTTCCAATGTGGAATTATTATAACAACTGTCAATAGGGAAAAGTTGGGAAAGATAGCTTTACATGTCTGCCCAGCCCCATGCCTACTTCCAGGCTTCAGCCTGTTCAGTGTATATGTCTTATAAATCTAGAAAGCTTTTTCGACCTAAGTCTAGCAGACCCTGAGTACGGCAGTCGCGTTTGCTACCACTAAACCAACTCTGGCTGACTGATCCTGCGATGGTCATTTTCATGTAGCTACATTCAATATACTGGGCAAAAAAAATTGCTTCGCTCACCAGTAATGGGTACAAATTGGTTGACCCTAGGAAGCCGTACTCTGGCAACTTGGTGTACTTGAGATAATCTTCTCCGCTCCTGGACTTGTTGCGATTTTTTTGACGACGCTACTCTGCCTGCGTGAATCACTATAGGCTCTGGCTTGACCTGTATTTTGTCAATTAATTTGAAATTGTGCCTGGACCAGTTGAAGACCATGTATCGTTCTAACTCTTCCAGAAAAGTAGGATAACGTTAATGAAATGACTAGCTGTAACTTGCGGTTTCACCCGCGATTTCAGACAACTACTTCCCGCACCCAGATAGACGTCTCAGGCTACCGTAACAAAGAAACTACGTCGTTTTCATAATACTTGTGTGTGCGATAAATAGATTTTTACTCACTTCCGTTCTACATTTTATTAACTATGTGTGAAATTTGATATGGTAAGAAAGATTGTTACTTGTATGACGGCAGATAGAAAAGTATGGAAGGAGAAAACATGCTGTGCCAACCCCAATGGATGGATGGATGATGATGATGACTTGCACTCACTTCCAGATGCCTCTCAGGGAACTCCAGTTCATCATCAAACTGTGGTAAAGCCGGTGGAGACTTAGCAAGCTTAGGTGGTATCTCTAATCGGATCTCTGCCAGTCTCTCACCGATCTCCTTCATACGTTGCACCATCTCAACTTTCCTATTCCGTAGGTCAAGCACTTTCTCGTTGAATTCGTGTTTTATGTCATAAATCTAGAAATGAAAGTTTCGTTTTCAGATATATTTTCTAGTTATATAGTGGTCTCGAGGGATCTATGTCCTGTAACTAATATGTAGCCTTTCTCCGTCTCCTGGATGCCAACTGTTCCCTAACTATTTCACGATTTTCTCTTAGTTGATTTAGCTGTAAGTGTACCTAGCAAATAAACATACTTACTTCGCATTACTTTCGCATTTGCAATATAAGAGAAATTCTGTATTCATATCTGTATCAATAGAAGGATTTTCGAATCAAACTGTCTCCAAAACCATTGTCATCATTCGTTCATCTCCAGATCTTGGACCCACTAACCTCTTTCCGAGTTAAACAGACTCGCATTTGAGTATTATGGCCACTAGGTGCCACATATTCAGGCTGGGTCTTCAGTAACCTGTTACCGATGCTTTGCTCAGCTTCCTTTAACGCTTCAGCCGCTCCGGGAGGCATGGCATTCGGGTCTGGTTTTTGATTTAGATGATTTTGCCACTGAAAATGAGAATTCAGGATAAAGTTAATACTAGCTGTTCCACCGGCGTCCTACTACTGCTTCTACCCAGATGTTTGGTTCATCCGTCTTGACGTGGACGCCAGACAGATAGTTCTCGAATCTCGTCGCATCTACAATATGGATTTATGTTAGGCTAATGTTTTTCTTATATTAATTTCGAAGACGTCCCAATACATACTTTGAACAGGCTTTTATTATTGCAACTAGCCATTATTTTTGCTACTATAAAAGTAATTAAACCTTTAGACATATTTAGATTTCAAAGATTTAGGGTGCATTTCCACTAGCAATGCCCGAGGAAGAATTGAAAAGAAATTGAATCATTTCATTTTCTTGCCACATCTGATGATAAAGCTTCCTTAAACTCAAGCAGTATACATACAAACCTCAACAAATTGTAAATGGTGCCTGTTCAAGCGGCGGTGGTAGTTCTTGAGGGCTTTCTTTAAAGGATACGGAGGCTTTGGTGGCAAGCCAAGCAAGAAGGAAGCTATCCTTGGCGGTCCGAATGATGCCTTGCGAGGAGCTACGCGTCGAATTTGTGACTCCGTATGTCTGTTTAAAAAAAAATATTATTTAATTAGGTGATGTGCCTAAATAATAGATAATTTTAATTGGATGTTAACTTTGGCGGTATATACGGCGTCAATCCAATCCAAGACAAGGAGATCAGTGAATTGTGCAGGACATACAGCGCAAAAGCATTTGCAGTGTGCTCTCTATTCTCTAAATCTCAAAGCCCAGTGGGACGGCAACCTAACACGACCTAGGTGAAAGATCAGGCGCAGCACCAAAATTTACGTGCTCTCGTTACGTGCACGGGTGTATCAATCACCAATTTCCAAACTCAGGGGCTGCTTTATGAAAGTTTCTTAAAGCCCACAAAGCGATTGCCGCCCACCCGAGGCTTTAAGCGAAGACCCCGTGCACAGCAGTGGTGATGTATATGTATAAAGTCAAACATTATGTAATATACAGTACCTTCCTCTCAAAGCAGCTTCAGCTATCTTTTGATAAACTTCTTCTAGTTGAGCATAGAAAGCTGCTGACAGATTCTTCTGGCGAAGTATTCTTAAAACGATATCAGGGTCCCTGCGAGAATAAACAGTAGACGTTCTTAATTTATAATCTATTTTTCTAATTGCATAAATAGCCTTTTTTGCACCCGTATTCAAATATTCTGTCTCCAAGCTATATAGATATATTTCATTTCTCAGTTGTTTTAGCGTGAAAGTGTTGCTTACAAACTCACATTCTCTTTTAAGGGATAGTTTGTTTATATAAAAAATATTCAAGATTCTTAAACTTCACCAACCTTATACTCCTTACAGTAAAAGGAAAAACATCAAGCTGTACGATATTCCTTGAGTGCATCTTTTCTAACGCCAGGTCAGAAGCTTCTAGCTGATGAGCCAGTTTCCTCTTCGTGAGGGCCTTAGCATCTTCTAGCTCCTTCTCTTGGACTTGGAGAGGGCGAGGGTCTAAAGTCACGTCTATTTGTTGCGAATATGGCAGTGAACGATTCCTGAAAATTATGGTTTAAGTAAGACACCTCTTTATAAAACTAGTTTAATGCGGTTTCACCCGTGTTATAGAGGAAGTATTGTTCCGAGTCAGAAAAGAAGTAGTTCGTTATACAGTTATCGAATTAAAAACAACATGAGATTAGGCAAACAAGACATGTAAAATGAGAAACTTCTCCTTTTGAATTCAATAAAAAAAATCTAAGACAAAATTATGATTCAATTGTTATTGTCATCATAATTGCTCTCTAAAGGAGTCATTTTAGTTGGATCAGAATTCTCTAAGAACGTTTCTGTCTGTAGATCTTCAACTTACGCTTTAATCAGCTTATTGTATTCCGTTGTTAGTTTAGCTAATTGGTCTCGAACTTTCTTCTTATGTGCGTTAGCTATGGCCATCATTTTATCGTATTCCTCTTTCTGTTTTAGCTGTTCATGGGACATAAGTTCTCCTTCAACCGTACTAGGCTCTTTTGTTTTAGGTACTTTCTGCAAAACGTATATTTTAGGGAACATTTTTATTTACTCCATAATGTAATCTAAAGATTGTTTGGAACCAGTCTTAAATATTATCCTATACTTCGGCCGTTCAGAGAATGCGTTCCTGACACCTATCAGTTAGTCACGACTAGTGATGGGCACAACATAACACTGAGTTCGTTACCGTTCCTTCAAAATGAACCGCCGCATTATTTTAAGATTATTTTCGTTTTAAATTGGCGGAATCATTTGTTTTATATTTTAGTTATTTAAGTGGAAACCAAAAAAAGGTAATATTCATATAATAAAATTGTTTTATTTATTCTTTGTTACAAGTACATTGAATTGAATGTGCGAACAGAATATTAATCAGACTCCGATTTGCTTGAGGAGGTGGTGTCTTCATCATCATCTTCGCCTACATGTATAATTATATTATTATCAATAACAGAATCAATCCTGATATCTCGGTCTAACAAAAGCCGGGTAATCAAATAAAAACAGATCGAAAACACTTGAAAAACGTGGTCTATGCGCACGAAACGACAACGGACGACTGTTTTAGCGTCACAAAATGGCGGCCCATAACGCCATTTGGGGTTACCATTTTTAATCTAAGTATAAAAATGCGGTTTGGTCATAGTTTTATTTTTATATTTCATAAAAGTTATAATTAAGTCTTATAGTCCATTATTTTCCAATTCTTAAAAAGAAAATCAAAACGTATTATTTTATATTATAACTGTATAAGAACAGATTACGATACTTGCCTGTTATTTTTAGCACAGCACTACAAAATATAAACCGCTGACATAACCTTGTAATAGCGCAGTATAGATTTAGAAAAATATTGTTTACCAAGTTATTTGACACTCAGTTTGGCACAAAATTATAACATTCATTGATTATTGATATAATAATGTTGTTTTAATGCTCCTCAATTGTTAAAACGGTAAACAACCAGCAAAAATATTTTTATCGTAACTGCAACGCCATTGCAAAGTTACGTCGTCAGTTCAATCGCGACGTGTCAGGAACGCATTCTCTGAATGGCCGAACTATAATATAAGATAAAAACTTCTCTGATTTTAAGCTTACTACGGATGTGGGCTGCATATTAGCAAAATATTCATTAATCCTTCAATTAAGCAAAAAATATACGTGTATCATAGTGAGGATCATGATCAAGAGATGTTGTCTAGGGTGTCTGTGAATTTGCTTAAATAATTCATTTTCAAAAAAAAAAATACTAACAAGCGTCTCTGGAGGTGGTGGCAGCCTCGTTTCAGGCAGCAATGGCTCCGGAAAATTTATTCTATAAGCGAAAATATTGCCATCGGCACCCGAAGTGTATAGACGACTGAAATAAAACATTGAGTTGACGTAAACTTATCTTGCTGGCTTTGGTTGGGTCTCGAAAGTCATGCATTAAGTGATATGTGGTCATGCATAGCATTTCTAGTGGTTCCTGATGATAAGAAAGCAGTTAGGCAAGACGGCAAAGTATTTAGTAGATGTCCCTCATGACTACTTCATTCCCTCGACCACTGGTGGTTCGCGTAGGCATTTTCATTTGCTCGATAAATAGGTATATTTTGTAGTTTAAAAAAACTGAAAGGTGTTGGCTGACTAACCTTGAATTGTGGTTAATTTCTAGGCAAGTGACAGACCCTGTGTAGCGATCATGCATCGGCAAATAGTAGTAATCAACGAAGTCTATACGGGGTATCGGTTGTTTCTGCAATAATCAGGAAGTATTAGTATTTTGAAGACAATGCAATATGAAATATACTATCATAACGAAGGGGCTCGTGGCCAATTCATTTTATTTTTATTTGTTCCTTTATTTCAGGCAACTAGAGCCCATAGAAAATACAATACAAAAATAAATTGCATCACAATACTTATAAACTAATACATAAAAAAAAATAAAAACATTATACATTAGTAATCAAACAAAATAATACTATAAACTTATACATAAAACAAACAATAAACTAATGAACATCACCACCAGTCAACCTATCCAAGCTTAAGAAACCCTTTGAGCGTTTGGTCCGTGGATGGCTTGACCCTCAATCACAAAGAGGTCCTTTTCGGAAGGCACATTGAATATCAATGCTTCTGACTACCTGTATCAACTGCCCCTGTAGCTGGCTACCAATCTTACTAAGGTGTTTCCCGGATAAATGGGTTGAGTAGATAAGATAGGCAGATGCTCCATGTATATATAACACGTAATCAGGTGCTTAAGGATAGGCAGTCGTACGACCCCAATCGAATTAGAATAAGACTAAACGATATTGGTACAATCACAAAGCTTACCTCTTCTTTAGCTAATCTTCTGCCCTTCAGCATACGTAGCAGCTTCTTCTGAGAATTTGCCCAGACAGTAAAATGATGTTCAGGGTTATCTTCGTATTCATATGGCATACGAACCACTCTGATGATTCCTGTGTCTGTTCCAATTAACAAATAGCGGCCTTCGCATCTGAAAATGCACACCTTTTTTAATTTACCTGTTTGTTTCACTTGGATACTAGCATACTATATGGAACGCTTATATGTTATTCTGAAATTCTTATAAGATATGTACTGACACTTTTCATCAATTCAAATAAGCAGATTTTACATAAAAGAGTAACAATCACTCACATTATATATCCCTATATACTTTTGCATTTGCAATATTAGTAAGATTAGCTTCATATCGTTTCACCCGCGTCCGCATCTTCGTATCAAATGTCATCGCAATCGGTTCGACTGGTTAATACTGTACCACTCGGGCTATAAGAGTAAAGGAATAGAGAGTGCACTTGTCTGCGCAAATGCTTGTGCACTATAATATGTCATCCGCAGCTGGCTGATTCCCTTATATGAAAACAGCCGCCATGGCCGATAATCGGCTAGAAGGCAATATACCGCTCGTACCCATACCTCTTTCTTCATCCTAAACTACAACACTAACATCCAAGCTTATTTCTAAAACCTACACAAATTTAAGTGCAGTCATATCTTCATCCCAAGCACCAGGGAAAGGAGCGTACTTCAGTATCTTATTATTCCCTGGCTGGATGAGAAACAGAGCACCTGTCCCTTGCTGAACGATCCACACGCCATCATCGCAGTACTCTGCCCAAGTGATCGTTGTTCCTAACATGCTATCGCTTTCCACTGGAATCATAAAATAGTTGGTGAACAGTTCTTCTACATAAATAAATGTGATGTGTATTCATGAAATAAATGAGACATCCGAAAAAACTTGTCGAGTCTGAAGTTATACATGGTTTGTTGCATCACAACATCAAATGCGCTAAGCTACTTCTATCAGGCTGTAAAGTAGAAAAAAAAACGTATTTCTTGCTATTGCGGAATCATTAACTTATAGATGTTTTATCTCAAGAAAGCAGGTGAGCCAAACTTGTGTGTAGATGTACATGCACATTAGGTATCTTTATATGAATTGGCGAAGAACAATTTGCCTGTACAAACGCCAGTACATCGAGTTAACATACGCTTTGAAACTTTAATATATTTTCAACTTTATCGTATAAGGTTCAATGTTATGTTGGAGTAGCTAGATGCACTGGCATCTATACATTTACATACACAAGCATACCACAACTGCTTTCGTTAGTTAAACGTCTGTACTTACTTAATTCAATTTCGCCGATCCATTCCATGTCATCTTCACTTTCGTCTCTTAGCTGGGCCTCTTCCTTGGCTTTCAAAGCCTCCTCATCTATGCTGGCAAGGTCTTCTTCTTCAGGGAAAGGTCTGTGACGCATACTAACAAAAGAAAAATAGTTTTAGTTCATTATATTATATATTGTTCATATATTACTCATACGTGCTCTCGCTGTGGCGGCATATTGGGCTGACAAAGTGTAGTCTCACTATAAGACATGTCATCGACACGAAAGAAGAAGTTTACACATGCTTGCCATTTCTAATAGCTGTATTCATTCTATTTATGTATACTTCATGTACAAAAACAAATAGTACATTGGCAGACTTAATGCTGCAAAGAATTTTCATTCATTCGCAATTCTTGGCGTAAATCACATGAATATGCATGCAAAATACACTTGATAGTTTTTGATAAAACTTGACAGTAATACAGCTTATATGTCACTTATGTCAGAGTCAGAACCTCTTTATTCTATATCAGAACGTTTAAGACTACTTTTTAAACATGTGCAGGAAATATTTCCCGCAGGAAAAATAAAAGGATGAAATACGGTACTTACTAGTGCTTTTTCACCAATGTTTCTTTAAAAGATTCAAACTCCAACTTGAAACTTTTGATACTGGTGTACTGGCGAACTATTGGTTCCGGTAGAACTACTTCCATTATTAGTCCTAACTGACCACAGAGTAGAAGCGTGCGTTCCTGAAATAATTAAAATGAAGCTGAAGGTTTAAAGTCCAAAGTGGAGCAGAGAAAATTTTTAAACAATAGAAT
This sequence comes from Helicoverpa zea, assembly GCF_022581195.2. Classification (NCBI taxonomy): domain Eukaryota; kingdom Metazoa; phylum Arthropoda; class Insecta; order Lepidoptera; family Noctuidae; genus Helicoverpa; species Helicoverpa zea. The sequence continues at coordinate 2,784,801 of NC_061479.1, forward strand.
TCCTTCGCTAAGTAAGTAACGAAATTCTGTTGGTTGTTTAGAACTTTCTTTGCTGCACTTCACTCTGACAGAATTAGGGTTAAATTTTAGCGAGAAAAAACCTACAGTGATTTAATTAAGGATTCGTTGATGGCAGAAGAAACAATGAATTTTGCTAGTTACGTTCATTGTCTATCTTCTATCTATATATATAAAAATGAAACCCGCTTTCTGTTGTCACGACATAACATGAAAACGGCTTGACCGATTTGGCTGAAAATTAGAGGGGAGGTAACTTAGACCCGGGAGAAGGTTTTAGGATAGTTTTTGTCACCATTCGGCTACGGGACGCGGGTGAAACCGCGGGCTAGTACTAGCTAGTACTAGATATTTCATGAAGTAATTTCAGCGTCATTATTGAAATTAATTATAGACAGTGGTCAAAATGACCATCCGATATTATCCTTTTTGCGTTTTTCCTTGGAAGAAGATAAAAAGACAAATCAAGCTACTAACTTACCGTTCCAGGTTTCCACGTCATAAAAGCGATATTATTCGGTGTATCCACGAAGCCTACTCTATCAAGTTTGAAGGGAGTGCCCATTTTCAACTGGTAAATGAATATGGTGCTATCCAGCCCACAGGTCACTAATAAAGTCCTTTGTTCGTTTATTGTTATCTGCGTTATGGCTTTTGAGTGTGGTTTTAATAACTGAAAGTAAGAATTTTATTAGGAAAGAGATGATATGACTTGAAATAATGTTACTTGTGAGATGATGTCAAACAGAGAAGTAAAGTTGAGGAAGTCATGCTATGTCGACCCCAAATTAAGTTGAGATGAGGAGGAAAGGGACTATTAAGAAGTCTATTTCAGAAATTTCGAGCATAATAACTCATGGCATAACAATTAATGCAGTGAACAATCACTAAATTAACCGATAGCGTATAGACTAGAATCCGACCTCAACATAAGTGGGAAAAGCCAAGCAGGTGATAAAATAAAATTAGGATATTAAATCAACGTTAAAACATGATAAATAAGAAATTAGTGATGAAGACTCACCGAAATCATATCAATAACATCAGCATGTTCAGAATCGTCGCTATGTATTGTGAGAGCCGAATCCACTTTGATGTCAATCATAGTCGTCTGGTACAGGAATCTCTCTGGATATAAGAACAACGTGCGCATGATACCGTCTTCGAAACCCACTATTACAATCCGCGATGTTGAATCAACCTTTAATATTGGAAAAAGTAGATTTAGGTATGAAAACTCGCTCTTCTTCACTAAGTCCTGGCTAAGTAATAGCTGCACGGATCCATCGATCATAGGTTTTACACCTCGGTCCGTGCCTAGGAAAGCACTTTGAACTGGTGGGTCTCGACTGACATCTGAACATCACTGGCAGCCCTTATGAGTAGAAGCCAGAAAGTAAGTTTATTTATTTAACAATATTGTACACATAAAACACAAACAACAATAAATAATAGGAAAAATTGTACAAGGGCACAGCTTATCTCTAATGAAATTTCTTCCAGCAGGCCCGTTATGGGAGAGTTAGAATAGAAGAGATAGGTACAGATAGACAGTGTAAAAAGAAAGAAGATATAACCAATATATAATCAGTAACATAAACTACTTAAATACATATATATATATACAATAAATACTATATGCATCTATGACAGAGAGAAAAGATAGTGTTCTTTCAACTTGCGTTTAAACACAGCAACAGTCTGGCAGCTCCTCAGTAGTAAGTTTTCTCGAGTTGAGCAGGCTACTGGGCTGAGAAGGTGTAATGCATATAATATGTTGGTACTCAGCTGCATCCGACCCCAACATACACTAACATAGGTAGCTATCCTTTTCCCGATCATGATAATGAATGTTAATGAACTCCGTGTCCACCAAAACTATAGTCATAGGTACTTACATCAATAGGTGGATAAAAAAGACATGTAATAGGCCTCGGGAATAGATATCGAGCTAGAAGAGTATGCCGCATTGTGTTGTAAGCATGTAATGCACCATCTTCACCGGCTGTGATGAGGATAGGATGGGTCCTCAGGGCAGCCATAGCTACCACTTTCCCAGCATGACAAGTTATAACTTTCTTATGCTCACATTCTAATTTGTCAATCTCAAGTTCTACAACCCAAATGCCACCGTTGCCATCCTAGAAAGAAGAGTAGGACAATTTTAATTGTATCCGTTCATCAACTTTAGCTTAGTTGTTTCTTGAATACTTACTTGTGCGTACCAAAACATGTCCTTCTGATGTTTTAGGCACATTATCTCGCAACCAGCAACCTAGATGTGAAATATTGCGATTTAGTTCTGCAAATGCAATCTAGAATCCATAAATATATTTATCAAGAAGTGTCACATGCAATTTATATTACTAGTAACCCTGTCAAATTACTGGTGTAACTCACGGAACCCTCCCTCCACTGACGAAACCAGATGAAAGTCCAGTTTCAGTTTGTTCAAGTTAGAAGTTATGTAGTTAATATCTCCTGCCAGCGGATCCGGTTAAAAAGTGACCTAGCCTTCCTCGTTAAATGGGCTACTACTTATCTAACTTTCGCGCATTCATGCAAACTCTTCAATATTATAATATTACTCACACAACTCTCCGCAACCGGATTCAGTTCCACAAAAGGGTCATCTTCAGGAGGATCAGCCTGATCCACGGTATCCCAATACCATGCTCGGATGCAGCCGTCGCGAGCTATAGTCGTTACTTCATCGCCAGCGGGGCTTAGCATGAACTGGATCTGAAAGGAGCAAGAGCGGTGGTGATATAAATTTATTCTCTAAGAATACGATACGATAATAAGAAACTTCTGGGCAAAGGCCCAGCAGTGGGGAAGTTAAAACTGCTGATGAAGATGATGATAAAACATATCCATAGAACTAGCTTCTTCCGTAGTTTCCCTAAGGTGCCGAGTTACATATTATTAGGGTGAAGATAAAAACAATGCTATATCTTATTTGGACAAGTGATGTATAAGCCTAACTGGGGATTTCAATAACGTATCTGTTTGTCGATTTACTAGTACACAAATACACAGATAGAATATTGGGGACGGCCTTTAGAATACGTACGATAGGTGCTTTGTGACAGAATTTTCTTCCCTTCTGTGTAACTTCTAGTTTGACGAGGCCAGCTTCCCACACTAATATGTTGCCCCATTCACAGCCTGATAGCACCTAAAACCAATATGTTATTAGATTCCCTTTCCTCGTTATCACAATTTTATTTGTAAGTCTTCTTCTTCCATGCATTTCCAGCCATTAACTTCTCTTATCTCCCTGGTATACTAATCAAAAAAACAATGTCCCGAACACTAAAACAATAATTTTCAATATTGATTTCATTATATTTTACCTTCTCGTCAGGCATAGGATACACTCCAAGAACATCACAGATTTCTGTCTTGCCAAATCTGCCTAGTTCGCCTTGTAATTTCAGCCCAGTGAACGTTTGAGCCATTTTCCAAAATTTAATATGAGCGGCACCTAAAACCATTGGTCACTGAATTGAAAATTGTTGGTATAAGCCCTTAACCCAAGCAAATAAAATACTGATTGAAGTCAATTAACGCTGAAATCCAGTTCAATAACTTATCACTATGTTCTCGCCAAAGTTAATGGCAGCTCGCAACTGACTTCAGAGCCCAACAAGTGCGCGCGCATGGGATTATTGTTACCCCCATGCGTGCCTTCTCCGTTCTGCGCAGCGACTCTCGTGATGTTGCGAGCTCCCATGAAATTAGGCACAAATATGACATAGTGCTGCTTTTGAATTGAAAACAAATTTAAAATGCTATAGTAAACCTGCTGTCGTAAGTTGTCCTTCGCAGTAAGGTGAGAACATGACAGAGTTCACGCCGTAAGAAAAGGCACTCGTGCGCAAAAGAATCTTGTGTCGTTTCCAGTTCCAGATGGTCAGATTGAAATCTGGTTCCTTGCCGACTGATGCTAAGAGCTCGCCATCGGGGCTATGAATTCAAAGAAACTTCTAAAGGTTAATCTTCTTTAGAATAAAAAACTTCATCTGAAATGTAACAATCTAAGACAAATTAATCTACCTCATCATCATCTTGTCTTGCCCTTATCTCAATTTTTTTTGGGGTCGGCGCAGCATGTTTTCTCCTACTATTCTTTCTATCTGCCGTCATCTCACAAGTAGCAATTATTTCTTACCATACCAATCTAACTGTCGAGCAAGTAATCTGTGGGCTGCTTTTCTTAACCTATCCACAAAAGGGCCTACGTAATATGTTTATGATTTATTTTCTACTTGACTACCGATATACTTTCATTCTCTTCCTGTTTATTTATATCATCTTTCAGGACATCCTCCCATATTTTATTTTCTCTTCTCTTTTCAACCATTAAAACTTGAGTATAAGAGACACCTACCTAAAATCCAGGATAGCATAGGCATTAGCAGTGCCATCACGTAGAACTGCATCTATTTCCATTGTAGGCCATAAGTATAAGATTATCAGCGGTTCCTTCTCCCCTTCTCTGTCCTCTGCTATCGCTATGCGATAGTTGGGGTCTTTTCTGTAGGACTGAAAAAACATGACAGTTACAGCCTTTTTTATCGTCCCACTGCTGGGCACAGGCCTCCTCTCACACGGAGAAGGACAAAAACGAAGGAGGAAGGGGAAAAAACATGCATTAGTATTTTTTTATATCTGAATACAATATTGACTGTATTCAGGTAAATGAATGCAAAAGCGGCTTTGTCACGCCTTTAAAATAAAACTTGATTCAATCGAGATAAGATATGGGATGAAGAAAAACCGAAGAAAAGGTTTTTTTTATTATCTATTAGGTGGTTTTGAGAAGAATTTCCCCCGGGTCTTTCATAAAATGTATGGATATATGTTTTTACTATTTTTACAAAAAATACTGAATGGATCTTGTGGGAACTTCACAGTAAATAAAATGTGCGATATATAAGCAAAATAAGTTAATATATTTACGGCAATACTCCCGACGGTACCACCAGTGGAACTGCGTCGGAACCAGGTCTGCTTAGTAGTGACGTCGAGGAAGGCAATGATGCTGCCTGCAGACCAGCAGACGACCAAATCATCGCAGGCGCAGAGATTGAAGAACTTGTGGCAGTTGTAGCCGTAGGAGTATCTTGGTTGGGTTAAGGAGATTAGTTCGATGAAAGTTAGCAGATCTATTGCAGATAAAACTTTTAAAAGCCTACTAATTAACCTAACAATAACCCTAACAAAAAAAAAATTAAGCTACGTGATCCTTTAAAGAAGGCAGACGAAGATAAATTACATTTCTTGAAATAAAAGAAAGGATATCGAAATATTAGTATGGTTGTTAGGTGGTAGTAGTTAATAGTCGGTCACCGATTCCTTAAAATTCCTTTTGTTTTATTTTATTGAGAAAAATATTTTTATTAGTTTGTTTGTCTCTAATCGACCACGGGACTACAGAGTCCCGGATTTTTGGAAGGCGAACGTGGGGCCGAAGCCAACACGCTGAAGCCCTTTTGAGACAACTTTAATGAAATGGCGACACAAAACCGACGATTATCCCCGTATACACTATAGAAACGTACCCAAGGACAATCCCCGGTTCTGTGTTAAACTATTGCTAAATATGGAATAAAACTACTAGAGCTATTGGGATGGGATGCTAATGGACTGGGAATAGGGATAACTATGGGAACTATGGCACCTGCCGGTAACAATGTTTGCACACGTAAAAATGGCAGGTGGAGACTCGCCAGCTCACTTACTGGGCCCCCGGGAATCGGTCACTGAATAGCAACAAGAGGGCAACAGGTACATGAGCGGCTGAAGGGTGAGGATACCTCGGCGGACTTTAAATGCAGATCACGCGCTCCCTGTGGGTCCAGCATCACCGGCCCACTCGCCACTTACCACGAGGCACCTACCCTCCGAGCGGGCTGCTAACCCTGCTCTAGCGAATCCACTCTGACCGGCCGATGAAGGCAAGCCAAGAGGCGGGAGGCCTATCCCCCGTCATGCTTCACCCCGGCAAGCCGGAGATGGGGGACAGTATACTCTCCCTGGAGCACTCGGATATATAGCCCCGCGGGGTCGCTACTCCCCGTCATCCGCCTCAGATACCCTATTGTGCTGTGTGCGCCTCTAATGGACAACCTATGTATTTATTTATGCAATGCATATATTGCTTTGCAGCATTGCCGTTAAATAAAAGATTGGTACCAAAACCAAGACGATCCATCTCTAAATCGAATACTTTAAAAAATAAATTACTTAATGCAAAGGATACTCGAAATCAAACAGGTCGATCGGTAGAGAAGAGTGGGGACTGGTAACCGCACCAGATATGAAGTCATCAGGGTCGTACTCCGAGAGGATGGACTCCTCTTCCACGAGCTCATCTTCTAGTTCCTCGTGATGTTCTTCTTCGTGACCTTCTTCACCCTCTGTGTAGAAGAGGATTAATTAGTAATTATTGCTAGCAGACTATTGGTCGGGTAAAGGACATTGGGCAGATTGGTATACCCCACCAATAGCGATGTCATACATATCATTGGATAGGCCTTTTTATGTAGAACAACATTTACTATGACAGCTTTGCTGAAATGTTTGTCCGTTCTGAGATATAGATCAAAAACTGAGCAAAAGTTAAACTAAAGTTAACTTAATAATCTATTGATATCTCAAGTTTTTAGAGGAAAAACTAAGTTCCACTAAGTGTAAGTCTCCTGAGTCCTACCTGCTGTTCCCGTTAGGATCCATAATTGTTACTATTATTTTTCATTTCAACCTTATACTGTACCAACTGGATATTGGGCATAATGATAAACCCCACCAATAACAAAGTCATGCATATCGATGGATAGGTCTTTTAAACTGGAACAACATTTACCTACTATGACAGCTTTGTTCTATTGTTTGTCCGTTCTGAGATATGGCTTAAAAACAATGCTAATCAACACTGTAATCTGATATTCTTTGAAAATAACACCAATGTCTTTATTTTTTTATTTTCATTACTTTTCATCATTACTTTCGAATGAGAAAGATTTAATGATCATGAGAAAGAGAAACTCTTGTCTGAGTAACAGCCACATGTGTCGATCGATAATAAGGATCATAAGCAAACGCTTGATGCGGTCGGTCCATGGTCTTACATGGGTAACAACAGAAGACAAAGAGACTGGCAACCAATCTTACGAAGAGGTATCGAGTTGCCCAGATTACTGGGGTAAGGAGGTCAGATAGGCAATTACATCTGGTTAGTCTGGAAGCCGACCGCAAGATAGCCGGGAAAAGGCTAATAAGATCATATTGAATTATTTAAATGTACAAAGTAACGTATGAACGAAATGTGGATATTATAGGTTACAGTATAGGTTGAAATGAAAAATAATAGTAACAATTATGGACTCTAACGGGTATAGCAGGTAGGACTTAGGAGACTTACACTTAGTGGAACTTAGCTTTTCCTCTAAAAACTTGAGATATCAATAGATTATTAAGTTAACTTTAGTTTAACTTTTGCACAGTTTTTGATCTATACCTCAGAACGGACAAACACTTCAGCAAAGCTGTCATAGTAAATGTTGTTCCACATAAAAAGGCCTATCCAATGATATGTATGACATCGCTATTGGTGGGGTATACCAGGTCCCATATATTTGTGCCCATTGTCCTTTGTATTTACTATTTTCTGTCTCCGTTTTAAATGGTCATGTCTTACTTTAAGCCTGACTACTACTAAAGGACCTATAATATTATAAAGGATTTAAGCAGTTTTTTTTTTTATAATTGTACTTACACTCTTTTATAACAGAGCACACAGCTATTGTAAGAAGCTACCTTTTATTTTTTTTTAACGATGTCAAAAATCATCAAATGACCCCTCCCGCTGTGGGTGAGCAGCGGTGAGGGAGTGTCAGACTCTTACTGACTAAAAACCGTCGTGTTCCGTCATAGGCCTTTTATGTACCAGGGCCGCGGTATCTCTTTCGAACAACCCGCAGCCTCGGCAGGCCTTGGCCCTACTGGGTGTAAGAAGCTACCTACTATAATAATTTCTGTCATAAACATGTGTAAAACCGCGAGCTATATGAATTTACATTTTTGAATTCTCACGATCATCACTAATTTCTGTTTCGATGCATCTGAGAACCCTTGAGAATTTTACTTGAAGCGACTGCCTACCAGACCTCCTGAACCAAGTTACTTAATTTTAAATGACATACCCTGAAACTCCCCTTCGACTCCTTCAGGGTCTCCCTCAGACATTCTTATTTATGTATAATCTTGTATTTGCAAACATTAACAAAACTATAAAAAGCAATATTTCAATTGCTTTTGTCAATATTCGGTTCAATTTGATTGAATAATCAAGCCGTTGCTAGGATACGCAAGATTAAAAATGGTTGTTTTTATTTTTTTCTTGGTTTGTCATTTTGCTTGAAAAGAGGTGGTATATGCAGATGTATCCAAACTTTTTTGTGCACAAGAAAGTTGATAAAAGAATTCTGTATACGCGTTCAACGTTTCTTTTGTTGAAGTATATTTTTTTTTTGTGTTCAGTTAAATAATCAGCGACTAAAACTGAATCCTAAGCAAAAAATCTTTCTCTTAACTTATTAAAAACAGCCAAGTTTCAAACAAACCTGCATTTTTGAACACAGCTTTTTTTCTTTGGCTCTCTTTATATCGTAGGTAAAGCTTGCCGCTCACATTTTTACAGCTAAGGTAAACGTACCAATACTCGTCGGATTTCGGAAATCGCCGACTTTGAAGCGCTACTGTGTGTTAAATATTCAATAGAAAATGAAAATTTTTGCATGACGTGATAGAGTATTTATTCGTTATTCTAAGTAACTAATGTTTTTTTAATCATTTTCATGGGTTTATGTAGTTATTAAGGCAAAAGTAAAAAAAGGGCGATTTGTACCAATAGTCGTCTGATTTGTACGGATACTCGTCAAATATTCCCAGTACTCGTCAACTTTTAATGCGAATGTAAACTCTCTGCTGTTGAACATAAAGTTCAAGTTATGTACATTTTTTTTGTGCTTGAATTTGTTAAGCATACTTATACCTTTGAAACATTACATTATGGCATGGTAAGGTACGGTATTCAATAAAACAGATACATAGTTGCATTTTAATTTATATTCCTATCTATCAGACGCTTGGAATCACAAAATCAGTCTATAAAATATATTTCGTAATCAATCATATAACCATGCAGTCATGTGCATATGTAGCACGAGTAAAATTGTTACTATTAAAATTGTAAAATAAAATAATTAGTTTTCACAAAAAATAAAAGCCTCAAAAAAAACATCTATATAGCTTTCCGCGAAATAATTACTAACATTCATAAATATGTAGGTAAGGTTGTCATTCATCAAAACTTATGAATTGCTTAGCGCATGCTAAGTACGATTTGAAAAAATCTCTATAGACAGTTCAAAAAAAATTGTTTTAAAGGTATGAAACAAAATTCTGATTACAACTAAGCGTTCAAACCCAATAATAATAATATCTAATAAGCCCCGCAGGGCATCTGACTCGGATGACGGGGAGTAGCGATCCCGCGGGGCTATATATACCGAGTACTCCAGAGAGAGTATACTGTCCCTGTCCTGCTTCACTCCTGCTGGCCGGAGTGATGCATGACGGGGGATAGGTCTCCCGCCTCTGGCTTGCCTTCATTGGCCGTCCAGAGTGGAGTCGCTAGAGCAGGGTTAGTAGCCTGGCTCGGAGGGTAGGTGCCTCGTGGTAAGTGACGATTGGGCCGGTGATGCTGGACACACAGGGGGCGCGTGATCTGCGTTTAAAGTCCGCCGAGGTATCCTCACCCTTCAGCCGCTCATGTATTGCCCTCTTGTTGCTATTCAGTGACTGATTCCCGGGGGCCTAGTAAGTGAGCTGGCGAGCCTCCACTTGCCTTTTAACAATTATTTTATACATTGTCATCGGCAGGTGCCATAGTTCCTATAGTTTTCTATATCCTAATCCACTAACATCCCAACGCAATAGCCCAAGTAGTTTTCCTCCATAGTTAGCAATAGTTTAGCACAGAACCGGGGATTGTCCTTGGGTTCATTTCTATAGTTTACTATAGCTTTCCGCCCGCGGTTTCACCCGCGTCCCGAGATAACTGCTTCCCGTAGCCGGATGGTGACAAAAACAATCCTATGTCCTTCCTCCTGGCTCTAAACTACCTCCTGGCTCCTTGCCAATTTTCAGCTAAATCGGTTCAGCCGTTCTTGAGTTATAAGTGGAGTAACTAACACGACTTTATTTTATATATATAGATGTATACAGGGATAATCGTCGGTTTTGTGTCACTATTTCATTAAAGTTGTCTCAAAAGGGCGTTTTAAATTTTCTTGCTGCATCTGATGTTGTGGCCCCTTGATTTACTGCTTCTATGACTTATAAAAGGCCCTCTTGCTTCTAGTGTCTTTCAGTCATGATCTGCTATTAAAATTACGACCATGCAATCACTAGGTACATACAATTTTAAATAAATAATCTTACTTAAGATTACTCTTTACCCATCGATATCGAATACGACAAGCAAAGAAGTGACAGGGATGGAAGCTATGTCATCTTAGTTTTAAAACTGATTTTAATATTTTTTGCGTAAAGACTAGTTGAATGACATAATTTTTATACCGGCGCTATTAAGGCACGTTAGGGAGACGCGGTACAATACGCGTGACGACATGCAGTTCTTTCAAACATTTTACATTCAAACATAGCGTAAGAACAGTCAATTTTTGCTTGCCACAAATTGAAATCTTGTATTTCAGTAGTAGAAACAAAGGCTAGTGGAAGTTGTACCCAAAGCGGTAGATATGTACCTATTTCGTGTCCTTAATCGAATGGCGGAGGCCTACAGCGGCCAATATTTACCTAAAAAAAACACTTGTAGAAAGTGCATACTCATAGAAAACAGGGGATTTAGCCATTAAGAAACATATTAATTGAATCGAATAACATGACTGTGTACGTGCATCTAGAACCAGCAGAGTAAAATTTACCCCTAAGAAAAAGCTTAAAAGAAACGCAGTTTTATCAACACATGTAGTCTAAACCTTAAATATATTTGTTCTAGAGAGTTAACAATTTTGTAAAAGTCCCGATATTAGCTATTTATTCGCATTTTGTACTGTAAAACACAAAATATCCTCATTGTGACGACTTTAGGTGCAACTTTTGAGCATGTCCCAGTAGTCGTCAAAATAATTCTAAAATTGGCGGGTTTTGGGTCAAATGGGAGTTTTAAAGTACCAATACATGTCACATTAAAAAAATATATCTTCTATGTTAAAAGTATTCCAAATTGCATATTACATCCATAGCAAATAAACTTAACTATCTAATTAAACAAAGAAACATACTGGAGTTACGTAAATCAAAAGACAAAACCACGTGCTGAGTTTCACTTTTGACAGCTGAACTCCACGAAAAAACTTTTTTGTTAGGGCACACACGTTTCGAATAACATATCTTAGACGCCATGACTGTTAAAACCCCGTATAGTCATTTCAATTGTGCAATATATTATCAACAATATGTTGACATATAAACCGGCCCATTTTAAGTTCAGTAGAAATAATAAATAAAAGTTTTTAGATTAATTGACGACTATTGGGGCATGACGACTTCACCCGCGTTTACTACAACGCTATAAAAACATCGCGTATACCGTAGTCTACTATAAAGTTGAAGCATTAAAAATGTAAAAGAACTCCGCCATAGCGCAGTCGTGTTTACGAGACGTGTATGTGAGTGAGGTGAGTGTGTATGTTTGTTTGTCGCTTGCATACGAAATGTTATATACAAATAGTGGCTTAGCTCGCAGCTTCGGTCGCGTTTTACTGCAGTGTTTACTTGTATAATTTATTAATGAGTGGTCTGTTATTTTGAGAGGTACTTGTAGCCATAGTAATATGTAATCAGAAGCCAGAGTAAGACCTGAAAAAAGCTTTAAATATCTATAGGAAAAAATCTAGCTTGTACATAAATAATTATTATTTTGGATGTTAACTGTACCCCGCGATTTTACCCTCGACCCGAATTATACAAACAGAGCTAGAAGTGCAAATGCTAGAAGTAGTTCTCTCGAGACACAGGTGAAACCGCTGACAGAAGCTAGAGCGTAATATTTTTAAGATGTAAGATTTAATTTTTGGCTCAGACTAAGTTGAAAGTTGACGGCGATTGGCTATAGTTAAGTTATAGAAAGACTTTCACTTGATATTTTAATTTAACGCTTATCTTTCGATTTGGTACAAGAATCTTTGAATGGAATTGATTCTGTTTTAAAGGTTATTTCCAATCTATTGTTTGTCAAACTTTTCAAATACGAAAACTTTTTATTTATTACTAGCTGTTGCTTGCAGTTCAAGCACGACCTGTAGAAACTGCTTCCAGAACTCGGATGAATATAGCATATGCCTATGCGGCATAAGCTTAACTATCGGATCGGATAGCGGATAGTGAAGCTTTCACACAGTTTAAGATTTTTTCAAATTGAAAGTATATTAGTATAGACTAACGGTTTCCCACGATTTCACTCGCGTCCCACACATTGATAAAAAGCATAACCCTTAGCAGTCGGGTAAAAATGTAGTTAAGCTATAATACTGAAAAGTTTCAATCAAAATTCATCTAGCAGTTTTTACGTGAAAGAGGACCAAACATACAAAATTTTGCATTTGCAATATTAGTTCTTCTAGTATTCAGGTATAATTTCGAAATACCCCATAGTGAAGAGTACTTAGACATGAGCAACTTAAAATAATACTAAAACGTTGTCTGCCTCGAATCGATTGAAAGGTAGGTATTATGGCGACTGTGTCAATGACCTTAGTCTATGGCGTTCTTTAGAAGGTACCGTTCAGAAGGTCTAGTTTGGATGTTACTTGAAAATTCATCATCTCCCAGGACTATTCCTAACTGTGTTGGGGTCGGCTACCAGTCGCATATGCAGCTGAGTACCATTGTTTTACAAGGAGCGACTGTCTATTTGGTACCTCCTCAACCCAGTTACCCGGGCAACCCAATACCCCTTGGTTAGACTGGTTGTCAGACTTACTGGCTTCTGACTACACGTAACGACTGCCAAAGGTATTCAATGACGTGTCTTCGGAAATTGCTTGATAAACATGGACTGAAATTGTCTCACGGTGAGTTGCACCATTTAATTTTAACGATAACCGAACAATTTTCAGTTGTCAAATCGCCGATTTGGTTATCGTTATAGTTAAATGGTGCACCTCTTAATATGTTATTTTTTTGTTTTTTTTTTTTTGTATAAACATTGTTTTAATTATTTTTTTTTTTTGTTCAAAGGTACTCGAGATACATGGATTGCGGTGATTTGAATTTTACATAGTTAACAGGAGTACATAGAAGTTGTGCATGTGGTATGTTATTTCTCCTACATTTTATACTACTCTTGTCTTAGATTTTCATGAATATAATATTGGCAATCGAAAAATCTATCGTGCCTTTCGAAACACGAAAGAACTCGTTATGGCAAGATGGTCACCCATCCACGAACCAACCGCGCCAAGGGTTGCTTCACCTTATAATCGAACCCCGTGGCTTTGACTTAGGCACGTGCTCTTCCACCCTACGATGTTGAAAATTGTAAATTCTGCGTTTCCTATAGGCCATACCAGTCATTGTTCTTCTTTGTTTTCCTGTATGTTTAGATTCCGTTCAATGAAAACCGACAATGGTTTTTTTATGCAAGTAATTCCGCGACATCATGCTGTTTGCAATTTCTTTGAATCAAATACTTTAAGATTATGCCCTATTTGAGGTCATAGCTTACATACTATTCGAATACATTCCAATAAAAAGTAACTCATAGCCATTCTTTATACTTAATAAAAACAATAACTTTCATTCAGGAAATCATAATCATAAATAAAGGAATCCATAGTATAAAAAAAAAATAAATAAAAATACCAACGAATACTCGTTTATGATTCTATCAAACAAATAAAAGAGATTTTTAAATCAGACCAGTGATTCCTGAGATTGACATATTAAAGCAAATACTAGCTGTATAAGATTAGCATAGATAATTCACCAGAATTATTTCTTGTGATATAGAACTTCGACACAATTTGACTGCCCCAGAAGTGCTTCTTATCTATTAGTCTTTCGTCGTCACATCTCAAACCGTCCACTGGACAAAGGCCTTCTCCAAGTTTCTTCTCCAAGCCAAGAGATATGTATTTGCCCATATCCCACTTAGAACTAAGTTATTAAACTTAGCTTCCTTATATATAAATAAATGCCTTATTGTGTCAATAAAGAGGAACCTGTTTCTTGTCAATAGTTAACTGCTTTTATAGTCTGCAAGGGCCGTACCAGGTACGGATAAAAATTGCCGAAAAGTTTTCGCTGAAATGACCTAGTTGTATCATTTTCTTCACGTTCAGTGGCATAAGGCAGTTTATTGTCATGGGTTTTATGGCAAAATATGGAGGGAAAACTTGAACCATGCAAGAATCTAATGTATTTTTTTTTTGACACATAGAAGAAATAAAAAACAAAAGATGAAAAGTTACCGAATCTTTTGTGTAGTTGACAGCAATCAATTTTCAAGAGAAAATAGCATTTATTGTACTGACTGACGGAATTGTCAACTGCACCAAAAAAACGGTCACACTGTACTTAGATGGATGCTATTTTTGAAAGATACTTTTGTTCTTCTTCATAACTTGGACTGCTAAGCTGTTGGTCATTGCTTACTTTTGTATATCTTTTCCAGTAGTCAGTAAGACGCCTTGGTGAGACAGGTTATCTATCAACCTTAGTAACTGTGTCTTGAAAGGTCGGATTGGCCAGCCAGTGACTTCTTGTAAAACCCTCGTACAAAGCTAGCATAGAGTTCGACTAGAAACCACCCAAACAGAAAAAAGGGGTTGGTAGACGATAACAAGACTATCTTTAGGCATTCGACACACACACAGACAAATCCGAGATTCGAGAAAATAAGAGAGATGTTATTTTAGAAACATTGTATACGACAACCCTTTCATGAACATGACAAGCCTCCTAATGTCATAATATGCTTATAACAATGATACTTTAAAGCCCCATTAGTGAACTTAAGTAAACTATAACTATACACATGCAAAAATCACCCTTACGACCATGCAATTAGAACACAAACTCCCTTGCAGTGCCACTAATAGGATGATAGAAACCAATTTAGCTTTGCACTTCGTTTTAGCGTATTTGTCAAAGAAAAAGCGAGCTTTCAGGAATTGTGGAATAATGGACTACGTATAAGGTTGTTGCATGCTATTTTCAACTCTATTGATGTATATTGAAAGTCTAAATTGGCTTGTGAAATTGGTCTGGACAAGGTGTTACCATCGACTTTATGTCAAACAATTTTCAACTCTTTTGCTGTGTATTTAAAATTGGAATTTGTAGTATTAGTACATTAAAGAGCTGTCAAAACAAAGTTAATTTTGCTGCTATTCCCAGCTGGATATCTAGGATATAAAATGAGGATTTTAGTTCGGCGACAGCATAATAAGTTTGTTAAGATATGTAAGGACTTAATTGTGGGTTGGCAGGCGTCCAAGTCCGGTTAGTCACGAATGTATTGGAGATAGTATAGGGGTTTGTCATGGCATTTATTTATTGAGCTATTGATGAATCAAAGGGGTTTTTAGGTCTTTTTACCTGGCTGCCAAAAAGGGTTATGTTTTTTCAATCTTGGTTCAGAATTTGGTCACTTTGGACTTCAGTTTGTAGATGTGATCAATGACAGGCGTTCCTTCTTTGTATCATAAGATGTTTCTCCACTGAGGGTGCAGCAGAAGAGACTGTCAGGCCATTATTTAATAAAACACACCTTTGTTCTTTCCGAAGCCCTTTGTGTATCAGGGCCGTGACAACTCCTTTAAAGTCCTAACAGGGCCATGAGTATTGTCTACTGTAAAAAGGCCTTCCCGTCAAATAACTTTGACCCTCTGAAATCTGCCTCATAGTTTGGCTAATGTGTAGTCAGTCACCTTCGTAATAACCACCTTCAAAACGGCAGAGTAACGACGTATTATAATTATTATATAGAGGAACGAGTAGTATTTGACGAGAATTACAATCACGTTGATACACACAAATATAAATGCACAATCGATTATCTGTAACCGAGTGTTTAGAATCGTTTCTCCACGGATAATTTGGTACAGCTGCATTGTTCAGGACATGCTCCATTTGACGGTAGACCGGTAATCGAAAAAATCATAATATATTAATTTTGACGCGGGTGTGGCTTCTTGGAAATGTCTTGTACAATCCTTTGTTGTTCTTTGATCTATAAATTGAGTTCATGTTTACTGTAGGTATTACTACTATATGTATTCAGTGCAGTATGCACCGTATTAAAAATGCTTTCATCATCATCATTCTGCTGCCCTTTTCCCATTTTATTTGCTGCAGCATGTTTTCTTGTTCTATACTACCGTCCTCTCACTAGTAACTTTTTTTACTAGCCGTATCGACTTACACGATCAAATAAACCATCAATCCTTTCTTTAGTTGTCCTCTTCCTCTATATCTATCCAGATGGTTCACGCCCAAAATATTTCTTTTACCAAGACTTTCAAGATTAATTTTACCGATGATTAGTGGAACAAAAAAATTGTCAATCGTTTTACCTATCGTTATACCTCTCTTGATCCATATAAAACACGGGTACTCAGCTTCAATTCGTTAAGACTGGAAGGTGACCCCAACATAGTTGGAAAAGATGAATTAGGCTATAAAAATACATATACATACCTTTTTAATAAATAAAAATGGTTGCTCCCGTAGCGACAATGTCATCGCATATTAATTGGAGCGTGATGAGGTTGACAGTTTCCGTTCTGTGGCTGCGTTCTCGTCAATGTCGTTGTATTGGATGCTTTAAGAAAACAATTTTTTTCTAGATTTTTCTGTTTGTTTGAAAGGTTCATCTCTTTATATCGAAATTAGGCATGTGTACTAGCTAAGTAGCTTAAGATGTTTGGTGTTATTTGAGAGTAAGTGGCCCTGAAAATCAAATTTATGAAAAAACTATAGATGGCTAATTATTTCGGAGTTCTTCATTTTATAGGGTATTTACTGCTTCTTATTTTAGCCGAATGTAACAACTGCTTGCATTGCTATGTAAATAACATATACCTACTTATTTGTATACATTGACATTTTAAAAATGTTAAAAATAATACGTAATGTCACGTGCCTAATATTTAAAAATATTCAAAAAAATACATACCTAATATCATTTTGCATGAATAACAAAAAAACAGATCCTGATGTATGAAAAAAACATAGTTCACAGCTGAAAGTGTTGAATTTCGCAACTGGAAGACCGCAGGTATTTCAAAACTCAGTTGACAGCAGTCCTCAACTTTCTGGATGAACTTTTTGCAAACTATTCGCATATTCAAAGTTGGTCGGCTGAAACAATGCTGGCAATGTTGTGCTTTGAATTTTCCAACGATAGTTCAAGTCTCTGGATAGAATTGAGATCTTCTTTATCCTAAAAGAATTGTCTTATTTCTAAATTCTCAGGCCATCGTGATCATAGCTAAGACAATCATCAAATCCCCTCCCGCTGTGGGTCAGCAGCGGTGAGGGAGTGACTTACTGACTAAAAACCGTCGTGTTCCGTCGTAGGCCTCTTATGTACCAGGGCCGCGGTAACTCTTTCGAACAATCCCGCAGCATAAACTAGGGGCTCGCCACTAGTTTCTAAGTTCAAAACACTCGCAACCTCAGTCGCTCCGGTACCTTAAAATGGTTTCCAAAGATACGATGTTTCGAACCGTCATAAAGTTTGGTGAAACTCCTCATTTGCGAATTTTAAAAAATCCTTGCAACTTCTCTAACCTTTCTAACTAATGACTTCAGTCATTTCACCTTGAACTCCCACTTTATTGCAATGTTTGCCCTGAACAAACGCTTAAACTTTTAACTACGGGTCAGCCATTGTTGTTATGTTTCCTTTAACGTAAAATTCTGTAACGTCCAATGTTATTTTAACTTCGAAGGTAAGGTTTGCTTTACTTTGTAACCATTTGACTTTGTTTCCATAATAATCTTGAAAATATTTTCTAACAAAATATTCGATAGGACTATTCATGTTGGTCTTTACCTTGGTAGATAATAAAACTGCGTATTTACTAAATCGGGAGAACCTATATTGTTCAATTGATGGCTATTTACAGCGATCTTTATTTTCTACGAATTTGGTTAACGTGCTCTTCCCATTATACGGGCCTAACACTCGGACTTACTCAGTAACTAATTAGTAATTTGTGACTGCAAAACTTTCCAAGCATAAGAAAAAGATGTTGTTCTTAAAGTAGTAGAAGTAAACAATAAGTTACAATCTAGGCAAATACTAGTAAGCCCAGAATGCACCAAAGCAGTGTGGAGAAGTTTTTAATCAGAGAATTTCTCCGCTCAGGTGGGCAAAGACGAGATATTTGAATAAAGAAATTTTGCCCGCTTTGATAGAGTTTGGACCTAAGATATATAAAAGACATGCCTCTGAATAACATGTTATGTCCCAATTCCGATATGAGTTTGTTTTTCAGAATTTTTCCATCATATTTCTCTGGAAAGTTGCCAGGAATACTTATTAGATCCATATTGCTTCAGGAAATTTGTCTCAAGTTTTGCTCTCGTTAGCAAGCCTACTAAAAATTTTCGTATAAGATTTTCGTCTAACGATCTTATTATGCTGAGAAGTTAGAAGTACTAGGACTGTTTTTGAGGCTTAGAATTTATTTTTGAAACCATATTCTAATGAGAATGTTTCAATTTATTATCTAGAGTTACTATAGGTTCTATTTTGGGTATAGTGCCTTGTGATTTTGGCATACATTTTGTAAACCATTGTGACAAGGGCTGTAGTCATTCAGGATCTATTGAATCAATTTTGAAAACTTTCAGCCCTAGATAGACCATTTTTCGAGGAAGTTTATAGGCTTTTATCTGGTTGTGTAAAGAAATTACCACTTTACGCTGGGAATTCGCTTACAGAAGCTAGTTTACTAATATTACAAGAACACTAATTCACCTTCATTAAATACCAAGCCATTGAAAATCAACAACAGTATCAGAGACACAATCCACAGTTAGTTCTACCAGTCTTGAATATGCAAAACTAATGCAAATGCTCATGTTGTCATCGTTGTAGCTGGTTATTTGAATATTAGCCTTCAACTTAGGTAATACTGCGACATCGGCCGTGGTTAGAAATGTCTTAATGTGTATTGCCGTTAGTAAAACTAGAATCTATAAGGTTAACCAGCGTCCGTCAGCGGCTTCAAATGCATTCTTTTGGGATTGGTCTGTACAACTGGATAAATAGTGTAGCCTTCTTCAATAAATGTTCTATCTAATACTGGAAGAATTTTCCAAATCAGTCTAGTAGTCCTTGAGGTGAGCGCGTTCAAACAATCAGATACTTAAGCCTAAAATATTAGTATAGATTTTCCCTAGATAATTACCCACCCCTTCTGGAAAAACGGGCGATATGGCCAAGGTCGCTGGGAAACTGGATGCGAATTGCTGAAGATCGAGCAAAGTGGACGCCTTTGTGTTTCGGCAGAAAATGTCCCTAAAAGTCGAATGAACAATACCTAATTTTTACATAAGAAATTCGTCAATATTAACAATACACTCACACAAACAGACATACTACACAATTTGAATACGACAATTAGCGCTAGTTCAGACACGGCGGGAACCGCGCGATTATAGAATCGCATGGAAATCGCGCGGGTCTTATTTATATGAGTTAGTTAGTAATCGTTCAGACATAACCGCGCGGTTAATCAAGCCGCGCGGTTACCGCAACCCAACCGCCAGAAAATAGAATCGCGCTGCTCCTGCGCGTTTCTATTACTATGGAGTCTTAAACACGCACAAAATCGCATACTAACCGCGCGTGTCTGAATAGCATCACAATTTTGCGGTTTCAAACCGCGCGATTCGTAAACGCACGATTCCCGCATGTCTGAACGCAGCCTTAATCAAGTTGGAAGCGTGCAGGATAACGTCGAGGAAACCCGCATGCCAAATAATAAATACATATAAACATTTACTTCATTTGTATGTACATGTTTTACGTGTGGCTGGTCACGTTTGACTGAGAATACCTTTGTATACCTTAGACTAGCTATCATAGCTACTAGTAGGTACTCTATACTCTATAAGCTTTATATATCGAGTGTGTCGTACCAAATCACATTAAATTAAACACGTTAATACTCTTATAAGTCGATTAGCACAAAGAAAAAAATAAAATAAAACTTTTTTTTTTAAACAAAGAAAATATAATAAAAATATGCGATAATTAGAACACCATAGAAGAATCAGTCATTACAAACAACTGAAATTCTCCCTTGAAAACATGATGTTGTAAATTATGAAAACGAAAAATGACTTCTGTGGCTAAACCACTGAATGGATTAGGTGTTTTTTTTTTATAATTCGCTATAGAATATCATAAAGTATATGTGATAGGATTGAGTGCGTTACGCTGTCACTATGAAACGGCTTAACTGAAATGAAATTCGTTGTATAGGATGTCCAGAAATTGTGTGTAATAGCTTACTTCTTATCATGTGAACGAAGTAATTTCTTCAAAAAACGGAAAACAGCTAGTATTTAAAACTCATAAACGTAAAAGTAACTACATATTATCCAGTAATCATGGGAAATTAAATGAGTTGAATGCGAATGCTGTAATACGAATTTTCCAATCAGTAGTAATTTGTTTATCATGATCCAATTTAAGTTTTTGGCAGAAGCGGACAGTAGTGGTAATTATTGGTGATTTATTATAGCTTTTTGCACACACAATAATACTATTTTTACGGATAAGTATAGCAAGGTTTTTTGTCCCTAACAAATAATTATAAAAAATACGTAGGTACTTATAATAATTAGAAGGTATTGTCTAGCTAGAGGCTGATTAAGGCATAAAATATTTACAATAAATAAAATAAAAATGTTTTAATTCAAGTAAAGACAATAAGAGTTGTATATTTTTTTATTTATACCTCATTTATTAAATACCTTCGAAAAAATGCATTATAAAGTATTTTTTAATAATCTTGTTTATTAAATGCCATCCAAAATATGAATTATAAAAATTATTTATTAAAAATAATAATAAACGGTAGCGTCTAATACGTTGTGCGTAGTAACCGACATTCTATCGAGTATCGATGCGCATCACTAGCTACAAGTAATCGATTCATCGATACCATCTGTCTTTATTGAGTTATGATCGAATGATCGTCGTTGTCACGAAGAAATGAGGGTGTGAGTTTCTAAATTGTTCAGGTATTTGTTTGTATCGTAATTCGTAACATAGAAATATGATAATGCTATTATGACTTTGCTATGCTTTCGTTTCGTAGTGACTTTAGTAAGATGCCCGATTCGAATCGTCATCTCTGAAGCCTTTTTCCCAACTAGGTTGGGGTCGGCTTCCAGTCTAACATAATGCAGCTGGACACCAGAGTTTTAAAATGCCCGATTCGAATGAAGAAAAGTTGAGATGATGAAAAGGCTTTACTCGTAGACTCGAACTTACTGTGGTTTACTTTTTAACTGAAAATCTGTGCACGTACAGCAACTGCATGGTGTCTGAGGGCGTTTGCACGTGCTGCTGCCGCTTCGATCCAAAACGAATGCATGTAAAGTCATACAAATCAGTGATGCAGCTGCGGCACTTGAGTTCGCCAATTGCAGTTGGCAGCTCGCTTCCAAAACATACCCTAGGCCCAAATATGAATGTATGCACTCAAATACCTGAATACACAGATTTTGTGTTACACATTAAGTTATCCTAAGCTTACAGCTGTGCATGTTCTTACATTTACACACACGAGTATGGCTCAACCGCTTTCGGAAGATAAAACATCAACGATTTCATGAGATGAAACATCTACACATCTATCTTTAGTATTTATCGTATATTTATCAATTATATGTACACCCTAAACTGCCCATTTTCAACGTATTCTCCAGATAAACTCCATCCAAAGGTTGTCTGGAAGAAATCGCTGATTAGCGATAAGACCGCCGTTTGTACTCTTCTTTGTGTATTGTGATATCCTGTGTTGTTAATTTTCTTGGTGTACAATAAAGACTAATCTATCTATCTATCTACACATACAAATACTACCATGGAATTTGTTCTAGCGGTTCTTGCGTATATTTTGCAACTTTCACAGTCGGGTCCGTTACTCCATATGCAAATATTGTCCATAATGTTTTGTTTGGTTGCGCAACCTGTATGGTTGCTTAGCTACGCGTGTAGTGTCGTCAACCGTATTGGTTGTTTGTTCGTCATCGGCACAGATTTGTAACCATTCTGCTATGCGCAGAGTCTATCCTGTCCTGTCTGCGCGATAAACTCGAAAATGACGGAACGAACTTTCGTACGGTTTTCACCTTACAAATAGGTAGATTAATCCCCCTTTCGAACCTGGGTCGCGTTTTTATGCCGTTTTTATTTTAGGGAAGAAATGTAAAAAAATAGTAATATGCTGTACTCGAAGGGCGACGTATTTTTTTAACATGTATCGAAATAATACTTGTATATCGACTTATGTAGCAAAGTGTATTAAATCGAAACATAAAAATACCTGCATATTAATATACCTGTGACCTTTATAACATGTTAATATCGGGTTAGCGCAAAAGTTATTTTAGATTGTCACCTCTTTAAAATATTTGAAGGGAGAAAAATATTGTGTAAGGCTGAAGGTTCATTAGGAAAAAATTGTCTTCTCCCGTCTCACAACTCGTGAAAAAGTTTACTGGCTACTGAGGATTCTACTCGAGTCGAAAATATGAAATAATCGAAAGTAAAACGAAGCTATAACAAAGTAATATTTTAAGGTGAGCAATAAGCCCGTAGAACCATTGGAATTATCGTAATAATAATAATATGATGAGGAACTTGTCAAATCAATGGAATCCTTATTTTGCAGCCTTACAACCAGTCTTACCAAGGGCTATGGGGTTATCCAGGTAAAGCGTGTTGACTTGACTTATGAGAAAATCCTATGTGGAAAACGCAGCTTCTTATCAGGGATATTGGGTCAATTTTCATGTAATTTGAGTAAAATTAACCGAGACATTTGACTATGACCTTTATTCACCCGACAAAAAATCTCAAGTGACTTTCGCTTTTAAATACCAGCAAAATCGTATGACAACTGACTTTTATGTTCAAGTATAATTTCACCCACTTTCCGTGAAAATATTTGGCTCATACGTAGAAAAGGATTCTACAGCCTATAGACTTTTACGATAAATGGGCTATCGGAATCTGAACTATTTCTTATTCTGACCATTAGCGTATTCCAAAATACTCTTCAGCTTGAAAAATTAGTACCTATAGATTGCTAGCTGTTTTCCCGCCGTTTCACCCACGTCCCAAGTGAACTACTACCCGTACCGGGATAAAATATAGCCTATGTTGCTCGGGAAGAGTGTAGCTTTACAACAGTGAAAGAATTTATCAAATCGGTTCAGTAGTTTTGAAGCCTTTTGGGTACAAACAGAAAAATGTTTCCTCTTTATCATACACTAGCTTTTGCCCGCGGCTTCGCTCCCGTCAACTGACTTCTCTACTTTACCCTATTTTTTTTTCATAAGAACCTTCTCCTGACAATAACAAACACAACAAAAAAAGAATTAGCCAAATTGGTCCAGGCGTTGTTGAGTTATGCGCTTACCAACACATTTTGCGATTCATTTTTATATTATAGAAGATATAACCTACTAGTTTAGATAGAATTATAGATGATTTATCATGCCAATAATAGATCGATTCATTGATAGAAAAACCTCGGATGTTTTTATCGATAGTACGCAAAAACGTAAATAGGTGTTAATCCTTTATTATTTCCTATATTTTATGCGAAAATTCTCATCGTGATAATTATGTTGACCTTGTATGATAATAATACATTTTTAAGTAAGGTAGGAGTCACTGTTGTTGGACTTATATTTTTTCAATATTAAATGATATCATTTTTTTGTTAATATTATAAAAAAAACCAGCCAAGTGCGAGTCGGACTTGCGCGTGAAGGGTTCCGTACCCAATGGGTAAAACGGGACCCTATTGTTTTCGCTCCTCTGTCCGTCCGTCCGTCCGTCCGTGTGTCACCAGGCAGTATCTCGTGAACCGTGATAGAGAGTTAAAATGTTCACAGATGATGTATTTCTGTTGCTGCTACAACAACAAATACTGAAAACTAGAATAAAATAAATATTTTGGGGGGCTCCCATACAACAAACGTGATTTTTTTCTCATTTTAAATAATGGTTAGAAACCCTTCGTGCGCGAGTCCGACTCGCACTTGGCCGTTTTTTAAACGATAATCCCCATGCTCGACCTTTTCATTCTAATAAGAAAATATTCATTGCTTTTATAACGTATCGTTTTTCAATAGGTCAAGCCGCTATGCAAGTGCAATGCACCGGCCGTCATCTAAAATTGGACGCATAACCTCTTATCTTGAGATAGCTACTATCAGTCAGGAAATAAATTCCTATTGAAACTTTTATTGCTTTTCACTTTTTGGTTTCTATTGCGTTTTTATTTACAATCTACATAATGTATTTTTATATGCTACCTACTGGCTGTTTCACTCGCGTCCCGTGGTACTGCTCGTACCGGGATAAAGTATAGCCTATGTTACTCGGGAAGAGTGTAGCTCTCTAACAGTGACAGAACTTTACAAATCGGTTCTGTAGGTTCGGAGCCTACAAAGAAACAAAAAAAATATTTCCTCTATTATATTAATAGGTATACATTTACTTATTATACCTATATTGCTATAAATCATACCCATTTACTTAAGTTGTTTGTTTTTATGTTTTGTTACTCAGATCGTCAGTATTTTGTTATTCAGTGATGTTTCCAAGACACATACACTCTTTCTATTTAACAATTTCTTTTAACGTGTAAATGACCACGCTGCTAAAGTCCTAATTCGGGGCCAACATTTTACGCAATGCTACTTAATTAGATTTTAATTAACCCATTTAGTAATAAAAACATTGACACTATGCAGGTAACTTGAGGAAACTACGATCTAATGTTCTATATTATTCGATCAATTGTTTTTATTCACAATAGTAAATTCTCCATTCATAAAAAGGATAAAATACATGCTAGTAATTATGTATTCTACCCTACGCCTTTAACGTAAAATAACCTGTGATATTTAAATGTTGTTTTGTCAATCAACTCACTGTCTTCCCTCTCTTTCGCAGATATGGCGACGAGTAGGACGGCACAATCCGAGTTGCAGAAAATTATCAACCGCCGACCCGCAGACTCGCGTACGATGTGATTTTTGAGAAAAAAAAAACATGAAAAATAAAATAAAAAGCATATAATTTAAAAAAATAAGTGATTCAAGTGGTTTTAAGTGTCAAAAAACGCATTCCGTTCATATTCTAATGCTCAAAAGTCGTGTTTTACAAAGTGCTGTGCTCAAAAATATCTAGTTCCTCAAAAATGGCTAGTGACTCCAAATACGTCCATTATTGCATACAGTGAATTGAGTAAGTGGTTTTTAAGTGCAAATTAGTGTGTGTTTAATTCGTTTTTTTCTACAAAAAATGGTTTAAATTACATCGCGAGTGCCAAAAGTTAGATACAGCGACATCTGTCGTGTGATGGACTGTTTTGTTTTGTGCGTGATTGCGTACAGCACCATCTGTTGTTGAGTAGCGGCGATGCTTAGTACCTGATATTGCCATGGAGGCCGGTTTCATACCGGTTGGCAGTGGGAATGGCGGGGGCGCGACGCAAACTAGTTCCGTGGTGGCGCCACCGGCGAATGTTATTCGCGCGCCCGGTTTGAAGCGCGGGAAAATGGAAGAAGCTATTTCCGATCGGGTAAGTGAAGTTTTTCTTTTCAATTATTCTTTTAGCTTACATACACTTAGTTAGGAAAATAATGATATGGTATTTACCAAAAATTAAATTATAAATTTAAAAAAACCCCCGTCCCAAGAAAGTACGCAATTATTATGACAAAATGTTATAAACGATAAACCCTATAAAAAGCAAAAAATAACTTTAAACACTACGTAAGTACCAACTAAAGCATGTCAGACTAAACAAAATTTTGACGTGTCGGGGGACCGCTCTAATTTATTAGCTTAACGTTAGAAGTAATTATATACCTACTACTACATTCCTTCTTATAACTTTTTATATAATTTTGTTAAGATACGTGTTTTTTTTATACGAATGTTGTAATTAGGTAGTTTTCATTTGATTTATGTAAGTATTTTTGAAGGTAAAAAGCGGTCCGACACGTCAAAATTTTGTTTAGTCTGACATGCTTTAGTTGGTACTTACGTAGTGTTTAAAGTTATTTTTTGCTTTTTATAGGGTTTATCGTTTATAACATTTTGTCATAATAATTGCGTACTTTTTTGGGTCGGGGGTTTTTTTTAATTTATAATTTTACTTTATTTCATGGTTTTTTAAAGGAGCTCCTTAATTTTTCCTTCTTTTTATGATGGGTTCGCTATATGCGATCTCAGCCAAAGGAAGCTGTTTAACAATCCTCATGACAAACTGGCTCTGGGAGAATTGCACAGATTGAGAAACAATAAAGATTAACCTTTGGTGATCCAGGGTTATATACCATTCTAGGGTTTCATCCGCCACATCCCATTTCCAGCATTAGGTTCTCGTCAATTAGAAACATGAAGAGAACTAGTCGAGACAAATTAAACGAGCCCAAACTCGATGGGTTTACTAAAAGGCAGTTCAGGGTTACGTCTCCTATCTTCGTGTCCTAACAGCAGACCAGCTCAGTGGTTCCAGAAGACATTATATAGTATTTAAAATTTTATATCCCACATATGCTTGCAAGTAAACTGAGCGTGTAACATTCCTATCACACCTAACAAACGAGCTGATGACCTTGAAGACCTGAACCGATTTCCACCAAACATAGCTAAGAACACTCCCGAATGACATTCCTTTCAAACAAAAAAAACCGCATTACAATCGGATCAACCGTTTGGGAGCTACGATGCCACATACACACACACACACACACATACACACAGACACGTCAAACTTATAACACCCCGTCGTTTTTGCGTCGGGGGTTAAAAAGAAAACTGAACTTCGAAAAAATCGAAATGAAATAGGAACTAGGTAGTCGTTTCTCCAAAACGTTTTTCAAACATAAGTAGGTACCTAAAGCCTACCTGCAATGGCAAGGCCATTGTTATCAAACGCCCGTATGATGCAAAACGAAACAATTGACAGAATTATCTTCAAATGTCAATATTATGAACTTGTCACATTTCAGAAATTAGTCAGACTGAACTTACAGCTCTCATCAAATAATTTAGCCTCTCTGAAGTAGCTATTGTAGAAGTGCTAAAGATAGAATTTAGACGTAAACCTCATACAAATGCCAAATTATCAAATTCACGGATAAATAGGTTATTGAAATCCCCCATTAGTTGACGTAGATATAAAAACTATAGGTACCTAACTAAAGAATAAAATGTTAAGTACACTCAAAATATCAACATCTTAGGTCTTAGAGAGATTGTACAGACAATTTCGAATCTCGACAGAGGAGTTAAACTCAAATATTTGACTTATCTTCTTAAATTATGCAAAGAGATTTCCTTTAAACCGCCCGCATTCTGAACACAATGAAATGCATAGCAACTGCAAACTGCAGTCGGCATAGCTCGCGACGAACTGAGCGAAAAATTGGCGCTCCAATGCGCTACTGAGACTATTGCATTATTTGCGCTATTTATAATGCATTTATTGAATAATTTCTGCTGTAAAAATTATCATTTTGAGCCATCTCTGTAGCGGAGAATTCGGGGCTAAGTAACAATTGCACGGGTTGCTATGATGGGACGCAGTAACCTTGGTATGGTTGATCCGTGGATGGGTGACCATCTTGTACGAGTTCCTTCATATTCCGGAAGGGATGTAAAATTTGTCTTTCCCTACTGAACATCCATCGGCATGGCACTCGAAACTAGAAAGTTCAATATTCATTATATTACCTAGGGAAACTGGGCAACTGGGTTTCCTAGGTAACTAGGTTGAAGAGGTCAGACAGGCAGTCGCTCCATGTAAAACACTGGTACTACATCTAGTTAGATTAGAAGCGGACATAGTTAAAACATAGTTGGGAAAAGGCTAGACAGATGATGACTTGTATCTTACCACAACAAAACATTATTAATTTTTCAAGACATCTTCATCAAGTACTGATTCTAAAAATAAATCTAGAAATTCTCTTGAATTTTACCCGCTTACCCTCAAGTTTTCTTAAGATGTAAGCGTACTTACGAAAAAGCAACACTTGAAGCTCTTAAAACGGTCTTGGCACGTCAAAAGACGCTCTTACTTTATCTTAAAATTTTCACAGCCATTTTGAAATGTTTTCACTGTAAAAATAACTTTATTATCGCTTCTTAAGCAATATTTTGACGTACCTGCTTTGAAGGAAAATTTGACAGTTGATCAACATCGTCCTCCTATCCTTACTCCAGTTTTATTTGGGGTTGGCACAGCATGTTTTCTCCTTCCATACTCTTCTATCTGCCGTCATCTCACAAGTAACATTCTGTCTTCCTCTTGCACTATGTCCGTCCATGTTCATGCCCAAAACCAGTATCACAGGCCCAATAAATCAAATGTAAGTAATTATGCCTTTAAAGACACCTAGGTATTCCTATAAAGACACCTGCATTGAGAATGTTCATTGCATTTTCTCACAAATTACCAAGCAGTATTTAAATCCTTGCCATATAAGTCTAATCCATCTAATTAGGCACTATAATTAAGTCCATTCATCAGGATCAGGTCATTCATTAACTGTTGGCAACTCCAAAAATTCGGGTATAATTTGCGCGTTATACGAAAAAGGATTAAAGATGGGTAATTTGTCCCAAAAGCCTTAAAATCGCCATTTAAAGACCAATGGTCCAGTCACCACATTCTGACGAAAAACTCATAATTCTTGGAATAAAATGACTGCCAGACATAATTTGAGTGTTAGGTATCTATCTGACATATACAAACCTGACAAAGATGTTCCAATGACAGTCAGGACTCCTGACTGTCATTGGAACATCTTTGTCAGTCGTTGTGAGTAGTCAGAAGCCAAAAAGTCCGACCACCAATGTTACCTAGGAATATCGGGGATGAAGAGGTCGGATAGACAGTCGCTCTATTATAAACTGGTTCTCAGCTGCATCTGGTTGAAGCCGACCCCAACATATTTGGAAAAGACTGATGATGTCAAACAAATTAAACAACACCTCTCAGTTAATTTGTAAGTAAACACCAGTATGACTAATTCTACATTACAAATATCGATATTCGTGTCATATCGTATGTCCCAGTATCAGGTAATATGATCATCATACTATATTGTATGGTTTAATGCATAAATCTGGATATTAAACTAGGCGTGGCTGATAAAGTATGTCAAGTGGTTACGGTGGACGAGTTTTGTATACAATTAGGATTAACATTTAATAAAGTAAGTAACAGTGGTCTACATAGATTCCCGAAGCTTTTGAGAGGAACTACGTCAAGTACACCTATGTTTAAATTCTTAGAAGTATCGCTTACATATCAATCTTCAAATCCTTCTCTACACCCGTCTATCAGCAGTTTCCAATATTGTATTTTTCTACTCTGTGGATTTACTTAACATTAGCCTCAACCT
The DNA here is from genome assembly GCF_022581195.2 of Helicoverpa zea. Lineage (NCBI taxonomy): Eukaryota > Metazoa > Arthropoda > Insecta > Lepidoptera > Noctuidae > Helicoverpa > Helicoverpa zea. Next base: position 2,814,606 of record NC_061479.1, read on the forward strand.
CAAGTAATGTTAAATTCCGATCTGTAGTAATCAAATCCTTATTATATCCAGATAGGTTATTGAAATCCTCCCTCAAGTAATGTTATTCCGATCTGTAGTAATCAAATCCTTATTATATCCAGATAGGTTATTGAAATCCTCCCTCAAGTAATGTTATTCCGATCTGTAGTAATCAAATCCTTATTATATCCAGATAGGTTATTGAAATCCTCCCTCAAGTAATGTTATTCCGATCTGTAGTAATCAAATCCTTATTATATCCAGATAGGTTATTGAAATCCTCCCTCAAGTAATGTTATTCCGATCTGTAGTAATCAAATCCTTATTATATCCAGATAGGTTATTGAAATCCTCCCTCAAGTAATGTTATTCCGATCTGTAGTAATCAAATCCTTATTATATCCAGATAGGTTATTGAAATCCTTCGTAAATCAACAGTGATATTTTCGCACTACTCAAGTACATACTTTAATGTTTTTCGGAGTACATTATATATTTCTGATATTACACGTACTTTCAGTATCAAAGTTATCCAACGACCTTTGGGTGAACAATCTGCGTAAAGGACGTCCCTCAGACGAAATCTGCTATTGAACACTCGAATGTAAAATTCTAGATAGAAAAATTCCAGATAATTTCTGCGTAATGCCAATGAACTTATGAAGGATTGATTAAATGGCGGCCTTGGGTGACTACATCTAGTGACTCGCACGCAGCCCCAGTGGTTTAACCCATATCCCATGGGAACTACTTCGCGCATCTGGATAAAAAGTAGCCTATAGCTTTTTTCTAAAAATGGGCTATTTAACACTGAAACATTTTTTCAAATGAATAAGATTAACACGTTCAAATAAACTATCCAGCCTTTTAAAATCAGTACAGACTTAACTCCTATAAAAAACGATGCCTAGACATAGACACCATAGTAACAAAGATTCTATGACAGTCCCATGCACCCATGGCATGCATTTCCCATGTAAGTGCAGTCGAAAGTCTGAACACGTAACCGTGAACATCCGTCCACTGTGATTCTAATGACACATTAATGTGTGATCCGATGAAAAGGGTTGCCAGACTAGAATGGAAAAAAATTACACTATGTACTATCATACAATTTTGTTTGGTTTTTCTTGGTAAATCGTAAATAGTATGTATTTTATTTTTAATATTATGGTTGTCTATAATTATGTTTTTGTTAAAAAAAATTGCAGTCAAAACTTAATGATGTTGTGAAATAATAAAAAATCTTTGCAAAAGTAAAAATCACGAACTCATTTCGTGGAATTGTTCGAATTGATATGGATGGATATAAAAAGCTTAAAGTTAAACAGGATTATAAATGGTTGAAGTCATATGCTACCATAATAAGTATGTACAGATGCTAAAAGTTAAAATTACTACGGTCAAGGTTAAGTAGGTTAAATAAATATTACGCATTTGTATTTATGTTTACTAAAAGAACTGGCAAGAAACTTAACGATGTAAAAAACGTTGTAATGATATCTTATTTTGGAACGGGTTTTCAGAAGGGCTGATTGTTCAATAGTCAAAGAGTTTTATTTCTCGGCACCAATGTATTACAGCAATGTCATACATTATTTTTAAGTAATAAACTTACTTAAAAATAATGTGAGAAATTGCGCTTTGCTAACGTCCGTTATGCTTGATTAAAAGTTCAGCGTGTAGTAAAAATAAATCAAGTTAATATACCATTAATTTGTTTCAATCTAATCAGTTGATCTTAAAACAGTCTACAACGTGATTTCAACAGCTTACTAGCTCACTCAGAAACAAAAATGTGTAATTTTATCACTTAGGTGTCACAAAACTCTCTAATACCATATTTACCCTTCACACTACACTCCTATACTACTGTTACATCCTTTTTATCGCCCCACTGTTTTGCTCAGGCCTCCTCTCACACGAAGGACACTCCCATATATTCTACAAAAATTGTACCAAACAAAAAAAAAACCTACGTATAATTTCTAACCCTAGCAACACCGATCGTATACAATCTAACGCGACCAAGTACTCCAGTGTCGGTAGACGGACGGCCGAGGCAGGACGTGCATCCGTCGCGCATGAAAATAAATCGAATAATTTAATATTAATCGAGTTTATTAAGTTAATCGATTAACAAGTGCATAGTGCAGTGTATTAAAGTGATCAGTGTTTGTGTTTTGTTTTGTGGTTGTTTTAGAAAGGCGGTTTTGTAATGCAAGTATGGGAGAATGCAGTTTTTTTTTTTATATTAGTATCGTTGATAGTTATGTTGTCAAAATATTCTGTCTAATTGCGTATTTATATAACCAATCTATTGTTTTGGGATTAGATATTGAAAAACATAATTTAGATACATGAAGCTAAAGTTAAAGTTCAATCTTTAATCGAAAATTAAGGCTTATGTAGATAGGTTAAAGAAATTCACCATATACATATTTCTTATGATGAAAATGTAGTTTACTGTGTTGTAGTAAAGTATTTTTAATGGATACTCAATCTAGTTTTCCAGTCTAAATATTTTCACGCCAATATCACTGAAGCGTATAAGTTATATTCAACTACATTTTAGCTCAAATCTATACTATCTTGAACATCAGCTGCTCTAAGTTCAGATACCAATAGGAATAGGGATGTCTCATGTAATCCTGACCTTCAAAAAGTGCTGTTTTTCAGCCACTACAAATAAATGATATCTGATTTCAATAACCTATCCGTAGATTTGCTTAGGTACCTACTAGAAATATAAACTTACAATAGCCCCATACAAATGATGTCGAATTCCTATCTCTAGTAAGCAAACTAATAGACAGATATGTTATTGAAATCGGCAGTATATGAACTTACAAGTACATATAGAGATCATCTGTAAGAAATTAAGAATGAGACGAGAGCGCCGTTTGGTTAATCTGTACCTCTTTAACCCTTGGCCCTCGATTAAAATTAATTAGTTAATAGATACAAGATGATTTATATAGTGATAGTAATGTTCTAGTTATGCAAATGTAATCAATATAACTTGGGCTTTGAAATCTACAGTGTTAAATTTTATTCACACTATTTTCTCAACACTAGTAATAGCTTCTCTACTGTGAATCTTGAAAAATTCAGAAATCCGAAACTATTTACCGTAACTAGAACTTCTTAAAAATCTATATCATGGCCCAATTATAATAATTAATCACTTATTTTAATTGACCCTGTCAATATACCCATAGTTGAGAATCCTACCTCTACACAAAAACGTAGTTGACCTCACATTAAATTCTTGAAACAATCTGTTCATTCCAAATAAAACAATATTGACCTTAACCAAAAAAATGTTCAGAAACACCATAAACTAAACACCCAAATCTTATTTGTTCTCACTTACCAATAAATATTTTACGATGGCTTATAGTGTTTGTAATAAAAACCGGCCTAATGCGAGTCGAAATCGCATATAAAGAGTTCCGTTCGTTTCCTCTAAAACTAGTTTTCAGTATTTTTGCTATAGCGGCAACAATAATACATCATCTGCGAAACTTTCAACTTTCTTACTATGTACTATGAGATACCACCTGGTGACAGACGGACAGAGAGCTCTTAATAATAGGGTCCTGCTTTTTAATTGTCCTTGAGTACATTTCTATAGTGTATAAAAGGATAATCGTTGGTTTTGTGTCACCATTTCATTAATGTTGTCTCACTTTTCGGCGTGTTCACTTCGGCCCCACGTTCGCCTATCAAAAATCCAGGACTCCCCTATATTCCCCTTGTCGGACTGCGGCATTGTTCGAAAGAGTTACCACGGCCCTGGTACATAAAAGACCTACGACGGAACACGACGGTTTTTAGTCAGTAAGAGTCTGACACTCCCTCACCGCTGCTAACCCACAGCGGGAGGGGTCATTTGATGATTTTTGACGTCGTAAAAAAAATATAAAAAAGGGTAGTCAAATTTTACTCTTTCGGAACGGGACCCTAAAAAAATCGTGTCCAATCGCTTTGTTGTGACATAGACAGCTGATTGTGACTGTCAGCTGTTTAATACACGTATTTGTTTAACTCAGTTTCAAATTCCGAAGTCAGCTGTTTTTTTAAATGTTGCGCAGAAGCACGTTGTTAGTGTAAGGGATCGTATTTCTGTATATCAAAATTGTTGTCAATTCTTTATGAGAAATGACGTCACTTCACTTGTAAAACTTGGTCTCCGTTGTGTCTGTCTTTATGTCTGCGGTAAATTCGGGAACTGGCAATGACATGCGTACACTCTCTAAATATACACATGCATAACATATGATAAATAGACAAGAAAGGAACTACTCCGCGCACCCAGGTAAAAAGTAGTCCATTGTCTTCCTCATAAATGGGCTTGCTAAAACTGAAAAAAAAAATAATTCAAATACTCCCTGAGATTACCACATTGAAACAAAAATAATCTTAAGCTTTATAATATGAGTATTCCATCTTATCATATTTCAAAATCCTTGAAAAGGTCACAATACCAAACAAGAGATAACGCTCCCACATATCCATGATCCATAACCGACCCCAACGTCCTTTAACCCCAAAGAGTAACGAAAGATAGCAGAGATGCCATTATGAAGATAAGTCAAGCGCCTTCTAAGTCAAATACGTACGGTGGGCAGGTCATAACTAAAACCATTAGTTACGAGTGTTTGAGACATTTGTCAACGATTATATGGTATTAAAAATTGGGCGATTAAAGAAGGCATCAAAGGCGGAGAGTGTAACGTTCCTCATCCCCGGAACACCAGCATTTTGGCGCGCTACTTAGGAGATTTTCCGTTATGACATCTCTGTTAGTCATTTAGTTCTCCATGTTTAACCCTGAAGACGTCATCAGGCGTAGGTCCCCCCTCTTACTCCTACAAGCATTAATGAAATTTCTCAATGTGGGCAGTCAGACCTCATGCGAAGGTCACATAATTGACACACTAACTGGTTTTGTTTGGAACTCTGATGTATTCAGACCTGGGTGTTTGTATTTATGGAAAAACCGGTTTTTTTGTGTAATTGATTTTTTTTTCGTTTGTGGTCGGTTTATGTCATCGTGCGTTTTTTTAAGGGTTAAATTGTTGGAGACTGAATCTAGTCTAGTTAAAAGGTACAACAAGTTAGATAAACTGTCGAAAGGACATTGTTCCGGCTCCATACATGTTCTGCCTAAGAACCGTTTGAATGGAAAGTGACTTCTATAAACTCTTAAAATTATATGGAATCCTATGAAATAAGTTTTCACGAACGGACACTTCAGGAAACTAAAATAATTACGAAAAAAGTTAATATTTTGAGGTTATAAATAAAAAATAACCAAGCTTGCGTGAAATATCAGAGTAGTGTTATCAAACTACACTATACAAAATATCAACAATACTATGTACAGCTCTATATGTTCTCTTCTAGATCTAGGAAAAGACTACTCTACTAGATACTAGGAAAAGAGATAGTAAATAGTCAAGTTTAAGATAATTCTTTGACAATGATCATTTTATAAAGTTGCATTTTCTGTCTGTCCCTTTGAATGCTTTAGATCTTTAAAACTACGCGATGGATTTGGGTGCGATTTTTTTTTATTTTTTTTTAATAGATAGAGTAGGTCAAGAGGAAGGTTAACACCAAGGTTTTATATTGCCACCGTGCGAAGACGGGGCGTGTGACTAGTTTTCATAAATGCTTAGAATTTTTATGAAAAACAACTACCTAAACGCTTTTGCTTTCAACGTTACGTTTCTTAATATATAGTGAATCCACTTTGGATTTGTGATAAAACGTATCCAAAATGGAAGAGTTCCATTCACCACAATTCATAAAATATCGATATTATTACGATAGAGAATTATTTATTTAAATGATTGATACTACTTTTATATTAGACAGTTACCTAGCTATCTACATGCCATAAGGCGGGAATCGAACCCGCGGTCTAATACCAAGAAGGTACAGACCATACTAAAAATGTCATTACCACACAAAATAATTTAACAGTTAAAGTAAGGTTTACCAATAACAATGAAAGAGGTTTTCGAGGATGTGCAATAAAAACAATATTTATATTCAATTAAAGGTTTTTAATCATCAATATTTCTCAATAATATATTATCTAAGAACTGAGCAGGGGGTTCAATTGAGTTTTGGTATCTCGCCCAGCTTAAATACCAGATAATAGTCATTATGTGGGCACAACAGCCCACTGTTCTACGCCCAAAGATACAATTGCAACAGTATGCCTGATGGTAGGAGCTTCTTACAAAGTACACAATTGCGTCCAACAGTGCATTGCATCTTATTATGCTCGACTGCTTGAGACCAACACGTCGTACATATAAGGTCATGAGCTTCAACCTGTAATAATAAATACAAAAAACATTAGTAAATATCAAGTAACTTGCAATTGTGGCAATTGATTTGAAAACCGAGAAATTGTGTGCTTATGAAAACATAAGTAGGTAGTAACATTCTTATCAAAATTAGAAAAACACTTTCGTAGACCACTTACCATACGGGGAACGGTCCATTGTTGTATGCAACGAAGTATATCTTCGTTTTCTAATACCAAAGAACCTCCAGCAGATCCACAATTTATACAATATACTATATTCTGCATCCATTGTTGTAATTATAATATAACTAAATTCGATCACAGACAGAGCAATATCCGAAAATGCTAGTAAAATCCAGTTCTTCACACAAAGCCGAGTCTACCAAGTACGCAATCTAATCGGAGTCCGTAATCAAGCCAAAGTTGTTAGAATAAAACCATGAAACGCATAGAAAATCACAAAAGAAACGATAGTCGCAAACACCCTTTAGGGTATATATGTTCTGTGGTCGCAAAGCTATCAAACTGACTTCTAGCAAACTGACTGAAGTACACCAGTGTTGCCAATTACGAAAACTATAATCCTACTCGAGTGCCAAGCTAGAAATTCGCGATTTCGCTCAAAACCATCTTAAAACATTATACAAATACTAGTTTTTTTCTAGCTAGTCAGTTTAGGTATTTAAATGAATAAAGTGTTAGCAACTAATTTTAATAACCGACTTCGGAAAGGAGGTTCTCAATTCGATCCGTATTTACCGAAATCCCGAAAACTTCCGAAACTGGCAGCACTGGCCGACGGAAACATTTTATAAGGCATCAATAATTGTGACCCTACTTTTTATTTGGAATTTTTTTATTTGAAGTGTCCGTGGAATACTAAAATATGTTTCAAACAATATAAAAATAAATAAAAATTATAGTATAATTTATATTCACATCGGTTCTTAGGCCAAAATTGAACAATGTCCTTTGCCGGTACTCTATAAATTAACGCTCAATCCTTCTCTGTGTGAGAGGAGGCCTGTGCCCAGCAGTGGGACGATGATGATGATGTTGATGACTAGAACATAATAAAAATCGCTTTTTAGTAAGTAAAATTATGAAGAGTATGTTTGTTTGAACGCGCTAATCTCAGGATGTGAAAATTCTTTAAAATCTCAGATAGCACTTTTACCGAGTAAGGCAATATACAATTTTTTATCCAAGTGCATTGAGTAGTTCCCACAGCACAGGGGTGACACCCTGGTAGAAGCAAGACATTTACAAACAAGCAATTTAGTCATATATTCTTGACAAATTCTTTACATTATCTCCTCATGTGAACATTTTGTTTAGTTTCCAAGATAAACTTAAGACTGCAGACACTTAGATAACGTTGTTTTTCATTATTATTGTAGTTTTATTAACTAATTATATAAAAAAACTTTGACGCCACATCCTCTTAAGTAGATGTAGGATAAAAACTAGACACATTTCTTACCTTATACGAGTAAATGTACCTAGTTCTTGTATAGATTTATAGTGTAGGAAGTTATTCTTACTATTTTTCTATTGCTATATAAAATGATAAACTGGTCCCCACGGTGTCACCAATGACTTGAGACTTCTTGTACCTGGATAAATTATTGTATCCTATATGTTATGTTGATGCTAAACTATGCTATTGCCAAGTTTCATCAATAATAAAAACTGTTCCGTAAAAGTATGAGGGTGTGGGTTCGATTCCAGGTGGGCAAGTACCAATGCAACTTTTCAAAGTTTGTATGTACTTTCTGAGTAATCTTAGACACCAATTGCTGATAATAAGGTGAAGGAAAATATCTTTAGGAAACCTGGACTATATAGTCTGAAATCAGCAACCCGCATTGAGCAAGCGTGGTGATTAATGCTCAATCCTTTTCCGTGTGAGAGGAGGCCGCAGCTCAGCAGTGGGACGATAAAAAGGCTGTAACTGCAACAGCAATAGTTCTTGCGTGAGAGAGTAACCAATATATGTACATATCAAAACTTTCCCATTTATGATATTAGTGACTTAACAAGCGACACGTCCCGGCTTCGCACGCATAACTTTTCTTGTAAATTACTGTATTTATTGGTGAAAACTATGAAAATAATTCATTCAAGTTATTGAGATTTTCTTTAATAGAGACGCGGATACCCGCCGTATTTTATAATACACTAGGTTTCACCTGCGGTTACACCAGCGACCCAAGGAAAGTTTTTACCTAGTTAAAAAATTGCCACTAGCCTTCCTCGATAAATGGGCTATCTAACAGTCAAAGAATTTTTCAAATCGTTTCATTAGTTCCTGAGATAAGTCCATTCAAACAAGCATACTCAATAGCTTCAAGCTTTCAGCTCAATTAGTTCCTTTGCATAATGATGTTATAAACTTTTATTATAATGACATGAACTGATCACTCAGCCTAGAATCTAGACCTTATAGCTTATGTACTGTATTGTATACTTTACCTATATATGTCTAGGTATGTTAATCATGAAGCCATTGTCCAAGGTGACAATGATTTATACGCAAACCATTGTTGATTTCATGGTGCTTTGTACGACTAAGATTTATTATGGGAATGCAGTATCTGTGTGCCATCATCACGATGGAATAAACACAAATATAATAATATGAAGTTATTCTAGAAAATATTTACAATCGAGCTAAATAGAACAATAAGAAACGTATGAATTGTCAGCCATCTTCTCATTGCAATATTTTAAAACGGTTGAGCCGATCTATGGTGGCCTATTTAGTAAAAACACCAACCTCCCAAGTACGAGTGTGTGGGTTCGATTCCATTTCAGGCAAAGACCAATGCAACTTTTAATTTTGTATGTACAATCTAAGTTCTTATATCTTGGACACCGATGACTGATGGTACTGATGGTGAAAGGTGCAGGAAAACATTTCGAGCCAACGTGGACAATAAAGTCTGAAATCAGCAACCTGCATTGAACAAGCGTGGCGATTAACGCTCAATCCTTCCCCGTGTGAGAGGAGGCAGGTGCCACGCAGTTCGACGATAAAAAGGCTGATGATATGATGATGTAGGTAACAGACAGACAGACAATCTCTGTATTAGAAACTATGACATAATCCTCAAATCTCCTTGACATGGAACCGCAAATAATAACAGCGACTATTAAATAATAGTTAAACCGTCTTCGAAGTAATCAATCATATTTGTACGGGTATTACCTGGACATTATGCTTTATCAAAGGCTCTGTCTATTTTGATCCAAGGTTTTAAAGATTTTCTGATGGCTTTAATAAAAATATCATCATCATCTCAGCCATAGCACGTCCACTGCTGAACATAGGCCTCCCCCTTTGATCTCCACAGATACCTGTTGGAAGCGACCTGTATCCAGCGATAAAAATATCTAGACTTTTGAAATGTCTCCCCTTTGCATCCCTAAATGAGAAAGCATTGTAGCTCTTTAAGTATGAACCAATTGTGATTTGTTATATGAAACTGTAGGTTAGTTGTAAATAAAAAAATGTGGTAAAATAATCTGGGTCACAATTTTCCATGCTTGTACGAGCGAACACTTTTCAGCTTACCACTAACGACTACCATTGAACACAAGGAAACATTTTTCTGCTTGAATCTTGACTAGAAAAATCGGCCAAATTAACATTTGCTGTAATTACAAACTTTTCTAAATGCTACTGAGTAGGTAATTTATATACAAACTAGTCCCTGTATAGGGGCAGTAGTATGTCATGTACTAAAATAGCTTTTAGTCGTCTATTACCCATGAATTTTTTTTTCGATAAAATAGCCTTAATACTCAAACATGGATTAAACATGGAAACTTAACATGGATTCCTATTGCTGAAACGATTTTCAAAATAGGGTCACAAAACTTTACCTCTTTACTTTGTATAGATTACATAAACAAAGTCGTTTTAGATATCAATCTACCTACAAGTATATGTAAACAAAGTTTCAATTATCCATTCAAATGACAACGTGTTTACATACAAAGACTTATCCGTTTTCCTGCTTGTAATCTACTTATTTACATAATTCCTGATTTGGCGCGAATCGGTGCTAGATCATCATGCTCTTCAAGGTGATTTGAAAGAAACTGAGAAATCCTGTTGTTTTTAAGCTGTGTTTTGCTAAGTTTCAGTATCTGCCTAGCCATTTTCCTACTATTTGGAGTCCACTTCTACTTCTAGTTCAGTAGATACTGGTCTTCAGTGGCGAAGGGTGGTTTAATGAAATAGGGAAGCCGCAGCAAAAAAAAAATGGGGGGGGGTACTCAAGGATGGGGGGAGAGGTAATGGAGGTAATTTCTCAGTTCACCTTTTAGCACTGACTGAGAGACTGATAGTTTGAACATGTTTTCTCGAGGAATTCGGCAGATTATTAATATCTATAAAACTTTATTATCTTTAGTTAGGTATAGGTATTAACTACTAGAATCTGAGAAAAGTTGGCACTAGAAACAATACCTTTTAAGTATTTAATTTACAACGGCCTGTTAGCCATTGATATTTATCGTAGGTATGTTTCATAAATCCGTCAGGACGTTAGAAATTTTAATATTGACGTATTATTGGTAGGTAATTCACCCGAGCGGCGTGCCCGAGTTTTATAACACGTTTTTATTCTCAAAACTTAACCTTGAAAAATAAGTTCCTTCCTAAAGTAAATAATCTATCGGAAAACTGTCTAATGCGATAAATGCTATCCTAGTTAAGTTTTAAAAGTAGGTACACTAAAAAGAAACCTGATGCAAACTGTCTGCGTATCAACATAACTCATTTCAAAGTAGGTCCCTCTATTTTTTTCACTACACACACTTTACTTGTACTGAGTACCAGGCCCAGGTCACAGTGCGATTGCGGGGATTAGTAGGGAGTAATGATACTGCCAACTACTTAATCAGTGTTGCCAGATGATGATCTAGCATTCTCCCCAAATCTCATCCAAAATCCCCCCAAAATGTTAGTCTTTTAAGAAAAAACCCCCAGTAATTAAAAAAAATATTTAATTGGAAAGCTTTGGGAAGTTTATTGTAAAAGCGTAGGTATACATTGACCCATGAACGAGTTGCTTACTCTGTGGAGGCGAGTAGCATGTACAGCAAGATTATGTTTATTCCTAGTATTTTTGCTATGAACATCATCATATCACATTTGATCAAAGTTAGATATGTTTTTACGAACGTACATTAAATTTTCAAAAATGTATTGAGAAGCAATAGTCAGAATATTTATTTCTTTGAATTTCTCTCTAAGAGAACAGCTCTTATCTGTAAAATAAAAGTATCATCGTTCATCGTCGTTCTCCGCACGCAGCATTATTGTGATACCTACTGTGTGTATGTTTTTGTGTGGTTCTATGGTGCGTTCAAATTAGGTAGTAAAAAAGTAATTTGGTCGCGTTCAGTCATAAAACTTTTTAGAAAAATCCTCCAATTCCCTCCAAGCCAATTTTTAATGCCCCCGCTGTTCCCCCCAAAGGATTTCACCCCCCAAAAAATCCCCCGTGGACAGAAAATACCCCCAAATTTGGGGGGAATCCCCCCCATCTGGCATCACTGTACTTAATCAAAATTATATACTTGGTGAACACAAAAATTATCAATTCCCAAGTAGGGTCATTAAATCGCGGAGAATCTTAACACCGCGATTCAGGATTTGCATAAAAATGCACAACGCCATCTATGTTGATATAATGTAACTAAAACACTTTAACATAAAATATTGTACACACACGAACTATGTTATTTCTAAATGATACATACACTATTCAATTAAGTAGTACAAAGAACAAATTGTTAATGGTATTATCTAAGACAAAATAAGAAGAATGAGAGTGAATTTGTCTGATTTGTTTGTTTACATATTTGAGAGCTCTAAGCGCTGTCACTCGCGCGTAGACAGATATAGCTACTCTACTCTTGACGCGTTCTTTCTCGTTCACTCGCGAGTTTTGATTGGCTGGAACCCGCTCCGTGAGCCGGCTTACCGCTCGCCCTTATTTTGCGAACATCGCGCGGCGCGGCGTGGATGACGTCACGCAAGCGTAGTTTTGTATGGAGGAGGAAGCCGCGGCTTGTTTAGTAGGAGCAAAATGTTTCAAGTAATTTATAGACGATTTTTTTACGGTGGTAGGCGTTTTGTTATACCTACATATTTAAATTGTGTGGTTTAAATGATTATATTAATTATACCTATACCTATATTATAACTTATACCTATGCTTCTTTCTTGAAATTCGAAAGGGAAGCCGATGGGAATCGGCTTATAAGGACGCCTCGCCACTGCTGGTCTTTTAATTGCCTGCCTATCTGATCTCCCCAACCCGTTTATCCTTGCAACTCGAGGCCTATTAATAAGACTGGTTATTAGACTTTCTGCTGACTACCTAAAAGTCTAAAGGTGTACTTAGAAATGCTAGCTACAGTGCTTAACACACTACAATATAAGAACATCACTCTATATTCGTCCAGAAACTTTCTTGACTCACAGACCCAGTTTTCTAAACGTGGCAAATATAACAGCTCGACAATATGCCACAATTTCACTCACCGGATATGCATAGAGCCCTCGTTTTGTCACTAAGACGAGAACACACAAATTAATCATAGCACAAACATACGGTACAAATATAACTATGAATAATGTCTTTACAGAAGGATAATTTTAAAACGAAACTTTTAAGTTATCATTACCAGAAATCATCATAATTTCAAAGATATTAGAGTAGATTTCTATGATCTTTACCTTATAACTATTTATTACACCTGGTTGGCGCAGCACGTCTTCTTCTTCCTTACCTTTCTATCTGACGTCATATTAATTTAACCTATTAATAGATCAGTAAATTAAAGCAAGAGATTTATTACCTTAAAACTAGACAAGTAGCAAGTTTTCCTAAAACCGTTTTTATGAACCTTTCGTTATCAATTCAGGCCTTTAAAAAACTCAGTATAATCAGACGGGTCTCCCGAAGGAACATGTTTCAGTTTTTTTACCTATTCCAAAGGGTTTAAAGCCAATGAAAAAAAAAAGTCAAGTAACGATAAAGGCAGTACTCCTTTCAAAAAAATACCTTAGAGAGTCTGACACATCATAATAGCTTCTCAAAACATATCATTAGATCCTAAAATAACTATATATTACTTAATAAGCAAAAACTGTCTTCCCAAGTAGATATTCTGTATAACGCAGTAACCGACCACACAAACTTAGAAATGATCTAACTGTTCTGCTGATCCACTTATCTCAATTTGTATTGTGACGTCACCGTGTGGATGATGGCGTTGAACAATGTTTTATTACTGTTTTTAAGTGGTGATGTGTTTTCTAGAGTGATAAGAGATTTTACGATGTTTTGCATGGTGTGGTTTTATCCTTTTCTATGGGAAATGATCTAATGTCCTAAAATCCACCATGTTTCTTCTTAAGACCTGTATGTAGCAGGGCCGCGGTACCTCTTTCGAACATTACTGCAGCCCGTGTGGTTTGACCCTGGATTTTTACTGTTATGTTATGTGTAGTTGACAGTATCCTGTACCAGGGCCGATTGAATAGTGCTTCTATTTGTGCAATAAAATCATTTCAGAGTGATAGACTTCGGCATTTATTACCTGTTTATTCTGTAGCTCTTTTTCAATTGGGTGACTATATTTATAACTTACAGTAAGCATTTTTCTTCCTTCACTAAATAGGTAGGTAGGGCCGGAATAATTAGGTCCATGGAATTAACAAATATGCTACAAAAATCGATAGGCATTCATTTTAAAGTTCTTTCCATGTCAAGATTATTATGTCATATTCTAGCGACAAAAGTTCTCCTGATTTCCTTCAAAATTTTACCAAAATCTTCGCTAATTCATTTAGACACATTAGGCGTGTCCTTGAGACTTAAAAACCAGCGGAGCATGACTGTATCGTCTGCCTGCGACTGCGCACATTGTTACGATTCACGCTGTTACATCAGTTGGGTCATTTACCAGTTTTACTTGGGTTGTTTCTTCTTCTTGTTTTAGATTTGCTGTTTACTTTTAGGTTTGCTAGTGTTCTTCTTTGGAGAACTTGTTGTACTGTTGCCAAAAATAGGTTACATTTCCCTGGATCTTATCTATGTCGCCCATCAATCGCCTCATTTGTTTTATCCTAAAAAGCTAACAAACTTTTGCTTTTTAGATTGTTACATTTTTTTTTGCTTTAAGTTGTATTGTCTCCTAAAATGTAAGCACTAGCTTCGATGGCTGTGTTGGCTAAATGAGGGTTGATGATTTCAGTTTTTGAAACGTGTCTGTTAATATCCCGGAAATTAAAACAAAATATTTATAAAAATATAATTTGCATTAACGACTCCAAAAATTTATGGCTTAGTCTAAAGCTTTTTTTCGCTGCGTTTTAATTAAAGTTTTTCCAACACTTATTTGAATTTCAAAGTACTCGCGATTTAATTTCAAACTGTAAAGCATAAAGGAGTCGTTATAAAATACAGTCTTGAGAGTGATGTCATTCTTGAAGGAACACCATAAAATACCAATAAACAGCTTGTTGAAGGTCTTATGTGATCTAATCTGCATGGCACCCATGAATAAAGTAAGTATAACTATGTCAAAGTAGAAGATGAAACCAAAGATGATAAAGTAAAGAAGACACGGCTAGAAGAGATGCATATAAGGACAGTCACTTATAGAAATAAATAAATTACTGGAAGA
Source organism: Helicoverpa zea (assembly GCF_022581195.2). Taxonomy (NCBI): domain Eukaryota; kingdom Metazoa; phylum Arthropoda; class Insecta; order Lepidoptera; family Noctuidae; genus Helicoverpa; species Helicoverpa zea. The sequence goes on from NC_061479.1 coordinate 2,829,646, forward strand.
TAATTAAAATTATTGAACCCAATAACAATGGAAATGAAAGTCATAGAAATAATAATTCCATCAATGATATTTTTTTGATTATTATAGAGAAATATGATGCCTTTCTCCGTTAGAATGCTATTTCCTGCATCTGATCATGGAATGATCATTATTGACACATTCCATTGGCCTCTCCTCAGTTCAAACATAAGGAAATCAGTGAGTTTCATAATCCGTGCTAATTGTTTACCAGTAAGTTTTTTGCGAAGATTAGCATGTTGTATTTGCATAAGCGTTTACCAACTTTTACCGTTTTTTTTTCGTATGTTTTGTTTTTGTGTTAACCACTTGTAAATGTGTGCAAGAGTTTAGTAAAGGCGTTGTTGAAAGTAAATTGTATTGTAATGCTTTTAATACATAATCATTACGTTTCTTATCGTTTGAGGACGTAAGAAGACCTCTTTTGAGTTAATTATCTTCTTCAAATGAATTTGTTTGCAGAATAGATTCTACTGTAGTTCAATGGCCTTCATTTTTTTCAGCATTGTTATTTACTTCTATAAGATTTGTTCTCACCATGTCCACTTTAAAATCGGCTTATTCCAATTTTTGAGCATAATTGTCTCCAGAAAGTCCTATGAAACTATGTAGACTGTTTACTTCTATGCTACTATGTTTTTTATCATCATTAACTACATGGCCAAGTTTAGTTATGTGGTCACTTAACCGTTTCTGTCCACCCCTTACACAGAATGACCATGTTACTGAAATAAATTATCAATTGTCATTTACATAACGTGTGCCATCATGCAATGTATCGTGTTTATAATAAACAGGTTTTATCATCGCATCTCTAATATCGTGAAGAGTGCTAATTTGTGGCACGTCAGAGTTTGCTTGTATGGGTAAAGCAAGGTGTGTGTTGTCAGTTACATCATTATTGAGGCCGTTGTTTTCTTTAAAATGTTCATCTGTGTCTGTTTTTGCTAGGTCTTGTTATGTTTCTGCATCATCGTCATTGTTTTTGATATTGTTTGTTATCTTTAATTTAATGTGATCCTGTTTTTTTTAGCCTTTCACGCAATGAATGCTTTGTTTTTTTATCTTTATAATTATTGTCATTTCTTTAGAATGTTATCTTCTTGTAGCAATTGTATGACAGAACTCTGACCTGACGATGAAAACTGCTTAAAAATTTTTCTTTGTAAGTTTCAGTGCTATCTTCTTGAAATAGTCCTCTTCTTCAGTCCCACACGATAACAAAATCCTTGTTTGCGCCTTTACTCAGACTATTGAACACCGGCTTGACATCATCCCACTTGACAATTTTAAAACCGACTAAACCATCATTACGGTACATAAAACCAACATCATTTAGAGCCGTGATAGCAATAACAATAATCTTAAACACACTGAACCAACTGAGACAATTGGCCGACCCACATACAAAGATAAAATTTAATTACGCACCAGCTATATGCGTTATGAATATGCACGATATGCAAAAAAATATGCAAAAGTAGTTACGCATGATGGTGGGCGATGAAAAAACATAATTGTTGGTTCGTAATTGTTGCATCATTTTGTATTATGCAGTATGCAATTAGGTTTGACGAATGAAAGTATTTGAATATTATTTTAATTGTACCTTTAGGTGTTGCATGTTGGGGTGTGGTGTAGGAAGGCGTTAAGTTGCCAGTGTGTCAATGATCAGAAACTTTTGAGCTTCTGGACTCTGGAAACTAATAATAGATAGTCCGATAGTTGACTGACGGTTTATTTGAAGGTAATCGTGAATCCAAACAAACATTGTAGCTGTTCTGATACCTGGATCCTTCTAATGTTTGATTAATCTTTATACTGATTCATTAGCTCGATAAAACTATTGACCGATTCAGTCATTTTGCTGGAGCTAGTTTGCACTTCGATGTAATAAAATGTTATGTTGTGATGTTTAGAAAATGTTTCATAGTAACTAATGGTGACTTCGCCTTTCAAGAGCCTTTGACTTTGGGCTGCTGTTAAATGTTCACCACATTTTTGTTTGTTATGTATTTAAAACTTTTGGCAGGATGCACCTAATAGCTTACCCTCGTTAATTTCAAAGCATTTGTGACGAATATGGGGTGTTCATGGTACCGTATCACCATAATATTGGCATGTTACGTGAATATTACCATTGATTATTACGTCATGGTTGTGATCTGTAAAGGGAGTCATGATAACATTTATTTAGGTTCAAGTTAACATACATTGTAAACTTGCTTAAAATCATCTCTTTTAGCACAGCCTTTCTCAACTTCATATATGTTAGGGACTACTTCTTAACTTAATTATAGAATAACGCAAAGTTTTTCCTTATTATGGAATATTATTGCATCTTTCCTTATCAACAATAGTTTCTCGAGATTCTTCAATATATGTAGGTACCTTTATTCTTTGTTTTATTTGTGTCATTAGAAACGTCTACTCCTGTTCAATAACATCCACTGCTGTGTCGCTGTTATTTCACATCACAAGACTCACAATTTCCATTTATATCATCTTACATTTTATCCCCCTATACGTCTTCCTAAATATAAATTTATATTTCTTCTAGAAGTTCGAAACCTACACAGCATAACCTCCCTAGGTAATAACTGGCCATGAAATGACAAAAGCAATTGGATAATAAACTATAACATGAAGTCATATCCTAGTTACACCTCATTCGAGACTTAAGCACTGTTCTTTTGTCATTGACGCCCACGTTTGGTCCTGTAAACGCTCAGAATATAGGTACAGAAGATCAGCACCTATATTCTGAGTGCATTGATATGAACATTTTTATATCCATGTCTATATATATATATAAATGAAACCCGCTTTCCGTTATCACGACATAACATGAAAACGGCTTGACTGATTTGGCAGAAAATTAGAAGGGAGGTAACTTAGACCCGGGAGAAGGTTCTAGGATAGTTGTCACCATCCGGCTACGGGACGCGGGTGAAATCGCGGGCGAAAGCTAGTTTCTTACAAACTTGAAGAATTTGTTCGTTTGCTTACACGCTTATGTTAGGAACTAGTAGTCCGATTATATAAATTTTCTCAGTCTTAGGGATTGTTCACACCAAACGTATTGTCCGCCGCTGACTGTGAGTATACTCACTGTCTGCCCCAGTGTGAACGTCGACTCAATCTGCAGTACGCGTACTCACCAAGCCGACAATAGGCTATAGCGTACGATGCGCTACATGTGTGAACAAAAGAATAGGCTCTTGTAGGTTCACACTAGATGCGTACGCTGAGCGGCTGACTATTCTACACATAAAAGGGCTCAGTATTTGAAGTTGCTCGTAGTATTTTATAAACGATAAAACTAGCGTAATTTATTTTTTTCAAATCAGACGTTTTACTGATATTTCAATTAAATGATGCGCATTCAGATAGTTGCCATTTGCGAAGCTCTAGAGGAAGACGAAAATAATAAAAAGAAGAGATTGTGGGTACATCCCTTAAATTTGAAGAGATGTTTTCTTGGTCAATTTCATACTTTATATTTCGAATATAGACTTTATCCAAATAAGTTCAAGAAATATTTTCGTATGACAGTAAAACATTCGATGAGTTACTATCTTTAATACGTTTAAGTTTATATAAAAGGGACACTAATTATCGACGTGCTGTACCGAGGCGCGGCGGTGCGTACGCGGCGGAGCGGCGCTATTCGGCAACTGCGTCCGCGTAGCCAATCCGCGTCCGCCGTGCATAGTCGCGTAGTAAAATAATCGGCCACTGAGAGTCAGCTACAACATACGACGTAACAGCGTATAGTCGGTTCGGTGTGAACGACAATTTCAATATATATGGAAAAGCAATAAACTGCGTAACGCGCGCTCACAGTCAGCGGCCGACAATACGTTTGGTCTGAACGATGCCTTAGATAAACCATTTGCCGAGAAAGGCGATTGGCCAAATTCTATCCGGGTGTGCGGAGTAGTTCCCAAAGAATGCGGCTGAAACCGCTGGTGGAAGCTAGATGTTATTAGAATATAAATATTTTTAAATACTCCCTAAAATTTCGCGAGCCGCAAATTCGGGTATTTTTAAGCCCATATTATTAAATTCTTACTTAACTATGATCCTAAAACACCAAGATCAAAAGATTTTCTCGTCCACCTTGCGGTTAATCTACATTCTAACCAGAAACTAGTTACTATAAACATTATATCTACAATCTATATCTAGTAAACCGATTCCATCAAATAAACCGCAAACAACTTTCCATAAAACGTACCATAGACACGCTCAATACGGTAGTTTATGTCAACCGCAATCCAATATGGCGTTATGATTTCCCGCGCATGTTTCCGCTTGCATCCGGTTTGAGACAAAGATGGCGGGGCTTCCTGTAAGCCCTGTAGCGGTGTTTCTTTATATGGATGGTTTAACTGTAGTTTTTTTTGCAAGTGATTTGTATATGTTTAGTTATGTATTTTTGAACGGTATCTACAGCTGATCGAGTAGGGAGTTTGAGTCGTTTTTGGGTCGTATATCAAGGCATTTTTGTATAAACTTGTGCCTGGAGAGTTTCGAAGTTTGCTACTATAATGCATGTTATTATAATGTTCTGGTATAGGTACACCGCTGATACGTTAATAGGTTCCAGGCAGGTTATCATTGAAGTCACTTCCTGGCGGATACCTTGAAGTGATCAATTGATCATCAAAGGTTAGGATCGCTTACCTATATTTATACTTTGGTATGTAATATATTTCCTTCATCAGAACTTTAATTGGCAATTGGTAGATTATCATTGCACTGACACTCAAAAGAATTCCATTGAATTGATGAATCAAAGGATAGGATCGCCAACATGAACCTTTCGTTTTCTATCTTGCCCATAGTTAATCAATACCAAGCCTTACAGCTACAGAGGTGGTAGACATTTTGAGTTGATAGAAGGCTGAGTACTTATGTACTACATATTAACATTAAGAAAACAAGACTAACTAAAATCGTCACTTCCCCAATTAATACAGCACACAATTAATTAGTAACTCATAACCGGTTACCACCAGATCCAACCAGTTGCTACAAACGGAGAAAATCGAGACGGAAATATGGTCGCGGAAACGCACGCGAGATCCGAGATGAAAGTCTATGTAATTATGTTGTTTTTAATTGATTCTTGATATAAATGGTGAATGTTTCAAGTATGTTAGGCTAGCCCTTTCCTGCGGTTGTGTAAGATTTTTTTGAGCTGGTAAATGTATAGTGTTTTTCGTCTTGGTCTGAGAAAAATTCTTGCAATATTTTATGTGCGAAAGTGATTCTGTCCAGTTTTCACGCAAAAACGAATGCATAGATTTTAATTGGAATTCGTACACAGTCAATTAGTCAAGAACCACAGAAAGGAGATACATTTTCAACTAACTTCTCAACAAGAAAGAGGATTTTTCAATTCGTTTTTTTTTTGTATTGTTACTTGATTTCTCGAAGGAATTGTGAGTGCACCTGTGTCTGCGCAAATGCTTGTGCACTACATATAATATGTCCTGCGCAGTTGGCTAATCTCCTTACTTGAGAACAGCCACCGTAGCCGATAATCGGCTTGTAGGACGTCACATCACTCGATTTCTCGAAGGTTACAAAAACATAGGGCTCAAAGATTGATATCGATGTGTCTATTGATGAATAATTCATTTCTTCACTTCCAAGTTCTTTACTCGACCAATAAAACAGAATCCACGAAAACCAGCTAAAAATAAGATTGTGCAATACATTTAATTGCTTTTTAATTGTCAGCCATTAAAACATACAGCAAGCGACAGGTGACATACCATTGCGCAAGTGTTTACTTATACGACTCACTTTTACTTCGGAAATTCTCACTGCGATAAAGTTTTATGAGCTGGTCGGATAGACTTTCGTATTTATTAAGGTCTGTTAAAGTTAATATTGTAGATACATATTGCGTTATTAATTTATGAATGGGAATTTACACTAGTTGTTGCTGTTGGAGACTATAATATGAATGAAATGTAACCAATGGTCTTCTAGATTGGTTTCTGAAGCATCATCATTCTCTCACTTTCCTGCTATACATATCATGGTGATTCTCTCACTTTCCTGCTATACATAGCATGGTGGTGGTGTCAGCTTTCCTAATTTTCCTTCTTCACTTCGCTCTATCTATGATATCGCTCTCGGATACCTAGCACTCCTTCAATATCTTTCGCCACTACGTAACGCCATCGTCATACGGTCACGTCAAATAACTTTCCTTCTATCAAAAATATTGCGGAATGGGTTTTTATGGCTCTACTAGGCTAACCAAGGGGTATTGGTTTACCCTGGTTGAGGAGGTCAGATAAGCAGTCGCTCCTTGTAAAACACTGGTACTCAGCTCTTCAGCCTAACTGGCATCCAGTTAGGCTGAAAGCCGACACCAGCTTAGGTGAGAAAAGGCTCGGTAGATGCGGTTTCTATGGGTCTGAGGAATTAGTCCAAACGAGCTACAGCGGCTTCGGCCATGTTACTCAAGGGCTCAAGGAGGAACAAAGATGGGGTAGACATATACAGCCTTACTACAAAAACTTAAACATCTGTTGAACACTTGTCTAAAAAAAGTGTGGTTGCAAAACGGACCTTATTGCAACGTCAAAGTCTGTCTTTTTTTAGACAAGTGTTCAACAATCGTTTAAATGTATTTGTGGTACGACGGCTTGTCTGTAGTCAGGTAGTTTGCGAGCAGTCTTCCAGTTTAACAAAACGACTGCACTCGATTACCAACCGCGCGAAGTCGTAAAAACGTTAATAACGTTATTTTAAGTAACTCTTAAGTCGGTCTTCACTGTAATTACCTCGTTTGAGAAGAAATTAACTAAATTAGCTCTACAAATACTAAGGAAGTTTAAATGCAATTGAACATCTCAGTTTTTTTCTGTCTGAGTCTATTTTGGAAATGTTATGAAAATGCTAAAAGGTTTTGAGACGTATGTGGACATAATATCTTTTTGGAAAAAATCTAGTATCTATGTTGTTTTATTAGGCAGACAAACTTTCACAAGTGGTATCACCGGCGTGCCATGAGAAAGGGCACCCAGATAAAAAAAATGCCTATAGCCTTCCTCGATAAATGGGCTTACACTGAAAAAAAAAATCTAATCTATGTAGAAGTTCCATATAGGAACTCTTCAAATCTATACTAATATTATAAAGCTGAAGAGTTTGTTTGTTTGAACACGCTAATCTCACCCCACCACCACCTCATCGGAACTACTGGTCCGATTTGAAAATTTATTTCAGTGTTAGATAGCCCATTTATCGAGGAAGGCTATAGGCTACTTTTTATCCCGGTACGGGAATTAGTTCCCACGGGATGCGGGTGAAACCGCTGGCAGAAACTAGTTTATAATATTAGGAACCTATATTTGCAGAAAGACATTGCTAGATAAAAACTTAAGTTACTACGAGTGCCTCCATGTCAATTTAAGAGATCATTTACTTTTCCTGTTTACAATTCCAGAAAAGACTATACAAGCAATGTCTTTATTTAAATAGTACTTATCTATCTCCCTAAAAAGACCCGTAAAAGTGTTCAAACACTTTCACAAAACTCTTATCTGGCAACAATTTGGCCATATTTAGAACTTTTCGAAAGTGCGGGTCAGGAACTTGGCTAGTTTGCTTGAGGCATAAAGTATATTGCCCGTCTTTGCTTGCGGGCATTAGAAGTTTAGACAAGGCTATTGTTAGAATATACTCATTACTAGCTTAGCTCATCTTAGTTAGAGGAATGTTTGAAAGAGTCATCGTGACATTGGATTGCAAAGGAAGGACCACCTTTCTGAAACAATGCTGGTACCATCCATGTTTCGGCAAGATCTAGTTATTATAAATTCGCGATTTGAGGTTTGTGAGTTTCTGTCATTGTTGTGTTGCTCAGAATATAAAAATATCCTCAATTTGACACTTCAGAGCCATTAATAAAATATTTTGTTTTGATTGTCCTCTTTGGGCCATATACCATCAGATTCTCGTGTGTATTTCATCTCATTATTCCTCGTGCTTGCGCTTGTGACGTCACTCGTGAGTTACCATTGAAAACAATCACACACTAGGGCTTACGGTTTTTTCGCGTTTACCCCTTTCATATAAACATGTATGCCTGTTATTGCTCACAATACAATACCTCTTTTAGCTTTGTCCTAGCTCAGCTCATTCCTCTTTCATCTTACTCCATAACCAATACTGACCAGTTAAAGTCGTGACTTCGTGACTGACCCACGTCTAGTGACTGGCGGTGCTAGTACATGACTTATTTACTCATTACTATATTGATATTACTGTAATAGACTGGGTATGAGTTGTGCAATACGTTTGGAAATAGCTCGAGTAAGAATTTTGGGTTGAACGGTTTATAAAAGATATTGTAATGCTCTTACTGAGGCTCAAGTCAACTGGGTTGAGGAGGTCAGATAGGCAGTCGCTTCTTGTAAAGCACTGGTACTCAGCTGAATCCGGTTAGACTTTCCCAACATAGTTGGGAAAAATGCTCGGAGGATGATGATGACTTAGGCTCAAGTCAACCGACAATATAAACGTCTGTTTTTCATAGTAATCAGTGGTTTTCAGAAAACTGATGTTGTCAATGAACTTGGGTCTTATAATGACACAAGAAATGAAACGCTATGTATTGCTTTGTACATCTATGTCTGCGTAAATGCTTGTGCACTATAATATGTCCTGCGCAATTGGCTGATCTCCTTAGAGAGAACGCCTAAGCTGACATTATTATTTAACCTGCAGTCTTGAGGTCGTTGGTATCGTAAACGTCATTCAGTACTTATTGATAAATTACCCGTTCATACATCAGCAGATCATATGTAACTTTCTTCTGAGCGTATTGTAAGTACGAGTTGACGACAAAAAGGTTGTGTTACGCATGTCGGTATCGTGTTACCTACATGATTGGTCGGCGGTATTGTTAGTACATTTGTATTATGATATTCTCATATTCATTCATCATTATTTTGCTTTTCATATTTGATTAATGCATGTCCAGCGCAGTGACTGTGGGTCTGGGTAAATCCCTCTATTTTTCGGCTGTGACGACTAGTTTCATTTGGAACTAGCACATAGACGTAATATGACATAAAAAAAAATAACGACATCAAAAATCATCAAATGACCCCTCTCGCTGTGGGTTAGTAGCAGTGAGGGAGAGTCAGACTCTTACTGACTAAAACCGTCGTGTTCCGTCGTAGGCCTTTTATGTACCAGGGCCGCCGGAACTCTTTCGAACAATCCCGCAGCCCCGGACATTATATGACATCTTACACAATTAAAGAAGTGAAAAGACGATAAAAAGTAAATATTATGAATCAAAAATTATAATTTTACCAACTCACGTCGCGATCAAAACCACAGCCTCCAGTTCACTTACATTTTCAAAGGCAGCTGAAATATTCAGCCTCTGAATGTTCTGAACTTGAGGAACAAAACACTCTCAGCGTTCAGAATCTGAAGCACATTGGTATAGTTTGTAACGCTCTCTGCGGCCACAGAGTAACATTATAGTCTAACCGTGCAGTAGCAATATTGTGCTTTAATACTTTTTTGAGGAGTCTGTTTAAAATGAATATAACATATACATCAGTAATAATAATTTTATCAAATCACTGCATGATCAAAGCCACGGCTTCTAGTTCACTTACATTGTCAAAAACAGCTAAAACATTCAGCATCTAAGTCCATGGAGAGCACAATGACTAGCGGAGATGTCATAATGCAAAATCCCCTGAGCAAGTAGGGCGAAAACATGCGGTGTGCAGGGGACGAGGAACGTTACTAGCTCTCTGGCCTTACACGCCTTCTACGGAACCCGGCCATTATTTTCAAATAAAATCACCAACAAATCAAGTTAAATCTCTGACAGATTGATTTTGATTTGACAAGGAACCCAAACGATTCGTTATTTCTAGTAACCAATCACGCCTTCCGTACGTTACTTGACCTACAAGAAGGCGCCTGTCTTCCTTATGGCATCTCCGCTATCTTTCTTTCCTACGTGTCCATGTTCTGAACTTCAGAAACAAGCACATGGGCATTGTTTGTAACGCTCCCCGCGGCCACAGAGTAACATTATACTGTAAGTGCAGTAGCTACATTGTGGTCGAGAACTCTTTGACTGATGGTTTATTTGACACTGACATGGTTAATAGGGATTTTGTGTGATTTATTTTGTGGTTTTGGCAAAGATATGTACGTATGTTTATTGTAGTGTCATTGTTAAGTTATAAAAGATGATGAAAGTCTTTCTTTTCAATGATTCTATCTTAGGTCAAAAGTTATTTATCTTTCTACTCGAGCATTCCATTGTCTGTGATTTTAAGCCAAATGTTTTGATTGCCTTATCTAATTAATGTTTTCTTCTACTAGTTTTTTTTATCTAGATCATTCAATTTATCTTCATCAATGGTTAAATTAGTTAGTCCAACTTCTATAAACCCTTTGACACAATTATGATCATTAGTCTATCTAAACCCAGCACTGCTTTACACAGGCATCTTTTCACATAGAAAAGCGTTCAACTCCAAGCTTGCTTTAGTTGGATTGTCATACTGCATAAAAATAATCTGTGGCTGTAGCCGAGCTTTCAAATGTTCAATGCACGTTTACGCGAGGTCAATAGGACTCAACTGTGTGCCATTGTAAATGGGTGACAAGTTGTTTTGTGTAGGATATAGTATGTGATACAGTAGCTGTGTCCTCAAAAGTTTTACTCATTCTTTAGGATATGTTTAATATCAGATCAACAGATCGCATTGTCCTATTTCAGGGCACGGACCTCTTCTCAAATGAAACTCTAATAGGATCAGTTGTCCGTCTGTCGATCTGCCAAGAGACTTGACTCGCACATTAATTACTAAAACTGCTGATACAGTAGAAACTCAGAGTATTTACGAATATAGGTATCCATCCTTAGAAGCAGGGACTGAAAACGGTAAAGGTATAAGGGTATGGTCAACGGCGGATCCAGGGGGTAGGTCACAAGGTCATGACCCCCCCCTGGGCCAGGTTCAAGACCTAAGAGGACCAATAATTGAAATGGTTAAACACGATGTTTTATATTTTTGTTATAAGTACTTATAAGATAATTTTTATTCCGAGTGAATAGGTAGATACCTACATAGTTACAGGTTGACTAGTTTTGCTGAAGAATTCGTGCTCGCAAAGCTCGCTCTCTATTCTTTATTTACTATTTATCCGTACCCAAAAGGAGGAAACGGGACCCTGTTACTAAGAATGCGCTGTCCGGGTCATCTACATTACATGCTGTATCTCATGCAGGGCCGTCTTAACCTATGGTGCAGGGTGTGCGAATAACCTGGGCGCCTCGATATCTGGAAATTATGAAGAAATTACACCCGTTCGATAAGGAAGTTCCATATTGTATCATGATACTGACAAAAAAGTCGCCTTCGCTTTGTTGGATTGATTATTTTTAACTTTAACATCCTCAAACTAAGTGAAAAAATTCTATATCGCTACGCTCGCGAGTAAATGACTATGTCTGTGCTGTATTTCGGATTGTTTATTATTTTTATTGACGCACTGAATCAACGAACGCAATTGGCACTCGCTCTAATCATGGTTCCTTTTTATTTTTACGTAATTCCCAGTCTGATTTGTGAGTCTTCAAACAAATAATTTTAAAAAGTTCGCGCTCGCTGCGCTCGCGGCTACTTGTTGCTTTACAATGTACTTGATCACGTGCTTTTGTGTCGTAAGCTCAAAAAATTTCGCGCTCGCTTCGCTCGCGCAATATTATACAAGGTGTTGATTTGCATTTGTGCCATACGTCAGGAGGAGGACATAAAATACGTATATAATCGATTGGAATTGCAGTAGGCAGGAAATATCTAATATGCACTGCTTTTTTTGTCATTGTAATGTCGTAATATTTCAGAAGTAATCCAATTTTATGAATAATCGCTGCGTATGCTTTGTGTGAGGGCGCAGCACGGTTTTAAGGCCAGTAACATACGCGCCAAGTTTAAATACGGCTAGATGACATTGACGGAATTCCGAAAAAAAAAATAAATAAAAAAAACGTACCAATTTTTTTTTTTATTTGGGTTGAGAATCCTTAGCATAATTACACATCCTTGAATATGGCACGGATGCAAATCAACAGCTTGTATATACCTTGCCTTGATAACTTCATAAGTCAAATATAGCAAAAAAATATATTAATGGAGTCCTCAAAAACAAAACAGTTTGCGCTTCCGACTGCTTGTTACTTTACAGCGCTTTTTAAAACTTATGAACTTTTTATGTCCCAAAATTTAAAAATTTGCGCGCTAATTTTTACAATAACGTTGTCCTGTTTTTAGTTCTTATTTATATTCCTTGTAAAGTACTTCGATCAGTATGTACTACTCAACGTGTTTCAATAGATACATAGGTGGCGCTTGGGTGATGATTGCACCCAGGCGCTACATGAGCTAGAGACGGCCCTGATCTCATGAACCCTTACCAGTAAGTAAGACAATTGAAGTTTTCACAGAAAATGTTTTACTGTTGCTGTTGCTGTACCTACACAATACTTTTCAAACGTTTAGTCTTCAACCTGAAAAAATTCTCGCGCTTGCTATGATCGCGCTTTCTTGTATTTGTGCTGTATATTTGTTATACAGCAAGAAAGTGTTTTTATCTACTTTTAGTCCTCGAACTGAATAAAAATTTTCGCGCTCGCTTCGCTCGCGCTTTTTTCAATTTCCCATCTGTGTTTCATCATCATCATCATCATCATCTCAGCCATAGGACGTCCACTGCTGAACATAGGCCTCCCCCTTTGATCTCCACAGATACCTGTTGGAAGCGACCTGCATCCAGCGTCTTCCGGCGACCTTTATGATCATACCATCTGTGATTATGTCCAAGAAATCGCGTTCGCTCAGCTCGGACCATTTTCTACATAAAAACACTTTTTTAACCTTAGTCCTCGACCTGAACAAAAATTTTCGCGCTCGCTTCGCTCGCGCTTTTTTGTTTGGCACGTCTGTGTGGTATTAATACGAGAAATTGCGCTCACTCTGCTCAGGCCATTTTCTACATGAAAACACTTTTCTTAACATTCGTAAAAATTTCGAACTCGCTACGATCGCGCTTATTGTGTTTATACTACTACTTTTAATATTAAAAGAAACATACGCTACAATATAATACTTTTTGTGACTTGACCACGACTGTGTGACCCCCCCCTGGCGCCGAAGCTGGATCCGCCCTTGGGTATGGTACGGGTATAGAATTACGATACAGTTTTGATTTATGGGTATACCCAAAAAGGTAGAGAATAACGGTTGTGGTACCGTTAAAAAATATACCCTTACATTACTAGTAACCGAAATAATTTTGGTACCCAAAAAAAATCTATAAAAGCGAGCTGTCAACGTCATTTCTTAACTAGCGCGGGCGGTAAGATACAAAGAAAACCTCAATTTTATTATTTTAATATCTAAAAAAAATAATGATACCGCAATATTACGATACCAAAATAAACCGGTACCGTTTCTTTAAGGTATCGAAATTTAAAGGTATAACGTCATACCGCTTACCGTTACCACCAGTATTTTTTCGGTTATTCAGTCCCTGCTTAGAAGACATTCGAACTAGAAACATAGCCGGACCTCTTACCTCAAATATATTATTTGACTTATCTAACCGAATTGTTTAAAACTAGATAGACTTCAATCCGCTAGGTATATCCAGCTGAACCTTAAATAAACGATGCCTAAAATAACATTACGCTTGCTCCAAGAATACACCAAAGAGATAGTATTATTTCAATTCATACGAAAATCAACAGTCCTCGATTTTCACCACAATACATCGTTAGTACTATAATAACCAGCCTTTCTACCTGTCTAGTGTCTAACTATTGTATGGTTGAAGTAATCCAGATATTTACACTGGCTTTGGTCTTCGATTTTATCTGTCATGGGTATTAATATGCTGTTTGGAATCCGAGGTCCACAGTGTATTCATAACCTCTCTCGAAATCAGTAGGTAATATATCTACACTTAACATAATTATAAAGCTGAAGAGATTGTTTGCTTAAATTCGCTTATCTCAACTGGTCCGATTTGAAAAATTCTTCACTTTTAGATAGTTCCTTTATCGATGAACGCTATAGGCTACATTTTTAAGCGGCTTCACCAGCATCCCCTGGGAAACAGTAGCTTCCTCGATGTAACTTTGTAACCTTCCTCGATAATCATGCTATCTAACACGAATATTTTTCTTCAAATCGATCCAGTACTTCCTAAGATTTAAGAATTCCACAGACAAACAAACAAACTTCATCTTTATAATACTAAAGATATAGTTCCGCCTAGGAAACTGTAACACTATATCCATTGAAGGCGAATTCCGATTGCACCCTTCCACTTGTCACGGGCTGCTTTCACTCGAGAGAAAACGGTGGTGTTTGCTGCATAGTGCTAGATATGCTATGAAAGATAGGACGGGCTATATATTTTGTAGAATAGTACAGTTATATTCGCAAAAATCTTTGTATGAAATGTTGTGCCTATATTTACTTGTTTAGTTAGTATAACAGTCTCTAAAACTAGTATAGACAATAAAACAACAACTTTTGCTCTAAGGATACCCAACGGCAAAAATAAGACTTGACTGTCCATCTGCCTGCCACCAGGTTGTATCTCAAAAAACGTAATAGCTATTATAATACAGTTGAAATCACAGATGATGTATCATTGTTGCCGCTATAAGAACAAAATAGGTACTGAAAACTATTTAAGCGCGAGTAGTAGATCCTATAGGGCGCATTTGAAACCACTGGTAAAGGCCAATACTGCCTATCACCTATCATCGTCTGCTTAGCCTTTTCCAAGTACTTTTTGGTCACATAGGTATGGGCGATTCTCTGTAAGCTCGTTCAGCTCCATACAATTTCTGTCCGGGCAATTTTTTTTTAAATTTGACAAAAAACCTAGTCCTATGCCAAAGAAAATTAACTATTTATTTAGTTAGACAAGGAGGCCCACTGAATTTGTACCTATTTTCCGAGTTATTAGCGATTTTCCAAAAAATCATGACAGGGGACTGTTTGAGACATCAGGGGACTGTTTTGAATGTGAACAGAAATCCACATTTTATTACTTTTCTATTATCAAAAGCCATATATTTCGGGTTTTTATTACCGCAAGCATGACACGATCTCGCCAAACAATCCTCATTATACCGGTCGTAACATAGATCTTCCAGCAACTCCTGGTCATTGTTGTAAGTTAATATGTTAGCAGTATGAAGAGCGCTGAGCTTCATGTCTATGTTGCTGTGAACCATACAAAGACGTGTATTGCCATTTTGAGCGTTTGGTTTGACAACGCATTTCTTTCAACTGCTTACTAATGACGTCGCCGGCGAAAATGTCGTGGTGGGCCTAGTGGGTAAAGAACCAACCTGTCAATTATGAGGGCGCGGCTTCGATTCCAGGTCAGGCAAGTACCAATGCAACTTTTCTGTATGTACTTTCTAATAATATCTTAGACCAGTGATCTGTTTCGGATGGCACGTTAGACTGTAGGTCTCGGCTGAAATTGAACATCCTTGGCAGTTGTTACGGGTAATCAGAAGCCAGTAAGTCTAACACCAGTCGAACTAAGGGGTACTGGGTTAGGGCACGCTACCATAGTGGCGGTAAGTCCCCTCTTTGAGGAGTGGTTCGGGAGGAGCCACGGCGCCTTCATTTACCGCATGACGCAGATCCTTAGCGGACACGGTTGTTTTGGGAGGTATCTGCATCGAATTGGTCGGTCGGTTGTGACACCAGGGCGCCACGCCCTGGTGTCACCACTGTGCGGACAGCTTCGAGGACACGGTGGACCTCACAGTCCAGGAGTGCCCTGCATGGGAAGGGCACCGCCGGGTCCTCGTCGAGGGCGTCCGGCCCTGGTTCATGCCATGGTCCGGGGCGAGAGGAATGGGAT
The DNA here is from genome assembly GCF_022581195.2 of Helicoverpa zea. NCBI lineage: Eukaryota > Metazoa > Arthropoda > Insecta > Lepidoptera > Noctuidae > Helicoverpa > Helicoverpa zea. The sequence continues at coordinate 2,845,633 of NC_061479.1, forward strand.
GCCGTCGACTCCTTCTGCGAAACAGTCATGCTCGAGAAGTAGGCGGCGCAACGACAGAGAGTTCGCACCTCTCATCCCGGCTGGACCAGGTAGTCACCACGGGCGCCGGGTTGTACGAGACGACTCCCGGCCACCATAGGCGTGGGTCTGTGGGCGATGAGTTCAGATGGTTCGTCGTTCCTGCGTCTTTTTAGACAACCGGCCCGTGTCGGTGGCGTGCGTAGTTCCACGCGCTCCTCAAGTTGATGTCAGCAACCCTAGCGAGGCCCAGCAGGGCGTAGGCCTGCTGGGGCTGCGGAATTGTATGAAAGAGTTACCACGGCCCTGGTACATAAAAGGCCTACGACGGCACACGAAGGATTTTTAGTCAATAAAAGTCTGACACTCCCTCATCGCTTCTGACCCGCAGCGGGAGGGGTCATTTGATGATTTTTAGCGTCGTTAAAAAAAGCCGGTTCCACGGGTAACTGGGTTGTGGAGGTCAGATAGGGCAGTCGCTCCCGCCGCTCTGCTTCTCTCTTTTTTTGTAGTAATTCCTCTCCGGATAGCTTCTTCTTTTTAGGAGCCATATCACGTGCGTTCGATCAGCCTGTGTAATATAATTCAAGTTCATAAAGGACAAAATAATGCGATGCAATGACAGTTTGATTCTTAAATTAATAAAAGAGACTAGCGAATAAATTTACACAAATAATTCATGAAAACTATTAGTTAAAGCAATACGCAAAATACACAGTCCCCTGTTTTGCTAAACAGTCCCCTGCTGCGTTTTTTTGGCAAAGGACTGTTGCCAGAGGACTGTGTATTTCAGTTAGATTTCACAATATTTATGAAACCGATGTCTTATAGTTTTTTAAGAACCTACCGATCAATTAAGGCACAAATAATGTAACAATTAACTATAAATAGAGATAATTTAAGTAATTAAATTACATACAATTATTTACCAGAGGCCTGTGTGTGGTAGCAGTCCAAACGCTTGTTCACCTCACAAATGACGCTCTAACAATAAACAAAATGGCGTATCGTTACCGCATTTGACAAGTTTGCCAACTTCACAACAATTGCATTTCGTTGCACTAATAAAACGATTGTAAAATATTATAATTTTTTTTTAATATTGATTTAATTTTTTGGCAGAGGACTGTATTAAAATTCTCAGGACAAAGTTTACAGGAGCTTATTAAAATGAATAAAGTTGTAATGAGTGCTCGTTTTACGAAAATAATATAATTTCATTATTTTTGTTTGTGATATTAACTGCCAAGTGAATGTAGTTTCATTAAGTTTTTCGGAAATCGCATTTCTAGGTGTGAATGCAGTGAAAGGGACAGCCAGGGGACTGTATTTTTAGAGCTTCTATAACGTTTAGAAAAAAAATTAAAGTAATTATGGTTATAAAAACAAAGGGCCCATGAATCTGCAGAGTTAAAGTTTCATAAAATGTGAAAAAATCGGTCCGGACAGCCGTTTACGAGCTTACAGAGAATCGCCCGTATAGAAACTGTGCCAGTGCTGCTGGAATAACGTAAAAATTAAATATTGCTCGCAAAATCTGCATATAGCATAGCTTGAGCTGCATGATGCACTTCCCAGTATAATTGGTGATAGCTTTCTACTGTACGGGATACTAGCCGACCGAGCTGCGTTGTTTTATATCTCCCTGGTACTTGCATAGTTCTTTTGGGGATAAGCAGAATTATATGGCGGAAGCTATGTAGGCCCTTCCTTAAATCTACCTCAGTTAATGCGAAAGTGAATTTGTTGTTTGTTGTGATTCTAAGGTTTAGTGTAAATTACCCTGGAGATGAGACTATAGACTTCTTATCCGGGTGCGCAATCTGCTTTAGAAACTGGTATAATGGTGTTTTGTTTTAATCTTTTAACATAAAAAACTTATATAAAAAAAACCATCGCAATAGGTAGATTCATCTAATCATATTTATAAAATTATATTTTTTAATACAGCAACTACTTAAAAATAAGTGCTATTCATTAAAATTATAAATAATACGCTATAATAACAATGTAATTTTCCACAAAAAAAATCTTGCAAAAAATAGTTACGTACTTAATAATCACGTTCAGAACCTGTTCCGATAGCGAGTAGCCGTGACCTTGAGTATCGAAAGACTTTGAACCTATATGGGTCATAAATGAACGTAATTAGGACCGGTTTGTAATCGAAGCAAGAAGCTTCAGTAGTCAGACGAGAGATTCTTAAGTCAGTGTGAAGATTTTATGTTAATTTTGTTCCAAGATGTCTGACATTGTTAAACTGTAATATTAGGTGTCTGGTTCACATTCATTCACGTTTTACCTTATATTTCACGAGCACATTTTTATAATACCTACCTATGTCATGGTTTTGTGAGATTAAGATGAAAATTAAGTATTAAGTTACAATGCGTATATTATAAGTATAAAGGAACAGTTCGTCGCCGTAATCTTTATACCGTGTGTGTGATATGGTATTTTGTCAACATAATAAAATTTTCACAAAGATCTGTACCAAATATTAACAATATTATTAATCAACAGCAGTAACTTGCATCAAAAGCCTTTAACTAACAAGTGCCAAAAAATAACAGTGAAAAAAAGTAACCCGTTCCAACAGTGATATTAGTGCCGTGATAATCGCCAGTGAATTCGGAACAGTGCAGTTTCATTCTGGATATATGAATGTTGCGTATATTGATGCTACAATGTGAATATGGCGTTCATTGGCCCGAGGAACAGTGCGCCGGTTATCAGGGATAGTCTGCATACCCCGGCTTATGAGGTGAGACAATAGTTATTATCAATAAAATTATATAGGTATATCATTCAGGAGACAGTAGATGACTAACAGCCTCACAGGTCGACTAAGCAAAGAATAGTGGCTTGTTGCACTGACAGCGGATCAAGAAATCGATCGAGCGGACGTTTAAATGACACATGTTTTCTTTAGACCCGAGTTCACTAAGAACACAACATTCTTAACTTAAACTAATACTTTTAGCAACAGCAAAAACTTGCATCAAATAAGTGACAAACAGCCACACAAAAGTAACAGTGATAAAATAACATGTTCCAACAGTGATTGTAGTATCGCTAGTGATTTCGGAACAGTGCAGTTTAGTTGTGGATATATGAATGTTGCGTATATTGATGCTACAATGTGAATATGGCGTTCATTGGGCCGCGGAACAGTGCGCCGGTTATCAGGGATAGTCTGCATACCCCGGCTTATGAGGTGAGATAAGAAATAGTAGTTAATCTTTATACTTACTTTATTAAAATATAAATCATTTTAAGGAGACAGTGGCTCAGTGACGACCGCACAGGTCGAGCAAGCAGAAATTGAAAACAAAGGGTCAATTCCTTCGTTTCAACGATTCTTTTTAGGCCCAAGTTTACTGATAACGTAAACTTCTGTTTTCTTAAAACAACTGTTTACTATGAATTTTCACGTTCAGTTTTCCAAGTAAACAGTTTTTTTTTTAAATGGCCTTGGATCAACTAGAATTTTTGTTTACATGGAAATCAAGCAGTGAAGAGCAGTTTTAAGTCCGGATAATGTCTTCGGTGAACTTTAGCACATTACCTACATAATATTTCTATTTGGATGCGTATAGTGGCAATTATTTACGTAACTCTATTGTAAAATTGCTGAATCACTCCGTCTAAAAATAAAACATACGGAACTGAGAAAAACGATGTTACAAGATAATTATCTTCTTCGCAAATATCTTTATTAATAAAGTACTAGCCGTTTCATACTTAACTTTACTCGCGTTCCGTAGAAACTACTTCTCCTGCCTAGATATTATATGGCCTATGTCGCCCTATGGGCATAGTGAAGCTTCCTAACAGTGATTAAACATCGTGCGTATTTATTCATAGCACAAGCTATTCAATAACTTACCATGGGGCTAAACGACAGTATGTGAAAAAGTGTCCCGACATTATTTCAATGTGTAATTAATTTTATGACCTGTAAAAACTCTTTCGAAACGTAAGCCTTGCACATTGCATGTCTCTAAGGAGTGGATCTTATGAAAAAACAACGGGAAGACACTCCATAGATTCACTTTTATTCTTATGTTAAATTGCCCTTTGAATTTCAGATCCACCTCTTTCAAACAATCCCTAAACTGTTTCGCTCTTAAAGCATATTAAATAACGCGAGTCCAAGTTACTTACTACTTAATAATTACTTCATCAAGTTAATACACAATGAGTTGCCTTACTTAGGCGTCCGTCGTGACTCGAATACTTCTCGTTAACGTCAGACCTAGAGTAAGCGCACACTACAAACTTTTAGTCGGCCGATAGTTGGTGTGGACTCATAAATCAGTATGAAGATGGAAGTACATACATACGTAACAACTATCAGGGGCTCAATTCTGCTAATTTAATAATGTGTCAATTGGATATCAATTGAATCTCAAAGGTAGTTTTAACCTTTGCGCATTCTGTTAATAATAGATATGTATAAAGACCAATCGTTTTCCAATGGCATTCGATTGGTTTGCCGTTGGTCTGCCAACTGTCTACAATCGTAAATCAGTTGTAGACCATTTGAATTATAAGTGAATCAAAGAAAAAGATAAGAACGTTCATTTAAAACAAAAAAAAAAAACGGAATGTCACATATGCTTCCATCGAAATTGAGTTGTGATTGAATCTTAGTTGGATATCAATCTCTCTGGTATTTGTCCGGTATCAGACCGACTAGAAACTATGCTTGAATTCACGAACAGTCGACTGACTGTTTAGTCTTCAGTGTGCTCGTACTCTCAATTAAATAATTACATTCGTTTCACGGTTCAGGTGGGGTTGGTTACGGTTGTTGCCAATAGAGGGCACTGTTCAGACGAAATTATTTCGTCTTTTCGGTTGGCAGCCTGTCGGGTTTAGCCTTTCAAGGGGTATCGTGTTACCTAGTAGTGTAGTTAACTGGGTTATTGAGGTCAGATTGGCAGTCGATTCATGTATAAACTCTTGTATGTCGTTGTTATGTAAGAACTTAGCTTCTGCCAGCTGTTTTACTCGCGTCCTATAGGAAACACTGCGCGCCTATAACATCCTTCGATAAATGAGGTAATACCTATAGTTCCTGAGATTATTGGAAGTTTAAGCTCGAAGACAAGCCTTTGGCTCCGTAATATAAGTATAGATAGATAGTCAAATTGTTGTGTCTACTTCAGCAATATACGACTGAACAGGTTAAGCTATATAAGGGAAGGCAGGAACTAGGCCAGGCAGATGATTATTTCTTTACTTAAAAGTGTTGTTTTGATGAATAAGTCTGATTATCAATGCCATATCTGACTATGGAGGCAGACATTGATGACTAATTCCAATATTATTCCGAAGCACCAAACTTCTAACACTATATTAGATAAAACTACATAACATCTAAAATATTTTGTCCATCTTCACATACCAAAACACAATTTAATTTGCATAGGAATGGGCCCAATGGAGCAGTAAATTGTCGTTGATACCCATAACGTGGTGCCTATGGTGGTCAGTCACGCTATAACATCATATGGCCCGGTTTTATAGAAACCGAAAGTTATGACAAAATTCGATGGGTTTTAATGAATTATGTTGGGTATGAGTGGGTATATTAATAAGATAGATAGATAGGCTTTAAAATATATAAGAGGTCGAATTGAGAATGTACCTATTCCTTCTTTTTTAAGTTGGTTAAAAATGTAACAGTAAAGGCTCATTCTTCATAGATGTGTACGTATAAATTCATAGCAAACAGTTGTTTTAAGAAACACGGCTTTGGATCTTATTACACAAAAATTAAATAGACGTTCGACACGTGTTAGACGTCTGTTTAACTGTTTTTGCAATAACACCGTAATATTTTTGAAGGCAGCGCGGTTTTGTTAATTCTCTGTCATTTTTAGTTCAGTATCCGCTTACTAACTTTGCATTTCTGAAATTAGCCATTTGACCTCTCTAAGCATGCTCAAAATAGTGTTTAGAAGTCAGCTAATTGATAAATCAAACTAACTTTTGCAAATATTGCAAAAGCTAGTTTATTTTTTATTTTAGTCATGATAAATAGAAGAACAATATCAGAATGATATTATCTTACGAGGCATTAAGTGATTTCCTCAGAGAACGCCTAGAACTTATCCTAACTACTAAAGTTTGTGAATACATAAAGCTTCACTTAACCTACTTTGGTCTTGTCCGTTTTATTTCTGATCCCAGTTCATTTTAGTTGGCTTATTCCCCGAAGTTAACTGGCAGATTAATTTCAGAAAGTAAGTGTAATTATTTTTTTTGACGTCCCTATACATATGTATCTAATTTCGGTTGATGCCCCATTGGGAAAGGAAAACCTTGACTCACACGTGGTGATCAATGCTTGACATCTTAGTATGTAAACAAACATTTGGGTAGTCGTGGCACTATTGATGATGTCAATATCAGGATAATCTGCTTTACCAACAACTATGTTGGGATCGCTCCAGTTATCCTGGCATCCCTATACCCTTGGTACGACTGACTATCGAGAGAACACATACGTAAAGTCTGTCAAAGATAGAGATCAACACAATAGTTCTGATAACACGCTACGCCAAACTTCTAGCTCCTGACTAAAGACTGACCACTAAACCAAAGATGTACAAACGACAGCCGTTAAACATACGTACCAAAACACTCAGGAACTCAAACGATGCAGCAATCAACATTCTACATATATATTAATCACATTCCCAAACCGGTCCAAAGAAACCGAAAGCTCTGAACGAAAGTAGAAAACCTTCAACCCACGCCGAGCCATTCACGTTTTTGCCCTTTAAGAGGTCAATATTGCTCTAGATACGGTTTTAGAAGTGTTAAATGTCAAATATCAGCTTAGTTAGGCTTTGGTACGGGACCTTTTTGGGGTTATGTATCAAATGGGTTCTAATGGGACCCTGTGGCTAATACTCCGCTCTAGCTAATAGAAAAGTATATATTTCTAATATTACGGTCGATAATCCCCATAGTTATCGAGATTCCCATAGTTACAACAGCGCTCCGGGAGGTGTGTCCCGCACCCGAATAAAAGGTAGACGGTAATCATGTCGAGTGGAAGGTTGCGAAATGGCTAACTTAATAGGTCAGTAGAAACAATATTTTTTGAAGTTGTCTAAGAACCTGAAAATAACTTTATATGTTTGAGTATCATGCTTTCACAGCAAAATGTCTCAACGAATTTGCATTTTTGGCCTTAAGATATATCGAAACTTGGAAGGTGTTAGAACGGTTAAGTTTTAAAAGAACTTAGCAAACACATATTTTTGTTTGGATAATTTGGTGACAGAAAGAGCAGCCGAGAAGCCAATAGTTTAGAAATGGTAAACAAGCTAATACACCAGCCTCTTAAAAACAAATGAATTTCAAACACATCGAATACTATCTCACTTAACTCGCCTACACGAACCACGTACATACGAGGTTACACAATACACTACTCTTATGTCATCGGCCATAGCTAAGCTATAGCTATTCATAGATATATATATTATTGTACCTATTGTATGTATAGATGTTTATTTAAGTAATGATTTGAGAGCCGTTACCGATGTCGGTTTGAAAGTAAATAATGATGTGGTGGTGGCGTAATTTGCGTGTGAGTTGGCTGTTGTTTTGGATGGATTGATTTCTTTGGGAATGGCATGAGAACGGCTGAAAGTGAAGGAGACAGCAGTCACGTCCTCCAGATCGAGATGTTCATTGTCATCATTAACGGTTGTTGTTTTATCATCGACATTGATTTTTCTTTGATTAACTGATGATAAATTATATTTATTTTGCAAACAGGTAGCAATCAACACTTTTTACGTTAAGCATATTTTTAAGGTATTCTTAACTTGAATAGAAACACCGAAAAACTCAAGTGATTCATTTAAAGTCTGAACATAACATAACTGCAGCATGTATGAGCAATGTATGGCTTGAGTCTAAAAAGACCTGTTAAGGTGAGTGTCACAATTTGAGCTTTTACATGACCACGATTTCTCTAATAAGCCTACTTAGTTTTAATTTCTATCTACAATAACATTATCCATCTGCCATATAAGCCGAATAGTCAAACATACTTAAAGATATTCCGTCTTCGATCCTTTTCATTAAGTCCTTCCGTCGCGTCGATCTCGTTCTAAGAATTACTAAACAGTTTAGTATTCAGCCGGTGCTCTTACATAGCTATGCAGTGTTACCAGTCGTTGCTCGCATACCATTGCCGTATCAGATCGTTATAGTCCTAGACGATATTCAAATTCGATTGATTGCTTTTCGAAGATTAAGGATTTAGTTGGAATTTGGTTAGGTATTGGCAAACTTTTGGTATTTGCAAACAGTTTGTTCTTATAGAAGATGTTGATTCCGGGAAAATAATGGTAAAGTTAATATAATAATGTAAGACAGAATCATTATCTGTTTAGCCTTTCCCCAACTAAGCAGGCGTCGGCTTCCAGTCTCACCTGATGCAGCTGAGTACTAGTGTTTTAAATGGGCCGACTGTAAGAAAGACTATTCTTCTTCTTCTTAGCGTTTATCCCGTCTTGTGACGGGGTCCGCTTTCCATATCTTTTTCTTCCACTTCGCTCTATCCAGGACATCTTATTCTTCGAGCTTGCAGATTTTAATCTAATACATAAATATATCTATGTTTATACTCTGATATCTATACATATTGAAAATGATCTCAATACGCAACAAAATGCAGCTCGCACCGAACAGTTTTGTCCACAACTGGTCTGTACAAACGAGACGGCGTTATCCACCGACGCGCATACCTTCAACCTTATTTGTAAAACGTTTGTCATTGTTGGAGGCGGTTTGTTTACCGGGTTCTAACTGGTAGTTAGTGTCTCTTGATTGTGAATGATGTCTTGGTAGCATTTTGAGATTTGTATTTTTAGCATCTTCACTGGACTGTCTTACTCTCCTGTTTTTCTTCATTGTATCTACTCCTCCTTCCTGTCTATGCTTGAGGTTGTGTATTCAAATTGTACTTGTGATATTTTATATTTGTGTGACCTACCAAGTCCGATTAGGCTCAAAACAGATATGCATATAATTAACGTTATTACGTTCACCAACTTTTAAAATTTTTGATCTCAAAACTAATATATAAATTAAAGTAGCTATCTTATGGCTACCAACAAACACTTTCAGACCACCTCAGGAAGGATTCATTCAAACCTCATTAAATGAAGGATTAAAAAATACAACAAATTCCTATAACCCGAAAATCTTAGCTGACACTAACTAGTCTTCATTACAAATTCCATGAACGACTGGAATGTACGGCAAGTGTCGAAAGGCCTCTCAGAGTAGTTTCGACACGCCAACACGCAGTCTCGTTTCGCCCACAATAACAGCTGATGTCTTCGAAATATTATGTCTTAATATTGTATTACAATTGAATGATAAAAAAGACAATGAAGATCAAATGGATGACGAAAAAGAACTGGTCCTTTTGATGGACGAGGTGATACATATAGGTCAGTCATCCCGTGATAAGCCACGGCTTGTCAACCTGGTTAAATATATTTTTTATTTTTATTAATTACTTTATAGTTTATGTACACACACAGAATACAGACAAGAAGAAAAAATAGAACACATAGTATATAGGCACAGCTTATTTCATTAGAAATCTCTTCCAGCATGCCCGTTATGGGAGAGTTAGAATAAGAAGAGATGCATATAATGATAGTTCAACAATACTCCACCTTCAAAAGTCATGTTAATTACATGTTTTAAGATGAGTGATATTAAGAGTCAAACACAAACGTGGGATATTGTTTTCCGAACCAAACATAGCTGGATTGGCTAGGCAGATGATGATAATATTACTAACAAGAATCATTGTGGGCCCAAAGAATTTGAAAATTCTTCAAGTGCTGCTAAGGTTCATAGTAAAGTCTTATAAAAGAAAAGACATTCTAGAAAATTACATTTTCATCATAGGCCTCATATTCATCATCATTCATACACTGTTGAGTGTACTGTCGATGGCTTGCAATCCATCCTTCTCTATTATTACATGCACACTATTTTATGCATCTTTCCCACAGCGTTATGCAACGAACGCATTTTAATCTCGTCAGAACCGAAACAGTTTTTTAAACGCAATTTTTAATTCACCAGCTGATTAGCAATCAGTTTAACTAATAGCGGAGAAAATTGTTCATTATTAAAGGCGATAGAAAGTAATTTGCAACAGTTATGCATGTGAAGCTGGTAGGTTTGAATTTGGACTTTATTTTGTAGGTCGTAAAATTGATGATTGTGTAGCAATGTTGATAAAGTCGTTAGACTTACAACTGCTATGTTGTTAACTACAATTATATGGAACTGAGGGTTAGGCATTTAGATTGTAGCAATATTAGACCGTAAAACAAAATTGTCTAAATCTGGTGGAGCTTCTATATCTTAACTATATCATTTTCTATCTTCATCTTGGGCACAAGCTCTGTTACATACACGTACTCGGTATCTAAGCGACACCCAATCTTTATTTACGCCTTCTATTCTTTACTTAGAATAGTCGCGTAGCGAAGTCCCATCTCTGCAACTACTCCACCTTCCATAGTATAGTATCTCTTCTCTAATAGAAAGCCAGTATATTTCTAAGTACTGTAGGCTTATTATTTATGAGTGTATGAATAATACGAGCAGATCCGTGGGCAGAATCTGATGTGTGGCACTAACTATCGCCTCCGGGTACCATAAGTAACCCAGTTGTTTCAATTAGTAGCTAAGCGTGGGATGGTAGCGTAGTGGCTGACATTACTACTATATCTTCGAAATTAATAAATTGCTGCGTGATTTGAATGTTCAAATTGATTTCGGGTTATGGGCGGGTGCTTTATAAAGCCCTTGCAAACTGCGTAACACATGTAAGGTAATGATGGCGTCCTAGTCGATTGTCGGTCACAGCGGCTGTTCTCATATTAGGAGTTCAGCCAGCTGTGTAATGGCATGTTATAGTGCACAAGCATTTGGGCCTACATTTGGTGCACTCTCTATCTATTCCCTAACTCTCATAGATGGGACGGCGATCCGACACCACCGGAGAGAGATAACAAGCACTGACGTTTATGTGCTCTCTGATACACGGGTGTATCATTTTCTGACTACCAGACTCCGGACTGCTTTGTGAACGTTTCTTAAAACCCACAAACTGGATTAGGCCGAACCCGTGAATCGCGTAGCGCTATGGGTACTAGGATTTTGAAAATCGGTCGAAATTAATGAAACTACCTTCAGCTTATAAAGCTGAATAGATATATACAATTTATATCGTTTAAGAATTTAGATAGAAAGACATACTAACTTTCGGATTTATATTATTGTGTAGGTTATAATTTATTACACCTATTACCTTACGATACAGATCGATCGATTTAGTGAAAGCAAAAGTCTTCACTATTAATGTTTATCGAAATGGAAAGTTGTATCCAAGTAATTACTGAGCCAATAGATGTGTTGTTTTTTTCTTTGAAATTAATTTAAATTGTTTATTGCTTCTTTTAAGTGTTGGGTAATATCCGAATGAATGAATGTCTGGTATTTATGTGAATGTGTGCTATGTAGTCTTTTGTATGCCAGTACTATAAGATTCCGGTTCCGTATATTGGCTCAGTACTATCGAAGATGGCAGACGTCGCGCGCCGCCTGCGCGCCGCTCGCGTGCGGCGCTTAGGTCGCGCGCGAGCTGCGCGCGGGCGGCGCAGAAGCGGCGCACGAACAAAAATGCACGCGCGCAGCTCGCGGACAGCTCGCGATCGGCTCGCGTGCTGCGCATTCGCCAGATGTAGACGCACCCTAAGATACTAATACTATAAAGCTGTTTATGTGCTTGAACGCGGTAAACTCATGAATTACTAGACCGGTTTAAAAACTTCTTTTAGTGTCTCTCATTGTCGTGTTAGTAGTGACTTATCACCGACGTCTCCGGGGTGATGGGAGAACCCACTGATCTATGCTACTCTAGGTACTCTTAATTTTATACTGGTAGGTACCTATATGTGCGTAGAGCGGTGGGTGGGATACCGAACGTCTATCTAATACAGCGGTTCCCGAATTCTTTTGGCTTCGGAACCCTTTTCGTTTCACCATTTTTCGGCGGAACCTAAGCTTAAGTAAGAAGTAAACTAAAGACGTAAATACACTTAGGTACGGCTCGTAGCCTGAGGTAGCGCACCAAATGGTTATATGATTAGAGACATATTCAGTATATTCAGGCGTAGCATGGCTATCTGCACACACGGGCCAGAAAACAATTTAGCCGCCCTTGACTTTGTGTATTAGGTATCTGAATAGTTTTCAGTTTGAAGACTGACAAAGTAAACGCAAACGAAAGACATTAAGTGGTAGCCGGGATCGCGAGCGAAGCGAGCGCGAATTTTTTTTAGTTTAAGTACAAAATAAACAAAACCACTGAAAATTAATAAGGTCTCAAAAAGTACAATATCCACACAAAAAAACAAATGCAAATGAATAAGAAGCAGCTAGCGAAGATAGCGCTACCTATTGCTTTTTCTGAACCAGAGGAATAAAAAATAAACATCAAAGGAAACCTCGACAGAAAAGCGCGAAATTTCGGTGTTGGATACCTGAGCAATTAAACGAACATAAAAGCATCACGGGTAACATGGAGTCGCGAGCGAAGCGAGCGCGAATTTTTCGGATTCGCGGAGGTGCAAAAATTTGAAATAATGTCACTTTTTGATTCATGGTAAAAATAGCCACTAGAAATACTCGTATGCCGTGTCATTTCACGTCGTGTCAAATGTATGAAATCGTATAATCCTGGCGATGAAATAAGCCCAAAAAATGCGGTGATTTTTGGCCGACTCGCTACCTATTTTTGCCGATTGCCAAAGACCTGGAGTTATTAAGTTAATCTACAATTTGTAAAAAACTGAATTAAATTATCTGCTGCCATGGCCTTCCCCCACCACTTGTCGCGAACTCGTACTTACGCTCCCGAGTGGTACCCACCTACATGGTGCCTAAATGAAATTTTGGAATGCAATATTTAAAACAATTTAGTAGAAAATGAATAATAATTTAGTATTGTCAAAAGTGAAACAATTATATGGAAATCTTGAATTTTCCACGGAACCCCTGAGGGCCTGTCACGGAACCTCAGGGTTCCGCGGAACCCCATTTGGGAACCGCTGATCTAATAGACTGGTATAATATGATAATCAATTCTTCAATTCGCATAACAAAAAAAAAAAACACTTGAACCCACGAAACGATACAACCATCTTCACACATCAATGAAAAAACAAAACAAAACAAAAAATCGGGAGTTCCATTTATAAATTCCGGCCGCTGTCAAGGTCGTTTGACACTTGATCCAAGATGGCCGACCGGGCGTCCTTGTTGACGCGCAAGGATGCGCTTGCATGCCTTGTACCGTAGCCGATTGAGCCTTGTTTGTCAAGGTTAACCGGTGTATAATATAATAATGTTTTGTTTGTGCTGTTAAGGGGTAGGTAGTAAGGTTGGTGTGGTTTTATTGTGAAACTTAGAAATGAAAAGGAAGTAACATAATAGAACAATGTTATATACTATAAGAAACATACGCGGTTAAATTGAGAACCACGTTTTGCGATGTTGGCTAAAGAATTATGAAGAAAAAATATGTATGATTATAGCGTATACTTATATCTTATATCTACGTGATATATTTTAGGAAAATTGTATATAACTAAGTTTCCTTATTTATTTCAGCAAATACATAAACCAAAATAACATTAGCATGTAGTGACGATACCGACTAAAAATATCTCACAATTAGTAAACCTAATTAGATTTAGTAATTAATATTATAAAAGCCAGCAGAATATTAAACAGCTGATTCACGACTCGTGAGTTTATTTTTAATCCTAGCTTAGTTAAGCTAATTTGTATTAACTAGCTAAGCTACTCGTGCGAAATTGCTAAGCACAGCTTAGGCTTATTGAATATACGTACCTATTTAGCATTCACTAGTGATTCACCACGGATTTGCACGGGTGTAAATTATATACCCAATCATTTCTCGTGAACTGCTGTATATGCTCTTATTTTTATTTGATTAATAGATGAAAGATTGTCCTGATTTATTCTTAAACATTCCAAAAGAAAGATTCATCGTTATGAAATTACTACGGTTTGAAGTATTCAATCAATTTGGATCAACTATAATCAGTCATTATTCAGTCGGTCGTGGATTGCACTGACGAAGAGAGATAAGTGACTTTGTTTGTGGACTTTTACGGAAAACACCTGAAGCGATTGACACGAACGTTATGCCTGGAAATAGATGTTTACTAAGAAACCTGGAGAGTGTTATTGTTAATTTTAACCAAACTCAGATTTAGAATTTCACTCAATTTTACTGATAGTTTAAAAGAACACCTACATTGTTTTATTTTCAAAATTGACGTAACATCCAAAATGGCTACCACGCCTCCATAATATCTTTCTAACGCTCTTGTTTAACAAAGGTTTATCTAATACAGCCAAGGTTTCCTATATTTGCCCAACTATTTCAACCTTGCTGCCTGATGTAGTCAAATATTGGTCTAACTAGCTCATGCCTACGGTTTCGTCCTTATTTAGTAGTGTATTAATCTTACCATAAAAGTTAAGAGAATTTGGTAGTTTTTTTTGGGTGAGAAATTGTTTTGAAATCTTATGATTTTGCATAAGACAGAATTAATTGTAAGACACTTTATTTGTCTTTAATCCTTATTAATATTTTAAATGCGAAAGTAAATCAATTTGTCGTGCTCCCACACCTATAGAACCGATTTAAATTACCTATTTCTTGTCGAATTTTGGGAACCAATCGTTTCAGAAATATAATTCCCTAATAAAAGTTTAACCTTCGACCGTTGGAGGTTTTAATTTTTATGATAAACAGCCGTTCTCTTTCCTTGGATGATTATCTCCTTGCCGAAAACGGGACTACAAGTTTGCAATGTCATCATCCTCCGAGCCTTTTTCCCAATCATGTTGGGGTCGGCTTCCAGTCTAACCGGATTCAGCTGAGTACCAGTGCTTTACAAGAAGCGACTGCCTATCTGACATCCTCAACCTAGTTACCCGGGCAACCCGATACCCCTTGGTTAGACTGGTGTCAGACTTATTGGCTTCTGACTACCCGTAACGACTGCCAAGGATGTTCAATGACAGCCGGGACCTACAGTTTAACGTGCCATCCGAAACACAGCCAATGGTGTCTAAGATATACTTAGAAAATACATACAAACTTAGAAAAGTTGCATTGGTACTTGCCCGACCTGGAATCGAACCCGCGCCCTCAAACTTGAGAGTACGGTTCTTTACCCACTAGGCACTAGGTAAGTTTGCAATGTACGGGAGTCTAAATTATACCCAAAATGTTTCATCAAGCAAGCCTGCGTTTAAAAAGGATCCTCTTTTCAGTAATTCTCATATCTTTAGGCAAGAAAAAAAATATTTTTCATACAACACAAAGACGAAACCCAATGTTCGTATGTAAACGAACGGTATTTACATACAGATTAAACTTTTTAAGGTATATATGTATTTATGTAGTACATAATGTAAACAGTTTCGCAAGTAGGCTCCGTTTGGCGCACGACATTGAGGGTTTTAGATAATAAGCTGTTTAGGCACGGATAGGTGTCTGTGGGATGTCGTCGTAAAATAGTTTTCTTAGAAATTCCTAGATTTGTCTGTAGGCGAGCGAAGGTTGATTGAAGGTGTTTTTAACTTATAATTATAAAATATGAGTTATTGTAAGACAACGTTCTTGGAATGTTACAAAAAAGTCCTTCACTACGTCTGCCTGTCTGGTTGGTTTGCAGCTGAGTACTAGTGTTTTACATGGAGCGACTGCCTATCAGACCTCCTCAATCCAATTAGTTAGACAAACCCTTGGACTGGTTATCAGCCTTTCTGGCTTCTGACTACCCGTAACGACTGGCAAAGATGTTCAAATGACAGCCGGGACCCACTATGAGCCATCCGAAACATAGAGGAATCCGTCACGAACGGAATTTCTTAGACATTATGTACATGACCTTATCTAATATTTGTGTATTTGTTTGTCCTCAGATAAAGTTGGAGAGTGTCCTCGGTCTCACTGTTGGCAGTAACGCAGCCCTCGACTGTGATCCTAACACTGAGCTCGTCGCTTATCCTGCAGGGTGAGTACTTACGAATTATGCTGAAATAATTTACACATTTTTCTTCGACTTAGGATATCTTCTCTTTCATCCGCTTCATCTTCCTAGTTCTTTATATACGTTAGCCATGTAATCTTTCATTCATACTATCTGTTCACGCGGTGCCTTTTGGATAGAACGGGCAGTAGTCAAAAATCCTAGTATCACAGGTCATTCACATAGGATATATCTCCTGCCCTCATACCTATTTCATTTTGTGTCACCATATCTTCTTTCATACCTACTTCTTTCTTCTCTGTATGAAGTCATCTCACAAGTAACATTGTTTGTTTGTCGTTCTCCCAAGACGCGGGGGAAACCACCGGGAACAGCTTGTTAATTTCTATTTCGTTTATTGGATAGTAGGTAATTTACTCCAAACAAGATAACTAAATTGTAACTAAGACACAAACTCAGGTAAATCACTGATTATGTAACAACATTGAAAGAACAACCTAGCCCACTCGTAGTCGCTATCTGATTGCGAATTTTAAACCAAATAAAATTTGCATAGCCTTGCTCCTATTAAGTGTGTCAAGGGCGAAGAGCTTTGGAAAACAATACGGTTATGAACAAAGACTTTTTAAGCCTAAATTCGATAGTCAGAAAGAAAGAGCTATTAAATAAGCACTTTGTCATTACTTTGGAGCACCTACCTCTCTGACGATACGCTACCACGATACCTCTTGGTATGGTTTTCAAACTTTCTGACTGTAGTACAAACACATACAGACTGTCAAACCCATGTTTAATGGCAGCTGCGATCTGCATTTTTAAAGACCTGAAGAAACACAGAGGAACTCACTATTTATCCCTTAGAAAGACCATCCTCGAAGCGACCGCGCTAAATACAGTTTAATGTCATGTTTAGCAGAAGATTTTATTCAGCCGCCAATGATCGTATGAATACATATTTTGGCGCTATTTTCGCGATATACCAGCGAAAAACTTGTGCCATTATTTAGGCAGCTAAAAAGTTTTCATCTTACCCTTTTTTTTTTGTTGTTGCCGAGCTAAAAATGCTATTACGCATCCCGTTCCTGTCGAGGGACGGAAGAGGGGTATGCCTTTGCCTTTCATGTGTCAATCCTTGTATCTGTAACTAAACCACAAGTTCCTCTCTATAAATATAAACCAATCGTGTGATTTTCGTTTGACCCGTGACCTTTACCTGGGCTTGTCGTTTTTACGGTGAATTGCATTCCATTTTACGGTCACCAACCGCCCTCGGGCTTGCAAACAGAATTACAGCGGCAAGTTCTGTCTGCCGGTTAAAATGGCCTACTGCTGGGTAATAGACAATTTTCGAAATATGGTTGTGATTTAGAAGTTCGTTTCGAAAAATTTAGGTACCAAGCCTAATTTAAATCTTTTAATAACGTTTTTTCACGTGATTTTACTCGCAATATGAGAGGACTTCTTTTACTTTTCCGGATAATAGTTTTTCAAAGTTGAAGTACTTTATTTTTCTAGAATTGAGGTGTATAGAGTTTCTAATTTAGGTTTCAAATTCTAACCTAAATTGTGACATTTTCACATAATAAGAGTAGTTACTAGTTTTCTCTAGCGGTTTCACCCGCCTCCCATATGGTAACTCATTCGCGCACCTTGACAAAAAATAGCCTATATTGCCTTTGATGCATGGAATTCAAATCGGACCAGTATATTTCGACGTCCCAGCAAACAAACAAAGATTTTAAGACCTTTACGATATTCATTTTTAAAATGTGATTAAAATATTTACCAATCAAGCAATACTTTTTACAAATAACGTCACTTTGCACTGATATTAAATTGATGCGCCACTTTTCTACTAAAGTTCAGATTTAATCTATGCCGATGCATTATATTATGAGCGAAAGCAATTTCCTTGAAAGTGCTACATTGCGCCACTGATGTCGGAAATAGCAATAAATTGGTCAAGAGCGAGCGATGTGGTATCAAGGTTTTTCTAGGGCTAGAAGTTTCGTTTTTCTTCATAAATACTGACTTTAGGAACCATTATTACCTACTGTTAGGTGTACATCATACAGTCCACCAAGTACCTCAATCTTTTTCATGAATCGCATTTACTGGTGATAACTACAATAATTTTAAAATTAGCAAATTATTTTTTGAGTTTATTGCAATTAGACAGACAGACACCTCAAAAAATTAATAATCGTACGTTGTGTTTGAAATAAAAGACTCTATTTTGATCCAGCATCTTGTCATGTCAAAAGTTAAGATAGTTTGACACTTCAGTCTAGACTTTTCTGAATATAGGCTAAAACTTAGGTTAGACTGAAGATTATTTGGTCGAACTGGAAGATAAAACATTAATCGATTCATGACTTTGTCTTTACATTATTCTTTTGCATTTTATGTTTGATTAGGTTCTATATTCAGACCCCTATAAAAAAATTAAACTATCTGTTCCCCGCAGTATAACCGTACAGCCCACACCCGGTAAAAATTAGCCTACGTCCTTTCCCTACACTATGTGTACCTACCCTTTTTAATCGGTTTAGAAGTTTTCGAGTGAAAGCGCACTATACAGACATAAAGACAAAGTTTTGCTCATTTATAATATTAAGTAATGATTATCATCAAATCAATATACCAGGTGCATATATTGTACATTACGTGCGTAGTTAAATAACGTGCTGATTTAATTATTATTAATATTCAACGCTCGACTCCTGCGCATATATCGTGACGTAATATCGACCGCTTTGGTCTGCATGCACGTTTATGTTAGTAAATTTTAGTATGAGAAGAATTTATTTATCTAGTTAGTTTATTTATTTGTTACTGGAAAAAGATACTCCGGTGGTGTCGGATTGCCGCCCATCGGGTTATGAGAGTGAAGGAATAGTGAGTGCACCTGTGTCCAAGCAAATGTGCGTGCACTATAATATGTCCTGCGCAGCTGGCTGATGAATTTAGAGAGAACAGCCACATCGTGGCCAGAAATAGGTCTGGACACCATGTAATATAATCCCGTAATTTGGGTCTGTTTAAACCCATTGTGATGAGCATGTTTGTTATTAGGACTATTTGGATTAGCTAAATCAGAAAATCCTAGTCAATTGATCA
The DNA here is from genome assembly GCF_022581195.2 of Helicoverpa zea. Lineage (NCBI taxonomy): Eukaryota > Metazoa > Arthropoda > Insecta > Lepidoptera > Noctuidae > Helicoverpa > Helicoverpa zea. The sequence continues at coordinate 2,864,934 of NC_061479.1, forward strand.
TAGTCTGTAAAATTCAAATACCCTTTTAATAAGACACTGCTGATCACCAATCCTTACCATGGAACCTTCTATCGTTGTACCAATAAATCGCCCTATTAATAAAATAAAATATCCACCAATAGCCTACAATTATTTACAAAAACCGCAACAATAAGTCACTAAGCTCAAGGGTGAAATGATGAACTTTAACCGTTTACACGCGGGTGCGGCAGTGTAACCGCGCCCTTAGATCGATATGGTGTCTGCCATAGATCTAGACAGGTTTAGAGGTGTCAATTTAATTAACGTCGCTAAGGGAAACGTTACTTTTCTTTGGTTTAAATGCTGTCATATTATGTAAATTCCAAAAATGCCAGTTATTAAACAGTAGCCGTTTTTCCGCGGTTTTACCCTCGTCACGTTTGAACTACTGCCCGTACCGAGATAAAATATATCCAATATTACTCGGGAAGAGTGTAGCTTTCCAACAGTGAAATAATTCTTCAAATCGGATCAGTACCTAGTCTCGGAGCGTTCAGGCTAAAAACAAAAAAATCCTGTTTATTATATTAGGATAGATAAAAAATGTGATTGATGATGATATAAAGCTAAAACCGTGATACGCTACGAACGTCAAAATTCGCGCTCTTTCATAAAGAACCCCATTTTCTATACTAGCGCTGTCTAAATCTATCAATGTCTATGGTGTGCACTCAGTTTTATTAACTAGCTTTACACCGCGGGGATGTCTGGCTGTTCAGTTATTTATAGGAAACAAATTGTATTACCACTGCAGGCCTTGGGCAGACGGAGCTTTTAAAGCCTAGTCTCCAAGAAAACTTAAGGGAAACTTTGCAAATTTTTCTTCTGAGTTACTTGAAGACAATATTAAACAAACTAAAGCCGACTGACATAAGAAAATTCTTCTGCATTCGTCAGTTGGCAATAAAGCTCAGAAATTGTACTCTAAGCTTTATCTACACAGAAGCTGTTGGTAAACCCTTTAATAAATAAATAAAACTCAAAAGCTATTGACTACATTTGTATATGGTTTTCACTGCTAGATAGAGCGATTCACAAGAAAAGTTTAGATCTATTTATACAACTGCGAAGCTGGGCAAGGTCGCAAGGATATTATTGTTATTTTTCTCAGAACGACGATACGCAGTCAGAGGATTCACTTTTTGGCAGCAACGTTGAATTTACTTATGATAATAAGCCAAGTGGGCGACCAGGAAAATTCTTAAAAATAACAACAAGAAGATCGTTTACCATTATAAATTAATAGCCCAATCAATTAACATACACAAATAACATGAAATAACCATGACCATGACAAAGATGAGAGAAAAAACATTATACGATTGCGTGCTAAACATGCGTGCGTGCGAATATTATACATTTTTACGTATACAATGATACCTACTGTGGTATAAAACACGCCTAGATGTCTAGTCGGCTAAAAATTAATGTAATTGTAACAATTACTTAATCAATTGGTTCGTTATTTTAGCAGTTGTTTATTAGTGTACCTAAAAAGTCTATCGAGATTGCTTACTTAAGTGCCTAATCAAATGGTTTATAGATGTCTAGTAATACTTAATTAGAAGTTTTGACTTATCTGTTAGAAATCTATGCAAAAATTATAAAGCTTAAGATTTTTGCTGCTCGAACGCTGCGCTTAACTGAAGAATTAGACAGAGTTGAAAAAAATCTTTAAATATTAGATTTATTATGAAGGAAACCTATAGGCTTTTTATCCAGGTGTGGGGAGTAGTTATCACGGGACCCTGGTGTGATCGCTTTCGGAAGCTTGTTTGATATAAAACCTGCCTGGTCTATACATTCATAGATCTACATAGAGTACAAAATTCCTATACTTAGAAACATCCTATATCTTCGTAGTATCTTAATAATTCACCCACCTCCAGTCTGCATTATCTCATTAAAAAGTCAAGTCTACCGTCTGTTACTGGCGCGGTCAAGTAAGAAACGTACTTAGCAAGTTCGTTGACCCCGGCCGGTCAACTGTATACTTCCGTTTCCGCGATACCGATTTGAATTTCGAAGTGATGGTGATTGGCAGTTGCGAATGATGGAACTTATAAACAGGTGAAGTTCCCCCTGGTTTTGTCCGTGTTCTGTACCGTGAGTGTATACTTATGCCAGTATGACCCTTCTCACTTAAATAATACTACTACTTAAGTAACACTTTTTTATCAATGAAGGAGTTACAAAATCAAAAAAAAATCAAAATCAAAATCTTTTTATTTCACATAGGCCTTTGCAGGCACCTATGAAACGTCACATTAGTTGCACGGTTCCAAAAAGTTGGTCTCATGGAGAAGAGCCGGCAAGAAACTCCATAGACACTCTTTTTAAAAAGTAATATAGTCACAGTACAAACAGTCTATTACATAACAATAGTAAGCTCACAGAACTAGACTAGACTACAGACTAGACTACACGCACATTGCAAACTTTTAGTCGACCGTTAGTTTATTTGGGCTCACAAATTAGATGAAAATGAATGGTGGTTCACACATTACGAAGATCTGGTACTAAGCTGGTATCAGACCGACTGAAAACATTGATTGGAACTAGGGCATGCAATACCGGTTAACCGGTTTCGTTTTTACCGGTAAATCGCCCATTTTTGCGAGTTTAAAATTACCGGTAAAAATAATATGAAACCGGTAATTTACCGGTTTTTACGTTTTTTTTTTGATAAAATATAGCAATTGTTCATTTAACGTCAAATCTTTGTTATGTAGCCTGAATATAATGTTGCATACATTACGTATTGTAAGAGTGTTAAAGTTGCTGTTTTTTAGGAAAGTAAACTTGTGTGTCGTTAACTATCTCTAGGTTAGATACAAATCTTCTTTCTCATCTTAATTTATAAAATCTAAACAAATTGTATTCATCCGGTTATTCTGTTTTTCCTGATAGCTGTCAGCTCATACTAGGTACAAATGTAGCTAATGCTTATTTTACCTACTCTATGACCTTACTGAGCAAGGGCTTTTACACGGCGGAGGACACGGCGGAGCACACAGTCCAGGTGTGCACTGCCTGGGAAGGGTACCGCCGTGTTGTCGTCGAGGCAATAGGCAGCGGCGACCTTTCGCGTCCTTCCCTGGTTCAAGCCATGGTCCGGAGCTAGAGGGAATGGGAAGCCGTCGCCTCCTGCGAAGCAGTCATGCTCGAGAAGGAGACGGCGGAGCGACTGCGAGTAGCACCTCTCATCCCAGCCGCTGTAGTGGACCAGGAAGACACCACGGGCGCCAAGGGTCGAGAGACGACTCCCGGCCACCGTAGGCGTCGGTCTGTGGGCGGTGAGTTCGGGTGGCTCATCGTTCCACCGTCTGCATAGACAACAGACCCGTGTCAGCGGCGCGCGTTGTTCCACGGGCTCCTCAGGGAGATGTCACCAAACCTAGTGGGGCCCAGCAGGGCCAAGGTCTGCCGGGGCCGCGGGATTGTTCGAAAAAGTTACCGCGACCCTGGTCCATAAAACGTCTACTAAAAAACCATGGGTTTTAGACAGAAAGAGTCTGTCATTTGATGATTTACCATAAAAAAGGGCTTTCACTTCAATGAAAAATATATTTTTTTACGGTAATTCTTAGCGTTTATCCCGTCTTGTGACGGGGTCCGCTTTCCGTATCTTCTTTCTTCCACTTCACTCCATCCTCCTGAATAGACATCTTCATTGTCGATTCACATGACATTCATTACGACACTCAACCACCACGGTTTCGGCCTGCCTTTGCGCCTTTGACCGGGTATATTGTGATTGAGTATTACATACACACTGCCGATGTCCTCAGGTGTCACTCCATTTTACACGTCTGTACCATCGCAGCCGTTTTTCTTGCATTTTGTAGGCGACATCGCGTACGGATGGTACTGACATGTTTTTTTTTTGTTACGGCCCACGTCACAAAAAACGTTTACCACCTTATACTTTGCATATTTATTTAGGTTTTGCTTTAAGACTACCCAATCTTATTGTCATAATAATACATTTTTAAAAAATTACAAAAATTACCGTTTTACCGGTTTACCGGTAAAAATATTTTTATTACCGAATTTTTACCGGTAATTTTTGTTTTACCGAAATTGCATGCCCTAATTGGAACCAAGATTTACTCTTATAAAAAGTTGGGTCAACTGTCGGCCGACTATTTAGTCATTAGACATAAAATTACCTACTTTTTTCTCCTTATCCTAGCGAATTTGTTTATTTACAAAAATATTATTGTTAATCAGACTTTACTTTACCATACAGATATTTTATTTAACAGCAGGTCTCGCACGCCTTACGTACGTCTAATCAGTTGGCAAAAGGTGTTCAATACTACAACATCTGGCTTCAAAACTAAGGACAAACACCCATCAACCAAAATGTAAATAAGCTTTCCAACGGCATATGATGTAGTATCGCATAGTAAGGCGTGTCGCACACCACGCGATTCGCCGCGGCCGTGAGAAAGGCCGGGCGCATACTACGCACAAATCATGTCAATTAGAATTGAGGAGTGGGGTAAGAGTTTGGCGATGAGCGAAGCGAATCGCTAATGCTTATGAATGGTTTCGAATTTACAACTTGCGGATATATCTATAGATATTCTTGAGTCTCCTTAGTTTATAACTCTGCGGTTAAAACTTGGTTGAATCATCTGTAGGTTCAATTAATATCCGTAGGTTCGATATTAATTCGATCATTTTCGAATCATATCGAATCTTTATTTTACACAAAATATTTCTCCACTAGGGTTTCCCGCGGTTTAAAAGTCGATCCAAAGGAACTACTTTTCGTATTATAAAGTAACTCACGACCACCGCTAGAACGATTCTAATTTCTGTTCAGCCACTTTGAATGGTTTCAAGATTGAAAGAATCACAAACATCTCTACTAACTAACTTAAAATTTTTATAATATAGTGGAATCGGCATGAATTTGTTGTATTTATTCGGTTGTTTTGTACTTTAAATGGCTTCCCTTTTTCCTTTCATTTTAAAAAAGTATTGGCGCCCTGTTAAATGCGCAATAGCCAAACTTTTTAAATTTTTTCACCCCTATAGGAGGGGTCAAACATTACTCATACCTTGTATTAACTAATTGTGGTATTAGGGTGCAATGAAGGTGTGTACAGGTAGGGCTCCCTTTGTATATTAAGAAATTAAAAAACTACTATACAAAACTAGGGGACAGCCCCCCTAAAATGACAGGGTGTACTTAATTGATGAGCTGGCTCTTTTGGATCTATGGGGATTTTCGTGACTTTTCATAAAGAGTAAGCCACACCTAGGGCAAAGGTCTTTACCCTTGTGTTTGGACTCTCTAGAATGTTATTACTTTGTACTCCCAGGTTTGGTAAAGGTTTTCAAAGAGAATCCCTAATGCGTGGGTTTAGTAAATAATAATGATGGGAAAAGTACTTTAGCGTACTTAAAGTTTTGATATAAATTGTTACTTTTTGTCCCAGGGGAAGGTATAGGCTATTTTTTCTTACTTGTTTTTGTGCAACAATTAATCACGAGAACAAACTTATAATACTAACAAACACAAAACTTTTTTTAATTGGGGTATTTCGTACGCGCTTCTATAAAGTATTTTGAGTTATTTCTTTGGTTTCTTTTTTGAGATTGAATTTGGATTCTCAATACAATATGGAAAGAAAATCGCTTAAGCTTATAACTAAAGCATGGCCCTGTTCTTCCGCTGACGCGTCTCCTGTTAACTGAATAACAAATATTAGCCCACGCGGTGTGAGACAGGTCACATTGAAAGCGATAATTTCGTTTACCTACTTTTGTGTAGCCCGGGGTTTTACTCTCGTCCTGAGAAAACTATGGAGCAGCCATCTTTTTAACCGAATAGAAAAAAGTAGTACCGATCTTCAATTGCTTCTTAGAAATACGAAAACCAAAGTTATAACAAGGAATCCGTATGCATAGAAGAGCAGTTAAATGTCAGTCCTGCTTGTGATCTCTCTCCGGTGGTGTCGGATTGTCGTCCCATCAGGGTATGAGAGTGAAGAAATAGTGAGTGCACCTGTGTCCAAGCAAATGTGCGTGCACTACAATATGTCCTGCGCAGCTGGCTGATCTCCAGACCAGTATTAACAAGTAAAAGTTTTTGATAGCAACATCTCATGCGGAGAGCGTTCGATTCGAAATATATATTTAGGTACAGTGTCAGGTAGTTATATTTGCACTGCAGTTTAGAGTTATGCAATATTTGCATTATTTATGTAAACTATAACAGAGTTAGGAAAATGTAGGTCAGTTTGTGAGATGAGATATTTATGAGGTGCCAAGTTAGTTTAGGTTTGGTTCTATCTTACACAAATATTGGGATAACTGCTAAGATGTTTTGTGTAATGTGTATGTCTAAGCAGCCAACTGGTTGAAATAGCCGTGCAATCAAACAGTTAGCCCTTTAGCTTTTTTTACTGAATGATTGTTGCCAAAAGATGGCTGCGATATAGTCATACGTAAGTGTCAGTCTTGCCGAAAAAAACTTTTCTTCTCAAGATATTTTCTCATAAAAATATACTTTACACCTATATATGTTGAGCCTCACACAACCAACTAACCTACATACAATGCGAATACACTTTTTTTTAAATAGCGATTTTCAAATCCATTAATCCTCGCTCGCATTGAAACCTTGTCCTAACTAATATGATTCCTCCCGCGTTCGCTAATGGCAGTGAATAGAATAGAATATGTTAAACTGATAATCCTATGATAATGTGAATGTTCAGGTGTACCAGCTCACGTTTTTGAGGAGTAGGTAACTGTTACCAAAAAAGTGGGGTAATGTATTATATGTACTAGCGGTTCTGCCGCGGTATCACCCGCGTCCCGTGAGAACCACTGCCCGTACCGTGATAAAATATAGCCTATGTTACTCGGGAAGAGTGTTTCTTGCTTTCCAACTGCTTTCCAACAGTGAAAGAATTTTCTTTATTTTATTGGTATAGATTACTCAATTTATCCTCCGCTCGCATTGGAACCTTGTCCTAACTAATATGATTCCTCCCGCGTTCGCTTATGGTAGTGAATAGAATAGAATAGAATATGTTAAACTGATAATCCTATGGTAATGTGAATGTTCAGGTGTAGCTGCTCACGTTTTTGAGGAGTAGGGAGTAACTATTACTTAAAAAGTAGGGTAATGTATTATGTATGTTATTATGTACATACTTATGTCTATTTATTTAGCTCCTGGCTCAGTTTTATACATTTGGTGTTCTTTTAATAACGTTGTCTTAGGCTCACGTGGATATACAACATGTAACTTAATTAACGCACATCCTGAAATTAGCTTATTCAGAATCGTTTACTGAATCGATTTATATCATTTTTAATATAGGTAATTTTTTATCCCAAAAATAATTAAAACTACGGAAAGTATTGTCATATTAACCCTGTACAGTCAAAACAAATTCAAATAGACCGTAACTCAAAGTAATAAGACTTCGTGTATTGTCGGCTTTTTCCGTAGTTTCGTTATGTTGTGTCGAGTCGAGCGGCGCGCGGCGCGATATTTGCGTGCGTAGTAGTATGACCAAAAAGCTCTCCAAGAATTGGTATAACTAATTTAGTAAATAACAATGCATATACATGTTAAATTAAAAATTCAGTGTATGTATTATGATTATAACATAATATTCTAATTGGGGTGTTTGAGGGTGTGCGTTAATTACGTTACATGTTGTATATTGTGTCATTCTGATATACAAGTTTTTTATAAATGTCGGGACACTTTTTTTTACACATGGTCGGTTAGCCCCATGGTAAGTTATTAATTAACTTGTGTTATGGGTGCTAACACAACTGATAAACTACATATAGCTACATATATACATATTTATAAATACATATTTTAACACCCAGACCACGGCCAACAAGCATGCTCATCACATAAATGTCGACCGAACCGGGAATCGAACCCGGGACCTCAGGTCCGGCAGTCCGGCATGGTGACCATTGCGCCAGCGAGGTCGTCAAAGTTACATTACTGCCAAGTTTAATTCACTAGTTTTAACCAGAAAGACTGACTAACATATTTCACGTACATTTTTGCAACTGGTGTCTTTAGGGTTCCCTGTCCAAAGTGGAAAAGAGGTCCATATTACTACTTCGCTGTCCATTTGTTTATCTCATGAACCATTACACATATTTATAAGGATGAAAAGACTTCTGTTAGCATGATTTTTATTTTATTAGATATGTTTAAGGCGTGAGTCCGACTTGAACTTTTTACCAGGTTTTTTTCAGACAATCCTACCCCCTAGTTCGTCAGTACCCAGTATCATCACAAACCATACTAACCATATTTTATCTCTAATTCCAGATGCACGGTAGTACTCTACAATGTGCGAAAGAACAGACAGACACATGTGCTCAACGCGTGTCGGAAGAGTGTCACTTGTGTGGCGTTCTCCCCCGACGGGAGGTACCTGGCTACAGGGGAGTGCGGACACGCCCCTGCCGTCAGGGTGTGGGACTTACAGGTGAGGAACACGTATAAATGTTCAGGTATACATGTATTGTTAGTAGTGTTGTCCCCCGATGGGAGGTACCTAGCTACGGGGGAGTGCGGACACGCCCCTGCCGTCAGGGTGTGGGATTTACAGGTGAGGAACACATATAAATGTTTAGCTTTATAGTAGTACGGTAGTATTGTAAGCAAGAACAGACAGACACATGTGCTCAACGCGTGTCGGAAGAGTGTCACCTGTGTGGCGTTCTCCCCCGACGGGAGGTACCTGGCTACGGGGGAGTGTGGACACGCCCCTGCTGTCAGGGTGTGGGACTTACAGGTGAGGAACACATATAAATGTTTAGCTTTATAGTAGTACGGTAGTATTGTAAGCAAGAACAGACAGACACATGTGCTCAACGCGTGTCGGAAGAGTGTCACCTGTGTGGCGTTCTCCCCTGACGGGAGGTACCTGGCTACGGGGGACTGTGGACACGCCCCTGCCGTCAGAGTGTGGGACTTACTGGTGATTAGCACTAGTTAGAAGTCGTAAGTCCCCCTAGGGGGAGGTAACTTCGATATTTCTCTGACTTTAGCAACAAAAGGATATCAATCTTGTGTCGCTCAAGTTTTTAGTATTAAAAGGGTATAAAACCACACGCACAAAATAGCGGTATAATTTGTAGTAAAAAACTACCTTACAATACAAGTAACTTAAATGTATGCTAACTACTAACGCCACCTAGCGTTAAGTAGATACAACAAAAGTGGCGCCATCTATCGGTGAATAGTCGAAACTTACACCGACAACTCATTTACTACACTTTTCCCTTCTTTTTAGCATTGGAATATAATTAACTAATGGTTTATTTATATATTTCAGGATCCCACAGCGTCGGGTGCGGTACAAATAGGGGAATTCATTGGACATACGCATGGAGTTAGTTGTGTGGTAAGTCAAACTTATATTATTTTCCTGACTATTATGTTGTGGTCGGCTTCCAGTCTAACCTGATGCAGTTGCGTACTATCTACCTGACCTCGTTATCCCAGTTACATTGGCAACCCGATACCTTATGATAAGACCGGGTCTCCAAGTTAGAAACTGGCTCCTGACTATCCGCAACGACTGCCAAAGATGTTGATGACTCACAAAATTACCATGCTTTCCGAAATACGGAGGAACTCGTCTTGACAAGGTGGTCACTTCACGGATTGACCGAGATAAGTGTTGCTTAACCTTCTGATCTATCGATCCGTGTGACTTTGATTTGCCGGTGGAATGTGACATACAACTTGAATATGCTAATGATAATTCTTTGTGTTATTTTTCAGGCGTTCTCCACATCATCGAAATACCTCGTGTCGATAGGATCCCAACATGACATGATAGTAAATGTTTGGGATTGGCGCGCTAACCTGAAGCTAGCTAGTAATAAGGTAAGAGGAATTAATTCTATACCTACTATTCAAGCAAATAAAATTACAAACAAACAAAGTCTTTAGTTTTAGAATTTAAGAATGGATTTGACTACATACCTTCTACAACATTCTACTACTGACATCCCGACTTAAGTATGTATTTCCCGCATCGGGATAAAAATTGCATGTATTTGTTATTGAGATCAGCTACGTTAGCTACATGTCAAACATCAGCAAACGTAGGTTTGATACATGAGAATCTGGGATAAATTATCTTATTAAGAAACTGTTCATGTCATGTATAACAATTTTTGAAGAAATTTCCATCGAAAGGGTTTACGCTGGCCACTCCATTAATGTTTACTATTGAATAAACAAACACGCTTTTCAATCAGTTACTAACTTTGTTATGATTTCAGGTGTCATCTCGCGTGAAAGCAGTGAGTTTCTCGGAGAACGGCAACTACTTCGTGACGGTCGGCTTCAGGCACGTCAAGTTCTGGTATCTCGAGTACTCCAGAAGTGCTAAGGTGAGAAACACTATTTATTTATTTTTAACACCACTTATCTATGTGTACTAAATATAGTGCACCAAACTTAATGTCGTTCTGCAACTTAATTTCGTACACAAGTACCAATACCTATAGATAAATAAAAATTGTTTCTGTGCTACTATCTACTAATTTTCTTTGTTACTTAATTTTGTAAGGTTTATAGTATTGAGTATAGTAGTTGTCCTATTTCTTTACAGAAGTTTTGCCAGTTTATATGTGCATTTATACAGTTTTTAGTCCCACGTGGCCGCCACGCGTATCAAATACAAAATCAGTGAAAACTAGAGTGTTCATTGTTATTATGTATGCAGCGACTCTTAGATTAGCTATCAATTTGTACATACTTTGATATTCTAAAACTTACCCTTAACTTTACAGGCATATTAAAAATAATCCTCTTTTCTCCGCAGTTTAAAGAGCCAGTCCCCCTAATGGGCCGCTCAGCCATCTTAGGCGAACAGAAGGACAACGAGTTCTGCGACGTAGTGTGCGGCCGCGGCGCCTCCGCCGACTCCACGTACGCCATCACCAGGGCTGGTCTACTCTGCGAGTTCAATAGTAGACGGCTACTGGACAAATGGGTCGAACTGAGGGTAAGTGTTAAAGGAATTGAGATTTTTAGGTCATTCAGGGCTTTCAAGATTTTTACGCCGAATTGACGGTCCTGAGTTCGATTGCCGGCACGGTCAACATTTTTATGATAAGACTGCTCCAAAGCGAATACGAGCAGAGCGAAACGCGATTTTTCAATGACCATTTTAGATAGAATTTCCATATCCTTCATACGTATGAGAAACGTTCCATTAGGTAGCTACAGAATTTCTATTGGCTGTTCGAAAATCAACTCTGTTTCGCTCCAGCAACGAGGACATACCTTTTAATACCATATATATATATTACAATATATATATATATATTACAATAATATATAATATATATTCACTGCAAGACAAACAACAGTATTAACAAATAAATATGTTTTTTCAGACAACATCAGCGAACTGCATGGCGATAGGCGCGAACTACATCTTCGTGGGCTGCGCCGAGGGCATCGTGCGCTGCTTCGCGCCGGACTCGCTGCGGTATATCACTACGCTGCCTAGGACACATTATCTAGGCGTCGATGTGGCTCAGGGGACTAATATTAGGTGAGTTAATATTTACTTTTACGATAAGAATACTGGCTATGTGCATATACTTCTTTATGTAGTGCAACTATATAATTCTTCAAGAAATCCCTTATATACTACCCTATGAAGACTTAAGTACCCCCAATATGTACTTATTTTTATAAACAAAGACCAATATTTGATAGATGTCTCAAGGAACTTGAACTCGTCATTCGTTTAGTAGTAACTGATCGTTTTGGTCTCGCCTACTGTACGTTACTGGATCTACAAGAACGCGCCTGACATATTAGCCTAGTGGCATTTACTCTCCCTATGCATACATGCCCTTATTACATCTCATGTAAGTTTTCCGCATATCGGATAGATGTGCCCACAACCTTTTTCATGTGCTGAAACTACCCATGTGACATAGAGACGGAGTTACTTTCACAATTAATGAGGATGGTATCAAAAAAATATAACATTTTTACCTTTTATTATCTTCAACATTTTCTTGTTATATTCTCCTGTTTTGTTTACGTGTAACCTTATGTATAATCATGCAATATTTTTTACTAAAACCTCATCACTTTATTCCAGCCACATGTTCACGCAGCCACAAAACGCGCGGTACCCGGATGCCGTAGCTCTGACCTACGACGAGCGAAACCACAAGCTGACATGTGTATATAATGATCATAGCTTGTACGTGTGGGATGTTAGAGATATTAAGAGGGTGAGTTTTGTAATTAAAACTTAATAAAATACCTTAAGATTGACGCTCCGGGCTAAACAGTCAGCCGGCAAAAAAAAAATGTAAAGAAAACCTTGATGAAAGTTTTCAGTTGGTATGATACCGGCTAAATACCTGATCTTTGTAATGTGCGTACTACAATTCATCTTCATACTGATTTTTGAGCTCAAAAAACTATAGGCTGACTCTAATAATGATGACGACCTAGCTGATTGTCGGTCACGGCGTTTGTTCTCATATAAGTAGAGCTACACAGAATCTATCGTATTTATATGATAGGTATATGTATTCCAAAAAGTTTTAGTGCTGACCTAAGGAGGTTCAAGAACGATTGTGGCTTCTTTTTTTGGATCAGCATTTTTGCTATGTAATAATCTATTTAAGCCAAACTTACTTTACTAAATAAATTGTACTTCTCCGTTTCTGCTCTTGATGATGAAGTTGCATAATATTTTGTTTATTTAACTTCACCAATTATTTTGTTTCAATAGGTATGTAAAACAATATTGTTTTCTCCTCAGGTCGGCAAGTCCCATTCAGCACTTTACCACTCAGCCTGCATATGGGGGGTAGACATGAACAGCAACGAACGCCCCCTCCCCCCCGGTACCTTCCTCACCTGCTCCAGCGATGACACGGTCCGGCTGTGGCAGCTGACCCCAGCACCCACCAACATATACAGCAACGTGAGTTCAAGTTAAGCAGGGATGGGTGGCAGTTACTGGCAACTTACACTTGACACTGTAGCTTTAAAGTCGTCTTAAAAAGTAGCTGAAAAGGAGCGAACCCCATCTTAGAATGTAGTATTTTATCTGGAAAATTATACCACCTATTAAAAAAAATATGATTATAGTCTGACCTGTTCTAGAAAAACGGTACAAATGGTATAAAAAGCAAAAATGTTGACTTATATTTATTCACATGTTTTTTTGTGGTAATTTTTCATCCCCCTTTTTTCCCCACACGGTCCCAACTATGTAGAATTCAATCAGACTAACACTCTTCAAATCATCCTCTGAGCCTTTTTCCCAACTATGTTGGGGTCGGCTTGCAGTCTAACCGAATGTAGCTGAGTACCAGTGCTTTACAAGGAGCGACTGCCTATCTGCCCCCCTCAACCCAGTTACCCGGGCAACCCAATACGCCTTGGTACTAACACTCTTCAAAAACACTCATTTATTTTGTGTTTTATTTGCAGGAGCTGAACAAAATATTCTACATAGACCCCGAGCTGAAATTCCTGAAGGATGTCGACCTCACGGCCACTAATGATAAGGATAAGTCCAAGTCCTACGACGATAAGACTGGAGTCAGGTATGTTATGTTTTATGTTAATTTGAATTGGATGTTTTACGTGGTTTCTCTCGTGTTTCGAGGGCACTACTTCTTTTGCATTAAATTTTAAGTCTACGCATTGGCAAGCAGCTATTTCAAAGTGCTTTCCACCAGTGGATTTTTCGCGTCAACGCCAAACAATTTACTACTGGTGTGGTATAAGCGATAATGCCTGGTATGAGATTTTGAACTGACATTCTATAAACGAGGTTATCAATTCCGATGTTTGTATGTTTCTACATACCTAAAAGAACCAGCGTATACATACGACTAAATTCGCAAGTGTAAAAGGGCTCGTAAGGTCGGGCCACCATTTGGCTTCCTAACTTTTGATCAAATATTGTATTGTTTGAAGAATTGATATCCTATACCTTCCCTCCACAGATGCGTCCGAGTATCTCCGGACGGGCAACACGTGGCGGCCGGAGACCGCGCCGGCAACGTGTGGGTTCACGCAGCCACCGGCGCTCTACTACATACACTAGAAGCTCATGACGCTGAAGTGTTGTGCTTGGAGTACGCTGCAAGACCTAGGCTGCTGGCTTCTGCCAGTCGGGATAGGCTGATACACGTTTTTCAAGTGGATAGGGTGAGTTCAAGGTCAACTGCCAAGGTCAAGGTCAAATATGACGGTCATAAAGGCGAGCCAAGATTGAATAATGTACCTATAGTAAGACCGCCCCGGTAACGTGTGGGTTCACGCCGCAACCGGCGCTTTCTTAGACATGATGCTGAAGTGCTGTGTTTAGAGTATGCGGCAAGACAAGATCGGTTGATACACGAGTTCCAAGTTTATAGTTATAAAAAACTTCATATCTTAAATACACAATCATTGTGTCCTAGTCAAGTTCACAGTTAAGCATTCCAAGGTCAAGGTCATAATCATTCTTCTCCTTAATTCCAGGGTTACCAAATAATGCAGACACTAGACGAGCACTCGTCTTCCATCACGGCGGTGCGGTTCCTGAGCTCCGGCGCTGGACTGCAGATGGTGTCTTGTGGGGCGGACAAAACTATATTGTTTAGGCAGTTGAGACATGTGAGTTTTTTTAAGTATTTAAATCTATATCTACAGAAATAAATAAAAAATGTTTTGAATAAGATTGGGGCACTTTCTATGCTTGTATGGTCACAGCATATACACAATAAATAAAAAATGATTTCAATGAATTTTTGGCACACACATTTTATCTGTATTGTGTCTGTAAATGATATAGTTTTTATGCCTGTAAATGGTTTTTCTCTATAAATGTATACACAGTAACAACATAAAAAATCGGGTTATGTGCCTAATCTTAAAAACGGCTGGACCGATATCAGAAAGATAACTAGCTGATTCCACAAGAAGTATAATTATCGGCGCGGATATTGAGCTCTCGGCGGAAGAGTGGGGATCGCTTTGCGCACTGTACACATAAGCCAATAAACCAATAAATCACTTCTGCGCAGGTGAAGGTTAGGGCTCAATATCCGTGCCGATGATTATAACCACTGAGAACGGAACCATTCTTCATGCCATTAATACTAGCCTAGTGCTAGAAGAATTTCCCTTGCAACACTATTTAAAGAGAATGTGCTAGTCTTAAATGTTAAAAACTTTGCCTATGTTATATTATATATTATTTTTGTCTCACCTTTTCAGTCACAAGATGGCGGCTATCAGTTCCAGCGAGGTCAGAACGTTTCGGGTCGTACTACACTTTACGATATGGAAGTAGATGCGGGCGGCAGACATATACTTACTGCTTGTCAAGTAAGTATTACTTTGACGATATCTATTGTAATCTATACTAATATTATAAAGCTGAAGAGTTTGTTTGTTTGATTGTTTATTTGTTTGATTGTTTATTTGTTTGTTTGTTTATTTGTTTGTTTGTTTGAACGCGCTAATCTCAGGGACTACTGGTCCGATTTGAACAAATCTTTCGATGTTAGATAGCCCATTTATCGAGGAAGGCTATAGGCTACTTTTTATCCGGGTTCGTGCAGAGGTTCCCACGGGATGCGGGTGAAACTGCTGGCAGAAGCTAGTATAATAAACAGGTCATTTTTTGTCTTTTGGTTGGTCTCCGAAACTGCTGAAAAATCTTTCACTAGTGGATAGCATAGCTTGGGTACACAGTCCCCGAGTGACATAGAGGCTATATTTTTTCCGAGTGTGGAAAAAAATCCATGGTACTTGGGTGAAACCTTGAGAAGCAGCTAGTAACAGTTATTTGTAATATTTATTTTCATTGTTAATTTTGGTTATAGGTACGCTTCCTAAAAAGATTTTTAAAAAGATTATTGTTAGACCGAAATTGTTTTGGGTTTTCTCATCGCGCTATGAGAGTGAAGGAATAGTGAGTGCACCAAGCAAATGTGCCTGCACTATAATATGTCCTGCGCAGCAGGCTGATCAACAGCCGCCGTGGCTGACAATCGGCCTGGGCTCCAATTAATTAATATTTTTCATATACTTTTCAGGACCGCAATGTTCGAGTATATAGTGCCGCTCACGGTCGGCATACGAAGACGTTTAGGGGCACTACGGCTGAAGATGGAACGCTAATAAAGGTATGTATTTAGATTCAATCATCTGTCTAGCCCCCACTCCTTCTCGAGCACCGTTGATAATCCCAATTGCTTTGGGTTTATCGTTTTTTGAGATAATCGAACTGTATGTAAGAATTAAAACGAGATTTTTATAAATTATGTGTATTGATTATTTTATATCGATTCAACTCATTTTGGAATCTTACCTCTAAATTGTTTCTACTTCACTTATAACTAACGACATCAAATAAAGTGACCCGAAGTTCAGATTCTATATTTTTTAATGTTTTGCTAAACCAAAAAGTAAAAGCGAGCATTAAGGATTTTTGGAGGTTTTCTCATCTTGTCTTTGACGTTCAAAAAGTGCTGTTTTTCAGCATATTTTGAAATAATTACTACTTTGATATGGTTTGATTTCAAAAACACATCCCCAATATTTTATTTACAACACAAATACCATACTAATTAATTAAAACCACTAAATTAACCCTATTTACTTACGTTCTAGGTGGCGCTAGACAACAGCGGCATCTACCTAGCTACATCCAGCACGGACAAGATACTCAGCGTGTACGACTACTACTCCGGCGAGTGTATGGCCACCATGTACGGACACTCCGAAATCGTTACTGGACTTAAGTATGTATCCTACTTCTATTATAAATGTGAAAGTTTGTGAGAATGTATGGATGTATGTTTGTTATTCAATCACGCAAAACGGCTGGACCGATTTGATTGAAATTTGGTATGTAGATAGGTGATACCCTGGATTAACACATAGGCTACTTTTTATCAACACACCATGCGGGCGAAGCCGCTAGCGGAAGCTAGTTTTTCCATATTATTATAAATGCAAATTGTGTATTTGATATCGTGTATGTCGAAATTTTAAGCCAAAGGTGATGAACTGATTTAAATGACATTTGGTTCACGGATAGAGATTAACAGTGGTTTCACACTAGCGATTTTTCAGTGTGTTGTTTCGTAAAACCGAGCGGAAAATGTACAAGTGTATAAGCGCTGTGAGAAAGGATATAGGCTACTTTTTATCCTGGTACGAGAAATAGTTTCTTACGGACCGCATTTGGAACTGCAGGGAACAGCTGGTTTATGTTTTCGCTCTTATTAACCGTGATAGTCAGACAGGATTTAAATAGATGATGATGTTTTTCTGTTATCTCTTTATAGATACTATTATTATAATATTATAAACATTTAAGGAAACTTCCATACATCAAACGCGATGTTTTGCCGATCATTTTAGGTCGATTAATAACGGCATGGAACGGAACCTTCCGCGTGTTAATCCGACCGATTCCTCTTCTAGACCTTACTATATACTATATAGTAGTATATAGTAGTGAATTTGTTAATTTCTAACCTATATAGTATATAGGTTCAAAATTAACAAATTCCTAAATTTCCAGGTTCACCCCTGACTGCCAGCATTTGATATCAGCTTCAGGAGATGGATGTATCTTCGTGTGGCGCGTACCACATGATATGGTCGTCACCATGAGAGCCAGGCTCGCTCAGCAGGCCATACGACAGGGCAAGTGAGTATCTGCCTAGCCGATTCCTTAGAGGACCGGGTTCTATAGAAGTATCTGAGTACCAATGGGCCACTTCATCATCTGCCAAGCATTTTCCCAAATATGTTGGGGTCGGCGTCCAGTCTAACTAAATGCAGCTGAGTACCAGTGTGTCACATAGAGCGACTTTCTATCTAACCTCCTCAACCCAGTTACCTGGGTAAACTCTTAGTAACATTGGTTGTTTCTTTGTTTTCTGAGTATCCGTAACAACTCCCAAAGATGTTCAAATGACAGCCGGAACTAGAAATAGTGCCTTTCGAAATACGGAGGAACTTGTCATGATTCCGACAGTGAATGAGTAGTGAGGACTTCTGTGTCCGAGCAAATGCTCCTGAACTATAATACGGCGCAGCTGGCTGATCATCAGCCGCCCTGGCTGATAATCAGCCGGGACGCCATTATTATCATATTATCACTACAAATCAACATTATTTATTTCAGGAAAGTCACAGCCCCCAGTAACGGCATGTCAGGTTTGGACAGCGAGAGTGACTCCCACTTCGGGTCGCCGCCGCGGGAGTTGCCTTACGAAGAGAATAAGTTCACTACTCCCGTTGTACCTGATTATACGTGGGTTTTTTTTATTTTCAATTATTTTGAAAATATAATATGCTAATTTAGCGATAGTAACTCCGCCTTGAGATAACTGTTTTCAATACCTGGATAAAAGCCTTAACTTTGTCTAGGTATGCAGAGTGTCACGAGACGCGCTTCGCTGAACCCGCGTGCAAAAGCTATTTTTATATAATTGACCTAGGGTAATTAGAACTAGGGGATATAAAAAGCACAAAGGTACCTTACATAGTCAGACAGAGATAGGTCTCTCTAATCTCTGTGCCATATTTCATCATCAAAACAAATAATAAAATCTAGTAAACTAGGACAGAAAAATAAGATACTTAATAATTCAAATGTGGCATGTTTTTTGGAGCTTGTCGATGTTATATCACGCCATAGTTATGAATAAGCTAAGTAAATGATATCCTTTTTCTGTACTAATCTTTATTCCTCGTATCTCCAGTCTCCGCATCGGGCGTCTGCCGACGTGGGCTAAGAAAAGCCTCGGCGACGAAGCGGTGGCCGGCGAATCGCCCGCACCTGACCCGCCCGCTAGAGGGAAGTGGGCCACTAGGATTAATCCTAATACAGGTAACAATAAACTACTTGAAACTCACTAAATAGTTCACCTTAAATTAAACACAGATATGAAAAATTAAGACGAGGAAGAAGACTCGGTATCTAACTCCTACTCCATTTGTGAAGGTACTTAACTAAAGCTAAAAAAATCTTGTTATAAATTTTTATTTTAAATCAAAATGCAGCTATCAAAGTCAATACAAAAATAACAGAAACACAACTTTATACAGTAGTTTATTTGTTTAATATGTTTTTGTGAAAAAAGTCCTATCAAGAGGGTTTACCTTTAGTTAAGTGCTTGCTCAAATGGAAAATGGCTTGTTTATTAACCTAGCCCAACTTTTTTTTAATTTACTAAAGCCTAAAACTATGTGTAGGCCAGTACTATACTAAAGTACCTAACAATGAGATCTAAGCTTGAAGATTGTGAAACTTTGCAATTGGAATTTTATAATAATGATGATTATATATTTTTCAGAAAAACGCGGTGACTCCGACGGTTCCAAAGACAGTTCACTGGACAGCGGCACCGACACTCGATACATAGAGAAGAGAAAAGACGCCACTAGTGTCAAACAGGTTAGTAACGTGTTTGTTTGTGTGTCTGTGTGTTTGTGTGTAGGGGGGTGACTGTGGGGGGTATTTTTGTATTTTACATGAGTAATATATTAGGTTTTAATGTATTGATATAGTCGTTTTATATGAAAAATATTGAGGTTTGGTAGATATTGATATAAATGTGTATTTTTATGTTTTTTGTGGAGGTAGTGATAGTAATTAGGATAATAAAAGAGGGGTCGTTTAATTAAAATCACATTTTAGCAGGTAATGAAAGCTTTCACAAGTGGTAAAAGAATTAATAGAAGTATACCAGAATTTAACTGTATATTAGATACAAGCTGAAAAGGAAGCTTTTTTAAAGAAACTGTATACAGGTAGGATCTAGTAACCCCACAGTCACAAGTTTTATGTCTGATGATGGATATTCTATGGCTATAAGAAATAATGAGATATATAAAATGCTCAATAATTTATATAAGACGGTTTATCTTGAGACAATAATTGATGTCTAGAGACCAAGGGGATGTTGCCCGGGTACCAGGGTTGAGGAGGTCAGATAGGCAGTCGCTCCATGTAGCACACAGGTACTCAGCTGCATCCGGTTAGTCTGGAAGTCGGTTCGTCTATTGATACCTGGGTTTAACCAAAACCTAGTCTAAAGGCCATAGCTAGGCAAACATAATGTTATTCAAATATGGTCTCTAAGCATTACTCTTTAGGCCTCGGCCTCGAATTTTGCGGGAAGCGGGGCGGCAGCGGCGGCGGCGCGGGCGGTCACCGCTTGACTGGAGTGCACCGCTCGTTGCCCGCGCCCGCGCCGCTGTATTCGAGGGCCGGTCCATTTGATTATACGCGTAAGATCCTGCCGCTCCCGCGCCGCCGCCGCTGCCGCCCCGCTGCCCGCAAAATTCGAGGCAGAGGCCTTTGATACATTTTACATCGGCAACATAAGTTATACCCATGGAATAGTCATCGTTAAGTAAATAACATTGTAATGTGCAATCACTCATACGGTGATGGTGTGGTGTTGGTAGTTTGAAAACGTTTACTATGTGTACAGTCGGCGGCAAAAATTATTGGTTATTTATTAAAGAATTGAGCCAAATTATTTTTGGAAAGGAATAATTTGGTGCAATTGACTGCTTCAAGAACTACATAATTAAGTAATAATTTAGATATTATATTTTGTTTCTTATTAAAAAAGGTTTAAAAAAATTTACGACTTTTGAACTCGATAACAATAATTTAGTAACTTTTGCTGTTGAATGTTTTTTTTATTATTATTTTACTTGTGAATTATGATGGAGTTTGTGAGGTTAGATTCTTCAGCTTATAGACTCTAAAACTAGTAGTTTTCAGTATTCGGTATCAGTAAATAATTTTTTTACGAATTTTGACAGCAATGTTTCTTATATTAGTACAAACGCCATCATATTTTCATACATATTGTTCCCTTATATTTTAACTTGTTTCTCTTTTTTTTTTCATTTTTATGAATGGTTTAATTATTTTTTTCTTTATTTTTACCCTCCTAACTAAATTTTACTAAAAACCCAGTTGAATTGGATTTTTTTACTAACGACTTTCAAAAATTAAAGGAGATATTTTTTTTTTGAAAAAAAAAGGGTAAAAATGATTTAAAAAAATAGGCCATTTTAATTGGTTATGGTGAATTATAATAGAGGCCGAAATCGCTGAATCTATCTCAACTGCCTCGCGTCGAAGCATTATTCAGGAATTTCGATGCGACCATGAGAAAAACATACGATATTCTCACAATATCTCCGAGGGTTGAAAAGGTTTTTTTTTTCTATTTTTTTTGCATTTTTTTCTGTTTTTTTTCATTTTGTATGGCTTTTGTGATGTTTTTTGACTGTATTTTAGATGTTCATCATCAAGTTTTGTTGTCGCAATGCATTTCAATTCATTGCAATTCATTTTTTTATATTCATCACATGTCATTAGCTGTGTGTGATGTTTCGCTAGTACTTATACATAGATATTGTCCACGCGATATTTGTTGGAGTTTTAAAAGTACATAGATGCAGTACATCATAGTCTTTGTTAGTATGAGAGCTATTTAAATAAAACGAAGCGGTAATTTTCTCGCTTTTTTTTTTTGTATTTTAAAATTAGTTTTTTTAAACACGCTAAAAGAGTACGAAGAGACCAGAGAGTGGGGGTATATAATAAGAATTTGGAAATGGCTGTCAAGGTACTTAGGTACTGCTGATTTGTGCTACAGTTCTTGAGTCTAGATTCCGTATTTCATTCTTTTGGAGTTGGCAGTGTCTAATCACCAATCCGCCTTCTCTGTAAGAGAAGATGCCGCAGTCCTTGTAGCAGAACAGATTAGTTGATTTCAGAGAAGGAATGAGCAACTGCTAATATTGCAGTACATTCATTTGTTTATGTTGTTATGTGCATGTTTATTTATAAAGAGACCCCCGCAACCTGCAGATTTGACTTTCGGCCGATATTTCGCCTAATGGTAGGTAATCATAAATACCAATAAAAAAGTTTTGTCGGTCATATACCTGGTCGTTATAATGTGCGTACTACCATTTGATTCATCTTCATACTGATTATTATTATTGATGATTTATGAGCCCGATCAAACTATCGGCCGACTAAAAGTTTGTAGTGTGCGGGTGTAGCGTTATATTCGCATGGCTTTTTGCATTGTGTTGTATGCTATATTTTGTGAGCTTCTTGTGTGTTTGCCGTAACTGTTATGTTATCTAAACTTATGATTTTTTAATGGTTCCGTCAAGAATATCAATTTCACTGATTAGCTGTTTTATCTGTTTGACTGTTTATGTTAACTTATTATTATTTTGAACTTGATAAAATAATGACTTTTTGACGGAATTATATTAAATTTACACGCATTTTACTACTTGCATGTATATAGAGGAAGAATAATTATGATAAATGTTTTATGAAAAGATTTTTCTAAACTTTTGATTAAATTGGATCCAAGAATAAAATTAATTATGTCTGTGTCTGACAGGGCGCGTCTGCGTCAAATGCAATTAAAGAATACTTTTTTATACATTACTGTTTGATACGAGTAAAACCGCGGATCTGAGTCTATATTAATTTTATGTCAACATAATTATTCTTCAAAAACCCGTATTTTAATGTTCTGCACCTATATTTATGTTGTTTTATGTTTGTCGACGTTAGGTTACGATTAATTTGTCGAAAAGTCGCGCGACTGAGACGCGGACGCGACATCACACCGACGATTCGTCGCTCGGCAGTTTTAAGTATGAGGTGCGATTTGATTTTTTTGTTTCTTATTTAATTTTTACTTTTCACTTTTGTGCTTACAATTTTTGTTTATTGAAGGATCCAGTTTCACCGATATCGTAAACGTTTTGGAACCGTGCAACTAATGTGACGTTTCATTGGTGCCTGCAAAGGCCTATGTGAAATAAAAAGATTTTGATTTTGAAACGGCCGTTTGTTACGAAATTGAATGTAAAAAATGTTAGTGTTGTTTTAAGATTTACGTTTATGTTATCGATGAATTTGGACCTTATTATTAACTTTTTTGGGTGGATTAAGGTAAGTGACTAGGGAAAGTTAGATATAAATAACATGTACTTTGGGTGGTTCTTTTAAAAGTAGCTAAGAGAAAAAAGTTTACAAGAAATCCCATGGTTTCTCTTTTTTCGTGAATCATAACCTAACATATAGGTAGAACTTTCATGTTTGCCAACCACTCTTACTCAAGGGGTATCGGGTTACCAGGGTAACTGGGTTAAGGAGGTCAGATCGCCAGTCGCTTCATGTGGTCACACTGGTACTCAGATGCTAGCAGTAAGACTGGAAACCAACCTAAGTTTAGGAAAAGGCTAGGCAGATGACTAATCGACCAATCCATTTTACTATCGATTGGCACTTGACTAGTTAACATCATCTCTTCTGTCTAGCCTTTTTGCCAGTTGTGATCGGCTTCCAGTCTTGACTGGATGCAGATGAGTGCCAGTAACATCATCACACAATATTACTCCCTTTAACACCCAGAATTTTCCACCACTTCCAGGACCAGGAGTCCACAGAACACGACGGTGATATAGAAGACATTTCCGATGGTGAGAGGACCTCGTCTTCGGAGCGCGGCAACAGGACTACCTACTATCCTGGCAATAATGATGATGAGACGCCTGGGTAAGTTGGAGTTTGGACCTTATGTCGTTGGAGGAAGGTTGAATTTTAGATAGCACTGTGTTTTTAGTCACATGAGTATTGATGACAGTAAAAGTTTTTCATATATTAATCTATCTATTGAAAATATAACTCTTTTGTGCAGTTTTGCATTCTTTTAAAATATACTTGCTGTTCCCGGCGATTTCACACGTTTCCGTATAAACAGTAGCCAGTGTTTTATCCTTATGTGTAAGCTTCCAGCTGTTTTCCCGCAGTCCCGGGGGAACTCCTTCTTCCCGCATTGAAATAAAATAAAACCTTAGTTACTCGAGAATAATGTGGCTTCCCAACAATGAAAAAAAAATTTCTAATCGGTACAGTAGCTTTGGAGCCTTTACTAAATAGGTATAAACCGTCTTACCACAAAAACTTTTAAACGTCAGTTTAAGACTTGTCTAAAAAAATTTCAAATTATGACGTTGACATATGGTTCATTTTGCAGCCAAAATTTTTTTAGACAAGTGTAAAACAGGGGTTAAAGTTTTTGTAGTAAGGCCAAAAATGTTTCTTCTTCATTATATTAATAGTTATTTTTACCTTCCACAGCGAATTCATGGTAAACGCAATGGACGCTGAAGAGCTTCGGGAATCGATGCGTCGCTCTAAGCGGTGGACGGGAGAGGCGCGGCTGGAACTGCCCCCCCCTCACGCCAAGCTCAGCGGCACTCCTCAGGACTCTGATGATGATGAGGTAATGTGTAGTATGCTGGTATACGCTGAAGAGCTTCGGGAATCAATGCGTCGCTCTAAGCGGTGGACGGAGATCGGTGATCCTGAAGTTTAGGCCTAGGTACGCCTTTTTACAGGTTTGGTTTAATTCCTTTGACAGATTTTTGGGATTCCAGATTTTTTCATAAAAC
The DNA here is from genome assembly GCF_022581195.2 of Helicoverpa zea. Lineage (NCBI taxonomy): Eukaryota > Metazoa > Arthropoda > Insecta > Lepidoptera > Noctuidae > Helicoverpa > Helicoverpa zea. Next base: position 2,889,496 of record NC_061479.1, read on the forward strand.
AGGAGTTTGGAAGTTGGAATTTTACATCAAAAGACATGAAGAATGAAACTGTATTTGCACCTTTTATCTCTACATCAAAAGTGGATTAAGCCTGAGGACATAAGATACTTGGACTAATCCAAATTTACCCATTGGCCTGTTTGCATAAAATAACTTTTTTTTTATTGCTGAACTGTTTTATTTTATGTAACGTTTCTCCACAGGTTTCAACGCCATCAGGCGACAACACAGAACGCAATCCACTCTCCGGTTCGTGTGAGTCACTGGACACGGCGGGGCGGCGCGAGAAGTATATCAAGTCGGCCTTCGACAGCCTCAGTGGCGCTGAGATGGATGCCACACTCACTGGAGGTATGTGTCACTGTCCCCAGTAGGGCTTAGAAGGGCCAAACCCTGCCGGGGCTGAGGGATTGTTCGAAGGAGTTACCGCAGCCCTGGTACATAAAAGGCTTCAGAAGGAACATGGTGGGTTTTAGTCAGTAAGAGTCTGACACTCCCTCACGCTACTGACGTAACTGCCGTATGAGCCGACCGATCATAAGGTTAAGCTACGTTTGTTGCGGTATCTTGTCATGACGAGATGCATTGCATCTATGCACTTTAAAGTGGTGGGTCCGGCTGGCATTTGAACATCTTCGACAGTCATACGTGTAGTTGCCTGGGTAACTGTGTTGAGGAGGTGAGATAGACAGTCGCTTCCCGTGGTAAACTGATATATAGGTGCATATAAAATAGGATGCCAACCGCAACATAGTTGCAAAAAGATTAACCAGATGACTCATTTGTTCAGGACTTATTAATCGACTTTAAAGTTCTAAGTAAAAGCGATTAATTTAAATTCGTTATATATTTATTTGACTGCTATTTATTTTGAGCCATCCTCGCAAGAATTTCTTTGCCTTTTAATGACTTCTAAATAACCCCTCTTCCTCAGGGAACACATCGCTATCAGCGCAGCACTTATCCCGCGCCCCCGCGCCTCCCCCGCGTCCGTCTCCGGCGCCCCGCACCCCTCGCACCCCCGACCCCGAGGCCGCAAGACGGAGGGAGGAGCTCAACAGGAGGATATTGGAGACGAGGAGGCAGTTGGAGAGCGTGAGTTTATATTGATATAATATTGGTGAATCCGGGATTTCACTGGTTACCAGGGCAAGGAGACAGGGCAAACTTGCAGCTCACTCAATAAGACTGGTTACCAATAAAGTGTCAGTAAGTTATCAGATAGTTAAAACTGTCTGATAGACAAAAGCTGCTTATAATTTTCTCCAGATATTTTTGCTATACGAGACCTGTGAAATCAATAGTTACAGTTTTATCAGAGACTTTGTCAGTAAACTGGCCATTTATAATTATCAGTATAATAAAACACACAGCTACGTGTAACCGATTATATGCGGAAGGAACGATGAGCCGAGATGCCATAGTGAAGGTAGGTCAGACGCCTTCTTGTAAGTCGAGTAACGCTCGAGAACCTCATGTGGCGTTCCGGTCTGTCAAAGATCGGTCTTGATTAGTATTAAAAATAATGGGCGGGTTCCATAAAAAACGTACGAGAGCGGAGTAACGTTCCTCGTCCCCCGAACACCCGTATGTTGTTGCACTACTTTTTTAGATTTCGCTTGACTAGAAATGACTAGGGGTGAGGTCAAGGCTAGTCATTTTGTTCTCCATGGTGAAAACATTATATAAGCTAACTAATTTTATTTCTTCCACCAGGTGGCGTTCAGATCCAACTTAAAATCCAGTCAGTCCACCACAGATCTATCTTATATTCCTGAAAAGGATAGCTCAAGACGCAACCGCCCAGTTTCTATGGCGATCCCATCCAATTCTAGGCCTTATGGTGAGTTGCTTAACTTCTTGTACGTCAAGCTAGATGGTTTAGTTGGGGATATTGAGCATTTAATGTAATCTTATGTCGAAATTTCAATAAGATCTAGGAATTGGTCGTTGTAAAAAATACGGTCGAATTGAGAACCTCCTTTTTTGAAGTTGGTTAAAAAGTAGGGTCTTTGTCTATGGGCACCAAGAGTAATATTAAAGTGATAAAGTTATGAGTGATAGGAAAACTGGCTTCCGTAAGCTGTTTCTCCTGTGCCCCATGGCATTAACTCTGCGCTCACGGGTAAAAAAACCGTATAGGTTATTCTGATAAAGCTGTATTACTGCCAAGTTTCATCAAAATTCATGCGGTAGTTTTTGCGTGAAAGAAGAACATACGTACACCTACATTTATTATATCTTAGTATCAACAAGAACTACTAAATGCTCAATATCCTTCAAAATAAAGCTAAAGAAAATATTAAATACAACGATAAAATTTTAAACACCCAGATGTGCGATTTTAATAATGTGTGACATCATTCAGTATTATTTATAAACGCTTGAAATACTAATATACTTCAGACGGAACATATGAAAAAGAAAATTTCATAATTTATATAAAAAATAATAATTTTAAAAAATATTCATGAATGATCTCATTATAAGTCGGTGCCTACCGTACCAGAATCACATTAAAAGCGTTTATAAATAACATCATCATCGCTATATACTAACAAACACGAATTATTCCCTTAACGCTGACCAGGAATTGTACCATGTCCCGAAGAAAACTTGGACAGTCTTAATTCGAACTATTTTGACAGCTTAAACCCTTACCTTGATTATCGAAACAAGAACCCCTATGCTATACCTGCGAATTTAAACCACAAAATAATACCAGATTATTTGGACAATGTTGCACCGTACGTACCCCCTCATGCAAATGTAGGCACAACTCAAAATGATAGACGAAACATGCATTATATTCCTTTCGATACAAAACCTATGGTTTTCAAAGAGCAGCAGCCTCAAAAGCCTCTAGCTTTCGTAGTAGACATGAAAAAACCAGCCCCAACTAAAGTTTTCAATCGCCTATTTCCCGAAAAAGAACCTAAACCGAGAAATTTTACCTTAAACTTGACTAAGAATGATGAGAAACCGGTGGTACCTAAATCCACGAAGCCAGCTCGAAGTATATTTAAGAATTACAAGTCTTGTCCAGTTTCACCAGTTTCTGAAGAGTGCAAATGGGCTGATAAAGCGAATCAACAAAATAAAAAAACTGACACGAATTCTCTAGACCCCAAAAAACGGAATTCTTTAAGCTTTTTCGTAGGTTTTGAAGGCAAAAGTATGAGAGACAGTGGTAAAAGTATAGTTGATACTATAAAGTCGGATACGGAAAAAATGATCGCAGAAATAACTAAAAAATATGGTGATTTGGATGAGTATGATGTTGCTAGAGGTCAGGATGACCTTGATTTGAAACCTACTAAAGAAAAAGATGACGGTAATTTTTCGTCAGACTCCTTAGAAGACTGTAGCTTAAGTCAAGATGCTAGTTGCAAAAACAAATTGTTTTCCAAAAAGGTTTGTAAAAAGCACACTAAAAATATGCCAAGAAGAGCTGTTTCGAACTATGAAATTTATGGTGGAGAAAAGCCTGTGGTACCAGCAAAGCCTGCTTACATAGCCAATCAGAAGAGCTCAACATTACCTAGGAACATGCCTTCTAATCTAGACGATATCGATGAAGATTCGATGAAATACAACCCTAATATGTATCGATGCCAAAGTGTGTTGACTAAGAGGTGCGTCACTAGATCCAATGAATCCGTTTTAAGCGACAATTCTAACTGTTCTAGTATCTCCAATGAGATTTTCTTAAAGTATGGTAATGAGGTAGCTTTCCAACAAGCTAAGTTTGACGGCAGTCGATACAATTTGAATGATTCACAAAATTGTTCTTACGAAAATATACACGAAACTGATTATTTAGAAAACCATAGACATAGCAGCGCAAGTTTCTTCTTAAACCAAAAGAAATATATGAAAAACAGTTGCAGCCAGGAATCTGTGTTATCAGACGACTTTTTGGATAACGAAAACCAACTTTGCAGAACTAACTGTAACTCTCTAGAAAGTGTTCTATCTGATGATTCAGAATGCACTAAAAGTGCTCCTCTAGAAATGTTATTTGATGGTGCCAAGCCTAAAAAACAACAGAAAAATCAAAGCATGCCAAGAAACAGCAAAAGCTGTTACGAATTTGATAATACTTCAAAGAGTTATGGCTCAAGTCCTAACAACGCTTATTTCGGATACATGTATAATAATTACTTAGGAGATGCTTCTAGTCCTAATTACAGAGAAAGTAAACCAAATACTGTGACAGCGACTCCAAAACCAGCAGCGAAAGTGTATGGTTTCGACATTCCAGTTGACGGACACAAAACAGTAACTAGATCGAAGAGTTTGTACGATTCATCTTCAAAACAACCTCCTCCAGCTAAGAATATTGCGTATTATTTCGACGGAAATAATATACAGCAGTATAATAAAGAGAAGAAATTGAGTGATGAAATACCACGGTTGAACAAGACTGATTATATGGTGAATACTAGCAAATCTTTGCAGCCAAAGTTCGCTGATAAGTACAAGAGTGAGATGCAAGGTTGTGAACAAAATGCTATGGTCAAGTCCAAGAGTTGCAGTTTTGAAGTCGTGTTAGAACCAGCGTCCAAACCAAACCCTTTGAAAAACTTGATGGAAAAACGAAACTCGCATGTGCAAAAGAATTTGGAGAAATTCGAAGAGCAGATAAGAAAGAACACACAAACTAAGGTTACTAAGAATCAGTTGAATAAAGAGAAATCTAACGGCAAATATAATAATGCTACTAAAAGTCTTGAAAGAGGTTCTGGACAGAAGAATAATAATACTAAAATAACTATGGAATTCGTACCTCATAAGCCTCCGAAACCTATCAAAAGAACATCTTCAGTTAAAATGAATAATAGACTAAAAGCTGGCATAGAAAAATCTGGACTGACTTCATCAATATCGTCTCAGTATAAAGCGAAACTAGACGGTTTGCATAACAAAAACTATTTAGCCAATAAGAAGCCAGAAGATGCGAATTCAAATGTAGAACCTGATAATAGTGAGAAACATTTCGACGTTTTCGTCAAAGAAAAAGATGTGAATGAAAACAAGTCTGAAATACAAATGGATAGTTTAGAAGTTTACGCGATGCAACGAATGGAAAGATTAAAACAAGTCAGCATGGATTCTTTAGATGTTGACGCAAATGATTTTGCTAAAGATTCCTTAGATTATTACGCGGAACAGGATAATAAATTATACGCAAAAACTGCTAAAGATCAGTTGAATTTAAAACTAGCTAGAAACGATTTATCTAGACCTTCTCACAGCCGACAGAGCGAGACCAAAGAAAATATATCTCCAGAAATGAGCGATGAAATAAAGAAATACAAAAACATCGAAAGAAAAATAGAAATAATTAACAAATTAGTAGAAATGGAAGAAAAGAGAATCCTACAAGAGAAAATACTAAAAGAATGGAGAATGAGACCTTTAAAAGCGAATATAAATGACGGGAAAGGTGTTGTCAAATTGCTATCTAGAAAGTTCGAAAAACTTGCCACTAAGCAATCTTCAACAGTTCATAACTTCGCGTCATTAACTTTAGAAGAAGCTGACACGGATACAGACACAAATTCCGATGCTAAAGAAATAAAAAGAAACTTAAGTCTACCAGACATTCTAGATTCAGACCAGATAGGAGGTCTAGTCACTGTCGGACGAGACATAACCAACGAAGCCGGTAACACAGGACCTATAGAAGATGTAAAATTAAATAATACAATACAAGCAGAAATAGGGGTCCCACCGAAAAGTCTAAAGCAAAGAGTGTACAACGAAATGGTAATACCGAAAACGGACGTCCACTTAGACAGCGAAAATTACGAATCGTCCACAACCAGTTCAAGTTGCACGAATTCTCCGAAAAGACTATCTTTTTACGGCTTTAACAGGCCGAAAACGCCATTCAGGAAGATTATAAGAGGTCCTACGCCGCGACTGTGTATGGAAAACCGTCTGTTTCCGCATAAAATAAGACCGGTACTTTACGGCTCGCCTAGGGGTTCTTGTTTAGCGAAAAGGGTACCTGTTCAAAATCCGGTTTTGCCGTCGAAATTCTCGCCAACGCAAGGTTTGGGACTTCACTTGACAAATTATTTGATGTCGTTATAGTCCCTTTTATTTGCGTTTTAGATTTTCGAAGTAGATTTTTTGGTATAAATTGGTCCTTAATATTCTTAAAAATAGGTACGTACATATTATTCCATGACCATGGAAAAGTTTAGCCATACTTTTGTGTGAACATGCTCATTGATTTGTATGTGTAAGGCCGTATACAGAAAGAAAGCTGGAAGAAGCTGAAACTTGTAAGCGCTGACCGGCGCCGACAAAAGCTGGAAACTTATAAGCGCTTATCGGCGCGTGTTCATATATTTTCCTGCGCGGGTTACCAGCTCTGTCAACCGCCGATAAGCGCTTATAAGTTTCAGCTTCTTTCAGTTTTCTTTCTGTATACGGCCTAAGATCGGGAGCGCTCAGTAGTGGTCGAGTCGCCGAGTAATACAAAGACAATGTGCAAATACATTTACACACACTAGTGTGACACTCATTTCATGAGATAAAATATCTATTCAATTACTGCAAAAAATCAAAAGAATATTTAAAGACTAATATAAAATACCAAAAAATTACACCACAAAATTATGTGATATATTGTGAATTTCGCCCAAAATTAAATACTTCTTTTCAAAAAACGTCTATGCAAATAATATATATTTTATATTCAGCACGGCAGATTCACGACATGTCACTTCACATCGCTTTTTTATATATTTTTCAGGTTTTTTTTCAGCATGCATGATTTTAGGCATATGCAGAGTTTTTTATGCATGCATGAATTGATGTGTATTTTTTATGTTTGTGTTGTGCTTAATTATAGCAGTCTGAATGGTGAAAAATTATAAATAATTATTTATATATGAGCATATTGTCTAGTAGTCGATATTGTTGCCTATATAAACTATGAAATTGAAAATATATTAAAATAAGTATTGATATATTCTAAATTATCCATCTAGCTACATCCGGTTAGATTGGAAGCCGACCCCAACATAGTTTTGAAAAAGGCTCGGAGGATGATGATTTTCTAAATTAGTGAAAATTCAGAATACTTAACATAGTAATTTGTGTCAGAAGGCACAAATAAATGAGTAGATACTTGCATAACACTCACACAAATTTTCGTAAATATACAATATTTGATCTTAAGTCGGTCAAAACACCTTCAGCCTTCTATAATCGCATGTTACTGATAAGCGACCGTGTCACCAGCGAATCGCAACCAACTGTCGGCTTCGGACCGAGAGGAAGAGACCACGGGTATGAGACGAGCTATCTCTCTGTCAGACCTCGCCGCCAAACCTATGCCGGCGCCGAGGACACCGCAAGGTGCGTTTGGTGGTGGTTAGAAATGGTGGTTGTACGCTAGAAATGGGTTTAAACTGGTTTGGGCTGGTTTAATTGGGTTTGGGTTGGTTTAAACTGGTTTGGGCTGGTTTAATCGGGTTTGGGTTAGTTTAACCAAGTCGATTTAATTTTCATCTATAATGTGTATTAGTTTGACATGTTTTCTGTACAAATAATGTCAACCTAATATTTATTTAGATTTATTAAAATTCAGATACTGTGTGGCAGTTAGTACTAATCCTTACTGAATAAAAAATTTTAGGCTTTAAGATAATGTAATTTGCTAACACACCTGACATAGGTAAATCTGCCGTCACATCAGGCTATGAGCAAATTCGCACAAACTGTAACACATAATATGTCCTGCGCAGCTGGCTGATCAACTTTAAAAACTGCGGCCATAGCCGTAAAAATCTGGATAACATTATGTCTATTTATTTATTTATTTATTTAAAATACTTCTTGCACACATAGTACAATGGCGGACTTAACGCCTTAGGCGTTCTCTACCAGTCTACCTTTGGGTGGCGGAGAGAAAGCGTTGGTAGGTGCAAACAAATCTGAAAAACTAGTGTGAAACATATACCTACATATATTACAATACACAAATAAATTAATAATAATATATATGTATATATATAACTATATAAATATGTACACTACAAACAATACTAATAACATATTAAGAAAGTTAATTTGAAACTGACTATTTATGTTTCTGCCAATTTCCCAAGATAGTGGTCACGAACTTTGAGTTTGAAGGTGTGACGGGTATTTACCATCCTGATCTCCAGAGGTAACTCATTCCAGAGAAGAATAGATTTTACAAAGAAGGAAGAGTGTATGATATCAGAACGATGTGTAGGACATTGTAGAAGGCGATTGTTGAAAGAGCGTAAATTTTTGTCATGATGTGAGCCAAGATATTTGAAATGAGAAGTTAAATAAGAAGGTGAAGTAGGAGTGTGAAGAATAGAGAAAAGAGTAGTCAATGCCCTCACCTCACGACGCTGCCTAATAGGTAGCCATCTGAGCTGCGTTCGATACACTGACACATGATCGTACTTGCGAAGATTAAAAACGAATCGAATGCAATTATTGAGAAGCCGGTCAAGTTTGTTGAGCAGATCTGCATTCAGGTCATAGTAGCACACATCACCATAGTCGATTATGGGGAAGATTAAGGTTCGCATAAGCATCGCTTTCACACTGGGCGGAAGCAAATTTTTCAGACGGTAGAGGAACCGTAGTATGTTAGTGACTTTTTGGCTGACAGCTGCGACTTGTGGTTGCCAATTCAGTGTGGTGTCCATTTGTAAGCCAAGGTTCTTGACGTTGCCACTATAAGGTACTGTCATGCCATTGAATACTACTGGCGGCAAGCTGGAAGTATCCACCCTGATAATATTCCTCGAGCCGCCAATAATGATGGCTTGGCATTTCCCAGGGTTGACTGCCACTCCAAACCTGTCCGCCCAATTTTTCACAACCGCCAAGTCTGCGTTAACCTTATCGAGCGTGTCAACCAAATCATCAACTGTCGTATGTCGATATAACTGCAAGTCATCGGCATAGAGGTGATACGAACACTGAAGCTCAGGAGTAAGTAAATTTATGAATACTGCAAACAAAAGGGGTGAGAGTATGCCGCCTTGAGGAACGCCAGCATCCAAATTACACCAGGTTGACGAGACTTCATCTACCCGAACCGACTGCTGGCGCTCCCGAAGATAAGAAGAAAACCAGTCCAATGCATCGGAAGAGACCATGATATATGACAGGATAGATAAAAGGATATCGTGACTGACGGTATTAAACGCATTTGAGAAATCGACTAAAACCAACACTGTCAGCTTAGCGTCTTCCATGGCGTGTCGAATATCGCCAGTCACTTTGAGAAGGGCAGAGGAAGTGCTGTGGCCTGGCCTAAATCCAGATTGAAATGGGCTCATAAGGTGGTTTTCGTAGACAAAACGAGCGAATTGTTTATGGGCACAAGCCTCTAGCACTTTGGATAAGAATGGCAGGATCGAGATTGGACGGAAATGATTGGGGAGAGTTGGATTAGAAATTTTAGGAAGAGGACAGACGTACGCTTTCCTCCAAAGTGAAGGAAAAACCCCAGAGAATAGGGAAAAGTTGATAATGTGGGTGATAGCAGGAAGAATTGGGACTAGAATAGAAATAATCATTTGGCGACTGATATTGTCACAGCCCACCGCTTTCGATTTAATGGATAGGATAATTTTTTTGACCTCTTCCTCATCAACCGGTGAAAAATTAAAAGTTTTGATGTCAGGACGCGATAGACCAGCAATATAGTTAAGAGTTGCTTGCTTGATTACATTATCCAAATTGGAAGAAGTGCAGAAATGACTATTTAACGTGTCTAAACTAATCGAGTTAGGTAGGTCTAAATGTCGCGATTTGCCAATACCGAGTGTTCCGAGGAACTTCCAGATATCAGCAGAAGAAGAAGTAGAGATATTGTTTAGTATATGGCGGCGTTTGGCGTTACGTATCATAAGATTACACCGATTCCTTGCAGTTTTAAATTGAGCCCAATTTTCGTCCGTACGGCCCTTCTTAAACTTCCTGAACGCACGATCCCTCCTACGCATTGCGATCTTAATAAGCTCGGTCATCCACGGTGCTGGTGGACGTTTTACTCTAACTCTCTTAACGGGTGCATGGAGATCATACAAAGCGTTCACCCGGTTGTTAAAAATTTCAAGCTTATCATTAACTGAGTCAGCTTCTATCAATGGAGTCCAGTCAATTTCAGCAGCATCATTGAGAAGCTGAATTTATTATGATTTCTTCTTTTGTTTTAGGAGATAACTGCACTTATATCAATAATAAATTTTAGCATGCTTCTTTTATCTTAGTGTAGTAGACGTAAAATATTAGTTTAACGAAATTTAGATACTTTTTAACATATTAACCTGTTGTATATTGCTTTTGTATATAGCTCTATTGACGTCCTTACTAAGATAACATTTCTTTATTTTTTAACACTAATGTCTATTGAAAATTTTATATACTTAATGGGTTATGTTAAAAAATAATAACCATTAATAACATACTTTATTCAAAAGACCTATCTTTTTTTATAAAATAAATTCAGTTATTTCTGCATAACATGTGCTTGTTTCAAGCAATAAGAAAGACAACTAAATAATAACCATGGACTTTTATTGCTTGAAATTCATCACCTCCCAAAAATCAATACTTAATTATTTTCAATCAAAAATTAAAGGTAGGTACCTCCAAAATCCCTTTCTAAATTTGTTCCCTAATTTCCCCAACGACAGTATTTCCCCGTTATTTACTAAATTCTTCCATCACAGCTTCTTCAAAACCTTCGACTCCTCAAAACGGTAACAACAGCAAATCCCCGGGGAACTTCGTGCGACCGGCGCCGCGGTATAACAACAAGTCTAACATGACTCGGAGCTCCAGTGTCGGTGTTTTAAATCAGGTAATTTTACTGTTACAGCCTTTTTATCGTCCTACTGCTGGGCTGCGGCCTCCTCTCACACGGAGAAGGATTGAACATTAATCACCACGCTTGCTCAATGCGGGTTGGTAATTTCAGACTATATAGTCCAGGTTTCCTCAAGATGTTTTCCTTCACCTTTTTATCAGCCATTGGTGTCCAAGATGTACTTAGAAAGTACATACAAACTTAGAAAAGTAAAAAAAACCGAACCCACACCCTCATACTCGAGAGGTTGGTTCTTTACCCACTAGGCCACCACGACAAGAGATCAGGTTATACAGAAGAAAATATATTATTTACAATCAACTGAATCATGACCCGTATAGGCTAACCAATATTCCACGTCAGAGGCCGTCACGCGGATTTGAGAAAACTCTGACACTGGGGCTTGTCAGGTGATTAAACCTGGAGCTCACTCGATAAGAAGATAGGTGCAACTACAGAGTGGTTCGAATCTTGTTATCTACTTGTAATTTGTTTTGTTACCTACAAATAAAATTAGTTTTTGAAGCTCAAAAGCTTTGAAATGTTTCAGACTTAGTTCGTTTTTGAAAACCTGTGTAAGGCCTAGACTCCACCAAGGGGGAGCGGTGAAGTTTTTTAAACAACCAATAGAATTTCTCTGCTTAAGAAAACTACTGAGTGCGTGGAGACAAGGTGCTAAAATAACCAAATTCTATTGGTTGTTTAAAATCTACTCCACTCAGCTGCTGTGTGGAATCTGGGTCATTTTCTTTTTATCCATCCATCCATCTTACTACCTTATTACACACCATTGTCATCCCTTAATAACGAATGAAATACTCTTTCTCCCCAGAGCGACTCAGAATCCGATCCCCAACCGTCTCGCCAGCAGTCTTCAAGGCCTCAAGGCCTGATGAGGCCCACGATATCGTCGATGAACAAGGCCGCTGCCAACACTGCGAGAAGACGAGGACTGGCCAACGCTTATAGTGCGGGTAAGATTATGTTGATGTAGTTGTAGATGGTCGGCACATATATGGCGAATAGGAGTTTTTTATTGTCAAACTGTTGTGGATATTGTTTTCATACTTGCTAAATTGTATATGTAGAGAAAGAAAGAAAGTAAGTTTTATTGCCTATATTTGATTGTTTGTTCGTTTGTTACGCTTCCACGCAAAAGCGGTTGAAGTGAATTGGATTAACATTTGGAGTAGGGATTGATTATCCAAATAGATAAAGGGAGATACAGAAGCGTGTAAAACCGTAGGGAACAATCATACGGAATATATTATATCTACATTAAGAGGGTTAGTGTAGTGCTGTCTTAAGTAATTATTCCATACTGCCGAATTTGCAAGTATTCTATGCTATGCATGTCACACTTATATTAATTAATTTTAGACTCTATTTCAATGAAGACTATGTTGATAATAGTTTAACAATAAAAAATGCTCTTCGATACTCTGCGCCATATCTGTGCCAGCCCTATATAGTTAGATTATGTAGATAGTTCACAAGTTACTAAAGTCACAAAGACACAATGTAAAACATTACACAGAATGGATGCATAAACATGCATCATTATGCTGACTATCACGTCCAGGTTTCCTCACCCATTACAGCTAATCTCAATAATCTATCTATAGTTTTGCCAACTACTAGGGATAAGAATTTGACATGTCAAAATTCTTACTCTAGGAAGCATATCAGAACAAGGAGATAAAATATTGGGATAGACTATATTTAGAATTATTTCTAAAATTCCACTTTATACATAAACCAATGGTGGCTTGCTTCTTTTTTCTTTCTTTCTATTTACGTTGTTCCTGTATATCTGCGAAAATAATAAGTACGTTGAAACGTAGAATCTTGAAGCGTCTGGACTTGAAGGGCACCTTCAAATAAGTCGTCAAAGGCATTCTGAATTCACCTTAAATTTGGTTCCTACTAGCCTTTCAATCCCCACATATGTACTGGAAAGGCCTTAAACCAATTTCAAAAAAAGTTAACCCAGCACAGTACACGCAATATTAACACCACATAATCTAACAGTGAGCCTCGCAACCGGCGCTAACGAGGAGTCCAGCTCCGAAGCCGACGAGAGAAACAACGGCGAGGGTCCCGTGGCAAGACCTAGGGCTTCTTCCGTTGACCACAGCCAGAGGAGGATCGGTAAGTTTACGTCAAACTCAGGTTTTTATTTCATATGTTACGACCCTAACATATGTTGGTATATTTCATATACATACATATGTTGGTATATTTCATATACCAACTATGTTAGGGTCGGCTTCCAGTCTCAGAAAGCTGAGTATCAGTGTTTTACAAGGAACAACTGCCTATCTGACCTCCTCAACCCAGTTACACCAGCAACCCTTGATAAGAATGGTTGTCAAATTGGGTGTTGTCTACCTATCTTAAAATGACATCCGGGCCACCACTTTATCCACAATTTATCGACCCTCCCGAAACAAGAAGGAACTCGTCTTGACAAGATTGCTTCCATTGACCGACCGCGCCAAGCATTACTTGACTTTATCGATCGACCTATGCACGAGCTCCTTCTTAAAATTGATACCTCTTCTTGAAATTGATATGATGGTAGATACAGAGTAGAAATAAATAAAATAATTTTGGAAATAAAGTCCAGTAGTAAAAACTACCTATAAATGAATAGTATATTTATAATTGTCCCACATTGCAGGTCGTAGCGGCAGCGAGCGCGACCTGTCGGCGAAGGCGCGGGAGGTGACCGCGAGACTGACTTCCAACACGCGGCAGAGGCCCAAGGAGACGCCTGCTGATGCTAACTGTATGTATTTATTTAGTGAACTGGACCAACAAACTCAAGTGGTTTTTTCTACAAAAAAGTTAAACAGAGGTTCGTCTCGTACTTTCGAAAATTTTCCTATGGAGAATTTTCCTTAAACACATGATAAATGTCTGGTTAACTTTTTTTGTAATCAGAGCAAAACTGTTTTAGATTAGTTTTAAAATATTAAATAGGATTATAAATAAAAGTTCTTTTGGAACTCCCTGTGGGTTATTTTAAGTCAATATCTTATCATTAACTGTAACACACACACAGACAAGAATGTTGTTGACTTATGCGGCGCCTCCACCAAATGTAGGACCGGGAAACTATTCGCTTGCTAAAATGAAAAACTCGATTCAAGATCACGACGTTTTTTGTACGGTCTTGAGTGGTGAGGTGACATACTTCAATATAAAAATCCTAATCTATTATTTTTCACAGAACGAATTTAAAATGATTGTCCGGGCAGTATCAAATATAATGAACTAGCTTCTGCCAGCGGTTTCACCCGCATCCCGTGGGAACCTCTGCATGAACCCGGATAAAAAGTAGCCTATAGCCTTACTCGATAAATAGGCTATCTAACACTGAAAGAATTGTTCAAATCGGACCAGTAGTTCCTGAGATTAGCGCGTTCAAACAAACCAACTCTTCAGCTTTATAATATTAGTATAGATAAAACCTTACAATGAAAAAGTTTCTAACTAACTACACTACAGTACCGTATCAATACTGTCTGTGGTGGTAAAAAACTGATATGAGTAAAAAAAACTTCTTTTTCATATCCAGTTCAGGCTCCCAGTTTTAGATTAGTGCGGTAAAAACATGGTCCCCTCGGGATGTGCTTGAATCCTCATGAAACAGCAAAGAAATCTATATATGAATTATGTTTCCGCAGTATCGTCGTCGCAGCTATGTTCAGCTCTGACGGAACAGCTGACGAAGACGGCCTGCAAGGTGGTGCAGCTCTACGCCAGCTTGCAGCGGGAGCCCAACGCTGCCGCTGACATCAGTGGTAAGTAGCCTTTATAATATATAGATCACAACACACTGAGGGTCGTATCCAGACGTTAATAAAGGTTGGGCACTGATATGGCTGACAATTCACATTCATTAAACTCATGCCTGTAGCACACCTCCGCTGCGAAACCCAAAGGGCGAAACCGCCATAGTTTCGCTGTGAGTTGTGAGTTGTTGGGCGATGAAACAATAGCGAAATTCCCTGCTCTAACGTACAAAACTGACTATGACGTTGTCTCTTTCTAACATGATTTCGCTCATTTGCTTAGGCGCCGTTTACATCTCCGCCCGTTGTCCGCCATAGCGGAGATGTAGACGGCGCCTAAGCAAATGATATATTGTTTCGCCGCCCAACAACTCACAACTCACAGCGAAACTATGGCGGTTTCGCCCTTTGGGTTTCGCAGCGGAGGTGTGCTACAGGCATCAGATATAAGATATACAGAAAGGAGTGCCTGAGGCAGTATCCTTATCCGGGTACTATGATTATATAGGGGGAATTATAAGATAATATATAATATTGTCCCACATTATAAGATAAGACAAATAAATAAGAGCGTACATAAGACAAATAAATAGGGGAGTACAGAAGGGAGTACCTAAAAAGAAATAAGTATGACGTCACAAGTAAGTAAGGGTTGTGGGCGCCCCACAAAGGTATATCCGACCCTTATCACATTTATACAGAATGCTACAAACACACCCATAACCGAAAGAGGGTAAGAGGAGTTATAATATAAAAAAAAAACATATTAATGTCCCGGGTAAGGAAAGATGTGAAGTAAGCCTTTGTAAAATCATAGCAAAGGGTCATAATAACTATGTGTACAGAATTCGCTTAGCTTAGATAATACAAATAGAGATAAAGACAGTTTGTATTTGATTAAATTAATGTAATCACTTAATCAGAATCAGTCAGAATACTCTAAAATATTTATTAAACTAAATATTAATTTCCCACAGGTCTAGAAGCAGCCATACTAGAAACTCAAAAAGTCCTCCGAAGCGCCGTCAACCGCACTCAGAACGGAGACCAAGCGTTAAGCAGTCTATCTTCCACTGACGGAGAGTACCTCAATGTGGACAGCACCAGGCATAAGCTGCAGCATCTTGTGTCTAAAGGTAAGGAGAAAGATGATGAAAAGAGTGTAAAAAACAGAGAAGTAGGGAAATCGTCTTGGGAGGGAAATAGAGTAAAAGGCAGAGAAAGAGAGTGAGGAGATTAAGAGAAATAGATTTGGCGGGAGGTAAAGAGATGTAAGGGTGAGAAACATAGGAAAGAGAGGGGAGGGAGTGAAAGAGATTGGCAAGTGTTAAGCAGACTATCATCCAGAGAGATAAAGAGAAACCTAAGAGTAGAAAGTAGTTGAGGAGTAGTAGGGGGCCATAAAGCGGAAGACTAGAAGGAATAATCATTTGTTCTTTCTATTTTTATATTACCCTTGTGTTCACAGTATTCAGTAGTCAGTATTAAAGTAATTAATCCTACTAATATTATAAATGTGAAAGTTTGTGAGAATTTATGGAGGTGTTTGTTATTCTTCCACTTCCATCGGCTGGACCGATTATGTGGTATGTAGATAGTTGATACCCTGGATTAACACATAGGCTACTTTTTATCAACACACTTCGCGGGCAAAGCTGCGAGCGGAAGCTAGTATTTAATAAAATCGTTGCAAAATATACTTAGTATTTATTTTCTCTTATTTCAGAAGCAACAAACACAAGCAACCCAGCGATGTCTTTAATAGAGCAATACTCAGATATTCTTCTAAATATGATGCAGACTAAGATGGTCAACCAGTTCTCACAGCCGCAGAGCCTACCACCAAACACGAGGGAACCGGGCAACGAGAGCTAGTAGCGGTAAAAACGGCAATAAAACTTTGGTAGAAAACGGATAAAACTTTGGTAGAAACCGGGAAAACTTTGGTAGAAACCGTGAGAGTTTGGTAGAAATCGTGTCAGAGCTTAAAAAGTGTTTTGTGACTAGAAATGTGTGATTTTTGGAAAATGTGTAGTGACTGTGTCCCGGGTTTATTGTATGAACTTTAAAAAATAAGCGTTATAATCTTTGGTATTATTGTTGTAACCAAAATCGACCTTTTTAACTAAGGTTTTAACCAAAATGTAATAGTAATAATAATTAACTATTATTAAATGTGAAAACGATTTGTGAAAACTACATCTGTCCATGGTAGAAAATCGACTAAATAATCGAGTCGAAATAAAAAATATCGATGTGAAAAGTCGATTAGTTCTATCGATATACGTCGCTTATCGTTAAAGAAAGTGATATTTAAGTAACTTTAGTAAATAATAAGACCTTTTTAAGTGTAATTGGAAGTCGAAAAAGTCCTTTGAAAGACTAATTAATTTGAAATATTAGACACTTGATATGTATTCGTTTTTCATCTGATTTTTTCTTATATATTTTTCAGATTTTCTTAGTACTTTGACTTATTTTATATCTATGTAATCTATGTATAAATTTAGGTATCATCATCTGCCTAGCCTATACTCAACTATTAAAATATCTTCTATTTAAATTAACTAGGCTTCTAAAGAGACATAACCCAGAATCGAGAATGACGTTATAAAAAATGTAAATAACGATTTTAAATGAAATAAAATACTAATCTAAGTCGAAATAGTTACATTTGTCAATTTTTAAAATGATAGTCGCTGTTTTGTAGCGACGCCGCCATCTTGAATATTTAAACTTAAAACAACGCCATCTGTGTTTTGAAATATGAACTACAGGCGTTTGGATGTAACGTGTACTTTGTTGGTGTAAAAATATTTGGGTAATCTTAAAATACTCTTATATTATAATAAAAAAAAAAAACATCTTTTGCAATTTTGTTATATAGTCAACTATTTCCTTCGGTTTCACTCGCGTATTGAAAGATCAGTTTTCAATACTGGACCCTAAAGTAACCTTCGAAGGTATGGAATACCACTTGCCATCATCGCCACAAACATTACAAACATTACAAACAAACTTCCGTTCCTCTTGTATTTGTAATCCCAACATCCCTTGGCAAAAGGAGTTCACGACCAAGTGAGATAAAAATTACTTACTAAAATCTGGCAATTAAAGTATGGAGTTGGTATCCGCACATGCGTTCCATGATATACAAAAAAAATACTAGAAGGATTTTGACAGAACTTTTTTTTATGAAAAAAGTTTATCGTCGAATCTACTTTTTTGATAGTCATTTGAAATGGAAATAATTTGAAGGAATTATAAGCATGTAGGCTTACAACCTACAGAGGTATTTTTTCCTATATTTCCTTATTGCCATTCTATTCAATTCTAAATGATCTTAGCGAGATTCCCCCAGTGTGCGGCACTGTGACGCACACAAATGTATCTTCTGGTGTATTCGCTCTAGCAAACAGTAACACATTGCGTGCGAACATTTCTAAAATGTCCGCGAAACTGCAACCGCCGTGCTCGAACACATGCTAGCTGTGGGCTTAAGCCGAGGCGTAATTTTTTGGTTGAAATCCGGCATAAAGAGCGAAATAATAAACGATTGAATTATAATTATTGCATTTAAATTATCATTCCAAATATTTTGAATTTATTAGTAACAAAATATTGTTTTTAATAATAACATTCTGATTATATGTATAAAAACTTTTGACATTTAAACTAATTGATTTTTCAAAATTTAATTACATGATATAATTATGTCTATCTTTACGTCTTTAAACATTTAAAAAATGTATATCGATTAATCCGTCAAGTAATAATTACCTACTAATTTGTTTGATATTTGTAAATTACATAATTATTATAGTGAATTTGAAAAAATGCGTTGAGAAGTTTTAACTTCTTTTAAATTATTTATCAAAATATTAGTTAATTTTTGATATTATTATAAATTGAAACTAAAAATATTTTTGACTGAAAATATAACCATTCCTCAATTATTTTAATCACCATAATAAAGCATTTATTTAAACTTTCACAGGTAAATACCGAATAAATTAAGAAGTTCAAAATTAAAATCCTAAATTGTATATCAAGATACATCAAAAAATGTATCAGAATTCGTCAAAAAGCTTGCTACGAATCTTAAATGGCGATGCTTATCACATTTCTACGAAATCTCGCATATTTGAGTAATGCGATGTCTCCCTCGTCATTTCATCCTCCGAGCCTTTTTCCCAACTATTTTGGGGTCGGCTTCCAGTCTAACCGGATTCAGCTGAGTACCAGTGCTTTACAAGGAGCGACTGCCTATCTGACCTCCTCAACCCAGTTACCCGGGCAACCCGATACCCCTTGGTTAGACTGGCGTCAGACTTACTGGCTTCTGACTACCCGTAACTCCCTCGTCATTTGTGGGACCTAAAAACAAAATGGCGCATTTAACACTACAAAACAAATTGTCATATCCATGTGAATATTTAATACACTTGAAATCACATTTCTTTAATAATTTACCTACTTAAACCATGTATAAAGTAAATACCTAAGTTTGTGTTTGTATGTAAAAAAAAGTCACAAAGTTAAAAAACCTGTTTTGTAATTTTTTTTCTATGTGTATCATTTCAATTATAGGGGAAAACTGTTGGGAATTTGTCAGCGACTAAACTATGCGTCCAAAGAAATGTATGTAATATCACAATTTAGATATACATATTCCCTTGTAAATTTTTGTGAAGCTACCTTCGTAAAAATGACACTCTCGGTTTTTCTCTCGGTGCAATTGATATACAAAAAATCCAAAATGCACACTCAACGTCTCAAAAACGTCCTCACCAAATGAGCGTAGCATTCAAAATTGTGCGCTCATTTCTTTGTCCTAGTCGACCACTTCGGTCGTAAAATTTTATTGCTTTAACTTCAGTGCGTTGTAATAACGACTTTAAACAATTCGCGTAAAGTTGAACTTGCAATAACATAAGCTTGTACCGTATAGAAAGAGACAGAGTTAGTGGTTGAGGTCACTTTCGAGCGTAACTTTTATTCGAGACTGTATCTGGGTTTTTGTATATATTGATATACAGTCAGTACTAATTGTCGTGCATCCAGCACATGCGTGTGAGTGACATTGTTACGAACGTTAGTACAAAGCTTCACAACTGTTTACAAGAGAATGTATTGAAACTGTGGTAATATTGTAAGGTATCACAGAAAAAATGTCTGGGTATGGTCAAAACTTAATTTGTCTTTGACATAATCTTGATATTGTTACATGTTTGAAAAAGTCGCTTATTTTAAACCTCTGGCTAATTTAATATTACTTTCTAAGCAGTCTTTTGGGTTACATGTAAATATTTCTGTCCCTGTCTTACTTTTATGTTTCACAGTTTTTAGACAGAGACAGCAATATATAAAATTAAGTAAGTTGTATTTTTTGTAAATATATGACTCAATTGTGTTTATAGAACACTTGTACCACAATTATGAAGAAATGTCTAGTTTAACATTTTATTTATATTAAAATTTATTGCCATCAGCGGAAAAGACTAATTTTAATACTATTATAAATAATTTCTAAGTTTATATTTGTTTTCGTGTCTTATAATTTTTAAAGTGGACTCTGTAATATTTGTTCTTTCTTTTGTATAGCGAAACAAAGCACACTAATTTTTAATTTAGGCGAAATAAAATTATATTGAATTTATTTTTTGTTTTTATTTTTGGTTTAAAAATTGGCCATTGATTCTTATTTTTTTATACTATTCGTTTTCCCGCGGTTTCACCTGCATCCCGTGGTAACTACTGCTCGTACCGGGATAAACTATAGCCTATGTTACTCGGGAACAGTGTAGCTTTCTCATGGAAGCTATGTAAAAAAATATATAGTTTAATTATTTTAGGGAAATTGTGACAGTAAAAGGAATTGAATGTAACTGAGAATATTAAAAATAACAAAATATATAACGAGGTAAACATTAATATTTTATTAATTTAATAGCTTTGTCAAATTAAGTTTCAAAAGGAATTGCTGTGAAGTAAAGTAAAAGAAAATAGTTTGAATAAAATGAATTGTAAATACGACATCTTATGAAGTAGTTTTCGTAAGTTTTAAATATAAATAGGCAGATCTTAACTTAAGAAAATTTTGAAATTTCAGAGTTATTAAGTACATACTTACATAGTTACAAGAATGTATCATCCGCTTTCGTGAGATAAAACATACAACGTATATTATATACCTTCTTAAACTTTATTTACCATCGTAAAAACTATAGGAAAAAATGTGTTTTTGAGTTTACCCACAGCCACAGTATAAAAACTTAAGGGAAAAAGGATTATTTACTTATTAGTAAAATCTTGGAGTATCGTTATTGTACACAAAAATACCAAAAAATGTGATACATCCCAGCGTTTGTAGTGAATATACATAAATCTTCAATAAGACCATGTCTCCTAATTAAGAAAATTTATCATAAGCGTTAACTATTTTCATGTAATTAATACAAATTATGATAATCTAGCTCTTATGTCTTGGCCATAGAGTCTAAATTGGCTCGCCAGGTTTGAGAAAATAAGATTCAACTTACTGCCAGAGGTATGGCGAAAATGAATAGCTTTGAGACGTTTTTGAAATATCAAAAATACAAACTTGTCGTCTCAGTAACTTCCTCCATCTTGAAAGTCGGCTAAGAATGCTAAAAATCATCATTAACATGTGTTTTATAAAAAGGATAACATTCTGAACATCTGACACGGATGTTAAGGTCAGTTCTCGCAAATAAAACCTTTTTGCAATAAGAATAGAGTTCAAAATTGACTTTTGTTTCAAGTCACAAGCGTGGACTAAAAACATGGAGAACAAAATGACTAGCGGAGACGTCATAACGCAAAATCTCCTTAGAAAGTAGCGCGACAACATGCGGGTGTGTGGGGGACGAGGAACATTACTAGATCCGCCTTCATTCTTACGAACCTGCGCCTGACCTAACTTCCGCTGAAAACCTGGGACTCCGTCTTGTTCCGGGTCGCAGCATTATGCTGAGCGAGGGTCATATTGCGCGCTTTAAGACGCATATTTTCCCCTACTATTATTATTTCTGTATAATGTGCCTAATTTTAAGTGTGTGTATGCGTCTATTGTTGCGCAATAAAATTTATTTTCTTTCTTTCTTTTCTTATGGCATCTCCGCTATCTTTCCTTCTTCTGTGACAAAAAAACACTCGGCTTTGTCTACAGTGTAGGTAAATTCAAAAAAGCAATCATATTGTCAGATTTAAGTAATAAAACTGTCAAGCAGAAAAATATTTTCGTAATAATCAATTAATTTTTATATAATCTACTTATACATACGCTTTAGATTGCAAAGACATCATTAATCCTTAATATACACGCTTCGCCATCTTGAATTCATATGATTAACAAAATGGACGCCCATTTTGGCGGGAATTCTTGTTGTAGTTCATATTGTACAGTAGGGACAGACATTTTTATGAGAAATAAAAAAAATATACAAAAATTATTGTCTTTTATTTTTACATTAGAATCCTTATTCTTCTAATACTCCATTTTATTAGGCACTGAAAAACAATCTTGCTATCACTTTAATACTAACTATAATATGGAGGTATAGGCATGGGAATTCTTTAAGGAGTAGGTACTACAATTTTTTATTTAACTTCTTGTATGCCGCTAATTAGAGAAGAATAGAATATCCATTGTGTCTCGCGTAGATCTGCGCACAAAGGGTATCGGCATACAAGGGGTTAATCATCAAAATATTATATTGGTAAGTAATCTATAATAGTAAGTACACATACCTTTTACCTACTTGTCTTACTTCGAATCATTGTTATAATCCAACAATCTGCTAATGAGACTGCCCAAATAAACTAGAAGTAGACATTAGTCGTAACTGTTAAAAACACTGCCACTAGCCTTACCAAGGGATATTGGGTTGCCCGGGTAACTGGGTTGATTAGGTCAGATAGGCAGTCGCTCCATGTAAAACACTGGCACTCAGCTGCATTCGGTTAGACTGGAGACCCAACATAGTTGGGAAAAAGGCTCAAGAGATGATGGTCTTTTTTTGTTACTTTAGCCTTAAATGACTAGGTATTACCACAACGAAATAATTATCATAAATTCACAAATCTATCTCGATTCTTCATTATTATTGTCTATGTTATTCGCATTCAAGGCTGTCTTGTTGTTGATAGCTCGTTTTAATAATTCCAGGATTGGGAATTGAACTCGCGGCAAAACCAGACGACGGAGGTGCGAGCTTCGGTATTCTGAAATGAGAAAAAATACAGATCTCGTGAATAAAGGCTCTGCTCTGCGGCACAGCGTGTTTTCTCCTTCCATACTCTTCTATCTGCCGTCATCTCGCAAGTATCTTTCTGTCCATATCGACTTTCACACAATCCAACCATCGTTTCTTTGGTCTTTCTCTTCCACTATATCCGTTTACGTTCATACTCATCACCTTCCTCACAACATGTCTCTCATTCCTCCGCATCACATGCCCATACCATGACAGTCGGTTTCTACGCAGTTTTTCTATTACCGGCGCCACTTTCAAACTTACTCTTATGTATATGCTCATGCCTCACTCTATCCATTCGCGTAATTTGTTCCTAAACGTTTAAAAAAATAACTTGATAGTCGTTTACCTACATACGTTACGACCGAACGAGTTAGGTAAGGTAAATTAAGTAAAAATTACCTATAGTATGTCTGGATAAAAGTTTTTAAACTAATTAATTATAACCCACTTTTCAATTTATTTGCCATATCCTATCTTCTATACAAAACCTGTCAAAACGTTAAACATTATTCTTCAGATAAAAATTATTTGGCCATTGAGAAATTGCTTTTACTTTTGATGCCAAAGCCAAAGTAATGTCATAAAGTAAAAGTAACGGTCAAATCCGTTTTTTCACGATTTTAACTATTAATTTTGTATTCGTTTTGCTTACGTCGTGTTACTTTAGCCTTGAAAAAACGAATTTGACCGTTACTTTTAATTTATGACATTACTTTGGCTTTTACTTTTGATGAAGAAACTGGCTTAAGTGTTAGGCTCTAGACAGACGGACTGCAATCCAACTGCAAATTTGCAGTTCGGATGCAGTTTATATGCAGTTGACACGACTGCAATAGAACTGCAAACCAACCGCGCAGTCCGATTGCAGTTGAGATGCAGTCGGCGAGCAGTCGTGTTCTGAAGTAGATTTGCAGTTCTATTGCAAACGTGTCAACTGCATTCAAACTGCCCTTGAACTGCAAATTGCAGTCGGATCGCAGTCGAAATGCAGTACTAGTCTGTCTAGAGCTTTAGTGTAGGAAAAAAATTATGAGTAGCTAAAATACTTACGTGCATTCAACGACGGTGACATCTTTGCTGTAGTAGTATGAGTTTGAGGTCCAATTTCATACAATACTTGGAAGTCTGCGTGATTACCAAAACGAAAACCGAAGCCAAAGCGATGGTCATTGCCTAGAAAATATACAAGTAGTCAAAAGCCAGTAAGTCTAAAACTAGTTTTAGGCAGTGTTCAAACCAAACTAATTGTCAGCCGCCGAATGTAAGTCAGTTTGGTTTGAACACTAGGTTGAACGTGTAACTGGGTTGAGGATGTCAGGAGTCAATGAAAAGCACTTTAACTTGGTACCGGCTGTTATCGCAACATATTTGGGTATCGTTAAGTGTAGTCAGAAGCCAGAAAGTCTGACAATCGGTATTACCAAGGAGTTGCCCGGGTAACTGGGTTGAGGAGGTCAGATAGGCAATCGCTCCATGTGGAACACTGGTACTCAGCTGCCTCCGGTTAGACTGGAAGCCGACCCCAACATAGCTGAAGGTATAGCACTTTCTCACTATCACTATTATGTCACTTTCTCAGCCTTTTTTATCTTCCCACTGCTGGGCACAGGCCTCCTCTCACACGGAGAAGGATTGAGCATTGAGAAAGGACCCACTTAAGGAAAGTATATTTATATTACCTTTAGTGACTGGTGGTGCAAATCCATAGATAGCTGCGAATCCAGCTGGCAAATCTTCCGGTATTATTAAATTTGCCAATCTGCCATCTATTTGAACACCTAGTAATTGCGAAAAAAGGAAAAAAATCAAACTATAATTTATAAATGAAGTACATATATATGTATGTATGTGTACCTTTTTATATTTGTTGTAAAGTGTGCAATAAAGAATAAATAAATAATAAACATGTTTAAAGGACTCGACTTTTTATAAAACCATATTAAGTATCGTTTATTCTTATAATAGTTAATTTCAAGTTTGTTACTTTAAGTTGTTTAACTTGTTTTGTTTGAGAATAACAACTGGGACTTGGAAACTTTGAAATCGCCAATCTTCTTTGAGGAAGTAGGGTGATTAGGTATAGTATGTGTGTATGTAGGTACCCCTCTAACCGATAGGTACAAAAAATATTTAGGACAAGCTCGAGGATCAAACTAATAAAGTACAAAAAAATATAAATAAGAATACTTACATTGAAGTATCACGATAAACACACACAACCTAATATGCATTTCCTTTTTTACACTTTTTATTTCTTTTGAAGAAAACGTTACTCGTTCTCAAAAGTTACTCAAATAATACTTCAAAATGAACATGACTACGCACGTAAACAATGGGGCATTGTAATTTTTTCCCAACAATTATAATAGCCGATAGATCAATAATTACATTAGTAGTGAATTACGTAACCTTGTATTAAAATGTTTTGGTAAAGACTAAATTAGACAATGAGTCCTAAACGTAGATTACCTAAAATATACACAAAGACATGTTAATGATAATATGAATATGAATGGGCTAAACAATCTATATCTGTTAATTCATGTAAGTAGTAAATTACTCGTTGGTCTAGCTGTCGCAAGTGCGGCTGCTGAGCGCGAGGTCTCAGGTTCGATTCCCGAGTCGGGCCGAAATTGCTTTGTGGGTTTTAGAAGACTTTCACAAAGCAGCCCGGAGCCTGGAAGTTGGTGATTGATACACCCGTGCATCGGAGAGCACGTAAATGTCGGTCCTGCGCTTGATCTCTTTCCGGTCGTGTCGGATTGCCGTCCCATCGAGCTATGAGAGTGAAGGAATAGGGAGTGCACTTGTGTCTGCGCAAATGCTCGTGCACTATAATATGTCCCGCGCAGTTGGCTAATCTCCTTAAATGAGTACAGCCGCCGTAGCCGATAATCGGCTGGGAGGACATCATCATCATCATCAAATTAATGGCTCAATTTATAAACCGCCGCGGATAGGAGAGGAAGCGACTTTTTCGTGTGGTAAAAAACTTTGTAAATAATGTCAAATAACTTACTATGTAAACTCGAAA
Organism: Helicoverpa zea; assembly: GCF_022581195.2. NCBI lineage: Eukaryota > Metazoa > Arthropoda > Insecta > Lepidoptera > Noctuidae > Helicoverpa > Helicoverpa zea. Next base: position 2,915,494 of record NC_061479.1, read on the forward strand.
ATGTTCAACTGAAAGCCGACACCGACACCAACATATATGCATAGCATTGAATATGATGGGAAACTTGAAGTGCCATGCCACTTATAGGTAAATTAGGTAATGGTAGCTGCTATTAACTACTACGTCCCTTTATTGATAAATTCTACTATTACATATCGGGTGTGTCGTACCTAATCACATTAGGTAAATCCTATCAGATATACTTATTTTTTGATATTCTATTGTTTAGCCACAGGAGTCATTTTTCGTTTTCATAATTTACAACATATGTGTAAAGTTGTGATAAAGTTAGGAGTATATAATGTTTTGACCAGTTGACGACAGAATTTCCGTTGTTTGTACTGACTGACTTTTATAATAATTATGGTGTTCTAATTTACGCGCATTATTATTCTATTTACCTACATAGTTTGAAAAAATCATTTTTTTATTTTAGCGTATTTTATTTTTTTCTTTGTGCAAATCAAAATATATTAACCAATGTGATTAGCATGTCGATTCTATAAAATATCACAACTCACTTCGACATCACTCTCACTTCGACTTCGATCTAAAGGTAGAATTCCGTGGACGCGACAATAGTCAACCTATGAAAATGTATGGCACCGTTGTCGAGGCCCGTGACAGTCGCGCGCGGCCGACGAATTTCGTAAGCTGCTCGCGGCAATGTCAAAAATTTAATTCTGGTTTTACTAAAATTCTATAGATGTTATTAAGCGCTAGACCATGTTGAGAAGCGTACGGCCGCGAGCGGCTCACGAAATTCGTCGTCCGCGCGCGACTGTCGCAGCCCTCGGCAGCGGTGCCATACATTTTCATAGGTTGACTTTTGTCGCGCGCGGCTGCGACAATCGCGACCCACGGAATTCTACCTTAAAGTTTCGTGATTGACATTGTCAAACTACACTAGCGCTACACTATCGAGCGTGTTGACAAGTTGAACTAAATCAAAGTCGAGATTTTGACAGATCTGTCAAAATCTGTCTATCTATAGGGGAGGTAGGGGAGAGATGGGCAGTTGGGAGACATGATCAAATCAGAATAAAAGGGGGGTCCTTTTATTCTGATTTCTGATCATAGTTTTGTTTTTTTTTATTGGGTAGTTTACGTAACCGACTGGTAACGGTGTTCATCCATAGACTATCTGTCATTTCTGTGAGTTGTCAAGAACAAACACTCGTAAAAGTACTTAAATATTTTGTTGCGGTTTCGGATCGTTATAAAGAGAAAACTAATGAAAGGTATGTGTATTTTCTATTATTAATTATTGATTGTCAAAATCTCCAGTTACAATTATAGTAAGTCGATGCAATCCACACCTATTATACCTTTAGAAGAGAGTACTACAGCAATAGTTAATGGGCCCCACGTTTTTATTTTAGTCTAATATGACCGGGACCACCTACGTAGGTTGACAGGTAAGTAACTATTTTTTATTTTCTAGTTTTCAGTGCACATAAGATAAAACCGTTTAACTTAAAAGTTTTTTTACCGATTTTTTTTTCATAAACTAAGTCAAAAGTGTCCAATGCTCCCTATGGTAGGGAGGCTTGGACATACCATGTAATGTATAATTTGTAAATTTTTGCTCTTCTTCGTCAGTGAAAATTTGTGAGGTTATAAATCTGCGCGAAAAATCCTTTATAGAATCTTGTTTCAGGTACCGTTGCCAACTTGATCTAGAGACTATTATATTTAAAATAGTGTTTAAATAAAGTTCTAAGTGTTTTAAAGTGATTAAGTGCCTACCTTTAACGATGGCTAGAATGTTTTTGCTTAAATCTTTATTAGAAGAAGCTCATGATTATTAGAATTTAGAAAAGCGTCAACAATCTGCTAGAATTCGCAGTTTATCTTTATTAACTCGCGATGATGACTATGTGAGCATATATAGATTGTCAAAGGAGCTAATTGACCAACTGGAGTCTGATTTACTGCCCCTGATAAAGCCCACAAAACGTCGAGGCAAAGGACTTACAACTCGTGTAAAAGTAAGTATTGACACAGTTTATAGTTGAAAAATTGTAATCAAGCACACAATAATAAGAAAAACACTTAGTTCTTAATAAGGAGTATTCCCTTTATGTGGTTTCCCCGCCAGCTGATATGTTTTCAAAAGACTCTGTACTTCAGTTATAATATTGGTATTCTCTTAAGCATGAAAATAACCAAATTGGTCTCAATTTTGTTTTCACTAAATCCAGATAAAGTAGGTATTACATTTTTTATTGATTTGTTGTTTCACAGATACTATGTACTTTATCATTCTTGGCTAGTGGCGGTTACCAGAAGGTTATTAAAGAGGGCATCAGAACTTATTTATCGCAACCGTCTGCATCTCGTTGCATAAATGAAGTAGTGGAAGCTCTGAACAATCCGGCCGTAGTAAAAAAATATATAAGGTTTCCTCAAAATCAGCAAGAAAGGCAAATTGGCGCTGTCAGTATTTTTTTTTCGTAGGGTAAGCATAGATTATATTCACAGCACGAATTTAGAGATTTCTGTTTATTTTATACTTAAAAGCTGCCTCAAATTCCTTACAATAACAAATTATAACTAAAACATCATATTTAGCTAAAATTCTGTGTCAAAACTGATAAAATTAAAAACTGATTAATCTCGGTTGACATTTTGTCGAGTGGGGAAGTCACTAGCACAGCATTGGTCGATGTCGAGCTCACTTCACTTCGCAAGTGATTAGGTGATGTTTACAGAATGCAAAATCAAGGTCGTTCTGAATCGAATGCGAAGTGAGAGTGAAGTGAAATGCGAGTTGTTGTTCGAATTTTATAGAATCGACGTGCAGGCAGGCCTTGGCCCTGTTGCGCCCCGCTGGGGTTGCTGACAGTATTCTACTTGTGTAGCCCTTTCATTTGATACCCATATTGAGGGGGCTGTGCCATTTTGTGCCGGTGGCCATATTGGATTTAATTAAAGGTGTATACAAAATTTCAGACCAATCGGTTGACAGGAAGAGGGTGAAATTTGAATTACTAAATTTGATCCAAGAATAAATAATAAAACAAACGGGGTGAGCTAAATAAAACCGTTTAAATATCTCGTAATGTTGAAACTGATTGTAATTTTTAGGAAAGCTCTTTCATTATATCTAGCCGAATATAAGAAATGGCAATAAAAGTTGATAATGATCTGTAAAATCTGATTTTTTATGCAATAAATTGTGAAAAAGTGCCCATCCCTCCCCTACCTCCCCTAAAGTATGAAATGACATTACGAATCGAAGTGAAATGCGAGTTGTTGATCGAGTTTTATAGAATCCCAGTATAGGTATGACACACCCGATATATAAATGCGAAAGCTTGTTGGGACGTATACCTACATGTAGGTATGTAAGTATGTTACTCTTTCATGATTTTCAAAAAACAGCTACATGGATTAGGCAATACCTATAGTTTATTCAATCTTAGGTACATTTTACTTTTTATGGGGAGTTGATCCATCTCGAACTAATGATCGTCATAGGTACAAAAGAAAAAAAAAGACCAAAATTCTCAACTCCCAAAAACCTTTTATTACAAAAAAATACTATTAAAAAGCCTCAATCCAGATCAACGTTAGACAGATCTTCTGTTATCTTCTTGACTTCTTCTTCACTGCGTTTTTGCTCACCCATCTTCTTTGCAGCCTCGCTTTTCAACTTGTACAGCCTTTTCAAGTCTTCTAGAACATTCTGTGGTAAGTTCCCAGGCTTCGGCTGGTGGATCTCATATTCTCCTTTTTCGTTCTTCTTTAGTTCTACTACGGAATCTTCTAGATTGGGCACTTCTCCTGGCTTTGAGACTGGGTTCTGTGACCATTTCTGCGGGTATTTCATCTTTTGGGCCCAATTTTGGAGGTATTTGCTGCCGTCTGAGGGTAGGTACTGAAAAGTTAAAGAAAATACATTTTTTTTAACTTGGAATTTAATCAAGGTAAATATCCTATGCTGTAAATATAGGTTCCAATATATGAAATACATGGTTTTATATCAAAGTTACTGGGTGTCCTAAGGGAGGCGTATTCACTTTTCAGCATATATCAAATTTTATCTCAAACGGTTCACTGGAAAAGCATAAAACCAACCAACTCATTTTCACATTCATAAGACAGTGAGGATTATTTTTTACTTCACTGGGTTGAGGAGGTCAGATAGGCAGTCGCTCTTTGTAAAGCGCTGGTACTCAGCTGAATCCGGTTAGACTGGAAGCCGACCCCAACATAGTTGGGAAAAAGGCTCGGAGGATGATGATGATTAATTTTTTACTTGTACCTTTTACCCGACTTAAAAGCAGGAGGTCTTATTTTATAATACCTACAGTAAAATTAAGAAAGTAATGATTCAAAACATACCTTTTCCTTGTTCTTATTATATTTAGTAGGCGGAGGCAAGCTGGCTTGACGCTTAGCATTGCTGGAAATCGACTGAAAACCTTGACCGGCTGCGAAAGTAAGGTATTACACATTAAAATACATATAAATTAAGCGTTAATTAAAATGACCGTGATAGTTCCGGTTATAAATAGCCTTAAAACCTTTATTTTATAATGCCAACATTTAAAATCCGTAGATATTATAAACGGATAGTCAGAAGCCAGTAAGTCTGACAATCAGTCTTCTCAAGGGGTATTGGGTTGCCCGGGTAACTGGATTAAAGAGCTCAGATAGGCAGCCGCCCCCTGTAAAATACTGGTACTCAGCTACATCCGGTTAGACTGGAAGCCGACCCCAATATAGTTCGGAAAAGGCATCTGCCTAAGATGATGATGATTTTAGCCATTGATATTAGGAGCTTGTAGCTAAGTAACAGACGCACGGGTCGTTCGATAATAAGGTTAAGCAACGTTTGACGCGCTCAATCCTTAGATAGGTGACCATCTATCTATAACATGACGTCATCCTCCGTGTTTCGGAAGGCACGTCATTTGAACATCTTTGGCATTCGTTACGGGTAGTCAGTAGCTAGAAAATCTGACACGAGTCTTACCAAGGGGTATCGGGTTGCTCGGGTAACTGGATTGAGCAGGTCAGTTGGGCAGTCGCTCCGTGAGAAATATGTAAGGATATAATATACCTTTATGTATATGGCAAAGTCAACTGATTTAATACCCATTCAATCAAACATCCCTTAGACTAAAGAACTCAATAACTCCGTTTTAATGAATACTTACTCAAGTTTTGTGTGTTAGTTTGAGGTCCCAACTCGAGCATGATTTGGAAGTCTGCATGGTTACCGAACGCGAAGCCGAAGCCCACTCGAGAATCGGTACCTGAAAACGTTTGAAAATAATATTTTAAGTATTAAGGCTTGATAAATAAATGCGAGGTAATCTGCATTGTATATATATTGAGACTGCCTCGTTGGTCTAGTTGTCGCAAGTGTGGCTGCTGAGCACGAGGTCTCGGGTTCGATTCCCGAGTCGGGCCGAAATCGCTTTGTGGGTTTTAGAAGACTTTCACAAAGCAGCCCGAAGCCTGGAAGGTGGTGATTGATTCACCCGTGCATCGGAGAGCACGTAAATGTCGGTCCTGCGCCTGATCTCTTTCCGGTCGTGTCGGATTCCCGTCCCATCGGGCTATGAGAGTGAAGGAATAGGGAGTGCACCTGTGTCTGCGCAAATGCTTGTGCACTATAATATGTCCTGCGCAGTTGGCTAATCTCCTTACATGAGAACAGCCGCCGTAGCCGATAATCGGCTAGGAGGACATCATCATCATCATATATATTATTATGTAGTTTTTACCTAGTAGTTTTAATAACCAAAATTAATTAGCAAGTTACAGATAAATGCAGATGAACAAAAATGTTGCTATGGAATACAGTAGGTACTTTGGATCTGATGACCTGATGCTCAACGACGGAGTTAAAAAACATTATTGTTATGTTTTACATAAGGAAGCTTTCCTTAACCCTTTCAGACGAAAAACTTTCTTCAGGAAACGAAGCAGCTAGACAAAATTGCTTTTTGCTGTCTGTATTATGTATGCTAAGATCTAAAAACCTTCGCAACGGATTTTCGCGTAACGATGGTTTTAGTACAGACTAGCTTCTGCCAGCGGTTTCACCCGCATCCCGTGGGAACTACTTCCCGTACCGGGATAAAAAGTAGCCTATAGCCTTCCTCGATAAATGGGCTATCTAACACTGAAAGAAATTTTCAAATCGGACCAGTAGTTCCTGAGATTAGCGCGTTCAAACAAAGAAACAAACAAAAACAAACTCTTCAGCTTTATAATACACTTCTGGACACATCTATAGGCCCACCTTGTATTTTCAGTTTCATTTGGTCCTAGCTAAATTTTTATATTAGGTCGAGCAAAAGGTTTTTATGCAGTTTTGAACCTTGCACATTCACAATTTCATTCAATGGTCTGTTTTTGAATTTCGAATACAGAATTTAAAGAAACAAGAGACAATTTGGAGCCTGTTTGTTGATATCAAACAATCGATTACTAAGAAAACTTGGTTTTATTGGTTTACTTGGATTTAATTCTTGAAAAAGTGATTGATATCTTTGGTTTTGCAACAAACATTACTTATTCTTAACATTAAGGTGAGATTCTCTCAATAATCTATGGATACTTCACCTGAAGTCGCCGCCCAAGCTGTGGCACTTATTCAGGCTGGACACAGCCAAAGAAACGTGAGTGCTCAACTTAATTTAAATCGATCTGAGGTCCGAAATGTTTTTTTGAGGTACCTAGAGACTCGCGGCTATGTTCGTCGCCAAGGAAGGCCACAATCTCGGGTCACAACTGAAAGGCAGGATCGATTCATCGTGACGACCAGTTTGAGAAATCGTCACCTTACCTCCATTGAGATACAAAAACAACTTCGCGACTTCCACGGAGTGTCTCTGAGCGCTCGAACTGTTCGGAGAAGGTTAAAAGAACGCGATATGGTACCACACAAGCCAGCTAATGGGCCCAAACTAACGCAAGCCCACCGAACAGCGCGCCTTCATTTCGCACGCAGTCATTTAAATTGGACAGCAAGATTGGAGCCGTGTACTCTTTTCTGATGAGTCTAAAATTGTGTTACATGGCAATGATGGAAGGAAAAAGGTCTACCGACGTAAGGGAGAGCGTTTCGCACAATGCTGCTTTGATGAGAGGGTTGCTTATGGCGGTGGCTCAAGGACTGTCTGGGGCGGTATATCGGCGAGCGGCAAAACTCAACTTGAGGTTGTTACAGGACCACGGCTGCCAACATTAAATGCTGAAAGGTACATTCGTGAGTGCTTAGGACCTCACATGATACCATACGCGGACTATGTGGGCCCAAATTTCCTTTTTATGCATGATAATGCAAGAGCCCATGCGGCCGGCATCGTCAGGGAATATCTTCGGGATGTGAATATCACAGTTATGGACTGGCCAGCCAGAAGCCCAGATATGAACCCCATTGAGTACATGTGGGACGAGCTAAAAAGACGTGTTAGGGCTCGTCAGCCAGTTGCCCAGACGGTGCAGGAGTTGAAAACTGCCATAGAAGAGGAATGGGAGATGGTCCCTCAACCTCAACCTCAACTTCATAGAGCGGTTGATAAACTCTATGTCTAATCGTATGAGAGCTGTGGTAGATGCCCATGGAGGCAACACACGTTATTAAATTAAACCTTTATTTGATAAAACATGTTTTTTATTCAAAAATCAATTGCCTTTAACGAGGCACATATCCGACTTTTTAGGCGTAGCTCCATGTCGTATGGTATTCTGAATTCAAATTTAAAACAATACGATCCAAAAAGAAGGTAAAATGTATCAGGTTTAAAACTGCATCAACAGTTTTTGTTCAATCTAGCAATTATATTTCGGTAGGGGCCATCGAAACCTAAACTCTAAGGTGGGCCAATAGATGTGTCCAGAAGTGTATTAGTATAGATGTGGAGTCAAAGCTGGTTGCTACTTAATAAAACATATAATTGCATATTATTTACCTTTCTTAATAGGCGGTATATTAGAATAGGCGACGGACAGCAATGATGGTAACTCCTCAGGAATGATCACTGACGCCGAAGACAGCGACGCTGAAACAAATAGAATATCAAAATTAGTACAGCAGTTTTGCGTTCCACAATATTATTTTAGAAGCCTAATAGCTGGATACGCCCAATATTTTTCGGGATAAAAATGTGTATTTAAGTAGGTAAGCGTCGCGTCGGTGCGTCTACTGGTAACGAAGCGTCTACTAACAAAGGTTGCAGTTTCGCGGATATTTTAGAAATGTTCGCATTAAATTTATTACTAGACCTAAGTAGTAATTTGCTAGAGCTAGTCAAAGCTAGTTCTTATATTAAATAAGCCTTTGTAAAGGCTCCTACTGAAGCAGAGCCGACAAGAAACTATATGTAGACCAGAAGAAACATTTGTGTGTACACTGGAATCTCAGCTTAACATACAGACAAATAAGTACCTCTTTTATTAGTGACCAACTTGCGTTTTGCTTTGCTGACAACATCGTTCTTTTTGCGTCTACATCAGCAGAGCTCCAACAAATGCTCCAAGACCTGAGCAGGGCAAGCCTGGAGCTTGGACTTCAAATGAACATGAGCAAGACACATACAATGACCAACAGCACGAAACGTAGGGTCGAGGTCAATACAATAGGTACTTTTAAAATCTCTTATATTCAAGTCTACAGACACAGGTCTACAGAAAACTAGGCCACGCGGATATAAATAAAAAAGCATTTAAGTTTATAGGTACCAGCCTGTCTGGTGCTTACGTAACTTAAGTTCACTTAAGACATCTCTAAGTTGGCTACGGTATTGCTCGAAAGAGTTACCGCGGCCCTGGTACACAAAGGGCTTAAGAAGGAATATGGAGTCTGACACTCCCTCACGCTGCACCCGAGAGGTCATTTGATGATTTCCCATAAATAAAGATATTTCTAAGATACAGAGTTATGTTTAGTAACTTATGTATTTCTGCAGTCAGATCCATTCAAAAAAAAATTACGTCAATCCTTCGAAACCTAACATATGATGGGTTAAAACGAGGCACTCAGATAAAACTATGGTACTCTGCTCTTTCCGGTTAGACTGGCATGAAACATCCGCTGAAAATAAAAATTTCACCAGGTTTCTTCTGCTGAGACCAAATATGTAACTAAACTAATCCTGAATTGAATTAAAATTCCGGAGTCATCTATAACAAAGGGTTTGTTTGGACGCACCAATTCCAGGAACCACTGGACAGATTTGTAAAATTATTTGAGTGTTTGATAGCCGATTTATCAATAAAGGCTTTAAGCATATACTTTACACCCGATTTATACCCGATTATTTGCAAAAAGATTTTTTCTTCTTCTATTTTTGTAAGTCAGCTTCATTTGTCTGTATGTTTACCACGTAGTTATCCTTTTCAAATAAAGCTGACCCTTGACACATGCCAAACTTACTAATTGGTGTCAACAGACAGACGTGATACCAGCCAGCTAATACGCAAGATCGCAACCCGTGACATACATACACACAAGGTTATGTTAAGTAACAGTCGCGGCTCAGTCAATATGTGATTCTCGCGTATCTTGGGTTGTTGAGAATTTTAAAATCTTTACTTTTATAAGTAGATACTAACGTTTCACCATCATCCTCCTGCCCTTATCCCAATTAAATTATGGTCGGCACAGTATGATTTTCTTCTTCCGTACTTCTATCTGTCGTCATCTCTTAAGTTACATTCTTTCTAATCTTATCGCATTTTACACAGTCTATCCATCGTTTCCTTGGTCGTCCCTTGTCTCTAAATCAACCACGTTCGCCTTACACTACGTCCACCTTGCAAATATCATTTAAAAAATAACATCAAAACCAACAATAAATGCTACCTTCTCTATAAAAGAAGGGACCATGCAGTAGGATAGTAAATAGACCGATGATGTCAAGATTTATAATAGACTAACTTTTGCCCGCGACTTCGTTCGCGTGGAATAGTGACTTCCGGCAGATTTTTGGTTTGACCGATAGGTGGCGCTATATGTCTGGAATAAATTTTATTTTTTCATTTTTTTGTAATGCCTAATAATAAAAGCTACCCTATGTCCTTTCTCAAGTTCCAACCTATGTCTGTACCAAATTTCACACAAATCGGTTCAGTTGTTTAGGGGTGAAGAAAAGACAGACAGACAGAGCTACTTTCACATTTATAATATTAGTCAGGATAGATAGATATACTTTATTAGGTTCACCAATTTTTAAATTTTTGATCTTATTCTAGTTAAAGTAGGTGACATAATGACATAATCTGTCTACATAACTCTTTGTGCGGGAGCTCGGAGAATTTTGACATTTTCCATGATCCCTATAATAAAGGACCATGGGCAAAAATGTATGAAGCCTGGGCTCTTCCACCAACAGAGATGAGACCACTTTGATTATACTTGTAAAGCACTAAATATAAAGATTTAAACTCATTTTTGCAAGGAATCCATGGGGTTATTTTGCTATAAATATTTTTCTCCGACCATAAATAAACTAATATTCTGCAAAAAGTAGTGCTGTTATGGCAGTGTAGGTTTTGTTATTGAACACCTTTAACTAGTTTTAATTCCAGGTTTAATGTATACATAAAAAATAAAACAGCTGCTAACAGTTAAAATTATTTTTGTTTACATTTCAATCAATATCAATAATAATGTCGTCTAAATATCCTGCCGGTGGATTAAATTGTGAGTGCCTGCCTCACCCTAGATACCATATTATTGAAATGATATGAGCACAACTTCCTACTGAGCGTCTACCTGTTAGACAAGAGCAGTGATACTGAGCGATGGCATCTCGACCCATTTCGTTTCTGTTAACCAGAATGTATACCTACGTAATATGTAAACCTATTTAGGTGCATATCTTTTTTTTGCCATGGAATTGAAGGTAGTGCCCATAGTAACAATTTTAGTACAAACAAAAACCTTCACAACGGCATATGCTATAACTCTGTTGGACAATGAGCCCAATTTGACTCATGGTCCTTTAAGCGCAATGTAAATGCCTCATATAAATTAAATTTTGCACAAAATTGACCAATTTGAATAGTACCTTGTCATTTACCTCTATCGATTCTTCTTCTTTTTTTATTATTATTTTTGTTATGCATAGTTTGGTTTAGTTTAATTTAAGTTATTTTTAATTTGAACGTTGTGCGCACCTGTAATTAACATATTTACGCAGGACTTATTACAATTATAAACTTATATATGTGAAAGTATTTGTAAATAAGTTGTTGGTGTGCCTAAATAAATAAATAAATAAATAAATAAATAAATAAATAAATAAATAAATACATCTCTGAAGCCTCTCTCTCAGTAATCTCTCCTACCAGAGTACCTCAGTAATACCTATATAAATTCTAACTCTCCCATAACGGCTCTGCTAGAAGAGAATTCTTAAAAAATAGGCAGTGCCTTTGCATTTGAACCTTCTATGTTTCTTCTTGTCTCATCATCTGAGCACATAAACTGTTAAATAAATACCGTAAATATCCTTTTTGCTTGACGAAAAAATTTAACCTTTCGCGTGAATTATTGTGTAACTATAACAAGAATTTACCGATTCATTGGTTTACTATGTCACACGCAAGATATTGACTCATTTTTGTTTACATTATGTAGGTACCTATTTATTTTAACACCTTTTTTACGTAATATAATATACCTACTCTACTCTTCTACTTCTTGTCCTGTTCCCATTTTTTTTGGTTTCAGCGCAATAGGTATATTTTTCGCTTCTATTCCTCTCTGTCAGTCGTCATATAAGTAGTTATCGGCACGGATAATGAGCTGTCGGCGGAAGAGTGGGGATCGCTTTGCGCACTGTACACTGATGGCAATAAACCAATAAATGACTTCTGCGCAGGTCAAGGTCAGGGCTCAATATCCTTGCCGATGATTATACTAACATTTACTCCCTTCATATTCATATCACCTTTCAGGAAAGCCATCCATCTCCAAAGGTCTTTGGTCTACCTCTTCCTCTCTACTACCTATCTTTCCACATTCTAACTTAACCATCTTCTTAGCACACTCTTAGTCGCATCTATTTACGAGCAAAGACCGTTTTTTAAATTATTTTTGGTGATATTTAAAATACAAATTACTCATCTGTTGGTTTTTCTATTATTTTTGTCTCCATACCTAAATTATTCTTTGGCAAAACTGTTAAAACAATTAATATAAAAATTAATACTAAATACTCAATTTATTTATTGCATTCCACAATGTGTTTCTTAGGTTAATTATAAATTATGAGATCATCATCATCATGGACCCTGTCGGGCACAGCAAAGTAAAACTAAAACTAAAAGTAAAATTAGTACGGAACTAAATTAGGAATGGCTTATGTTTAACTGATCACCAGATATAGTAACAAACAGCAGACAAAAATAGTAAATGATCACCAAAATGAAACTCGCATTTTAATGTAAAACTATCACCAAAGTTTTAACACTTTGCTATCCTATTTAAGTGAAATTACTCCAAAATAAATCATGCGTAAGCCAAAAATAGTAAATGATCACCAAAATTAAACCACCATTTTAAAGTAAGATTATAACCAAAGTCTTTAAATTCTGCTATCCTATTTAAGCAAAATGAGTCCAAAAAAATCATTGTTGTCCCAAAAGTAGTAAATGATCACCAAAAGTAGTAAATGATCATCAAAAAAGTTTTTACATCTTGCTATCCTGTTTAAGTAAACTGACTCCAAAAAAATAAGTTCGGCCTGATAAAATAAATGTAATAACATTTTGGGGACCCTTTTCCTGCACTAGCGTGGAAAATTGTCTATTGCATGCCTCTAAACAGTGTGATAAGAGTGTATTGAGAAACACATTCTTCTTCTTCTTTCTCCTGCCCTGTTCCCAATTTTACTTGGCGTCGGCGCAATATGTCATTTTCTTCCATTTTCCCCTGTCACTCGTCATACTGACACTCACGCATGCATTGCAAGCCGGACACATAACTTAATATGGCATCATAATACTTTATTTGGTAATAAGCCTACATTTTATGGCAATCACAGTGACTTATTTAGGCAAAAATAATACATTAATTTGGTCGTCAAGAGTTGGTGATCATTTACTAAATTTGGTGGTCGAATACAATTTAAAGTGAAGTCGTGACTAAAATAGCTGGTACTATTACATTTTTAGACTTTATTTTTCTGGTGTTCAGTAGATATTTCTGGTTGCAAAACTTAGGGTATCAAAGCATTTTATGGTGGTCATTATATTTGTTCCCTTTAAATACTATCCAGTCAGTTACTTACCAAAAGAAAGTAGGAAGGAACACAGAATTCCGTGCGCAAACATTTTAAAAGTCAAATGCATTAACACAGCACAAACGATTCAGAAAACCAACTTTTTATTTCAATAAAAACTCATTTTTAAAAACACATAACCACCATCTTTAAAAAAATAAAATTTAAAAATCGAAGCGACCATTTAACCATCGACCACCAGTTTTGCCGCCAAACTGAATTCGAAGTAGGAACGTAAAGAACTTTCACTATGGTCAGAACATCATAAGTACATATCATTAGCGTTTAAATTACAACTCTATTCATTACGTAATAAGTCGCAAATTGTTTTGTAATGATTCATTCTACTTGAGACATCGGGTGTAAAATAAGTGTCCCATGTGGTTGTGGTTTCATAACTTTTTGAATTAAGTACTCAAGGACTTTCAAATGATATTCAACTTTCTATCTTTAGTATAAAGTCTATATTTGATTGTTTATTTTTCTCGTACATTCAATCCCAGTGTGTGAGTTCCCATTCACTTGTAGAAGTCCCTTACCCTTGAGACTTTTGTAGGAATGCAACGGCAATCAAAAATGAACCCTAAAATGTGTGCCAGAAAGTACAATTTCTTTTTAAAGAAAGTAGAACATAAAACCTTTTGTAGGAAACGCTTCATTACTTTCATATTCCGTGAAAACAACATTGAGTAATAGTGAGAGGCAACAATGTAACTTTAAAAAAATCGATAAAAAATATCGATTATTTTTATTGAAGTGTGAATTATCGATCGATAGACTTATTCGATTAGTTTGTTAATCAATAAGTAGGTATTTTAATTTAATTTCACTAGCACATTAGTGAAAGTGTCTAGTTAATTTTAGAATTTTTATTTACCTTTTAGAAATCATTTATTTAAGCTTTCTGACACCGTCGATATATCATAAAATTAGTTATATTAATAGAAATAGCAGTCTGAACTCTTACGATTCGGTCATGAGTTGAATAAATAGATACTATTATTTGCAATTCGGATGCAACGTTGCTAAAATGTGACCTAGAGAATATTATAATAAGATGCTTTTACTTTTCACAAATAGAAAACATTGTGTATATAACAATGCATTCTCATATATAATATTTACCAAGTATCTAGCTTTCGCCAGCGGTTATATCTATATCCCGTGGGAACTTCTCAATGCATACTGATAAAAAGCCTATTATACTTCGGCCGTTCAGAGAATGCGTTCCTGACACCTATCAGTTAGTCACGACTAGTGATGGGCACAACATAACACTGAGTTCGTTACCGTTCCTTCAAAATGAACCGCCGCATTATTTTAAGATTATTTTCGTTTTAAATTGGCGGAATCATTTGTTTTATATTTTAGTTATTTAAGTGGAAACCAAAAAAAGGTAATATTCATATAATAAAATTGTTTTATTTATTCTTTGTTACAAGTACATTGAATTGAATGTGCGAACAGAATATTAATCAGACTCCGATTTGCTTGAGGAGGTGGTGTCTTCATCATCATCTTCGCCTACATGTATAATTATATTATTATCAATAACAGAATCAATCCTGATATCTCGGTCTAACAAAAGCCGGGTAATCAAATAAAAACAGATCGAAAACACTTGAAAAACGTGGTCTATGCGCACGAAACGACAACGGACGACTGTTTTAGCGTCACAAAATGGCGGCCCATAACGCCATTTGGGGTTACCATTTTTAATCTAAGTATAAAAATGCGGTTTGGTCATAGTTTTATTTTTATATTTCATAAACGTTATAATTAAGTCTTATAGTCCATTATTTTCCAATTCTTAAAAAGAAAATCAAAACGTATTATTTTATATTATAACTGTATAAGAACAGATTACGATACTTGCCTGTTATTTTTAGCACAGCACTACAAAATATAAACCGCTGACATAACCTTGTAATAGCGCAGTATAGATTTAGAAAAATATTGTTTACCAAGTTATTTGACACTCAGTTTGGCACAAAATTATAACATTCATTGATTATTGATATAATAATGTTGTTTTAATGCTCCTCAATTGTTAAAACGGTAAACAACCAGCAAAAATATTTTTATCGTAACTGCAACGCCATTGCAAAGTTACGTCGTCAGTTCAATCGCGACGTGTCAGGAACGCATTCTCTGAATGGCCGAACTATAGATAGCCCATTTATCGTTTTGCGTTAAATGGGCTATTTAATACTAAAATATTTTTTAAATCAGACTAGTAGTTTCTTAGCGTTTATGCAACTTCATATAAATTATATACCTTACCATGACTAGATAATTATTCTTAAGAATAATTTAAAACGTGATGTTTTTTCCTGACTTAAAAATCCTACTTCGTTCAATCCAAATCTAATCTTTATTTACCCTTTCATATATTGCTAGCAAACCACTATCATTAAACAGATTTGACTTATAATTTAATTAGAAAATTCTATAAAACTTAACTTATTTTAAAAAATATCGACTCTCAAGCTATCGACAACACACAACACATCACTACCGTCATATGTTTCCCTATTACGAAAGAAAGTCCACACTTTCCGCAGCATTTAGTTCTTTCTTTCTTTCTTTTAGTTCTTACGTTTAAATGTCTGTCGGTATGTCAGATATCAGCTCGGTCTGACCCATGGAGAACAAAATGACTAGTGGAGATGTCATAACGCAAAATCTCCTAAGAAAGTAGCGTGACAACATGCAGGTGCGAGGGGGACGAGGAACGTTACTAGCCCCGCCCTTATACGCCTTTGAAACCCAACCATACTAAAAATCGTTGTCTTATGTCTCAAAGAAACCGAACGCCTCGTTAGTTCACTCGTAACTGATCGTTTTGGTCATGCCCACCCTACGTATTTGACCTAGAAGCAGGCGCCTGACTTACCTGCATTATAGCATCTCTGTTCATCTTCCTTACTCCGTGGTCTGACCTCAATTATGACATTAAGACTTGCAAAAAGTCGTGGTGGTCTAGATGTTAAGATGTCTGTGTTTAAAGTGTGAGTGTACAGGTTTGGAACCTTGGGAAAAACTTTCGAAGTTCGACGTTTCCAAACACTATAATACCCCGAGGTAGTTGACAGTTGCTGTCGGCCAGAACGGTATTTTCCCTTGAAAACAGTTAGCTGTCAACTGCACAAAACATTCAGGAACCCTGTACCCTTCTCCGTCATCAAATGACCCCCCTCGCTGTGGGTTAGCAGCGTGAGGGAGTGTCAGATCCTTACTGACTAAGGCTGCCTGTCCACCGGAGCGGAGCTAGGCTGCGGAGTGGAGAAACTGAGAAATATTAACCAATAGGATTGAGGAGCGGAGATTTTGGGCAATCCTATTGGTTAATATTTCTCAGTTTCTCCACTCTGCAGCTTAGCTCCGCTCCGGTGGACAGGCAGCCTTAAACCCGACATATTCCTTCTTAGGCCTTTTATGTACCTGGGCCACGGTAGCTCTTTCGAATTAGGGTTACAGGTCGGAACTTACCTGTTTCTTTATAAGTGAGTGAATAGGATTGTATTGAAATATTATACCTGCACTGATCGGTACCTACCCGTACAGGTTTGTCTGTACCGGAAACCTGTTTCTTTATGTAAGCACCCTTATCCAGTAGCCCGGCTTGATTTGAAATGACATAATTATTTTGAGTTGACAATCGAAAATTTGTTTCCTTCTACATATTTGGTGTTGAACCGTAGGTCCCGGCTGTCATTTGAACATCTTTGGCAGTCGTTACGGATAGGCCAGTGAATCTGACAACCAGTCTTACCAAGGGGTATTGGATTGCCTGGTAACTGGGCTTAAGAAATCGGATTAGCGGTCGCTCCTTGTAAAACACTTAGACTGGAAGACGACCCCAACATAGTTGGGAAAAGGCTAGACAAATGTTAAAAAGGTAAATAGTAACAGATAACAGTGCCATCTATCCATTTGTGGTATGAACTAAAATAATCTATAGATCATTAGTTGTTCTTACTTTTACGTGGTACAGGAAACGCTCGGTAGATGTCGCTACCATAAAAAAAAATATTAGCTTTATGTTTTGTGTGCTTGGTTAAATAAATATTTTGTAAGAGAATTTATATAAAAAATATAAAAGCTGGCAACGCATTTAATCATCACAGCTCTACTACCTACATATGATAATATATGTAGGTAACAGAGCTGTCCAGCCTTTTGCCAATTGGGTTGGCTTGTAGTCTCACTGGATGCAGTTATGAACCAGTGTTTTCCAAGAAGCGACTGCCTGTCTTACCTTCTCAACCCAGCTGCCCGGGCAACCCTTGATAAGACTAGTTGACTATTCTGGCTTCTGACTACCCGTAACGACTGCTAAAGATGTTCAAATGACATGAGTGCTTTTCTAAACACGGAAGAACTCGTTGTGACGAGATGGTCACCCCGCCACAGACCGACCGCGCCGAGCGTTGCTTAACTGTAAGCCACTGTTTTGGTCAATCTCTTAGAAAAACATCATGCAATGGGACAGTGGTATATTTTTTAAAGAAATTCTTTCACTGTATTTAGAAATTAATTTAAATTAACTACTAACTCTGTCTGTTGACCCCTTCAACCTATTACACGTAATATATTTAAATTGTAAATCAACATTAATGTTTAAATCATGCATGTATGTTTGTTTCAGTACGGGAAAGGTCACTTTTCGTATTTTAAACTTTGAAGTCTTTATTTCAGTAATTGAAAATGTTAAACTTTTACTTAAAGTATATTTTGGGAATAGATATGTTGTTTACCCAACTTAACTGAAAAAAGATTTTGATTTCAGTCGTGTATCTGTGAAAATAATTCGCTTTTGTTAGGTACTTCTTTCATCCGGATTAAAAGTAGCCTATGTCATTACTCATTTTAGGTATTTTAGGTATTAGCACAGATTATATAATGTACTAGCTTTTGCCCGCAACTTCGTTCGCGTGGAATAGTGACTACCAGCAGATTTTTGATTTGACCAATAGATGGCGCTATATGTCCGGAATATTTTTTTTTTGTAATAAAAACTATCCTATGTCCTTTCTCAAGTTTCAAACTATGTCTGTACCAAATTTCACACAAATCGGTTCAGTAGTTTAGGCGTGAAGAAAAGACAGACAGACAGACAGACAGACAGACAGACAGACAGACAGAGTTACTTTCGCATTTATAATATTAGTTTGGATTAGTATCTGACTCATTTAAATATACAGACAGACGGAGTTATTCTTACATCAATACTAAGTAATTCTAGCTTCTGCCAGCGGTTTCACCCGCTTTCTGAAAGAACTATACCTACTTCTCGGTCCCCGATAAATAAAGCAGCCTTTTATATACCAGAGCCACGGTAACTCTTTCGAACAATCCCGCAGCTCCTACAGACTTCAGTGTATGTCGGAGCGCAGATATATGTATACGCGAGACACAATTGATTTTCTATAGTTTTATAAGTAATTGACGGCATACAAACAGAGAGGGCCCAGCAGAGAGTGCAGAAAGAAACAAAAGGGAAGTAATACCCTTAGATACGAGTAAAACCGGATTAAGTAGTAGGTACAGACAACTTACTACGGAATTTTAATGAGAAAGTGCAATTGCACTTGGAAAATCCCACTGACACTTTGCCCCAGCCGGTAATGAATTCAGGACCTTGCCTTGTGACCAACTTAGTAACAATGTTTAATGCATTTATGTAAAATTGCAACTGAAAATCCTGAAGGAATTGCAATCACGAAAATTGTGAAGAGTTTGCTATTTTCAAGAAACTTAAAAAAAAAGACGTCTGAATAATCGAATTTAGGTAGGTATACAATAATTAATCAATCAATTATTTTACGAAAAAAAAAGTATACACGTAGATTTTAATAATCTATCAATCCTCTACATCAACTATGTTGGGGTCGGCTTCCAGTCTAACCAGCGTAGGTACCAGCGTGCCCCATGGCACGATTGGGCTCCTAAGCCCAATTAACCGGGAAACCCTTGGTAACACTGGTTGTCAGAGTTCTTCTGAGTAATTCAACGAGTGGTAAAATTTTTCCAATGACAGCCGGGACCTTCAGTTTAACGTAACACCGAACAACAGTCATTGATGTCCGAGATAGACTTAGAAAGTACCAACAATAAATATTTTAGTATACTTAGATTAAAAAGTTTCGTCATACGTAGGTCTACATAAGTAAATCTCGAGGCAGGGGTGAAAATGCAGGAAATTCCTATCTATTAAGGCGACGAATTGGTCAACAATAATTCCATAACCGGCACGCGCACCTAAGGCGCCAAAAGGGGTCGGAGCGTCTGAGCGGGGCGAGGATAACAATACGCGCGCTAGCTTATAACTGAAAGTCGTAAGCGACAAAATGGTTTTGTAATTTTATTATTTAGAAATGATAATTTGATAAAAATTCCTTCTACAATTTTAAAGAGTATGTATACACTCAACTACTAAAAAAGTTAAGAGGCTTAAATCGGTCCCGTTTGCCCATAATATGTGAATCTCTTTTTAAAAAGAGGTATGTTTGATATATTTTTCTCTGTTATAAAAGTTACCTAATCATGTTTCTACGTCTAACAGAATAAGGTTTATATCATGAACTTTCAGGTAACCTAGTTGTATTTTGATCCGTTTTGTATTTACTGAGAAAAATTGAGATCCTTGGCGCCAAAAATTCCAATTCGTCCTCTTAAGTAGATAATGTTTCTAAAAATATCAGGTACAAAAAAATGAAGGGCTGATATCCCTTCATTTTTGGCATGTAACCAGTTTTCTCAACATTACCTTGATTTTAACTTTTAAAAGGTACTGACTACCTTCTTATATGTTTTTCCGCCATAGATTCTATTTTTGCGTCTTGTTAAATGGCTGCAGTTGTATTCTTAAGTCACGCATTTGTTGAAATTCCTAGAATCATGAAATAGGAAAGTAAGTCATTAACTTTTAAGAAACGAACTACTTTCTTTATTTTCGCTTTTGCACGGTAATAATCAATTAAGTTCTATGTATTTTAGAAAACCACATGAGAAACTTTTCAGTCGCTTATCGGTTTAAGTATTGCTGCAGACAATAGAAATAGACAGCTATGAGGAAGCACCTTATTGTTTTATAATGTGATGAGTGCAACATTTGTTATTTCTTACGATATTTCTAGGTCCATCTTTCTGACAATGACTTGACTACAATGTTCTCCATTAAGAAAATCAATTTTCCATTTTATTGGGCTAACGATGCTTCTATTTTATCACTTTCACTTTGTTTAAATTTAGTTCATTTGAGTTATTATCGTAGTTTATTTTTTTTTTGTCACTGACAGAGATCAAAGGCTTTTCTAAACCTGCTTTAGCTAACATATTCTACAAAAGCATTCAGCAACGTAGTAGTTTTCCCATATGTACAGTTTAACATAGCACCGCAACATATGTATACACCGTATGTTATGTTGATCTAGAGTACTTGTCGTCACTCGCTCGTGTAGTTACCGTTTACAGGGGTCAGCAACGCTTGGCGCATATTAAGTTATTTTACATATCTACGTAGGGACGTACTTTTTACGGTGTTATTTATACATATACTTTAGTAATTTAGTTAGTAAAGTTGTCCTTGTAAAGCGCTGGTATTCAGCTGAATCCGGTTAGACTGGAAGCCGACCCCAACATAGTTGGAAAAAGGCTCGGGAGATGATGATGATTTACTTGAGTTAGTTTAGTTAAGAGTACCTATAGAATTCTGTACTCCTTACTGCCTACCATATATAATCTTTTCCTTCTCGTCTCAATCCATCCTAAGGTTGTCTGGAAGAGATCGCTCTTAGCGATAAGACCGCCCATTATGTCACCTACTTTAACTACCTAGTTTAAGATCAAAAATGTATCATTGGTGTACCTAATAAAGAATATCTATCTATCTATCTATCTGTAGATTCTTGCAGAAATCTTGTCGAACAGAATCAATATAGGTTAATACATTTTTTTATTATACAAGGTGTTGATTTGCATTTGTGCCATACTTCAGGAGGAGGTTATAAAATACGTAAATAATCGATTGGAATTACAGTAGACGGGAAATAGCTAATATGCACTGCTTTTTTTGTCATTGTAATGTCGTAGTATTTCAGAAGTAATCCAATTTTATGAATGAAAATTATGAATGATCGTTGCATATGCTTTGTGTTTGCGTTTGTGTGAAGGCGCAGCATGGTTTAAAGGCCAGTAACACACGCGCCAAGTTCAAATACGGCTAGATGACATTGAAGGAATTCCGAAAAAAAAAAAAAAAAAAAAATTGCGTACCAATTTTTTTGTTGATTTGGGTCGAGAATCATTAGCATAATTACGTCCTTAACTATGGCACGGATGCAAATCAACAGCTTGTATGTCAGGTCACTTAGTTATCGTTGCGGACTGATGTATACGTAAATAAATAAATAATATTATATTGGATACCCAAAAATTTAATATGCCTAAGTTAACATTACATTTAACATTATATATTTTAAATATTTTTATCATTTACTATTTACCACATCAATAAAAATAATATGTCGTCACAATACCATGCATCGTTATGCTTAAAAATACATATTTCACTTGGATCTCGCGATAGTGTGAACACAAACTCAGTTTTTATCCTTAGTTCTGCATAAGTACATCGTCAGATTTAAACAAAAACAAACAAATTATAATTCAATTTAGATAAATGTATTAACTAGGTCAATTAATACGTGCCTATTATTGATTGAATCATATGAGACACGCTATAACCAAATGAATTAAATAATAACTTTACCTAATTAAAGAAAAAAAATACATATGAACAAAAATTAACACTTAGTTGGCAATAAAAATATGATTGATATTATATTATATTGATACCTATGGCTTAGAAATACTTGAAATGTTTCTAAGAGTTCTAATGTTATACCTAAAAGCTAGCTTCTTACGATGCTCTTTATAAGGCTAAAGTTTTACCTGCTCTTAATTTATGTAAATACTTACATATTAAATTTATAACAAATTGTCAAGACATATTTTAAAAATGGTAATCGAATACTGTCCTTTCTTATTGAATAAAAAATATCAAAGGTAACTTTTGGGCCTAAAATAAAAAATAAAAAATCGGTAAAAAAACTTTTAAGTTAAACGGTTTTATCTTATGTGCACTGAAAACTAGAAAATAAAAAAATAGTTACTTACCTGTCAACCTACGTAGGTGGTCCCGGTCATATTAAACTAAAATAAAAACGTGGGGCCCATTAACTATTGCTGTAATACTTTCTTCTAGAGGTATAATAGGTGTGGATTGCATCGACTTACTATAATCGTAACAATCAATAATCAGCCGTAGCGGCTTCACCAGCGAACGCCGAGCTCATGATCTACCAAAGTATAAAGATATGCTTTGCCATAGGTAGGATTTCACAGGGGCCCCACGTTTTTATTTTAGTTTAATATGACCGGGACCACCTACGTAGGTTGACAGGTAAGTAACTATTTTTTTATTTTCTAGTTTTCAGTGCACATAAGATAAAACCGTTTAACTTAAAAGTTTTTTTACCGATTTTTTATTTTCTAGTTTTTAGTATTTAATGAAAATGCGTACCGAATATTCCTCATTCTATCTAATTCATTTAGTGTATCATTATTACACGGTCTCTTACCTGACAATTTATTACAATCTAATTCCTCAATACATAGCCCTTCCAGATACTTTTTTTTTTAACAACCCCAAAAATCATCACATGACCTCTCCTGCTGTGGGTCAGCAGCGGTGAGGGAGTGTCAGACTCTTGACTAGAAACCGTTTTGTTCCGTCGTAGGCCTTTTATGTACCAGGGCCGCGGTAACTCTTTCGAACAATCTCGCAGCCCAGGCAGGCCTTGGCCCTGTTGGGCCCCGCTGGAGTTACTGACAGTTTTCTACTTGTGAAGCCCTTTCATTTGATACCCGTATTGGTGGGATTGATAAAAAATTGTTATCAGCCATTTGGTAGCGGCGGCCATCTTAGATTTCAATTTTGCATAGTAAATTGTATTCTACTTGTTGAGACCTTTCATTTGATACCCGTGTTGATGGGATTGATAAAACCTACGTTATCCGCCATTTTATAGCGGCCGCCATCTTGGATTTAATTTTTTATAGTATATTGTATTCTGTTTGTTGAGCCCTTTCATTTGATACCCATATTGATGGGATTGATAAAACCTACGTTATCCGCCATCTTAGATTTCAATTTTGCATAGTAAATTGTATTCTACTTGTTGAGACCTTTCATTTGATACCCATGTTGATGGGATTTATAAAACTTAAGTTATCCGCCATTTTGTAGAGGCCGCCATCTTGGATTTTAATTTTATATAGTACATTGTATTCTACTGGTTGAGAACTTTCATTTGATACCCATATTGATGGGATTGATAAAACCTACGTTATCCGCCATTTTGTAGCGGCCGCCATCTTGGATTTCATTTTTTATAGTAAATTGTATTCTACTTGTTGAGTCCTTTCATTTGATACCCATGTTGATGGGATTTATAAAACCTAAGTTATCCGCCATTTTGTAGAGGCCGCCATCTTGGATTTTAATTTTATATAGTACATTGTATTCTACTGGTTGAGAACTTTCATTTGATACCCATATTGATGGGATTGATAAAACCTACGTTATCCGCCATTTTGTAGCGGCCGCCATCTTGGATTTCATTTTTTATAGTAAATTGTATTCTACTTGTTGAGTCCTTTCATTTGATACCCATGTTGATGGGATTTATAAAACCTAAGTTATCCGCCATTTTGTAGAGGCCGCCATCTTGGATTTTAATTTTATATAGTACATTGTATTCTACTGGTTGAGAACTTTCATTTGATACCCATATTGATGGGATTGATAAAACCTACGTTATCCGCCATTTTGTAGCGGCCGCCATCTTGGATTTCAATTTTTTATAGTATATTGTATTCTGCTTGTTGAGCCCTTTCATTTGATACCCATATTGATGGGATTGATAAAATCTACGTTATCCGCCATTTTGTGCCGGCGGCCATATTGGATTTACAATGTTATTGATATTACTATATTGTATTGTCATCGGAATTAAAGGTGTATACAAAATTTCAGATTAATCGGTTGACAGGAAGAGGGTGAAATTTGAATTACTAAATTTGACCCAAGAATGAATAAATAATAAATAAAACAAACGGGGTAAGCTAAATAAAACCGTTTAAAAAAATAACTGATAGAGATATTTTACTTGTAAAACATGAGTATACAAGGTGTTAAAGATACAAGAAATAAGATCCTTCATGTTTCAGCGTACAAATATTATTGTAACAATGCCATTATAATTAATAGAAATGTCATAATATTAGGTGTCTAGAAAGTCTGAGAAAAAACATTTTTCTTAATATCCATCCAACAGTGCAACACCCCTGGCTTTTATTCTTTAATCCTTATTCGGTTGTTAACATTGCAAGTACCACAGTCACTAGCCATCCTTCAAGGCGCGAAGACGTGTTTGTTATTATTATTTATTATTAATAATTAATAACCGTGATAATAACACGTTGACACTTCGAAAATTGTGAAAGAAAATTCGTAAGGTAAGATATTTTTTAAATATTTTTTTTTGTACAAAAGTGCCAAATAGGTACCCTATTTTTTTTGTGCTTTTGACAGTTTCTGTCAGTTCTTACAAACAATGGTATTTTTCTTTAAAAACAGGCAGCTGTCAATTGCACAAAAAATGTGTACCCCTTTACACCCAATTCATTTTTGTCAGTTACTTTTGACTAGTAGATAAGTGATTATTAACTGGATTCTATTTTATTAATGTTTTCGTACAATAAAAAAAACCTTATGATATTTTAAAAGTTGAATAACGATGAATATTTTACATTCATTTAAAACCAAAATAATTGCCAAAGGGTATTTACAATACCTGAAAATATAATTAAATTACCTACCACCAGTATTTTTATCCATATATATGAATATTGCATATTTAAGTACGTAGCTACTAAAACGAAAACACATATAATATGTGTTTAAAACTACAAAACTGAATCTCATATTAAGAAAACTCTCCTCATGTAATTTTCCATTTAATTTTTGTAAGAAAGACAAACGTATATACATATATGCGCAAGTTACTTATTTAAAAAAACTGGCTGTTTCAACCTCTTTCACCAGATTAGCTTCTGAGGAAGCTACTTCATTAACTTTTGATATAATTTACCTAAACAAAGTATTTTTTCCAAATTCGACAACCGACGCAGTGGTCGACTTTATTTCATAACCACGGACCACCAAAATATCTTTATGAATAACTACTTCAGCATACATAGAACATTATGTAGGTGAAAGGTCAAGTATCATATATTTGAAAAAATATTTAAGTGTTAAATAGCCCTTTCGGAAAAACTATAGAGTATATTTTTTTAACCAAGTGCACGGAGTAGTTCCCACAGGACGCGGGTGAAACCGCGGGCAGAAGTTATCCTTCTATATTTGACGGAGTTATGACTGAATATACATACAAAAAATATATAAACAGCCGAAATGGGGACCACTCCTTTTGGCAACTACATACTTGGTACCTACTTCTGTTGCATACTAGCTCTTTTCTACGGGTGCGCTTGAATTATAATAAAAGATGCACCTGGTTGAAAATCCTTTGTCCTTCTCAATGATAATGCAAATTTCATGCAAATCGATTCAGCAATTCAGCCATGAAAGTGTAACAAACAAATAAACAATACTACTTTCGCATTGTTATTAACGTTTTATGGAAATAAAGTGATTTTAGGGTTCCGTAACCAAAGAAAAAAACGGGACCCTATTGCTAAGACTTCGTTGTGTGTCAGTCACTAGGCTGTATCTCATGAACCGTGGTAGTTAGACCGTTGAAATTTTCACAGACGATATATTGTTGTTGCCGCTATAACAACAAATACTGAAAACTGGAATCAAACAAATATTTTAGGGAGCTCCCATACAACAATAGTGCTTTTTGACGTTTGATGATTTTAATGTTAAACCTACATGGTACTGAACCTTTTGTGTGTGAGACCGACTCGCACTTGGCTTGTTTTTATAAATCATTATGCCTTCATCGTATAGGTAATATTACCGTCCGATATAATTTAAATACAATACAAATTCTTTTAATTCAAGTAAATACGATGCGAGTGCGTTAATAATTAACCTGCGTAAGAATAAGTAAATAATTATTCAATTATACAGTTAATTTATTTAAATTAATCTAAATTGACAACTGTTTGTTACAAAGAAATACTTTAACTCTATATTTTCAATATCATGCACGTTAAATTGGTTGGTCCCGGCTGTCATTTGAACATCTTTGGCCGTCGTTACGGGTAGTCAGAAGCCAGGAAGTTTGACAAACAGTCTTACCAAGGAGTGTTGGGTTGCCCGGGTAATTGGGTTGAGTTGAGGAGGTCAGATAGGCTGTCGCTAAATGTAAAAAACTGGTACTCAGCTGCATCCGGTTAGACTGGAAGCCGACCCCAACATAGTTGGGAAAAAGGCTTGGGAGATGATGATGTTTGGTACTTTTATAGTTGACTATTTAAATGACATTATTGATATTACCATCCCTACATCATATATCTATGTTGGGGTCGGCTTCCAGTCTATCAGGATGCAGCTGAGTACCAGTGTTATACATGGAGCGACTGCATGACATTCGGCGGCTGACAGTCAGTTTGGTTTGAACGCAGCATAAAACTTTGCAGTATGTGAAAGCACTAACTTAGCATTTATGTACTTAACTGGTTGCTAGGTTACAAACAAGTTATCGATATGAACTCCCGGCAACCCAGGATGAACCGTATGACGTACATAAGCAGGTTTTCTATATTAAATTAAATACTAAGTACGGTTAGTATTTAATTTAATATAGCCTCGGCAAACGTAGTGTAGGACGTCCTCAGGCACGGTGGAGTGATGACTTGCGCAAGACGGCTGGCAGGAGCTGGATGCGAGAAGCTGAAAATCGATCTCAGTGGCGTGCACTTGGAGAGGCCTATGTCCAGCAGTGGACTGCGATAGGCTGATGATGATGATGATGATGACGGTTAGTATTTGAATGAGGTATCAATAACGGCTTTTAATATTCGGTGTAGGTATCTAAAAAACCGTTATCATTAGTACTACCTAATTAGTAACTAAGTTCTTCGATGCGTCTTGTCTATATGCTTGCGATGAACTTAAAAACTACTGAAGGGATTTTCATGCAGTTTTCAGCGATACATAGAAATGTTTTAGAGGAAGGTTTAGTATACAAATGATGGCTGTATGAAGAGGGGTAGCGGGTTTTTGCAAACTACGATTTTATAAACATTTTGAGAAAACAGAACCGTCCCCAAGTCATAGATATAAATATTATAAAGCTGAAGAATTTGTTTGAACCCGTAAATGTCAGGAACTACAGGATCGATCTGAAATATTATTTCACTGTTAGATAGCCCATTTATCAAGGACGGCTATAGGCTACTTTTTATCCGCGTGCACGAAGTAGTTGCCACGAGACGCAGGTATATACAACATGTAACTTAATTAACGCACATCCTGAAATTAGTTTGTTCAGAATCGTTTACTGAATCGATTTATATCATTTTTAATATATGTAATTTTTTATCCCAAAAATAATTAAAACTACGGAAATTATTGTCATATTTAACCCTGTACAGTCAAAACAAATTCAAATAGACTGTAACTCAAAGTAATAAGACTTCGTGTATTGTCGGCTTTTTCCGTAGTTTCGTTATGTTGTGTCGAGTCGAGCGGCGCGCGGCGCGATATTTGCGTGCGTAGTAGTATGACCAAAAAGTTCTCCAAGAATTGGTATAACTAATTTAGTAAATAACAATGCATATACATGTTAAATTAAAAAAATCAGTGTATGTATTATGATTATAACATAATATTCTAATTGGGGTGTTTGAGGGTGTGCGTTAATTACGTTACATGTTGTATATTTTGAATCTTGACCCTGCTGTAGCTCATTCTTTGGCCAACTAGATTCAAACTTATTTATATTTTTTGACGTTAATAAGTGTTTGTAAAGACTTTGAACTGACAGCTAATTTTCTTCATAACATTATTCAAATCTAGGTACAGTTAGGGTACAAAGGTGATAGGTGAATAACGGAATTACTGATTAATTAGTTAACTATGCAAAAACTTACACCTGATTTACGGACCTAGATAATCTCTACTAATATTATAAAGCTCAGCCTTACTACAAAAACTTAAACATCTGTTGAATACTTGTCTAAAAAGAGTGTGGCTGCAAAATTGACCTTATTTCAACGTCATAATTTGTCATTTTTTAGACAAGTGTTCAACTGACGGAAAGTTTATTTGAATGCGCTAATATTTTAGGCACCACTTGACAGGTTTGGAAAATTATTTCAGTAGGTATTAATATTTTTTTGATAAGTAGTCAATTTTTTATTGAGAAAGGCTGGATAAACATTTACCAATGGCAGCTGGGCTGGGAGTGACCAATTTAACGTGCTTTCCGAAACTCAGGGGATCATGAATGACAAAGAGGGTCACCCATCCACGGTCTGACCTCAGCAAGTGTTGCTTAACCTAACGTATCTTGGGTGTAAAAATTTCCTTTGTTTTACAAGAAGAAAAACTCGTTAATCAACAGTAAATGATCTATAAAGAAAAGCCACTTCGTGGGGTTTTCCGATAATAGATCATGTAAAGATTGAATGTAATGAATTGCTATGGTAAATCCCATTGTGACAGTAATTTACGTCATTAATCCATTAAGTTATAGTTACAATAATGTTTATAATCATCTTATAGTCATTTATTACGTTACTTAACAAGCTCTGATAAAAAATAAACGTGTTTTTCTTAAAAAACAACTGTTTAATTTGTAAATAAACGTGAAAATCGTAGTATGGTCCGACCGTTTTTTGTTGCAGTTTACAATATGCATGATGACAAATTTTTAAATTCCTTTGTATGATGTAGGTATACGTCTATTTTATATGAAAAATTATTAATTTAAGAAAATGCGAAGTTTTTTTATCAAATAATTGCATTTTTCTCTGTCCACTTTGAATCCGGCGCGAAAACGCTTGTCAGTGTCATGTCGTCACTTGTGACGTCACGACTGAAATTACAAGACGCAAGTAAACAACGCTCGTGCAATAATTAAGTTTTTTGTGTTATTAAATATGAATTCGAAAGGGCATAGGTGTTGTGGGGTCCCCCAGTGTAAGAACACATCCAAAACAACTCCTGATAAGTTATTTGTGTACGTTCCTCACAATAAAAAAATACGAAACAAGTGGCTTAAACTTGCAAAGCGAGATTCAAAAGCAATATTGCCCAGGGTACAACTTTATTTTTGTGAAGATCACTTTGATGTAAGTTATTACATAGTTCTCTAGATTCTAGCATAGTTTATAATGTAAAAAACTATTTCGAGGTTAGGTTTCATCTCTCATTGTTTTTTTAATTAAACTAGTATACTTACATGGAAGTTTTAACATTTCTAAATTCAGCTGAACAAAAATCTTTATTTGATGCCAAAAACTTTCCCAGCATTATGATATCAATTCTAGGCAAATTAGCGCTGTTTGCCTTGATAAATCCGGGCTCCATAACTCGTGTTATAAACAATTAATTAATTAAAAACAAAGATCGCAGTGGAAGTTCACAATAACGAAATGTGACGTTCTCGCGCTTTCGCGCGAGTTGTTTTCAGAGATGACGTCACGAGCTCTGATTGGTGTTCAAGATATCATGGCGGATTGCCTTATTTCGTAATTTTATTTTATAAAAATACATATTAATCACATTATTAATAAAGAAAACAATGCGCGTTTTATATTCCAAGCTTCAAGTTTAATTTCATAAATATATTATTTTAATGATTTTTGATTACTGTCATCATGCCTATTCTATTTGTCATTACAAAAAATTGCTATTGGATCTTGAAATTTGACAGCTGTCAACTGCATAAAACATTCGGTTCCATTAAAAAGTTGTTTTCAGAAAACTGAGACTCTATGTTGTCACTGAACTTGGGCTCTAGTCTATCAAATCCGCAGAAAAAAAAACAATAGAAAGTTCGAGAATACATTGTTTACCTCTAACGTGGCAAAGAGCAAAAAATAAAAAATATATATCATCATGTATCTATGCTAATATTTACTATACATTTTGTTTGTTTGTTTGCCTGTTCGCGGTTAGGTAGGTACCCATATCAGGTAGGCAGGTACCACTATGATAAAAAAATATTTCAGTGTAAATAGCCTATTTATCGAGGAAGTCTTTGGAATATTTCCATAGAATGTAGATGAAACTGCTGACGAAAGATGTCTTAAAATAATACAGTAAACAGTTATTTAACACAAACATAATATATACAAAATAATAATAATAATAATTTGTCAAAGTCTTGAGTTAAAAATAGATGACCGTTATATAATATGTTTTATTTATTATACCAACTCAGTTAAGTTATTAATAAACTATTCATAAAAGTGTTTTTATGTATTTATTGTGTTTATTTAGATAGATATTTACAACACAAAAAAAAACTATCCTAGTAAAACAATAAAAAAAAAACTATATCTAAAAAGCGTCAAAAAAAAGGATCAGCATGGCCATCCAACGAGGTAATGCTGCCAGCCTCTTGGGTACGCTCCCAGTTGACAGCGATGGGGGTGAATTTTTTGACGCTTTTTAGATATAGTTTTTTTTGTTTATATTATTTTACTAGGATAGTTCATAAAACAGTTAAAATATTTATCGAAGTTTATATGTTACTAGCCGTTTTCCCTCGGTTTCACTCGCGTCCCGTGGGAACTACTGCCCGTACCGGGATAAAATATAGCCTATGTTTTTTGGGAAGAGTGTAGGTTTCCAACAGTGAAAGAATTTTTAAAATCAGTTTTGTAGTTTCAGAGCCTTTAAGGTACAAATAAACAAACAAAATAATATTTATTAATGATTGATTATAGATTTTTTGTAATAAATACGTCAGTTTATTTTTGTTTATTAATATACTTTACTAGAATGGTCAAAAGGAAGCTATGTTTTGTCCTTCGAACTTTTAATTCCTTTTACATCTATGTAAATATGGAAACTGATTGTTTTTTTTTTAATTTTGTTTATCAATTATTTGGTTTCTTAAGATGTACCTATTGTGAGTAACCGGAGGTCGTAAAAAATATTTTTAAGGATTATTTATTGTAATTGACGACCTCGATGGCGCAATGGTCATCATACCGGACCGCCGAACCTGAGGTCCCGGGTTCGATTCCCGGTTCGGTCGACATTTGTGTGATGAGCATGCTTGTTGGCCGTGGTCTGGGTGTTATGATATGTATTTATAAATATGTATATATGTAGCTATATGTAGTTTATCAGTTGTGTTAGCACCCATAACACAAGTTAATAAATAACTTACCATGGGGCTAACCGACCGTGTGTGAAAAAGGTGTCCCGACATTATTATAATTAAAGACATTAGTAGGTCTGAAACTGGCCAACCTGATCGTACAATGGGAATTGAGTACCTGATTATTATTTTTGGATTTTGAAAGGTAGCCTGATGTTTTGTCCTTCAAACCTTAAATTCCTTTTACCTTAGCATTTTTTTTAAATTTTGTTGATCGATAAACATATTTTTTTCCTGGTTAACATCGATGAATACAAAGTTTTTTTTAGTTTACTCTTACCACGTCCACTCACGTCCGATAAAGAATCAGTGACCGTTTTTTTTAGGAGACGAATAGAACACACAGATATCAATAGTGCAACGCACACGTACTACAAAATATCGGTCCAATTATCTATCCTACATAAAGTTTGACGTACCACGGTGACGGGCACCCATATGACTATGATACGCAACTGGGTTGAGGAGGTCAAAACGGCAGTCGATCCTTGTAAAATATTGGTACTCAGCTGCATAAAGTTAGACTGGAAGCCGACCCCAACATAATTGGGAAAAGGCTAGGCAGATAATTCAAGGTCAATGTCATGACGACCTTGATGGCTCAATGGTCACCATGCCGGATTGCCGAACCTGAGGTCCCTGGTTCGATTCCCGGTTCAGTTGACATTTGTGTGATGAGCATGCTTGTTGGCCGTGGTCTGGGTGTTACAATATGTATTCATAAAAATGTATATATGTAGCTATATGTAGTTTATCAGTTGTGTTAGCACCCATAACACAAGTTAATTAATAACTTACCATGGGGCTAACCGACCGTGTGTGAAAAGGTGTTCCGACATTATTATTTACTATTCTTTGAAGTCGGTAAAGATGACACATAAAAATGTGGGTGGGCTTAAGACAGTTAACAGTTAACTATGAATTACTTATTATTGTTCTCAAGGTTAATGGTTTATTCATTATGTTATTATTCGACTAGCTTCTGTCTGCGATTTCGTCTGCACTACTTAAAAAAAAACCGTTCCAGTATGCAATTTGTTAATTTTAGTTAAAATCCTTGCTAAGTACAATATTACAAATGCGAAAGTTACTCTGTCTTTCTATCGCTCTTTCACGCCAAAACTACTGAGCCGATTTAAATTAAATTTTGTACACAGATAGTCTAAGACCTGAGGTAGGAAATAGCTACTTTTACATAGGTATATAATATGATATACTTCCACAATACAATTACAATTAACTTCTAGTTAAATATGGTAAGTTTCCTTAACCGGACTAGCACGTCCTTTGTAACTGACCTTCCATAAGGTCTAGGTACATAATCACTACATAATATTCTAGTCTTTCGTTGCAGTTTCACCCGCGTCCCGTGGTAACTACTGCCCGTACCGGGATAAAATATAGCCTATGTTACTCGGGAAGAGTGTAGCGCCCCAACAGTGAAAGAATTTAACAAATCGGTTTGTTAGTTCTGGAGCCTTAAGGGTACAAACAAGAAGTGTTTTTTTACTCTTTATTATAATTGAGATTTATTTACTACTGTGTGAAACTGTGGGCTCCCGCCCACCCCGCCCGCATTTCGTACTTCGCACTCCTGGGTAAAAAGTAGCCTATAACCTTCCTCGATAAATGGGCTATCCGTCACTGTGAGAATTTTCCAATTCAGTTCTACAGTTTTTGAGATTATCGCGTTGTAACAAAGAAAATAAACTCTTCACCTTTATAATAATATACTTACTTAAGTTAAGATACCTACATATTATGTAGTTATTTTATTTATTAACTGTCTGTCTGTCCTTGGTAATAAAAATCTCGTATAAATAAAATGTACGAGTGAAATCTACAGTTAGCAAATTATCCTTGTATACAACATATAGTTAATATTATTTTTATGTAAGTTCATATAAAAAAGTAGTTTAATGCTTTGTCATTGTAAACAAACAAATGTGAGGACATTTTGATGCAATTGTCATTATATTTGACAGTAAATTGTATGCAATGTCAAATGTTAAAAACGTGACGGCGTTTGAGACTGTTTTTAGCAGCCGTTTTTTCCGCGGTTTCACTTGCGTCCCGTGGGAACTACTGCCCGTACCGGGATAAAATATAGCCTATATTACTCGGGGGGAGTGTAGCTTTCCAACAGAGAAAGAACTTTTAAATCGGTTCGGTAGTTCCGGAGCCTTGAGTGTATAAACAAACAAAAAAATGTTTCCCCTTTATTATATTCGTGCAATTTTTTTCATATCAGTTTCCAACCGTGTTCTGTTGGAACTGCTTCCCGCACTTAGTTAAAACGTAGCTTATGTTTATTCTGATATATAAGCTATATTGCTGTCAGATTTCATCAACATCCACTCATTAGTTTTTGCTTGAAAGAGTAATGAAACTAATACTTATGTACATCGTTACAAACTTTCGCGATATTGTCGGCCACGGCAGCTGTTCTCATGTAAAGAGATTAGCCAGCAGCGCAGGACATACTTAAATAGTGCACGCACATTTGCTTGGACACAGGTGCACTCCCTATTCCTTCACTCTCATAGCGCTTTGGGACGGCAATCCGACACCACCGGAGAGAGATCAGACGCTTCTCTTAATATTGATGATGATCTTAATTATGATCCCGAATAAACTGTTAGCCGACTAAAAGTTTGTAGTGTTCGTCTAAGTAAGTTGCGACCGTTAGAATTTTCTAGTAGATTATCAGAAAATAGCTAACGTGTCAATATACTCCGTCAATGTCATTTGTTTAGCGTTAAGAAGGTACGAAGGTCAAAAACCGTGTATTTTGATCGTTTGTTTACATATTTTTTTTGCTGACTATACCATAATGATCAGTATTTGTCATCAACGTAATAAAAAAAATGGAGGAAGTTCTAGAATTTGCTCGCGAAGTGAAATTTATGTTTTTATGATATGTTTATTTTAGGCAGTTGGCAATTGTTTTTTCTTCTCTGTTATTTGCGATTTGAAGGGGTATGGAGTTGCCCGGGTAACTGGGTTGAGGAGGTCAGATAGGGCAGTCGCTTCTTGTTAAACACTGGTACTCAGCTGCATCTGGTTAGACTGGAAGCCGACACCAACATAGTTGGGAAAAGGCTGGGCAGATGATGATACTTGAAAGTGCTTACATAGGTATTATGTGGCTGGAATCACGATGAACAGTTATATTTACATAAAAAATATTGACGGTGCAAATGAATGGTCAAGGCAAGAAAACATTAATCTAGTACGACTCATTGAAATTGCATACACGTCGAGTTCGACGACCTTGTGACGTCATTTCAAAAGTTTTTACATAAGCCCCGTACCATGCATGGATTTGAATAGGTATATAAGAAAGTACGTACTTGTAGTGTTATTGTATATAAGTCAGGGAGGGCTTATAAAGAAATAAAGGGATTATAAAGAAATAAAATGAAAATATTAAGAAAAATATTCGGATTAATAACTTGTATAGTATGGGATGACCTATTTAATATTTTAAAGAGACAGAATTTAAGAAATTAAATAAAAACTTTTTGCAAAAAAATAAAAAAGCCTTCAATAATACGCTGACAACCGGTTCAACCAAACGTGTGATAATCGCGCACAAAGAAAACATACAGTTCAAATTGAGAACCTCCTTTTTTTGAAGTGGGTCAAAATCATTTTTTTTACTGCTAAGCACCTAGCTAATCTCATTCTATCAAAATCCCAACCATTTATCCTACAACAGAAGAAAGAAAAAAAAACAAAAAACTACCTCGTTAAACTGGTACAAAAACCAGCCTGTCATATTGTCATA
The DNA here is from genome assembly GCF_022581195.2 of Helicoverpa zea. Taxonomy (NCBI): domain Eukaryota; kingdom Metazoa; phylum Arthropoda; class Insecta; order Lepidoptera; family Noctuidae; genus Helicoverpa; species Helicoverpa zea. Next base: position 2,950,977 of record NC_061479.1, read on the forward strand.
AAAAATAAAAATATAAGTATAAAAACCTTTGTTCGCAACGCAATGGAAAATACGTAAAGAGTTACGAGACTGGACTATGTAATTATCTAGCTAGATATATTGACAAAGGAAATTATCTGTAACTTATACAACATGTAACTTAATTAACGCACATCCTGAAATTAGTTTATTCAGAATCGTTTACTGAATCGATTTATATCATTTTTAATTTAGGTAATTTTTTATCCCAAAAATAATTAAAACTACGGAAATTATTGTCATATTAACCCTGTACAGTCAAAACAAATTCAAATAGACCGTAACTCAAAGTAATAAGACTTCGTGTATTGTCGGCTTTTTCCGTAGTTTCGTTATGTTGTGTCGAGTCGAGCGGCGCGCGGCGCGATATTTGCGTGCGTAGTAGTATGACCAAAAAGTTCTCCAAGAATTGGTATAACTAATTTAGTAAATAACAATGCATATACATGTTAAATTAAAAATGTTACATGTAAAAATGTGAAATTACGTTACATGTTGTATATGTGATTAGTAAGTAAATATACATGTTTTTAAAGTAAATACTAGTGTTTCTAGATTGTGCGCGCGGTTTCACTTGAAATACCTAACCTTTCTTGTTGGAACAAACTTTGATACCGTTTTAATATTTGTGGCATTGGATCCCACAAATTATTGATATTTTGTATCCTGGTTTGCTTACACATTTCAAAAAGTCGTGGTCCTAGTGGGCGAAGAACCAACCTCTCGAGTATGAGGCTGTCATTGAACATCCTTGGCAGTCGTTACGGGTAGTCAGAAGCCAGTAAGTCTGACACCAGTCTAACCAAGGGGTATTGGGTTGCCCGGGTAACTGGGTTGAGGGGGTCAGATAGGCAGTCGCTCCTTGTAAAGCACTGGTACTCAGCTACATCCAGTTAGACTAGAAACCGACCCCAACATAGTTGGGAAAAGGCTCGGAGGATGGATGATATACATTTGATTAGTAAGTAAATATAGGTTCATGTTTTTCAAGCAAATATTAGTGAAACTAGCCTGATAATCCTGTTATGTAGTAGGTAAAGGTACGTACAAGTTAGTCTGTCTTAAAATACCAGGAAGATTTACTTTTTTATTGTTTTTTTTATACCTCCTTTGTGTTAAAGTTACTTACGTAAATTGTATAAAAACCTTATTTTATATCCTTATTGTTTTTACAGAACTAGTAAGACTGCTTTATTTTAACTTAGGTATTATTTCCTTATCTTCAAGATGGTTAAAGTAGACTTTCAATTCCTGTAATATGTGGACATATTTATCATTCATCTTCATTTATTGGGTCCCTTTGGTGGTATGAAGTGAGCGCGTTAGCGGGCTAAAGCGGTGATTGGCCCGCAGTTCATCGCGTCATAGCCGTCACTCGGGATTGGTTCTTTGCTAGTAAATCCCTTCTGCGCAGATGACAAAAAAATTCCATTGTGAAGGGTTCTAAAGTCTTGGATCATGAAATTCTATGGAGAATATAGTATAGAAGAAAGGATCAGAGAAACAATTAATAGATTCTATGAAAATCGACATGGCTAGAAGTAAGACTGGAAGCCGACCCCAACATACTTAAGTAGTTGGGAAAAGGCTCGGCAGATGATCTATAAAAAACAATAAATTAACAAAATATCTATAGAATCTACTTCCTATTTATAAAATCAAGCATTCTTTAACCAACATACGTGATGGTCTATCTTACTAGATTGCCAAGTAATCAGTAATAATTGAGAACACACATTCCTACGTACTTAATTAGATAATTATTAGTTTGCTGACTTTCAAGGTATTTCCAAGTAATTTTCATGTTGTTGATAAAATCTATTGTAGGATTTATCTGGCAACATCATCTGCCATTTTTTTTAACTACGTCAAAAATCATCAAATGACCCCTCCTGCTGTGGGTTAGCAGCGGTGAGGGAGTGTCAGACTCTTACTGACTAAAAACCGGCGTGTTCCGTCGTAGGCCTTTTATGTACCAAGGCCGCGGTAACTCTTTCGAACAATCCCGCAGCCTTGGCAGACCTTGTTGGCCCTGTTGGGCCCCGCTAGGATCATCATCTGCTCTTATTCCAGTTTTATTTGTGGTCGGCGCAGCATGTTTTCTCCTTCCATACTCTTCTACCTGCCGTCATCTCACATTAACATTATTTCTAACCATGTCGAATTAACACTTTTTTATAGATCGTATAGTAAAATTAAAGTTTGTTGATTTGCATCCGTGCAATATTCAAGGACGCAACTATACTAATGATTCTCGACTCAAATCAATAATAAAATTGGTAGGTATGCATTTTTTTTAATTTTAATTTACTAAAATCCATCAGTGTCACCCGGCCGTATTTAAAACTCGACGCGTGTGTTAAAACTGCGCTGCAAAAGTGCAAACTCACACTTGACAAACCAAACACAGGGCATACGCAAAGATCATTCGTAACTTTCATTCATAAAGTTGGGTTAATTCAGAAATACTATCAAGTTACAAGTTTAAAAAAAACAGCACTTACCAGCTATTTCTCGCATTGTATATTAACGAATGTCTAAAAACCGTCGTGTTCCGTCGTAGGCCTTTTATGTACCAGAGCCGCGGTAACTCTTTCGAACAACCCGCAGCCCCGGCAGGCCTTGGCCCTGCTGGGCCCCGCTGGGGTTGCTGACATCTCTTTGAAGAGCGCGTGGATATTAACGAATGTCAAAGTTAAAGTCACTTATTATTTGTAAAACAATCGACATACAGTTTTAATCTCAGATTATAGTACCACCTTATGTCACTATGTACTATATAAACAAAAGAAATATGCATAAGCAAATAATACGGTTTCACACTTCCATGCTAAATATAGAGCCACGAATCACAGGCAAATACTCACATGCTATCTATCTATACAGATGAATATAATTTAAGTCATCATCATCATCATCCTAATGCCCTTATCCCAATTTTATTTGTGGTCGGCGCAGCACGTTTTCTCCTTCCATACTCTTCTATCTGCCGTCATCTCACAAGTAACATTCTTTCTTACCATATCGACTTTCACACAATCCATCCATCGTTTCTTTGGTCTTCCTCTTCCACATCTATACAGATGAATATAATTGGATTGTCTGTTTATGATCAAAATCAGAAGCCAGTAAGTCTGACACCAGTCTTACCAAGGGGTACTGGGTTGCCCGGGTAACTGGGTTGAGGAGGTCAGATAGGCAGTCGCTCCTTGTAAAACACTGGTACTCAGCTGCGTGCGGTTAGACTGGAAGCCGCCCCGACATAGTTTGGGAAAAGGCTCGGGAGATGATGATGATGAGTGTCTGTCTGTAATATCTATTAAAATAAACGCTTTTTAACCAACTTCTCATAAAGGAGGAGTATCTTTATTCCAATGTCTTACTAAAGGTATTTGGATTTATGGGTACCTACATGATACCTGTACTAAAGCAACATTTAATTTTAAAATTTTGTCTGTCAGTCAGTTTTTTTCTGGGTAATCTCTGAAATAGCTCGACCACTTTTGACGAAAGATTCACTGAAAAAATAGCTGATGTAACACAAAGTTCTTAACTTAGGCTTACTTTTTTTGGGAATTTGTTTCCTTTAGACACAAGCGAAACCGCGTGGTACCCCTAGTAGTAAATGTAAACAATATCACTTAAGCAAAACTGGTTTTTAATCAGGATTTACTTGAAAGTCTTGTAAGGGCTTGTTACACCATAAATTTTACGTCATTTGCGTAACGCTGGGAAATGTCAAAAGAATTACAGATACGATCAGGATTTCAATAAACATCTGTCAACAGCATCTGTCTAGTCTAGCCTTTTCCCAACTATGTTGGGGTCGGCTTCCAGTCTTCAGAGTTCAAAATGTACTGAAGACAAAAACGGATTTAATATAATAATGTTATAAAGAGGAAACATTTATTTGTTTGTACCCTAAAGACTCCGAATCTTCTGAACCGATTTGAATCATTTTTTCACTATTGGAAAACTAAACTCTTCCCGAGTAACATAGGCTATCTTTTATACCGGTGCGGGTAGCAGTTCCCACGGAACGCGAGTCCAACATCTAGAAAACAGCTAGTGGTTTATATACTTGTCAATTTTGCATTACCTTACTAAATTAAAGGCTGTCATTGAACATCCTTGGAAGTCGTTTTGGGTAGTCAGAAGCCAGTAAGTCTAACAACCAGTCTTACCAAGGGGTATTGGGTTGCCCGGGTAACTGGGTTGAGGAGGTCAAATAGGCAGTCGCCTCTTGTAAAACCCTGGTACACCGCTGAATCCGGTTAGACTGGAAGCCGACCCCAAAATTGGTGGGCAAAATGCTCGGGAGATGATGACCTTACTAAGTTAAAAATATAGAGAATGCACTAAAATGCCTACATATAATGTTCAAGCCTTGAAAATCCATTTTTATTTTGAAAGTATATGTCCAAGGCTTTCGATTGTGGTACCAAAGGACGGGATTTTGAAATCTCAGTTTAAAGCAGTTTTTCGGGTTGGTTGTTTCGACAATAATTATTATTACGTAGTAAGTGAAAGTTTGTTTACAAAAAAGTTCTTAATACATTTATAAATGGCTGTTGTCGACTTGTGTAAAATAAGTTTAAGGTACTTTTACGGTGAGTCGTGGTGGCCTAGTGGGTAAAGAACCAACCTCTCAAGTATGAGGGCGCGGGTTCGATTGCAGGTCAGGCAAGTACTAATCCAACTTTTCAAAGTTTGCATGTACTAAGTACTTTCTAAGTATATCTTAGACACCAATGACTGTTTCGGATGGCACGTTAAACTGTAGGTCCCGGCTGTCATTGAACATCCTTGACAGTCGTTACGGGTAGTCAGAAGCCAGTCCCAGCGTTCTTAAAAATGACGTGTAAAAGTGATTTTATGTCCAACTTGCAAAATAAACGATTTCATTTCATTTCATTTCAGTAAGTATGACGCCAGTCTAACCAAGGGGTATTAGGTTGCCCGGGTAACTGGGTTGAGGAGGTCAGATAGGCAGTCGTTCCTTGTTAAACACTGATAATCAGCTGAATCCGGTTAGACTGGAAGCCGACCCCAACATAGTTGGGGAAAGGCTCGGGATATGATGATGACTTGAAAAACATATATATAAATAAATATATATAAATTCTTAAGGGATTCAGCATGTCGATTCTATAAAATATCACAACTCACTTCGACATCACTCTCACTTCGACTTCGATCTAAAGGTAGAATTCCGTGGACGCGACAATAGTCAACCTTTGAAAATGTATGGCACCGTTGTCGAGGCCCGTGACAGTCGCGCGCGGCCGACGAATTTCGTAAGCTGCTCGCGGCATTGTCAAAAATTTAATTCTGGTTTTACTAAAATTCTATAGATGTTATTAAGCGCTAGACCATGTTGAGAAGCGTACGGCCGCGAGCGGCTCACGAAATTCGTCGTCCGCGCGCGACTGTCGCAGCCCTCGGCAGCGGTGCCATACATTTTCATAGGTTGACTTTTGTCGCGCGCGGCTGCGACAATCGCGACCCACGGAATTCTACCTTAAAGTTTCGTGATTGACATTGTCAAACTACACTAGCGCTTCACTATCGAGCGTGTTGACAAGTTGAACTAAATCAAAGTCGAGATTTTGACAGATTTGTCAAAATCTGTCTATCTATAGGGGAGGTAGGGGAGAGATGGGCAGTTGGGAGACATGATCAAATCAGAATAAAAGGGGGGTCCTTTTATTCTGATTTCTGATCATAGTTTTGTTTTTTTTTAATTGGGTAGTTTACGTTACCGACTGGTAACGGTGTTCATCCATAGACTATCTGTCATTTCTGTGAGTTGTCAAGAACAAACACTCGTAAAAGTACTTAAATATTTTGTTGCGGTTTCGGATCGTTATAAAGAGAAAACTAATGAAAGGTATGTGTATTTTCTATTATTAATTATTGATTGTCAAAATCTCAAGTTTAGTTATCGAGTTGTTGTTCGAAGTTTATAGAATCGACGTGCAGGCAGGCCTTGGCCCTGTTGCGCCCCGCTGGGGTTGCTGACAGTATTCTACTTGTGTAGCCCTTTCATTTGATACCCATATTGAGGGGGCTGTGCCATTTTGTGCCGGCGGCCATATTGGATTTAATTAAAGGTGTATACAAAATTTCAGACCAATCGGTTGACAGGAAGAGGGTGAAATTTGAATTACTAAATTTGATCCAAGAATAAATAATAAAACAAACGGGGTGAGCTAAATAAAACCGTTTAAATATCTCGTAATGTTGAAACTGATTGTAATTTTTAGGAAAGCTCTTTCATTATATCTAGCCGAATATAAGAAATGGCAATAAAAGTTGATAATGATCTGTAAAATCTGATTTTTTATGCAATAAATTGTGAAAAAGTGCCCATCCCTCCCCTACCTCCCCTAAAGTATGAAATGACATTACGAATCGAAGTGAAATGCGAGTTGTTGATCGAGTTTTATAGAATCCCAGTACAGGTACAAAAAATAACACAAAAACGTAGTCGAATACTTTATTATTTGCTCTAAATTAGTTTATGTACAACAAAGAAATATTAACAACTAAATTAAACAGAAAAAATATAAATAATTTTTTTGGTCCTTTGTAGGGTGAATGAATGAATACTGCTGTTTTTCAGCGTACTTTGCAAAAACTATTTTTGATTTTAATTCGTGGGCAGTAGTTTACACAGGACGGTACAAAAAACGTATGTCACTTAAAGTTTTAGGTGTCACTTAACCGTTTTTGAAATGAAAACTTACAATAGGTGTCCCTTATTTTGGTTAAGGGGACACTTAAATTTTAAGGGCTAGGTGAAAGCTAGTGAAAGGTCATATAAGTCTAAAGAACTTCGTAGAAAAATATGTCCCATTCAATGCCATCTTGAATTTCCACTGGTAAGAACCATTCGTAGTAATTATATTCGAAGATTTCGCCGCTGTAATTGTGGACTATTCTAGCAAAACATAGGGCGAATTTGTAGGCCTGGTATCTAACCATGTCACTAACAGCCGAAGTCGCTCTTATGTAGACGCAGTTCGGTCTTCTGATCTCATCCGTTACGTTAAGATGGCCCTGAAAAATACAGATTTTTTTTATGAAAAAAAGTCGTATTAGTTACATATAACTTAAGTCCGGAATGGCTGGACTGTTTAAGCTGAAAATTAGAGGGGAGCTTAGACTCGGGAGAAGAACATAGAATAGTTTTTGTTAGCTGTTATCTCAGGGCGCGGGTGAGACTGGGGGTGGAAGCTAGTGATTTATTAAATAAAAAAAACTAATAAAAACGACTTCAATAATATTACCTAAAGACTTCTCTAAGTGTGACAGATAATATGTTGAAGACCTCGTCAAAATCGGCTCTGCCAATCATGAGGTACCTAATGGCGCAGAAACATGCATACATATAGGTATACTAGCTTCATCTCGTGGTTTCGCCCGCGTAGTGTGTTCATAAAAAGTAGCCTATGTGTTAATAAAGGGTATCACCTATCTACAAACTAAATTTCAACCAAATCCGTCCGGCCGTTTTTACGTGAAAGAATAACAAACATACATCCATTCTCACAAAGTCTCACATTTAGATATTACTAGGATGATAGAGGACATACAGGTTAAATTGAGAACCTCCCTTTTTTGACGTCGGTTAACAATTACGACCATATTTAGATCTGAAAACGGATGAGCTTCTGAAACACTCACCGCGGCTGAAAATCAGCCGTGACAATAATATTAGTGTTCAAATTACCCGAACAATGATAGCTCCTTGAATTTCGTCTGCAGTATAATGGTCATGTAAAAACAGCTTTTTGTAACGAGTCGTACATTTTCCAAAGTAGTACTCGCTATGGACATTATCTGAAAAAAAATAACAGTTTAAAAAACTAAAAAACACGCTGGTCATGTATTGTCATCAGAACTCAGAGCGTGTGCAAAATTTCATCCTAATCGAAGACCGGGAAGTGGGTCTTTAGGTTCCAAGATTTTCTTACATACATAGTTACAAGTGAAGCTAATATAAGCGTGTTAAAAAATAAAATTATGTCTAGAGTCGTAAGAAGTCGTGGTGGCCTAGTGGGTAAAGATCCAACCTCTCGAGTACTTGCGAGTTCGATTCCAGGTAATGCAAGTACCAACGCAACTTTTCTAAGTTCGTATGTACTTTCTAAGTATATCTTGGACACCAAACTCGAGGAAACCTGGACTTTAAAGTCAACTATGCTACGACTGCCAATCTGGTCTTTTCAACCCAGTTACTCGGGCAACCCAATACCCCTTGGTGAGACTGGTTGTCAAACTTACTGGCTTCTGACTACCCATAACGACTACAAAAACATAAACATAAGGTTTTACTACAAAAAAAAATATTAAGGGACTCTTAATTCTTCATACATTTTTTCTTAAACACGGGACGAACGCCTGTTTAACTTTTTCGTAGTAAGACTTAAGCTCATTTTCACCAACAATCTCTTAAATTTTCTCTAACTAAGTGTCACTTAGAATAAGGGCTCCCTCAATAATAAAGGTTATAAGAGACACTTAAACTTTGGTGAAAACGAAATTCGTATTATGTGTTCCCTTAATGCTCTTAGGGGATTCCTATTTTAGGTATTTGCTGGTGAAAATGGGCATTCATATTTCAAATACAAATTATCATACCTTTAGGTGAAGGAATATTTGTAAAAACTATACTGTTGAGTGCCGAAAACGTTTTGAAACAGGTTATCTTCCCCACTGAAAAAATAAATAAATAAATAAGTGTTAAAAAATCTACAAAAATAAAAAATAAAGAAATCCTTTGTAAAATTGTCAACTGTCTATCATGAGATACCTACAGCCTGTTGACAAACGGACAGGAAAGTGATTAATAAGGTCCCGTTTTACCCTAAAAAATCTTTAGAATAACAGACACAAATCCCCGTCAAACTTACAACTATTTCTCATAGGAGTTAAAATATATGAATCTTTTTTTTTTAACGACGTCAAAAATCATCAAATGACCCCTCCCGCTGTGGGTTAGCAGCGGTGAGGGAGTGTCAGACTCTTACTGACTAAAAACCGTCGTGTTCCGTCGTAGGCCTTTTATGAACCAGGGCCGCGGTTACTCAAAAAATATATGAATCTAAAACCAAGACAATGCTAAGATGACTATGTACTTACCCAACACAAATAAAAGAACTGATAAAGTTAAAGTTCTCATTATAATTATCCACGTGCAACAAATTGGTCACTTCCAAGCCGACTGCTCAATCAGACTACCTACTCTCGAACCAATGCAATCTTTTATAAGATGCGTTTGGGATAACATTGCTATCAAAACAATAAACTACCAAATGTGTTATAAAATTCTTTAAGATGATTGACTACAATATTGACAAATGATTCGTTTCGAATCGATGACGAAGAAGGTATTAGTTTACAATGCTGAGGAATCTAGATTCGTCAACAGATCAACAGAGTTTAGGGTTTTCTACATCTACATAACTGTATTGATCAGATCAGATAGGCAGTCGCTCCATTTAAAACACTAGTTCTCAGCTGCATCCAGTTGTACTGGAAGCCGACCCCAACATTGTTGGGCAAAAGCTTATGTTTTAATTAAATACGTTCAAAACGAAATCATTTTTGGGTTTTAAGAAACTTTCACAAAGAGTCTGTAAGTTGGTGATTGATACACCCGTGCATCGGAGAGCACGTAAATGTCGGTCCTGCTCCTGATCTCTCTCCGGTGGTGTCGGATTGCCGTCCCATCGCGCTATGAGAGTGGAGGAATAGGAAGTGCACCTGTGTCTGCGGAAATGCTTGTGCACTATAATATGTCCTGATCTCTTTAGAGAGAACAGCCGCAATAGCTGGGAATAGGTCTGGTTATTATTATTATTAATTTAAATTATTTCTTTTGCCCACAGAATGAACCACACAGTAGAAGAATCTCCGTTAATGCAGACTCCTATGACTCAGGAGAAAATGGACAAATGGGTGGACGCTCAAATCAAAGGCGAGAAGGTTGAGATCGACGTCTACGGAAAGCCCACGGAACAGATGCTAAAAGAGCTTGAAAATGTCCGAAATTTGAGCAAGGAACTACAGGATAACTTGCATGTAAGTGGTCAAAATCAAAATCATTTATTTCATTTAGGCCTTAACAAATACTTATGAACGTCAAAAATATAAATAAGTTTGATTCTAGTTGCTCATTCCAAAAGTAGCTTCCTATGGAAAAGAACGGGCCAGAAACTCCACGGTTACTCTTTTTTAAATCATTGTTTAGAGTACTCGCATACTGCAAACTTTTAGTCGGCCGATAGTTTGTTTGGGCTCATAAATCAGTATGACGATGAATGGTAGTACGCACATTATAAAGATGCGGTATCAGACCGGCTGAAAACTTTGATTGGAATCAATTTATTTGCCTATAATCTTGTCAACATTGTAAACTTTGTGTGAAATAAACTATTTATTTATTCATAACTGTCGGCCGGCTGTTTACTCTGCAGTATGCAGGTACTCTTATTCAGTAGTCCTTCGAGCTTCGGAAGGCACGTTAGATTGGTCATTTGTACATCTTTAGTAGTCGTTAGAGTAGGTCTACAGCATACCAACTTGACACAGACTTAAATAGAATTTTGTCTGCGTAACAAATTGGTGCATACAAAAGTCAGGGCCTATAGCTGGGTACTCACTTAGAAGTGTAGCATGTAACGTATCAGATACGGTATCAACCTGCAAGTGAGTACGGCTCGTCCACGGTCCTCACAAGCACACTGCGAGCCGCCTTTGTATTCGCAGTGAAGCCGCCACTCGGCGGGTCACTGCGAGCTTACAGCGCTCCACGCGCGAGCGGCTCGCAGCGAGCTCGTGCCTACGTACTCACTTGATACCGTATCTGATACGTTACGTGCTACACTGCTAAGTGAGTACCCAGCTTATGATGAGTCTGCACAAACATCTTGTCATCATATTATATTTCCATTCAGATTTTAGAGTTTTACTCAGACCTTACCGATCCTAAGAACCCTGACCTAAGATTAAACAAGTAAATTAAGTTCGTATAGATATCTGTACAAAAATCTGTATCGTGTGGACCCTTACGGGAAGTCAGAAGATAGTTGACATTTATCTCAAGGAGTATCAGGTTGCCCCGAAAACATAACACACATCTCGACAGTGTTATTGTAAATAAAACAAATTCTTGCACCGTGTTTGTTTTTATATGAAGATTTACATGTGAATAAAATCGCTAAGAGATGGACAGATTAAAAACAGAGCAGTCTGCAATCATACAGGGCGTTACTACTTACAATTTTTACAATATGGCTTTTTAAATGATTGTTATAAAAACCTCTGAAACCTCGTTGGCGCAAGGGTTATCATGCCGAACTGCCGAACCTGAAGTCCCGGGTTCGATTCCCGGTTCGATCGACATTTGTGTTATGAGCATGCATGTTGGCCGTGATCTGGGAAGTAATATGTATGTGTGTAGCTTTATAAAGTTATCTATTGTATTACCCATAACACAAGCTAATTAATAACTTAACATGGGTTTAACCGACGGTGTGTGAAGGCCCGCGCCTTTTCAAAACTATGTTGATCTATGATCTCCTCAACCCCGTTACCCAGGCAACCCAATACCCCTTGGTTAGACTGGTGTCAGACTTACTGGCTTCTGACAACGAGTAACAACTGCCAAGGATGTTAAATGACAGCCGGGACCTACAGTTTAACGTGCCCTCCGAAACACAGTCATTGGTGTCCAAGATGTACTGAGAGAGTACATACAAACTTAGAAAAGTTTCATTTTACTTGCCTAGCCCAGAATCTTTTAGAAAAAGGATCACTAAATAGAATTCTATTTTTATATACCTCTTCTTTCTACACAGGAATTAGAAACCTCAGTCCGCATAGCAGAAGTAGAAAATCAAGCGATGAACCCAACTGCTGAGATTTTAGACTTCTCTGAAGACCACGAGTTCGTTCCTGATAACCAGGACACGTATTACGCTGAAGAGGATAAAATGGACGCTAAGGAAGAAGAGAAACAGAAGCTTACGAAGGGTAAAGGAGCTAAGACTGAAATTCAGAGTTTTTATAAGGACCAGTGTGTGTTTTTGACTGGTGGTACTGGGTTCTTGGGGAAAGGTAAGTACTTACTGCATGTTTTGAGGTCCTAAAGTTTCTGTCTATGGAGTTAATAGGAGTTACCGATTGAATTTTCGGTTGATGCCACATGCCATACCATGTGAGTGTTACCCAAAATTTAGTTTTTTACAAAAAAAATGTTGGCTACTTTGCAGTACTACATATCAAAGAGTAGAGTCCTTGGAACATTAAAATAACTTGAAATAATCACAATTACTTATTTTAATACTAATATAATATATAATTATTTAAAACTAGCCGTTTTCCCGCGGTTTCACCCGCGTCTCGTGGGAGCTTCTACCCTCACCGGGTTAAAATATAGCCTATGTTACTCGCAGATAATATAGCTTTCTAATGGTGAAAGAATATTTAAAATCGGTCCAGTAGTTTTTGAGTTTATCCATTACAACCAAACAAACAAACAAAGTTTTCCTCTTTATAATATTAGTATAGATAATAGACTCTACTCTCTGATATACGATTATGGAACTAGTGGTTTTCCAGAGATTTTTCCCGCGTTCCTGGGTAACTTCTGCTTGTATTCGGCTAAAATATAGGCTATGTTATTCGGAAATAGCAACAGTGAAAGAATTTTTCAAATCGGGCGGTGGATGAATGCGAGATGCCCATTTTGATCACTACGATGTATTAAATAGCCCACTTTGGAGTGGAAAACTTCCTCGTACTTGACGAAAACAGTACTTGTCACAGTAATGTTCCATCGCCAAATGTATGTTACATATAGACAGAATCTTTTGGACCTTTCATTTTATTTCTACAGACATCAAAATGCTTTCAAGTGTGTGCCGATTTGTTTTTCATGCTTACCAAATTTTTAACATGCCAAGTTTGCATAAAACAGTGATTCAATGAAACAAAGTTATTTATGAAATGAGGTTTAAAAATGTACTTCCATAAAGCAATTTTTATTTTAGGGTCGTGTTTTTCCTCATATTTTCCGGAAAAAAAAACTGGTTTAAGGTCTTTTAAATGCGGTTGTTGTATGAATGGGACCATCTATGCAAAAATATAACAAAGAGACTTCTACGTGCCTCAGAAATATCCTTAGATCTTCTAAAGGCGATATGCGACCGGTGACGCACACAAATGTATCTTCTGGTGTAGTCGCTCTAGCATACAGTAACACATTGCGTGCGAACATTTCTAAAATGTCCGCGAAATTGCAACCTACGAGTACCAATCTATATCTTTTGTTCGCGAATAAATAAGGGCGAACAATTTGGGTTGAATCTCGCCATCACTTACTTAAATACCTAGATATGTTCTTAATATTTATTTCATAAAATGTAATTTAATGCATCTACTTTGTGCAAATCTGCGAATACAAACTGCAGTGTAAGATGGAACAGATAAAAAAACTCAGTTCATAGTTATATTTAACTACAAACCAGTCTGACTAGGACATGTTAAGTTACTGACTGACGTAGGCATTTTGTTCGGGTGTTAACCCCAGACTACTCTATTTGACGCACAACATAACCCTTTTTGAGGCAGTCGGGTAAAAGAACAAAGATTCGATTGATATTGGTATACAGGTACCTAGCTTCCGCATGCGGTTTCACTGACGTCATGAGTGAACTACTTTGTGCACCCGAATAAAAGGTATCATATATATATATAGCCTTCCTCAATATATATGGGCTTTTTAACACCAATTTATTATTGGACCAGTAGTTCCCAAGATAAGCGCGTTCAGGCAAATAAACAAACCTTGTTTTGGCTTTCATTTCCTGTAATTTTCGTTTTGATCCGAGTTTTCGATTCTCTGAATGAAAAACCTCTAGCTCAGATTATTTAATAGTTAGGAACTACGTTAGATAGGTACTTACTTATACATATTTGGTTTATTTTAATTCCAAACAGGTACTCTTATTTTCTGCAGCCATTAACGTAGGTACCTATGCACTGACTTGCATAAAAACATGTTTTCTTTCTAGCGGTTTGTTTCTTATTTTTTTATGCATGTATTTTCTGTCTTATTTTTTATGTTTTTCGTTCCAAGTAAGCCTCTACTTTTACGGAAATTTCCTATGCGATGCTCCAGACTTTAAGCATGATTTTGAGTTTTTTTTTTGTTTATGCATGGTGTGTGTTTTCTATTGTTTTTTTGTTATGCTTTTTGTGTTTCGTGTGTGTGTTTCGGGGATTCCGTTGAGGTAAGCAGTTCCTAGTATTTTTTGGTACAAAAAACGCAATCTTTTTATCTAAGTACGTAATGTATTGTTTGGTACTTTTTATTGAGTTATGTTTTCTACTCATAACATCCTTAATGTCTTAGGCTCATAATTAACTGGCTGTTCCCAGCGGTTTCACTCGCATTCCCGGGGGAACTTATTCCTGTGCCTGGATAAATTAGAATCTACTTAATCCAATAATGGTGTGGCTTCCCGACAGTGAAAGAGTTTTTAAAAATTGGCCCAGTATTTTCATTTTACAAATAAAAACAATCCCTTTTTATAATATTTGTCACATATAGATATCATCATCATCATCTCAGCCATAGGACGTCCACTGCTGAACATAGGCCTCCCCCTTAGATCTCCACAGATACCTGTTGGAAGCGACCTGCATCCAGCGTCTTCCGGCGACCTTTATAAGGTTGTCGGAAGATTTACCTATTCATTATATTAGATAAGTAAATTAGTTAGGTTATATAAATAAACAACCAGCAAGCGCAGCGTAGGACGTCCACCAACGAGGTGGACAGACGACCTTATAAAGGTCGCCGGAAGACGCTGGATGCAGGTCGCTTCCAACAGGTATCTGTGGCGGTCTAAGGGGGAGGCCTATGTTCAGCAGTGGACGTCCTATGGCTGAGATGATGATGATGATGATGATATAAATATTTAATAGTTAACTTAGGTAAGTAGGTAATTACATGTTTTTCATTTGTTTTTTTTTTTTTATGTCCACAGATGGCAGAATAAGCTTAAAAGCGAGTCGTGTGGTGGAAAAAGTCGTTTTGTGATCTGTCCTATGCTATGTTATCTCGTGTATTAATTAAATTATTTTGATTTAAAAAGTTTATTTTATTTAAAAAGCATCGTTTTAGTGGTGTGTGCAATGTATTTAAATTAAATTGAATGCTTTTTTTGTTGGATGTTTAATTTTTTTTCCTTGGAGTGTAATTTTATTATGGCATCTGAGTACTACCATTTGATGTTGTAATGGCTGCGAAACAATTTATTATCTGCCTAGCCTTTTCCCAACTATGTTGAGGTCTGACTTTGAGTCTCACCATGCAATGCATGCATGAATGCAGATAGAAACGTAGGTACTAGAGTTTTACATTGAGCGACTGCCCTATATTTATTCAGTCATTCCAGTAATAGATTATTTCAGAAAGACACAATTAAAACAACATTAAAATGTTACACGTAGATAGAAAGATAGGTATATTTAATTATGTACACCGAATTATAAAGAAAGATAATATGTGAGTTAATATTTGCACAACGATGCTGTAGATTATAATCCCACCCAAAACAAAAATGTGAAAGACTGCCAAGTTCGATAATATGGGAATGCTTCGCCTATAAAAGAAGTGAGATCTGAATAAGTACCAAGTTCCATACACATACCTCAGTTAAAAATAGTTACTTTTTAATGATGTCACTTGGCAAGTTTTCACACTCCTTGTTATAAACCTACTAAACGCAATGAATCAAGTATTTAATTTTCTATTAAAACTTGCCAAGTAACATCATTAAAAAGTAACTATTTTTAACTGAGGTATGTGTATGGAACTTGGTACTTATTCAGATCTCACTTCTTTTATAGGCGAAGCATTCCCATATTATCGAACTTGGCAGTCTTTCACATTTTTGTTTTGGGTGGGATTTCATTTATTTTTGTAAGGTTGTTTATTTTATTTTTTTTCTTATGATGAAGTTAGTTAAAGAAATGTCTCATTTATACTATCTTTCAGATTTTTTTATATGCACTATGTTTCTTACAAAGAAGTGAACTAGATTAACTAAATGGACTAGATTTACCAACTGACTGACATGACATGTTATCATATATTATGTTCGTGGATCAAAGTTACACATTTGTTATTTTCGAAAGTGATTCACACTTGGCCGTTTTCAGATTTTTACTTTACTTTGACTAAATACAATCCTTTGTAACGAATTTCAGATCGGTACGACCATTCGAAGATATATTATATAAATATAGATAAATTTAGTTCGTTTTAGTTCCTTAGGGGTATACATTTACACCGGGTATAAAACACCTTCATTATTTTGAAACCGACTCACACTTGGCCATTTTCAGATTTTTCCCTTTACCTTGACATAAGGACCTACCTCCATGCCAATTTTCAAGTCAATACGACCATTGGAAGTGGTCTAGGTTTTTGATGAGTGAGTCAGTCAGTCAGTGAGTGTATAGTAAAAATAGCGATTTTCTGACGGCAATATCTCAAGACCTACAATAGGTATATTAATGAAATTTTGTATTTTAGATAAGTGAGGGGGTCTCAACAGATACTAGAAATTTGATATGCGTAAATAAAATAGATTTTGAGTTACAGGGGGGTCGAATTTGGCCCGAAATGGTTCGTGTAATATAACCCACGGCCGGTGTGTCGCTTTTTTTGCTCGAACTTGGCGGACACACTGCCGTGTGTCTAGATGATACTCAGAGTGCCTAGTGCGAGTTTTGCAAGTTAACTTTCTCGATGCGTAAATTATCATACAACTAAATTACGTAGTACCTATTCATTTTTGACATGTTTATTTCATAAAGGCTGTCATTGACACTTGGTCGTAGGTACTATAAACGCGTTCACTTGCGAAATAGTAAACGTCATTATCCGGTAAAATGAATGAACGTGCTAGGTATAGTAGGTATATTCTAATCATGTGATGTAGCATACGACTCTTTACTTCAGTCAAGTTATAATTACGTATCGAGTGCGTAAACTTACAAAACTTGGAATCAGCACTCTGTTGACTAAACACCTGTTAAAACTTCAAACTATTATGTATTGTTTTTCCTTTCTTTCTATTAACATATGGACCCTTATTTTGGCCAAGCACACAACTGGTTCCGTGGTGTAGTGGTTATCACATCTGCTTTACACGCAGAAGGCCGCCAGTTCGATCCTGGCCGGAATCATATATTTTTGGGTTTAGTTTTCACTATATCTCTTATTTTATTTACTTTTCTCTTTTACTGTTAACACACTTACACACTGTTATAAATAACAGTAAATAAACCTACTTATATCGATTGTGTCGTACCAAATCACTATTTTAATGAGATTAGGTACTTTATGACATTCTTTAGCGAATTGTAAAAAAATTAACCTAATCCATTCAGTAGTTTAACCACAGGAGTCATTTTTCGTTTTTATAATTTACAACATCATGTGTAAAGCAGACATAAAGTTATGGTCGCTGCACACAGCGGGCGGGGCGCGACGGGACGGGACGGCGACGCGACGCTGAGCAGTTGTAATGTACTAGATATTACGGACGACGTCACACAGAGCCGTCCCGCTCGGCGCGACGGTAACTGTCGCGCCAAGCCGCCGTCGCGCCGAGCGGGAATACAAGTCACGTATACAACGCACACGAATACAGGCGGGGCGGGACGTGATCGCGCCCACAGTGTGACCGATACCGTCGCGCCAGCGCCGCGTCGCCGCCCCGCCACGCCGCGTCCCGTCGCGCCGCGCCCGCTGTGTGCAGAGACCTTTAGGTGTATCGAATGTTTTGTTCAGTTGATTTTCCGTTGTTTGTAATGACTGACACTTATATGGTGTTCTAATTTATTTTATTATTTATACTAATTGACATAATATTAACCAGTAGGTATTTAATTTAACGTGATTAGGTACGACACACCCGATACATACATATTTTGATACAAGGCCCATTCCCATGGCTTCACTTCATGCCGGGATCTGTTTCTCGTTCCCTGATAAAATATAGCTTACGTTACTGGGGGATAGTCTAGCTAACAAATAGTGAAGCACATTTTGAAATCGGTTTAGAAGTTTCAGAGCCTCAAACAAGAAAAATTTCTTTTCAATCTTTATTACATTTTTATAGTAAACTAGCTTTTGCCCGCGGCTTCTCTCCCGTCAACTGACTTCTCTACTTTACCCTATTTTTTTTTCATAAGAACCTTCTCCTGTCAATAACAAACACAACAAAAAAAGAATTAGCCAAATTGGTCCAGGCGTTGTTGAGTTATGCGCTTACCAACACATTTTGCGATTCATTTTTATATTATAGATAAATAGAACAGTAAAAATTACAACTTCCTTATTTATTATTATGAAGTATTGAAATTTTTCCACCATGTATGACGCAAAAAAACTATAACTACTTAGTTCTTACATTTATAATAATTATTATTATAGGTAGTGAGACAGACAAACACGCCAATTATGGCACCAACCATTTATTTTCTAATAATAAGTACCTAATGTCATTACATATGTTTTTAATATATCAATTCATAATCAGCATCACCGATAGACGTCATCGCGGTAGCACCGGCTGTCGCTGAAAACCAGCGCTGGGACTCTGTCTCGTTTCGGGTCGCAGCATTATGCTGAGCGAGGGCCGTATTGCGCGCTTTAAGACGCATATTTTCCCCTTCTATCATTATTTCTGTATAATGTGCCTAATTTTAAGTGTGTGTATGCGTCTATTGTTGCGCAATAAAAATTATTTTCTTTCTTCTTTCTTTCTATATGTAATTAAAAAAACCACGGACTAGCAAGCGCAGTGTAGGACGTCCACCAACAAGGTGGACAGACGATCCTATAAAGGTCGCCGTCGACGCTGGATGCAGGTCGCCTCCAACAGGTATCTGTGGAGATCTAAGGGGGTGGCCTATGTTCAGCAGCGGACATCCTATGGCTGAGATGATGATGATGATGTAATTACATAGCTTGTTTACCGCGGTTTCACCCGTGTCCCGTGGGAACTACTGCCCGTACCGGGATAAAATATAGCCTATGTTCCTCAGGAAGAGTGCAGCTTTCTTACAGTGAAAGATTTTTTTAAATCGGTTCAATAGGTTTAGTACCACTTAGTTTCGAACCATTTAGAGTACAAACAAATAATGTAATCATTATTATATATCAATGGATAACTAAATAAGTGACGTCATTCTATGTCTAATTACATAGCTTGTTTACCCCGGTTTAACCCGCGAAATTAACTCAATTCCGACACGCTAGATGGCGTACTAGAAAGTGCATCAGAACATTTTACACAGAACAATAGTCAACATGATTGTTATAGGTAGGTAGGTACGGGAAAAAATAGGGAAATAAGTTTGTTTATTGGTTGTCTTGAGTATATGTATTTGATGTATACCCATTAACTGATGGTAACAAGGAAATTTTGTAGACAATTGGTGCTACTAGGGTGCTACTAGGGCCGTCTTCTGAAGATGAAACCATAAAAGTAAAATACCTATTCATCCTTTTTTGTGATAGGATCTAATGATTCCTCGCACTGTGGGTGCAGCGTAAGTGTCAGACTCTCACTGCCTAAACCCCACCATGTTCCTTCTTAAGCCCTTTAGGTAGGTATGTACCTACCAGGGCCGCGGTAACTCGCGCGAACAATTCCGTAGCTAGGCTCACATATTTTAATCTTTTGTTGACGCGCGTTTGGAATTTCAAATCCGATCAACATCTTAACACGTGTTTCTAAACATTTTCTATTAGGTATGTCAATTCACACACGCCGAAATAAGATTCTGAGTTTTGAGTATTTATCAGTTGCACTGTTTGTTCAAATGATAAAGGAATCTAATCATTCTGAATTATTGAGACAAATGTAAGGTCCAATGCAAGTTATGTAAGGAATAAATTCTAACTCTAATAGTTACACATCTTTAATGAAGAAAATGTATTGAGAAGGATATTCAACCTACAATATAAATAAATTATGTCACTTAAATTGTAAGACCGCTTTACTCAAAAAGAGCTTTTTTGGTTTGGCTCCAAGAATTTACAATAAAATTGCCACCTTAATCCGAGATCTACCTCTTAGTAAATTCAAAAGGGCTCTTCAGGCAGTAGGTCATCATCCTCCGAGCCTTTTCCCAATCATGTTGGGGTCGGCTTCCAGTCTAACCGGATTCAGCTGAGTACCAGTGCTTTACGAGAAGCGACTGCCTATCTGACCTCCTCAACCCAGTTACCCGGCAACCCGATACCCCTTGGTTAGACTGGTGTCAGACTTACTGGCTTCTGACTACGCGTAACGACTGCCAAGGATGTTCAATGACAGCCGGGACCTACAGTTTAACGTGCCATCCGAAACACAGTCAGTGGTGTCTAAGATATACTTAGAAAGTACATACAAATTTAGAAAAGTTGCATTGGTACTTGCCTGACCTGGGATCGAACCCGCGCCCTCTTACTTGAGAGGTTGGTCCTTTACCCACTAGGCCACCACGACTTTACTCTTTGGCTCTTCAGGCAGTAGGTATTAACCGAAAAATGTTACTACTCTTTGGATGAATATTTGAATGATATGTCTCTGTGAATTGTGTTTATTGTTGTTTATTTTGTTTTCTGATGATTTAATTAAGTACTATTTTTTTTTTGTTAATTTAATGTTAAGTTTTTTTTTCTACCACATTTATACGTCTTAATGACAAAACATAGCGTTGTAATTATACATAGGTACATAAGATGTTTATTTTGTCAATACCTATGTTTTACAAATAAAAATATTATATTCTACGTATGACACAGGTCGTGGACAAATGACATGATGATAATGGAAATGAAATCGGATAGCACACATTTGAAGCATAGATGTTTTAGTTTTAAATACATTAAATATAACCAACTACAATATATTTCAGTTCTCATCGAGAAACTAATCCGTGCCTGTGGAGATATCAACACAATATACGTGTTAGCTAGAAGTAAGAAGGGGAAAGACGCTACAGTAAGACTTCACGAAATGATGGACGAATTTGTAAGTATTTTGGTTAAAATAGAGACTAAAACAATGAGGGCTACCGCGTATGAAATTGCCGCTAGGGGCGCTCGTGTTGCGTGAGGTCATCGAAACGTCAAATGTCACTGTTTCTTTACGCGCGCGGGTTTATATTTCTAATTAAATTAATATTGTGAGTATTTAACAATACTTTAGATTAATTATGGTAAATACAGATTAGGGATCTATAAATGTCACTGCTTTGTCACACTTTTATCTTTCGGAAACTTATGTCCGCCTTTCTTTTTCAAGCAAAACGGCACTGCGCAACACTGTGGCATCGCCAATACGTTCACAATATAGGTCTATTGTATTAAATATGATCTTATATAATCACCTAATGCAGATATAAGTTTTGAAAGAACTTTGAATGCCGTAGTTTATGACCTCACGCTACAGTTGCGCCATCTGGTGAAACAAAAAACGGTAGCCCCCATTGACAAAGTGCCTAGGCCCCAGTTCACCAAGAATTTTAAACAACTATGTACCTACTTACTTACTGTGCAACTTAAATTAATGCGGTCTTTAAGCCCTAGACCTATTTCAATAAAAATTATGATGTGATATGATAATATATATTATGCAATTAAATTTTTTGTCGATAAGAACGGTCAGTTTTGCCCTTTTTGCCCAATTTGATGTATATTGATATATACTTAGTTATTATATTGTTTACTTGCTTAGTTGTTTTAAGAAAGCTGAATTTTTTGGTCTACTTTGGCCTTATTATTATTAGATACTCTAAACAAGGAAGCAGGAACATAGTCAATGAGGATACTCATCTTACTATCAAGATAAAACTCTTTGAAACCATAATACAATCCCAAAAAATCGCAAAAATGCTCGATTTTTTTGCAATATGTCTACAATATCGGCCATGTTGGTTTTGTGTGCCGAATATTTACTTATTTTTTGTTTATTTTATTAATCAACACTGTGTTTCCAGTTGTTCCACAGAGCTCATGAGGTAAACCCTAAGGGTATTCACAAAGTGGTGCCAATAGTAGGAGATATGGAACTGCCAGGGTTAGGCATCAGTGAAGAGGATAGGAAGACGCTCACCAGCAAGGTTAGTACTCTTTTATTCGCGTACCACGGAAACCCCTTTCCGCAGTGGGATAAAATGTAGCCGATCTGTTTTTTCTGATATAACTACGAAGCTAACTGCGAAGTTTCATCAAAGGAGATGATTTAAATCCAGCCCAGTATATGTACAGTATACCTCTAAAAATCTTAAGAATTCGGGAAAAATACAGATAAATTAAGGCAAGGTGTTTTTTATGCCATTCATTTCCTTTCATCGAAATCTTTTAAGATGTTCTTGTGTGCAAGATTAACATACATTCTTGCAGTCATCTGCCTAGCTATTTTCAACAAAGTTATGGTCGACATCCAGCTTAAACGCAAAAAAAATAGTAATAAAAACTTTTTACTAGTCTTTCGACTAACGAACGATAGATGGCGCTGACGGATTCGATAGCGCAATGGTCACCATGCCGGACCTGAGGTCCCGGGTTCGATTCCTGGTTCGGTCGACACTTGTGTGATGAGCATGCTTGTTGGCCGTGGTCTGGGTGTTACAATATGTATTTATAAATAAGTAGTTTATCAGTTGTGTTAGCACCCATAACACAAGTTTGTTAATAACTTGCCATGGGGCTAACCGACCGTGTGTGAAAAGGTGTCCTGACATTATAAAAAAAAAAAAGTTTCGCATTCTCACCAATAGATGTCGTTGCAGGTTACAATAATTATCAACGCGGCGGCCACAGTCAAGTTTGACGAAAAACTATCCGTTTCTACAGCTATTAATGTAAAGGGAACTAAAGAAGTCCTGAAACTGGCTAAAGAGTGTAGGAATTTGAAAGCTATTACCCATGTGTCGACTGCCTTCTCTAACACTCATGTGAATCATATTGAAGAAAAGTAAGTATTAAATATTACTTCTCAAAGCTTCACTGCAAATCTCTTTACTAAATATATACCTCATGTAGGCACCTAGCCAAAACTATGTTTTCCACGGGTTTTATTATAACTCAACGCCAATTGTCATCAAAATTGGTTGATCTTTTCACTTGAACACAGAATAACTTTTTTTATTTTACTTAATGATAGCTGCTGCCCGCAACTTTATCTACATTAAATTACGATTTCGCACGAAGAAAAAGGTATTCAATTTCAAATAAAATGTCTGATTTATTTGAAGAAACTCAACAAGTAAGGGATTAATGAATTTTCTTTTCAGGTTCTACGAACCTCCAATGTCCGTGGAGGCACTGGAAGCTTTGACTGAAGTCGACAACAAGCTGATTGAGAACATCTTGCCCACGTAAGTTTTTGTTCTGAAATACATATACTTCTTCAGCGTCCCGTCGCGGGCACACTTTGCCGTATGCGGATAAAATATAGCCTACGCCACACACGATAGTGTGGCTTTCTGACAGTGAAATAATTTTAATCTTTTAATTCGTATATGTCATTATTACAAATACAACAGGCTGGTTGCTATATCGCGTTTTCTTTTAACGTTCCAGACTTCTAGGAAAACGTCCAAACACATATTGTTTTACAAAGGCGATAGCTGAGGAGGCTGTCAGGAAGTATGGCGAAGGCTTGCCTATCAGCATTGTCAGACCTTCCATAGGTAATTCTTAATTTTTTTTATTAAAAACTATTGTTTTTTTTTCCTACAATCAGTTAAAACTTTTTTCATTAAAGTGTAAAAAAACTGCTATGTTAATGATACTAGTCGAGATGCTTATGACTCTAGCTAGACAATTAAGTATTTACCTCTATTAGGAATATGATTAAGTTTTACCCAAATTAATTTCTGTAATTAATAATTACAGTTGTATCAACATACGAAGAGCCTGTGCGAGGCTGGACAGACAGCGTGTATGGACCAACTGGACTAGTCGTAGGAATTGGTACCGGGGTAAGCATTTTTTAGAGTTACTCAGGAGATTTTTTACGTGGTATTTTCGACTTGGTTATACATGATTACGTAAACTGATTTTACAAACGCACATTTTTTTATTCATAATAGATATTCCAGTAGTATAAAGTAAGCGATTTCTGTAAAATTTGTTACTGTAGGTAACTCTTGTCCGCTCAGCGGATATAGCTTTAAATAAATACACATCACTGACTTACAGAGTTCTTAAATATAAGGGATCGAAGTGACCATTTCTACTACTTTTCTTTTCTTTTCTGAACTCATAATTAATAATAAAATGATAATTTTGACAGGTTTTGCGTACAATGTATATGGATCAATCGAAAGTAGCTGACATGGTTCCAGTGGATCTATGCGTGAATGCCATCCTTGCGTCTGCTTGGTTTACTGCCAAGAACTTTAAGGAAAAGTGAGTAGATATCTAAGTTGCCTTATATACTATCTATTTACATACCTAATTGCCTTATATACTAAAACTAGATTCCATCAGCAGTTCCACCAATGTTCAGGGCAAAACTACTTCGTGTTCCCGGATGAACAGTACCCTATAACCTTCCTTGATAATTGGGCTATATAACAGTTATATAACACTGAAATAATGATTCAAATTGGACCAGTAGTTCCTGAGAATAAACCATTCAAGCAAATCCAGCTGAAATTGCTGGCAGAAGTCTGGTCCAAAATTAAACAAGATATGTTTTTGATAATCAAATATTTTAATTCCAGCCAAACATCACATATACCAATCTACAATTTCGTTTCCGGAGCACAAAAACCAATTACATGGGGAGATTTTATAGAACGCAACCGAAAGTACGGCATCGACAAACCTACAACAAAAGCTGTTTGGTAAGCAATATATTTCAGAATCTGTTTTTACCACCGACGCAAAAAGAGGGAAGTATCTGTCTATAGCATCGTAGCTTTTAAAAAGATGAACCGATTTGGATGCGGTTTTGATAGTGTAATATGCTGAAGTTGCAGTGATATTTCTTAGACATGTTTCATCAATATCGGTTCATGTTAAAGTTATATAAGCTGTTTTGGCATTTGTAGATATTTTAAACCTATGTACAGAGGCGGCGTTAGGCGTGGGCGACGTGGGCCACCGCCTACGGCCTCGCGATACAAGGGGCCTCGCGCCTCAAAAAATTTTAAAGCGAGAATAAAATAAAATAAAAGATATAAACAATTTTGTTGTGAAACATGTTTTCATAGTCTGGCAACATTTGCCGCCGACTAGAGTGCGGAGTATCCCAGGTTTTATTTGTTTACTTTCTTTACTTGGAAGCCAAGCAATCAAATCAAAATGGGATTGCTTGCGTTATATGGAAGTTTAACCTTGTAAAATGTCAAATAGACAAGCAAATTTGCTGCAGACGTCGAAGAAAAAAAAAGCGCTCACTTCGCTCGCGGTTTCTTCTTTATTTCTAATTTATTCTACGTTTACTTTTAGAGTTCTCAATTTAACAAAAAGTTGGAGCACCGAAGAATCACAGCTGACTGTCGATCCAGTCACGGTTTCTTTTAATCTGTGTTTAATTCCGCGTTTTTAAAAAATTCTCGAACAAACACTACTTTTATGTCCCAAAACTCAAAAATTTTCGCGCTCGCTACGCTCGCGGTTTTTTTTCCTTTACGCTTACATTTTTTATCACATATAGCTACTTTTAATGTCCCAATACTCACAAAAATTCGCGCTACCTTCGCTCGCGGCTTCTACACTTCACAGTTGCCTTTTATTATATATGTTTAGGACTTTTAGTGATCCAAAACTCAAAAATTTTCGGACTTGCTTCACTTTACAGTTGTTTTCATTATCAGTGTCAACATTTTTTAGTCTACCCTAGCAAAAAGGTAGCGTCGTTTTTAAGTCCTTTTATTAATAAGAAAATAACTTATAGTTTCCATATGAACTTTCTTATTTACGGTACTACTTTAAGTCCTAAAATTTTAATACATAGGCGCCAACACCAACAAAGAGTTATGTACGTTTGGGCTACATTTTAAGTAATTTTTGTTTTGAGTTCCAAAATATAACATAAAATTTCGCGCTCGCTTCGCTCGCGCAATTAGAACCTATGTACCCGTGGTTTGCATTTACCAACCAGTAATAGCTTATGTACGATTGGGCTACATTTTACGTAATTTTTGCTTTGACTTGTTAAATATAAAAAAACATTCGCGCTCGCTTCGCTCGCGCAATCGGTAACTACATGTGTCCCTGTTTTTCGTATGGGTTTGAATTGGAGTTGGAGGGCGCCGTAGAAATCTCGCCCAGGGCGCTGGTAGAGTTAAAACCGGCACTAAATAGAAACGTATAATTGTAGTATTCAATACTAGCTTCTGCCAGCGACTAATCTAATTTGTATTTTTATGAATAAAAACTTGGCAGTGTTAATTGTTTTGTTTGTTATTATTATTTTAAAGAATCTGTCTTCAGGTCGCCATAGAACAGGGCCTCGCGAAATCTGTCTTGCCCACATCAAATTTAGGTCTTGCCCCGCCACTGCCTATGTATAGACCGAAGCATAAATATCGTTGATAATGATGATGATGGTTTAAAATAAAACTTTGTTTTACGTTTCAGGTACTACGGTCTGAATCCTACAAACAACTATTACTTGTTCCTATTCTACAATTTCTTCTTGCACTACTTGCCTGCTCTGATGATTGACACTTATTGTGCTATTACGGGGAAGAGAAGGGCGTAAGTAGGCGATGTTTTAATTAAAACTCTTCTTACTCTAAGCGACTTTCTGCTAAATATAAACTGAAGTCTTTGTTATCAATGAACTCGGGCCTAAGTATAACGCTAAAAATGGTTTTAACAGATGGGAGCCGCCATGAAAATCAATCTCTATACAAAAAAGTCTGCTAAATAATGCGCGGAAAGTCTACCAAATATGAAGCGAGGGGCAACGCAGAAAAAAAAGCTCACTCGTGTATTTTCGATCACATTGTTACACAGTATTGACCAACATTAGCATAAGCTTGACGCGTATAAGTGGTGCTCTTATTCCTTGGGTAGATAAATATAAAATCCCAATTTTTTCAGTTATTTTTTTTTCAATCAAGGAAAAATTGTGAACAATACGCAACTTCCAAATTTCACAGATGGCGCTATTTAATCTTGTAGTACCAACTTCTCATCAATAGATGGCGCTAAACTCAATTATTGTTTTATGGTAATAAAATTCTTTTTTTTTCAGTATGATAAAACTATACAACAAAGTAATGAAGCTAGCCAACATTTTGTTCTACTTTTCCACTCAAGACTGGCAGTTTTCTGACTATAATGTCAGAAATATGTGGAAGAGTCTGTCAGATGAGGATCGCGTGGTATTCCCGTTTAGTATAGGAGAAATGTCTTGGGAGTACATGTGTGAAACCTTCTTAGTTGGTGAGTACCTAGACGAGGTGGTAGAAAATTGTGGGTTAATGGAAAAGTAGCATTTAAAAATAATATATTTTATGTGGTGGCAAAAAAATTGAGTCAGGGGAAAAGTTACATTTCATAATATTTAATGTATGTCTATAAATGTATTTTTAATGAAAACATTCTTCTTTCTCAGCGTCAGTTGCACAAAGCTACATTAAATCTATTGCTAACACTTTTTATCTTTTTGACAAAGAAAGAGTCAGCAATAGATTTAAAGAAGCTGTAACTATAATAGAGTTTTGTGCAACTGACGGTTAGCTACATACATTTTATGCAAGATATTCATTTGAGTAAGATTTATGTCACTGATGGTACTAAAAATTCATTCTGTTTTCTATGAATACCATGATATCCCGTGTCAAATAGACAGTAATTCTATGCCTTTTTGTAGGTCTTAGAGTGTACCTAATCAAGGACGACCTATCCTCATTACCTGAAGCCAGGAAGAAGTGGAATAAGTAAGTACCGAAATAGTTCCTGGACTAGTATCTACGTATTTTTTTTTAAATACCTAAGCTAAAATTGGCAAGAAATTCGTATCTAAATAAAAAGTACATAGGTAGGTAACACAGTTACTGAAGCATTTTGAATACAAAATAATAGTAAAATAAACTATTGTAAACAATTTTTTTTTATTACTTATCCATAGAGTTTCTTGTCGGGTCTTCTCCATGAGACCCACTCTTTGGGACGGTGCAACTGGCTTGACGTTTCTAATATAAGCCTATTTGAAATAGAAAAAAATACTAAGATTTTGAATGTATCTTTTTATTTTTCAGACTGTACTACCTGCACCAGATCCTGAAAGCTGTAACTTTAGGTCTAGTAATAAACTTAGCTTATTTTGTATTAAAACCTGTGTTAGCACTAATTTTTGGCCATTGAGATACATCTATTTATATTTAGGTCTAGATATTAAGTTAAAAGCTTAATGCATTAATGTATGCCATAATTATATATTTTGCACCTAGGTACCTAAACTTTAAACAAAAAACTCTGATTTGTTCAAAATCTGAGATACACATATGTTTTTGCTCAATGCTTAGAAACTAGAAATAAATGATTATTAGACTTAGGAATAAGCACTGAAATAAATAGTTTTAGGTAGATTAAAATTAAGGCTAGTTATAATTAAATTAGAACAAATAAAAAAAAGATAGACATAGATAAATACGACCATCTTGTTAATAAGCAAAGAGATTTTAGACAAAATAATGTTTTTTTACTAAAAAAACTGTAATTTCCAAATCAATTTGATTATATTTGGCGATTTTTTTTGTATATACATACTTTAACTATTAGATAGTATAGTACCTACGTACAAAAATATACAAGAAGTGGTCCAATTATTTGCAATGCAGTTTATTTCTTAAGGAAATGAAAACATCAACTTTCAATAAATTATAAAAAGGTTTTTCTACGAAATGTGAAGTGATATTTTGTAAGTAATTTTTAAAGTAATAAGTACTCTCATTATTTATAATTTATAGAATCTCAAATACAAAAAGGTGAATTGTAAAATAAATTTTTGAAAATAAACTTTTTTTTATTTAATTGCATCTGTTCTTTCTTTCTTTCGACAAATCGCAAGAATCACTTACGCCTTCTAAAATTAAGTAGTGTTATATTCTAAATCGAGAAGAGGAGTTATTAATTAATAAATAATAAACACGTTCCCGAATATTACGTTTATTATTTTCAAAACAGAAAACAGTAACTACATTTTATAAAAAGTCATCACCGCAGATGCACAAATAACCACCATAGACTGATATAACACCGATTAACTAGCTATCTAGTAATCTTCTATGCAACAAGAAGGAAGGTGAAGATTGAATAAAAAGTAATGCAATATTTATTACAAGCGTTTATTCATATTTACAAAATAAACACACCACAAATATACAAAAACAATATTATTTACATACAGACAACAATAAACATTGTACATTCTTATATAGTTATTATTTATTCAACGACATTGACATTCGAAATACATGTTTTTTTTCAATTTCATAAAACACCATTTTGTCTCTGGTACTTTTTGAATACCATTCTTATCACCTTATTTCACAGATAAAAAAGGTTTTGTCCATTTTTGTCAAAAAAAAAACTATTAAAACAAGAGAAATATAGACCAGAGTGCCTAGTGCGAGTTTTGCAAGTTAACTTTCTCGATGCGCAAATTATCATACAACTGATCATTTATTTATTTAAATAGTAAACGTCATAATCCGGACAAATGAATGAAGTTCTATATTCTAATCATGGCATGTAGCCTACGACTCTTTATTTCAGCCAAGTTATAATTACGTATCGAGCGCGTAAACTTACAAAGCTCAGAATCAGCACTCAGACAAAACGATTATTTTGTTAAAAGTTAAAAGAAGACTTTTTAGAGTTCACAAACATATACGGCACATCAAGCTACTACAATCTGCCTGCCGGGGCTGCGGGATTGTTTGAAAGAGTTACCGTGGCGCTAGTACATAAAAGGCGTACGACGGAACACGACGGTGTTTAGTCAGTAAGAGTCTGACACTCCCTCACCGCGCGTAACCCACAGCGGGAGGGGCCATTTGATGATTTTTGACGTCGTTAAAAAAAAACTACTATATTTAATTCATTTTCAACTTTATATCTAAAGTATAAGGTTCAATGTTGATTGTAAAAAAAATGCAGACTAGAGTAGATTAGCTTGATGCAGTTTCTCTATAATATTTGCTTCAAGTCCGAAAATGGTCCTTGACCTTGAAAAAAAATTATGAATTCCTTTTTTTTCTTAATACGTCGTTGGCACATGACTTTTACATCAATTAAGTCTAAAGTCTTTCAACAAGCAATTTTCAAAAATCTGATTTTTGCAATCTATGATATTTTTTTATTAAAACTGATCATTTTCTTTTGGGACATTCTGTATATGAGCCCAAATTATTTTTTAAATTACACAGCATTTTCTTATATTTCGTCTCTTAAAACAATATTGGCTTATTTTGTCGTTTTTCACATTTCTTATAGAAGTAAAAGAAACTAGATTTATGTAGAAAAATAACATATAAGTATTGCAAGAATAACCTGATTGATCCTATCAAGTATGTTTATCAACCTGAATTTTGTTCTAAATTAAACTAAAGCAGAAAAATAAAATATTTTAAAAACCTTAAAATCTTGAATACACAGCCTAAAATAATCTTCTATGTGTAGGTAAATTATATTTACTTATTATTTAAATTATTATACTATTTACCAGCCAGGATTCATCTGAATTTAATTCAAAATTAGCTGCAAAAACCAGGATTAAGAATACCAAATAGTCGGCCGATAGTTGCCCGATGTTTATTTTACGAAAATCGTGAATTAAATCATTTTTAGTCGGTCTGATACCAGCCGAATATTACCGTACCTTTTCATACTGACGTATGAGCCCAAACAAACTATCGGCCGACTAAAAGTGTGCAGTGAGCGCTTCCCGTAGGGACAACTCAGTGCACACGGGTAAAAAGTAGCTTAAAACCTTCCTTGATAAATAGCCTATTTATCATTGAAAGAATTTATATGTCTGTCCAGTAGTTCTTAAGATAAGCGCGTTCAAACAAACACACTTTTCAGCGTTATAACAATAGTAGACTTACGGGAATATTAGACAATTAAATAAAACTACTTTAACTGATTTTATCGCGGTTATATTAATATTGTTTAAGCCCGTCGTTTCGGATCCTTTACAAAGTTTAAAATCTGTAAAAGTAGTTTTATTTAAATGTCTTATATTCGCGTAAGTGTCAGAAATCAATAGTAGGTAGATTTATGCTTTTTTTTCAAAATTATTTTACTAAATACACACTAATTAGAAACTATACGCACAAATTTTGTCCGTTTCATAAGATCTGTTTATATTTTTAGTTTTTGGGGCATATAATTAAAATTTCACCATTTAAGAAACTGCATTTTCACACTAGTGCATATAGTCGCGCGTCAATTTTTTTACACTAGGCATAAAAAACTGTCATTTTTGGGTATCATTGTTCGTCATAGATAGTTGTCAATAGTTTTTTGTCGCGCAGAAAAACCACTAGTGTGAAAACGCTGTTATTGTAGAAAGAATTTGTCTTTTGATAGTTTGTAGGTACTTTAAATATTTTTTAATACTTATTTTATTGCTAAAAATGTTGATATTTTATTTTTCTAAATGTAATAATAACTATTGCTTGTCTTTTTATTTTAATTAAAAGTCGATTTTGAAAACATAAAAAAAATAATAGTAACACTTTTTTGATTCATACTCTATGGTAGTTTTCAAAATCTGTTCAAGTTTTTTTTTTTAAATAAGGCATTTTAAAAAATCGACTAACAATCCATAAAATAATTAATTTAAACACTTTAAATAGTAACCATTATTACACAATATACATACAAAAAATTCATCTACAATTTTCTATCACAAAAGCGAATTCACAAACAAATTTTGATGCAACACCGAGCTCGCAAAAAACTTATCTATACTTTATCCAAATTTCATCAAAATGATTTTCTTGGATCCTGGATTTTCTTTTCCTAGCTGATGACTAGATGGCGCTGACCTAGGTACGTGAATGCGAGGAACGGAACGTCATATCTTATCAACGTCATATAATTGTCAGGTCGTATAACGAAACGTTTTCATCATCAACAATTTAAAAAAAGGGCATAATAATAGTTTTAAAACTAAAAAACACGCTGGTCATGTATTGTCATCAGAATTCAGAGCGTGTGCAAAATTTCATCCTAATCGAAGACCGGGAAGTGGGTCAAGTTAAGATTCCAAGATTTTCTTACATACATAGTTACAATTGAAGCTAATATAAGCGTGTTAAAAAATGGAATAAAAGGACAAAAGAAGTCAGTGAGATTATTATCCGAATGTCCCGAGAGATTTGGAAAACTATTTTTCCAGAAATCTGAATTTGTTGTGTCTCGGCTCAAAAGGCTCGGTGCTAAGACACACTCACGTACTAGGTACAACGCCATCTAGTCACACACCTGAGAACTATATTTTTTTTATTTCTCAAAAAGAAAATACCCCATTATCGGCGCTTTACAAATCAGTGCTTATGACCCATTGTAAGTAAGAGTGGCATTAAAGCTCCTACAGTTAGAATGATCATCTCTGAAAGGAGTAGTCCCCCAAAACCTTTCTTTGGGGGAACCCCATCTTGCATGGGGAGTAGAGAATGGGTGTGGGATTGGGGATGGGTCAATTCTGGTAGTACATGGACTGTGGCGACGTATAAAAATGTGCCCGCTGAGAAGAGCATTGCTATTCCTGAAAAAAAAAATAAGAATTAAAATCATTATTTGCCTACCTTTTATTCTTTCGAACTTTATACAACAAAAATGAATTAACTCAATAGATATAGGCCATACACACATATTTGGAATAAGTCGACATAATGAAAAATGATTGACGACCGCTGTGGCGCAAAGGTCACCAAGCCGGACTGCCGAACCTGAGGTCCCGGGTTCGATTCCCGGTTCGGTCGATATTTGTGTGATGAGCTTGCTTGTTGGCCGTGGTCTGGGTGTTACTATATGTATTTATAAATATGTATATATGTAGCTATATGTAGTTTATCAGTTGTGTTAGCACCCATAACACAAGTTAATAAATAACTTACCATGGGGCTAACCGACCGTGTGTGAAAAGGTGTCGCGACATTATTTATTTATTTATCATGATGACACTAGTTTCAAGACTGGTGAAAGGTGGGGATGGGATCCATAGAAAATCCAGCAAAGCTTTCAAATCTGCCTCGTTATTTTTTTTGTTAGCTACTCTTAATTATGTATGTATTTGGTAAATTTTGAATATATGGATGACCTAACACATTTTTTGTAGCTGCTTGAGTAATAGGTACTTATGGGTAAGGTGCGTACAAGCCAACATGATTACATGTTTACTTGTTTTTTTTTAAACAAATTTATGTATATAATTTTGAGTGATATTTTTAATGTTTCGTATACGGTTCTTCAAACCATACAGACAGAATTGTGTTGCTGGGGAGTTTGTTCCACCACTTCTTCTTCCCAGCAAAAACACATAGGAAGTGGTGAAGGGCGGGCGTTTTGGGGGCTGTCTTTTGTAGATTTGACGTTCAAAAAGTGCTGATTTTCAGCCTACTTTAATAAATGACTTTTGATTTTGATTGTAATGTTTTAACTAAGCAAGACGAAAAAAACTTTTGTCAAAAATAATAAAGCGTATTTTAGCTTTTTTTATCTCATTTTTTGCGTAAAAATTAACAAAATATCTTACCTGTAGCATTAAAATCGCTCAAAGTCTGTTTGCTCTCATTGCCGATACCGAAATACGTGAGCAAAGCAAGCAGGGGGGCGGCACACGAGAATATCAGCAGATGCTTTCGTATCCTGTTCCTGAAATAACGAAGAAAAACTTATAAGAATAAAAGAAACTGACTGGTTTGTTTTTTTTTGCTAACAAGTTTATGCATTTGTTTTTAATAATTCGTTTTTTTTTTCTTCTTAAATACTGGATCGATTTTGATTTCTTATCAAAGTTCCATTCGCAGTGAAATATATTCTGAGCATAAGTCAGTATATGCAATTTTTGTGGTGGCAAATTGTCATATGACCTCTCCCGCTGTGGGTGCAGGGTGAGGGAGTGTCAGACTGACTCTTACTGACTACAACCCACCATGTTCCTTCTGGATCCCACAGCCACAGAGTAGGTATATGTAACTTGCTCCAATGGGAGACTTACCTCATGAGCCCAAAGTGAAGAGAGAATATGATCAGATGTCTTAAGCAGCTGGTACCTCCTGCAGAAAACCTGTTTTTGTGGTGTCTTCCTCTCTAGTGAAGACTAAGGACTTACCTCTCAAGTCCAGCGTGAAGGAGGAAAGTCACCAGTCCGAAAGCAGCTGGTGCCTTATGTAGCATGATAGCCAGGAACACTATCAGCTCCACATCGGCGTGAGAGGTAGTTGCAGCCGCGCCCAAAGCTATACCGTCCGCTGGAAGTTAAGATAGTCATGTTTTCTATACTAATATTATGAAGGCGAAAGGTTGTTAGCGCAAGTGGGTGAACGGATTTTGATGAAACTTGGCAGTAATCCAGCTGATACATCAGAATAACAAATGGGCTGGTTTTTATTCGGGCTTTATATTTTTATAATGGACCCTGATTAAAATTATTGTTATTAAAATTTCGAGACTTGCGCACCACCCTGGCTTCCCGCATCTCGTGGAAATGACTACCCGCAGCCGGATAAACTTTAGCCTTAAGGTCATGGCACATTATAGCGGCACCGCAACAGCACGGCGTCGCCGCAAATTTAGACTACGGCTAGCTGCAAGCGCGCTAACTACGCGTTGTCCCCAAGGTGCCAGCTCGCCATGTCCCTTAGGGTCAAGGCACAGTATAGCGGCACCGCAACAGCACGGCTCCACACCAGCATTTAAGTTGTCATTCAATTTAGATTAAATCGTGTATATTATAATATATTTCGTAATGTCAATATGAAAAAACCAACGGCGAGCAGTCAGCGCGCTTGCCGCTACCACACAACTCGGTTCGCAGCCCGCGTGCTGCAAGCGAGCGGACCTCATGCGTACAGCGCGCCGACGGCATGCTCATTACGCGCCGACTCCGAGTCGGCAGCGAAACAACGTCATTACGTCATGTTCAATCATAACTGTCTTAAAATAATATTGAGTTTGCGGTGACAGCAAGCTTACACCTCGCGGCCGGCGCGCGGCCGGGGCGCGGACGGCGCGCGGGCGGCGAGCTTGCACTTTGCGGACAATGCGTAGTTAGCGCGCTGGCAGCTAGCCGTAGTTTTAATTCGAGGCGACGCCGTGCTGTTGCGGTGCCGCTATAATGTGCCATGACATTTAGTCAGTCGGGGATAAATTGATTTTTATTCATTATTGCACATAAATACAGACAGGGGCCCGATTCTCCTAAGTTAATATTGTCAAAATAGAATAGAAATCGAATCGAATATGATCGCAATAGCAGTTTTAACCATATCGGGCATTCTGCTACTAATAAAAGACCAATCGTATTCGATTGACATTTGATTGGTGTGCGATTGGTCTGCTATTTTGGTGATTTTGGTCTTTACGGTAGTTTGCTGTACAATCATTTTGCAATCGTAAATCATTTGCAGACAAAATGATTCATTATTGAATGACAGAAAAGGATAAAAATGTTTATTTCAAAGAAAAAATAGCGGAATGCCACATACGCTTCAATCGTAATCGAGTCGGGATTGGACCTCAGTCGAATCGAGTCGAACGTGAATCGTATGACGCTTAAGTAAAATTAGGAGAATCGGGGCCCAGATTACGTACAACGAAAAGCTTAAACCAACAAGAATTTTTCAAATCGTTTAGTCATTTCAAACCCCACAAAATAAAACTAAAATATTTATTCCTCTTCATAATATTACGTGTAGATATAAGATAAAATAACGTGCCAAACTCAGAATAAAATATCTTGCACCAACACGCCTATTACAAAACGATTCGTGCCGATATTAGACTCTCTTATCAGTTACATGTAATACGTTAATTTACTAATCAGCGTTAACTCATAACAATACATATATATGCTTAGTTTTCTATGTATATTTAGTTCCGGTATATTGCAACATTTTAGCTGTAGATTAAAATTAAATATGGACTTTAATACTAAGGAAATAGGGTTGAAATTACAATGCGGTTGAAATATTGAGTTTGATAAGTCATATTAGTTCAAAATGTATATTGATTGATGATTTTAGCAAGTATGTTGGGGTCGGATTTTAGTGTAATAAAATGGAGTTACTGCCTATTATTATTATTTTGCACACACAAATTAATATGTTTTTGTCCAATGCAAAGTGCTTTGTGAAAGTTTCTTAACGGTTTGTGGGTAAGCGATTTCTGCTTGAATCAGAAATCGAACCCGAGACCGCACTGCACTTATTTTACACTTCTAAAATCAGTAGGCTTTCATATGATCCACCTACTCCGAGCCTTTTACCCAAATATGTTAGGGTATGCTTCCAGTCTAACCGGATGTAGCTGAGTACCAGTGCTTTACAAGAAGCGACTGCCCTATCTGACCTCCTCAACCCAGTTACCCGGGCAACCCGAAACCCCTTGGTTAGACTGGTGTCCGACTTACTGGCTTCTGACTACCTGTAAGGATGTTCAATGACAGCCGGGACCTACAGTTTAACGTCATTTAGGTGAAGTATAGGCTTTCATATGATAAACTATTATATTTACACACAGCTGTTACTCAATAAGAAAATTTAAATCGATTCTCATGAGAAAATCCATCAGAGAGACAGTTACTTTAGTATACCTACATGTTATAAGTAAGGATTTACAAAATAAATATTATGAAACAAACCTGCAGCATGCACAACTAGACCCACAGTGGCTGTGACATTCTTCTCAACGGGATTGCTTTGATCATTATACCTTGATGACATTTGGTCTACCAGCAGCATAAACACAAATCCTGAAACAAAGATTAACATTGAGAGCCAATTTCATTGACAATATAAACATCAGTTTTCTGGAAACAGTATTTTATTACGAATTATTTAACAAAAACTGCCTTTTAATAGGTCGTTCGTGAACCCGGGCCTTCATCACCACCAGACTTTTTACTGTCCCAATTCTGGGCACAGGTCTCGTCTCACGCGGAAAATGATTGGGCGTTAATTCTAAGTTATAAATATATCAATTCACCACACTTCACGCGACTTTATAGTCCAGGTTTACTCAAGATGTTTTCCTTCAACTTTTAATAAACCATGTGTCTAAGATATACTTAGAAAGTACATACAAACTTAGAAAAGTTACATTGGTACTTGCCCGACCTGGAATTGAACCCACGCACTAATAAGTGAGAGATGGGGGCCACCACAACTCAGGAACTTAAGAGAACTATATTTTAAACTCACCTAAAACAAGTGATATGCCAATAACAGAGTGTAAATCATCATCATGGCTCGGCGGTTCCGCAGTAAAGTCTTTTGTAACCACTGTAGGATTTGATCGCTCACTGAACAGAGATCGGACGCCTTCCGGAATGATCACTGCTAGGGCTGTGCCTACTAGGAGGCCGGCACCAAATACTGTGACTTTTTGGAGCTTGTCCTAGAAACAAATATGTTAACCTTACTATTAAGTGCCAAAACACTGCACTGTGACATAGTGCATAGTGGAGTGTTACTAACATAGATTAAAGTTGTTATATGCTAACATTTTTTTATAATAGAATATATAAGTATGTTAGTCTTTAAGGTTTCTATGGGCCAATGCAGCCTGAAAATAAAGGTATTTGATTTGATTATTCCTTGTATATTTTTGATGTACCAAATAAATAAAATACATACTTTGCAAGTAAATGTTTATCAATTACAATAATCATTGAACGTTGAAAACATCAAAATATTACTTTGTATTACATTATTACAAAGATAAGATCACATCTGATCATATCTGATGTGAACTTAAATTAAAATACATACAGAAATGATTTTACAAAACAAATAATAAAATAGAGCACATTCATTCAATATTTTGATATCCATTTATTTCTTTATTTAAAACTAATAAATAAATTATATGCCCATTACAGATAAAAGAAAATACTATCCAATTATAAAAAAAAAAATAGGCAGAACGAATTAAAGTAACATTGTCTTTGCAATAATATTGCAAAAGAAATAAATTATAAATTTAAAAAAACCCCCGACCCAAAAAAAGTACTCAATTAAACCCTATAAAAAGCAAAAAATAACTTTAAACACTACGTAAGTACCAACTAAAGCATGTCAGACTAAACAAAATTTTGTCGTGTCGGGGGACCGCTCTAATTTATTAGCCTAACGTTAGAAGTAATTACATACTACTACATTATATATACTACTTTTAACTTTGTATATAATTGTGTTTAGATACGTGTTTTTTATACGAGTGTTGTAATTAGGTAGGTATCATTTGATTTATGTAAGTATTTTTAAAGGTAAAAAGCGGTCCCCCGACACGTCAAAATTTTGTTTAGTCTGACATGCTTTAGTTGGTACTTACGTAGTGTTTAAAGTTATTTTTTGCTTTTTATAGGGTTTAATTGAGTACTTTTTTTGGGTCGGGGGTTTTTTTAAATTTATAATTTAATTTTATTTCATGCTTTTTGAAGGAGCTCCTTAATTTTTCCTTCCTTCATTTAATTTCTTTTATTTTAAGATGGGGTCGCTATATGCGATCACGGCCAAAGGAAGCTGTTTAACAATCCTCATGACAAACTGGCTCTGGGAGAATTGCACAGATTAAGAATCAATAAAGATTAACTTTTGTCATTCTAGATTTTCAGCAAAAATATAAATCGGTTTATCCGTTTCATTCCGGCATTCCAGGGTTTGATCCGTCACATCCCATTTCCAGCATCAGGTTCTCGTCAATTACAATCATGAAGAGAACTAGTCAAGACAAATTCAACGAGCCCAAACTCGATGCGTTTACTAAAAGGCAGTTCAGGGTTACGTCTCCTATCTTCGTGCCCTAACAGCAGACCAGCTCAGCGGTTCCAGAAGACATTAGTGTTTCAAATTTCAGATCCCACATATGCTTGCAAGTAAACTGAGCGTGTAACATTCCTATCACACCTATCAAACGAGCTGATGACCTTGAAGACCTGAACCGATTTCCACCAAACATAGCTAAGAACATTCCCGAATGACATTCCTTTCAAACAAAAAAAACCGCATTACAATCGGATCATCCGTTTGGGAGCTACGATGCCACATACACACACACACACACACACACACACACACACACACACACACACAGACACGTCAAACTTATAACACCCCGTCGTTTTTGCGTCGGGGGTTAAAAAGTTTAAAACATTTCAACAGAGTACAGACTTGCAGCAATTTCTATTTCATAGCCTTTGTGAAACATTAAATTGCTTTGAAAATTATTCATGTAGCAAATGGCTAGCCAATTAATAAAGTTTATCATGTTTCCAATGTACACACAAGGTTTTCGTATCACAAAAATCTATGTGAATTAGACCAAAACGCACTCGACAGATGGTCAACAATTTTTCGTAATTTTTACGAGAAAAACTGTTTTAATATCAATTTTGGGCTTACCTCGGACATGCTCACGTTCAAGGGTATACTTCCAGCTACATAGGACCCTACTAGCATCACCAGAGCCAGTAAAATCAGTACCCAAGTCCCATCCATTCTGCTGACTACTTTTTGTTAATTTTCAACAAAAATGCACTGTTAACAAGGAACGTATGACTTGAAAGCTGTACTCCTTTATTATCGCATGTTTAATTTACATGGTCCGGTTGATTAATAGTATCGTAAACTGATAATTTCATTTAAATTATTGTTTCGACATCACAATCGACTGTATTGAGCTCTTTTGACAACACGACAATTTGAGCTTTTTTTTGTTTTATTTATTTATTCGTGCGCGTTCGAGCACTAGGCTTTTAGCTATTGGATACGTTATATCGTAGTATTGTTTAATCTGTGTGCTTAAAACTTATACAACGGGGAATAAGGGGGAATAGACGACGGAGTACATAAAATAATATTTGTTATGGAACATAAGGCTCTACATGAGGTAGTCAATAGGGATTGTTAGGATGTGCTAGCTAAGGAGGTATGCTAAGAGAGAGTACATAAGGGGAGAACATAAGTAAGTTAGTATATAATAGCAATGACGTATCTGTAACAGCCTTTTTATCGTCCCACTGCTGGGCACAAGCCTGCTCTCACACGGATTGACGGACAAGGATTGAGCATTCATCACCACGCTTGCTCGCAATGACGTAGGTATAGTTCTATAATATTATTGCATAATAGAGTATATGTGGGAGTACCGAGAATAGATGAAGGTAAGGTAAGGAGAAACATAAGGGGAAGTACATAGGCGAGTAGGTGAAGGGGAGTTTAAGGTGGAATATAAGGAAATTTATAGAAGGAGTACATATTATGTAGGTATATTACGTTATTATGCTAGGGGAACTAGAGTGTAACGTCAAAGGTAAATTAGGGTTGTAGGGCATGTATGGTACCCGGTAGATTCACCAGCAAATTAATGAGTACCTATAGTCAGCCATTTATTGTAGTTGTGCGATAAGGTTTTAGTTAGGTACTTACTCATTATATTGTGACTGTTTTGAAGGCACTAATACTAACCAAAAGAAATTGAAATGTTTAACCGAGAATGAATATTAATATTTTTTCCTTATCGTCATGACTTGTAAAGTACCTACAATAAAAGTTAAATAAAATTAGTCATTAAGGAAACTGTTCAAAGTTCAAAGGAAAACTGATACCTATGTAATTAAGTAATTGATTTGGCATCGAGTGTCACGGATTCGATTCAATTTTTGTGTGTTTTATGTAAAGACGTTTTTATAAATAGAAAGAAAAAAAAAACTTTTTACAAAAAATAAAACCGACTCCCAAAAAGACTGAAAACCAAACAAAAAACTATTCTTAGGTGCATCGGCCTAGAAGTCAGTGTCTACTGGATGTTCCTGACCTGAGTTTACACGCCACCGACTTCTAGGCCGATGCACCTAAGAATAATTTTTTTGCTTTTCAGTGTTTTTGGGAGTCGGTTTTATTTTTTTGTAATAATACTCCTCCTTTTTGGGAAGTCTGTTAAAAATATATAATAATGAAATAGTGAAGAAACGATTTCTAGCAGCCGGATAAAAAGTAGCCTTTGTCTATTCTCAAGCTGTAGTTAAACCTAGGAGGAGGTCGGGTAGGGTACCTACATAAAAGGCCTACGACGGAACACGACGGTTTTTAGTCAGTAAGAGTTTGACACTCCCTCACCGCTGCTAGCCCACAGCGGAAGGGATCATTTGATAATTTTTAACGTCGTTAAAAAAAGGGGTCTGAGGGGCTCATGGCTAAGCTATCAACTGAGTGGCTTAACTACAGCTGCACGGGTCGAATGATCATTAGGTTAAGCAGTAAGATTTCAGAAGCCAGAAACTCTGACAACCAATATTACCACCAAGGGGTAGGTACTGGGATGCCTAGGTAACTCAATTGAGGTCAGATAGGCAGCCGCTTCTTGTGGCACACTGGTAGTCAGCTGCATCCAATTAGACTGGGGCCCGATTCTCCCTAGTTAATAATGTCAAAATCGAATAGAAATCGAATCGCAATATGATCGCAATAGCAGTTTTAACCATATCGGGCATTCTGCTACTAATATAAGATCAATCATATTCCAACGACATTCGATTGGTTCACGATTGGTCTGCTATTTTGGTGATTTTGGTCTATACGGTAGTTTGCTCTACAATCATATTGCAATAGTTACTCATTTGCAGGCAACAATCATATTGCAATAGTTACTCATTTGCAGGCAAAATGATTCATTATTGAATGACAGAAAAGGATAAAAACGTTTATTTCAAAGAAAAAATAGCGGAATGCCACATACGTTTCAATCGTAATCGAGTCGGGATTGGATCGCAGTCGAACGTGACTCGTATGTTGCTTTAGTAAAATTAGGAGAATCGGGCCCCTGGAATTTAACGCCAACATGTTTGACTGATGATTAAGCCCTAGGCCTAACAACACGAATGAATCAGTTATTTCAATTATTAATAATTTTTCAATAACAACACATTTTATTTCATAGGTATCTGCCGATACTTTGCGGTCTAGCTGTTGAGGAAAATATGACAATATGATTAATATGTAATTCATTTAATATCACTGCTCGACATTTTATTTCAGTTCTATATATGTACTCAGCGGAGTGTTTTTAATCCTATGTTTATTTTTTGTGTTATAACAATGTGAAAATTAA
This sequence comes from Helicoverpa zea, assembly GCF_022581195.2. Classification (NCBI taxonomy): domain Eukaryota; kingdom Metazoa; phylum Arthropoda; class Insecta; order Lepidoptera; family Noctuidae; genus Helicoverpa; species Helicoverpa zea. The sequence goes on from NC_061479.1 coordinate 2,993,392, forward strand.
AATTTAGAAGAAACGACAACTATGTTTTCAAGGTTTTCGAAGTGAGGAGAAAGTGGTGAAAAATTGTGTTTTCGACTCATTAAAACATTTGCTTTGTGTTTTGAAAAGTAAAGAAAATGAATCTATGAAGTTTACATATCTACCTCTACTATTGATGTATTAATGTGGTAAGTTTCTTTCATTTCGTTACCATTAAAGTGTCAGTTAGTTATCTGATAGTTATAAGTATATAGGCTATCAGTGCCTTTATTAATTTACTATTAAAACTGGCCATTAATATCTCAATTTTTTGCTGTGTGGTTGTTCATCCTTTGGTGCTCATGGTAGCTTCTGCATGTGGCCTGAGTAGACCAATGAAGACCACAATATTTTGGGAGTTTGTTCCGCCACTTCTTCCCAGCAAAAATACGTAGGAAGTGGTGAAGGCTGGGCGTTTTGAGGGCTGCCTTTTGTTAATTTCTGACGTTTAAAAAGTGCTGTTTTGTAGTTGATACAAGTTTGAATATTTTATTTTGACTTAAAAATTGCTTCGGCATGTGGCCTGGGGCCCGATTCTCCTAATTTTACTTAAGCGACATACGATTCACGTTCGACTGAGATCCAATCCCGATTCAATTACTATTGAAGCGTATGTGGCATTCCGCTATTTTTTCTTTGAAATAAACGTTTTTATCCTTTTCTGTTATTCAATAATGAATCATTTTGTCTGCAAATGATTTACGATTGCAATATGATTGTAGAGCAAACTACCGCATTCCGTATATACCAAAATAGCAGACCAATTGAATGTCATTGGAATACGATTGGTCCTATATTAGTAGCAGAATGCCCGATATGTTGAAAACTGCTATTGCGATCATATTGCGATTCGATTTCTATTAAATTTTTACATTATTAACTTAGGAGAATCGGACCCCTGTTTCATAACCAACATTTTTGATTTTGATTGATTTTGACTTACAAATTGCTTCGGCATGTGGCCTGAGTAGACCAATGATGACCACAATATAATATCTTCCACAGACACTACGGATTGCCGTCGTACTTTCTAGAAGTCTTCACAAGAAAACAATTGAATTATGATCCATATTTCGGTATTCTTTTTCGTCACCAGTGTACTCCAAACATTTATTAACGGTAAGACTTTTTTTTTCTAAATCCCGAAACAAAAAGCGGGGTATTTTAAGTTTAGCATTTTTTGTATCAGTCTGTCGATATCATTGATGATTAACCAATTTGTATGCCATGTTTTTTTTATTGAAAGCTGTTTTTCCAGATGTGGTTCGTTTCATCAAAATCGGCTCAGCTGTTATAAAACTGTTAGCTGTTTTGTCATTTGTTTTGTCTTACTCACAAAATAAATAATTATTCGATTCCTTCTAATTCTTACCAATAGTGTACCCGGGCCCAGGGCTCAATTATGCAAATTTTACTTAAGTGACATACGATTGATATCCAATTGAGATTAAATCACGACTCAATTACGATTGAAGCGTATGTGACATTCTGCAATTTTTTGTTTTAAATAAACGTTTTTATCTTTCTGTAATTCAATAATGAATCATACTAATGATGATGCAATTGATTTACTATTGCCATACGATGGTAGATCAGACTACCCTATAGACCAATGGCATATCAATGGCAAACCAATGGCCAACCAAAAACTGCTGTTGAGATTCAATTGACATATTATTAGATTATTAGAATTGAGACCCAGGTAACTGGGTTGTAGAGGCAAATGGCTAGCTAGGTAGATGATGACGATTTTTGTACTATTATAACCATTCTTTTTTAGCTCAAACTAGTTATACACTTCTACGATATAGGCAAAATGACACATTGAACGCGACGGTACATTTGAAAAATATCCCGACAAATATCGATCGGTATGAAATTAGCTATAACACGACAGGTATGTTAAAAATTACCCCTATTTTATATAGACTCCATTCGAGTAGGCACTTTCTTAGGTAAAAAATCTTGACAGGAGTTTATATCTACACAAACGTATAGGTAGGTATTAAACAAATAAACTATTTCTTCGAATAATAAATTCAATCGATTAAGTAAATGTCATTATTGTTGTATAGTGTTTACCTACGCTGATTTTTAAGCACTTTTCTTAAAATATTTTTACATAAATTGAGTTCATCTTACGTAAGTGCCTACTCAAATGGAGTCGGTAAATAGTAAGGGAACAAGTATAATGACCACCATAAAATGCTTTGATACCCTTAGTTTTGTAACCAGATATATCTACTGAACACCAGAAAAATAAAGTCTAAAAATGTAATAGTACCAGCTATTTTAGTCACGACTCCACTTTAAATTGTATTCGACCACCAAATTTAGTAAATGATCACCAACTCTTGACGACCAAATTAATGTATTATTTTTGCCTAAATAAGTCACTGTGATTGCCATAAAATGTAGGCTTATTACCAAATAAAGTACTATGATGCCATATTAAGTTATGTGTCCGCTTTGCAATGCATGCGCTATCAAAATATGCGCCCCTCCCACCGCACCGCGAACGCCGCGCTGTGCCCGCCCGGACACGATCCCCAGTCAGTCAGTCTAAGAAAAGATGGATGGATTGCCTGAAAGATGATGTGAATAGGAAGGGAGTGAGTGACAGGGGGAAATGGAAGAAAATGGCATATTGCGCCGACCCCAAGTAAAATTGGGAACAGGGCAGAAGAAAGAAGAAGAAGAATGTGTTTCTCAATACACTCCCTCGAAAACACTCTTATCGCACTGTTTAGAGGCATGCAATAGACAATTTTCCACCCTAGTGCAGGAAAAGGGTCCCCATAATGTTATTACATTTATTGTATCAGGCCGAACTGATTTTTTTGGAGTCAGTTTACTTAAACAGGATAGCAAGATGTAAAAACTTTGATTACCATTTTATATTAAAACGCTGGTATAATTTTGATGATCATTTACTACTTTTGGTGATCATTTACTACTTTTGGGATAACAATGATTTATTTGGACTCATTTTGCTTAAATAGGATAGCAGAATTTAAAAACTTTGGTTATAATTTTACTTTAAAATGTTGGTTTAATTTTGGTGATCATTTACTATTTTTGGCTTACTCATAATTTACTTGGAGTAATTTTACTTAAATAGGATAGCAAAGTGTTAAAACTTTGGTTATAATTTTACATTAAAATGCGAGTTTCATTTTGGTGATCATTTACTATTTTTGTCTGTTATTTGTTACTATATCTGGTGATCAGTTAAACATAAGCCAAATAGTAATACAAGGTGTTGATTTGCATTTGCGCAATATTTCAGGAGGTTGACACACAATACGTAAATAATCGATTGGAATTACGGTATTATCGGACGGGATAGCTAAATATGCGCTGCTTTTTTTAGTATTTCAGAAGTAACCTAATGTTATGTGTGTTTGTCAATGAGCGTTGCGTTGGTATGCTTTGTGTGAGGGCATAGCACGGCTTTAAGGCCAGGGGCCCGATTCTCCTAATTTTACTTAAGCGCCATTCGATTCACGTTCGACTCGATTCGACTGAGATCCAATCCCGACTCGATTACGATTGAAGCGTATGTGGCATTCCGCTATTTTTTCTTAGAAATAAACGTTTTTATCCTTTTCTGTCATTCAATAATGAATCATTTTGTCTGCAAATGATTGCAAAATGATTGTACAGCAAACTACCGTATAGACCAAAATCACCAAAATAGCAAACCAATCGCACACCAATCAAATGTCAATCGAATACGATTGGTCTTTTATTAGTAGCAGAATGCCCGATATGGTTAAAACTGCTATTGCGATCATATTGCGATTCGATTTCTATTCGATTTTGACATTATTAACTTAGGAGAATCGGGCCCCAGTAACACACGCGCCGAGTCTAAATACGACTAGGTGACCTTGACGGATTTCCGAAAAAAAAATGATGTACCAATTTTTTTGTTGATTTGGGTTGAGAATCAGTAGCATAATTACGTCCTTGAATATTGCACGGATGCAAATCAACAGCTTGTTTAGTGTCTATGTGTCTTTGTCATTGTTTTATTTACATGCAAAAAATAAACAGACAGAGAGAGCAGTTCTCTAAAGACGCGGGTGGAACCCCAGGAACAGCTAGTAATTCGTATGGGTTTAGTTCTCGCCAAACATAATGGCGGCTCTTATAAGACTTCGTAGCACAAATGTGTACCTAAACTGTAAATAATGGCGTCCACGGCCGATTTTGGCCATGGCGGCTGTTCTCACTTAAGGAGATCAGCCAGTGCACGAGCATTTGTGCAGACACAGGTGCACTCCCTATTCCTTCACTCGCATAACCCGATGAGACGGCAATCCGACATGACCGGAAAGAGATTAGGCGCAGGACCGACATTTACGTGCTCTCCGATGCACGGGTGAATCAATCACCAACTTCCAAACTACGGGCTGCTTTGTGAAAGTTTAAGAAAACCCACAAAGCGATTTCGGCCCGACCCGGGAATCGAGAATCGAACCCGAGACTTCGAGTACAGCAGCCGCGCTTGCGACCACTAGACCAACGAGGCAGTATTTTATGTCATCATATTATAATAACGATTCGTTAGTGGCTAATTGCTATATTTATACATGACATAAAATATCTATTAATTTAACAATATGATTTGCATTACACTCAATTTGAAAAATAAATGTTTTTGTTGAGTTTTCCTATAAGGAAACTTTTACGATGACGCTGCTATGAATATGTATCAAATCCACAACTATATTTGGTATGATTTTATAATTACCAAAAGGTTAATCAGCGGAACTTTGGAGTTCTAAGGAGATTAGGAGAGTAGCCAGCTGCGCAAAGCACAGTGAAGTTCCCTCATTACGAAATCCTTCCAGACCCCGAACTTGTGTGCTTCGGAGAGCACGTTAATGTCGGTCCTGCTTGTGATCTCTCTCCGGTGGTGTCGGATTGCCGTCCCATCACGCTATGAGAGTGAAGGAATAGTAAGTGCACCTGTGTCCAAGCAAATGCTTGTGCACTATAATATGTCCTGCGCAGCTGGCTGATCTCCTTATATGAGAACAGACGCCGTGGCCTAAATCTGCCTTGGACGTATTATTTTTATGTACTTTGAAAACTAACGTTAAAAATATATTTAGTTATACTTTGTCTATTACTGTTACAGCCTTTATATCGTCCCACTGCTGGGCACAGGCCTCCTCTCACAGGGAGAAGGATTGAGCATTAATCACCACGCTTGCTCAATGCGGGTTGGTGATTTCAGACTATATGTATAGTCCAGGTTTCCTCAAGATGTTTTCCTTCACCTTTTTATCGGCCATTGGTGTCTAAGTTATACTTAGAAAGTACATAGAAACTTAGAAAAGTTGCATTGGTACTTGCCTGACCTGGAATCGAACCCACACCCTCATTCTCGAGAGGTTGGTTCTTTACCCACTAGGCCACCACGACTTTTTTTGTAACTTTTTCTGTAAACTTGATTAATTTATTTTATATCTATTAATTTAAAACAAATGTATTTTTTTATGTTGCAGGTCAAGGGATAAATTGCAAGATTTTATATTCCTTTCTTACTTGTGAGGCTAACAACGATATTGAGAGACCCAGAGATTTTATTCATTTTTGGAATCAAAGTAAAAACCAAATTTTTTTTTTTGGTTCTACCTGCGTCCTGAGATTTTTATTGTGTTCATCAGAATTCATAAACTTTGTCTCCGGGGTGTCGTTATATCGGATGTGTCGTACAAAATCAGATTAAATTAAATACATTAATATACTGGTTTTAAGTATATGTCGATTAGCACACCGAAAAAAAAAATATGTATTTTTTTTTTTTATATAAGAGTCAGTCATTACTATGGTCATTACAACAACGGAAAGGACCATGGGCAAAAATGTGTGAAGCCTGGGCTCACCCACCAACAGAGATGAGACCACTTTGAATATACTTGTAAAGCACTAAATATAAAGATTTAAACTCATTTTTGCGAAGAATCCATAGGGTTATTTTGCTATAAATATTTTTCTCCGACCATAAATAAACTAATATTCTGCAAAAAGTAGTGCTGTTATGGCAGTGTAGGTTTTGTTATTGAACACCTTTAACTAGTTTTAATTCCAGGTTTAATGTATACATAAAAATAAAACAGCTGCTAACAGTTAAAATTATTTTTGTTAACATTTCAATCAATATCAATAATAATGTCGTCTAAATATCCTGCCGGTGGATTAAATTGTGAGTGCCTGCCTCACCCTAGATACCATATTATTGAAATGATATGAGCACAACTTCCTACTGAGCGCCTACCTGTTAGACACGAGCAGTAATACTGAGCGATGGCATCTCGACCCATTTCGTTTCTGTTAACCAGAATGTATACCTACGTAATATGTAAACCTATTTAGGTGCATATCTTTTTTTTGCCATGGAATTGAAGGTAGTGCCCATAGTAACAATTTTAGTACAAACAAAAACCTTCACACACAACGGCATATGCTATAACTCTGTTGGACAATGAGCCCAATTTGACTCATGGTCCTTTTCCCTTGAAAACTGACAGCTGTCAACTGGTTAAAACATTTGATATTCCTAACTTTATCTCTGCTTTACACATGATTTTGTAAATTGTGAAAACGAAAAATGACTCCTGTGGCCAAACCACTGAATGGATTAGGTTATTTTTTTACAATCCTCCATAGAATATCATAAAGTACATGTGATTAGGTAGGACACACCGGATATAGGTATTTAATTTCAAGTCGTTTTATCGTGGAAACATTATGTTCGCTCGAGTTACCGCGGCCCTGGTACACAAAGGGCTCAAGAAGGAACATGGTGGGTTTTAGTACGTAAGAGTCTAACACACCCTCACGCTGCACCCACCAAAAAAAACTTAGCTAAAAGCATTTGCAGTTATAAATTAATAACAATGTTATCAGTTACGGCTGTCATTTGAACATCTTTGGCAGACGTTACGAGTGACTACCTGAGCCGACTACTATAAGCCAGAAAGTCTGACAACGAGTCTCACAAAAGGGTATGGGGTAAAGTTGATCGGGTAACTGCGATGAGGAGGTCATAGGCAGTCGCTTCATGTAAAACACTGGTGCACAGCTGCATCCGGTTATTCTGTTAGCCGGCCTAAATATACTTAGGCATCGTTCAGACCAAACGTATTGACGGCCGCTGACTGTGAGCGCGCGTTACGCAGTTTATTGCTTTTCCATATATATTGAAATTGTCGTTCACACCGAACCGACTATACGCTGTTACGTCGTCTGTTGTAGCTGACTCTCAGTGGCCGATTATTTTACTACGCGACTACTCACGGCGGACGCGGATTGGCTACGCGGACGCAGTCGCCGAATAGCGCCGCTCCGCCGCGTACGCACCGCCGCGCCTCGGTACAGCACGTCGATAATTAGTGTCCCTTTTATATAAACTTAAACGTATTAAAGATAGTAACTCATCGAATGTTTTACTGTCATACGAAAATATTTCTTGAACTTATTTGGATAAAGTCTATATTCGAAATGTAGAGTATGAAATTGACCAAGAAAACATCTCTTCAAATTTAAGGGATGTACCCACAATCTCTTCTTTTTATTATTTTCGTCTTCCTCTAGAGCTTCGCAAAAGGCAACTATCTGAATGCGCATCATTTAATTGAAATATCAGTAAAACGTCTGATTTGAAAAAAATAAATTACGCTAGTTTTATCGTTTATAAAATACTACGAGCAACTTCAAATACTGAGCCCTTTTATGTGTAGAATAGTCAGCCGCTCAGCGTACGCATCTAGTGTGAACCTACAAGAGCCTATTCTTTTGTTCACACATGTAGCGCATCGTACGCTATAGCCTATTGTCGGCTTGGTGAGTACGCGTACTGCAGATTGAGTCGACGTTCACACTGGGGCAGACAGTGAGTATACTCACAGTCAGCGGCGGACAATACGTTTGGTGTGAACAATCCCTTAGTTGTGAAAAGGCTAGACATATGATGCTATCCAGGGCGCAGGTAAAATTATGTGGAAGATTTAGCTCTATTACAGCCAATTTCTTCATCAAAAGTAAAAGCCAAAGTGATGTCATATAGTAAAAGTAACGGTCAAATTCGTTTTATCTATTAGTTTTGCTGTTACTTTAGCCTTGAAAAAACGAATTTGACCGTTACTTTTACTTTATGACATACTTTGGCTTTTACTTTTGATGAAGAAACTGGCTGTAGTAAATACTTATAAAAATGTGCGTAAATTACAGATGTTGAAAATTTAAAAATACCAGGAGTCGTGGCCGAAAAAACAAAATTTCTAATGGAAGTTTTTTCATTTGATGTTAATACAACAATTAGCAGCAGAATAATATCCCAAGCAAACGGCATACGGGATTATGACATAACAACGGAACCATACACTATTTTCGTGCCAAATCATGAAATCAGTATGTATGAATTCATACTATGCAGGGACATCTATACTATCTAATGAAGGGGAAACCCTTATTTGTTTGTACACCAAATTCTACACAATAGGCTAGTTTCCTAAAAAATAATAATTAGTCCGTCTTGTAAATTATCCAAAATTAAGCGATACGTATTTTTTCTTTTTTAAATTGGATCAGAACTTAGGTATTAAGATATAGCGTATTAAAGTTGACTGTGACGTCACAAAGTGCTACAGTTTTCAGATCTCTGTGACGTAAAAGGCCCCCACTCCTAATTTTTGAAGCGTTGTATCTTTGTCATTTTTTGATAATTAAAAAAAGAAAAAATATGTATCCGGACTAAATATTATTTCGACCCTGGACACTATATCCTATTACTGAACCTATTAGAAAAATTCTTTCATTGTTGGAAAGCTACAGTCTTCCCGAGTAAAATAGGCTATAATTTATCCCGGTGCGGGCAGTAGCTCCCACGGGACGCGGGTGAAGACACGAGAAATCGGCTAGTCCCTACTATCCCTACTAATATTATAAATGCGAAAGTAACTCTGTCTGTCTGTCTGTCTGTCTGCTACGCTTTCACGTCTAAACCACTGAACTGCTGATTTTAATAAAATTTGTTACAGAGATGGAATTGACCTTGAGAAAGAACAGGGGCCCGATTCTCCTAATTTTACTTAAGCGACATACGATTCACATTCCACGGCGATTCAATCACGACTCGATTACGATTGAAGCGTATGTGGCATTCCACTATTTTTTCTTTGAAATAAAAGTTTTTATCCTTTTCTGTCATTCAATAATGAATCATTTTGTCTGCAAATGATTTACGATTGCAATATGATTGAAGAGCAAACTACCGTATACACCAAAATCACCAAAATAGCTGACCAATCGCAAACCAATCGAATGTCGTTGGAATACGATTGGTCTTATATTAGTAGCAGAATGCCCGATATGGTTAAAACTGCTATTGCGATCATATTGCGATTCGATGTCTATTCGATTTTGACATTATTAACTTAGGAGAATCGGGCCCCAGGATAGTTTTTATCTCGAACTTTTGAAGAATTCTCTTGGAAACGCGATATAACCGAACTCTACGCGGGCGAAGCCGCGGGCGGAAGCTAGTAAAATATAAATTGTAAAAAGCGCATTATTTTCAGTATATATATATTTATATATATATCTACCTATAATATATTCTACTTTGTATCATTACACAAGTATTCGAAAGCAGTTAAACTGATTCTTCTCTATTCTTTATTTTTGAAAGTCTCGAGGTACTTAGAAAAACTCATTTTTGTTTCAGAACCATTCAACACAGAAAAAATCTATTATTCTCAATCTGATCGAAAGCTATTCAGATGTAATACAAGTGAGTTCTTAATAAATACAATTTACTAATTTATTTATAAAAATGTTTTTTTTTTCAAATCATTTCTTTATTTTTACGTATTTTTCTTTTTTCTTTGTGTTAATCGACATATATTAACCAGTATATTAACGCATTTCATATAATGTGATTGTGAACGTCACATCCGATATAAATGAATTATTAAAAATTAACCGTCGCACTACAACATTTTTGAAACGTCTGTTGAACACTTGTCTAAAAAAATGAAAGATTAAGACGTTGAAATAAGGTCCGTTTTGCAGCCACATTTTTTTAGACGAGTGTTCAATCGATGTTTAAGTTTTTGTAGTTTATTATATATACCTAGATCATTTAACTTTTTACAGATAACAGAATGTATAAAAACGTACAGATAGGATTAGTGTGGCCAGGTCAAAATCGCCTACAGATGTTGCAAGCTCAAGAAACTTCAACTGATAAGTTTCCAAATGGAATGATCTTATTTTGTGTGGCGTACACAATAACTACGGACGATAAGCAAACGACCGTACAACGCCATGTATCGCAAAATACTATGTTGGTACATATTATAAAACCTAATGAAAAGAAAATTGGTAAGACATTTTTATTACAAAACAGACAGAAAGTCGTGTAAAAGTGTTTTTCTATTATTATTTTTTACTGTTAATTTCTTTTTTGTTTCAGAAAATAACAATAATTCGCCGAATATGCCTAATGCTCCGAATTACTCTAACCATGTTGATTTGTCCAATTATAACAATCATAATAACTATCCAAATAGTGCTGAAATATCACCCGCACCCCCTCCACAACCAGATAACAACGATTATTATACGCATAGCGGGTATAATGCTGGTTATCCAAGTAATAACAATTTGAATACTAAAAAGAATCCGACACCAAACTATCCTAAACAGACACCGCGTACCATTCCCTATCTGATACCGCCTGAGACTTCCTATACGACACCGCCTGTGACTCTCTATCCAGCACTACCTATGACTACCAAACCGATAATCAGTACGAATACTAGTACGACTACCACTACGACTACCAGTACGACTACCAAGCCGACAACGACTACCACTCCCAAACCGACAACCACTACGACTACCAAACCCACAACCACTACGACTACTAAACCGACAACGAGAAGGACTACCAAACCGACAACGAGAAGGACTACCAAACCGACAACGAGAAGGACTACCAAACCGACAACGAGAAGGACTACCAAACCGACAACGAGAAGGACTACCAAATCGACCTCTTATTTCACTGTTACTCCCATCTCTAATACGGCTAACAAAACGAATGCCCATACGACAACTGAGTTTGAGATTAGCAATGCCAAGATGACAGTCGATAAACCAACTTATAACCAACCAAGTACAATGGAAAATGACTCCTTATCTCCATTCACAAACAAAACTAAATACTACTTGGCAACAGGTTCTGTCGGAATAATAATTATTGTAGCTTTAATAGTATATGTAGTTTGTAAAAAACGCCACAAGAAATCTCCTGAACAAGAAACAGTACAAGAATTGGAATTGGAAACTTATGTAAGTATATTTTTGTTACTACTTGCCGTACATGGATAAAAAGTCCATATATTATTTTGATATATCGGGTGTGTCGTACCTATTCAATGAAATCCTATCTCTGGGGCCCGATTCTCCTAATTTTACTTAAGCAACATACGATTCACGTTCGACTCGGTTCGACTGAGATCCAATCCCGACTCGATTACGATTGAAGCGTATGTGGCATTCCGCTATTTTTTCTTTGAAATAAACGTTTTTATCCCTTTCTGTCATTCAATAATGAATCATTTTGTCTGCAAATGATTTACGATTGCAAAATGATTGTACAGCAAACTACCGTATAGACCAAAATCACTAAAATAGCAGACCAATCGCATACCAATCAAATACGATTGGTCTTTTATTAGTAGCAGAATGCCCGATATGGTTAAAACTGCTATTGCGATCATATTGCGATTCGATTTCTATTCGATTTTGACATTATTAACTTAGGAGAATCGGGCCCCTGATCACATATATACTTTATGATATTCTATGGCGAATTGTAAAAAAAAATCTTATCAAATACTTATATACTTAATGATATTCTATGGCGAATTGCAAAAAAATATCCTAATTCATTCGGTGGTTTAGCCACAGGAGTCATTTTTCTTTTTCATAATTTACAACATCATGTGTAAAGCAGAGACAAAGTTAGGAGTATCGAATGTTTTGACCAATTGACAGCTGTCAGTGTTCAAGGGAGAATTTCCGTTATTTGTATTGACTGTGTTCTGATTCTCGCACATTTTCATTCTATTTACTTTGTTTGAAAAACTTTTTTTTTACGTATTTTATTTTTTTCTTTGGGCTAATCGACATACATTAACCAGTATATTAACGTATTTAATTTAGTGTGATTAGATACGACATACCCGATATATGTAGTGATAGATAACATCATCATCCTCCTGCACTTATTCCAATTTTATTCGGGGTCGGTGCAGCATGTTTTCTCCTTTCATACTCTTCTATCTGCCGTCATCTCACAAGTAACGTTCTTTCTTACCATATCTACTTTGACACAATCCATTCATCGATTTCGTTCTTATGTAATGATAGAATAGAATAGTATTCATTTATCCAAACTAATATTATAAATGCGAAAGTAACTCTGTCTGTCTGTCTGTCTGTCTGTCTGTCTGTCTGTCTGTCTGTCTGTCTGTCTGTCTGTCTTTTCTTCACGCCTAAACTACTGAACCGATTTGTGTGAAATTTGGTACAGACATAGTTTGAAACTTGAGAAAGGACATAGGATAGTTTTTATTACAAAAAATAAAATAAAAATAAAATTATTCCGGACATATAGCGCCATCTATTGGTCAAATCAAAAATCTGCTGGTAGTCACTATTCCACGCGAACGAAGTTGCGGGCAAAAGCTAGTTTCTTAGTATATGGTAATTACATTCAGGTCTTACAATATAAAACAGATAGATATTGAATTGTTATTTTGTTACAGGCAACCAGCGCCCTATTGTATGCAGACCTCCGATTGGACCCCGCAAAGAATACAAGACAAGTGAAACAAAATGAAGAAACTTACGCACAAATTGTTGGTGTTCTCAAACCGCGAGAATCACACGGTCAAAAGTATTAAGAAAATTGATAACATATGCTGAAAAATAGAATACAAGAAATATTTTAGACTGCTTCTTTGCGGGAACCTGATGTATTTTGAGTAAAATTCACACTTGGCCGGGCTTTTTTTTTATTTCTAGCAATGTAGATTGTCGAATAGGTACTAGTCGGACTATAGTCATCCCTCCAAGTAGGCTAAATATCTATATTTGTTTAAAGCCTAAAGTCATATTTGATTAGATTTTTTTGACAGAAGTAAAAGTAACAGTAGTAAAATTTTTTTCAATCGATTTTCAACCTTATGACAATAGTGGAAGGTTAATGTTCGATTGGTAAAATTTGACAGATTCGGGTAAGTTGATCTCTCTTTTCCGTACTTTTTTCAAGCTAATGACATATTAATTCAATAATGGCCTAGATTAGTAGAAATCACTTTTCTTGATTGGTCCAATTTTTGGTACAATTTAGTTTTAAGTTTTGTACTTATATAATTATTAAATGTATGATGGTTAGTCGTCTGTACCTATATATTTATGAAATCTAGTATAGTCTGACCCTTTTTTGGTGCAGTTGACAATTCTGTCAGTCAAAATTGACAGCTGTGAACTGCACAAAAAACCGTTGTATATTTCGTTATAACTTTGCTATCATATATACATTATGCTTAATTTATACTAAAGACTCATTAATGCATTAAGAAATATTTAAAACTTTTTAAGAAGACTTTTATACTTTAGTTAGATTATTCCTAAGACAGGTACCTAGTATACCAAAGAAATAAACTGCATAAAATTATTATGTTATTTTTTTCTTGACCCTGTTTTCTTTTATTCTGTAGGTAATTATATAATTTTTGTGGGGTAACTTTTACATATATCTTGTATATTTTACAGTATATCTTGGACACCAATGGCTGATAAAAAGGCGAAGGAAAACGTCTTGAGGAAACCTGGACTATACATATAGTCTGAAATCACCAACCCGCATTGAGCAAGCGTGGTGATTAATGCTCAATCCTTCTCCGTGTGAGAGGAGGCTTGTGCCCAGCAGTGGGACGATAAAAAGGCTGTAACAGAACAGAACAGAACTTTTACATAACACCCTCGACAGGATAATATAAGTTAGGTAATGACATGCCTAAACAAAAAAACTTTTTTTAGTAATAATACCTATTAATTAATTAAGTATCCCTTTTTTGCTTCGAAACTATTGCTACTACTTATTATAGAACGGTTTACCCCCGCACTCAGAGACATTTAATGATTACTTAAGTCACTCCTTAGAGACATACTATTCTTATTGAAATTTTGCACTAAGGAACGGTTAAGCCGTTCCTTAGTGCCATCAAATGTCTCTGAGTGTGTCCATAAGAGAGCAAATAGCATTAATTAAAAGAAGAAGATATAATTATGTAGTTATAAGTACTTTCGCTGCCACATTTCTTTAGTATAATATAAATTACAGAACAGACGAGTACTATATTTTCAGCACTACTTACCTTTTCATCCTGTATAGTTATCGGCACGAATCTTGAGCTCTGACCTACATCTGCGCAGAAGTGATTTATTAGCAAAGAACCGATCCCGAGTGACGGCTATGACTCGATGCACTGCGGGCCAATCACCGCTTTAGCCCGCCCCCGCGCCTCACTTCATACCACAAAAGGGACCCAATAAATTACTTCTGCGCAGGTGAAGGTCAGAGCTCAAGATTCGTGCCGATAACTATATCACGGCCTTAAACTAGTCAGGTAATTAAAAAAACAAATTCATAAATAACTATTTAATATCTAAATAACATCTAAAATAACCAAATAACAACTTTAAATAACTGATACAATAAACTTAAAACTACAATAACATTTAAACTAATAAAAAAAATATTTGCTATTTTCAACTTTTGCTGTTTACGGTAAGCTAACTCACTGTCTTTCAATTCGTCTTTAACTAGGTATTTTCTGATACCTATACCCCAAATCATTACGTATTCAGTAAAGTCAATAGTTCTAAGATCACAGTTAAAAATAGCTTTGTCGGCTGGACTCATTCTAGATACCATTTCTTGGACATTATGGTCTTTGAAAAACCATTCGTTAGATAAAAAGTAGTGGTAAATGAGGGCGAATTTGTCGATTTTTCTGAACACCGCTACGAATCTGTAACAATTGAAAAAACTTGGTAAGTAAATAAAAAATTATAACATGCTTTTCACTCACAGTTTTGAACTCAGTGATCTGCGTTACAAGCCCGAAAAAATTCACTGGATTTTTTTTTAATCGGTCCACTAGTTTCTTAGATTATCGCGTTCAAACAAAACAAATCTTCAGCTTTATATTCTTAGAAAAAAATCCCAGGTCAGACCGAAATCGCTTTTTGAGTTTTAGAAACTTTCACAAAGCAGACGATAGTTTGGTAGTTAATACACCCGTGCATCGGAGAGAGAGATCTTAAACCCAAAAAGCTATTTGAGCTCGACTTGGGTATCAAACCCGTGACCTCATGCACAGCAGTCGCGTTTGCGATAACTAGACCAACGAGAAATAAAAAGTATACCCTGGCCTCTAGATTGATAAGGTATACTTACGAATTAATTTCCTTCGGCATGTTTCCAAGTATACCACCGACAAGGTCCATGATATAAGCCGGTATGTAATGCACGAAGAATGAGATCACCCAGAAGACGAACTTGCTATTAGTTTCCATGAGCCAGCAGTACCACACCGCTTTGGGTGACGGTGACTTCTTTCCTTCTGAGCGCAGAATTACTCCTATGAAATCTGGAAGAAAATCGCGAAGTGTTCTAACTAAACAGTGTATGGGAAAAGAAGTAGAGGAAAGACAACCATCATCTGCCGAGCCTTTTTCCAACTATGTTGGGGTCGGCTTCCAGTTTTAGCCTAACCGGATTTAGCTGAGTACCAGTGCTTTACAAAACTGCCTGTCTATCCTCTATAACTCTGTTATCCGGGCAACCCGATACCCCTTGGTAAGACTGGTTGTCGGAATTTCTAGCTTCTGCCCACCCGTAACGATTGTTAAAAATGTTTAAATGACAGCTGGGACGCGAAAGAAGTCGCGGGAAAAACAAGTCTATTTATAGTTAACCAACTTACCCCACGTAATAAAATGATCGTTATTAGACACCGTATATACTTGTATGTCTTTATTTCCACTCTTTCTCTTCAAGTCAGCGTCCCAGGCGGCAGCTATGGTTGCATTGTTAACGTAATCCACCGGCGTTAAGGGCAGCTTACAATCTTTGTCCACGTAGAAAATGTGAAGAAAACCCATTATAATACCAGCGAGGATCTGAGGGAAAAAGCGCGGTTATTTGCAAAGGAATACATACGGTGGGAGGAAAGTTTTGGCATCAACGTGGACGGATACAGAGAAACTTAGAGTTAGTGGTGAGATGACGGCAGATAGAAGAGTATGGGAGGAGAAAACATTCTGCGCCGATGCCATATAAAATTTGGATAATGGCTGGAGAATGATTTAAACAGTACCGTATTACGGACGCGCGAGGCCCGCAACAAAAATAGCGGGGGGAGCACTATTACAAGTACGCGCAGCACGATTTCTTCTTCCAAACTCACCTATCTGCCTTCATCACTAGCCATTTCGACTTTTACGTAATTCATCCATTTTTCTTTGGTAGTCACCTTTTTCTTCATATATCCATTCACATACATGCTCATCACCTTCCTCATAACATTACTTATCTCTTTACACCACACACCCATACCATGACAGCCGGTTTCCACATAGTTTTCCGGTTACCTTCTCAAATACTCATTCTTTACTTCCCCGGGTATATTTATAGGCAAAATATTTTACCCAAAGGGCGACTTACCCCCGTAGGTCCAGAAAGAGCACTTAAATCCATCCAACCCGGAGTTGGCTCATAATAAGTAGGTGTTACTGGAAAATAACATAAAACAAACATCAATATTTTCGCTCTATTCATTAAAAAGTCATAGTGGACTAGTGGTACTTTAGAGCTTGTTGCGCCACTTCTTCTTCCCAGCAAAAACACACAAGATGTGGTGAAGGGTGGGCATTTTGGGGACTGTGTTGTCGTTCAAAAAGTGCTGTCTAGCAACCTAGTTTCCATAAATGGTGTTGAATTTGGCTAAAGGCAAGACTGATTAAATGTGAATGAAAACATTTCGAGGAAAGCTGGACTATAAAGTCTGAAATCACCAACCCGCATTAAACATTGGTGATTAACGTGATGATGATGAGATCGCTATAAAGAAAAGGCTAGGCAGAAGCTGTTCTTACCTATAGGTGGTCTGACAACGCAGACGGGAAGGTCAGGATCGTATGTCCTTACCAACTCTTCAGCTATGGCTTTCGTGAATGTATATGTGTTTGGCCAGCCCACGATCAAACTGAAATAGAATATTTCATTGTTAATGAAGTATGGAATAATAATAAAGAAACTACATATATTTATTTACGAGGAGTTCGAGGGCATGACTTATTATTTATGGGTATCGTGAATGGCACATTACACGTTCCATCAAAACAATTCAACTGCGCCCGTTTAGACTGGTAACCAAATTCAACGTAGTTGGAAAAGGCTAGATGATAATAAGCGTGTCAAAAAGTTATAAAGCAAATGGTAAGTATATCAATTAAAACTACTTTTACTAAAGAAAGACAAAAGCTAGAAAATCTGACACCTAATATCACCAACAGGTATCGGATAGCCCGGGTAGCTGGTTTAGAGAGGATCAAATAGGCAGTCGCTTTATGTGGCACACTGGTACTTAGCTGCGCCCGGTAAAATTGGAGGCCGACCCCATCATAGTCAGTAACAAGTTAAATAAAAGCTTGTAAAAAGGCATGGATGATAATTCCTCAACAATGCTTACTCCTCAGCGATGGAATTCAGGCGATCTTCCTCCATAGATTCTGCCATACCGATGATAGTTTCTGGCTGTACTGGACAAGGGTAGAACTGGTCCAAAACTTCCGTGTTCACGCGGTCGTATGTAGCGTGAGAAAATGCTGTCGAGACGTAGATGAAGTTCCTAGTAAAAAAGAAAAAATAATAACATAGTTATATAACTTTACAATATGCTTACATTGAGTTTGAGCCACAAACTAAGCATAACTTGTATCTTGTGGCTCAGAGTGCGAAACTTAGTTGTACAAAGTTACAACATATTTGGAGTGACATAATATTTATTAATCAACTTACATGAGCGTAACTAAGGTAGGCACGTAATAAAAAAATTGCATTAATAAGGCATACAGTGGACCTTCCATCGGATACAAAGATCGAAATTGTCAACTTCCTCCTTTTTGGGGAGTCGGTTAAAAGTTAAAACACATTTTTTTTTTTATTTCGTTGTGTCATAAGCTACTCTTATATAATAATATAATTATATCATGTTTATATGTTTATATATATGTTTATATATCATCATCTTAATATAGGTATATCATGTTTAATCACCTAACTACCTGTTCCTCGTGCTTTCACCTGCTTCCCAAGGGAGCTACTTCCCGCATCCGGAGTGAAAGTCTCCGATTTAACTGTTTGGTAGACCACGTCATGTGAATCAAACTATTAAATCGGATCAGTAGACATAGTTACATCCACATTTAAGTAGCTAGGAAGGTATGAAACTTACTTAAAGTTGACACATTCCTTCGAAAGCGCAAGGCACTCCCTGGTCCCTCTCACGTTGGTGATGACTGCAGCTTTGAGAGGCTCGTCAAACCGGACTGTCGCGGCCATATGAAATACTGTCTCCACCTGTAAATATACCAAAATATTAAAGCACAGGTATACACGAAACACAATTGATTTTCTATTATTTTATAATTAGCGACATACAAGCAGTTTTAAGACTCAGAGTATCCGTACACTGCAAATTTTTAGTCGGCTGATAGTTTGTTTAGGCTCATTTAATAAATCAGTATGAAGGTGATTGGTAGTACCTGCACATTACAAAGATCAGGTATTAAGCTGGTATCAGACCGACTAAAAACTTTGATTGATGACTGTTTAGTCTGCAATGTTTAAAAGGGCAAAAAAAACAGAATCCTACATTTTGAATCTTTTTTGTCGACGACTATTGACTTAAAGGACTACAGTATACCATCATTGATGGCGCACATTTGTTCGAGAACAAAAAATAAGTACGTGTTAGTACAAACAAGTTCATAATAATATGGATTTGTGTCGACGCACAAAATTTGCATTCTGCGGAAAATTTTAGAAAATTTTCCCATTTGTGTTACTGTTTACTAGAAAGAATTGACCAGAAGACACATTTGTGTGCGTCATAGTGAACAGTGACTAATTTTAACTGGATCAAAATATATTGTAAAGTAAGTAGGTAAGTAATATAAAATCCTACATATATTATAAACGTGAATGTTTGTGAGAATGTATGGATGTATGTTTGTTATTCAATCACGCAAAAACGGCTGGACCGATTTGGTTGAAATTTAGTATGTAGATAGGTTATACTCTGGATTAACACATAGGCTACTTTTTATCCCGGTCAACAGGGATAAACCGTATTTTATTAATATTTTGTTAAATTAGTATAGACGGCCTCTTTTGAGTTTTGCTGTTTCTTTTTCTGAATCCTGTATTTTTTTTGTTTTTAGGGTTCCGTACCCAAAGGATAAAACGGGACTCTATTGTTTTCGCTCCTCTGTCTGTCCGTCCGTCCGTCCGTCCGTCTGTCCGTCCGTCTGTCACCAGGCTGCATCTAAGGAACCGTGATAGTTAGAGAGCTAAAATTTTCACAGATGATGTATTTTTATTGCCGCTATAACAACAAATACTGAAAACTAGAATGTAATAAATATTTTGGGGGGCTCCAATACAACAAACGTGATTTTTTTGTCCGATTTATAAATAATGGTACGGAACCCTTCGTGCGCGAGTCTGACTCGCACTTGGCCGGTTTTTTTGATTTGTACGCAGGTTTCTATCCTTTTATCATGGATGCTGTCATAGATTTAGAAACCCACTACCGTTTGATAGATAGGCAATACGTGACACATAATTTTATGCGATAAGAGTCCAAAAACTGACCACTGTAGAGGCATGTAGCTGGCCCCCGAATGTGTTAAAGACAAATTTTAGTAACAAAACTAGCGATACTTTGAAAAATGTTTAACATTTTCTATGAATTGATTCCAAAAATTAAGAAACGCTATAAATACTAATACGTAACTCTAAATACTGTAACTTCTACATAAAAAAGTGTGTTTCGTTTTGGCTTCACCAGAAATCACATAATGGTCGATCTATCTACTGTTATCTATATCTATTGACAAATATGGCTGTCATACTGCGCTTTGTCTGTCAGGGCCATTGGAATTTAACGAAATTCTCCATAATCTGAATTTTGCAGATATATGTTGTCGATTCAAAATCAATATTTCTTTATGTTTTGTTATTCATACGTATAAGGTCTCGATCGAGTCTACCGTACTCCTTGACAAAATCTTACTCTTACTTATATTATAAAACTAGCTTCTGCCCGCGACTTCGTACGCGGATCCTGTCCCTTATGCCAGCGACTACGGGGTCAGCAAAATCAAAGATCTGAACCGTCTGATATTGAATTTTAAGGGCCCGTTGACTTGAAAACAACGGAATACGGATAAACATTAGAAACGTTCCATATATTTAATTAAATTGGACTAAACAAAACGCTGAGAACTGAACCGCAATAGGCGTGATCATAGGGATAAAAGTAGTGATTCTAATAAGTCTGCATTTAAGTTATGTGGCAAAAATGTTACACGTATTATTACGTAAAAAAACATTAAATAGATGACAAAGTCGTGGTGACTTAGTGGAAGTCGTGGTGGTTTAGTGGGTAGAGAACCAATCTCTCAAGTATGAGCGTGCGTCTTTGATTCCAGGTCTGGCAAGTGCCTGCCAATGCAACTTTTCTAAGTTCGTATGTACTTTCTACGTATATTTTGGATACCAATAACCGTTATTTGGAGGGGATGTTAAACTGTAGGTTCCGGCTGTCATTGAACATTCTTGGCAGTCGTTATGGGTAGTCAGAAGCCAGTAAGTCTTACCAAGGTATGTTGGGTTGAGCGGGTAACCAGGTTGTGGAGGTCAGATAGGCAGTCGCTCCTTGTAAAACACTGGTACTCAGTTGCATCGTGACTGGAAGTCGACCATAACATAATTGGGACAAAGGCTCTTGAGATAATAACGACAATAATAATGAGATATAGGCACCGCAGGACATCTGAGGCTGATGACGGGGAGTAGCAACCCCGCGGGGCTATACTATATGCTGAGTTCTCCAGGGAGAGTATCCCCCATCTCCGGCCGGTCGGAGTGAACCATGACGGGGGTAGGTCTCACGCCTCTGGCTTGGCTTGGCCGTCCAGAGTGGAGTCGCTAGAGCAGGATTAGTAGCCCTGCTCGGAGGGTAGGTGCCTCATGGTAAGCACAGGGAGCGCGTAATCTGTGTTTAAAGTCCGCCGAGGTATCCTCACGCTTCAGGTTCCCGGGGGCCCAGTAAGTGAGGTGGCGAGTCTCCACCTGCCATTTTTACATGTACCATTGACATCCACTAACATCCCATCACAAATAGCCCAAGTAGTTTCCCTCAATAGTTAGCAATAGTTTAGCACAGAACCGGGGATTGTCTTTTTTTTAACGACGTCCACCGGTGAATGTCCTTGGGTTCATTTCTATAGTGTATAAAGGGATAATCGACGGTATTGTGTCACCATTTCATTAAAGTTGTCTCAAAAGGGTTTCAGCGTGTTGGCTTCGGCCCCACGTTTGCCTCCCAAAAATTCGGAACTCTGTAGTCCCGAGGTCTGGAAGAGACATACAAAATAATAATGAGATATAACGCAACAAAGTCGGAGAGTGAGGGCTCGTGACGCCACGTCTAAGTATGTAAAATTTGTACTAAGCAGTGACTTAACGAAGCGTTGTTGTATCTTCGTTATTATTTGTTTGTGAGAGAGAGAGAAAAGAAAAATACGTGTCCATTATTTTAGGATAGGATTCACCATACCTATTTCATAACATTCATTTCTATACATTTCAAGTGTAGTATTGCTCTTGAAGTTTCATATCAGGTGTTCCAGATCTTCGATGTTTATACATCAATAGAGAGTGCTTATCAGATTGAACCACTTTTGCTAAAACGTCATATCTTCATATGCTATAGTCTAGCTGGACTCCTGGAGTTCCACATCAGGTGTTTTACACCTTCAATTTGTATAAGTCAACAGAGAGTGCTTATCAGATTGAACAACTTTTGCTAAAACGTCATACCTCTATATGCTATAGTCTAGCTGGGCACCTGGAGTTCCACATCAGGTGTTTTAGATCTTCAATTTGTGTAAGTCAATAGAAAGTGCTTATCAAATTGAACAACTTTTGCTAAAACGCCATACCTGTATATGGTACAGAGAAGCTGGGCTCTTGGGGTTCCACATCAGGTGTTCCAGATCTTCAAATTTATTATCTCAACTAAAAATGCTCATCACATGAAACAATTTTTGCCATGGCACCATTTTTATATCTCTTATAGTTTTGTTGGTCTGTTGGAGTTCTGCATCAGGTCTTCAAGTTTCGAAGATATATTATAGCCTATATGTTGACCAGGCTTAATACTGATACAACAAAGAAAAAATCATTGAAATCCGTTCAGTAGTTCCGAAGATTAGCGTGTACAAACAAACAGACATACAGACATACAGACATACAGACATACAGACATACAGACAAACAGACAGAATTTTTTTTTTGGATTTGTGCTCCATTACTGTTTCTAAACCCCACCCAATTATTATTTTTTAAATATATTCAATGTACAGACACAGTTTTTTTACAGATTTATTATATGTATAGATATAGATGTCAAAGTTTGTGAGAATGTATGGATGTATGTTTGTTATTCAATCACGCAAAAACGGCTAGACAGATTTGATTCAAATTTGGTATGTAGATAGGTGATACCCTGGATATAGGCTACTTTTTATCCCGGTCAACAGGGGTAAAATTATTCAGCCACGGTCAAAGCGGCTCCATCTGTGGTATATAAAATACAACAAATTTGACAAAGCAGCCAGGTGGAAAGACATTAGCGGAACATTAATTAATTATCACGTAAACTCATAGATGGAGTTGTGCATTTTTTCATAAACAAATTGAGCTGGGGTTTTATTTTAGCTTATCTTCCATTAATGTGGAGACTTAAAAGCAACTTACGTTAAATGAGTAGTATTAAGTAAACCTTAAATATTTTTGTGTGGTGCAAAACATGTAACGCTTATGGATCCTAAAAGAAAGGAGAATGATCTGTCTCTCGCAAGCACTGCTAAGCGTGAGTTTAAGTTTCTGTAGCTTTAGAGACAAGCCCAGACACAAAGTGCACATTAAAGAAATGAGAGCTTCCTCGATTGAATACCATACGCACGTAAAATGCTTTATCGCCTCTGAAATCGTCCAAATTACGCGCCGCATACCAGAGACATATATATGTACTTACTTTCAACTTCTGATCACAAATACACTGTTCTCAATTATGAATAGTTACAACCAGACCCGAGCTGAGTCTAAAAAAGCACCTTTTATATATCTACGTTTACATAATTGATATCATTCAGTTACAAAGACTTGCTATAAAACGTGTTTTCGTTAAATGTACTATTATTTTTTTGAAAACATATATTCCCAACTCTGATCTCATGGAGATGGTGTCCGACTATCACCACTGTGTGGACTGTGCGAACTATCGTACCCGGCCCAGGTTTAAGCCATGGTCTGGGGCGAGAAGAAATGGGATGAAAAAGAATGAGGCGGCGGAACGATTGAAAATTCCCACTGCGGTAAGAAACCACGGGAGCCGATTCCCGGCCACCATAGGCGTGGGCGATGAGTTTTGAGTGGGTCGTCGACCATCCGGCTCTTAGGAGACCCGTGTCTAACATGCCCATGTCAGCGATGCGCGTTATTTCACGCGCCCCTTTAGGAGATTCTGCAAACCCCAGTGAGGCCCACCAGAGCCAAAGCCCAACACTCCCTCACGCTGCACCCAATGCTGCACTGCTCAATGCACAGAAGACTGTATTCTCTAATGAAAAGTCAAACTAATGGCTGAGAATAACGTAACTTTCCAGGATGCCATGCAACGTGTTGCACATACCCAGGCCTTTCGGAGCTTGGTAATCCTTTTCTCCACCTTCACAAAAACACACAGGAAGTGGTGAAGGGGTTTTGGGGGCTGCCTTTTGTTTTTGCTGAATTATCAGCCTAATTTGAATAAACGTTTTTAAGTTTTTTTCACTTGAGTTTTATAGTACATGAACAAATTAGAATAGTAATGAATTAGTTTTGGTCGCGGGGACTTGGACGTCTTCAGAACGTATTTACCAACTCTTAGTGGTCATCCTGCACACCCGCTTCTCTAACTATATTTGCAGGATCAACAAGATTGTTTTAGTTCGTTATATTAACTACGCTACTATAGCCCGCTGTCGAAGAATCTTTTTACATCAATTCTGGAGAAGCTACATAATTATTAGCCTGTACACAGCCTTATGTTTGCTGGCTGCACCAAGAACTGACAAATTGCGAGCGCACATTTTGAAAAAAAAAACCTGCAGGCTTCAAGTACGAACACATGAATTGGACTCTCACAGATATTGGCCTGTTCGTGAACTAATTCAAACATTTCGGTGGAATCCCAACTTAACATAGTGAGTGAGTGCACAGGAAATCCTCAAGTGTTTCCCCCTGTAGTGAAACTATGCGCCTGCCTGATGACTACGTTATCATCCACCCAGCTATTCCCCAATCATGTGGTTGTTGGCTTCCAGTCAAACCGAATCTGTTTGAGTACCAATAGTATAGTACTTGAAGTGACTACCTACATGATGTCCTCAACCCAGTGAACTGGACACCACGTTATCCATGGTAAGACTGTTTGACAGACTTTCTGGCTTCTGATAAGTTGCAGTTGCTGCAGAAAATGTACAAATGACAGCTTTATCAGACCTTTGTATCCTGTGAGAATTACTTACGCCCCATACTTACGTAATCATTTTCCAAATCGGTTGACTAGGTCCAGAGATTTCCACAACGTCACAAACTTTACTTCGTTCATTTAAATAGAAAGGTCACACATGAGAGACGACGGCAGATAGAAGAGTATGGAAGGAGAAAACATATTAACGACCCCAAATAAAATTGGGATAAGGGTAGGGGGATGATGATGATGAGAAATGGCCACACATACATATAGCGGATAAATAGTATTTTGACAATTCTATATTGCCCACGCAGACGAAGTCGCGGGCAACAGCTAGTATATTATAAAGTAGGTAAGTAATATAAATATACTAATTTTATAAAGCTGAGTTTGTTTGTTTGTTTGCTTGAACGCGCTAATCTCAGGAAATACTGGACCGATTTGAAAAAAATATTTCAGTGTTACATAGCCCATTTATCGAGGAAGGCTACTTTTTATCCGGGTTCGTCCAGAGGTTCCCACGGAATGCGGGTAAAACCGCCGTCAGAAGCTAGTCATCATCATCCTCCGAGCCTTTTTCCCAACTATGTTGGGGTCGGCTTCCAGTCTAACTGGATTCAGCTGAGTACCAGTGCTTTGCAAGGAGCGACTGCCTATCGGACCTCCTCAACCCAGTTACCCGGGCAACCCAATACCCCTTGGTTAGATTGGTAGAAGCTAGTCTTATATAATTTTTTATTATTATTATTTACCTCTTGTGTAAGAAGAGTCCAATCTTCTTGGCTAAGTCCGAGTCTCACATCAGCTACATCACCTTCCAGTGGAACTAATTTCTCCAGAAAGTTCGGTTTCTTTTCGCGAAGGAAGTCGTAAACCTGTTGGAAAAGACGGAATAATTAGGCTCAGTAATGGGTCGACCGACAGGTATCTGTGGAGATCTAAGGGGGAGGCCTATGTTCAGCAGTGGACGTCCTATGGCTGAGATGATGATAATGATATAACAATAAGATTGGGTAGCCTTAAAGCAAAACCTAAATAAATATGCAAAGTATAAGGTGGTAAACGTTTTTTGTGACGTGGGCCGTAACAAAAAACATGTCAGTAGTCAGTACCATCCGTACGCGATGTCGCCGACAAAATGCAAGAGAAACGGCTGCGATGGTACGAAAATGTAAAAAGGAGTGACACCTGAGGACATTGGCAGTGTGAATGTGATACTCAATCTCAATATACCCGGTCAAAGGCGCAAAGGCAGGCCGAAACCGTGGTGGTTGAGTGTCGTAATGAATGACATGAAAATCTGCGAACTCGAAGAGGAAGATGTCTATTCAGGAGGATAGAGTGAAGTGGAAGAAGGAAGATACGGAAAGCCGACCCCGTCACAAGACGGGATAAACGCTAAGAATTACCGTAAAAAAATATATTTTTCATTGAAGTGAAAGCCCTTTTTTATGGTAAATCATCAAATGACAGACTCTTTCTGTCTAAAACCCATGTTTTTTTAGTAGGCGTTTTATGGACCAGGGTCGCGGTAACTCTTTCGAACAATCCCGCGGCCCCAGCAGGCCTTGGCCCTGCTGGGCCCCACTGGGTTTGCTGACATCTCCCTGAGGAGCCCGTGGAACAACGCGCGCAGCTGACACTGGTCTGTTGTCTATGCAGACGGTGGAACGATGAGCCACCCGAACTCACCGCCCACAGACCGACGCCTACGGTGGCCGGGAGTCGTCTCTTGACCCTTGGCGCCCGTGGTGTCTTCCTGGTCCACTACAGCGGCTGGGATGAGAGTTGCTACTCGCAGTCGCTCCGCCGTCTCCTTCTCGAGCTAGGGCATGCAATACCGGTTTACCGGTTTCGGTTTTACCGGTAAAACCGCCCATTTTCGGGATTTTTAAATTACCGGTAAAAATAAAATGTTACCGGTAATTTACCGGTTTTTACGTTTTTGTGATAAAATATATCAATTGTTCATTTAACATCAAATCTTTATTATATAGCCTGAATATAATGTAATATTGCATACATTACATATTCTAAGAGTGTTAAAGTTGCTGTTTTTTAGGAAAGTAAACTTGTGTCTCCTTAACTAGCTCTAGGTTAGATACAAATCTTCATTCTCATTTTATTTTATAATATCTAAATAAATTTTATTCATTCGGTTATTCCGATTTCCCTCATAGCTGTCAGCTCATATTAGGTAAAAATGTAGCTTATGCTTATTTTACCTACTCTATGATCTTGCTGAGCAAGGGCTTTTACTTCACCACCATGCGGACAGCTCTAAGGACACGGTGGAGCACACAGTCTAGGTGTGCACTGCCTGGGAAGGGTACCGCCATATCGTCGTCGAGGCAATAAGCAGCGGCGACCTCTCGCGTCCAGTCGTGGTTCAGGCCATGGTCCTGAGTGAATTGGAAGCCGTCGCCTCCTTCTGCGAAGCAGTCATGCTCGAGAAGGAGACGGCGGAGTGACTGCGAGATCGCACCTCTCAGCTCAACCGCTGTAGAGGATCAGACACCACGGGCGCTGAGTGTCGAGAGACGACACCCGGCCACCGTAGGCGTCGGTCTGTGGACGGTGAGTTCGGGTGGCTCATCGTTCCTCCGTCTGCATAGATAACAGACCCGTGTTGGCTTCGCGCGTTGTAAAGGCGGGTCTACGCTAGACGAACCGAGCACGAGCGAAGTACAAGCGGAGCCGTTCTCGGCTTCATCGTTCGCGGCGTCAAGTGTGGACGCACAACGAACCTACAACGATCACTATTAGCAAATCCCTTTGACAACAGGCGGAACGCAGCCGAGCACGAAGTGCTCGCAGCGCGCTCGTTAGAGGCTTGTAAGTTGGTCCACACTAGACGAATTGTGTTCGGCTCGTGCTCGGCTCTCCTAGCGTAGACGCAGCTTTACACATTGTTCGAAAGAGTTACCCCGACCCTGGTGAAAATGCCTAGGATTTACTTTAATGAAAAAAAAAAAATCCCAGTAATTCGTAGCGTTTATCCCGTCTTGTGACGGGGTCCGCTTTCCGTATCTTCTTCTTCCATTTCACTCAGATGTTCTTTCCAGGAGATCTTCCTCTTCGAGGTCGCAGATTTTCATGTCATTCATTACGACACTCAACCACCACAGTTTCGGCCAGCCTCTGCGCCTTTGACCGGGTATATCGAGATTGAGTACATAACATTGGCGATGTATTCAGGTGGTCTCCTTTTTACATGTCCATACCATCGCAGCCGTTTCTCTTGCATTTTGTCGACGACATCGCAGACGGATGGTACTGACATGTTTTTTTGTTACGGCCCACGTCACAAAAAATGGTTACCACCTTATACCCTGTATTTTTATTTATTTTTTTGCTTTTAGACTACCCAATCTTATTGTTATAATATCACATTTTTAAAATTACAAAAATTACCGTTTTACCGGTTTACCGGTAAAAATATTTTTATTACCGAATTTTTACCGGTAATTTTTATTTTACCGGAATTGCATGCCCTATCTCGAGCATGACGCGAAAGGTCGCCGCTGCTTATTGCCTCGACGACAACACGGCGGTACCCTTCCCAGGCAGTGCACACCTGGACTGTGTGCTCCACCGTGTCCTCAGACCTGTCCGCATGGTGGTGAAGTAAAAGCCCTTGCTCAGTATTAGCTCAGTATTAGCTACATTTGTACCTAGTATGAGCTGACAGCTATGAGGAAAAACAGAATAACCGAATGAATACAATTTATTTAGATTTTATAAATTAAGATGAGAAAGAAGATTTGTATCTAACCTAGAGATAGTTAAGGACACACAAGTTTACTTTCCTAAAAAACAGCAACTTTAACACTCTTACAATACGTAATGTACGCAACATTACATTATATTCAGGCTACATAACAAAGATTTGACGTTAAATGAACAATTGCTATATTTTATCAGAAAAACGTAAAAACCGGTAAATTACCGGTTTCATATTATTTTTACCGGTAATTTAAAACTCGCAAAAATGGGCGATTTACCGGTAAAAACGAAACCGGTTAACCGGTATTGCATGCCCTATTCTGACCCCCTTACCAAAGATGTAAAACTTCTTAATATATTGCACTTACGGGATCTTTTAGTAAATAATCGAGTCTCTCCTGAATCGTCTTTCCTTTCTTTGGCCTCAGCAGCACAAACATCTTCTTCAAGTTGCATGATCTGAAAGAATATAAAGATTTGTAACACCAAACCGTTTCATCCCGTTGTTATTCAGCGAGCATCGTACATCATTCATTATCATGGTTTTCTGGATTTCCCACTACAGGGCACAGGCCTCTTCTCATACACAGAAGGATTGAGGATTGAGGAGGAGCGTTAATCACACGCTTTCTTAAGGCACATTGGTGATTTTAGACTAAAAGTCCAGGTTTCCTCAAGATGTTAAAATTCTCCTTTACTCAGTCATTGGCGTCCAAGATATACTCTATTTCAACAGGTATCATAAAGGGGGTTTGAAAGGAAACAGAAAGAAGAAATTCTATTTAAAACACAAAGCCATACAAATGCCATAGACTGGCTTTGGGTAAACGTAGTGTAGGTCGTCTTGCTGCGCGGTGGACCGACGATTTGAAGAAGATGGTGGGCAGTGGATGGAAGCGGGCTGCCCATGACCGGGATGTTTGGGGGAGGCCTACTCATAACAATGGGCGATAATTGGCTGATATGATAGTCTAGCTTTATCCTGATGCAGAAACTAGGCAGTATCTTAAGAACGAACTAATCTCCTAGTTCGTAACAAATGAAGGTGCATTAATATCCCATTTACTTAATTAACTCTTACCTCAGTAGTTTCTCTATAATCTGCTTGCCGAGGAAGCCGGAGCCGCCCGTCACGAACGCGGTGGCGCCACTGTAGAACTGCTGAACATCCGAGTCCCCTCGATCTATCACTTCATTCATAGGTATCTGATGCTTCAGAGCCTCAACCAATTTTTCTTGGGCCCGGTCCATTGCAACGGGGTGGATTTCTGATTAAAAGAAATACAATACATTTCTGGTTTTGCCACGGCTACTGTTGTTCTAGAAGATCAGCCAGCTGCGCAGGACATATTATAGTGCACAAGCATTTGCTTGGACACAGGTGCACTCACTATTCCTTCACTCTCACAGCGCGATAGGACGACAATCCGACACCACCGGAGAGAGATCACAAGCAGGACCGGCTTTTTTTAATGACTACTCCATATTTTTATATTAAAATTAATAAAAATTATTATTTAGACCAGTGGTTCTTAACCGGTGGTCCGCGGACCACTGGTGGTCCCTGGAGGCATTCCAAGTGGTCCGCGAAGCTTAGCTTCGCGACGTTGCTTTACGTTATCTAACTTTATTTTTATTGACTTATCTATGCGAGCGGGGGTTTTCGCATGGACGTATATCGGGTGTGTCATACCTAGTCCCCCCATTCATGAAAATGTATGTTTGGGCTACATTTTACGTAATTTTGGTTTTAAGTCTTAAATAAATAATAATTAAAATTTCGAGCTCGCTTCGCTCGCGTATTCAGAAACTGTATGCGCTTAATTTGGATTAGTCAACAAACAAAAAATTAAGTACGTTTGGGCTTTTTACGTAATATTTGGTTTAAGTCTGATAAAAATTTCGCGCTCGCTTCGCTCGCGTATTCAGAAACTATATTATGGCCCTTATTTTTGCATTTGTCAACAAACAAAACGTTAAGTACGTTTGGGTTAAATTTTACGTATTTTAAGTCCGATAAAAATTTCGCGCTCGCGCATTTGGAAACTACATAGGCAAGTTTTTCTTTGTTTGTTGCTTACCTACACAACTGCCGACATGCGTTTAGCAGAGTGCTAATTTAGGTAAACCGATGAGGTGGTCCCCGGCAAGACAAACTTTAGTTAAAGTGGTCCCTCATGACTAAAAGGTTAGGTACCACTGATTTAGACCAAGAAGTTATTTTCTCAGGTCTAGATAATTTTATTAAGAATTTAGAAGAAAAATGCATTATTATTATTATTTACCTTTATGATTTATACGTTGAAATAAACACCAGGATTTTTCACAGGGAGCAAAGTTAATCCTAAGAATAGTTGTTGTCTAATGACCGACTTATGGTATTTACGTATGTGTGATGGAAATTGTATAGCAGTCCGTATTAATTATCATTATTAAATTAATTCAGGGTCTCATTTACTTCGTCAAATGTCAAATCCGATCGGAACTAGGTACCTAAGTATATATTTTTTCCAAAAGTGCAAGTTTTTTTCCTCGCGGGTTAAAACCTAATTATTAGATAGATATTTAAATGTGATTTAGTCGCGTATTTTCGGTAAATTAGGACATTCAACTATTTTCAAACGAATTCAAAATGGTCGTGTTATATCCAAGTTTTGGCTATTTTCAATTCTTGGCAAAATTACGTAATTCATAGTGAGAGCACTGATAAAAAACAAATTCTATACATACGATACGTCATATCGAAATGTACAGTTTTATATTATATACGGAACCCGGTGATTTACAAGTCATAAAAAAAAACAATGGAGTTTGTTTTCGTGAAAAAATTTTCTGTCCAATGATTTTTAACGGATCACCAAAAATAAACCGAGTTCTCCCTTTTGGCCTTCCCTTCGATTAAAAAAACAACTTTTAACTTGTTTGTTCATTACGTCAAAAACAGGAAAACCCTTCACACGAGTTTCGGGAATTTTGACAATCTTCTTAATTTTCTTTTTATTTTTTTTTTTTTTCAAATAAAATTGTAGTTTTTTAAACAGTCCTTTTTAAAACTCAACTTATATAAAAAATTGAGAGAAAATTAACATCCGACTGAAAAAAGTGTCTACGTATATTAAAGGGTCTACTTTGCAGTTTTAACAGCAATCAGTTTTCGTATTTAAAACCTAAAATTTAAGTTAAAAAACCATGGATCCAGCTCAAGAATTTGAGGCTAAAATGCTTTTGAGACAGCAACCAATGAACGATGTGATAGACAGAGGTGATTCGGTAGTTCAGAAGTTCTACCGGGGGGCTACCGTGTTCGTGACAGGCGGCTCCGGCTTCCTCGGCAAGCAGCTCGTAGAGAAACTTTTCAGGTGAGAGATAGACAAAATTTCCGAGTATTTTTACAAGTCTAGAAGCACTTTTGTCACTCCAAAATTAGATACAGGTCTAGCAAAAAAGATGGATGGATTGCCTGAAAGATGACATGAATAGGAAGGGAGTGAGTGTCAGTATGATGAGTGACAGGGCAAAATGGAAGCGGAAGACATATTGCGCCGACCCCAAATAAAATTGGGAATAGGGCAGGAGGAAGAAGAAAGACGTAGGACCATTTTAATTACATACAAACAGCCCCGGATCTAGGGGGGGGCAAGCCGGGGCCCATGCCCCGGGCGGCAAATTCAGGGGGCGGCAAAATCAAGCGGCTGCCTGATTTTAAATCCTACATCACAGATTACCATAATAGTTACCTACAGAGCCGTCATAACCTATGGTGCAGGGTGTGCGAATAACCCGGGCGCCTCGGTCTCAGGGGGCGCCACGGGACGCCCCACCACCAGAAAATTTCGATGAAATTACACCCGTTTGATAAGGAAGTTCCATTGTATCATGATACTGACAAGCAAAGTTTCAAAAAAAGTCGCCTTCGCTATGTTTAATTGATAATTTTGATTATTTTTCATAACATCCTCCAACTAAGTGAAAAAATTCTCGCTCGCTACGCTCGCGGTTAAATTACCGTTTCTGTACTGTTTTTCTGATGGTTTATTATTTTTACGCACCCAATCAACGAACACAAATAGCACTCGCTCTAATCACGGTTTCTTTTTATTTGTACATGATTCCCAGTTTAATTTGTGAGTCTTCAAACAAATAACTTAAAAAAGTTCGCGCTCGCTCCGCTCGCGGCTACTTGTTGCTTGACAATGTAGGTACTTTTGTGTCGTAGACTCAAAAAATTTCGCAGAGAAGAAGAGTAAGAAAGTAACTTCTAGTTTCTATTTATGGTACTACTTTAAGTCCCAAAATTTTAATTCATAGGCGCCAACACCAACAAAGAGCTATCTACGATTGGGCTACATTTTAGGTAATTTTTGCTTTGACTTGTTAACTATAAAAAAAAAATTCGCGCTCGCTTCGCTCGCGCAATCGGTAACTACATATTATGTCTCTGTTTTTCGTATGGGTTTGAATTGCAGTTGGGGGCGCCGTAGAAATCTCGCCCAGGGCGCTAGTAGAGTTAAAGCCGGCACTGTCTGTCTCGACTTCATAACTTAAACCTGGCGAACAGTTTAAGCCTACAATGATTTGGACACATTTTTTTTAAGTCCTTTACCTACCAAAAAAGTGACTTTCGTTGGTGAAAATAAACATAAGTACGTAAGTAGGCGGGGCGGCATTTTTCAGTTTTTGCCCCGCCTAAAAAAATTGAAGATCCGGGGCTGCATACAAATTAGAGACCATATTTCTAGCACAAGCTCCTACCCATGTTCCACGGGAATAATGACTTACTGTTTCTTAATGATTTCGATGTTCTTACATTATCATCATTACACAGCACACCCCTATGTAATACTGAACAATTGAACTTATTATCATTAAAACGTGACTCTAATTATTTACAACATTAATCTAATTAATTATTCACATTAACTTTAGATGTTAAGGCAAAACTTTGGGCGTAACAGTATATTTGTTCCTCCCTCACGTGCAAACGGCTGATTAGATTTTAATGAAACTTGGTAATAATACAGCTTATACCTACACCAGAAAAGAATATAGGCTACTTTTTATCCGAGTACAGAAAGTACCTAGTTCCGTCAGGAAGAGCATTAAACTGATGTGGGCTAGTTTTTAAAATGCATAATGAATTGTAAATTAGGTCTACCTATATGCAACGTAAATGGCTACTCAATAACTATAAAAAAAAACCAGGGAACTCGATTCTCCTAAGTTAATAATGTCAAAATTGAATAGAAATCGAATCGCAATATGATCGCAATAGCAGTTTTAACCATATCGGGCATTCTGCTACTAATATAAGACCAATCGTATTCCAACGACATTCGATTGGTTTGCGATTGGTCTGCTATTTTGGTGATTTTTGTCTATACGGTAGTTTGCTCTACAATCATATTAGAATCGTTAATCATTTGCAGACAAAATGATTAAATTAGGAGAATCAGGCCCCAGTATTCTGAATATTCACACTTATTGTCCTAATGCACTCATTGTCCTTATGCCTTTGTGAATTTATTCGGCAATTTTATTCGGGGTCGGCGCAGCATGTTTTCTCCTTCCATACTCTTCTATCTGCCGTCATCTCACAAGTAACATTCTTTCTTACCATATCTACTTTCACACAATCCATCCATCGTTTCTTTGGTTGTCCCTTTCCACCATATTATCTATCTACGTTCATACTCAAAATCGTCCTCAAAACATGGTTATTATTCCGAATTTTGCTGCAAATAAAATATTTTTTAAAAGAAATAAAATGTTTTTGAAAATAAATTGTTTTAAAAAAAGGATAACAGTACCTATTAGATACTAGCTGTTTTCCCTCGATTTCACCCGCGTCCCGAGGGAACTTCTTCTCTTATCGGGTAGAAATATAGCCTATAGTAGCCTGGTAGGTATTCGGGGAAAGTGTAGCTTTCTAAAAGTGGAAGAATTTTTCAAAATGGATCAGTAATTTCGGAGCCTCTAGAGCAATTAACATCAGCCTTTTTTATCGTCCCACTGCTGGGCTGCAGCCTCCTCTCACCCAGAGAAGGATTGAGCGTTAATCACCACGCTTGCACAATGCGGGTTGCTGATTTCAGACTTCCAGGTTTTCTCGAGATGTTTTCCTTTACCTTTAATCAGTCATTGGTGTCCAAGATATAGAGTTCATACAAACTTAGAAAAGTGCGTTGGTACTTGCATGACCTGGAATCGAAACCACACATTGAGAGACTGATGCTTTACCCACAATAAAGTTAAAACAAACAAAAAATACTTTTATTTTGTTATATAACTATATATATACATAAATACTTAATATTCCTATGACCTTTTAATTAGAATTTTGACTATGAATGTCCTACCAATGACGCTTTTGTTTATATTAAAATAAATTAATATTCAACTCACGTGTCGGAATATTTTAACAGGGTTGTTGGTTATGTTTGAACGATAATTTATGCAAAATAAATAAAACAATACATATGGAACATTATTCTGGACGCTGATGACAGCCAAAATACAAAATATAATATATGTACGAAAGAGAAGCCGGGTGACGGAATGTTCATAACGTTTTACCAACCATATTTTTTTTTATGCGCTGAGTGTTGTGTTACAGCCTTTTTTTATCGTCCCACTGCTGGGCTGCGGCCTTCTCTCACATGGAGAAGGATTGAGCATTAATCACCACGCTTGCTCAAGGCGGGTTGGTGATTTCAGACTTAATAGTCCAGGTTTACTCAAAATGTTTTCCTTCACCTTTTTATCAGCTATTGGTGTCTAAGATATACCTACTTAGAAAGTACATACAAACTTAGAAAAGTTGCATTGGCACTTGCCTGACCTAGAATAGAACCCACACCTTCATACTCGAGGGGTTGGTTCTTTACCCACTAGAGCACTACGACTACAACTACTTTGAGTAGTCAAAAATAAAAATCCCAAAGTTCTGTAATTACATATGAATACCTTAACGTTATAAATTTTATCAATGTACGTTGTTAAGTTATTAAATACTATATATTTTCGTTGGATATAAAATAAAATGATCTTCATTTTATGATGTTCATTATATTTTTTTTGTATCTAGGAAACTTTTCAAGAACTTTTGAATATTACAAGGTTTTCAGAAATATATAGAAGACTAGCTTCCGCCAGCGGCTTCGCCCGCGTGGTGTGTTGATAGAAAAGTAGCCTATGTGTTAATCCAGGGTATCACCTATCTACATACCAAATTTCAATCAAATCGGTCCAGCCGTTTTTGCGTGATTGAATAACAAACATAAGTCCATACATTCTCACAAACTTTCACATTTATAATATAAGTAGGATTAATCAATATTTTTTTCGCCGTCAAAAATTGTAGATACCTATAGATTTGACAAAAAAATTGTTTGAGATAAAAAAATATTGCTGTCAGCGTCTTAAGTTAACCGCAGCGGGGCCCAGCAGGGTCAAGGCCTGCCGGGGCTGCGGGATTGTTTGAAAGAGTTACCGCGGCGCTGGTACCTACATAAAAGGCCTACGACGAAACACGACGGTTTTTAGTCAGTAAGAGACACTCCTCCACCGCTGCTAACCCACAGCGGGAGGGGTCATATGATGATTTAGGACGTCATTAAAAAAATGCCCCTTAAGCTAGGGTATGACAAATGAACAGAAAGTTAAAAAAGACTTTACTTAGGTACTAAGTTCAGGTAATAATTAGAATAAATTAACTAGCAGTATTATGATTGTTTGCGGCTATTTACATGGGTACTAACCGGTCAATCAAGGGTATTAAAATGACAATTAATTACGATTATTGGAAATCCAAGCATTAATATGATTTAATCCTTAGGTACTCAACTACCTATTTTTTTTTTGGTCGCTGGGTAAAAAATGCTATTACGCATGCCCTTCCCGTCGGGGGACAAACGTTCCCTGTATACCCACTAAAAAAGCCCAGCGTCACTCCGACCTTGCCTGAGTGGAGGTGGTTTGGGAATCTATGGCGTCCAGTCCCCCACCGGCGTCTGCCCGCCTAACGGCAGGCCCCTTATACTTACTCAACTACTACTATTATAAATGCGAAAGTGCTAGAAAGAGACTCTAAGAATCTAGCATCCTTCTTGGTAGTCGCAATGAGCCACTGCTGTGCACAAGGTCTTGGATTCGATTCCTGAGGCAGGGCGAAATGGCTTTATTAGGCCAGAATCTAGAAGAATACCTCGACGAGCATGAAAATGTCAGTCCTGCTGGTCGGATTGTCGTTCCATCGGGCTATGAGAGTGAAGGAATAGTGAGTGCACCTGTGTCCAAGCAAATGCTTGTGCACTATAATGAGTCCTGCGCAGCTGACTGATCTCCTTAGAGAGAACAGCCGCCTTTACCGACTATCGATTGAGACGCTATTTTTATTAGATTTCATAAAGTGAGCTAACAATATATATTATCTTTATTATTTTGTGTCTCTAGGGCATGTAAACTGAAGAAAATGTTTCTTCTGCTGCGACCAAAGAAAGGGAAATCGATGCAAGAGAGATTGGAGTACATGCTACAAGATTCAGCATTTGACGTGGTGCGCGAAAAGCGTCCTCGCTTCGCAGACAAGATTGTGCCAGTCAATGGCGATGTGGCTGATGTTAGGCTTGGCCTTAGTGATGCGGATTGGGCCACAATCACAGCGGAGGTAAGTCATAACGGGGCATTGTTTGAAGGAGTTATCGTCTAATCAAGGGGTATCGGGTTGCCCGGATAACTGGGTTGAGGAGGTCAGATAGGCAGTCGCTTCTTGTAAAGCACTGGTACTCAGCTGAATCCGGTTAGACTGGAAGCCGACCCCAACATAGTTTGGGAAAAGGCTCGGAGGATGTTTGAAGGAGTTACCGCGGCCCTGGTACATAAAGGGCTCAAGAAGGAACATGACAGGTTTTAGTCAGTAAGAGTCTGAAAGTCTGAGTCTGTCATGTCTGAGTGATGTCAGTGGGTGTCACCCACAGTGGTATGTCCTTATGAAGGCTATATTGCATCGCTGCCACGTTGGTCCAGTAAGCGCATACCGCGACTACTGTGCACGGGGCTTGGGTACTACTCCCGAGAAGAGCCGCTTCGTGGGTTTTTGAAACTTTCTTTACATCACCATGCCTAAGAGAGCACATAACGCCGGCTAAATCCTACACAGTAGCAGTCGTTCTTACAAATCCAGATCAGAGGCCGTCAGGCGGATTTGAGAAATCTCAGACATTTGAACTTGTTAGGTTACTCACTCACTCAACTTGAGGATGACAGATTAAGATAAAAACTTTTATTCTCAGGTGGATATTGTGATTCACATGGCAGCTACCATACGGTTTGACGAGCCTCTGAATGTTGCCACGCTGACTAACGTCCGCGGGACCAGAGAGACGTTGGAACTAGCCAAGAAATGCAAGAAACTCAGGTGATACATATTTTTAGTTTATATTA
Source organism: Helicoverpa zea (assembly GCF_022581195.2). Taxonomy (NCBI): domain Eukaryota; kingdom Metazoa; phylum Arthropoda; class Insecta; order Lepidoptera; family Noctuidae; genus Helicoverpa; species Helicoverpa zea. Next base: position 3,031,548 of record NC_061479.1, read on the forward strand.
ATGGTGTTCAGGCTGGCGAAGATGTCCTATTTTTTCATATCAACGTAATTACACTTAGATATACCTCTATTAGCTAATCACCACGGTTCCACTCGCGTCCCTAGGGAACTAGGTACTTCCCACGGTTTTATAAAAAAACCTACGTTGTTTTTCAAGTTCCAGGTTTATAATGAAATTTCTCTAACTAGATAGTCTATATTTACATTTAATTTCATTTACATCGGTACTGTAGTTTTGCGGGGAAGCGCAATAAATAATTACTTTCGTTTCGCTCGGCAACTATTAACTCTTAAGGATTTTGACAACAGAACAACACATGAATAACTTTTTATACGGGTACGCTAAGTACCTAGTTAGCTAGCAAATAACTAAAGCCTTATGTTCCAGGAACTACGTCTACGTCTCCACAGCATACAGCCAGGCGACTGAGGAGAGGATAGGCAAGGATGTGCTGGAGCAGTTCTATCCATGTCCCGTGGCTCCTAACGTCATGATAGCCATGGCTGAGCGGATGGATGTGACCAGACTTAATGGCATTACTCCGGAGTAAGCTTATTTCTATTCTAAAATTATAAAGAGGTGTAAGTTTGTATGTAGGAAGCAATCTTTGGAACCGCTGGTCAGATTTTCCAAAATTCTTCCACTGATTGAGCTACAATGTTCCTGAGTGCCGTGTTCCGGGATTGCCTATTTTATCCCCAGCAACATACAACCCAGTTACCGGCAATGATGCTCTTTGGTGAGACTGATTGTGAGACATTTTGGTTCTATAAGTAACGACTGACAAAGATATTTAAATGCCAACTAGGAACCAGCAATTAATGCTCTCCGAAACACTAAGGGACTCGTCACGACAAGATGGTCAACCATCCACGGAACGAACGCGCCAAGTGTTGCTTAACCTGATGATCTGTCGGCTGATATTTAGTTTTTATTCCTCCCTTCATTATTCCTCTGTATAAGAAGAGACCAGAACTGCAAAATGAAAAAGATATCGATTTTGATAAAATAAGAAAGTAGGTACATAGTTTTGAAAATCCAAACTGCTTCAGGTTGACCAAAGGATGGCCGAACACATATGCCTTCACGAAAGCCATTGCTGAGGAGATGGTGAGGATCTATGCTGCCGACCTCCCCGTCTGCGTTGTCAGACCACCTATAGGTAAGACGTTGTGTAACAGGCAGCTTCCGAAAATCTGTTAACACTCGTAGTTACAATCATGCCTAAGTAACTGAAAATAATAAAATACTTTTTTATATTAGACCCAATCAGAACATATCCTAGGACTTTCAGACATCATTTTGTAGTTCATTTATTTATTTCCCAACATATTATTTACATTTTTAAATATTAAATCTATACATATAATAAATCTGTAGAAAAGTAATTTTTGTACATTGAAGAAATTGACAAAAAAAATAGCCAGCATGTTAAAGGATAACTAACAGAACCCATTTCCATCATTTTTGTCATTTTTGTCTGTTTGTCTGTTTATCTGTTTGTCTGTTTGTCTGTTTATCTGTTTGTTTGTTCGCGATTCACGTAAAATCTACGAATTAAATGCAGACAATGCTTATATACAAAAATTCTACGTAACTTGGGGTATTACTTAGTTTTTGTTTCATCGAAATCGATTCACTCTATCAAAAGATATGATTAATGTTGTGAATTCAAGATGTAAAATATTACGACAAGCAATCTATTTGTCAAAACTGTACATTTGAATGTTGTACTTATATTAGTTGATCGGCCTTTTATTAATCTTTACACAGAAAATCACACCTTTATAAGTAACTTCGGAAGAAAAAAAAAATATGAAAATTTTGTTTAGCCAAGGTTAAAGTAGCTCCATCTGTGGTAAATAAAATACAACAAATTTGTCAAAGGAGCGAGGTGGTAAATGACAATATTACCATACATTCTTTATAGAGGATTATTATTTCAACAGATGGAGTTGTGTATTTTCCGTAATTCACCATATTTTAACACGTAGTGTAATTTTTCGATAGAGTTTCAATAGTGTTTGTCAGTTTGCCGTGCCACATCAAAATCCAACTATAATTATTACCTTGATGAAAAGAAAATTAATAGTTCTCAGCCAAATTTAAAACGGTGCCATCTAAATTATTTTTTGAACATTATGTCAAAAATGATGACTTTAGTGGAACAATTAATTATCATTTAAAGTTACAGATGGAGTTCATATCAGGATCTTTTCATAAACATAGTTTAGCTTATCTTCCACTAATGTGGTGGCCTTAAAACAAATTACTTTGAGTGAGTAGTATTAAGTAGACCTTAATTATTTTTTCTGATGCAAAATATGTAAACTTAATCCTAGAAGAAATGAGGATCTATCTCTCGCAAGCGCTGCTAAGCGTGAGGTAGGTAATGTAGGATTCTGTAGCTTTAAAAACAAGCCCAGATACAAAGTGCAGATAAGAAATGGGAGCTCTCTCTATTTAATACCATACACACGTAAAATGCTTTATGCGTCTGAAAACGTACAAATTACGCGCCGCATACCAGAGACATGCTCACTTTCAACTTCTGATCGCAAATACACTGTTCACGATTACGAACAGTCTCAGTAAGACCCGAGTCTAAAAACCCTAAAAAACACCTTTTATATAAAACTACCTTTGATGTCATTTAATCACAAAGACAGAATTGTTCTCTGTTGCAAATCCTATCCACCTATATCCTATCCTAATCCAGAATGCATTGCAGGTGTGCATTGCACAAAAACCAATGGTATCCTATTCGAGAAGTCAAAAGAGTTGACCTGCCAACGTCAGCTTCTGCGCTAAGCAAGTGTTCTTAATAGTACCATCAGAATTACATTCATCGTTGAATGAGGTGAATAAATTTTCAGAAACCACAATAACAGTAGGAGCCAAAGCGTATGATCGCTTCATAAAGCTCTGATTGGCCCCAGGTGACCAAGTCAGGTCTGATTTGTTCGTTCATCAAATCTTTGAAAGTGTTTCAATGGATACTTACTGTCGTCCTGTTTACGTGTGACACAAAATATGGTATATAAACGTCCTCCGCAAGAGCGAAATTTTCCCGGTGTGCGGTAGTGACGCACAGTATACAACACTTATGTTTCTTTTGATTTGCTGGCTCCACCAAGAAATGATAAATTGCGAGCGTACATTCTGAAAATCTTGGCAAAACTGCAGGTTTCAAGTACGAACACATGAAGTGGACTCTCACAGATACGTACATTTTGCCGTTATTCGTGAACTAATGCAAACATTTCGGTGGAGTCCCGGCTTAGGCCTCCCCCACATTAGGCGTGCGCGATCCTCGGGCGTGTGAGTAGCGCGGGCGCCGCGCGTGCGTCGCGAGCGCGTTGCGTGAGCGTCGCGTCTTGCTGCCCTGCGGCATTCGTAGCGCGCTCGCGGCGCGCACGCGCCGCTCTCCTTGACGTTTAACTGCTAAGGCGTTAAGCGGGCGGCGGGGATAGCGGGCGAAGGGGTAAGAACGCAACTCGAGCGCCGCGTGCTCGCCGCGAGCGCGTCGCTTGCACTCTTCACACATGCCGCAGGGCAGCAAAACGCGACGTTCACGCAGCGCGCTCGCGACGCCCGCGCTACTCACACGCCCGAGGATCGCGCACGCCTAATGTGGGGTCAGCCTTACCATAGTGAGTAAGTGAAACTATCCTACCCTATGCGCCTGCTGATGATCATGACTCATGTCGTCATTCATCCAGCTATTCCCCAACTATGTTGGTGTTGGCTTCCAGTCACCGAATCTGTTTGAGTACCAATATTTTGCTTGGAGCGACTACCTATCTACCTATCTTCAATCCAGTCAACTACACAAGACGATATCCATGGTAAGACTGACAGACTTTCTGGCTTCTGATTAGTCGCAGCAGCTGCAGAAAATGTACAAATGACAGCTTTGTCAGACTCAAAGCATGTAGACATAGATTACAGCTGTTTCCTGTGAAAATTACTTACGCACCATACGTAATAATTTTCCAAATTGGCTAAACAACGTCACAAACTTTACTTCTTTTGTTTAGGTAAATGGTCACATCCACAACACAACCTTGATCAATGAATCTTTGCGACTGCTAAGTGCTAATCCTAATTATACTGTCACGTGAAAGAATGCACCTACGGGATAAGTAGTATTTTGACGATTCTATATTGCCCACGCAGACGAAGTTGCGGGCAACAGCTAGTTATAAAAATAAAAAACATTTAAAAATATAAAAAATAGATGGCCACCAATATCGGGCACAGGGTCCAAGGTACCGGTGGTTAGGGTCCCAGAGACAGAAACCTTCTCACAATACGCGCCGTATCAAGGAGTACTGCCTTCTGAATCAGTCCCTTGATCCAGCCGCCTAACGAGAGCCTCCTGAGGTGTTGGTCGAGGCTCTTGGCTATTAGACCATTGGCCGTAACGACAATCGGCACAATGACAGCCGTGTCGACATTTCACATGGCGACAACCTCGTGCGCTAAGTCAGACATCATTATTATTATCTCCCTAATAAAATTGACTAGGTTTGCTAATTTGTGTAAACGGCCTAATCACAGATATCGACTTATTATATTGTCAACATTTATCTCGGATTCATTTAGCGAATATCTTATAATGTGCACATGTTTGCTTGTTGGTTACGCTTTAGCGTTAAAACTGCTGAATAAGATCAAAAATCTTGAGTCTGAAGTTGCAGAAGCCGACTCCACCATATTCGATTTGTCCGAAAATTAAGAGATTTTAAAGGAATGATAAAAAATATACCTTTTCAGTTGTAGGCGGTTACCGAGAGCCGATGCCAGGCTGGTTAGACATGAGCAGCGTCATGGGACCCAGTGGGGTAAGGGATTTTATCTTGGCAAAAAAATTATCTTAAAAGGAAAGCGGAGAGCAGAAGTTTTTAATTACATACCTAACCAACAAAATTTTTGTTCAACAATTCTACGTCCACTAAGTAGTACCTAGGTATTCCTGAACGGAGCAACAATTCTATTCTCCATTCTGCTTCGGTTTGGAGGATAGGGGTAACTGAAAGCCTGAATTATTAAGACAAAGCTTTTTATCGGTCTGCGAGAAGTAGCTTGCGGGTGAAACCCACGTAAACACAAAACTGCTGATATCTACATAAATAGAAAAAATAGGTAGGAAAACTTATTTGATGATGTGTCTACTTACCTACTATGTTTTATAATTTCACTTCTATTGAAATAAGCCTTTGTGATCATCATTGCCACCAATCAGGGTTGTAGGCTGGTCGTCCCGCCATTTTTTCCGAAGCCTTGCCCGTCTGCGATGGCCGAAAGATCGAAAGATGTGGAGACGAATTAGGGGGCCTTCAACCAGCAGTGAGACGGTTCAAGTTAGGAAGGAGAAAGAATTTAATGATCATCATATTTCCAGATATTAGTAGGAGTAGCCTTGGGAATTCTACACGTATTCTTCGTAGATATCCACAAGGGGTTAGCTCTAACACCTGTAGATTTGGTGAACAATGCCATTATAACTGCAGCCTGGGACTCCATGGACAGAAGGAAGATTACCAATGACGTGCCAATTTATACTGTGACGGATAAGGAAATGTTTATTAAGTGGGGTGAGTTTCACGTCATTGTTGCCCGGGTAACTGGGTTGAGGAGGTCAGATATGCAGTCGCTTCTTGTAAAGCACTGGTACTCAGCTGAATCCGGTTAGACTGGAAGCCGACACCCCAACATGATTGAAAAAGGCTCGGAGGATGATGAGTTTCTCGTCATATAAAAGTCTCTATAGACCCGGGTTTAAAAACTTGAGGACCCAGTAGGTCATACAAATAAATTGGCTCCCAAATTTATTGTGGGCCACGGTGGCTGTTCTTTCTAAAAAGATCAGCCAGCCTGCGCAGGACATATCAGGTGCAGTGCTCTCCGACTCACGGGTGCTTTGTGAAGTTTCCACTATATATATAAGTTCACACTATAAAACTTGCTGACTAATACTCTTGTATCATACAAACTAAATTCTTTGGAAGTACTTAGTAGATAATGCCGGAAAACATAAATCTAATCTCAATATCACATTGAGCGATCAAGTTTGGATTGCCTGCGAATACACTAATTTTGTTCGTACTTAAAACCGTTCATTTTTTTTCTTTTTCAGAACTCGCTCGCGACGTGATGAACAATTCAAGACAACTGGCCTCTGTTAAAGCAGTCTGGTACTGCTACTTGATAGAAACAAGCAACAAACTGAAATACTTTCTCCTGACATGGTTAATACATTACATACCCGCGTACCTGCTCGATGGAGTCTGTGCGGTATTGCCTTTTAGAGCCAAGGGAATACCACCGTAAGTATAGCTTTTTAACCGACTTAAAAAAGGAGATCCTCATTTTGGCTTGTTATGTGTGTATGTATGTAGATATTTTTGTTTCATCTGCCTAGTCTTTTCCCAACTACGTTGATGTAGCCTTAGTCTAACCGCATGCAGCTGAGTACCAGTGTGCCCAATGGAACGACTGCCTATTTGACCTCCTCAAACAGTGATACCCTTGGTGAGGCTGGTTGTCAGACTTTGTGGCTTCTGACTACATCTATTACAGCCTTTCTGTCGTCCCACTGCTGGGCTGCGGCCTCCTCTCACACGGAGAAGGATTGAGCGTTAATCGCGACGCTTGCTCAATGCGGGTTGGTGATTTCAGACTATATAGTCCAGTTCCGCGCGATACTTTTTATCAGCCATTGGTGTCTAAGATACACGTAGAAAGTACATTACAAACTTAGAAAAGTTATATTGGTACTTGCTTGACCTGGAAGCGAACTCGCACATTCATACATGAGAGGTTGGTGCTTTACCCACTAGGCCACCACGACTACTGACTACATGACCAATACTTTCTCAACCGACTCCCAAAAAAGAAGATTCTCAATTCGGATTTTTCCATTTTTCAGGTTTGTCTCAATATACACAAAAATCGACAAACTATCATTCATCTACAGATATTTTCTATCCAACTCTTGGCAATTTGGTAACGAAAACCTCAAATCTATGATGGATAGCATGTCCGATACCGACAAGGCAATATTCAATTTTGACATGAAGAAAGTTTCTAAGCCAGATTTACTGAAAATCTGGCTTATTGGTGTAAGGAAATATATTCTAAAAGATGGCTTAAAAGGTAGTTCTGTTGCGGTAAAAAATCAGAAGCTATTTTACATAGCAAATTGCTTTATATTTGTGTTGTATTTCTATATTTGGTGGACGCTGTTTTCTGTATTTTGGGCGGTTTTTAAATATATGTTTTGATGTATTTTTTGTCGTTTTATTTGTTAATGATTTCTTTACTACTATTATAAAAAATGGAAGGTCTCGACTCACAGCCATTGCTGATTTTAGATTTAAAAACCAGAGTAAAAATAAGATGAGTATATATGTATTTATGAATATATATGTAGTTTTTCAGTTGTGCCAGCACCTATAACACAAGCTATTAAATAGCTTACCATAGGGCTTAAGGCGACGAATTGGTCAACAATAATTCCATAACCGGCACGCGCATCTAAGGCGCCAAAAGGGGTCGGAGCGTCTGAGCGGGGCGAGGATAACAATACGCGAGCTAGCTTATAACTAAAAGTCGTAAGCGACAAAATGGTTTTGTAATTTTATTATTTAGAAATGATAATTTGATAAAAATTCCTTCTACAATTTTAAAGAGTATGTATATACTCAACTACTAAAAAAGTTAAGAGGCTTAAATCGGTCCCGTTTGCCCATAATATGTGAATCTCTTTTTAAAAAGAGGTATGTTTGATATATTTTTCTCTGTTATAAAAGTTACCTAATCATGTTTTGAAGTCTAACAAAATAAGGTTTATATCATGAACTTTCAGGTAACCAAGTTGTATTTTGATCCGTTTTGTATTTACTGAGAAAAATTGAGATCCTTGGCGCCAAAAATTACAATTCGTCCTCTTACCAATTGTACCTATGTAAAAGATGTCCCGATATTTATACGTATAAGGTAACCTCAGACTCCTCAAAAGACTTTTAATTCAACTGACCAAATTCCGAGTGTAAAAAAGTGATTAAAAATACCTATACATTTAAAATGTATGAGCTAACCAGCCCATAATTTTCTTTTATATTCTTCTACTTATAAGTTCTACTGACAATTCTGACCTTTGTTGTCTGTGACGACGCGACTATTTTGTCGAGTTCATTCGCGCACGTGATGGCTTGACCTATTTAATAATGTTTTTCTGAAAGACATACTTAATTAACCTATAGAAAGTCGTTTAATTATTTCTGTTCATTGTTCTGATGGCACTATTTTCAAGTTTAACGTTAAACATTAAATGAATCAATTGTCGTGACACCTTTTCACACATGGTCGGTTAGCCCCATTGTAAGTTATTAATTAACTTGTGGTATGTGTGCTAACACAACTGATGATTGACTGAACCGGGAATCGACCGGGACCTCGGGTTCGGCAGTCAGGCATGGTGACCATTGCGCTATCAAGGTCGTAAAATTGTATATTTCAAAGGTAGAAATTAAAAGCAAAGATTAAACACAAAAAATAGACTTTATTTTGTACAAATACCTTATTATATAACATAACTATTTACATATCACTTTTCGTTCAAGAACAATTAAAAACTGACTGACAATCAGACTTTTACTTACATATACATTAACTTACAAATACATACATATATTTATTTAAATACATTTTAAATTTTGAATTTTATAACTATTTAGATTCCCACCAAATAAGTTTGCTCGTCTGAAGTCAGTCATTTGTCTCATGTCGCATTCCACGGAGGAAGGAAGGATAGCGGAGATGCCATAAGGAAGGTAGGTCAGGCGCCTTCTTGTAGGTCAAGCAACGTGCGGTAGGCGTGATCAGTTACTAGGACTAACGAGACGTTCGGGTTCCTTGTCAAATAAAAACCAATCGGTCAAAGATTGGTCTTGATTTATTGGTGGTTTTATTTTAAAAATAATGGGTGATTTCTATAGAAGACGTATGAGGATAACAATACGCGCGCTAGCTTATAACTAAAAGTCGTAAGCGACAAAATGGTTTTGTAATTTTATTATTTAGAAATGATAATTTGATAAAAATTCCTTCTACAATTTTAAAGAGTATGTATATACTCAACTACTAAAAAAGTTAAGAGGCTTAAATCGGTCCCGTTTGCCCATAATATGTGAATCTCTTTTTAAAAAGAGGTATGTTTGATATATTTTTCTCTGTTATAAAAGTTACCTAATCATGTTTCTACGTCTAACAAAATAAGGTTTATATCATGAACTTTCAGGTAACCAAGTTGTATTTTGATCCGTTTTGTATTTACTGAGAAAAATTGAGATCCTTGGCGCCAAAAATTCCATTTCGTCCTCTTAACAATTGTACCTATGTGAAAGATGTCCCGATATTTAAACAACGTATAAAGGTAACCTCAGACTCCTCAAAAGATTTTTAATTCAACAGTGATTAAAAATACCTATACATTTAAAATGTATGAGCTAACCAGCCCATAATTTTCTTTTATATTCTTCTACTTATAAGTTCTACTGACAATTCTGACCTTTGTTGTGTGACGACGCGACTATTTTGTCGAGTTCATTCGCGCACGTGATGGCTTGACCTATTTAATAATGTTTTTCTGAAGGACATACTTAATTATAGTTCGGCCATTCAGAGAATGCGTTCCTGACACGTCGCGATTGAACTGACGACGTAACTACATTCATTGATTATTGATATAATAATGTTGTTTTAATGCTCCTCAATTGTTAAAACGGTAAACAACCAGCAAAAATATTTTTATCGTAACTGCAACGCAAGTAAATCGCTGTTAGTATCGTTCAATCGCGACGTGTCAGGAACGCATTCTCTGAATGGCCGAACTATAACCTATAGAAAGTCGTTTAATTATTTCTGTTCATTGTTCTGATGGCACTATTTTCAAGTTTAACGTTAAACATTAAATGAATCAATAATGTCGTGACACCTTTTCACACATGGTCGGTTAGCCCCATTGTAAGTTATTAATTAACTTGTGGTATGTGTGCTAACACAACTGATGATTGACTGAACCGGGAATCGACCGGGACCTCGGGTTCGGCAGTCAGGCATGGTGACCATTGCGCTATCAAGGTCGTAAAATTGTACATTTCAAGGGTAGAAATTAAAAGCAAAGATTAAACACAAAAAATAGACTTTATTTGTACAAATACCTTATTATATAACATAACTATTTACATATCACTTTTCTTTCAAAAACAATTAAAAACTGACTGGCAATCAGACTTTTACTTACATAAACATTAACTTACAAATACATACATATATTTATTTAAATACATTTTAAATTTTGAATTTTATAACTATTTAGATTCCTACCAAATAAGTTTGCTCTCATGTCGCATTCCACGGAGGAAGGAAGGATAGCGGAGATGCCATAAGGAAGGTAGGTCAGGCGCCTTCTTGTAGGTCAAGTAACGTACGGTAGGCGTGATCAGTTACTAGAAATAACGAGACGTTCGGGTTCCTTGTCAAATCAAAACCAATCGGTCAAAGATTGGTCTTGATTTATTGGTGGTTTTATTTTAAAAATAATGGGTGATTTCTATAGAAGACGTATAAGGGCGGAGCTAGTAACGTTCCTCGTCCCCCGAACACCCGCATGTTGTCGCGCTACTTTCTTAGGAGATTTTGCGTTATGACATCTCCGCTAGTCATTTTGTTCTCGCTTCCATATATTGTTCATACATTTGGACTATCTTAAAGTCACTATTAGCTAACTTCAGAGAGGCAAAGTTATTTGACAATCACTTAATCATATTGTTTTGCTGGTTAACAATTTTAAACCAAACTAAAGACAAACAATTATGATATTTGTAACTTAGTTTAAAAATCAATATACCTGAGTGACTTAATCAATTTAATCATTATTTTGAAGCAGTAGTTCGTCTGTTTAATATGTATTTGTGTAAAAAGTCTATTTTGATTTTCAAAAAGTATTTAATTTCAGCATAATTTGGATCGATGACTTTTTATCAAAATTGTTTTTCTTTAATTTATGTGCCTACTCAATTAGGCTATCGCCGTTGAGTTTTGCGAAAACTATACATATACAGCCTTACTTATAAAAATCATCTAATCATCTTGTAAGCATCATTTTAACTAATTACTACTCAAAGCCTTACTGTTACTGTTACAGCCTTTGTATCGTCTCACTGCGGCCTTCTCTCACACGGAGAAGGATTGAGCGTTAATCACCACGCTTACTCAATGCGGGTTGGTAATTTCAGACTATATAGTCCAGGTTTCCTCAAGATGTTTTCCTTCACCTTTTTATCAGCCATTGGTGTCCAAGCCTTAAGTAGTTATTAAATATTTGAGTTCATTAGTTAAGACATGCTTAAGCAACGTTTATAAGTAAGATTTTTTCTTAACAGCCCTTAAGTATTACTTATTATTTAATTCACGTTTATAAGTAAAGCTGATAATGATTTTGATATAAATAATTTTTATAATTTAACATTTTATATATTATATTTTTTTCTTGTTTATCGGTCCAGCCCTTTTTCCTACATTAAAAGCATAACAGGATTTTCGCATTTTATACATAGGTACAAATTATAATATTAACTTATACATATAAGAAATGGCATACCTGTATTTTCCACTATTCTACACAACACAAACCTTACTAATATTATAAAAGCGAAAGTAACTCCGCTTGTCTGTCGCGCTCTCATGCCTAAATTACTGAACCGATTTAAATGAGATTTGGTATACAGTTAATCGAGAGCCTGAGAAAAGACATAGGCTACTTTTTATCTGGGTACGAAAAGTAGTTCCCTACGTAGAAAATCTTGTTTTGAATATTAACTTTATAATAACGCAAAAACAACTAAAACGGTTGATAATTCGGTTGATAATTAACCGTAAATAAATTATAATTTACTTGTTTCTTTAAAGATCGATGTCTAAAATTGATTTTTTTTTTGTTTTCTATTGATTTGATTTAAAAAAAAAAAGAGTGAAGTATTAACAAAATGATGCTGATTTACTTTAGCCTTAAATTTCAATCATTATACAGCTCAAAATACAAATAAAACAAAATTATATCCTCCTTATGGTTGCAGGTAATTAGTAAAAAAAAATAGCCGTTCAATCAAACGGCTAGCCCGATCATTAACGTCATTTATAATCACTCACCTACTCTCATAACTGCGACATATATATTTCAAAATGCATAAAACATAATCATAATCAGTATTTTTGTCCGTCTGTCCAACCTTATCTTCGAAACGGCTGAACTTACATATTACGATGTGTAATCCAGGCTGCTCTTGTTAGGTCTTGATTCGTGTACCTCTTTTACGAGGTCGGCTAATTCTCCGGCGCCGTAACCTAACAGCTGACGTAGGTCACACACGAATTTGTAGACGAATCTGAAAAATAATATATTTTAATGTTATATATATAATATATTTTATTTATTTATAAGTGCTTTACAAGGCGCGACTGCCTATCTGACCACAACCCAGTTATCTTGGCAACCCAATAATCATTAATAAGACTGGTTGTCTTTCTGGCTTCCGACTGCTCTTAACGACTGCCAAAGATGTTCAAATGACAGCCGGGACCAATTTAGCGTGTCTTCCGAAACACGGAGGAACTCGTCATGACAAGATGGTCACCCATTCACTGATCAACCGCACCATCTTGCTTAGCCACAAGCTCTAAGTTGAAGAAGAGAAACAGAATAGATCTATCTATACTAATATAACAAAGCGGAGACATTTTTTGTAAGTTTGCACCCAAAGGCGTATTTCACTGTTGTTGTTGAGGATATAATTGAATGGACATTTGAGTACTTTAAACAAGTTTAATTACAAATAAAATGGTAGACATAGAACTTAAAGTACTAGCAAGTTGTTTGGTTTGTGCGCGACGCGATCGCACCGACCATTTTATTTGTAATGAAACTTGTGTTACATCTTGCTTGCGCGCTGTCATGGCCGCCGCCTGTAGAGACACGGCGGTAACAGTTGTCAAGCTACACTATCCCAACAGTGACATAGGCTATATTTGATTCGGGTACAGAAAGTTCCCCTGGATAACTGGGTAGAGGAGGTCAGATAGGCAGTCGCTCCTTGTAGCATAGTTATTATATATTTTTGATACCTATTCTGTTATTAGTCTGTAAGCCTTTTTTAAATGAATAAAAGTCTCGGGAGATGATGAGAAGTTCGCCCGGGACGCGGGTCAAACCGCAAACTAAAACTAATTATTTATTTATAGACATATTAGAATTTTTTTAATTACCTCTTCCCAGAAACCTTAGCAATCATATCTCCGTCATAATAATAGCGCAATGCTCTGGACAGTTTCTCGTAGTTCATGGCGGGTTTATGTTTTCTAGCGCCCCATAGTCGCGCCACGCGTTCCGGCTCGAGTAGCTTGAATTCACCTTCCGTACCTATATAGGAAAAGATATATTTAAATATACTTACTTATAAAATATGTAAAAAGATTCATGGCTAGTTTTACAGGTAACTAATAAAGTCTCCGATAGTCTATCAGGAAGTTATCTGACTGAAACTATAACTTTTGGTTTCAAAGGTCTTATTTATTTACTGGTAAAATAGTTTAGAGTTGATTTTTGTGTGCAGTGCACTATTGCTATTGGGGTGTTGTATTTTTCTCATACAAAAAATCGGTGGCCGATTCATCAAAATCATTTTACTTCACTTACGTATTTATAAGCAATTGTGAAAGTCAAAAATATAAATAAGTGATTCTAATTGCTCATTCCAAATGCGGTTTTCTATGGAGAAGAACAGACAAGAAACTCCATAATTACTCTTTTTGATACTAGTAGGTATTACAGTTAATATGTAACGTAATTTAATGTATGTGAGAAGATCATGTGGAGTCGCAGACAAAAGAAAATCCCTACTAATATTATAAATGCGAAAGTAACTCTGTCCGTCTGTCTGCTACGCTTTCACGTCTAAACCACTGAACTGATTTTAATAAAATTTGATACAGAGATAGAATTGACCTTGAGAAAGAACATAGGATAGTTTTTATCCCGGACTTTTGAAGAATTCTCTTGGAAACGTGATATAGCGGCGAAGCCGCAAGAAGATATAAGAAGATAAGAAGAGATGACTCCCGGCCACCGTAGGCGTAGTGGGTCTGTGGGCGGCGCGCGTTGTTCCACGCGCTCCTCAAAGAGATGTCAGCAACCCCAGCGGGGCCCAGCAGGGCCAAGGCCTGCCGGGGCTGCGGGTTGTTCGAAAGAGATACCGCGGTCCTGGCACATAAAAGGCCTATGACGGAACACGACGGTTTTTAGTCAGTAAGAGTCTGACACTCCCTCACCTCTGCTAACCCACAGCGGGAGGGGTCATTTGATGATTTTTGATGTCCTTAAAAAAAAGGAGGTAGCAGCCGTAAAACTAATTAGTCTAAATACTAACCATGCCACCGAATAACATCAAAATATTCGGCACTAGTAAGTAGTTCTAGTAGAAACTGCCACAATTGTATCTGTCCGTTATTTCCGTTGCGTGATGTTACGTATGTTGACAATTCCTCTTCTGTAGGCCTTATTACTATCTGAAATCATAATAATAATTTATTATATTAGTATCACTACACAGTGTAAAACAAAGTCGCTTTTTCTGACCCCATGTACCATTGTCCCATTGTACGCTTAAATCTTCAAAACTACGCAACGGATTATGATGCGGTTTTTTTAAATAGATACATTGATTGAAGAGGAAGATTTATATGTATGTCGGATAGAGGCGAAACATCAGGATGGCACTATCGCCCGACATCAGTTAGGGTAATCGCACAAAGAGATAACTCAAAAGAACTCAAAACTCAAAAACGTTTATTCAAATTAGTCAGAACAAAAGACAGCCCCCAAAACGCCCGCCCTTCGCCACTTCCTATGTGTTTTGGCTGGGGAGAAGAAGTGGCGCAACAAACTCCCCAGCAACACATGTCCATAGATATAATATTACTAAACAAGATTGCGCACGCTCAAAATATATATTTACGAAAATGAACTCTATTCTAACGCTATAAGGTACTAAATTGGTTGCATAATACACAGAGGCAAATCCGAGCCGAGAGGGATAGTTCGAACGGAGGCTGTTTGTCTCTTTCTAACACCTTGCCAGCATAAAAAAATGTTGTGATCAAAAGTTTTGTCTTCCCAAAAACAATTGAATCACTTATATTTTTATCTTATTTTAACAATTGTAAGTCAACAAATTAATAACAATCGCATTAATTTATTCGTATTTATTATTAAAACATAAACAACATAAATTTTTATTTTGCTTTTTTTTATTTTCTAGCGGTAACCCTGAACATTCTTGGCGCGTAATCAGCATTTAAAATTTTGTTTATATTTTTTTGTATTAAATCAATGTAAACTATTAAAATGGTGAAAAAGTGTTGCGTTTCTACTTGCAAAAGTGAATCCTATGGTGGTTGCAATATATCGTTCCACAGGTTAGCTAATAATAACATTTTCGTAAACCAAACAACTAGGGTGCCCATGAATTCTTGTAACGAGTCAAAATATGGGTGATGGATTTTAAAACTGTTGTACTATTGTTATAGCTTCCCAAAAAATGAAGAAAGGCGACATAAATGGCTAAGCAGTCTATATATGAAGTATAAATACAAAAAAAACAGTCTTCACTTCGAATCTTCCTGCTTTTATACTGCTAATTTCCGCTAATTATTAAAAGCCTGTATTAGTATCTTAAGGTCACAAACTGCGTAAGTTAAAACTTCAATACTAATCTGTGTTTAATAATCTTAGCAAATTTGGATTTGTCTCACATAGCTTAATCTCATAGTCACCCTATTAGAAAGGGACAGACAGCCTCCGTACTAACTGTTTCACTCGGCTCGTTTTTTGGGTTTATATGCGCAGTCCTGTTTACTAATATTATGTCTATGCACATGTCTGTCTGTTAGGTTAGAAGAACCTTTACACTTTAATTTCAAAAGACACTTTACACACTTTACAATATGGATCTACAACGGTACTACAACACTAGGCAATAACACTAGGTACACTAGACGTGACGTAGGGCAGTTTCGAGATGTGTGCAACACGACGACTCAACGAACACTGAGCTCCGCCGACGCCACGCTGACCACCACGACTCTGCCAAGCGCGCCAAAATGTTGTTTCACTAAAAGCGCCACCAGATGGCGCGCTTGCGTCTCGTTTAGTGTCCGTACTATTGACCGTCTCCGACATGTATAATAACATACATTAAATAGTGGGGAAATACTGTTCCGGTGCGAAGCCGGAGCGGGTCGCTATTTATATTATAAAGGTGAAAGTATGTGTGTATGTTTGTTACAAGTTCACTCGGAAATGGTAAAATGGATCCTGATGAAACTTGGCAGTAATATGAATTATGCATCAGAATAGCATTTCGGCTACTTTATATTCTGGTGCAGAAATTTGTTTTTTCAGGAAGTAGATCCCTCAGAAAATAGTTATCTCTGAAAGCGGGTCAAATCGCTGGCAGAAACTAATCTATATCTATAAATTAAACTGGTCTACAAATTTTTACTTTTTTTTTGTAACTGAGGTGAAACATATAAATTCTTGCAGATTATAGGTAGGTCATGGCACATTATAGCAGCACCGCAGCAGCACGGCTGCAGCACGGCGTCGCCTCGAATTAAGACTACGGCTAGCTGCCAGCGCGCCAACCACGCGCTGTCCGCTCGCCGTCGGCGCGCCGGCCGCGAGGTGTAAGCTTGCTGTCACCGCAAACTCAATATTATTTTAAGACGATTATGATTGATGTTATAATTGAACACGACGTAATGACGTTGTTTCGCTGCCGGCTCGGAGTCGGCGCGCAATTAGCACGCCGTCGGCGCGCTGTACGCATGAGGTCCGCTCGCTTGCAGCACGCGGGCGGCGAGTCGAGTTGTGTGGAAGCAGCAAGCACGCTGACTGCTCGCCGTTGGCTTTTTCATATTGACATTACGAAATATATTATAACTAGCTTTTGCCCGCGGCTTCGCTCGCGTTAAGAAGTATTATTATTAATTAGGTATGGTTTTTGCGGCTTTACTTTTGTTTAGCGTGTGTAAAAAATTAGGGCCTACAAAACTTCTTTGTACACAATATTCTTTACTAATAGACCGTTTCTATAAACTTCAAACTTAAATGGGAATATTAATCCTGCTGCTATTAGTTCACACAATCCGCCATAAGTAGCATTTTTCATCATATCAGCAAAATATTCGTCAGGTGTTACATAGTTATCACCATTCCTGTCGTGGGTCATAATTGAAAACTTGCTCCAGTCATTAACCACATATTTGACAATTTCTGTACGCACCTCCATTGCTCTGTCTTGTGTTCCGTACATTAAATAAGAGAGAGCACGAAACAAACATGCACCGTCACCAACAATAGGGACGACAGTACATTCTTCAACTTCTCCATTAACGTTTAGATTTTCTTTAGCCATTTTAAAAAAAGTCTAACCAACAAAACCTAAACTTAAACCAAACGAAAACAAATCAAATGCCAAATACAACGCAGTCTATGACCAAAACGACTAACCAAAACAAAATGCCAAGAAAAGAACCGTCAAATATAATCCGCTAGAAATATTTATGTTTATTATGTCAGTGAGGAAGGCAATCCGCAGCAACCAAACAAACAGATTACCTGCAGTTCAGTTCGAAGGTAATTAACTGGCGGAGAATCTTAACACCGCGATTCAGAAATGAGACGAAAATGCACAGCGCCATCTAATAGCGGTAGGCAGAACTTCTCAACATTTAGAACTAAACATTATTTTGTTCGTTCCATTACGTACTGATAGGTTCAAACTAATACATTTTACATCCTTCATCATCCCTTATTTTATCACCCGTGGGGGTTGAATGGGGGTTGAATTAATCAAAATCGTATTTAAGCGAACGTCATCATAAAATTCTGATTCGTCATCAGGACTTCTTCATAAAATCTAAGAAGATGTATACAAACTTTTATCCCCTATTTTATCCCCTTAGGGATGGAATTTATCAAAATCCTTTTTTTAAGGGTTGCCTACGCCATAGTAGCTTTATGCATGCAAAGTCTCAGTCCGATCGGTTTAAAATTGACAAAGTTTCATACAAACTTTCATCCCCTATTTTATCCCCTTGGGGGTAGAATTGATCAAAATCCTTTCTTAGCGGATGCCTACGTCATAACATCTACCTGCATGCCAAATTTCAGCCCGATCCGTCCAGTGGTTTCAGCTGTGCGTTGATAGATCACTATGTCAGTCAGTCAGTCAGTCAGTCACCTTTGAGTTTTATATATTTAGATATACACGATTTAATGCTCTAAATTGAATGACAACTTAAATGCTGGTGTGGAGCCGTGCTGTTGCGGTGCCGCTATACTGTGCCATGACCCTTTCTATCACAGAATCGAAGTCTAAAACACAGGACTGCTCTAGCACGTCTGGTATTGGAGAAAAACCTACTAACATCATAAACTACAACTATGTTACAGCCAAAGTGATTAAATATATATTATACATAATGACTGGTCCTTGTATATGTATAATACCCAAATTGACTAGGCAATGTGATAGATTAATTACTTTATCTGGATCTAATTCATAATAGCTGGTCAAAGTTAGCCAAAGTAATAAATATGGTATAATCGTCTGACTACTTACTAATTCTTAGAAACGACTCAAGTTATTATCGACTCTTTTTATGATAAATCATCAAATGATTCCTCCCACTGTGGGAGAGCAGCGTGAGGGACTCTGAGCGTGCAGCGTGAGGTCAGACTGTTAGTGGCTTAAACCCACGCGGTGAACAACGCGCGCCGCCGAGACCGGTCCGTGTCTCCCACGACACGGCAGGCCGACAAGGCGACCGAACTCATCGCACAGGCTCACGTCTACGGTGGCTGGGAGTCGTCTCTCGACCACACGGGAGACGATGGCATCCCAGAACCTCTCGCCCCGGACCTTGGCTTGAACCAGGGCCGGGCGCGAGAGGTCGCCGCTGCCGACTGCCTCGACGAGGACACGGCGGTGCCCTTCCCGGGCAGGGCACACTCCGGGCCGTCCGTACAGTGGCCGAAGCCACACTTCAAAGAGAGGACTTTTCGCTACTATTATGGGGTGCACTGTGCTAACTAGCCTTCTTCGAATTATATTAAGGTCAGCTACCAGGCACTTTAGTTAGTTAACATGAAATAATAATCTTTACCTACTTGTTTTATTACATTATCCAAGTCTATGAAGATATTATATAACATTGCTAGTTAATGTGATTAATTCTGTGTCAATTATCACTTTATCCAAATTGAGTAGATATTATAAATAATAGCTAGATAATATGTATAATATGCGGACTTATTACTTTGGCTGTAACATATATAAAAGAAAGTCGGTTTAGTTATAACTCAGGAATGGCTGAAACGTTTCAGTTAAAAATTAGAGAGGAGCTTATAAAAGGACATAGGATAATTTGTATCATCATCCAGCAAATAAAACATCTGTATTTGTTTAATACTTACTGGTTTCGGTTTCTTCTTAATAGCCGATTGTGGAACTTCTAAAGGATCTTTGGTTGGCGAATTCGTTTGTTCATCATTCTGTATTACCGCTGTAAATATAATAATAATATTATTATTATTTGTTAGAAAATTTGAAAAACATATTATCATATGTATAGCCTTTTCCCAACTAAATTGGGGTCGGCTTCCAGTCTAACCGGATGCAGCTGAGTACTAGTGTACCACAAGCCAATTGAATATTTTTTTATAATACTTACCAATAAATTTACATTTCCTAAGCAACTCGAAGTGCGTCCAAAATATGTCTCCAGGATCCGAAGGTACTTTTTCTCTGAAAATTTAGAGAATACCTACATTACATTTTAGTTCAAAGTTAGTACTAAATAATCATCTTTAATGCTTAGAACATACAGTTCAAATTCCAATGCAATTTAATATTCGTACCAACTAAGCATTTGATTGTTTATTTATCTATACTAATATTAAAAAGAGGAAAACGTTGTTTGTTTGTTTGGTTGTAATGGATAAACTCAAAAACTACTGGACCGATTTTAAATATTCTTTCACCATTAGAAAGCTATATTATCTGCGAGTAACATAGGCTATATTTTATCCCGGTGCGGGCAGTAGCTCCCACGGGACGCGGGTGAAACCACGGGAAAACGGCTAGTAAATAAATAATATACTTACTTAAACTCCACGTTAGTGATAGCACATAGTTCTTTTCCGTTAATATTCCAGTCTGACAGTTTAACGCCGATCAAGTTAAACTGTCGGACAGCCCATTGTATCCACAGTTTGACGTGTTGGACTGACCTGGAAGGTAATAGTTAAAAGTTAGTTTATTATTTTCTATTGATTTATTTATTTATTAACCTCTTGTATATCGCTGAAGTCGTGGTGGCCTAGTGGGCAAAGAACCAACCTCTCGAGTGTGAGGGCGCGGGTTCGAATCCAGGTCAGGCAAGTACCAATGCAACTTTTCTAAGTTTGTATGTACTTTCTAAGTATATCTTAGACACCAATGGCTGATAAAAAAGGTGAAGGAAAACATCTTGAGGAAACCTGGACTATATAGTCTGAAATCACCAACCCGCATTGAGCAAGCGTGGTGATTAATGCTCAATCCTTCTCCATGTGAGAGGAGGCCGCAGCCCAGCAGTGGGACGATAAAAAGGCTGTAACTGTAACTGTATATCGCTAAGTATAAAATAATATAAAATAAATTATGTCTCGCGACATACAATGGATTAATTAACATATCAAATTAATGATCATAAAGAATATAAAAATACATTTTAAAAAAGGTGACATTTATTCTAATATTATAAAGCTGAAGAGTTTGTTTGCTTTAATCTGATAATCTCAGGAACAACAGATCCAATTTGAAAAATTATGTCAGTGGATAGTAGTTACCACGGGTGAAACTGCGCTAAAACTAGCTAAAACTACCTCATGGATTTTAATCAAATCAAATACCTTTAGGGATTGTTCACACCAAACGTATTGTCCGCCGCTGACTGTGAGTATACTCACAGTCGGCCTCAGTGTGAACGTCGACTCAATCTGCAGTACGCGTACTCACCAAGCCGACAATAGGCTATAGCGTACGATGCGCTACATGTGTGAACAAAAGAATACGCTCGTGTAGGTTCACACTAGATGCGTACGCTGAGCGGCCGACTATTCTACACATAAAAGAGCTCAGTATTTGAAGTTGCTCGTAGTATTTTATAAACGATCTCTGAGATCACTCGTGGTTCCCATACGATAAAACTAGTGTATTTTTAAAAAAAATCGGACGTTTACTGATATTTCAATTAAATGATGCGCATTCAGATAGTTGCCATTTGCGAAGCTCTAGAGGAAGACGAAAATAATAAAAAGAAGAGATTGTGGGTACATCCCTTAAATTTGAAGAGATGTTTTCTTGGTCAATTTCATACTTTATATTTCGAATATAGACTTTATCCAAATAAGTTCAAGAAATATTTTCGTATGACAGTAAAAACATTCGATGAGTTACTATCTTTAATACGTATAAGTTTATATAAAAGGGACACTAATTATCGACGTGCTATTCAGCCAGAAGAAAGATTGACAATTACTTTAAGGTAAGAGGAAAACAACTTGTACTGTAATCAACACTTATTTATTATAATCAAATCAATCACGTTTAAACAATTGCGAAAAGAACAATGTCAGACGTCCATAGTAACTTAGGCTCAATAAAAATATTTCATGTACAGTGAAAATTCTTACAGTTTCTTGTGTAGTTTCCCGCTGATCCCCCCAAAGGATTGTTCCCCCCAAAAAATCCCCCGTGGGCAGAAAATACCCCCAAATTTGGGGGGAATCCCCCCAATCTGGCATCACTGCGCAGCGGTGCGGACGCGGCGGAGCGGCGGTGCGTACGCGGCGGAGCGGCGCTATTCGGCAACTGCGTCCGCGTAGCCAATCCGCGTCCGCCGTGCATAGTCGCGTAGTAAAATAATCGGCTACTGAGAGTCAGCTACAACAGACGACGTAACAGCGTATAGTCGGTTCGGTGTGAACGACAATTTCAATATATATGGAAAAGCAATAAACTGCGTGACGCGCGCTCACAGTCAGCGGCGGACAATACGTTTGGTGTGAACGATGCCTTATTCTCAGGCTGCATTGGCCCATAGATAAATACCTCAAAGACTAACATACACATATTATATTGTACAAAATTGTTACTCTGTAACACTTCATTATGCACAATATCACTGTGCAACTGAACAAAAATATAGGCTACTTTTTATCCACATGCTCCCTTTAGCAAAAGCCAGTAACATTTTTAACAAGGATTATTACATACGCTCTTCTAACGGCCAGTTTCTTCATCAAAAGTAAAAGTCAAAGTAATGTCTAAAGTAAAAGTAACGGTCAAATTCGTTTTTTCAAGGCTAAAGTGTCAGCAAAACTAATAGAAAAAATGAATTTGACCGTTACTTTTACTTTAGACATTACTTTGACTTTTACTTTGGCTTTTACTTTTGATGAAGAAACTGGCTGTAAGTAAAATAACTTACCATTGTTTTGTCCCCCTTTTTCAGCTCTACAATCACTGTAGTCACTAGATAATTATTGTTTAAAAAAATTAAAAAACCGATCAGTGTCATTTCCTACCTTGACGTTGGCAAAATCTTCGATACCAACGAAGGAGCCATAAACAAAAAGAAGAAGAAGAACCTACCATTGAGCCGGATCATCGGGCACCTTCACCCTATGGTCGCTCTTGAACTGGGCGTCAACCACCCACACAGCCCCGGCTTCTGACAAGGCCGTCCCTTTTGACACTTCTAAGTAAAATAACCTACCATTGAGCACTTGGCAGCCGCTGCATGAGACACAGCCCTGGTTTCTGACACGTGGAATATTATCAAGAAATAAACACAACTTACCTTTTCTAAGTGTGTAAGTATATACTTTCAAAGTATATCTTAGACACCAATGACTGTGTTTCGGATGGCACGTTAAACTGTAGGTCCCGGCTGTCATTGAACATCCCTGACAGTCGTTACGGGTAGTCAGAAGCCAGTAAGTCTGACACCAGTCTAACCAAGGGGTATCGGGGTGCCCGGGTAACTGGGTTGATGAGGTCAGATAGGCAGTCGCTTCTTGTAAAGCACTGGTACTCAGCTAAATCCGGTTAGACTGGAAGCCGACCCCAACATAGTTGGGAAAAGGCTCGGAGGATGATGAAACACAACTTACCATTGTGCCGGATCATCAGGCACCTTCACCCTATGCTCGCTCTTGAACTGGGCATCCACCACCCACTTCACAGCTGCTGCATGAGACACAGCCCCGGCTTCTGTCTCTGTACCTTCTGATACTTCTGTTAATTCTGTGTCTTCTTGACGGTCTTCTAGCTCCAGTACTGGAAGAGAAAGGTTCGTTTTTTGTACACAGTTTAAAAACTATACTGCACTTGAGTAGGCACTTCACTAAATGTCTTCTTGATAGGGCTTTTTATACAAATACATATCAAGCAAATAAACTACTGCTTTAAATAATTATTCAATTGATTAAGTAATTCATATTTATCTTAAGTTATAGGTACTAAAATAGAGAATAGGTGATGGTTCGAACAAGCGCGGATCCAGCCCTCAAAAAAGGTTGTGGTCACAGCTACTACAAAATCGGAACTAGAAGCGGCTACTAGAAAAGTAAAAGTCGGAGCATGAACATGCTCATTAAAAATTATGCAAGTCGTTTATGAACTTTTGAATGAAATTATTTCCTTTTTTCTGAGCATCAGGACTTTGGCATTAGGAATGAAAATAAACTGAGGAGGAAGTTGGACCCGATAAAAAAAAATTGTTTCGATCCAAACCTATTTCAATCAATAACTTCTAGTAGCCAGTAAGCCAATATAGGGAGGGTTTGACGCATTTGGTGCACTTCTCAACTACCAGTGGCGGCATAGCATCGGGTGGCACCCCGGGCTGCTACCTATTGAGCACCCAAAAAAAAAACGACAAAATAAAATTACGAACCAATCTAATAATGCTAAAAAAAGTTTTTTTTTTTAATATATCTAAACTCATATTATGCTCACTATCAGTTCCGTCTCTAGCTTATGTACCGGGTGCTATCATTACTAAAGCACCCCTATGTATGGAAAGATTGTGAGTAGTTTTGTTTTTTGCGCGAGCGTAGCAAGCCGGAACATTTTTTAGATTTCGTCGTAGTTACCAAGTTATAAAACCAAAAGCAAAGACGTGGTATAAAACCGTATAAATTTGCGCGAGCGTAGCGAGCGCAAAATTTTGAAGTCTTGGGACACGAAATCACAGAAACAAGTAAAAAAAAAGCCACTGCTAAGTGAAAAAACCGCGAGCGCAGCGAGCGCGAGATTTTTTGAGTTTTGGTACTGTTTTGTACAAAAAAAAAATAAAATAGTGACTATTGTAAATAATAATAATTTTATTGTAATAGACAGCTGTGTTGCTGGGAAGTTTGTTTTGTTCTTCACCGCTTCTTGTTAACCAGAAAGTCCTGAAAGAGGGCGTTATGGGGGTGCTATCCTTTTCTACACTACGTTTGCCGAGGCGTGGTCTCCACTCTAGAACTCGTTTACCCCAACGTTTACTCGTTTATCCTTTTCTACTTTCAATTTTAACTTAAACTAATCTAACGTTTTCGACATTGGACTTAAACCACCACAAACTGAAAAAGCCGCGAGCGTAGCGAGCGCGATTTTTTTTGAGTTTTGGGACACAAAAGTACCTCAAAAACTAAAGCTGTAAGAAAACAAATATGGTGATCTCGAATTAGTAAACAACAGTCATAAAATTAAATGCAACAAAAAAAAGTATTATTTTGTTCCCTAGTGTTATCATCAGCCTATCGATTTAAAAAAACCGTAAAAGTGTGATGTCACAAGTCTAGGTAATAAGGTTGTGGGCATGCCCATCGTGCCCACAACGGTGGATCCGCCCTTGGGTTCGAAAATAATTGGTTGTTCCCACCAGAAGCCTGACACTGAAAGACTGACTAAAGTCTTTATCAACAGGTAACTGGGTTGAGATGGTCAGACAGGCAGTTGCTCCATGTAAACAACATGTACTACAGCTGCTTCTGGTAAGACTGGTAAACGATACTCTAATCTGGCTGAGAGCCTCTGATGTGCAATTAAAACGACTGCTACTGTGTAGCATTCGGGGACGCCGACGAAACGTGGCCTCCCTTTCATGGGGGTGTATCAACGACAACTTCCAGGCTCTGTAAGGTATAGGTAATTAGAATTGCAACTGCTAATTAAATGAAATAATTATGCAGTTATTAGTTCTTATAGTTAGTCTTACAATCCTCATCCATCTGGTTAGGCAGCTGCACCAGTTCCTCATCAGGTTTGAGTACATCCAGGATATTGATCTTCCTCTCCAAAGCACGTATTTGTATGTTCACTTGCACCACTCCTTCCCCTCTGATGCATTGTTCTACTAATGTCTTGTGATTCTCCAACTGGAAGTTAAAATTTTTTTTTTTTTAATAAAACTAAATGGTATTATTTTGCAAATAGGCTGAAAACAACACTTTTACACGTAAATCTCTGATAGCGACATGAAGTCAGTAATTACGATCCGACTACCACAAGAAGAAAGACCGAAACAAACTCAAGGGAAACGTCTCTTTTTAAGTCCAAACATACATAACGGCACCACGGCTAAGTAATGGAGGATCCTGTCTGGAATGACCTTATTGATGAAAGTGTCATGTCATGTGGTTCCACGCCAAAAGTGCAACGGGTGGAGATTGGACTCATGTCCTCTCATGAAAAGAGCTTGGCTGAAGGAACTCAGAAAGGCACTTGTCCATGGCATATTTATTTATTAATTTCAGAGATATTCATTTTGCTAGCAGAAGGCAGTGTCACTCTTTGGAATAATCTTGCAGTCCCAGCAGGTCTTATATACCAAAAAACAAATTACTTACCATCTTCGCGTTTTGCAGCCAAAAAGTATAATCTGAGAGATCAAAACCCAGTCTCCTTTCCAGCATCGCTCTCAATCGAGATAAATTGGTCCTTATATCCATTAGTTGGACTATCACCTCATCTGAAATTTGTTGTAATCCAGTTTATTATCTTTAGGAAGGTCAAAGATGGCTGAAGTAGTATTATTCGGGTTGAGTTGATTATGTTGAAATTGTAGATTTTAATAAATTGATTGATTTATTTTGTTGTTTTTCTTTTTAATTTTATTCAAAGGCTGTACAAGAGATATCTCTGACAACAGATATTATGTACCCACAAATTATCATTGATATAAATAAGTATTCAAAGAGTTGAAGTAAAAGAAGGGGAACAAACCACTGCTTTCCGTGCTCTGCATAGTATCATCTTCATCGGGAGTATCAGAGAAAACTGCTAGCGGAGTCTGCAGTATCTCACCTCCTGCCTGCATGAGGCCTGAAAAACACAAATGCATATATTTTCCTTGACAATCTATTTGATTTATTTATTTACATCTTAATTTGAGTTGTAAGGTGTCTTGGGTTGACCGGGTCACTGGGTTGAGGAGGTCAGATAGACAGTCGCTCCTTGTGAAACACTGGTACTCAGCTGCTTCCAGTTAGACAGGAAGTCAACCCCAAAGTAGTTGGGAAAAAACTCAGGAGATGATGACAAGGCACACTAACAACTTATTTACAATTGCATACACATATACATAATATGCAATTTTTAGTCCTGTGTAAATAAGTTAGTGACAGACGGCCTTATTGAAGGACATTTATTATTGTTTGTTATTAAAAATACTAGGGTTATAGTTTCTTATCAATGTAACTTTTGGATAATATAATTATGCCCAAGTAGATTAAATATCTACATGGTCGTGAGAACCTAGTTCCATATGTTTATCAATATTTAAGGCTGTTATTAACATTGCCTTGCCAGAGATTCAAGATTTATGATCAAGTTTCAAGATCCTTGTGTATTATATTACATTGTCTGATTTTTTAATCAATCGAAAACTATCAAAATTGCTTTACCATCAGTTTCTAGCGCCATCAAGAAACTATCTGAAGAAATCTCATCAACCTTCTAGAAGAAAAATCAAAGAAACAAACCCAGTCAAGATTTTACAAAAAACTAAGGATGAAACTTGATAAGCACGTAACATCGCCACAAATAGCAAAAGCTGGGTTCCGAAACTATTAAATAACATTTAGTTACTCACCTAAATCAGTCTCAGTAACATATTGAGGAATAATAGATAAAGGATCCGAGGTTTCGACAGTACTTTCGTCAAATACTGTCTCTCCCTGTTCCATTTTAATAGAGCGAACATTTAGAAAATCGTTTAAGTCCGTCACCTCCATTTTGCGAACGCAATCACACACAAACAAGCAAATTACAGAAGCTAGAACCCGGAAAATATTTGTTATCCCAAAATAAATTAGAAGTTTTGGTGTGATTTGAAAATTTTAGGAAAAGGAAATCACTCGAATGTTCACTTCCGCGTGCGCCAAAACGAAATTATCATAAACAATGGCAGGATTTTGTCGGTTTTTGACAGTTCCTCTATGTTGGTTGTGGTGTGGTATCCGTTTAAAAAACTGGAGAATTTGGTAATGGAAAAAGTTGTTTTAATTTATTAATAACCAGCTCGCGGATCGCAGATCTCGCGGTTTCACCTGGAATATTTTCCTCGCACATAAATGTTATAGCGATAATGTAGCGATATTCTAGTCTTCATAGCGGAGATGATTGATCAATGGATTTAGAGCGCGAAATTCAAAATTTTCAGTTATTTTTTTGTTAATCGAACACTACCCTTGAAGCCTAGAAACATTTCCAATAACTGTTTAGTGTTTATCACACTGATTTTGGGTATTAGAGTATTAAACTATACGGAGCCGCTGTGAACCCTTTTCTCAGAAGCGAAAACAGCGCTAGCAACCCGTGACTCAGAAAAAAGTCGTGGTAACCAACCTCTCGAGTATGAGGGCGCGGGTTCTATTCTATGCCAGGCAAGTACCAATGCAACTTTTTAAAGTTTGTATGTACTTTCTAAGTATATATCTTAGACACCAATGACTGTGTTTCGGATGGCACGTTAAACTGTAGGTCCCGGCTGTCATTGAATATCCTTTGCAATCGTTACGGGTAGTTAATCAGAAGCCAGTAAGTTTGATACCAGTCTAACCAAGGGGTACTGGGTTGCCTGGGTAGTGGGTAACTGGGTTGAGTGGGTCAGATAGAGCAGTCGCTCTTTGTAAAGCACTGGTACGTACTCAGCTACATCCGGTTAGACTAGAAGCCGACCCCAACATAGTTGTGAAAAGGGCTCGTAGGATAATGATGGTACTCTTCAATTGCAGAAAAATTCTGCCTGCCTCGCGAATAGGGAATTTGTTAAATGTTTAGTAAATAAATAAAAAAGTATTAGACGTTACGACTGCGGGTAACGAGAATCGAACACGGGTTTCGGATAGCCAAAGAGCATGAGTGGCTTTTTAATTAACTGGGCAACATTGAAGTGTTCTGTCAGTCGAACGCATAGATATAATATTACTAAACAAGATTGCGCACGCTCAAAATATATATTTACGAAAATGAACTCTATTCTAACGCAATAAGGTACTAAATTGGTTGCATAATACACAGAGGCAAATCCGAGCCAAGAGGGATAGTTCGAACGGAGGCTGTTTGTCTCTTTCTAACACCTTGCCAGCATAAAAAAATGTTGTGATCAAAAGTTTTGTCTTCCCAAAAACAATTGAATCACTTATATTTTTATCTTATTTTAACAATTGTAAGTCAACAAATTAATAACAATCGTATTAATTTATTCGTAAAACATAAACAACATAAATTTTTATTTTGCTTTTTTTTATTTTCTAGCGGTAACCCTGAACATTCTTGGCGCGTAATCAGCATTTAAAATTTTGTTTATATTTTTTTTGTATTAAATCAATTTAAACTATTAAAATGGTGAAAAAGTGTTGCGTTTCTACTTGCAAAAGTGAATCCTATGGTGGTTGCAATATATCGTTCCACAGGTTAGCTAATAATAACATTTTCGTAAACCAAACAACTAGGGTGCCCATGAATTCTTGTAACGAGTCAAAATATGGGTGATGGATTTTAAAACTGTTGTACTATTGTTATAGCTTCCCAAAAAATGAAGAAAGGCGACATAAATGGCTCAGCAGTCTATATATGAAGGAGAAATACAAAAAAAAAACGTTCTTCACTTCGAATCTTCCTGCTTTTATACTGCTAATTTCCGCTAATTATTAAAAGCCTTTATTAGTATCTTAAGGTCACAAACTGCGTAAGTTAAAACTTCAATACTAATCTATGTTTAATAATCTTAGCAAATTCGGATTTGTCTCACATAGCTTAATCTCATAGTCACCCTATTAGAAAGGGACAGACAGCCTCCGTACTAACTGTTTCACTCGGCTCGTTTTTTGGGTTTATATGCGCAGTCCTGTTTACTAATATTATGTCTATGGTCGAACGTCATGTATTATTGACAGATGGAATTTTGACAATCATCCTCTAATCTCCTTCCTGTGTGTGTCAAATAACTTTATTTCTCTTTATTAAATTGTTGATTACAACAAGGAAAATAGAATATTATTGATTTATTTCTAACCAACTGTAAGCGGTAACCCAAACTAACAAAATGATGGTAAGTTTATCCTCAAAAACGGTACTATTATAGCGTAAATTAAATGTTTTTCCTACTTCGCCGGGGGGCGTCTCCATGATTCGAAATCAATGTATTATTTGTTAATTTGACCACAAATAATTATTATCTAAAGATAATGAGTCATTTTCGTGAAGATAAAGAAGATGTGGTGTATTACTTTGTAAGAATTGTTTATTTTCGCACCGTTTCTCGATAATTAATTTAATGACGTGGATCCATAGTTTTTGTTTTTTTTTTCGCTTGATAGCGCAAACGACCTTGTTTGTATTGATGTACATTATTAGTGTGTTAATTTCTATCATAATTTACATGACGGTTAGTGTACTTATACGAATTGTTCATAATTTTACTTGTTTTATGGTGCCATAAACATAACATTGTTTTTGTTATTCTTATAGGAAAAGTTCGCATTAGTTTTTTTTTTTTTAATAAGACCTTTTTTTATCTTACCTCTGTGGCTGTGTCTATCTCATACTTGTATGAGTCCCAAATAACTATGGGACTGATAAGCAATGCTTTGTTTACCTATTAATCACTACATCACTGTAACAGTGGATTTTAATAACCAATCTGTTTATCTAGATCTATTGATCTTACTTACTAGAGATAAGAATTTGACATTACTCAAAGGGGGCCCACGTCAAAATCCTGTCTTTGATATGTAGATCAGATTGATTATTAAAATCCATAGATAATTAACAGATTGGGCATAACTTGCTAAGCTTAGAGAAAATCAAAAACTCGAGTAAATACCATTTAGTTTGTAAATACAGTTTGTGTAAATAAATTCTGTAAAAAACAAATACCTATCAAATGTGGATAAATCTGGTGAAAACCAATAAAATTTATAATATTTTAACATTTTTTTCAGGACTGCGTAGAAGACACTAATCATGATCCTCTGTCAGCTCCAACGCCACAAACCCCTGGCTCCGCAGACCCTAAACTGGATAAGAAGAAGCCCAATGAAAATGTTTGCTTAGCCGATAACAGCCTGCTGGTGAGTATCAAGTTTTTTTCCACATGATTTAAATAATTGTCAGCGCTTTTTAAAAAGATTAATAAAAGATAGTCTCCAAAATGACCATTGTTGATAACTTTATTTATAAGTGTTTAGATTTAGTAAAACATATCTGACTTAAGATAAAATATAGAATCAGCATTACTTTGCAGAAATGCATATCATTAAATGCTAGTAAAAATATTTATTCCACAAGATTATACCTACTTACATAGAATTACGGCCAGTTTCTTCATCAAAAGTAAAAGTCAAAGTAATGTCTAAAGTAAAAGTCATATTCGTTTTTTCAAGGCTAAAGTGACAGCAAAACTAATAGAAAAAATGAATTTGACCGTTACTTTAGACATTACTTTGACTTTTACTTTGGCTTTTACTTTCGATGAAGAAACTGGCTGTAAGTCAAGTAGGCTAAATTAAATTAGCACTCTTTAATGTCAAAATTAAAAAATGACAGCACCCCCAAAATGCACCCTTTTCACCACTTCCTATGTGTTTTTGCTGGGAAGAAGAAGTGGTGCAACAAACTCCCCAGCAACTCATGTCTGTCTATATAATAAGAAGAGCTATTCGACAATGTATTATATGTGTATTAAAACTTATTTGATGATTCATACCTAAATTCCAGCTAAAACAAAATTATCTTATCTTACTGGCTAAACATAGTCTGCACTAATCTATCAAAGAGGAAACATTTTTTGTTTATTTGTACCTCTAAGGCTCAGAAACTACTGAACCAATTTGAAAAATTCTTTTTGAAGAATGAATTCTAATTGAAGAGTGTAGCTCATTGTTGTGAAGCTACACTCTTCCCGAGTAACATAGGCTATATTTTATCCCCGTACGGGCAGTAGTTCCCACAAGACACCAATGAAACCACGGGAAAACAGACAGTATTTTATACTCATAAGATCCCAATCGGTCTACAACAGAATTAAACTATTTTATTATTGTTGTTAAAACTCTGATTGGTGGGAACAATGAAAGGATAAAGAGGTGTAGATAAGAATACAGAATAGGTAGGCCTTTGCCCAGCAGTTCAACTGTTAGGGCAAAGAAAAAAAGTGTTTTTAAACTAATGTCTTTTTTCCACAGGTGGACATATCAGATGCTCTAAGCGAGAAAGAAAAAGTAAAATTCACAGTGCACACTAAAACAACGTTGCCAGAGTTCCAAAAGTCTGAGTTCATAGTTGTGCGGCAACATGAAGAGTTTGTGTGGCTGCATGACAGATATGAGGAGAATGAAGAGTATGCTGGATATATTGTAAGTGGAATTTAAGTAATTTCTTGCTGCTTATGTTTTTAGAGAACTTCTTCCTGGTCAGTCAGTATAAAGTATGTAACTTTAGGTTAACCATCTTTATTGAATACCAAAATTCATATTAATTTGTTTAGCCATGAAAGCTTAAGAAAAAAAAATTAGATAAGTCTTTACTAATAGTATGGTATGTCCGAAAATAGCAGATTTTTTGAGAATGTATCGGCCAAAGATATGCAGTTTAGCCAATGAAAGACAATTGTGTTTTGTAACATTTCACCAAAGAGATGTGATAATTCTTGCTAATAAGTAGTTTTTGAGGTTGTCCCAAAAAAACTCTCATATCCAATGCCTTGTATAGTTAAATATAATACAGTTAAAATATTTAAATATGTCTAATTACCTACAAGATCCCCCCGGCGCCTCCGCGGCCGGACTTCGACGCGTCTCGAGAGAAGCTGCAGCGCCTCGGCGAGGGGGAAGGCGCCCTCACCCGCGAGGAGTTCCTCAAGATGAAGGAGGAACTTGAGGAGTGAGTACCACATGGTGTTTAGTAAGTTACTACATTTGTGGAACCAGCTTTCTAAGAAAGCTCCTTACCCAATCAGGGATCTTATATCCGTAAAAAGACATACAAACATCTGAATTGAGAACTTCATCCGTTTTGAGAAGTTGTTAATAAAATCATGTCCTTCTCCTAATTTGTAAATTATCTCTTCATATGTTTTCTACAGAACCGGTTCAATAGTCGGTGAAAGAGGGAACTACTTAATGTGTAAGCTATAATAATTCCAAGTTTCATCAAAATCCATTCAGCTGTTTTATGCAAGCAGCATAGACAGAGAGGAGTGCAGCGGAGGGTATTTTATAATACACTAGAAAATAGTTTTTATTATTAAAATTGGATAGCTCAAATCCGACAAAATGCATACCCGAGGCTTTTATTGCAATAATATTTTAAAGTTGATTTTCGAGTGACTAATGTGATTGAGTCTTCAGGTATTTAGTAACGTTAGTGTCAGTACACTGACTCACCAAAAATATTATTTTCTCTTCCAGTGAATATCTAGCAACATTCAAGAAGACGGTAGCAATGCACGAAGTATTTCTGCAACGCCTCGCCGCACACCCGGTGTTTAGGAACGACTCTCACCTGCGCGTGTTCTTAGAGTACGAGCAAGATTTGTGCGCTAAGCCTAGAGGCAGGATGGATCTGATTGGTGGCTTGGTAAGATGTTTTTAATTTATTTATTTATTCCTTTAATTCAGGCATCCTTTAACTAGGGCCCATAGAAAATACAATACATAAATTAACATTATAGTGATCGGCACGGATATTGAGCCCTGCCTGATCTTCACCTGCGCAGAAGCGATTTTTTGGTTTATTGCCTTATGTGTACAGTGCGCAAAGCGATCCCCACTCTTCCGCCGAGAGCTCAATATCCGTGCCGATAACTATAATAATAATAAATAATAAGCCCCGCAGGGCATCTGAGGCGGATGACGGGGAGTAGCGACCCCGCGGGGCTATATATCCGAGTTCTCCAGGGAGAGTATACTGTCCCCCATCTCCGGCCTGCCGGAGTGAAGCATGACGGGGGATAGGTCTCCCGCCTCTTGGCTGGCCTTCATCGGCCGGTCAGAGTGGAGTCGCTAGAGCAGGGTTAGCAGCCCACTCGGAGGGTAGGTGCCTCGTGGTAAGTGGCGAGTGGGCCGGTGATGCTGGACCCACAGGGAGCGCGTGATCTGCGTTTAAAGTCCGCCGAGGTATCCTCACCCTTCAGCCGCTCATGTACCTGTTGCCCTCTTGTTGCTATTCAGTGACTGATTCCCGAGGGCCCAGTAAGTGAGTTGGCGAGTCTCCACCTGCCATTTTTACGTGTGCAAACATTGTTATCGGCAGGTGCCATAGTTCCCATAGTCTTCCCATTCCTAGTCCACTAACATCCCATCACAATAGCCCAAGTAGTTTTCCTCCATAGTTAGCAATAGTTTAGCACAGAACCGGGGATTGTCCTTGGGTACATTTCTATAGTGTATACGGGGATAATCGTCGGTTTTGTGTCGCCATTTCATTAAAGTTGTCTCAAAAGGGCTTCAGCGTGTTGGCTTCGGCCCCACGTTCGCCTCCCAAAAATCCGGGACTCTATAGTCCCGAGGTCTGGCAGAGACATACAAAAATAAATAATAATAATAATAATAAATTTTATTTATTCAAAAGTTTACAGATTCGGCCTTAGCTAAATAAGAATCATTGTAGAGTTAAGCAGAGACATAGTACACTTATTATGCAAAACATCAGAAGAAAATCTGTGTACCAAAATATAAGAACCCTGCCTCCTAAACTAGGGTCACCTGTATCTTAGGAGGCAGTTTTCAGCGGAACATTTATACAAATTCAGATTTATACAGCGTAACTGATATTGGTTGACAATTGTAGCTAATCGTCTTATTGTATAGCGAAAAACAGCAGAATGTATGTAATTAAATTGAGTTTTTTTTTTTTTTTTTGATATAACAAAAAGAGATGAGTACATAAAAAAAATAAAAATAAAAAAAAATTAAATAAACAAAATAGAGCTCCTTATGTGACTGTGCGTGTTGTGTGTGAGTGTTATGTGTGTGTGTGTGTGTGTGAGAGAGAGTGTGTGAGGGTGTGTGGGTGGGTGTGTTTGGGTTGTTAGTTATGTATGTGTGATTACTAATAAGATATTGTTAGTTAATATATGTGAGCAGTGCCTCCGTTTGGGAATAATCTTGTAGAAGAAGCCATTCAGTAAGCTTAGCTTTTACGTTATGTTTGTTCAGGTCGATAATATTAAGATATTTATTTGCTTTTTTGTAGATGTGTGTACTTAATGTGTAATAGTGGTGTCTAGCAAACGAAGTTTTATGTCGAGCGCCTGATATAATAGTGGTACGAGTCTTAGTATTTGACGGTAAAATACTTGTGTGTCTTCTGAGAATAGTCCGGAGAACAAACAGTTGTCGGACTGTTAGAATTTGACAGTCTGCATAGAGTTGTGTAGTTTCATATCGAAAAGGCCTCCGTAACATCACCTTTAGGATAGCTCTTTGAGCCCTTTCAACTCTAATCAGACTGGTTTTAGATGCGCCTCCCCAAACAGTAATACAATAGCCAATTACTGATTGGCAGAGAGCATAAAAGACCATTTTAAGGGTGTCTGTATCTGCCGACTCCCTAAGCGATTTAAATACGTGTATCAGTCTCAAAATTCGGTTTGTTAGGGCGTTAATTTGTTTATCCCACCGTAGACCCGTGTCAATTTGCACCCCAAGATACTTGATATTATCAGCTCTTGTCAGGGATGGACAGGAGCAGGGGGAAGTTAAAGAAAAGCAAGTGTGTGCTGTAATGGAGAAGGTCTTGTGAGGAGCCGAGTTTTGGCGGATATGGAAGGGGATGTAGGCAGTTTTGTCAAAATTTAAGGTTAGCAGATTTGATTTGAGCCATTTTATCACCATTGACAGGGCTGATTCTGCACTGGTTTTAATATCATCCCAAGTCGAACCACTTACGATAATCGCCGTGTCATCAGCATATGCGAAAATCTTGGAATTAGGAAGCGACATATGACAAAGGTCGTTAACATAAATCTGAAAAAGAATGGGACCCAAGATGCTTCCCTGGGGTACTCCGTAAGATACGGATTCTTCGTCACTTAGGTACCTGTCAATTTTGGTTCTTTGGGTACGCTCATTCAGATAGTCTTTGAAGATCTGAAGAGCGATTCCTCTAATTCCTAGTAGTTCCATTTTGGCAAGAAGTAAGGGAACAGAAACTGTGTCGAATGCCTTAGAAAGATCGAGAAAGATCCCCAGGCTTTTGATATTATTGTCAAGGTTCCTGGCGACCAGCTGTGTCATATCGAGCACTGCGTCTTCAGTTGATACACCAGTACGGAAACCGTACTGATTATCCGATATGATGTGATGTCTGTCCAGGAATTTCTTAAGACGACTACTTAGGATCCTTTCCAAGACCTTGGAGAGTGCGGTTAGAACCGAGATTGGGCTATAGTTATTGACACAGCTTCTGCTCCCACCTTTGTGGATTGGATGAAGGATAGCCTTCTTCAGTGCAGCTGGAAAAATACCGTTTCGTAGACAGCCGTTAAATATGTAAGTTAACGGTCGTGTAAGTGTCTGTCGGCATTGTTTTAGCACCTTGGGAGGTATACCATCCCAGCCGATTGCACAGTCGTTGCGCAGTTGCACTATAAGCTATACACTACAACAATCTATACTATATACTATACTATACAACAATCATACACTGATACATACAAAAATAATAACAATATTAAAATGTAAGTCTTGACACGGGTAGGCGGTGTCGTGTGAAGAGTAAATTAGTTCCTGTACCCGAAATATAGCAATATAATAAGTCGTGGTGGCCTAGTGGGCAAAGAACCGACCTCTCGACTATGAGGGCGCGGGTTCGATTCCAGGTCAGGCAAGTACCAATGCAACTTTTCTAAGTTTGTATGTACTTTCTAAGTATATTTTAGACACCAATGACTGTGTTTCGGATGGCACGTTAAACTGTAGGTCCCGGCTGTCATTGAACATCCTTGGCAGTCGTTACGGGTAGTCAGAAGCCAGTAAGTCTGACACCAGTCTAACCTAGGGGTATTGGGTTGCCCGGGTAACTGGGTTGAGGAGGTCAGATAGGCAGTCGCTTCTTGTAAAGCGCTGGTACTCAGCTGAAGCTGCCGGTTAGACTGGAAGCCGACCCCAACATAGTTTGGGAAAAAGGCTCGGAGGATGACCCGAAATATAGCCCATGTTACTAGGGAAAGAGTGTAGGCTTCAAATCGGTTATAGATAGTTCAACTCAGATTTGCGCGCGGCCCTATGTGTGCGTCGGCTTGTAAATATACAACTTTCGTTCGTGTGACAGTGACGTCGTCCGAGCATGACGTGTTCTCATCGCCTTTTGTTTTGGGTACAGTCGTTTACAAAAATGTCTAGTTCTTCACGGAGAAAATGTTTAAGGAGTCAGGTAACGTTTCAAAAAATGAAACAACATTCAAAGCTTTTTATTATTACATTTTACAGTTTTTCATTATTTTCTCATACGTTTTTTCAAATTGACATTGACAGTATCTAAGAAATAAATGAGGTGAAATATCTAAGATGAATTAAATACTCCTTACATATTTTCTAGCTCGGGGTACGAGGACAATAAATAAAAGTGTGGACTAAAAATGCAAAATACATCATAGGTATGATTTTTCAAGTAGCGATTCAGAATCATTAGGTATAAATAAATAAACATTAAATTACGTAATAACTGTTTTTCTTTAAACCGCCGTAACGTACCCCTAAATAACTGTATTTGTATCCGACTGTACCTCTTGTCACGCACACAAAGTCACTGTGTATGTACAAGGGTTACCCACACATAAGGCCGCGCGCAAGACTGAGTTGAACTTACTGTAACTAGTTTCCCAGCAAAACAGTCAAATTTTTGTCCTCCTCATAATATTAGTATGGAGAGCTTGGGTAATGTTAGGAAGAGGGAAAGAAAAATACATTTAATGTCACATTCATCATGTATTTCTGCAAAGTATCGCTTGATTACATAATTTACGTTTAGTGTTCACGACATATTCATTTTTAGGGTTCCGTACCCAAAGGTAAAAAGGGACCCTATTGTTTTCGCTCCTCTGTCCGTCCGTCCGTCCGTCTGTCTGTCACCAGGCCGTATCCAAGCGCGGATCCAAGGGGTAGGTCACAAGGTCATGACCCCCCCCTGGGCCGGTCCAGGACCTGGGTGGACCACTAATTGAAATGTTAAACACGATGTTTTTATGTTTTTGTTCCATCAGGTATACATTTAGTAAGTAGATAATTTTTATACCGAGTGAATAGGTATATAAATAGATAGAGGTAGAGTAGTTTTGCTGAAGAATTCGTGCTAGCGGCGCTCGCTCTTCATTCTTTATTTACTCTTTATCCGTATCCAAAAGGAGGAGATGGAACCCTGTTACTAAGAATCCGCTAACACTGTCCGGGTTGTCTACATGCTGTATCTCATGAACCCTTACCTATAGTAAGACAATTGAAATTTTCACAGAAAATGTTTTACTGTTGCCGCAATGAAAAAAAACATACAAATTACGTGCCCTTTTCTGCGTATAACAATACTTTTCAAAAGTTTATTCTTCAACCTGAAAAAAATCTTGCGCTTTCTTGTATTTGTGCTGTATACTTGTTATATAGCAAGAAAGCGCTTTGATCTACTTTTAGTCCTCGAACTGAATAAAAAATTTCGCGCTCGCTTCGCTCGCGCTTTTTTTTATTTCGCAGATATGAGTATGTTCAAGAAATTGCGTTCGCTCAGTCAGCTCGGGCCATTTTCTACATAAAAAACTCTTTTTTAACCTTAGTCCTTGACCTGAATAAAAATTTTCGCGCTCGCTTCGTTCGCGTTTTTTGTATTTATACTCTGTCTAGTTTTTAATCGACTTCCCAAAAAGGAGAAGGTTCTCAATTTTTATATTATCTCAACTCAACAAACACTGAAAACTAAAATAAAATACATATTTTGGGGGCTCCCATACATCAAGCGTTTTTTTGATCATTTTAAATAATGGTACGGAACCCTTCGCTCGCTTCCAGTAGGACTGCCCATAATGGGATAAAATAAGAGAGTAGCTTTCCAACAGTGAAATAATTTTTCAGATCGTTTTAGTAGTTTCTGTGCCTATTGAGTACAAAAAATATGTTCTCTTTGTTATATTAGTAGAAGTATTTAGTCTTTATATGTAGATATACCTGAACAAAATACCATTTCTTGTACTATATTTTACCAGAAAATTCCCCTTTCAGATGCGTTCAATGACAACAACAACTGACGAGATATACTTAGGAGCGACGGTTCGGGACGTGAACGATTTTTTCGAGCAAGAGACGACGTTCCTACAAGAGTACTACTCGCACCTCAAAGAGGCAGTCGTGAAAGTTGACCGCATGACTACTAAGCATAAAGGTAGGTTTAACTTTAACTGGTTTAAACTACAGTTAAAGTGGTGGTGGCCTAGTGGGTAAAGAACTAAACTCTCAAGTATGTGGTTCGATTCCGGGTCAGGCAAGTAACAGTGCAACTTTTCTGATGTATGTACTTTCTAAGTATATTTTGGACTCTAATGCCTGTGTTTCGGAGGGCACGTTAAACTGTAGGTCCCGGCTGTCTTTTGAACATCCTTGGCAGTCGTTACGGGTAGTCAGAAGCCAGTAAGTCTGACACCAGTCTTACCAAGCGGTATTGGGTTACCCGGGTAACTGGGTTGAGGAGGTCAGATAGGCAGTCGCTCCTTGTAAAACACTGGTACTCAGCTGCATACCGACCCCAACATAGTTGGGAAAAATGCTCGGGAGATGATGATGAAATTTAGAAACTGGCCCCATTATATAAAATCATAATTAACAACAACAACGGACGAGATATAAATAATAAATAAAATAAATAATAACGTGATAACGTCTTTAAAATCGTTTTAGTCGGGTGACATGTTCAGAAACTTGTGTCACACCAAAACCTCACGAGCGCGATCGCAGGTATAACGAGAGAGAGACGGACCGATCTCCCGTCTCATCTCGAGCGCTGCCAGTCATTCCGTGAAACTTGTCACGCGGAATCCTCACGAGCGGAGGCTGGCATAGCGTTCGAGTGAGTGGACCGATCTTCTGTCTCTCTCACTCTAGCGGCATACAAACGAATGGAGACTTTCTCGTGCGGATAAATGTATAAAAGTATGTTTGTATGAATGTATGTATGAAGAAAAATGTATATCATAGTCGAATAAGTAAACTTGTCATTTTACACCCGAAATTTATCATCAAAAGTGTGAATAAAACGATAGATGTAATTTAAAATTTGAAAAAATTGTTATCTTCATTAATTCCTTACTTCCCAAAAACTTATATCGTATCGTATCGTAAACCTACTTTACAAACAACCAATTTTTTTTTACTTCAAATTATGTCCAAATACTTCTAGTGCAACACTGGTCGTTTTTTCTTTATCTCTTTCTAATTATTTTTTTCCAATATATAGTTTTTGACCCCTCAATCTCCTATTAACATAAAAAGTTGTTATAAAATCACTGTTCTTTAACCTACAGAGGTAGCAGACGCCCACATAAGACTGTCATCTTGCATCACACAGTTAGCCACGCGGGAACAGCCCCCCACTGAGAGATTCCTCACCAGAGCCGCCGAGACCTTTGACAAGTGCAGGGTGAGTTATATTGAAGTTAGCCACAGTGGCTCAGTCTTGCATCACACAGTTAGCCACGCGGGAACAGCCCCCCACTGAGAGATTCCTCACCAGAGCCGCCGAGACCTTTGACAAGTGCAGGGTGAGTTATATTGAAGTTAGCCACAGTGGCTCAGTCTTGCATCACACAGTTAGCCACGCGGGAACAGCCCCCCACTGAGAGATTCCTCACCAGAGCCGCCGAGACCTTTGACAAGTGCAGGGTGAGTTATATTGAAGTTAGCCACAGTGGCTCAGTCTTGCATCACACAGTTAGCCACGCGGGAACAGCCCCCCACTGAGAGATTCCTCACCAGAGCCGCCGAGACCTTTGACAAGTGCAGGGTGAGCAAACTTAATAAAAGGTAAATAAGAAAGGATATACAAAGGAATATACTGTTTTACATACTAATGTTACACACATTTTGTTTGCTTTGTTATAAAGTTTTTTTCTTTAGATGCGGTTAACTCGGAAACTACTAGTCCGATTAGTAAAAGATTTCGGTGTTAGACACCCCATTTATCTGGGAACGCTATAGGCTACTACTTTTATCCGGGTGCCGGAAGTAGTTTCCTGGGATAAAACCGTTGACAGCCACTACCGCCATTTGTTTTCTTATTTCTTATTAATATAAATATTTTATGTAATTACGACAGGAGTTAGTAATATTAAAATTACAATATTTGTTCGCAGAAAATCGAGGGTCGCATGGCGTCAGACCAGGACCTGAAGCTAGCTGATACTCTGAGGTATTACATGAGAGATGCCCACGCTGCCAAGGCTGTTCTCGTCAGGAGACTCAGGTATGGAAGCTTCTAGACTTTTCTAGAACATTGTAGATCCATCTAGAATCTTGAGAGGCTGCTGCATTACTCACGAATGCATTACGACTTTTGTTAATACGTATTTTTAGTACTTTCAACCAATATCAACCCTTATTGTCTAAAAAATATTTGAAAATGACAACAAACCAACATGCAACCAGCATGCCAAATTTCCGACTTTATTGTATTTGATTGATGATTTTGTAGTTATATATAATTGATTTTGTAAGTAATAATAAAGGGGCCTAATGTCTAACTGTATGCTTAATACACATTTATATATCTTTTGTGAGTAAATTACAATTCCTTAACAGGCAACTAAGTTCTAAGAACGTACCTAGGTATAAGATCTTTTGTACCTACTTAGTTCGTAATAAAGATATTTGAATTTGCTAGGAAAACTTGCTTAAGGTAGGTCATCCATGGGCTGCGGGTTGTTCGAAAGAGATACCGCGGCCCTGGTACATAAAAGGCCTATGACGGAACACGACGGTTTTTAGTCAGTAAGAGTCTGACACTCCCTCACCGCTGCTAACCCACAGCGGGAGGGGTCATTTGATGATTTTTGACGTCGGAAAAAAAAAAAAAAAAAAAAAAAAAGGTAGGTCATCCATGTAATTGGTATATAGTAAATTTTACTTATATTATTATAGATGTTTAGCTGCATATGAAGCCGCTAACAGGAATCTTGAGAAGGCCAGAGCTAAGAATAAGGATGTACATGCGGTGAGTAATATTCTAAATAATTAATCGTCGAAATAAACATAAAAAAACACATCTACCACAGAATTCTTTAAATCTACCACATAATTCTAGCAGTGTATTGACACAATATATTGACGTAATTATACCAATTTATTGACATGATTCTACCAAAGTATTGAAATAATTCTACCAATAATATTTGTTCACGTGTGTGGTGATTGTCAATCTAAGATTTGTGTTCACTTTTTTATGATCGGTACATATTGAGCGAACTAATACATAAATTAAATATAGTAAGTTTACATAGAAACACAACTAGTTTGACGACCAACTAGCTTGACGTTTCAAAAGAGCTACTTTGCTTTTGAAGATAAAAATAGATACTTTTGTAAATAACTTGTAGTTTCAGCCGTTACACAATAAGTGTGACAAAGAACTGCGATTTTTCATTTGACGACTTTTATAGAATTACATACACAACGATAGCCTAAAACCCAAGAAAAGAGATAGGCTCTTTTTTATCCGGGTGGGGGAAGTAGTTAGTTCGTATTAAGTAAATATTGTTGGCCCAATACGTACCAATCTTGTCACAAACGTTTGATCAAATACATTTCTATGTAAAACGCAGCCTTTGGAGGTGCAAGAGGTAAAACACGCTTGTTATCGTGTGAAAGTATGTTTTTGTATGTATAAATGTAGTGTTTGTATGTATGTAGAAATTGTTTGTTCGTAGTGTGTTTGTTCGTATTTTGTATGTCCCATAAAGAACAAAATGACTAGCGGAGATGTCATAACGCAAAATCTCCTAAGAAAGTAGCGCGACAACATGCGGGTGCGAGGGGGACGAGGAACGTTACTGGCTCCGCTCTTATACGCCTTCTTTGGAAAATTACCATTTTTTGTAAAATCAAAAATTCTTCGACTGATTTCTCAATGAACCCTAATGTCTCGTTAGTTCACTCGAACTTTGCGTTTTGGCCACTCCCACCGTACGCATTTGACCTATAATAAGGTGTCACACCTACCTGCCTTATGGCATCTCCGCTCATATTTCCTTCCTCCATGGTATTCCCTATGGCCTATGCTATGCCATTCAAGAATTATGTACAAAAAAATAGAGAACTATGTTATACTTGTGATCTATCCCGGCTTTGCACGAACATAAATTATATTCCTAGACTTTCTAATGGCTTCGTTCCTGTAGCTTGCTCGTATATAAATTTTGACAATGAGTCTTAACCAGGGGTATCGTGTTGCCCGGGTAACTAGGTTGACGAGGTCAGATAGGCAGTCGGTTGATGTAAAATACTCAGCTGCATCTGGTTAGAATTGAAGCTGACCCCAACAGTAGCGGCTTTAGGGTAGGGCGCGGTTGGGCGACGGCCCAGGGCGCCGGACATAAGGGGCGCCGCAGGCGCCCCCAACCAATCCTTGATCAGAATTTTACTCCTATTTTTGTTTTAAATTTCATCAAAGATCGCAGCTTACAAGAACTGTATCCAAATGTATGGATAGCATCAGGGCCGTCTTAACCTATGGTGCAGGGTGTTCGAATAACCCGGGCGCCGCGGTGCGCTCCTGGACCAAGAAATTTCAATTAAATTAATGTATTGTCATACAATGCCGGGTGCGTTAGATACACTACTTTTATGTCCCAAAACTCAAAAATTTTCGCGCTCGCTTCGCTAGCGGTTTCTTTACTTTACACTTACATTATTTTTCACATATAGCTACTTTTAATTTCATGTCCCAATAATCAAAAAAATTGGCGCTCCCTTGGCTCACGGCTTCTTCTCTTCACAGTCGCCTTTTATTATATATGTTAAGGACTTTGAGTGATCCAAATCTCAAAAAAGCTTTTTCGGGCTTGCTTCACTTTATAGTTGTTTTTATTTTTCAACATTTGTTTGTCTACCCTAGCAAAAAGGTAGCGTCGTTTTTAAGTCCTTTTATTCATAAGAAAGTAACTTCTAGTTTCTATTTATGGTACTACTTTAAGTCCCAAAATTTTAATTCATAGGCGCCAACACCAACAAAGAGTTATCTACGTTTGGGCTACATTTTAAGTCATTTTTGTTTTGAGTTCTAAAATATAACAAAAAATTTCGCGCTCGCTTCGCTCGCGCAATCAGAACCTGTGTTCCCGTGTTTTTGCATTCACCAACCAGCAATAACTTATGTACGATTGGGCTACATTTTAGGTAATTTTTGCTTTGACTTGTTAACTATAAAAAAAATAATCGGTAACGACATATGTCTCTGTTTTTCGTATGGGTTTGAATTGCAGTTGGGGGCGCCGTAGAAATCTCGCCCAGGGCGCTAGTAGAGTTA
The DNA here is from genome assembly GCF_022581195.2 of Helicoverpa zea. Lineage (NCBI taxonomy): Eukaryota > Metazoa > Arthropoda > Insecta > Lepidoptera > Noctuidae > Helicoverpa > Helicoverpa zea. The sequence goes on from NC_061479.1 coordinate 3,075,776, forward strand.
AAGCCGGCACTGGACCCCAACATAGTTGTGAAATGCTTGCATATTAGTAAAAATAGTAGGAAATGCTGTTAATTTTTGTAGTTGTTTTTCTATACTGTATTTTTTTTAATATTTACTTGTCAGTGTAGTGATATTTGTCCTTGCAATATATATGAAGAAATCAATTCCGCCCGCGATTTCAACTAAATAAAAATAAATAGAATAATGTCCGTCTTCTACTTCTAAGCTAACTCTCCACCAATTTTCTGTTGAAATGGGTTCAACAGTTCTTGACTCTTTATTAACTTGAATTTCTTTTATAAGTATGTGTAAATTACATACTTTTATATTAAATATTTTAGAGCTCCCAGATTATACCAGTGCTTAGTAGTTTCCACAATGTAAAGTAACCTCCCAACAATAAACCTTTTATTTATTAATTTAATTAACATTCTCATATGACGTACTAGGCGGAACAAGCGCAAGCCGACGCGTGCGCTCGTTTCGAGCAGCTGTCGGCTCGCGCCCGGGAAGAGATCATCGACTTCCGCACACGACGAGTCGCTGCTTTTAAGAAGAGGTAAATTATTTTCATAAATTGTATGTAGGTAGTTAGGCCCAAGCTCACTGAAAATATAACTGTCAGTTGTTTTAAGGAAACTGACGCGTATTTTATCGATAAACATGGGTCTCAATAGACAGGTATTATTACTAGTTTCCACGGTTTCACTCGCGTTTCGGGGCAACTCTCCCACACCGTTGTAGTTGAGAGAAGCAGTGAGTTATTTTGAAATATAAGCATTGTTTCATCAAAATTTATTCAGTACCTACTTTTTGTGTGAAAGAGGAAATTTCGCATTTACAGAAAGAAGGAAGATTCATCATCACACTAGCTCAAGGTGGTTTGGCGATTTCAGACTTTACAGTCCAGGTTTTTTCAATGATGTCTGCCTTCAACTTTAAACAGTCATTAGTGTCCAAGATTTTTATTTTATTTTATTTTTTTCTTTTAAGGATCAGCAAACAGTTACAGTATATAAACTTACAAATAATATAACAATGACTTGTTGTGGTCATAATGTAACCCACATCGGTATCCAAGATATACTTAGAAAGTACACGTAACTTAGAAAAGTTGCACTTAGGTTTGTCTGACCTGAAACCTACTGGAAACTCGCACTGAGTTTTCTATACCACCATGACTCTTACTAGATCACCACAATTACTAGACCCCCATGACTATTAGGCCACCACGATTTTATATTTTTCTTTTCTACTAATATATTCCTAAATCAGTCTCACTACATAATTACTATATTTCTTCCAGCCTCCTGGACTTAGCGGAATTGGAGATCAAACACGCCAGATCCCAACAGGAATTGTTTAGGAAATCTCTGCAAGTTCTAAAGGAATGTTAAATATTAATAATACATTGCGTATGCTACTGTATACTTATAAATATACTTTATATTCCATGAGATTCATGAACTGAAGGACTGGGCTGGTTCAGTAATCGATACTATAATAATCGAATATTTTGGGAATCGATATATCGTATCGATAAAATATGACAACAATGTCTAGAACATAGTACATCGACCTAAATCATCTGCCTAGCCTTTTCCCAACTAGGTTGGGGTCGGCTTCCAGTCTAACCGGATGTAGCTGAGTACCAGTGCTTTACAAGGTACTCAATTGATTTAAATCAGTCTGTCAAATTTCTTCAATAGATTTTTAACCAAATTTTTGGTAAAATTTGACAGATTCGAATAGGTTGATCTGCTGACATCTGTGTAACCCAGTGATCTCTCGAGTTTCAATCGATCTTTTAACAAGTTTCGAATATTATGTAATCGATTTCAAGTTAAGGAATGTCTTGTACTGATGGAATGATAATCGAGTGATCTTTTAGATAATTTCTTAATATCGATTGTAATCTCAATTGACAAAGAAAAGAGTCGATTAGAATATCCTATATACAGGATGTTCTATGCTAAATATCGCTGGTATCGATTAAAATCGGTAAATATCAAGTATTACAATATCTTCTGCAGTCCAGTCCGACAATGTTTTTTTTTTATTATTATTTTTAATATTAATTATTCAAACGTTTACGAATAAACTATGAGTCATTAGAAATGTTTTTCAAATATATCGTTGTATGTAGTTAAAAGTGAGTATAAGCAGTTTTTTTTTTCAGACTGAAAAATCATCTATAGAATTGTATGGTATAAATAATCTATTAATTTCTGCATATAGAATTTAGTCTATGTGCAGAAATTATAAATTACAGAATATTTTTCAGTAATAAATAGCATTTCTTCATTAATATATGCATTTTAGTTAGACTGTATTATTTTCAATAATTTGTATAGTTATAAATGTATTTTTCACTTTGGCAACACAGGAAATTAAAAGTCTAATCTAAGATTAGTAAAGTCGTTCTTTTTTTTATATGCGGTGCAAATATTTTTTACTGATTTTTTTTTTTTATTATGTTTAGGGCCGATTTTTCAATCACTAGATAAGTTTTATCCGAAGTATAAAAATCCGAAATATGTTTGTCGTTTTGACAGCTTTTCTATAGAAGATTAGCTTCCATCCGCGATTTCACCCGCGTTCCGTGGAAACTACTGCCCGTACCGAAATAAAGTATAGGCTATATTACTCATGAATAGGTTAGCTTTCCAACAGTGAAGAAATTTTAAAAATCTAAACGGCTAAATTTATTCCTCAGATAGAAGTTAAATGGCGATTGTGAAATCGGTCCCTAATAGGTTAATGTTTAGTTACAACGTCAAACGTGGACCAAAATTAGTTTTTTGCTTTGTATTGCTTTTTTTATGCACTCCTTATAAGGTTCGTAATACCAAAATCATGCTCGTTATGCACTGTCTTTTTTGTAGGGCTCAGAAAAATTAAAATGGCGGGCCCTTTTTTGAACTTTGAAAATGAAGACCACTGGGTTCTACTCTCGAATTAAAGATTCTATCATGTTTATTAAATTACGACGATAAAAATGTTGGTGTTAACCATACTTACCGTTTTCATTAAAGCTTCTAAAAATATGTTGGCAGAGGCTCATTTAAATAACTGTAAATTATCTACTTAAAGTATTTGATTTGAGAATAATAAAATATTAAAAAACCTTTTTCACAACTATTCCCGAAAAATTATATAATGGGTTATTTTCAAATTTTATCTCAGGAAAGCGGATGACCCGTACTTGTGTGGGTAAATGTACATGCATATTGTCTTTGTATGACTCGGCGACTCGACCACTACTGAGCGCTCCCGAGCTTACACATACAAAGACAATTTGCATGTACATTTACACACACTAATATAGCTCACCCGCTTTCGTGAAATAAAAATTCTGTATATCAAAATTGTATTGAATATTTTTCCACACGTTTTTTTTTTGCAAAATTATATATGTAAAGCAAAAATCATCCTATTCGATGTTAAGTTTTAACTAAATCACTTGTTTTGGCTATGCAATTTAAATAGGTACATATTTTGGAGCGACTCTTTGTGTAAGACAAGATTCTGCAAGAAATCTTGGCAAGAACAGTTTTTGTTTTTGATTAATTATTCAGAAAGATTCTTGCATCGTAGTCCGAGTTTCTTGTATAACAGACCGAGATTTTTGCATCATTGACCAAGTTTTTTGCTTCATAGACCGAGTTTGTTGTGTAAGTCCGAGTTTCTTGCATCATAGACCGAGTATCTTGTGTTAAGTCCGAGTTTCTTGCATAATAGACCGAGTTTCTTGTGTTAAGTCCGAGTTTTAATGCGTCATGGTCCGAGATTCTTGCATTCTTGCCTTGCGTCAAACGGTCGCTGTAACCAAAGTCTTCGTACTACATGTATGTAAAGTGTAAGAGAAATGTGTTATTTTTAAATGTTTATATTTTAAGAAAATATATGAGTATCCTTATTTATTCTTGTGTTTTATTTACCATGTTTATGTCATTTTATATAACTCATAGACTTCATCAATAAATAAATATGTCTAAATAAAATAGATGGATGTACAAATATAGTAACTATACTTGTGGAGGAAGTATAGAAGAAAATAAAAAAATCTAGGGTCAAGGTAGATTTTTAAAATCGTGTATTTTTTTGTTATAAAAAATTCTTAACACCTATCTTAAGTCTACTTAGCTCGTGTTTTTTACATTTTGACGAAGTGTTCAGTTTCAGAGCACAGTTATGCTCATAATAAAATTATGGTCACATCAACCCCCTTTTGAGTCGCTATGAAGTTTAGCGACAACTAAAATAGCGCTTTCATACTAGCGGGTATTTGTCGCGCGTAACAAAATCGCTCGGTTTTAAACGTAATTTTTTGTAACAATCGTTGTCAATTGTTTGCTCGCTTAAGGCCTCTTGTACACGATTCTGCTGCCGTAATCATCTACTCTAAATTACTTAGGCACGACGGTTAGTTTCGTATGGGTTACGATAAAAGAATGTTCAAGGCATCACGTTTTATTGACAAATGTGCCGTGAATTGAAAAAAAAAACATGTCGAGTACTAAAGTTCTATAGAGGTAGATCTTTATACGCGATATCGCCCTTACGCCCTTACCCTTGTATGTTTTTCTACTTTTTGTATTTAATAGTTTGTTTTGGCAAGCATTATGCCTGTAGCACACCTCCGCTGCGAAACCCAAAGGGCGAAACCGCCATAGTTTCGCTGTGAGTTGTGAGTTGTTGGGCGGCGAAACAATAGCGAAATTCCCTGCTCTAACGTACAAAACTGACTATGACGTTGTCTCTTTCTAACATGATTTCGCTCATTTGCTTAGGCGCCGTCTACATCTCCGCCCTGGCGGACAACTGGCGGACAACGAGCGGAGATGTAGACGGCGCCTAAGCAAATGAGCGAAATCGTGTTAGAAAGAGACAACGTCATAGTCAGTTTTGTACGTTAGAGCAGGGAATTTCGCTATTGTTTCGCCGCCCAACAACTCACAACTCACAGCGAAACTATGGCGGTTTCGCCCTTTGGGTTTCGCAGCGGAGGTGTGCTACAGGCATTATGGTAGGATATTTATGGTCAATGCTCCTTTTGTTAAATAATAGGTATAAGATCCACATGTACTCTTATTCGCAAAAATAAATGAGTTTGATCGAAAAGGTGATCGCACAGAAAAATCGTGCGATAAATCCACCAATGTGAAAGTACTATAAGCTTTTCTTAAAAAAAGGTATGTTATGCATAAATCTCTATAGCGAAGTCTAATCTATAACTCCTTTGGCTTTTAAGTCTGAGTTCCACATAGTTGTAGCCGATGCCTCCTGAAGTGATGTTGACTGAAGCTTCGCTGTTCTGAAAGTCGTAACAGCTTATTGCCTGTAAAGAGACATTAAAATCAGTTAATTACTATTTTAATACCTAAATTAAAAACATGCCGTAACGTAGGTACCTGCTTAGATTTACATGTAGGTACGAATACCTACAAATAGCTCAATTGTAATAGCAGTAAAGAAATCCTATTAGATTAGTGATTAGAGATTGAATTTTGAAGTAAGCTCCATATAAATTATGTATATCCAATTTCTAATTGCAAAACAACGGATAGATATGTTATAGAATCCGCCATTAGTCAGAATTGGTTCATCCGTTTAGAAGGTACAAATACTTATACCTACCTACATATAAACGTGGGTTAGATTTATGAAATAACTAGCTTTTGCCCGCGACTTCGTTCGCATGGAATAGTGACTTCCGGCATATTTTTGGTTTGACCAATAGATGGCGCTATATGTCCGGATTAAATTTTTTATTTTTATTTTTATATATATTTTTTTTAAATAAAAACTATCCTATGTCCTTTCTCAAGTTCCAAACTATGTCTGTACCAAATTTCACACAAATCGGTTCAGTAGTTTAGGCGTGAAGAAAAGACAGACAGACAGACAGAGTTACTTTCACATTTATAATATTAGTTAGGATATTCCGAAATACATACTTGATAGGTACCTATACCTCTGGGTATAGGTGTCCATTTGACTAAAGGTAAACAATCTTGACAGCACTTTTTTATATAATACGTACCTATTAAATAAACAAATACCGTCTTACCACAAAAACTTTTAAACGTCAGTTTATGCCTTGTCTAAAAAAATGACAAATTATGACGTTGACATATGGTTCATTTTGCAGCCAACATTTTTTTAGACAAGTGTAAAACAGGGGTTTAAGTTTTTGTAGTAAGGCCAATAAACTTTAGCTAAAAATAATGATTCAACTGATGAAGTCATCGGTGTTATTGTATGTTTAACAAAGTTGGTTTTAACATTGATTTATCAGCGTTTTATTTTTAAACTGTATTTTTACTAAAAAGTCATAAGTAGTTAGCAAGATTGTTTAGGTATAAGACCTTTAGTGAAGCGTCTACTTAAATGGACTTACAGTTCTCTATATTTTCCTCATTTTACTTCGGAAATCGAACCCGACACCCCGTGCACAGCGGTCGCGGTATGCGCCTATAACGAGGTATAGTTTGTGGAGACACAATTTTTTTTAACTAACTTTAAAAAGAGAGGTTTTCACTTTGACCTGTATTTATATATATTTGTGCCCGATTATCTCACGTTCGGGTGAACCGATTTTGATGTTGTTTTCAGCACAGTATTTCTCAAACTTAGGAGGAGAAAGTTTTTTTTATTTAAAAGCGATCCTTACCTTTATGGGCGCCGTTCCATTATACGTATAAGTCTTGATCCGTTTCTTCAAAGGTATGGCTTCGTACCTAAGTTTATCTCTATGTATTATCTTCGTGTCCTTGGTTTCTTTGCCGAAGAAATAAGTCGAGCTTAACACTGAAGCTATGGTCATTAATAACACACACAATATTAGTGTAGACTTCATTTTGTCCGATTAAAAAGTCTAGTAAGTATTGCACAGCACTGTTTTTGGTTTTTGGTCTTTGCTTGATGTAGTAAAAATCTGTAAGAAAAAAAAGATAGGTAAGTAGGTACTTGAATTTCGAATAGAGTTTTGTGATTAAACTTCAATTGACTTCAAAAGATCTGTATCGGTAGGGCCGGAGCCAAGAGAATAGGCATTAGGTAATAGGTAAACCTACCCCTTAAACCACCCACTGACCAAAAAACCGGGATTCCTAACTTTCCACGCAGTGGAAGACGCGGTCAAAAGATAAGGCCTCTGCCTCGAATTTTGCGGGCAGCGGGGCGGCAGCGGCGGCGGCGCGGGAGCGGGGCGGGCAACGGATACGTGTTCTCGAAACTAGCGGGCAGATCGCGCGGCACTATAGCAGTGTAGTGTTGTGTTCTGTTGTGTTTGCTGTTCCATATGGGTGTCCTCTCATGGTACGTTTACACGCTTGCCAAGCCGTGGCAAACGGCAAACAGCCAAAAGCCTCCACAAATCGCGTTTGGCGTTTGAAAGGCGTTTACACGCTTGTGAATGCGTCAGTCTGCAACATACGTCCAAGCATGACGGACACCGAAATTGCGACGGCTAATGCAATTGGTTTAACGTACTTTTCTTTGAAATTTAAGCAATGTAAAACAAAAAAAGGATAGCTCGACGACTGCGAAAATGCAGGATTCCATCTGGTAATATTCCAGAAATCAAAGACTCCTCATTCGACCAGCAACTCGTTTTTTTTGTACAATCAAGTAAGCGTGCGATCGCAAAACGCGGACCAACGTGTAAATGCGTCACAAGCGCTTGCCACAAACGCCCTTTGATCTGCGTGAGAAAACCGACACTCGACTGGATCGGAAGCAAGCACCCACAAGCTCATGCAAGCCAAGCCAAACGTCCTCTTTACACGCTTGCGATTGTCGAGGCTTGCGAAGGCTTGGCAAGCATGTAAATGTACCTTTAAAGATGGCCGAAATAATTAGCTCTTGCACGTCCGAACACATTTTGATACGTCACAAAAAAAATGTATAACACTATGCCTACAATGCAGATGCCCAACGCGGGCGGTCACCGCTTGACTGGAGCGCACCGCTCGTTGCCCGCCGCCGCGCCGCTCCCGCGCCGCTGTATTCGAGGGCCGGTCCATATGAATATACGCGTAAGATCCTGCCGCTCCCGCGCCGCCGCCGCTGCCGCCCCGCTGCCCGCAAAATTCGAGGCATAGGCCTAATAGGTAAGTCCTGACATTTTAATGTTATGAATTCGAAAGTAACTTTGCTGTCTGTCTGTCAAGCTGAAACTACTGAACCGATATAAAAGTAGTTTGGTGTACTGATAGTCTAAAACCTGAGAAAGGACAAAGGCAACTTTTTACCCAGGTGCGGGATGTAGTTCCCGCGGGACGCGGTTGGAAACGCGGGGAATAGTTAATAACAACATGATTGCTGTTAGGTATTCAGGTATATTTTATAGTTTAGTGCTCCGTTCATCGATCTAGATTATTCGTCATATTCCTTAACCTTGACCTAGTTTGGCATACGTAAACATCACAACTGTAATAGGTATAGGGTACAAGATTTTTTTATAAAATAGCAAAATAGTCTAGCAGCCTCCTCCTTTTATTGAAATCGGTAAAAAAAATGATTTGTTTTGGAACACAAAACACTATCCTGTCAAAAATTTCTAGAAAAAATTGACAACATTTAGATACTTGCCTACTATTACTAAGCCAAAATCTAGGTATATTTAGTAGGCTTAAAATAATTTATGTAGGTAGGTAGTTGTTTAAATATCAGGATTGAAATTAAATACAAAAAAGAAATTAACATAAAAAGGGAACCTCGTTTGCATATGTTACCGTAAGATTACAAACATCGTTAGATTACAATCTATCTCGAGAGATTGTAAACTGTCGAATTATTGTGAACCGTAACATCTGATTGCAATTTAACGCATTATTTTTCGCTATATTATAATCTATCGATGAGAAATTGTCAAATTGTCAACTGTCCGAAAGCTCTCTCTGATTGGTCAGTCTTTTTGTAAGATCGACCAATCACGACCAGCCGTTCTGTTCCCATGGAGTTCCCGTAGAGTTAGGAATGAAATAGAGGTGTCAGTTAAATAAAATAAATGCTCTTCAAAAATTCTTCAAGTATTAAATTTATATAAAAATAACTCTTATAAAAATACAGTTAGGTATTTTGTCTTCAAATACAAACTAATATTTAAAAATAAAATAAAAGGGGTGCTAATTAAACAGGCTTCTTTTTAATATCATTATTCGCCCCCAAAAATGTATGTTGCCTTCTAAATTACTAAGTCAGCCACAATTAATAAAGCGTTGAGCATCTAAATAATACTATCTTAGCCACGAGTTATCTTCCACTCTAAATACAACTCAGCATGATGGTTATTTTTTTGCACCTAAATTTGTAGCATGCATTCTAACAGTAAACTTCTTAAATACTATTAAATGACATCATAAAAATATTTATTTACCTTCTAATTTTTTAACTCGTACCTACTGAGTTTTTTGTTTAAAATATAACACATCCCATATTAATTGACCCAGCATGGAAGTAAGCATGCAACATGCAGCAAGCATAACTTCTGTCACGGCTCCGGCGCTGCGGGGCTCCGGCGGTCCCATGCGAGCTTATCGTCGCAGATGGTTTTCACGCTCACCACCGCAGCTTCGGCTTGCTGGCCGGCGGAGCCGGCCAGCCTCAGCCGCGGCGGCGAGCGCTGAAACTACCTGCGCCTCAGCTCGCAGGCCGCCTCGCCCCTCCGCGCCTACGCGGTTTTGAATTGCACTCTAGGGGTAGGGCAGACAAGACTACGTGGAGTCGGTTTCGCAGCGATTCGTTTTCGTCACTAACTTCAATTTTTAATACAATTTTTAATTGTGTGTAATTTGAGTCTTAAAAATTAAGTACAATTTTTGATTTTATAAAAAATTAAACCGTCACTTATTTTTGCACGTCAAAGAGCTGTGACACCGGGAGTTGCAAAGAACATTGTCTTTTTTGACGTTCTACCAATCAGCGCGCAAGATGCATTCCGTTCTACGCCAGTTGACAATTTGACCGCTCTACATCGCTCTCGATCTTACAAAAAGACTGACCAAGCAGGGAGAGCTTTCGGACAGTTGACAATTTGACAATTTCTCATCGATAGATTATAATATAGCGAAAAATAATGCGTTAAATTGCAATCAGGTGTTACGGTTTACAATAATTCGACAGTTTACAATCTCTCGAGATAGATTGTAATCTAACGATGTTTGTAATCTTACGGTGACACATAGATACAGAATTTAATATAAATATTTATAAGGTCACTGCATAAAATCACAGGCAATAACCACAATTACCTACCGTCAATTGACTCCCATTTAGCGCGGGAAATTCACAGCTGACATCTGTCAAGATTCGAAAATGGAACACTTACGAACGTTCTAGAAAAAAGTTTTTATACTTTTTATAAAATAAGGTTTTATATTTTATTTATTTAGCACTGAATAAAATATTCACAGTAAAATTGTTAGAATATTATGGACACAGTTTGTTTACTCCGTGTTTGACAAGTTACTGAGTGAATTAAACTGTTGTGGTCAGTAGGCGCGACGTTAAAGTCATATAAAGAGATACACAGAAAACCAACTGCGCAAAATATTTACATAATACCTACACTCGTTTTCTCTAACTATGAAGGAAAAGCTTCATATTAGCTAAATGTGTTCGTAAGAGCAAACTACACTAACATCTTAACCGAATTACGGGATTAAAGCTGTTTCACCCGCGTCACAAGGGAAGTATATAGATATCAGGATAAAATAAATAAAATACAATGTGGTATTCTATTGTCAATAAGAAATAGAATTAGGTGCTTATCTTTATCAATATTCTAATCACCCCCTACAATTTCACGTACTTAGGTAGGTGTGACAAGTTATGGCAGACGCTAAAATTGAGCGCACTGGCTGTCATCGGTCGGAAAGTACCCTACAGCTTTGAATGTCGTAACGTGTAGCCAGAAAGTCTGACAACCAGTCTTACAAAGGGGCATCGGGTTGCCCGATTAACTGGCACACTGGTACTGAGCTGAATCCAGTTACAATGGAAGCCGAACCAACATAGTTGGGTTGGGAAAATGCAGATGATGATTATTTTATTTTCTAGTTGTACTTCTGCACAAAATTGTCTACTACAATTTAAAGTGATGTTCGTATGCAAAATTCTCGGAATCGATATTGACTATACCTATCTACCTACGTAGACTCAAGATAGTGCAAACAATATTTAATAAAAAAACTTTTATTTATTCAAAGTCTGTTTGTTATGTGACTTTGTGACCCACGGTCATTTTACGATTTAATTTCAGATAATACTTACAGCTGGAAATAAAATAACATAGTGAATGTTTTCTTTAATGGTAAAGATAAAGAATATAAATCGACGGGTAAAAGGCAAAAGGGGTCAAGCACCACAGATCATATTGTTCAGGAGAGTTATTGAATCACATCACAATCTTCAGAACAGTTTACTAAAATACAATGTTCTTTAATAATTTTACATCAAAATAAGCCTGAGATCAATAGTTTCAAAGATAGATGTCGCTTGACCCCAGGTTTTAACCATGTTTATCGCTTTCGCGAGGGGTCAAGCACCAATATTTAATGTTGGAATATTTAGATTTTGGCCTAAGCTCCAGGCGCTGGCGCGCGCTTAGTGGATCAAATGCAACGTAATGAAAATAAAATTATTTAAGAAAGGGGCCAAGCGCCAATTATGTTTAGTTGTCAATTTTTACTATTGGTGTAAGCGACGTTATAGTTATTAAACAAATAAAAGAAAAATGGATACAAACGTTTGTTTTTAAAATTATGCCAAATGACAAGGCGATACAAAAACGTAATACACAAAATGGTCCTTCAACCAAGCAAGGTAAAGTTGGTGTCGCTTGAGCACTTTTGGCAAGTATCGATTTGGCACTTCAGTACAAATAATTCTTTGGTGCAAGTGACTTTTTTTCATGCTAGGAAAACGATATTACGACCATTCGAAAGAGAAAAAATAGTGGAGTTGGGGTCAATAAAAAAGTTAAAATCGCAAAATGTGGCGCTTGACCCCTTTTGCCTTTTTACCGTCGAAATAGAAGAATGAATTATGATACAAGTCTTTTTAACTACCTACCTTTGTACTAATAATAAAAAGAAAGACCTAGAAAAACATCTGTTACTGTTACAGCCTTTTTATCGTCCCACTGCCGGGCACACTCTCACACGGAGAAGGATTGAGCATTAAAAGAAAAACATAGTCAAGAAAATTTTACTTAAATAAGTACTTTTACTTAAATAAGTACTGAGTTAATTCCAACTCAGGCAAATGCCTGAGTTTGAGAGACTGCTAATTAACCACTAGGCCATCACGACTTTGTTATTGTAAGTAATCATCATCTCCCGATTCCCGATCCTTTTCCTAACTATGTTAGGGTCGGCTTCCAATCTAACCGGATGCAGCTGAGTACCAGCGCTTTACAACAAGCGACTGCCTATCTGACCTCCTCAACCCAGTTACCCGGGCAACCCAATACCCCTTGGTTAGACTGGTGTCAGACTTACTGGCTTCTGACTACCCGTAACGACTGCCTGTAGGTACTGTGACTGTTATTGTAAATGGCTAGAAATATGAGAAAAGGATGACCTGATTACCCAAATTACGCGAATTATGAGGATCTGCGTATCTAGATTCCAGTGCCTAAGTAATTTATTGTCAACACACTTATTTAATATTCTATGCTGTTTGAGTACCTTCAATGAATCATCTGTCTAGCCTTTTCTACTCTATAACATACTATATCGCAGAGCACGTAAATGTCGGTCCTGCGCCTGATATCTCTCCGGTCGTGTCGGATTGCCGTCCCATCGCGCTATGACAGTGAAGGAATAGAGAGCGCACTTGTGTCTGCGCTAATGCTTGCGCACTATAAAATGTCCTGCGCAGCTGGCTGATCTCCTTATATGATAACAGCCGCCGTGGCCGAAATCGGCCGTGGACGCCATTATTATTATATGCCACTGAGTACCAGTGTTTTACGTGGAGCCTACCTGACCAATTCAACCCAGTTACCGATACTTACCCGTGGTGAGACTTTCTGACCTTCTGAATACCCGTAATTACTGACAAAGAAGTTCACATGACAGCCCAGAGGACTTCAGAAATTAAAAAGTCTGGCAACCAGTTTTACCAAGGAGTATCGGGTTGCCCTGACAACTGAATTGAGGAGGTCACATAGTTCAGTCACTCCTTGTGGTACACTGATACTCAGCTGCATCCGATTAGATTGGTAAATTACAAATTTATCCAGAACAAGTTACTACTCAGAATATTTTCGAATGAATCATTTTCGTCACTTCCTGAGCCGACAACAGGAAGAGGTCAATGCAATCGTCAGTACAGTTGGTCGTATATCTTCAGATTAGTACAGCTGACGTATATAGTGACGAAAGTGGTTAACCTCCATAGTAAGTGAGGCTAAACTACGGAGATAAATATATCTACGTAGTTATTATAATATCTACTAAGTCCTTCGGGTCTGTCTGTCTGCTCGCGATCTACCTTGTCAAAATTACATAATGGATTTTTCATGCGGCTTTCACCTTGGGGGAGACTTTTATCCAGCAGTGAACGTCTTTCGGCTGACAATTTTTCTTCATCTTATCGAGTGAGATGAAGGTCTAATCACCTAACAAGCCCTGGTGTCAGAGTTGTCAGAGTTTTCTCAAATCCGCCTGACGTAGAATTGTTACTGACTGCTAAAGACCTCCCAGGCACAGGTTACATTGACTCGGCATTGACTGAGGCCCAGATTTCACCAAATCGGAGCAGTGCAGAGGGGTTTTTAAACAACCATTAGAAGTTCGTTATTTCAGACACCGACTCAACGGTGTTCCTAAGCGGAGAAATTCTATTGGTGGTTTCAAAACTTCTCCGTTACGTTCCGTTTCAATGAAGTTTAGGTTTGAAACTGCGGGAAACGGCTACTTGGATTATTTTCATATCCCCGAAGTTGACATCCATATTAACCTTGAAGAGGACAATTGGTGGAATAATCCCCCATAATACGTAATTTAATAAGCGCACAAGTAATCGCATTATGAGCTGTATCCTGCGTTGAAATCCTAAATCGCCTCTTCCGAGATCCTCAGAACCACGGAGTAAGGAAATATGAGTGGAGATGCCATAATGAACGTAGGTCAGGCGCCTTCTTCTAGCTCAGATACGTATAATGGGCATGACTCAAACGATCTGTTACGAGTGAAATAACAAGGCTTTTGGGATCTTTGATACATCTAACAACGATTTTTGGTATTACATAAAATGGTCGGGTCAACATAAGGCGTATAAGGCGAAAACAGTAACGTTCGTCGTCGCCCACACACTCGCATTTTGGCGTACGACTTTCTTAGGCGATTTTCCGTTATGGCACCTCCGCTAGTCATTTTGTTCTCCATGCTCAGAATAAATTGCGTGGCAGCTCTCGTAGATAAGTGCCGAAAATTCCACGCAGTTTATAAGCGATCAAAGGGGACTGAATTCTAGAAGCATCCAGATGCAATTTAAATAGAATGTTTTGAAAATAAACTCGTGCTGGCGAGTTGTCGGTCAGTCTATAGTAGAAGAGCTTTGTTTGAACGCGCTAATGTTAAGAACTATGGATCCGATTTCAAACAATGTTTCAGTATTAAATAGCTCATTTATTGCTTTGAATACCTTTATTTAACAAAAGAAACTTTTTTTTTAATAAAACATAACATAAACATTTCTTAAAAGAATAAAAATTTATCAATAGGTAGATAAGTAATGAAAAGTTCACAAGTCAGAAAATCTTCTTGAGCAGGAAAGACCCACGGAAATATGACACAGGTTAACCTAGGTGAAATTGGATTAATTCTTATTTTTTTCTGTGTTTGTATCTGGGAACACAATTTTACATAAAAAATATATAAATTATGTTTCTAAACAAATTACCTACTTCTTAATGAATACAGTTGAATCAATTGAACGCATCCGATTAAATCGCGTTCTATGTAAAGCGCTTAAAAGTATATGTATGGACGCGTAACCATGGCAACCAATATCACAACACTTTACCAGTTCCAAAACAAACTAGCAATCTAATAATAATTATTAAATTAAAACTAAAGTAAAATAAAATAATTGTAAATGTATTTATTGAAATAATTTTGGCAGCCATTTTGGAGGGAAAATTTCATAGATAATCTAGAATTTTGGGAACATGGTGAGTGATATTCAAATCGTTTTGATGTGACCTAATTATTTATTTATGGTAGGCATAATGTTCAATTTCGCCCTTGAGCTTTTTAGTAGAATTCAAGGGAATTTAAATTTTAATAACGTTCATATAAATGTGCAACTAGATATGGGAAAAAATAAGTATTTACCTAACTATTTAAGCAAAAGTTAAAATAATTATTTTAAGAAGAAAAATTAACTAAGTAACTACATATTAATAATATGTTTTTTATTAGATTTATGACAATAAATATTAGTTTCCGCCCGTGGTTTCAACCGTGTCCCGGGGAAATTTCTTCCCATACCCGACCGGGGAAAAGTGTGTTATATAGGGTCTCTTGATTTTTTCAAAATATTATTATTTTCAGTTCCTAGTGGAAATTATAGAATCTAGAAAGTTACCGATTACTTAAAACCCATTTGTTTTATCAAACTTAACTTGAATTACTGGAAATAGTAATCTGTACATCGCACACTCATTTTAATTACTATTATGTGTACGACCATTGCAATGATTGTACAAGCTTATAAAAATTTCAAAATGTGTAGTAGTAGTTAGTCATCCTTCTTTATGAAATTTAAAAAAAAATAAGTAACATTCAAAAAAGGACTAACTCAAAAATACCAATAAGTAAGAAGAATCAGGACCAATTTCATCGACAGTCGTTTATGTAATCGGTTGGTTAAACGACTTTTTTTTTTAATACCTATGTAGATTGAATTTTCGTGAAACCTACATCCGAGCCCTGCTTTGGAAATCAATCGTTTTTTGAACTTTTGCTTTGACTTTTGACTTTTTTATTTAAGTAATCGGAGCCTTTTTTCCTTAATAATATAGACATTTAATTTTTAGATGAAAATTTATCTTAGTGCCCTACCTTTTCTTAACGGCGCGTCATTGCAAAATTTCATTAAATATTTCTATTTATATCCTCTTAAACATCTACCTAAACCATCTAATAAAAATAATCTCCCAAAACATTTCAGATTCAAACAAAGCCACCAAAAGCCCAAAGGACGCTACCATTCACAACGATTACCATAGAAATACAATAAAGATAAAACAAGGAGAATTAGATCAATAATGCAAGCGTTGCCGGGAGCTTGGGTTATAGTCTGGCTGGGCATGACGTCACGGGTTTACGGGAAATGGGTGGAGGGAAGAATCGATACGAAAGATGTAAGTTTATAACAACGATATTCAAAGACACAGTATTTTCTTTTATTCCTCTATAAGGAGAAAAAGAACTCCCATCTTTCCGAAGGGTAACGGGTTGAGGAGGTCAGATAGGCAGTCACACCATGTGGCATACTGGTGCTCTGCTGCACGTTACACTGGAAGCCCATCCAAACATAGTTGGGACTTCCCAACTAGGCAGATGATGATGAAAGAGAAGAATCACGAAAATTCGAAGTTTTTGCTTTGAAAGTTATATTCAAAAAATCTAAATACATACCTAATTGGCGCAAATGATTAAAGCAAGTCCTGGTTCGATGCCCGCAATTTCCAGATCTCTTGTTTCTGATTACCCGTAACGACTACCAAAGATGTTCAAATGACACACAGGACCAATTGATTGTATGTACCTTCCGAAACACGGAGAAACTTATCAAAAAGTATGACGTATGTTTTTTGTTTTTCAGAACTGGGCGTTTTTAGCGCGCTTCTGTTTTCTGTCCCTGGAAGGGCAGTTTGAGTACCTGATAGAGTATGACAAGGAGTCCGGTATACCTAATCTGTTGCTTTATTATGATGAAGATAGCCAATGGCCTTCAGTATACCATAGTAGTAAGGTAAGAGAAGAGACATTTTATAAAAGACTTGCTTGTTTTTTACCTCCTTTCCAAGGAAACAGTACCCTGTACTAAGATTATGTATAGCCTATGTCATCCGGGGATAATGTAGCTTCCCAACAGTGAGAAAATTTTTCAAATCAGTGCTGTAATTTCGGAGCCTTTACAAAGAGGAAAACAACAAAACTTTCGAAAGTTGCATTTAACATGTCGGCTAAACAACGTATAGACGTGTGATTAAATTGCAATCCTCGGGGAAGACCAGCAGTAGGTTTTTCAACCGAAACGATATTCTGACAAAGGGCTGTTCTGTTTGATTAAATTGCCATTTTCACCAGCTTTTTTTTTAACGACGTCAAAAGCCATCAAATGACCTCTCCCGTTGTGGGTTAGCAGCGGTGCGGGAGTGTCAGACTCTTACTGACTAAGAACCGTCGTTTTCAGTTGTAGACCTTTTATATACCAGGGCCGCGGTAACTCGCGCGAACAATCCCGCAGCCCACAATTTTCACCAGCTGACCACGACATAATAAGAACACGAATTCACCAACTCTTGTCTAAGGACCAAAAACCCTGTGCTTTTTAACACCTTCCATTTCTTCGACAGACATGCAAACAACGCGAAGAAGTACTAAACCGAGCCGGTCAGAACCAGATCATCAGGCTGTCTCACTGGTACCCTGACACGGAGTACTCCGGCTGCATCATCACCAAGCATAATAAGGAATTACCCGCTGCTAAGAGGTAAGAACCCTATGTAGTCTTCAGAGGTTCAGAATTGTGAGGACAGTAAGTTGGTGTTACTTTAGGAAGAAATTACAAAGTCAAAGTCAAAGTCAAATCATTTATTTTATTTAGGCCTTCAAAAGCACTTATGAACGTCAAAAAATATAAATAAAGTTGATTCTAGTTGCCCATTCCAAAAGTAGCTTCCTATGGAGAAGAACGGGCAAGAAACTCCATGGTTACTCTTTTAAAAATAATAGGTATTACAGTTTGTATGTATTGATACATACTATAACAACATGCGAAGTTCATGTAGATTCACAATAGACAAAGAATATGAGAATAAAAAAAAAGATTAAAATGCTACATGGTGTTTACATTTACAAATGACACAATTTTACTAGCGGGTGTAATTTAATTTACCAAAACTGTTTTGGGCTACTTTAACTCAATGAATCGAAATATCCTCTAACGATGTATAAGAAAGGATCCTGTAATACACAGATATCTACTACATATTAGTGATTTCGACAAAATTCTTATGTCATCCTAATTTAAATTGTCAGTCAGTTGTCCATATACCTACAATTGTTTTCGTTTTGGGTATATCATGGGGTCAAAACTAGTCAAAAGTAATTAAAGGACCTCCCTCCCACTGTGGAAATAAGATCTGATCTACCTTAGAATTTTCGCCATCATCCTCAGAAACTCTAAAGTCTAAATAAATGGATTGAACCAATATGCACCTACTCTCAAACTACGTCCCACGACAATATCAAAAATGTTCTCTGCCATATTAATAAAGTGTTTAGCTCTACATACCAAAATTATTGTAATGTGCAGTTTGACAAACATATATTGCTATTATACCAGCTAAATCTTTCTCTAACTGATGTACCTAACACTGCAATTTTACTTGCAATCAGGGATGCCAAGATTTCTGTTCATAATATAATCGCGTCAACGGCCGACTTCAGCCACGGCGACTGTTCTCATATAAGGAGATCAGCCAACTGCGCAGGACATATTACCACTATTGTGCACAAGCATTTGCGCAGACACAGGTGCATTCTCTATTCCTGC
The DNA here is from genome assembly GCF_022581195.2 of Helicoverpa zea. NCBI lineage: Eukaryota > Metazoa > Arthropoda > Insecta > Lepidoptera > Noctuidae > Helicoverpa > Helicoverpa zea. The sequence goes on from NC_061479.1 coordinate 3,094,583, forward strand.
ACTCTCATAGCCCGATGGGACGGCAATCCGACCAGAGAGAGATCAGGCAAAGGACCGAGATTAATGAGCTCTCTGATGCTCGGCTGTATCAATCACCAACTTCCATACTCCGTGTTTTCTGAAAGTTTTTTAAAACCACACAACTATACTTATTTGACATAGTTCTTGTAAGACCACGGGATAAGAAAGTCCCAGATTTTTTGAAGATGAACATTAGGCCGAAGCCAATGCCCTTTTGAGACAACTTAAATGAAATGGTAACACAAAAGTACCTAAAGTTTATTGTGTTACCCAGTATTAGTAGGTACAGCTACATCCTTGGATTGGAAGACCCTTATATTTAGGTGAAGGCTAGGCAAATCATCATATTGCATAGTCTGCTAACCCTAGAACATCTCAACCCACGTCTAAATGAGTTAAGTGCATAGATATCTGGGTCATTGTTGTATTCATAGTGAGGACCTTACTTCTAGCAGTACATCAATCGGTTTGTATTTATAGTCGTGTCCTAGGTGTGAAGGGTCATTGAGTAACCTAGTAATTGGATTGTAGAGGTCAGATAGTACAGTTTAATACAATAAATGGGCTGAATATAGTTAGTACTAAGACGTCTAAAGCCCAAGTTCACTGTCAAAATAAACGTCATGATAATTGTACGTGAAAATTCATACTAAACAGTTGTTTTAACAAAACTGATATTTATGTCGTGGGTGAAAATAGGCCTAAATATATGTGAATCCAATTATTGAGAGTACATCTTTTAGATCATCATCCTCAGAGCCTTTTCCCAACTATGTTGAGATCGGCTTCCAGTCTAACCAGATTCAGCTGAGTACCAGTGTTTTACAAAGAGCGACTGACCTATCTGATCCCCTCTACCCAGTTATCCGGGCAACCCAATACCCCTTGGTTAGACTGGTATCAGACTTAGAGTACATCTTTTAGATAAGTAAACATATGTATGTATATCCTACTCAATAAAACTCAGGAATAATTCCTATAGCTAAAGATTTTGTTTGTTTAAACTGTTCCCCGCAGTTTCCAGTACCCGGGAGAACTATTTCCTGCAACCACATAAAACGAAGACTACGTCTTTTCTCAGGCCTACAGACTATTAGTATACAAAATTTTTTATTATACTTAATTGGGGGTTTAGGTGTAATAAAAAACCGGCCAAGTGCGAGTCAGACTCGCGCACGAAGGGCAAAAATGAGTCAAAAAAAATCATGTTTGTTGTATTTGACCAAAAAAATTGTTATTTTAGTCTAGTTTGCAGTATTTGTTGTTATAGCGGCAACAGAAATACATCATCTGTGAAAATTTCAACTCCCTAACCATCACGGTTTATGAGATACTGCCTGATGACAGACGGACGGACGGACGGACAGAGGATCTAAAACAATAGGGTCCCGTTTTACCCTTTGGGTACGGACCCCTAAAAAGGTATGGATTTTTAATCAAAAACAATAAACATGCCTTTCTTTTTACAGCACAACACCCTCAAAACCGATAGACCCTCCCAAAAAAACCCCAAAGAACACCACGAAACTCCAACCACCAGAACCCTCATATTACGACCAGTTTCTCAAAACCACGACCCATAATCCCAGACCCACTTTGACTGATAGTAACAACACCACCTGGTACGAGATAGTACCGACTGATGACGTGAATACCACCACTATGGGACCTGATGATGAGCTTTGGGAAAGCATAGGACCGGGTAACGGCAGCCATTTTGCAAATCTGAACGATGAAGTGGAAATTTTGTTTGAAAATCGGAATAGGAGTGGGGTAAGTAATGGTTTTTAAGACGTTTTTATTAGGTTGACTTGTATGTAACTTACTATGTAATGGAATCTAAGGTGGTAACTAATTTAACTATCTTCCAAGGATCGTAGTGAAAATTGGCAGCTCTATGTAGTTCTGATGACAATACAGTAATACTAATATGGTATTGTAGAACTGATCTGATGATGGAGCCCAAAGTTATGAACAGGAATTTTACGATGGATTATCGTATTGTAGCTGTGTTTGGACTTGGTAAAAGTCTTGTAAAGTTTACTTGCTTTATAAAAGCATGTTTAGCAACCGTCTTTTGTACTAATTACTACATTACAGAAATTGATTGCAAGAAATCTTAACACCTAAACAGCTGTTTTAAAAAAACTGACTTTCAAGATAGTCTTTGAAGTTTTACCTAACCTTAATATTATTTACCTAATTGTTATTCCATTTCAGCACAAAATGAAACGCTCACTAGACCTCTACGAGCGGTTTCGTCGGCGTCGGCTGAACTCTGAAGCGCACAGTCTACCCAGTCAGAGCGAGAAAGAGAGGTTACTGGTCTCCTGTCACAATTCTAGAAGATTCCGGTCTGCGAGGGAACGGTGGTGGTTCATAGCTATCAGTAATTGTGATAGCAATAAGGCAAGTCTTGTGTGAAAAGTGTTTATTTCAAATAGGTCTTTGCAAGCTCTTATTAATGCATATTCTATACCTACCGTAATACATTATAGAGGTAAATGAAAACATAGTTGAAAGGTTCTTCTAACCTACAGACAGACATGTGTTGCTGGGGAGTTTGTTGCGTCACTTCTTCTTGCCAGCAAAAACACATAGGATGTGGTGAATATGGGCATTTGGAGGACTGTATTTTTTTAAATTTTGACGTTCAAAAAGTGCTGTTTCTTAACCTTGAATAAATAATTTAAGTAGTCAATCAGACACTAGTGGCAAGGTTACTAAACGTAATTAAATCCAATGGAGAAGAACTGGCAAGAAACTCCACGGACACTCTTTTAAAAAAATGTTATTTCCAATGGTGACGTGACGTGATTCAGGAACGTGACGTGGATTGCGAGGGCTCTCACGACCTCTCAAAGGTTTTTCCTTTACCTTTCATCACTAGGTCGTCGAAGATTTCAATAGTCTTCTTCTTCCACAGGGTTTGGATGTCCGGTATAGATTCTTGATGACCAACGGACCTGATGGTGATTTTTGGCATGAACATTTTTCTGCTGACGAATTTTGTAAGTATTCCTTCCAATATTAAAAATAGTGAAATATGTATAATTGTATGGCTTAATTTAATTGATCTTGTCTATGTACCTAAACCTATAAATAATGTTAATGTTTGCATGCCGAATGGCAAAATATGGCTGAGCTTTATTTTAAGACCTCTGTATTACCCATATTTGCAAAAAAAAATATTATTATACATTAGCTTCAACTAGCAGTTTCACCCGCGTTTGAGGGTACTATTCACGCATCCATATAAAAATGAACACAACATTAAGGCGAGGCTCCACCGCGGTGCACGGAGAGGCTACGCACGTGTATTAAGCTTCGCTTTGTAAGAAAATGTATGTGGTTGTGTCCACTGCAACCCACGGAGAGGCTACGCATGAAATGACGTCATTGATCACGCGTGGCTTGCTCGAATAGGCGGTTACATAGCTCAACACTGTCAACGTGGGTCTACGTTTCCACTGGAGTACTCGAATAAGACCCACGACTATGTACAGCTCGGTTATCGCAGAGCAGTTGTTGTAAGCGGATACGTAGCTCAACGATGTCAGCGTGGGTCTACCCGTGCGCCGTGCCACGCTATACATAGTCGTGGGTCATATTCGTGTACTTCAGTGGAAACGTAGACCCACGTTGTCAAACAAATGAATACATGCAGCTAAAATGCGCCGCGTGTCCGTGCGCAGCGTGCACTGCGGTGGAGCCGCGCCTTTATTTCATGTCGGACAACATTTTTGTTTGTAACCTACAAAGGCCCGAAACTACTAAACCGATTGGGAAAATTCTTTCACTATTGAAAAGGTACACTCTCCCCAAGTAATATAGATGTCACCGTAAGATTACAAACATCGTTAGATTACAATCTATCTCGAGAGATTGTAAACTGTCGAATTATTGTAAACCGTAACACCTGATTGCAATTTAACGCATTATTTTTCGCTATATTATAATCTATCGATGAGAAATTGTCAAATTGTCAACTGTCCGAAAGCTCTCCCTGATTGGTCAGTCTTTTTGTAAGATCGAGAGCGATGTAGAGCGGTCAAATTGTCAACTGGCGTAGAACGGAATGCATCTTGCGCGCTGATTGGTAGAACGTCAAAAAAGACAATGTTCTTTGCAACTCCCGGTGTCACAGCTCTTTGACGTGCAAAAATAAGTGATGGTTTAATTTTTTATAAAATCAAAAATTGTACTTAATTTTTAAGACTCAAATTACACACAATTAAAAATTGTATTAAAAATTGAAGTTAGTGACGAAAACGAATCGCTGCAAAACCGACTCCACGTAGTCTTGTCTGCCCTACCCCTAGAGTGCAATTCAAAACCGCGTAGGCGCGGAGGGGCGAGGCGGCCTGCGAGCTGAGGCGCAGGTAGTTTCAGCGCTCGCCGCCGCGGCTGAGGCTGGCCGGCTCCGCCGGCCAGCAAGCCGAAGCTGCGGTGGTGAGCGTGAAAACCATCTGCGACGATAAGCTCGCATGGGACCGCCGGAGCCCCGCAGCGCCGGAGCCGTGACAGAAGTTATGCTTGCTGCATGTTGCATGCTTACTTCCATGCTGGGTCAATTAATATGGGATGTGTTATATTTTAAACAAAAAACTCAGTAGGTACGAGTTAAAAAATTAGAAGGTAAATAAATATTTTTATGATGTCATTTAATAGTATTTAAGAAGTTTACTGTTAGAATGCATGCTACAAATTTAGATGCAAAAAAATAACCATCATGCTGAGTTGTATTTAGAGTGGAAGATAACTCGTGGCTAAGATAGTATTATTTAGATGCTCGACGCTTTATTAATTGTGGCTGACTTAGTAATTTAGAAGGCAACATACATTTTTGGGGGCGAATAATGATATTAAAAAGAAGCCTGTTTAATTAGCACCCCTTTTATTTTATTTTTAAATATTAGTTTGTATTTGAAGACAAAATACCTAACTGTATTTTTATAAGAGTTATTTTTATATAAATTTAATACTTGAAGAATTTTTGAAGAGCATTTATTTTATTTAACTGACACCTCTATTTCATTCCTAACTCTACGAGAACTCCATGGGAACAGAACGGCTGGTCGTGATTGGTCGATCTTACAAAAAGACTGACCAATCAGAGAGAGCTTTCGGACAGTTGACAATTTGACAATTTCTCATCGATAGATTATAATATAGCGAAAAATAATGCGTTAAATTGCAATCAGATGTTACGGTTCACAATAATTCGACAGTTTACAATCTCTCGAGATAGATTGTAATCTAACGATGTTTGTAATCTTACGGTAACATAGACATATACAACATGTAACTTAATTAACGCACATCCTGAAATTAGTTTGTTCAGAATCGTTTACTGAATCGATTTATATCATTTTTAATATAGGTAATTTTTTATCCCAAAAATAATTAAAACTACGGAAATTATTGTCATATTAACCTTACCCTCAAAACAAATTCAAATAGACCGTAACTCAAAGTAATAAGACTTCGTGTATTGTCGGCTTTTTCCGTAGTTTCGTTATGTTGTGTCGAGTCGAGCGGCGCGCGGCGCGATATTTGCGTGCGTAGTAGTATGACCAAAAAGTTCTCCAAGAATTGGTATAACAATTTATTAAAAAATTTGAATTAGTAAATAACATGTCAAATTAAAAATTCAGTGTATGTATTATGATTATAACATAATATTCTAATTGGCGTGTTTGAGGGTGTGCGTTAATTACGTTACATGTTGTATATTTTATCCCGGTACGGGCAGTAACTCTCACGGGAAGCTAGTAAATTTTCAACTATGGAAGAAATCCCATAACTTTTAGGGCCTTATCATACTAGCGGATTGCGAGCGTCTCCAAAGCGGAGCGGGCGAATAGCGAATGCGACGCGAACACGCTGCGGCTGCTCAGCCAAGACGTCGCGGACGTACGGCAAATTCGCAACGTTTTCGTCGCTTGTAACAAAATGGATTCAAACAATAATCGAATGGAAGAGAGCGACTACTTTGAGTTTTCTTGCAAACGAATAAAACACTGCTTTTCGCGACGAATTTTTTGCGCGTCCGCAATGAATTCGCTGCGTATGCGCGGCGTGTTCGTTGCGCGTCCGTTCCGCTTTGAAGACGCTCGCAATCCGCTAGTATGATAAGGCCCTTACAACTACTAACTAAATATTTATTTCCCACAGATGTACTACCAGTTCTCCTAGCCTACACATTCGCCTACGTCATAGTAATGATAGCAGTAGTGATGTGTAGTGTCGAGTTGAAGTCTCGACATCTATTACACTCGACATACAAGTTGTTCCTAATGTCGATAGTATCACAACACTCGGGCGTAATGTTACAAAGTTTGGCGTATATACGTTACGCGGCTAATGGATTCGGTAGCGACAATGCTAAGATTGTTGGTAAGTGATTTTTACGCTTCTAAAAACTTCTATTAACTTCGGTTAACTTCTACTAACTTCCAATAACTTCTGTTAACTTCTGTAAACCTCTGTTAACTTCTATACCTGAGCCTCTAGAAATATTTAGAAAGCATATGCGTATGTATTGCGTGATTGCTGTGAACAGTGTCTCGGGTTTGACTGAAATCGCTTTGTGGGTTTCAGAAACCTTTACAAAGCAGGCTAGAGTCTGTAAGTTGGTGGTTGATACACCCGTGCATCGGAGAGCACGTTAATGTCGGTCCTGCGCCTGTTCTCTCTCCGGTGGTGTCGGATTGTCGTCCCATCGGGCTATGAGAGTGAAGGAATAGTGAGTGCAGCTGGGTCTGCGGAAATGCTTGTGCACTATTATATGTCCTGCGCAGCTGGCTGATCTCCTTAAAAAGAGATGGCTGACAATCAGCATGAAAATACCAAACACATAGATTTTCGCAATCCAACATCTTTAAAGGACCAACTTTTAAAATAAGCTAACCTACAGACCATTTTTGTAACAACCTGATCCTTTTACTCTTGTTCATTACATTACTTTATTTAGATCAATGTTTATTTTATGTTTCCAGGGCAGTTTTTCTGCGGTCTTTCAGAGATGACGTTCCTATTACTCCTAGTTTTAATGGCGAAAGGTTACACTATAACGCGTGGTAGACTCAAAGTGGGATTCACTGTCAAACTGACTGTTTTCATGTGTTGTTACGCAGTTACATATATCGTGCTTTTCGTGTATCAGGCTAAGGTAAACTTCTAAGTTTTATTCATTATGTGCCTGATTTTTTCTTAAGTATGTTGGGGTCGGCTTAAAGTAAGATGCAGCTGAGTACCTGAGTGCCACATGGAGTGACTGACTATCTGATTTTCTCAACCCAGTAACAAGTGCAACACTCCTTAATAAGTCTGGTTACCAGAGTTTGTGACTCATCCTCCGAGCCTTTTTCCCAAACTATGTTGGGGTCGGCTTCCAGTCTAACCGGATTCAGCTGAGTACCAGTGCTTTACAAGAAGCGACTGCCTATCTGACCTCCTCAACCCAGTTACCCGGGCAACCCGATACCCCTTGGTTAGACTGGTGTCAGACTTACTGGCTTCTGACTACCCGTAACGACTGCCAAGGATGTTCAATGACAGCCGGGACCTACAGTTTAACGTGCCATCCGAAACACAGTCATTGGTGTCTAAGATATACTTAGAAAGTACGTACAAACTTAGAAAAGTTGCATTGGTACTTGCCTGACCTGGAATCGAACCCGCGCCCTCATACTCGAGAGGTTGGTTCTTTGTCCACTAGGCCACCACGACTATTACCAGAGTTTGTGACTACTGACTGCAAAAGGTCTTCAAATGACAACCAGGACCTACTAATTTAACGTTTGTCTATCTTTATGGAAATAGTTTTACTTGCTTATAGAGCTGGACACTTGAACATCCATACAGTCCTTGGATGGGTGACCATCTTGTATTGACGAGTTCCTCCGTGTTTCAAAAGGCACGTTAAATTGGTGGATCCTGGCTGAAATTTGAACATCTTCGGCAGTCGTTACGGAAACCCGCGAGTCTGACAACCAGTCTTATCAAGTTATATCGTGTTACCTGGATAATTGGGTTAGAGAGTAGACAGGCTATCGTTCCAAGTGGCACACTGATACTCAGCTGCATCTCAGACTGGAAGCCGACCCAACATAGTTGGGAAAAGGCTATGCACATAATGTAATCTCTTCTTTCAGGCTTTCGATCCAGGTGAAGTGCTGTATCTATATGAGAGTCCAGCTGGCTATGGTCTCATTGTGTTGCGGATATTAGCGTGGTGTATGTTCGCTTACTCGACCTTCTTTACTGTTAGGAAGTATCCTGAAAAGGTAAGCTTTCATAGTCATGTTTTAGAGCTGTAGAGTTTGTTTAAACGCGCAGGAAAACTGGTTAGATTTCTTTCGGTGTTAGATAGAACATTTATTGAATAGTGCTACCTATAAATAAACTTTTTGATGAGTAAATGGAGTAGATCGCTCGGGACGCGGGTGAAACTGCTGGCAGAAGTATGATAATACAAAGTTTTCCACTGCGTCTGTATCTAAGACATAGATCAAAAATTTATGCACACATTTTCATGCTGTTTTCACTCATGACAAAATGATTGGTGACGAAGATTAGAAAGAAACAACAACCTATATGTTTTGTTTCAGAACATGTTCTACTGTCCGTTCTTTATTTGTGGGACACTCTGGTTCTACGCTGGACCCCTGTTCATTCTCACAGCTAACACGTATATTGGTAAGTAGGTACTTAAATAATTTATGGGAAAATTGTTTGCGAACAAAAGTATGTTCGAGAATGCTTGTGTTCTTTCACGCACAAAGGTTTTTCGGACAATTTAAAAATGTTCGCACGCATTTTGCTTAGGTAGGTACATTACTGATTTCTAGAGCAAGTAGACTGTTGTTTAATATTTTGTTGTTCTTCTTCAGATAAATGGGTGCGAGAAAGCGTGGTTACAGCAGTGCTTCTATTCATCACATTCAGTGGACACATTATGTTTTTGGTGAGATTTAATAAATCATCCTAAACTAACAATATTAAAAGGAGTTAAAGCTTTTCTTGTGTTAAAAAGTATCTAAAACTAATGAGCAAATAACATTCAGTTTATTATTTTTGCAGTTGCTGACGCTACCAGTTTTCGCCAATAAGAATTTCCCATACCACGTGAGAACTACACAAATTGGAGTTATGGAGGTAAACCACTTAAACTTTCCTTTTTTATTTAATTTCAAAAACAGCCCCAGCAGTCAAACTAATGACACCTCTCTTTATGCGTCGGGGTTTCAAAATACATAATTATTAACATTAATTTATAAACAAGTTTTATTTTCTTAAACTTTGATTTTTTTTCGCAGGTGACAGGAAACTCAGCTCTCGATGGCTTCGGTCCGAATGCCTATCATCCTACCAACGCACCTCCTCAAACGGTTATCATACCACTTACCAGGTAGGTAATTGCATTCAAATATCCGAATTTATAACCTCCTTCTTTGTGAAAGTCGGTTAAAACCTATTTACCTATCAACAAAACTGTGCGTAAAGATCGGAGACAAAAAAAACTACGCATTCAAACGAGCCCCTGCAAGTATGTGTGTTTATGCACAATGCTTAGTTGCAATTGGCACACATTTTAGTTTTTTCTTACTTTCCGCACATCTGTGGAATCTCGCGTTAAGGTTTTCAAAAGTTCTTCCAATAATGTAACCACACTAAAGAGTTTGTGGAGACGCTACCCCTACTCACATTATGATGCGATCATCAATTATATTTTTTTATCCTTAAACTTTTTCTGTATTTTCAGACGAACAGAAGAACTAATAGGCAACATGTACAGCCAATACATGGCTACAGCCCCACCCCTTTCTCTAGAAGACCAAATACCGAAACTCAAAAACATACCAAAAAGAATAGACTCAATATCCCCAAAACACCGTCTTCTATCTCAAGACAGCACTGAAACTAACTCTTCAGCAGATATAAAACCGGTAATACCGAAAGAAGAAACAACAAAAGAAATATTTACCGTTGAAAATCAAATTTCAAAAATGGAACCTCCTGTGTTGCCAGCTCAGAATACGCCAGTGTTGCCAGAGCGAAATTTGGGAGATACTTTAGAAGAAGTTAATAGAGGTGATTTGCCGAATGTTATGAGGTCTAGAAGGAATATTTTGGAGCCTATTAAAAGGGATGAAAATGTGCCCTCTTGGTCTTTAGCGAAAGGGCCAAGTATTGTTGGTATGCAGAGGAAAAAGACTGTTGATGATGGTAAGTGAGTATCTTTCTTTTAAGTATTTGTGACCATCTAAATAATACACACATACATGGGCAAATGCTTTGATAATATTTTTTTTAGCACCATGTAAAATTATGGGTTTGTATACATACCAAATTTTTGACCCATAAATTATTATTACCAAGATTTTGAAGTCAAGAAGTTGGCAAATAACCCTATTTGAGGACACACTGGATTATTATGACTGTAAATGAGCTTAAATTAAATAGAACCAATTTTTAAAACTTGCTATTGAAACAATTTTCCCTTTGTTAGTAGCATTATCTCATGTTGTATCCGAAAAATAAATGATTGTTTTGCAATTTTTTTACATCAAATAAATCTATGTTCATTTATTTAAAATCATGTCTTAATTATTACATTTTTCCAGACACCCCAGATATCAATAGTCTCATGATGAACGGTAAAAAAGTACCTCCCGTTAGAAATGGTCTTCAGTCCAGCTCAGGAGAAATTTCTACCATCATGGAAGGTCGAGTACAAAGTTATCCTAACGCTGTCAGCAAAGCTACCATAGATTTATTCTCAGCTGGAAGCAATAAAGGATAATTTCAGTAGTGTAGCGTGGTTCTCGTCAAACTTAATGGCGTCTCGCAACTAACCTCAGATTAAAATCAAAATGTTTTTATTTCAAATAGGCCATTGCAGGCTCCTATGAAACGTCACACTATTTGCACGGTCCCAAAAAGTTGGTCTCATGGAGAAGAGCCGGCAAGAAACTCCATAGACACTCTTTTAAAAAGTAATATTTTCACAAACAGTCTATTACATAACAATAGTAAGCTGACAAAATTATACAATGCAACTGAAAGTTTAACTGTAAATCTATACAATCCAAATAGATATTATAAATACCTAAATGGTTCCTCCAGCAGTCGCTCCTTGTAAGGCACTGGTACTCAGCTACATCCGGTTAGACTGGAAGCCGACCCCAAAGTAGTTGGGAAAAAGGCTCGGAAGATGATGAAATGATTCCTACCGAGCGTCATTAAGTTTGGGAAGAACAATATTTTGTATTGAAATTATAGGATAAGTGAAGTTGCAAACGATTGAAAATGATTGAGAAGTTGGCGCCCAAGTGGGCCATATAAGAAATAGTTGGCGCCCAACTGGGTCAAATAAGTAACAAGTTTTTAATTTTTGTATTTACCTGTATTCTGTCAATCTCATTATTTATATGATGCATTTAATATTGTTCTCATAACAATAGTTATAATCATGAAAACGGTGTCCCATTTTCACAAAAAATCTAGTCCCATCTGGGTGCCATTAGGTGGGACTAGAATTTTTGACAATATTATAAAACATTTAAAAAAAATTATTACATCAATAGTTTACTGTTACAAAGAAATTGAAAATGTTTCATTTCTTTTTGTTACATCTTTTCTTTTTGTAAACTAGTGGAATTGATTCGGAATCTAGTCTTATTTTACGTAACACAATAAATTATAGGTTTTTAGTAATATTGTAATGTAAATAGGCACCACTTAGCTATAAGATACCTTATGTCTGTGTATTTTCGTAACTTAATATAACCTTTTTAGTGTGTAATGTGTGTGTGTCATTTTCTAGTCGTAGATTTATAATAAAAAACTGTGAAAGAAATCCCCGTTGTGTTATTTCTTAACTGGAGTTATCTTTGAAAATATAAGTAGGCGAGTAATACTTTCGTCATGATGATGTCCTCCTAGCCGATTATCGGCTACGGCGGCTGTTCTCATGTAAGGAGATTAGCCAACTACGCAGGACATATTATAATGCACGAGAATTTGCGCAGACACAAGTGCACTCTCATAGTCCGATGGGACGGTAATCCGACACGACCGGAGAGAGATCAGGCGCAGGACCGACATTTACGTGCTCTCCGATGCACGGTCGCTCCGATGCTCCGATGTATCAATTACCAGCTTCCAGGCTCCGGGCTGCTTTGTGAAAGTCTTCTAAAACCCACAAAGCGATTTCGGCCCGACTCGGGAATCGAACCCAAGACCTCGTGCTCAGCAGCCGCACTTGCGACAGCTAGACCAACGAGGCAGTTCATTTTCGTCATAGTAATTTCAGTATTAAAGTAGATGTACCTATATATAACAGCAGTTTAAACTTAAACTCGAATATATGATAACTCTCGAAGAACTTAATTACACATTGCTTCAAGTGCTTAAATCTTCTCGAGTCAATTCAATGACCTCTCAATAAACAGAATTATGTTTTCGGAACTCTTTACAGCGTTTTTACACTAACTAATTATATACTACTCGGTTGTTCCGCAAACAATTGACAATAACCAGTCAAACGATGACATGTGAAACCTCGCTAAAGGTATTAAGTAACGCTCATAACTTCTCACTTGCAAAAATATTGAGGGGAAAATTCGTTGGTGTAAAAACACTGTAAGAGAGTTGGCACAAAGGTGTAAAACTATACGACATTGAATTGAAGTCCGTAAGTACTTATTCCAGTTAAGTATCAAAAACATACTTAGTCCCATAAAAACACAATTTCATCCTAATCGAAAACCGGGAAGTGGGTCAAATTAAGATTCCAAGATTTTCTTACATACATAGTTAGAGTGAAGCTAATTTTTATACATAGTTAGAGTGCAGCTAACCTTTGGTTGATATTAAAATAAGTTATCACTACTTTTTGAAAAGCCATTCTTACCTACATCATTTCATTCATAGTTGAAAATTTGAAATCAATGAATGAAAATACCTACCTGTCACACTAACCGTGAAAAAGTTTTCATCTCACTTTTCAGTTCCCATCAGTCCATTGTCTTCTTCGTCTGAAAATCAATAAAGGGGCGTCCACAATAGCTATAGAAACCTTAAAACTACGGAGTAAGGAAAGTAAGCGGAGATGCCATAATGCTGGCAGGTCAGGTAGCTTCTTCTAGGTCAAATACGTAAGATGGTCATGACCAAAACGATCAGTTACGAGTGAATTAACGAGGCTTTCGGATTATTTGAGACTTCTGTCAACGATTTTTCTTATTACAAAAAAGTATTGGGTCCAAAGAAGACGTGTAAGGGCGAAAACAGTAACCCGAACACCCGAATTTTGTCGCGCTGCTTTCTTAGGAGATTTTCCGTTATAACACCTCCACTAGTCATTCTATTCTCCATGCTTCAAACAAAACAAAACATCGTTAGCTCCAATGAGAACTCGCGAAACCAACGTATATAAAACATCTCTTTTACTCTTACAGGAAATCACGTAACGAATTATCTGAAAATTCAACCCTCGATAGCACAAAAACCAAAAATCCTATCACAGATTAAAAAATACCATTTAAAACTACGTAAAATTATCTTTAAGTGTGTGAAAAAATATTTGAGGTTTTACAAGGGAGTTTTCCGCAAAAAAATCCTGAATTTCACAGCCTGCATCTCGCAATTGAAGTTTTCACGTCAAGTTGTTACTGAAGGCGTCTTGAAATACTTACTTCGGGGGGTCCGTAGCTACTTCGGAAGCCGGTTTGGCTAGGAGCCGGTCTAAATCCTAGTCACAGATATGCTGGGCGCTGCGCACAGAGCAATCAATGGTAATACTACGTTAAAATAATGTCAAGAAAATGATAATGAGAGATTTCGGTCTCAACCCCACGACGGTAGCTAATTTGACCTCCTTTTGATCTTTTATATAAACTATATACCTACTTTTTATGGAGATACCTTCATATATATTTTATTTTTCAGTTCAAAGGGCTTATGGGACACCCAAATAAAATTGGGATAAGGGTGGAAAGAACATTTTATCTATTGAATTTTTTTAGGATTTCTATAACTCCCCAAAGTTTTGCAGTGGAATATTTAAGTAATAAGGGGCGAGTTCCACAAGTGTAACATTTTTTTTCGGATTCTCGCACTTCACGAGTTTTCATTAACGTAAAAAGATTAAAATCCTGAATTTAAAAACTCGTAGAGAGAGCCCACAATGATGATTAAAAGCGTCACCTATCTTACAATATAGGTATCACGCGATCACGTAATGAGCTTCATATAACGACTTGAGCCTCATCGAGTAAGACTTAGCTTGGAGAGTAGGTACCTATGTAGTTAGTAGGTTTTGTTAGTCTACTGGCATGGTTTAAGAGGGCAGGTTTTAAAGCTATGGGGTTTTTCGAGAGTCTTAACTATAGATAAGAGATCTTTCTATAGATGAGGGGTTCCAAAACTTAATAATGTAATTCTAACCTTTCATTTAATGAACTGTTGATATAGTTGGCATTATGGTTATAATCAGTTGATTTTATCAGCTGATTATAAATTATTTTACACTGGACTGATTTTTTAAAAGAAATATGTACCTATGACTACTATGCTACGGAACCCAGTCTGGGAATCACTGAGGCAAGATAGTAAGCTCTGAAATAAAATCAGACAATTAGACAAGGAATAGGTAAAAAATACATCGTCTAGTAAAAAAAAAAACATATTTATTGCGTACATAAGTATAGTGTAGTTATTTTGGTCACGCTACACATAATCTAAGCACTTGAAACTTAGTTTTAAGAAGTGAGCAGAATATATTAGGGTGCGTCCACATCTGGCGAATGCGCCGCGAATGCGCAGCACGCGAGCCGATCGCGAGCTGTTCGCGAGCTGCGCGCGTGCATTTTTGTTCGTGCGCCGCTTCTGCTTGGCCCGCGCTTGCTCGCGCGCGACCTAAGCGCCGCACGCGAGCGGCGCGCAGGCGGCGCGCGACGTCTGCCATCTTCGATAGTACTGAGCCAATATACGGAACTGTAAGGGCGAGAACTGATTGCGCGCAGATCGCGCGCCGCTCGCGCGCTCTATACGAGCCTTGCGTGAGTTGCGCTAAAGAGGCGCACCGAACTATTGCAGTGACTGCACGCGCGCAGCTCGCGGACAGCTCGCGATCGGCTCGCGTGCTGCGCATTCGCGGCGCATTCGCCAGATGTGGACGCACCCTTAAGTACACAAAACATAATATTACTTAATTGAAAACAATATTTGTATTTACAAAAAATATAAAATACAGACGGCCTATGGTTCGTTACGTAAATATTTTAAAGAACCGCTTGATCGATTTTGTGCAAACTTCACGTAAACTATTTACTAAATAGTCCGAACAAAGCCTAAGCATTTGGATAGAATAGATGAGCCAGTTCTCGAGTTATATAAAAAAAACCGGCCAAGTGCGAGTCCGGCTCGCGCACGAAGGGTCCTACCGATTTATAAAACGGACAAAAAATCACGTTTGTTGTATGGGAGCCCTTAAAAATATTTATTTTATTCTAGTTTTCAGTTACATCACCTGTGAAAATTTCAGCTCTCTAACTATCACGGTTCATGAGATACAGCCTGGTGACAGACGGACGGACGGACAGAGGAGCGAAAATAATGGGGTCCCGTTTTACCCTTCGAATACGGAACCCTAAAAATTACAACGAAAAGTGACATTAATTTTTATATTTTAAGAAAATTATTACTATTTAGATAATTTTCTTTTAAATACCATTGTGACATTGAAATACTTATAAATATGTATATTATTATGTACTTCTAATTCTGCTTACCTCCTAAAACCGAGTATCAAGATACACATGTAATTATTATAAAATCTATTAACGCAAAGAAGAGCAATTTTCATTGTCAAACTATTATCGACATTTTATTTTGAAATTAGAGTCTAAATTCAATTTACAACTTTCGTATGTAGTCTTTTCTATGTTATTAAAGTCACACTTATGTCAATTTATTTTAGGACTAAATTCTGTCAACAATTTCACCCGTTTCATGGAAACTATTCCCCGTATAAAAATTAGCCTCGATAAATACGTTATCTAACACTGAAATAATTTTTCAATTAGGACCAATAAACTCTAAGATTAAATTTTTTAAATTTCTTCTTCCCAGCAAAAAACACATAGGAAGTGGTGAAGGGTGGGCGTTTTAGGGACTGTCTTTTGTAAATTCCTGACGTTCAAAGTGCTGTCTTGCAGCCAAGTTTGAATAAATCATTTTTGATTCGATTTGATTTAAAGCGTTCAAACAAAAACTCTTCAGCTTTATAATATTTATTATATTATATCGTATTTCAATAACCTTAAAGTCGATAATAGTTTGACAGTGACCAATTTTCTTTGCGCTGTACCATACGTAATTCTCATTAACAAGACAATTATTAATTATATCTCATTAACAATACATTATTATTATTTCATTATGCTTTTAATTATTAAGTTCAATCCCACTTCTTGAATTCAACGCCATCTGGTGGTTTCATCTCGACTTTATCTTGGCCTACTTGTTGCCAGTTTGTGCTCAAGACGGTACCTCCGGATTCAACCTGTGAAAGAGTAAAAAATGGTTTTAGTATTGAATCATCATCATCATCTCAGCCATAGGACTTCCTGCTGAACATAGGCCTCCCCCTTTGATCTCCACAGATACCTGTTGGAGGCGACCTGCATCCAGCGTCGACGGCGACCTTTATAAGGTCGTCTGTCCACTACAGTATTGTGAATAAGATGAAATACTATGAAAATTACATGTATGACTTTCTTCTAATCTTGCTTAATATAATGAAGCGGGTTTTTTTGTTTGTCTTTCACTGTGCGTAAGTTAGATTATCCTCGAGTAATATAGGCTATATTTTATCCAGACATGGTTCCACGGGAAGCGAGGGAAATCGCGGGAAAGCAGCTAGTCTATACTAAATGTAATTTCAATAATGTAATATAATGATTCAATGTAATGCAATTTAATCTAATGTATTTATGATTGTTATTTTCCATACGAATGGTGTGTACACCTTTAAGTGACGTTTTTGCACTGTATGGAGGACAAATGTTTAAAAAAATTTAAGCTATTTGTAAAAATGTTGTTGGTGTACCTTACTAAATAAATAAATAAACTATTTTTGACAACATTACTGTATTGTTGTCAAAAATAGTTTAGTATACAAGAAACATTTTCTATTTGTTTCTACCCCAATAGCTCTAATTCTACTGAATCAATTTGAAATAAAATCTTTTTTTGGGATGCTACATTATCCCCAACTAACATAGGCTATGTTTTATCCCGGTGTGGGAAGAAATACTCTCAGAATACGGTAATATGTACTTACAAAACTTTTGTTCATAGCTCGCCTAACTTCGTCTGACCCTTCTCCGTATATCTTCTGGAAGAGAGCATTCAATGCCGCGTCACCTTCTGGCTTCTCTTCTTCTTCCTGATATCAGAAGAGAAAGGAGTTCAACATATAATTTTGGTATTGAAGAGGGGAATTAAAAGAAAGGCATCTATTTTATTGAAATATTAGAATTAAAAAAATATTAAAATAGATAAATGATCAAAATATTATTTTTACTAATGTCTTTTGGTTTTTATTCTTAAAAATAAAATAAAATCCACCCATAGGTCCATCTATATTACGTATAGAAGCGGAAGTAACTCTCTGTCACGTTTTCACGCCAAAATCACTGGACCAATTTAAATGGTACATGGCCTAGAGCTTAGGATTAGACTATAAAATAGGTTCTACTGAACGGGAGTGGAAACACAGGAAACAGCTAGTCTGTATAAAATTATCCTTTAACGGTAAATAAATTGTAAAAATAAATGCTTACCATTTTCTTCATTTCCTTTTCAATTTTATCCCAGTCTTTTTTGAATAACTTCGGCGGTTGTTGAGGCCCAGACGCATCTATGACCGCTGTAAACAAAAAATATACAAATATTTAAATTTCATTTTAAGTCGTGGTGGCCTAGTTGGTAAAAAACCAACCTCTCGAGTATGAGGGTGTGGGTTCGATTCCAGGTCAGGTAAGTACCGATGCAACTTTTCTAAGTTTGTATGTACTTTCTAAGTATATCTTGGACACCAATTGCTGATAAAAAGGTGAAGGAAAACATCTTGAGGAAACCTGGACTATAAAATCTGAAATCACCAACCCGCATTGAGCAAGCGTGGTGATTATAATGCTCAATCCTTCTCCGTGTGAGGCGTGTGCCCAGCCCTGGGTCGATAAAAAGGCGGTAACAGTACAAAATGTCATTTTGTTTATCAATTTTTTACTTAATTGCCAAGTTTTTTATGTTATTATGTTTTACTACAGCTTACCAAAACATTCAGACATAAACTTAGATATTCTGTAATAGACACTGCTTGAGAAAGAGATGAGTACATAAGAGGAAGTTTGAAAGTGGCACTGGTAACAGAAAAGTTTCTTGAAAACCAGCTGTCATAGTTAGGACATGTGATGTAGAGGAATGGGAGTCACGTTATGAGGAAGGTTTTGAGCATGAATGTGGATGGATATAGAGGAAGAGGACAACCAAAGAAACAATAAATGGATGGAGTGGGTGAAAGACGATATGGCTGCAAAGAATGGTCGGTACTTGTGAGATTACGTTAGATAGGAAATTATGGAAGAAGAAAACATACTATGCTGATTCGAAATTACAAATTGGGATAAGGGCAGGGTAATGAGGATGAAGGAAACAGGTATTGTACAGGAATTAATTTTAAGCAGTGCACAAAAAAAAACTGGTGGTCCAGAATCATTAACAGTACATATCTGCATCATCAGGAAAACAAAATCCGCTCTAAAAACAGAAAAATATGGATAATAACTATTCTCACGCATTTGGAGCAGCGCTCGCGTCAGTAAACCGGTTTCGCGTTGCCGCCGTGCCTATTATGACGACTGTGACCGCACAATCGGTTACAAAATAAACATCTTTCGCTATCAATAACTACTTTTTTTTGTACTACAACACAACAAAATAAAAATATACGTATGTATAAAAATTATTTAACTATAAGTTGACAAAGTTTGCGTACTGAATAAAACTCATTCCTGTTTATCTCCTTTAAAGTATAAGTCCAACTCACCCTGCGGTATAGCCTTAATATTATCTTCTTTCCTATCTCCGTCCAGCTGTGTCCACCTCAGTCCTTCTTTCTTCCGTAGCTTAACCTCAATTTTGGATGGGGTGACAACTAGATTGCACATGCTAGGGACTATTTCATGGGCTAGGTCTAGTTCCAGACTGTATTCGGAGTCTGAATCGGGTATAGCACTAGATATGGACAGCTGTAATGGGAAAAATACCGTATTAGTAAAGAACATTTGCTTGGCCTTTTTCAAACTATGTGGGGCAGCTTCTAGTGTAACTGGATGCAGCTGAATACCAGTTCACGTAAAGTGTTCAAGGAGCGACTGCCAGTTACCTGAGAAACCCCTTGGTAAGACTGACTGATAGACGTTCTGTCTTTCTTTAGTGGCGTAACGACTGCCGAAGCTGTTTAAATGACAGTTGTGTTCCAAAAATTTTACTTGCCCTCCGAAATACTGAGGAACTCGTCATAACAAGATGAAAATGATCACCTGTCTATGGACCAACCTTACCAAGGAGTAGTAGGGGTGTTGTGTTGCTTGGACTAGGTTGAGTTTAGATAGGAATTTGCTTATGTAATACTGGAAGCTAATGCCAATATAGTCGGGGAAAGACTGTACTTGATGATGATTAGAATTACAGTAGACATAAATTATAATAATTTGTATTATTAATTGTTTAACTTACACTTCTCTCTCCATAGTTAACTTTAACTTTATCCTTAGGTGCATTCTTCAGTAGAACTGTGATGACAACTTGGGCGTCAGTCTGATACCAGTCATGTTTTATTTTAGTGCGGCTCGGCTGCAAGGAAAGAAAAAGTAACATTTTGATAAAAAAATATATAGGAAGTGTTATCATCAAATGACAAATCCCGCTGAGGGTGCAGCATGAGGGAGTGTCAGACTCTTACTGACTAAAACCCACCATGTTCCTTCTTAAACCCTTTATGTACCAGGGCCGGTGTATTGTAAGTCCTAAGTAGTCCTATTTTAGTACCTAAGCTATCAATTTAAACATGGCAGTACCCCCTACGGTTTAAGAGCCACAAATGGACAGACAAACAGTGGTTAAAGTAATAATACTAATCACACCTCTCTCTTGTTGGCAGTTAAAAAATAAAGGTATTCTTGAAAGATTGAGGTAGACACTGTTTTTTTTTTGTTGTCTTGAGAGATTGCTAATAAAATTAATTTTATAGTTCTTCATAAACTTTCTCTCTTACAATGAGAATGAAGTAAAATGATTGAATAAATTATGCTGTCTAGTGTGAATCTGTAATTTTAAAGCGTAGAAAGATCTTTTATGTTCTGGCAAATAGCCAATTCACAGAGAAACTAGTCACGCTCATGATTTTGCAAATAGTGCATTATAGATGAATGCAAATTATGAAAAGAATGGTGTATTAAAAAATATGCATGAATGCAGTTTCTTGTCTTATAGTGAACAGTTTACATCCTTTTGTTTTAAGAAATCAATTATGTTGCTCTATGATTTAGGTGATATTTCATAGTGGATATAGTTATTTCTTTTTATCTCTATCCTTCCAAAGGTTGTCTTTAAGAGATCGCTTTTAGCGATAAGACCGCCCATTGTATCACCGACTTTAAAATCTTTAGGTTAGTTTTTTGTTGTTGTTTTTTAATTGTATAGTTATTTTTCCATATTCAGACATCTTTGGATATAATCAGAATCTGATTGGAAATAAAATACATCAGTCTCCTTGATAAGACCATGTTGTATATTACCGCAGTGCTAACACCTTGGTATCAAAGCTATTTGAAGTATTTCAGAATGTTTTTTACTCATGCTAAAAATCTTTGTTTCATATTAACTTAAGTAATTATTGACCGAAGCATATGGACAAAACTTACCATGACAACACTACCAAATATGGTTACTTTACAATTCTTTTAGATGCATTTAATAAATTAACCTTACCTAAGCATATGACCTAAAGATATTTAGTTTAGCTCGTATACTTACTAAGTTCTTAACTTTGAGAACACCGATAGCCAGTTATTTTTGAAATTCAACCAGGTCCCTTATTTTAACAAATTAAGAGCTTACAGAGGTTTCCAACGCTTATAATGTAATTAATATTGTTGGAAACATAGCAATATGTGTTTGAGAAAGTGTAAGAATACCAAAAAGTAGGCGAGAGTGAAATCATTGACTATTCTATTCTAAA
Organism: Helicoverpa zea; assembly: GCF_022581195.2. Lineage (NCBI taxonomy): Eukaryota > Metazoa > Arthropoda > Insecta > Lepidoptera > Noctuidae > Helicoverpa > Helicoverpa zea. The sequence continues at coordinate 3,115,926 of NC_061479.1, forward strand.
AATGGAAAGTGCATTTTCTATGAATAAATAGTAAGTAAGAGTTAAAATGTTACCTCAATGACCGGATTCTCTTTAGTTTCAGTCATGTTTCCTTCTCAGATGCCCGGAATCGGTTGTTTTAGTTCACAGAAATGTTGAAAAATATTTATTTATAAATAATTACACACCGAACGACACAATATCAGCAGATTTTTCTAGACTAATGGTGCGTTCATAATCAATATTCAAGCTGTATGTTGATCAGTCATGCAAGACGAAACATTGAAGATTTTTTCTTTCCTGTTAGAAATGCTTCTGTTGTATATCATATTGTAAAAATATGAATTATTTATCAAATTTATAAATACTCATTTCTGGAAGTTTTGTGTTATTAAAATATCCGTAATTTATATCCAAAACAATCTTCACCGTTATATAAGTATAAAGTTTTTGAACATATTTCGGTCAGTATTTCGTTTCACGCATAGATTCATTTCAAATTACGTATGTTATATAAAAATTACATAGATTTATCTGAAAAAATGGTGTCTGAATATAAGAATTTAAATTAATTTGATTATTTTATAACTGAAAAATGTGTTGTTACAACAGCAAAGTGATTAATTTTGAATTAAAGTATAAACGAAACGTGCCGTACGTAGGTGCCGAATGTCAATGTCAAAAAACATTTTGCATTTTTGCAATAACTGTCAAAATAGCTACGGCAAATTATTAATAATTTTGCAGTGATATCATAAAAATATTAATGGTTTAAAAATATTACCCACAGTATTTTTATGTAACCAGATAACTCTTTTCAGAGTCTTCTTTTAAGTCGTATGATGCTGGTAAGCGGACGTTTATCTTGTCTGTAAACATTGATACAAGGTTACAAGATGTATAGAAAGAAATATATTTATTTACTTATGTAGCTTTATATCAGTATAACTGTGTTATCAGTATGACTATAAACTTTGGTAGATTAAGAACAATTCTATATCAGTCGACAGTGTTATCTTAACTACCTTTACTACTACTAACATTACCGCTTTTCATTATAATGTATGTATTTATCTTCTTCATAATTTAAATCTGGGGCCTGGTTCCACCAGTATCCCGAAAGAACTATGCGTATGTCCTGCATCTAGATAAAAAGTAGTCTATGTCCTTCTTCGGGCTGCAGACAATCAGTATGCTCAATTTCATTTAAATTGGTTCTGTAATTTTTCTGTAAAAGCTAGACAGAAATGTAATAATATCTCTACATAACTTCTCACTCAAAATTCCCCATTTCTCATTCCAGAATTGGCCTTTAAAACTCTTAACATCAGTCTCAAGAATACATTTCATAAGACAGTGCAGTATTCGCAACATGGCCACCGTGAAAAGGGTAGCAGTTTGTCAAATGACTTCTGTGGCTGATAAGGCGGCTAACTTGGAAGTAGTTAGTAACTTAGTGAGCCAGGCAGCTAAGGATAACGTGCAGGTATGTAGCTTAAGTTGTTTTGTGGAATTAACAAGTTAATGGCCAGCTGTTTAATTTGTGACCAATTGGAAATACTCAGCTCACTTTTTCAATACATTTCCTGAATAAAGGGGCTATCTAAGGGTGCGTCCACATCTGGCGAATGCGCCGCGAATGCGCAGCACGCGAGCCGATCGCGAGCTGTCCGCGAGCTGCGCGCGTGCATTTTTGTTCGTGCGCCGCTTCTGCGCCGCCCGCGCGCAGCTCGCGCGCCACCTAAGCGCCGCACGCGAGCGGCGCGCAGGCGGCGCGCGACGTCTGACATCTTCGATAGTACTGAGCCAATATACGGAACTGTAAGGGCGAGAACTGATTGCGCGCAGATCGCGCGCCGCTCGCGCGCCGCTCGCGCGCTCTATACGAGCCTTGCGTGAGTTGCGCTAAAGAGGCGCACCGAACTATTGCAGTGACTGCACGCGCGCAGCTCGCGGACAGCTCGCGATCGGCTCGCGTGCTGCGCATTCGCGGCGCATTCGCCAGATGTGGACGCACCCTAAAACTGAGCCTCAGACTGTTCTGTTATAAGACTGGTTTTCTGACATCCTAGATTCCTGACTACCCATAATAACTACAAACTGTACATTAAAAGAAGTCTTAACCCAAGGATGTGAAAAGATATTTTCCTTCACCTTCACTTAGTCATTTGTGTCCTGTATCAAAGATACAATTCAAAATTAAAAAAGTTGCCTTGGTTCATGACTTGTATTCTCTTGACTTAAGTTGCATTGGCACACACTCATACTTGAAAGGCAGGCGCTTTAACCATTAAGGCACCACACCTGATCTTGCGCCTGGTCTCTCTTCAGTCCAGTTGTTCTATGAGAGTGAAGGAACAAGGAGTGCGCCTGTGCCTGCACAAATTCTTGTGCAGTATAATATGTCCTGCTCAGTTGGCTGATCTCCGAATAGGACAACACATTATTAAAAAGTGCTATAATATATTATTTTCAGATGCTATTCTTCCCTGAAGCATGTGACTATATTTGTGATAACAAGAATGACACATTAAGCCAGGCTGAGTCTATCATAGAGGGACCTACAGTGGCTAGCTATAGAGATCTGGCTGCTAAGCATAAAGTCTGGTTGTCTATGGGAGGAATTCATGAGCTGGTTTGTATTTGGTTTTAGCAGTTATTTAATTAGCGTAATAGTAAACATTTTTTGTTTTGTCAATTTGTCCATTGTGTTGGTGTGATACTTCACGGTATTTAAAAATGTAACATAATATCATAATCAATAAAGTCGAGATTTGAACGTAGGGACCTTATTTTCAACGGTAGCAGGTTTTTGTACTATAATATTGAAATGTCTATTTTTATTGCTTTACTATAAAATTATACTTTTATTTGTCGCTTAAAATACCCTACCGTACCGCTAAATGGCGCTAGGCCCTAAAGCTTTGAGAACATAAGCTTGGGACGGTTTAGTAAAATTCCTATGGACAGTTTGCAATAATAGAAAATTATACAGAAAATTTTTGATCCCATAAATTCTCATAAAAATCTCAACCAACTCAATTCTTTACAGGACAACGAATACCCGTCAAAAGTTTGCAACACACACATTATAATAGACAACAAGGGCAAGATAGTGCAAACATATAGAAAACTGCATCTCTTCGATGTGGAGATACCAGAGAGGAATATAAGGCTCAAAGAAAGTGACTTCTGTCAACCAGGGGATCATATTGTTGCACCCGTTGAAACTCCTGTTGGGAAAGTTGGTGAGTTATAGAGACCCAAGTTCACTGACAACATAAACTTCAGTATTTAAGGGTTTCTGTACCCAAACGGGACCCTATTACTTCAGTCGTAAAACTGGACCAATTGCTAAAACCTTGCTGTCCATCTGTCAACAGGCTTGTCTCATAGTTAGTAAGCTGAATTTACAGCTTAAATTACTGTTCCTGATATGACAACAAATAAAATAAATTTTATAAATAACACGAGAATAAAATAAATATTTTAGCTTGTTTTACAGGCAATGTACGGAACCCTGACCCGGTTATCTTAAAACAACTTTTCTACCGACGAAGTCTAGTGTAAAATATAGTAATATTTATTTTATTACAATTTTTCTCTCTTTTATTATCATCATCATCCTTCTGCCCGTATCCCAATTTTATTTGGGGTCGGCGCAGCGTATTTTCACATTTTATTATTTATCAAAATAATTTATTTTCAGGTCTATCAATATGTTACGACATGCGTTTTCCGGAACTAAGTACTTCGCTCAGTATAGTGACGGCAGAGATATTGACTTATCCGTCAGCTTTCACTCAGGCCACCGGGGCAGCGCATTGGCATGTTTTACTCAGGTGAATTAGAGAGTATTGTGTTTTGATATAATATATTTTTCTTGGTTGTCTTTAAAGAATTCGTGGTTATTGAAATATTTTTTTTACAATACACTAGCCGTTTTCCCGCGGTTTTACCCGCGTCCCGTGGTAACTACTGCCCGTACCGGGATAAAATATAGCCTATGTTACTCGTGGATAATGTAGCTTTCGAATGGTGAAAGAATTTTTTAAAACGGTCCAGTAGTTTTTGAACAAAGACTATAAAACCACTTGACTGCGCATACAGTGCCCCGACGCTCGCCAAACGTTAGTGATTTTGCGCGTACTATAAGGCTACGATCAGTACGATCCCTTAGTAGCGACCAAGTCTATGACCTGCGAACACGCTAAATTATTGAGGATTTTATTTAGTAAAAAATAAAAAAAAAATGCTTACATCGCGATGAAATGGTGCGGGAAACAATCCAGGTCATCTAGTTACAAAAAGGATGGCATTGGCAAGTATCAATACCAAAATTTGGCTTTGATTTAATTATATTACGAAATACCACAGGGGTCTATTTAAAATGGTGGATGGAAAACCGCGCTCACGCTCGTTGATGTCTTTTGGGAAAGTCCCTTTCTTTCATTAAGAAATTTTAATACGTCCATCTCTTTCTTGCCCTTTGTATTCCTATCGATGAAATTTGGACTGTTACCTTTAAGGGTGAAGTGGATATCGATAATTGTACATTTACATTAATTAAAAAATATGTTTTATTTTGGCTAATGAGTTAATTAACTGACCATAGCGACGTTAGAGGCAGCTGTTCCTGGTGCCTCCACAAATTACTTTTAATGTAATCGAAAGAAGATTTTTGAAGATTCCAGAAATAAAAGAGAAGTGGATATATACTATCAATGGGGAAAATTGGTCCCCAACAAGTAAATATGTAGACGCTCGATTATCGTTTTTTACCAAAAACAATCAGGACCCTAAAACATTAATTCGAAAAACTTGTACTAAATTAATAATTTTAAGAATCAATAATTTTCTTGTACGGAGTTCTTTTTGTAATAGACTGATTTTTATTAAATATTCTTATACGATTTTTATTGAGTATTTATTACTACGATGAAATACATTTTATCGATATTTTTTAATTGAAAGAGAACAATCCCTTGCTGAGCGTACTCATGCAACTCGACCTTGAACTGACCAATAGTAGCCGCGTATTATGCCGCGTCCCCGGCCCGCAGCGGTGAGTCGTATTCTTAGAAGAAATTGGCGAGTGCGCTCTCTAGTGGTTATTTACTTTATGTTTTTGAGCCTATTCATTACAACCAAACAAACAAACAAAGTTTTCCTCTTTATAATATTAGTATAGATAAGCTATTTATTTTTCGAATGATTATAAAAATTACAAGATTTTATATAGGTACCTTTATGTCACTATGGCAGTCATTATAGGTAAGCAGAAGCCAGTAAGTCCGACACCAGGGTCTCGTGTAGAGGTATTGGGTTCCCCGGGTAACTGGGCTGAGGAGCAGATAGACAGTCGCTCCACGTACAACATTGGTACTCAGCTGCATCGGGTTAGAGTGGAAGCTGACTCCAACATAGTTGTGAAATGGCTAGACAGATGATGTATTTGCTCATAACTATGTCGTTTTTCAACCAATTTTGATAATTCTTTTTTGGACTAACTATATTTACAAGTTTTTTTGCCTTTTCTAGAGCCAGAGCAATAGAAAATCAATGCTACGTTATTGCCGCAGCCCAAGTGGGGGCCCACAATCCCAAACGAAAGAGCTACGGCCATGCCCTCATAGTGGACCCCTGGGGCGAAGTCTTAGCCGACTGCGGGGAATCCGCCCCTTGTTATAAGGTAGCGGAAATCAGCGACGAGAGAATTAAGAATGTGAGGAAGAATATGCCTGTTTTTCAGCATAGGAGGTTGGTATTTTTTAGTTTTAGTAGTTTTTAAGTAGTGGGAACATCTGGTTAAGCTTGGTTCTTTTTTAAAGTTCCTGAAACAGAACATGGTTTTCAGTAAAGTTTGCATGTAGATAAGATACAAAATTATACATTAAGGTTGTCGGAAGACGCTGGATGCAGGTCGCCTCCAACAGGTATCTGTGGAGATCTAGCTAGGGCATAGTATAAAGAAGCAAGTAGGTTATCTTCATACAAATGCGGGGCGCGCGGCTTGTATGTGTGCGGCATAGTATGTATGCGTCGACGCACGCACACTTTAACAAAATCTCTTGCCGTGTCTCAGTGCGCCAGTCGGAGTCACTGCGGTGTGCGTGCGTCGACGCATCGATACTATGCCGCACACATACAAGCCGCACGCCCCGCATTTGTATGATAACCTACTTGCTCCTTTATACTATAACTAAGGGGGACCAGCCTAACCTAAGCCATAGGACGTCCACTGCTGAACATAGGCCATGTTCAGCAGTGGACATCCTATGGCTTGGATGATGATGATGCATTTTAGAAAATACAAAGACGAAATATATTTTATCGACATGATAAAACTGTTTGACAAAAATCTATATTTAATCCAATATTTTAAAGCTGAAGGCTGAAAAGTTTATTTGTTAGATTTAAAATTCTAACCAGTTTATTTATCCTCCTCTAGGTATCTGAGGAGGCACTTAACTGAAGGGAAATAATCTCTACAGGAGTTTTTACACAAATACACATTAATCAAACTACTTCTTAAAATAATGATTCCATTGACGAAGTAAATACTATATATTGCATTTACATTGATATTCTAGCCGTATTGAATTGAGTTTTAAAATAAATACTCATATTTCAAGATTGTTTATCTTTAGTTAACTTCCTTCTCAAATATAATATAGCTGAAGAGTTCAATTTTCATAGAAGAAGTTAGAATTTAACAAAAATCTAGCCCATTTTCCACCGTTTTCAGACTCTAAATTATTCCTACATTTTTTTCAGACGCAACATCTACTCCCTCTACTGCCTAAGTCTTCGCAAAGACTTGCTCCCGGCTCATCAGAAGTCGGCCGCGGTCGAGCCGTGTTCGAGAATCTCGTCCGACGCCGGCGTCAACCCGGACGAGCCATATTATAACTTCGGCCACGTCATAGTGCCTGAGTCTTGTGTGTTCTTCAAATCGAAGTTGACGTATGCTTTTGTTAATTTGAGGTAAGGAAACTAATATTTATATAATAAGCTAAATAAAACTTTACATAAAGAAACTAATTATAATGGGAATTAATGAATTATGAGTTTTACTAGCGTTCGCCCGTTTTCTGAGGGAACTACTTGCAGCAGCTGGATAAAATGTCATCATCATCATCATCATCAGCCTATAGCAGTCCACTGCTGGACACAGGCCTCTCCAATAATGGATAAAATGTAGCTCTTGTTATATTATATCCCAAATTTCATTGAAATCCGTTCAGTCATTTTTACATAAGTTTTCCTAGATTCCGCCTGCGGTTTCACTCGATTGCAGAGGGAACTACTTCGCGCATCCTTATCTATAAAAAGTAGCCTATGTGTCATTACGATATATTACTGACAACTTACCTCAAATTCATCAAGTACTTTTAGCGCGAAAGAGAAACAAAAATCCATACATACGAAATTCGTCATTTATTGACATTCACACTTATACTCATTCAGACTTAGAGCCGATTTTTCAATAATCAACTTCTATCTGAGAAATAAATGTAGCAATTTGACATATTTTCTATACAAAACCTGTCAAAACGTCATTATATTATTCTAAGAAAAGTTATCTGGCGATTGAATAACAGCTCTAAGGATTAAAAACCTGGTTTTATTACGACAAACATAGATAACAATATTAACATTATTACAGATGTGTATTACCAGGGCACGTATTGGTAGCGCCCATCAGAATGGCAGAGAGGAACAGAGATATGACAGAAGATGAAGCTCAGGACTTTTATAAAACTATCCGATTGGTGCAAAGGGTATGTATTTCAATCATCATCACTATGAAAAACTATGGAATCGGGCGTTACTTTGCGGAAATCTATAAAATTAAATATTGTGAAATGCGAAACAGAGAAATATTTTTTTTAATCGGTTCAGTAATTTTGGAGTGTTTACAGCACAAATAAAAAAAACGGTCTGAAACGGTCCGAGTCGAACTTGTGCACGAGAGGTTCCGTACAAAAATCTATCTTGTAGGAGACTCTTAAAATATTTGTTTTATTTCAGTCATTGTTATTATAGCGGCGATAAAAGTATACATCACCTGTGAAAATTTATCAACTATCTAACTATTATGGTTCATGAAATATGGTTCATGATAGCCTGGGGACAGAGAAGTTTTGTTTTGTTTTTGTTTGTATGAAAACAAAAAACTTACTTTAATATTTGTAATATTAGTTGTTTTTTTCTTACAGTTAATGGAAAAAGTCCACAGTGCAGATTCTTGTACGGTGACCATACAAGATGGCAGAGACGCGGGACAAACTGTTAAGGTAAATAAATTAATATTAGGTATATGTACCAGAATGTACCTAGTCTAGCGAACCGCCCCGGCTTCGCAGGGGTGCAATGCTAATGACAGAGAAAGGGACTTTATTTTATAAGAGGACGAATTGGAAATTTTGGCGCCAAGGATCTCAATTTTTCTCAGTAAATACAAAACGGATCAAAATACAACTTGGTTACCTGAAAGTTCATTATATAAACCTTATTCTGTTAGACGTAGAAACATGATTAGGTAACTTTTATAACAGAGAAAAATATATCAAACATACCTCTTTTTAAAAAGAGATTCACATATTATGGGCAAACGGGACCGATTTAAGCCTCTTAACTTTTTTAGTAGTTGAGTATATACATACTCTTTAAAATTGTGGAAGGATTTTTAATCAAATTATCATTTCTAAATAATAAAATAACAAAACTATTTTGTCGCTTACGACTTTTAGTTAGACCTACCCCTACGCTACGCTCGCGGCTTCTTATTGCTTTACAATGTCCTTGATCAGGTATTTTTGTGTCGCAGACTCAAAAAATTTCGCGTTCGCTTCGCTCGCGCATTATACATGCATTGCCTTAATGACTTCATAAGTCAAGTCCACGCTGCCTTTTTTTTTAGCGACGTTAAAAATCATCAAATGACCCACCCCTCCCGCTGTGGGTTAGCAGCGGTGAGGGAGTGTCAGACTCTTACTGACTAAAAACCGTCGTGTTCTGTCGTGGGCCTTTTATGTACTAGGGTCGCGGTATCTCTTTCGAACAACCCGCAGCAAGTCCACGCTGCCTTACTTTTATAAGTCAAATGTAGTAAAAAAATATATTTATGGAGTCCTCAAAAACAAAAAAGTTTGCGCTTCCGCCTGCTTGTTACAGCGCTTTTTAAAACTAATTAACCTTTTGTGTCCCAAATTAAAAAAATTGCGCGCTCGCTTCGCTCGCGCTACTTTTTACAATTGCATCGTTCTGTCTCGACTTTTATAACTTAAACCGCCAACAGTTTGAGCCTACAATGAATTGGACACATTTTTTTAAGTCCTTTACCTACCAAATAGTGCACTTCATTCGAACGTTCTTATTTATATTCCTTGTGACTACTCTAAGTACTTCAATACATAGGTGGCGTTTGGGTGACGATTGCACCCAGGCGCTTGGGTGATGATTGCACCTAGGCGCTACATGAGCTAGAGACAGCCCTGCCTGCCTACATATTCATAGCTAAAATTATATGGATGATAAAGGTGAAAATAAACATAAATAGGTAATAGGTAGGCGGGGCGGCATTTTGCGGATTTTGCCCCGCATAAAAAAAATTTAAGATCCGGGGCTGCTCTGACCCCTTTTGGCGCCTTAGATGCGCGTGCCGGTTATGGAATTATTGTTGACCAATTCGTCGCCTTAAGAAGAAAAAAAGCATAAATAGACACGAGTGTAATTAAAAAATAAAATTGACACTTAACATTCGAAATAAGTTTATTTTTTTATTTTGTGTGTTTCATAAACTATATTTTTTTAAGTACATAAATTCCGTTTTTTTATTTATTAACTAAGATGATTATGCTAAATGATATTTATTTAGTTAAGTTAAAGGGTTCAACAAAGCCCTTTATGTTAACTAAAGGCTGGTATTGTTGAGAAGAAATAAAATAATATTGAGCGAGCAGCCGAAAATCGATCTCAGTGGCGTGCACTTGGAGAGGCCTATGTCCAGCAGTGGACTGCTATAGGCTGATGATGATGATGATGATGATGAAAATAATATTGTTTATTGTTTCAGCATCTACATTGCCATATTATGCCGAGAAAGAAAGGGGACTTTATTGAAAATGATCTCATCTACTTAGAACTAGCCAAACACGATCAGTAAGTAGATCAGATTCATCGATCAGACCTATTTATATTATTAACTAACTATTCCTCGTGACTCCACCTGCGTCCCGGGGAAGCAACTTCCCGCACCGGCTTCAATAGTACTACTGAATACTAAATTCATTCTGTTCGGTTTTAATTACAGTTATTTTTGTATTTAAAATATTAAGTATTATGTATATTTATAATTTTCCTTTATTTTTGGCAAACTTAGTTTTACTTTCTCTTTTCTAATTTGACTAGAATGTGTTAAGAATTACCTATAATTATTAAACTTAATAATGTTCTGAAAATTAAATATAATTTGTCCAGATATTTTCTTTTATTAATTCTTTTCTCTTCCTATGCTTAAACACGATATTAACTCCTATTTCTTTGCCCTCAAGGTTCAAAAAGGGCCATCCAGCGAAACCGCCGAGGACTCGCGAAGAAATGATCACAGAAGCCACTCATTTGAGGTTAGAACTACAAAACTTGTTGGCAGAAGAAAAAAATAGTTGATAAGTATATTATTTATTTAGATTTCTGGTAAATATATGCAAAATTTTGATCATTACAACTGTCATCGTGTTTCGGAAGGCACGATAAACTGTAGGTCCCGGCTGTTATTGAACATCTTTGGCAGTCGTTACAGGTAGGTAGTCAGAAGCCAGTAAGTCTGACAACCAGTCTTGCTTAGGCATATTGGGTTGTCTGGATAACTGGGTTGAGGAGGTCAGATAGGCAGTCGCTCCTTGTGAAACACTGGTACTCAGCTACATTCGGTTAGACTGGAAGCCGACCCCTACATAGTTGGGAAAAGGCCCGGGAGATGATTGGCAATGTCAATATTTGCATATATTTACCAAAAATAAATAAATACTAGGTAAATTAATAAGTTTAAGACATAAATTAAAAAGTTACAGCTCAAAGCCATGGATTGTACAATAATAAATAAATTTATTGTTAAAAATACTTGGCATAGTTTGTGAGAAAATAAGTGATTTCTTGCGGTTCTAGGCTCTTGATCTATGATCAGGTCATCTAATGTAGATAATTTAATTACTGTAATATATTGTTGAATTAAATAAATTATTTTAAAATATTATTTATTTGTTTTATTTAACTTTGTCTATTCCTCTGTAGTGGCACCTTAAGCCGGGTACCGACTTAGGTTCGCCGTGGTTCGCGAACGCGCCCACTCCGCAAACCAAACATAATGGATACGTCGTGATCGACTGGAGCACGCTCGGAGCACGGCGCGGGCGGAGCGCGAGGGAAGCGGTTTTTGCGGGGAGCGCACTTTGTTCACTGATGTTGCAGCCTAAGTGTGTACACTGTACACGTTCACGTTCGCGGAGCACACGGTGTTCGCAAACCACGGCGAACTTAAGTGGATACCCGGCTTTACTTAACTTTTTTATCTGATTAAAAAATCTTCGAAATGAAGTCAGTATGAACTAAGTACATATTTTATAAGATATATGATAGTGCACGCACTACATAAAGCTGCTAATTTGGTTGCTAAGATGGTTAAATCAGTTACCATAGATTAGACTCCATTACATACCGTCAGTTGCACAAAGCTCCATTAAAGTTAAAGCTTTTTTAAATCTATTGCTGACTCTGTTTGTCAACAAGATAAAAAGTGTCAGCAATAGATTTAATGAAGCTTTGTGCAACTGACGGATAGTTAGGTACATACAAATCGACATATAAAAACCGTATTAAAAATGCGTAACCAGTCAAAAAGTTGCCTTCAGAGATGCAAACTTATTTGGTACGATAACACAACTTATCCAAGAAGTTGCAAAAGTATTGGCTCAGAAATCTTTTGAACTACATAATACAGTGGAGTTGTCGGTTAAATCGAGTGTGAAGAAAGGTATGTGAGGTAACAAAAGCTACACGCGATGGGAGAAACGCCAAAAAGATCTGTTTTATAACTTTTAAGGAAAGTTGGTAGAAAGTTTTTGCCAATTTATTTCTTTGTGTGAAAGAAGAAAATGAAAGATTTGATGATGTACATATTTTTTTTTGTTGTTCTGTGAATATTATAAAATAACAATTTATTTGTAAGAAAGGAAAGAAAGAAAGATTTTGTGGTGACATTCTTTTGTTGTACTGTGAATATTGTTAATGCTAATTTTGGTAACGATGTATATAAGGTGCTTTAATATTACCTGCCAGGACTTGAATGGGGGATAGTATTGCATTTAAAGATTACAATAGTGAAGAAATTTCGTTCAGTTGGAACAGTCAATTCAATTTGAGACAATAAACAAGTTAAATTAACATTGGCTCTACATTGCATAAAGTGGTTCACAAATTACGCGCGTAGTGTCGCTTTGTCAATGAAAACAACTGCTATCTCTTTCTATCTGTTCTGCAAGAGTATTGCATTTAAAGATTACAATAGTGAAGAAATTTCGTTCAGTCGGAACAGTCAATTCAATTTGAGACAATAAACAAGTTAAATTAACATTGGCTCTACATTGCATAAAGTGGTTCACAAATTACGCGCGTAGTGTCGCTTTGTCAATGAAAACAACTGCTATCTCTTTCTATCTGTTCTGCAAGAGTGGCGACGCGCAACTCCACTGGATGGTTTTAAACTTAATAATGAAGTCTTTATAACGTATTTTTAAATATGACAAATAATCAATTATTTATCTTTACTATTGTAATCTATAAACGCAATACTACCCTCCATACAAGTCCTGGCAGGTAATATTAAAGCACCTTATATATTATGTTGTATATATGTTATATTTTATGTTTATGTATGTTCGATTCCCGAGTCGGGCCGAAATCGCTTTGTGGGTTTTAGAAGACTTTCACAAAAGCAGCCCGGAGCCTGGAAGCTGGTGATTGATACACCCGTGCATCGGAGAGCACGTAAATGTCGGTCCTGCGCCTGATCTCTCTCCGGTCGTGTCGGATTGCCGTCCCATCGGGCTATGAGAGTTAAGGAATAGTGAGTGCACCTGTGTCTGCGCAAATGCTCGTGCACTATAATATGTCCTGCGTAGTTGGCTAATCTCCTTACATGAGAACAGTCGCCGTAGCCGATAATCGGCTAGGAGGACATCATCATCATCATATTTTATGTCCGTAGTTTTTCACGCAAAAAACTATAAAGGGATTCGTCCCGTATCCGGACAAAAATAAGCCAACACTTTTTCAAGAAAATAATTAAATAGGTAAACAAAATAAACTAAGTAGATAATGGAATATATATTTCTGACGCATACGATTGGTTCCGTACCATTATTCTATGAAACTGTCAAAAATCACGATTTTTGGGTGGGAATATGTATTTTTCTATATAGTTTTCAAAACTTACCTATTTATTGTTATAGCGGCAACAATAACACCTACATCACCAATTTAATTATATCGGTCCGGCCTATTTACGGACCAACAGCAGAGTTGAGCAGACTCTCAGTACCTAATAGTAATAGGGTCCTATTTAATCTAACCCTTCAGTTACGGGACCCTAAAAAGACTTCAATTTCAACGCTATCGGTAACTATAGCTACTTAACTTTCGGTTCACGAGTCTGCAATTCGACGTACGTTGCAACGTTGTTACGCATCGAATCTAGTTTGAGAGGTCGCGTTGACACTCGCTATCCGATTACAGACGACCCTTGAAATAGTGAGGGGACACGTGTGTATCCGAAAATATCCGAAGGCTTAAAAAATATGTACGAAAAATATTTATTACGTCCCGAAGGAACAACTTCCCATACCCGGATAAATAGTGGAATATAAAGCGGCTGCTTTATAGGTAGGTGTGTATAGGTAGGTACTTTATGTTCGCCTGTAGCATACTACCTATTTCTAAACCAGATTTCAAACGTTTCAGCGGTTTTTCTTATTGTTTTACTTAACATTTCACCAAGTTACCTATACATCAAAATTCATCCGGCAGATTTTGCGTGAAAGAGTTACAAGCATGCCTCCATACCCATAAATGTACATACCTACAGCTTGGCAAAAAAGAGTGTGGAGTAAATGAGGTCAGCACTATCGCACCTGTGGCAACCCGGAATACTACGACTCACAGATTTTGATATTTGGCTAGGTAAGAACAGAAGTAATCCAAGTAGCATTTTTTAAAAGTTGAGATATTCATAGAAATGCGTTTTTATGAATATCATAATTATGTTGAGCACATGATTTAAAATATGTTTGTTATTTGATAGATATAAACATAACTCAAACTTTCATAGCTGTTTTTCTTTAGTAAATGCAATTTTGATAAAAATATTGATTTAATTGTAGAAAATAGCAATATTTGTTGAAATACAGAAACGTAACATAAAAGAGTTTGTTTGAAAAAGTACTGAATAGCACTTGGATTACTTTTGCACAACCTCACTTCATACTCAAAAGTTCCAAAAATCGACTTAGCTCCATTTTGTCAAAAATGTTACTTGGATCACTTCTGTTCTTAACTAGCCATTTGTTATTTTTGGAGATATTCAATCCTAAGTAGGCGATGTCCCTTGGACACTTCAATGTCCAGTATTAACAATTTTTATTTGATTTTGATTTTTAGTTCCAACTGTCACCGCGTCAGACTCTTTTTTGCCAAGCCATATATTAGGCTTACTTACTTTCGCGTTTATGATATTTGTAGGATAAAGATTGATAAACGTAGGTAAAATGTGCATAATAGACATGTGTTGCTGGGGAGCTTTTTTAGTTGTGTTACCCAGCAAAAACACGAAAGAAGTGGTGAAGGGCGGGCGTTTTGGGACTGTCTTTTGTTTTTGACATTCGAAAAGTGCTATCAGCCTTATTTGAATTACCCTTTACATACTTGAGTTTATCAGAACATATCCTTAAAATTGATAACAATAAACTCAAAACATTTTGTAAAACAACAAGTTCGTACAAATGTAATATGATTAATGCTATTTACGTAGGAAACTGGTACTTTACAATCCATTTGTGTAATAACTAATAACTTTTGACACGCGACGTGTTTGTGTGTCATTTGTCAATATCGTTCAAGTGCTTATTTTGGTAGTGAAATTATGAATTATTTAGACAAAGTTATGTATGGTAGGTATGGTAAAATAAATAGGTTTGGTTATTTTTGTAATTAATTTCGGAAGTTAAGTAATTTGTTGATTGAATAATGTTTTTTATAACAAATTAAAGTGACAGCGCTTTGTATGAAAATATGGTAAATATACTGTCTTGTCTTGCTTGGGTATAAATCTATGCTAATATTATAAAGCAGAAAAGTTTGTTTGTTTGAACGCGCTAATTTTAGGAAAAGAACTACCGGAACGATAAAACAATCAGAGTTACATAGCTAGCCTATTAACCACTCAAGCGTCCAAGCCGCGCGGTGATTCTCGGCCCACCTGTCCGCGCATGAAATGTCAATTTCTTTTTTACGACCAAGCGAGACTCTTTCAACAAAAACGATTACTACTGAAAAACTACAATAGCTAGATTCGAATAAAAAATACTCACGGAAAGCTAAAAGAACGTAAAATTTTATTTGATTAAAAGTAAATTACTTTAATTAATATTATAGGATGATAATAAAGTATAAAGTTGAGGATATCAAAAAAAATATCGTATATTTTTTTTATTCAGAGTTTTATAAGAAAAATATAGTGGTTACTGGTAACAATGTTTTTTTATTATATTAGTACAGGATATACTCTTTTAAATGATACCAATATCTTAATATAAATATTTAGTTTTCTGTCATGAAAAAATAAACAAAGTTAAGTGTTTCTCAAGCGGTCACTGGGCCTCGGGCGACGTAAAAATGTGCCAAGATGGCCGCCCGGCTAATAGCGAGTTCACACGACGAGGTTGTTTTAATGAAATTTTTTATTAATTTTTTTAAATTAAACGTTTACTTTTATATAATTTTATTACATATCCTTTTTTATTATACAAATTATGTTAAATAGAAAAAAAGAAAGCGGTTATTGGTATTACAGTAAAAAAAAGACACTGTAAAACTGAAAAAAAAAAAACCATAAACAAACATTATAATGCGCAAGGGCCTAAGCTCAGTAAAGCCCCATTTTTTAAAAACAACAAAACATTCCCAAATTGATCATAAAACGCTCCGTGTAAACAAACCATTATTTACGTTGTAAGTAGATCAGTCCAAGGGGAGTCGGCTCACCAACACTAAAATCATGAATAACGTCTTAACATTTTAATCATTATAGACCCCATCTCAATGTATTTCGTTTGTAAATGGCCATTAACGTGCTAATAGTGAACGATTCTCGTATATTTTGCATTTATTTAACAAAAATAACCAATTAGAATACACTGTAAACAATAGAAAAGTATCAAACGATGATCGTGTAGTGATCGTATAACTTTTCCAACTAAATTATACTATGTAAACGTTTTGAAATTGTCGTAATAATACATATTTCGTAAAGGAAATTTCTTCACGTTTATTTTGATATAAAATAACAATCTAAATAAGGTATAAAACAAGAAACTTACCACATTTTTGTCAAGAGCTCCACACACAAAAAAGTCACTTGTCAAAAACGACGAACTGTCACTTCAATATATTTTTTTATAAATTTAATGTTGCCATTGCACAGAAAAAATCACAACTCACGGATGACAAATTTCATAACGCGCCATCTAGTATCAATCAACTATATTAATACCACCTGGTTATAGCGCTCTACACGTTTAAACTGAACGATGTCGTTCGGATACTGTAGTCACCATGGACGCTTAAGGCAAGAATTTTTTTGGTGACAGTTGTTACCTCGGACGCTTGAGTGGTTAACCGAGAAATACTGTAGAGTACTTTATCCGGGTGTGCGGAGTTCTCCCCACGGGATTTGCATAAAACCGCTGACAGAAACCAGTTTAAGATATTTTTTCAAAACCACAAAAAAAACGACGGTATAGGTATATGAAAAATATCGACAAAAAATTCGAATCAAAATATTGGTCCCATCACTACCCTGCTAGTTGAAAGTAGTTGAATAGTTACCATTCCAGGGACCTTTTCGCCCAGTGACTTCGGAAGCACCGTTTGAAATATTTATAGGTTACCAAAACCCTTACAAAGGGTACTATAGCTTAAAGGCCGATCCCAATACTTTATCTATCTGTGGATAAAGGTTTAATTTAGTCATAAGCCTCATAGAAGTGATGATGATGATGTCCTCCTAGCCGATTCTCGGCTACGGCGGCTGTTCTCATGTAAGGAGATTAGCCAACTACGCAGGACATATTGTAGTGCACGAGCATTTGCGAAGACACAGGTGCACTCACTATTCCTTTACTCTCATAGCGGGATTTATAGTGGATATCTATGACATTTCAGTTGTTTGAGGAAATACAGCTATTTAACAGTACTAGCACATTTATTATTTAACTGTTAGTCGGCCTATAGTTTGTTTGGTCTCATGAATCAGTATGAAGATGAATTACGTACGCACATTACCTAAAAAGATCAGGTATCAGCCGGTATCAGACTGACTGTAAACTTTAATGGATATCAAGACTTTCTTTAAAAAAAAAAATGCTTATCATCTGGTCAACTGCCAGCCGACTTTTAAGTCCGGATACTCTAATACTTATTGCTTTTCGGTCATGAAATAGTATTAAAAACAGGCAAACAGGCTTTAAAGATTAGACCGAAGTTTCCTATCATCGAAAATGTCGCTTCAAACACAATATTCATTGGAACATGTCAAATTGATTGGGCGCTATGTATTAATCATCCCCTTACGAGATTGCTATACGGGCTCGACCTTAGGGTCTTAAATGTATACTTACATGTACCCTTATTGTAGGTACCTACTAATATATAAAGCTGAAGAGTTTGTTTGTTTGAACGCATTAATAACAGAAAATGTTGGACAGAATTGAAAAATTCTTTCAATGTTGGATGGTAATTTTTATCCGGGTGCACTCGTTCCCACGAGGCGCTAGTGAAACCACTGGCTAGCGGTAGTAAAGTCAGAAAAAGTCAGATAGGCAGTCGTTCTATGTGGCACACTGGTACTCAGCTACATCTGATTAGACTGGAAGACCGACCCCAACATCATCATCCTCCGAGTCTTTTCCTAACCATGTTGGGGTCGGCTTCCAGTCTAACCGGATTCAGCTGAGTACCAGTGCTTTACAAAAAGCGACTGCCTATCTGACCTCCTCAACCCAGTTACCCGGGCAACCCAATACCCCTTGGTTAGACTGGTGACCGAATTACTGGTTTCTGACTACCCGTACCTAACGACTGCCAAGGATGTTCAATGACAGCCGGGACCTACAGTTTAACGTGCCATCCGAAACACAGTCAATGGTGTCTAAGATACTTATACTTAGTTATAAGACCGACCCCAACAAAGTTGGAAAAAGGCTAGGTAGCTTATGCTTTCATATGAGTCCAAGCCAAGATTGAGTGAAACCGAGAGCATAGCTAGTCAAGTAATAATACCCTGTAGCATTAGTTGATGACATGTTCAAAATTAAAGGGGTCGGCCGAAGCTTAAAGGACCATTTGGCAAGTGGGCCAATATGCCTCTACTGGTGTCTATTACCGAATATATACACATAACATATTTAGTTTAGAAGTATGAAGTTACTAGAAATTAACCCTAGTCGAAGTGCTGTTGGCTAAGACAAGGTCGCGCCGATCAAAGTCAAATAATCAGTTTATTAAAATAAGGCTAATTAGATTAGATTACCACTTCTTCACGTAAAAATTACAAAAGAACTGCACCCCTTTTCACCACTTCCTGGTGATCGATTGACCATAAGGTTCAGCAACGCTTGGCGCTGTCGGACTGTGGATGGGAGAACATCTTGTCATAACGAGTTCTTCCATGTTTCGGAGTGCACGATAAACTGTAGGTCCCGGCTGTCATTTGAACATCTTTGGCAGTCCTTACGGGTAGACAGAAGCCAGTAAGTCTGACATCCAGTCTTACCTAGGGGTGCCGGGGTAACTGAGTGAGGAGGTCAGATATGCAGTCGCTCCTTATAAAACACCGGTACTCAACTGCATCCAGATAGGTAGACTGGAAGCCGACCCCACATAGTTGAGAAATGCAAGGCAGATGATGACGTAGATATAAACAGTGAATGCAACTTCCCAACATGTTTCACACTGTTAGACAAATGAATGACGAATCGCATCTCGTACAAAGTTTCTTCGTAAATGAATATAGTTTGAACCATGGAGAACAAAATGACTAGCGGAGATGTTATAACGCAAAGTCTCTTAAGAAAGTAGCGCGACAACATGCGGGGCGAGGGGGACAAGGAACGTTACTGGCTCCGCTCTTACACGACTTCTATGGAATTGCCAATCAATCAACGCCAATCTTTGACAGATCTTTTTAAGGTTCCGTACCCAAAGGGTAAAACGGGACCCTATTGTCCGCTCATCATGCTCCTCTGCCCGTCCGTCTGTCCGTCTGTCACCAGGCTGTATCTAATGAACCATAATAGTTAGAGAGTTGAAATTTTCACAGATGATGTATTTCTGTTGCCGCTATAACAACAAATACTGAAAAGTAGAATAAAATAAATATTTTGGGGGGCTCCCATACTACAAACGTGATTTTTTTGCTCATTTTATAAACAATGGTACGGAACCCTTCGTGCGCGATTCCGACTCGCACTTAGCCGATTTGACAAAGAACCCGAACGTCTCAATAGTTCTAGTAACTGATCACGCCTACTACGTTACTTGACCTACAAGAAGGCACCTGACCTACCTTCCTTACGGCATCTCCGCTATTTTTCCTTCCTCCGTGGTTTGGAACATACCGTTATTTAATTTTAATTAAAACTTTTAACTGTTTTATCGGCGCTAAATCCCAAATTGATTTGGAAAGTTCGTCTCACATGTTACTGGGGACTATAAGTTTTGGGGGAAGTTCAAATGATGCGGTTATTTCGGGACTAACTGTTATTTAATTTTAGAGAGCTTTATGTGAAATTTAGGTTACATTTTAGAATTTATGTTTTGGTATAGATGCTAGTTTATTTATATTTTTACCGTTTCACCCGCTTTCCAAGGCAACTAGTTCCTGTAATCATATAAAAAGTAGTCTGAATATAACTCTGATATATAAGCTATATTACTGTTAAGTTTCATCAAAATTAATCCAATCGTTTTTGCGTGAAAGAGAAACAAACATACATAGGTACAAATAAACTTTCGCATTTATATTTATAAATACGATGTAATATACATATACTAGGATATCTGAATAATATATGTATACTAGACCTTTTTATCCACCTGCGGGAAGTAGTCCCCTCAGAGCGCGGGAAACAGTTGTGGAAGATCCTATACGAAAATTAAATTAAATTGTGCGGTAAAACTTAGTTACAGAGTGGCCTCTAGGGATCACAAAACATGAGTACATAAGTTTTGATTAATTTTTAAGTGGGTTAGTTGGTAATATCAACAGGTTATGTTATAATTAGAACCTTTGTTTAAAAGTATAGGTATTGTAACACTTGACACACTTAAAACTTTTAGTCGGCCGATAGTTTGTTTGGGCTCATAAATCAGTATAAAGATGAATGGTAGTACGCACATTTGGATACAAAAAATTATTTTTCTTTCACGCCAAAATTATTGGATGAATTTTGATGTACCTGTCATTCAGCTATACTAGTCATAGCTTATGTATAAGCAACCTTCAATATGGGTAGTTATGGGGAAGGCAGGTGAACCCGCGATCGGAGTACTACTTTCATAAACATAATGTTATTAAAGTCTAACGTATATTTACGTAGAGTGGTTTTGTAGATAACATCTGAAAATACTAGATAAAAATGTACGTTCGTGTTAACGGTCTATGCACCCGTAATATTCAGAACACGCGATTGCAAGTTCCAAATCATAATTTATGTGACTTTCAAACGTCATGCAATGCACTTTAATGTTATCTTAAAATATGTCCAAAAATAATGATGAAAAATGATACCTATGACTAAGACTGGTTGTCAGACTTTCTGTTATACACGTAACGAATTCCAAAGATGTTCAAATGACAGCCGGGATCAATTGGTACCTTGCGAAACACGAAGGATCTCGTCATGACATAGATCCGTCCAAAGCCTTGCTAGAGATACATCATCATCAGCTTTTTCTCAACTATGATAGGGTTAGCTTCCAGTCTAACCGGATGCAGCTGAGTACCATTGTTTTACAAGGAGTGACTGCCTATCTGAAGGAGGTCACTCCTCCATACAGTTGCCCGGGAAACCCAATAAATACGCTTTGGTAAGACTGGGTGAAAATTAGCTATCAAGGTTTATGAAATACAGCCCAATGGCAGATAGACTGACAGGAAGCCTTAATTCAAAATAGGATCCCATTTTACCCTTTGAGAATAATGTATTTAAAAGATAATATGGTAAAAGTGAAGTTCTTAAAATAACTTGCGTCTAACCACAGTGTTTGACTGCTATCGACAGTAGAGACAGCTTAATTGACCACTCTGTGTAACATCTAGATCAGGGATGGTTAACCAATGGTATGCTTACCCGTGAAGCGTGAGCACACAATTATTAGGTAGGTATGCATCTAAATTATTGCAATATGTTTATTTATTTCACATAATTACATTTACGTACGAGTACATTAGAAGCTAAGTCAAACTAAATTTATATTTACATAAAAAAATATATCAATAAATTGTTGCAATTGAAATTATGTTCATAGGTACAGTTATTTGTTACTGTTATGGTTATAATCAGAGGTCGGAATTAGGTAGAGTTATTCATGTTCTTACACTGATTTCATACAGCGGGAGAATAAAGTGGATATGCCTCAAATCCTGAGATTTATATTAAAGAGCAGAAAAATATTGTGATTTTTTAAATAAAATGTATTATATTTACTTTTACGTAATGTAAATGTTATTTACTTTTATAAAATTTAAATTACTATCAATCTACTATACTTCGGCCGTTCAGAGAATGCGTTCCTGACACCTATCAGTTAGTCACGACTAGTGATGGGCACAACATAACACTGAGTTCGTTACCGTTCCTTCAAAATGAACCGCCGCATTATTTTAAGATTATTTTCGTTTTAAATTGGCGGAATCATTTGTTTTATATTTTAGTTATTTAAGTGGAAACCAAAAAAAGGTAATATTCATATAATAAAATTGTTTTATTTATTCTTTGTTACAAGTACATTGAATTGAATGTGCGAACAGAATATTAATCAGACTCCGATTTGCTTGAGGAGGTGGTGTCTTCATCATCATCTTCGCCTACATGTATAATTATATTATTATCAATAACAGAATCAATCCTGATATCTCGGTCTAACAAAAGCCGGGTAATCAAATAAAAAAAGATCGAAAACACTTGAAAAACGTGGTCTATGCGCACGAAACGACAACGGACGACTGTTTTAGCGTCACAAAATGGCGGCCCATAACGCCATTTGGGGTTACCATTTTTAATCTAAGTATAAAAATGCGGTTTGGTCATAGTTTTATTTTTATATTTCATAAACGTTATAATTAAGTCTTATAGTCCATTATTTTCCAATTCTTAAAAAGAAAATCAAAACGTATTATTTTATATTATAACTGTATAAGAACAGATTACGATACTTGCCTGTTATTTTTAGCACAGCACTACAAAATATAAACCGCTGACATAACCTTGTAATAGCGCAGTATAGATTTAGAAAAATATTGTTTACCAAGTTATTTGACACTCAGTTTGGCACAAAATTATAACATTCATTGATTATTGATATAATAATGTTGTTTTAATGCTCCTCAATTGTTAAAACGGTAAACAACCAGCAAAAATATTTTTATCGTAACTGCAACGCCATTGCAAAGTTACGTCGTCAGTTCAATCGCGACGTGTCAGGAACGCATTCTCTGAATGGCCGAACTATACAAACAATATTTTTTACAACGTCTATCAATAATTCGTATTGTGAATTAGTGTATGTAATAGAACTTTTTATGTTAATTATCTTTGTTTTATTTGTCAATCTCTGACGTTCTTATTATTATTTATAGTTCGGCCATTCAGAGAATGCGTTCCTGACACGTCGCGATTGAACTGACGACGTAACTTTGCAATGGCGTTGCAGTTACGATAAAAATATTTTTGCTGGTTGTTTACCGTTTTAACAATTGAGGAGCATTAAAACAACATTATTATATCAATAATCAATGAATGTAGTTACGTCGTCAGTTCAATCGCGACGTGTCAGGAACGCATTCTCTGAATGGCCGAACTATAGTTGTACTACTGTTGGCCAAAGGGGATTGCCCATTAGAAATTCCGGAAGGTCCATATTAATATCAACATTTCGATGCAAGTACATAAATAGCTCTAGCTAATTCCGACCTCTGGTTATAATCTATAATATAAAAATGAATCGCAAAATGTGTTGGTAAGCGCATAACTCAACAACGCCTGGACCAATTTGGCTAATTCTTTTTTTGTTGTGTTTGTTATTGTCAGGAGAAGGTTCTTATGAAAAAAAAATAGGGTAAAGTAGAGAAGTCAGTTGACGGGAGCGAAGCCGCGGGCAAAAGCTAGTACATAATAAATATGTACTGTAGACCTATCTTTTATAGTATTTCTTTATAATCTTGTAAATAAACCTGTCCTATTTTATTGTAAGTAAATCAAATGTACCTAAAGGAGGATAATAAAAACAAAAACTAACTTTTTCTTTTTACCAATGTCCAGGCCCGCCGTAAGCGGGCGTGCAGCGCGTGCACAGCACGCGGGCGGCACGTCCTAGGGGGCGGCAAATCTAGCGAGTTATCACGTAATATTTAAAAAATACAATATCTTTTTACTAATGATTTGATTTCAATATTTCCGAACACAGCAATAGCGCTAAGAATATTACTTATACTGCCGGTTTCAGTTAGGTACATCTGTTGAAAGGACATTTTCAAAATCAAAGATTCTTAAAAACGATTTAAGATCAACCAGTGGCGTAGCGTGGGGCAAATGCTATTTAGGGGGCGGCAAAATTAAACCAATAAAATTTCGGAAAAAGCCGCCCTAGTTTTGGTCGTCTCCTATCAATTTTGACTGTTTCACCCTTTGCATCCCCAAAAAAATTCGCGCTCGCTGCGCTCGCGGCTCCATGTCAGATATCGCATTTTATCTTTGTTTAATTGTTGAGGCATTCAATTCCGAATAAACATTTTTCGCGCACGTCCGTTATGGCTTTTTATGATATGTTCACTTCATGAAAACTCTAAGGAAAAAATCGCGCTCGCTTCGCTCGCGGCTTTTGCACTTCACTTCTGTGCATATCTTACTTTTTGACTTTGCTTTGTTAATTTACAGTGATTTTTATTTGTTTTGTGTCCTTTAAAAATAAAAACTTCGCGCTCGCTCCGCTCGCGCTTCCTTACATATGGCATGTGTCTTATAATTTTTCAACGGGAAACCAACCAAATAACGTATTTTACTGACTTTAAACATTGTTATAGATATTTAAGTGCGTTAGTTTAAGTTAATCACAATCTTTCAATACATAGAGGTCACTTGGGTAATGATTGCACTGCATTGATGCCCTAAGCAATTGCTTAGTTTGCTTATGGGCTAACCCAGGACTGCTTAGGGCTTAGGTTACTCTGAACATTTCAAGTAAATAAAAAGTTATGTGTAATGTATGTTATGTATTGCAATAGTTATTTATCCAAAAGTAGGTGGGTTTTCTGCAATCAGAGCGGTGCATGTACATATTTTTTTCTGTTGGACAAGTAAGATGGATATGAATGAGCGGGGGGTCCGGACCCCCTGGATCCGCCCCCCCCCCTTATATATTTTTTGACAAAACGTATGTAGTCGTAGGGCGGCATAGTCAGTTTTGCACGCGGGCGAACAAACAGCTAGCGGCGGGCCTGCCAATGTCACGACGAAACTTCTTCCCAAAAATAACTTAAAGACTCGAAGCATTCTAAAGGTGATTTACTTTTTGAAAATTGACAATTGTTTTTTAGAGATAGGTAATAAAAATACAAGTAGATAGTGGTAAGGCAGAAAGGTTGTCCGTCCCTGAGTGCATTCGTGTGCAGTAGCTATCAGGCTGCTAAGTTATTCATTAACTTAATACAAAGACTGCTTAGAACTGTGTATGTGCCTTTACTATGAAGACAAAGTGTAAGAATTTAAACTTACATTGTAATGCGAAGCTTAAGAATTACGCTATCCTTACTTCATAGTATAAATTCGTAACTCTGTCTGTCTGTCGTGCTTTCAAGCCACAGATACTGAATCGATTTCATACGTCATCATATTCAATTCAATCATACGCTAGACAGAGTACACCGCATTTAATTTAAATCGATCCAGACGGATTAACGCTCAATCCTTCTGCGTCTGAGAGGAGGCCTGTGCCCAGCAGTGGGACGATAAAAAGGCTGTAACAAATGAGTGAGGCCTGATGAGTTAGGCCATAAATTGCTTTTTATTCGATTTTTTTACTTCGCGTGGAACCGCAGGGAACAGCTAGTTGTGGACCAAAGAAAAGTTTTTAATATTAACTCTATTTTCTGAAGCTTTCTAAAATAAAGCCTATATCATAAAAACTACGATAAATTTTTTCCATTCCATGACTTACCTAGAAAAGTAATCCTTTTCTACCTATATACCATTATTACATTCTACTGTAATGTGACAAAGGAAGACTGCACTCTATCAAAATAACAAAAAACACAAAATCTTAAAAAAAAAATCAATATCAAGTCTTATCGCATTAAAAAAATTCCCATCAAAAAAAAACAAAAGCCACGACTTAAAATACACATTTTCCCATAAAAATAATCCATCAGTCATTCTTATAATACTACAATAATAATTAATGTAAAATGAAAAATCCTTTATTGGAATTCTTGAAAAAAAAATCGCCAATTTTCCTCAGCTTTTCGCAATATCCTTTTTACAAAGTTCAGTGGGCCTCTGGTCTCCATCGCGATCAGACGTCGACCCCGTGTCGACTTCCCCGGCATACTCGAAAAGTTTCTGTGATTTGTGAAGTGTATATTGTGTTGTGTTATATCGTGTTTTCAGTGTGTTTTATTGTGTGTTTTCCGTGTTTGAAAATGGATGATTTTTGAGTTTTTTTCGGGCGCTGATAAAAGGTAAGGTGGCTTGAATTTTATTGTTGTAGTTACTCTTTTGTTTTGTATGAAAAAAAATCTATTCTCGTGTAAAATATTTTTAACATAATGCGCACGAATATTTTGCTATAAGTTAGCAATTTTATTAATCAAAAAACGTTCTGAAAATTACTTAACCAATGTAATATATTATGGATTTCAATATGCAATTTGAAGCACCATACGTAGATTAAGGTCTTATTTTAATATCTCAGGAACTACTGGTCAGATTTGAAAAATTCTTTCATTCTTAGATAGCCCATTTATCGAGGAAGACTATAGGCTACTGTATATGAAGAAGTTCATAGGGAACGCGGGTGAAACCGCTGGTGGAAGCTAGTTAGACAATAAAATGCATATACAAAATTATGACTAAAATCATGATACATTCGCTTATCGTTAAAGTTAGATACTGTTTGATCAATAGCATTATTTCATATAGGTATTAAATAGGCATGGTTTGGGTAGGTATGTATTATATTAGTCACCATAATGACTTTACATGTCGGTTGATATGCTTACTCTATGAAAAGCTTGTCTCTATCCTATATAATGTTACGGGGCTCTTCTCTTTGTAAAAAGGCCATGAGATACGGCCATATTCATCATCGTCATCTGCCTCTCCTTTTCCCAACTATGTTGGGGTCGGCTTCCAGTCTAACTGGTTGGAGCTGTGTACCATTGTTTTACAAGAAGCGACTGCCTATCTGACCTCTTCAATCCAGTTGCTTGGGCAAGCATAATCTATGTGCCAATGTAGTCTGTGAATAAAGCTATTTTAATTTTGATTTAGTGCTGGGCACAGATCCTTAACTTTTAAAGTGATGATGGTTTAAACCTAGCATAAAAGCCAGTACTTTTAGGTCTTTACATACTTTCTCACATTTTGTGATGAGTGTGTCACTTACCTCTCGTTATTATTATGTACATACATCAAATTTGCAGATATTTTGCCAAATCCCTTGCCAAGATTTCCTTTAATCCCATGAATGAAATAAAGAGATAAGATGTTTCATATGCAGTACTAAACCATTGTATTACAAAACAAAGTCCTTGGTGGCGTCTGTCCGTCTGTCTGTCTGTAATGGTCTGTAATAAACTCAAATAACTGATTTAAAAGTAAGAAGTTCAGAAGGTCAGACAGGCAGTCGCTTCATGTAAAACATTGGTATATTTGCGTCACATAAGTTTGCAATTCTGAAGTTAACTTGACTCCTTGCGCTTTTGACTTAAAAATATAAATAAATCACTACTGCACATGCGTGAGGTGTCAACTTCAGAATTACAAAGTTATGTGGAACAATACCTACTTAGCTGCATCTGGTTAAGACTCCGTGTTTCGGAAGGCACGATAAACTGTCATTTGAACATCTTAGGCAGTCGTTGCTGGTAGCCAAAATGGCTGACAACCAGTCTTACCAACAGTTAACTGGATTAAGGAGGTTGGATAGGCAGTTGCTCCTCGTAAAACACTGGCACCCAGACGCAGCTGGTTAGACTGAAAGTCTACGCAAGCCACGCAGATTATGCTTCCTTTTGTAGCTGGAAGCCGACCAAAACATACCTAGTTTGTGAAAAGGTTGAGACTGAGATAATTAATACACAGATTCTCCTATATTATACCCTTTTTTATGGGAAATGCATCAACTGACTCCTGTGAGTTAGCAGCGTGAGGGAGTGTCAGACTCTTACTGACTAAAACCCGTCATGCTCCGTCGTAGGCCTTTTATGTACCAGGGCCGCGGTAACTCTCTCGAACAATCCCGCAGCCCTTAGGGAGAAAAACAGACGTCACATAATAACGTCGTGCTTAAAGATTTTTCTGACCCATATCGAATGCACCAGAGTATTGCACAACAGTATTATCCGTAGTAAATCAATTATTACGAGCTTAAACCTCATTAGTTGGATAACTATGTTTATCAGTTGCCTGTGATGTAACGTTGTGTTATCGCGCCACTATGGCTGGAGAAAATACGTGTTATATAATGAGAAGTGGACGTACTGATTAAACTTAATATTGTTTAAAAATTATTGCCAATTTATGAATTAAAAAATGTGGTTTTTAAAAAAGATCTGGATTTAGTACTGGGTTTAATCTTCTTCTTCCACTTCGCTCTATCCAGGACATCTTCCTCTTCGAGTTCTCAGATTTTCATGTCTTTCTTTACGATTCTTTCTATTATAATAATCATCAAACAAAGCTTTTTCAGGAATGTTCTATCAAAATATACCAATTTTGATAACATTTCAAAAAAATTGTGCTAGACTTACATACCACTTTTTATTCGGATGCTCCCTTTGTAAATAACAAAAATAGTTAATATAAAAAGTATTCCTATAAATTAGTGCTATTAATCATTCTTTCAGAACGTACGTGCAAGAGAAAAAAATTGCCAGTTACCAATGTTGTATGTTTACAATTTTATTTCATGTAATAATATTTTCCACAGTGCATAGCTTCAACAAAGCTATTTCAAATATTTTGACGATATTGGCTCCGTACCGTAAGGAATTAGAAATTAAATATTTCATATCGCTACGTTGTTTTCCATTGAGGAAAATATTATTTGTTTTTCTTTTAGATCACTCTTTTTTATTATTTTTATAGGGGTGTTATGCTTGTGCAAGAGAATTTATTACATAGATATATAGTTTTTTTGTTTAACAGATTTCTGATTATAATTAGTAGAATTATTTATGTCTTTGTATTAATATTAATGATATATTATATACTAACTATTTCCCGCGGTTTCACTCGCAACTAGTGGCAACTACTTTTCGCAAGCAAATAAATCTTCCTCGATAAAAGGCCTGTTTTCCGGTGAAATAGTTTTCTAACTGGTCTAATACATACTGATATTAACAAGCTATTCAGGCATTTTTTTCAGGTTAAACCAAAATACTTTTGCAGTGTTAAACCGACTGGGTTACAATCAAGCAATCCTGTAAGCGTTATTTTCTTATAACTATATGGTTCGAAACTCTAAAACAAACATTACCAAACAACCCGGTACCCTTCCGTAAATATTATTTTTTTTTTGCCTCAAAAAGTGCAAAAATATGACATGGTACAGTTGTTAAATTATGCAAAATAGGTGCTCGGTATGCGGGATTTGCTCCCGTATTTTGGGTCACACAAACAAAGGGAAGTTTATGTGAACGTGAATCTGTTAATAAGGAGGTAGATTATGATATTATTTTATTGCTTGTGGTAGTTTAGAAGGGGGTAAAATAATTTTCTAGTACACCTTTAAACATGTTTAATAATGATCTTACAAAAAATAAGTTAAACAGACACAGTACAGACAATTTAATAGACAGACATGTGTTGCTGGGGAGTTTGTTCCACCACTTCTTCTTCCCAGCAAAAACACATAGGAAGTTGTGAAGGGCGGGCGTTTTGGGGGCTGTCTTTTGTTTTTGACGTTCGAAAAGTGCTGATTTATCAGCCTAATTCGAATAAACGTTTTTTAGTTTGAGTTCATTAGTTTGAGTATTTTTTATGTTTTTTCCTTAAATACAAGACTAATGTGTGTTTAACTTTTTTTATAGTAGACCATAAGAATTATTTTGAAGTCTATCGTAATACCGGCCGAATAACTGATCGTTGTAATGTGCGCACTATCATTTATTTCCCTACTGATTAATGCGTCCGAACAAATTATCTGTATAATTTATAACTAGCTATTTCCCACACGAATCCCGTGGAAACTAGTAATACTGTTCCACTAAGCAATGTAATAAGTTTTCAATTGGGTTCAGTAGTTTTGGGTACAAAAAAGGACAAAAACCATTCCTCCCCGTAATATACGTAAGTAAAAATCATAGATGAATTACATTTTTGATATCTTTACCTCTATACAAGGTGTTGATTTGCATTTGTGCCATAGTTCAGGAGGAGGACATACAATACGTAAATAATCGATTGGAATTACAGTAAATGGGAAATAACTAATATGCACTGCTTTTTTTGTCATTGTAATGTCGTGGTATTTCCGAAGTAATCCAATTTTATGAATGA
This sequence comes from Helicoverpa zea, assembly GCF_022581195.2. NCBI lineage: Eukaryota > Metazoa > Arthropoda > Insecta > Lepidoptera > Noctuidae > Helicoverpa > Helicoverpa zea. The sequence goes on from NC_061479.1 coordinate 3,146,237, forward strand.
AATTTATGAGTGATCGTTGCGTATGCTTTGTGTTTGCGTTTGTGTGAGGGTGCAGCACGGTTTTAACGCCACTATCATACGCGCCAAGTTTAAATAAGGCTAGATGACATTTACGGAATTTCGAAAAAAAATTAAAGAAAAAAAATTACGTACCAATTTTTTTATTGATTTGGGTCGAGAATCATTAGCATAATTACCTCCTTGAATATGGCACGGATGCAAATCAACAGCTTGTATACATAAATGTTGCGTTTTCAAATTATAACAATGTCAGACATCCATAGTAACTTAGGTTCAATAAAAATATTTCATGTACAGTGAAAATTCTTACAGTTTTTTGTGTAGTTTAATGTCAGAAGCTTTTCTATGTTTTCCACTTTTGCATTGAACTTCTCAAAACCAAATTATTCCAAATTATTCAAACGAAAAACCTGAACTCGATAACCACAATAATTACTCATTAACATGATATTTTTTTTTGGGAAAGTTCTAGATAACAATTAAATATTTTATAAGAAGCTAGTATTTTATATGTAAATTGTTGCAGTAAAGAACTTTGTGTCCGTGAGAATTCAGTTTTAAAAGTTGATTGGGTGGGCCGAAACCTGACATTTTTCTTTAGCCAAAATTTTAATTTTTCTTTTTTTTTGGTTTTACGAGTAAAAACTGGTTAAAAAAGTCTACTTGTAATATAATATTTCAGTGCGCTACATTTATAAAAGTGCTGAAAAACACCCAACAGAATTAAACGTGAACTAGGTCACATTCTATTTTAGGAAAAAACCATAACGTTCATCATAGTGTTTTTGAGTTTTTTTTTCAGGAAAAGTAAAACTTTTTACTTAATTTTTCAAGAAAAATTCAACTTTTGTATCATCATTATCAAGCTAGCCTTTTCCCAACTATGTTGGGGTCGGCTTCCAGTCTAACTGGATGCAGTTGAGTACCAGTGTTTTGGAGCACGGAGCAAGGAGCGACTGCCCTATCTGACCTCCTCAATCCAGTTACCTGGGCAACCCAATACCCCTTGATAAGACTGGTTGTTTTCTGGCTTTTGACTACCCGTCACGACTGCCTACAACGCCTTTGAACATCTTTGTTCAAATGACAGCCGGAGCCTACCAATTTAACGTGCCTTCCGAAACACGAAGGAACTCGTCATGACAAGATAGAGGACATTCATATAAATACCAAACGTTGCTTATTTTATTTATTACTCATTTATTTGCAGACCGTGGTCCATAGTGTTAGTAAATACATTAAAACTTATTAAACTATTGTTAGTAGGTACACATACAGAAACAAAAACAACTACACATAAATATTTTTAAAAACACTCATCCAACTCCAACTTGTGTGTGCAGTCTCACCCATCGGCCTAACATTGGACAGTCCCACCGATCGCTCAATGCTCTGAGTATGCTGTGGGAGCTGCCGCGTATTCTATGCCTTAGAGAGGCGCAACGCTTACGTATAATTGCGTAGAAATCATCGACTCTCGCATCGGCAAACATACCCGACGCGCTGCAGAACCGCGGCAGCCCAACAAGCATTCTGAATGCATTGTTGTACTGGATACGCAGAGCGTTGTATGCCCTCTGCGTATACTTAACCCACAGACTGCAGGTGTAGAATGACTGACAGTAGGCTCGAAAGAGGGTCATTTTGACGTTATGAGAACACCGTGCAAATCTGCGGGCCAACATATTACCACGGACAGACAACGCCCTGCGCTCCCTCTCTATATCCAGGTCATCACATAGGTCATCGGTGACCCAGTGGCCCAGGTACTTAAATTTTGTAACACGTTTTAGGGGGGTATTTTCCAATAAAACATGAGGCACATTTACGTCACTTTTGGTGCCAACTTTAAAAACCAGAAACTCACTCTTACTAACATTGTACCTTAGCCCATGAGCCACCGTGTAACTCTCACATATCTTCAAAAGTCGTCTTAACGCACTGATCGAAGGGCTCAGCAGGACCATGTCGTCCGCATAGCTGATGTTGTTGACTGCAACACCATCAACATGACAGCCGAGGCCAGTGCTGCTGAGCTCAACGATCAGCTTGTTAATGTACAAGTTAAATAGGCGTGGGGAAGTGATTCCGCCCTGCCTCACTCCACATTTCAATTTATATTCATCTGAGAGTGTCCCTGCCCATCTAACATTATTTATTTGATTTTCATACCAAAACTTTAGCAGATAAGTAACTTCAGTTTCCACTTCACTCTCATTTCTCATCTTCTCCCATAAAAGGTCATAGGACACAAGGTCAAAAGCCTTGGAGAGATCTAGAAAGCACGCGTTTACAGCAGTACTTCTATCCGTATAGTACCGGACAGTTCGCTTAAGACACATAATGGCACTTTCTGTTGATAGTCTAGGCCTGAAACCAAACTGTGCATCATGAAGACTAATTCTTGGTGCCATGTATGTATCCAGCAAACTGTCCAATACCTTAGCAATAACCGTTGCGAGGGATATTGGCCTGTAGTTAGCGGGATCTGAAATATCACCGGTTTTATTTTTAACAATAGGTACGACTATAGTTCTAATAAGTGGGCTTGGCAAATAGGAGTGGCTTATACATAGGTTAAAAAACATAGCCAGTACTCTCGGCAAATGTGTTCCAGCATGTCTTAGGTGCTCGACACTGAGGTGATCATGTCCTGGGGACTTACCTCTAACCATACTTTTAATGACCTTTGTGACATCTTTAGCCGAGAATTGCACACCCAACTTCATGCTCACGTCAGTGTCTGCCCCTGTTTCATTCACATTAACTGCCGGATTTGCTACGGGGTTCACTTTAAATTGGTTTACAAACATATTTGCAATGTGCGAAGGTTCATGTTTACCCCCAATACTTACAGGGAGGCTCGACTTAGGATTCAGTTTGTTCGTGTTTTTCCAAAAGTTTCCGAAGTCCTTACTTCTATGGTTCTCAGCTATTATATTACATTTAATTTGTTTTTCATTTTTACGACACCATTCCAATTTACTTTTAAAAACTCTGCGTGTCTTACGCATATTTTCAAATTCACTGCCCGCATCTGGCTTACCACAAAATTTCCACACTTGAAAAGCAAGTCGAGCCTCCCTGTATGCAGCTTTTACATGTTTATTCCACCCAGGTAAAACTGTATACATCTTAGACTTACCAGCCGTCGCACTAGATCGCGCAGACTGCTGAAGAATACCTATTATTTTATTATACATAGTATCCAAAACAATGTTATGGTTTTTATCTTTACAATAACTGTTTGCACAGCTATGTAGCTCAGGTGGAAAATCTATATCTCGCAAACCCTCATTAGACATTTCCTGGTATAATTGTATTTGCGCTGGATCACGCTGCCCTCAAACAATATTATTTACTTCAGGTTTAGGTGGAACTATATTAGGTCTGATTATTTTCAAATTGCATTCTACTTCTAAGGGCAGGTGATCCGAACAGTATATATCTTCCAGCACCTTAACATTAACGAGGGTCTGTCGCGCAGCCTCTGTCATAACACAGTGGTCAAGCCAGCGCCTACAGCAATGCGCATCACTATAAAAGGTGTAAGTGTCGCACGGCAGGCGCTCCACATCTGCACAAGTCCACTTTTGTTCTTCGCAGAATTTAATTAATTCAGTGTGAAATAGCTCACCAATATGTGCGTTATAGTCACCTAACATAATTACAGCTTCTATATTATAATTGTCAATTATAGCTGTAGTTTCACTTAAACAGTCAGTAAACTCTGTAAGGTTATCACTCAAATTGGTAGGCATATACACTGAAAATACAAGCATGTCCCTGTCGCACAGACTTACTTTAATTGCTGCGATTCGCGCACTAGTACATTGCACAACGCTCACCTTTGTAAACAAGCTTTTCCGCCACATAATCGCGACACCACCATAGGGTCGGCCACGAAATATACCTGCCGAAGTGTCTATTGCTGAGTTACCACAGAAAGCGAAGTCACTATGTATATTTCCCAGAAATGCCAAGTCATGGGGCATCAACCACGTTTCTTGCAGTGCTATGATGTCCGCGAATGCACACAATCGTCTAACACAGTCAACCGACGTCACAACGTTTTTACAATTGAAACTTATTAACTTTATTGACTTATCCATTAAATAGTTTTTTAAATACAATAAATTCCCTGAAGGATACACCCTCTGGCCACAAGTTTTCATCCATAAAGATTGACAATTTAGCTTTTGGTATCAGAAATCTGTAAGCCTCGTATCCTTTACATTTCTTCATGTTAATTTTTTCAGGCGATATGACTACTTGCGTCTTACTCAATACATAGTCCGCTATATCTTTGATTGAGGCGGCCATGTCAACATTATAAATATAAAAATAAATTTTGCTGTCTGCGGCCTTAAACGTATTGTTTGGAATGGTAGATCCCTTCCCCTGAATGCCAATAAAACGGTTTGAGGATTTAGTGTTTTTACGGTATTCTACTTTTTTCCATTCTCCATCATTCACAATATTCGCCCATGATTTATCCGTTGCACAAGGTTCCAAACATAAATCCCTATCTTGCAAATTAGTAGTGGATTTTGAACAGTTATTTACCCGTGCTTGTAGATGTGTGAGGGCCTCACTAACTTCACAACGATTTGTCAGCTGTGTTTGTGTCGGAACCGCGGTTGCAACCGGGGCCTGCTCGCTCGTCCCTTTGTGTGTGACGGAGAGGGATGCGCCTGCTGTGTCTGCGTGAGTGGGCGCATGCGGCGATGAGTGAGACGACGCAACTTGCGAAACCCGTTTCTCACTTGCGTTGTGGGCAACAGTGATTGGTCTATCGCTAAATGATTCACACGTTGTTTTCGTTTTAACGGTCTCCGTATTTTGCAAATCATTGTCGGTTTTGTTATATTTGCTGTCGCACAAATCCATGTAGGAACTCTCATTAAGTATGTAAGCCCCTCTTTGTCTGTTAACATTATTCTCCGAACTTTCAATAGGTGAGTGTTCGAGCTGATGCAAATCATGCTTTCTGCTATAAAGCTCTTCGACCAATGATATAGTGGCATAATTGTCTTTAATGCACTTTATTTCCGATTGCAGGAGTAGGATGTTTTTTAATAGGTTCGTCACATCTACATGGTCAAAGGTAATGGGTGGTAGCTTCTGCAAGTCTCGAGCAACAAACACTGGTATTAGTTCTGGGTCTGTTTGCTTAAATAAGTCTATAATATCAGCCAAATCCCTTTCTATCTTGCCTTTGCTTTTCCTGTTAATCAGACGTTTGCTATTGGGAATAGCTTGATATAATAGCTTTTTCGCACCTTCAACGTCTTCTTCAGAAAAAGCACTTTTACATATTTGTATAAGACTAATATTATCCATGATATCAATTTTGTTTTGTATAAAGGACAAAACTTCACTTATCACAATATTACATTGACTGCACTTCACAATATTCGGTTCCATTTTTACACTGTGCGGGCGCTGAGTTCAATGACCTCGCTAGCGTCCTATCGCAAGGAGTTCGCGCCGACGACTGATTATTTTGAAGTTTTAATTTTAAACGATGTCGTAGATTAATTGGTTGCTTTTTATTTGTCTGTTTATTTTCTTGAAGTGGTATTATATGTTCATACAATATGTACTAGCTTCCGCCCGCGGCTTCACTCGCGTTCCACAATAACTGCTTCCCGTAGCTGGGCTGGTAGCGGATGGTGACAAAAACTATGTCCTTCTACCGGGTCTACGCTACCTCTGCTCTAATTTTCAGCTTAATCGGTCCAGATGTTCACATGTGATGCCGTGACCAAGGGATATATGAATTTATTTTTAAATAAATAATAGATATATAGAGATATGTGAACAATTTCCTGAAATAAATGATCATTTATTTTAACCTTATGATCGATCGATCCTTTCAGCTGTAACATACCCACGAGTTTCAACAAAACTGTAAAATCCAGTTCCAGAGATGTATGACTGGATTCCGTGTAAACGTGAATGAAAGCCGGACAAAACCGGACATGAGTGTCCGGTTTGTCGGCGAACCGGACTCGGACACATTAGTTCGGGAAGTTTCGAAAATCGGACAGTTAGCATTGACTGAGTGGTTTTTGGTTTACCAGAGTGTTTGAAATACTGTATGTACTATTTTTTTTATATAATGTCTTTGGAACTCTCTATGAGAAGATGATTACTTTTGAAAATAATTTGGCCCTACGAGTAGCAGCAGCAAAAATAATAGTGTTAATAAAAAAAAATGGAACAATAATGACATCAAAACAATTTTACCTTGGCAAGACATTTTTCCAAAAATTACAATGATTTTTCAAAAGAGAATACAAACAAGGAAAATATTAAACAATTTTCTTGTAACATATGTGTAAAACAAACATTACTTTCGTACGAGTACAAATACAAAATAATAAAAATAAAAACACTATGATGACAATACAAAGCCTACGCGGCTACGTCGTAGCTGTCATGCTACGCCGCTACACGACGTAGCAGAAAATATATTTCTCTTCCGCGACAGCACACCTGATATACCATTGAGGAAAGAAAGATAGCGGAGATGCCATAAGGAAGGTAGGTCAGGCGCCTTCTTGTAGATCAAGCAACGTACGGTAGGCGTGATCAGGTACTAGAACTAACGAGACGTTTGTGTTCCTTGTCAAATCAAAACCAATCTGTCAAAAATTGGTCTTAACTGATTGGGGATTATTTTGAAAATAATGGGTGGGTTGTAAGGGCGGAGCTAGTAACGTACCTCGTCCCCCTTGCACCCGCATGTTGTCGCGCTACTTTCTTAGGAGATTTTGCGTTATGACATCTCCGCTAGTCATTTTGTTCTCAATGTGATATACAGAATGACTAGCAAGAAAATGTATGTAATCGATTACATGTAATTTCAGGTCGTCTGTATGAGTATGGGATTTTGAAAGATTAATGGTATTTACATTAAGGGTAAATACCAAATGAGGGAATTTTGGCTCATTAACTGCTGACTAGATCGATTAGGTGAAGGTTACTTTACTTGTTGAGGTTAGTAAATGGATGGGTGACCACTGAATTTATAATTAACTAGCTTCCGCCCGCGGTTTCACCCGCGTCCCGGATGGTGACAATAAATACCCTTCCTTCCTACAATGTCCTTCTAGAAATAGGTATCCTTACTGTGGCATCGCAATTCATCCTTGCTAACATATTATACATTAGGCAGAATATTCATCACTACACCAAGAAAAGTGATGTCCACAGTATCAACACTAGGAACAAGCATAAACTGTGCGTACCCATTCACAGGCTTCACAAGGTACATGGAACATTTATGGGGCTTGGTATTCGATTTTATAATAAACTTCCTCAGTCGTTTTTAGAATTGCCTTTTGATAAATTTAAAGTGCAGATCAAATCTATCCTGTCGAAGAAAGCTTATTATACAGTTAATGACTACATAAAAGATAAAAATAGTTGGTCCTCATGTTAAACACTGGACAGCTTCAAAAGTTATCATTATGAGTTGATGTGATTTATATTATTTTATACGTGACATTTTTTTATTTTATGTATACTGACTAATTACCATCATCGTTCTGTTTTTACGATGAGTTGTTCCTTAATTTTGTAAATGGTCTACTAGCGACTGCGAATCTATTAGTATTAACTGTTTTCTTGTAGTGTAGCTGCAAGTCGTCATGCTCCCTTTGACGGTATTGCTTGCGGTAGCGTCGGTGGTCGGGTTGCCTCCCTCCCTCAAAAATGTGCGAGGGGGGCGATGGCTGATCCTCGCGTTATGCTCGTGAACGGGTGCTGCTTGTGGTACCAGGTCGTCTTGCTGACTACATATTTGTACACCCGTAATATACCTAATGTATATGATTTTGGTTTGAACGGTAGTCCTAGTTCACCGTTTTCATTGCTTATGTTGTTATTTTATTTTTTCATAAAAACTCTTTGACATGTCGGTGGGTGCACCCTAAACTATATCTATCTTCACTGAATGGAGGCTTTATATTTTTTTTATATTTTTCACTCTTTTTTTAATAGATTTATTTTGTAACTGCTTGAGTAATAGGTATGGGTAAGGTGTGTACTAGCCAACATGATTAACTATTTGAATTGATTTTATATACAAATTTATGTACACAATGTTGTATAGTGATATTTAAATATTTGTATACGGTTCTTCAAACCATACAGACAGAATTGTGTTGCTGGGGAGTTTGTTCCACCACTTCTTCTTCCCAGCAAAAACACATGGGAAGTGGTGAAGGGCGGGCGTTTTGGGGGCTGTCTTTTGTATTGACGTTCGAAAAGTGCTGATTTTTAGCCTACTTTGAATAAATGACTTTTGATTTTGATTTTGATTCTCTTCTCCCGGGTCTAAGCTACCTCCCCTGTAATTTTCAGTTTGAATTGTTCAGCCATTCTTGAGTTGTAAAAGTGTAACTAACACGATTTTTTATATATATATGTATATAGATAATTCATTCAATTATTTGATGTCTGTCTTTATTAGATCACATAAGAGAAGTTCTGACAACAGTTTTAATAATGTCCTCCTAGCCGATTATCGGCTACGGCGGCTGTTCTCATGTAAGGAGATTAGCCAACTACGCAGGACATATTATAGTGCACGAGCATTTGCGCAGACACAGGTGCACTCACTATTCCTTACATCCTCTCATAGCCCGATGGGACGGTAATCCGACACGACCGGAGAGAGATCAGGCGCAGGACCGACATTTACGTGCTCTCCGATGCACGGGTGTATCAATCACCAGCTTCCAGGCTCCGGGCTGCTTTGTGAAAGTCTTCTAAAACCCACAAGGCGATTTCGGCCCGACTCGGGAATCGAACCCGAGACCTCGTGCTTAGCAGCCGCACTTGCGACAGCTAGACCAACGAGGCAGTTAAACAACAGTTTTACCGATGATATCGTGTTATACAGTAGCTGGATTGAGGAAGTCAGACAGGCATTCACTAGGTACATATAAAAACTGGAAGTCAGTACTATCCGATTACATTGAGAATCGACCTCAATACACTTGAGAAAAGGCAAAGTAGTTAATATAAATGTTTCCAAGTGTCTATCGACCTTCCTGTTTTTTTTTTCTGATAACAATAAGAGGCTTTTAGTGAATTCAGTGTATCCGCACACTGCAAACTTTTAGTCGGCCGATAGTTTGTTTGTCGGCCGATAGTACGCACATCAAACCGACTGAAAACTTTGATAAGAATCACAATTTTCTTAGTTGTTTTTTTCCACTTGTTTAGTCTGCAGTGTGCAAAATTTGTTTTTAAAGAAACCAACTAAAGTTTACAGTCAGTCCACTCGTAACCAAAAGGCTGGCCTATACTTCGGTCAAAGAATATGCTTTGCCATCCAGCGTGGCAATGCAGCCAGCCTTTTAGGCACGATCCCAGCTGACAGCGATGCGGATGAATATTTTGATACATCATTTTAATCTTTCCTCTTTTTTATTTTTGTAAATATTTAGTAAAGTAGTTTAAGTTTGTAAATATTTTAAATATGTATACTTTTTTTTAATAAAAACCTGATAAATACCTTAAATACCTGATCGTTGTAATGTGCGTACTACCATCCATCTTCATACTGATTTATGAGCCCAAACTATCGGCCGACTAAAAGTTTGCAGTGTGTTCTCTGAAAGTACAGCCTTTCAGGTACTCGGTGTAGGCTTTTAACGCAACTAGAGGTGGTTAAATGCAATTATTTCGCATAGAGTGACTTCCATTTATCTAGTACGACTCCAATTACTTGGAAAAGCTGAGAATTTGAGTCATTGGTTTTGATCCTGACATCGTCAAGTAGTTTAGTTAGCGACTTAAATTTTTGTTTTTGATGTGGCTGTATCAGAATGGAAATAGAAGACAAACGGGTAGTTAGAAGCCAGTAAGTCTGACAACCAGTCTTACCAAGGAGTATTTTGTTGCCCGGGTCAGATAGGCAGTCGCTCCTTGTTAAACACTGGTACTCAGTCGCATCCAGTTAGACTGGAAGCCGACCCCAACATAGTTGGCAAAAAGCTATGGAGATGATGATGTGACACAAAAGTCCTGAATAAAATCTTTAGTTTGAGAATTGGAAGTTTTTATTTATGGTAAACAGCCGGAAATTGGGCCTTGAACTCAAGAGGGCTCACTTTTGTTTCATATACGTCTATGTATTTGTGTATCTTGCTTGAAGAATCTTTAAAACTTGTCTGTCTTTGTTTCTCATCTTTGGCACCAAAAAGTAACAAAAAATACTCAAAACGATATTTAAAATTGTTTCAAGCTTTGGTTTGGTAACTGACCCGAATAATTTGCACTGAAGTGTAAATCAAAAATGTTTCCTTTTACACAGTTTTTGAGCAAGAACAAAGAAAATAAAAGTAATAAGCAATAAAGATCTTTTACGATTGAAAAGGTGAAGGACACATTTACAAAAGATGAATTGAAAGAATGTAAAATATGTTAAAAATCTTAGGAAATAATGTAATGGGCAGTTTTTTTTTTCGAAAATGTATCAAAATGAAGAGGCTTAACTGGTGGCAAAACTTGGTTCCGACCTAGGCAGGAACTGACCTTAACAATATAGCTACTTCGGTTACCTCGTAGCCGTGAGTAAGACGGATTGTCAGACTTTTTTCTGACTACCCGTCAGATAGGCAGTCGCTTCTTGTAAAGCACTGGTACTCAGCTGAATCCGGTTAGACTGGAAGCCGACCCCAACATGATTGGGAAAAAGGCTCGGAGGATGATGATGACCCGCAACGACTACCAAAGATGCTCAAATGACGGCCGGGACCCACTATCATCTTAACCTATCTATCTATAGTCTATACCGTGCATCGCAGAGCACGTTAATGTCGGTCCTGCTTCTGATCTCTCTTCGGTCGTGTCGAATTGCCGTCCCATCGCGCTATGAGAGTGAAGGAATAGTGAGTGCACCAGTGTCCAAGCAAATGCTTGTGCACTATAACATGTCCTGCGCAGCTGGCTGATCTCCTTATATGAGAACAGCTGCCATGGCTGACTAGCTAGGACGCCATTGTTTATAGAATATTCAAACTGTTTGTTCTTTTCCTTTTTAAAAAGCATTTCCCTTAACTCGCCTAGCTCAAAAGCAATAGAAAAGCCACAAGAATTCAATTTAAATCCAGCTTATTTTCGTTCGAAATAACTCAGAACGTTAGGTTAAGAGCAACGATATATATTTACTCACATTACCTGCCGAAAGCTACCTTCTTGAAAAATATTACCCACTTGTAAGAAGTATTTTTATTCAAGATTAATGTTTTTGGGTACCTCTTAAACTTGTGTAAGGTTTAGATTCTGGAATTTATTAATACTTGCTTGTGAAGGTATTTTTCTTTGCTGCCGTAATGGAATAGATTTTTTACGTTGTTTAATCGTGGTATAACATTTACTTGGGCCTTTTTGTTACCTGTTTCTGACTTGGAATTGAATTGTTATTAACAACTTTGGTTGTGTATGATGGTTTAATGTGACACGCACTTGGGAATAAATGAGTTGGATCCACGATTTGGTAGGAGGTCAAAAAAGGTATGCAAGGGAGAGAGATCATCATAGTATATCAATAATAGTCATTATCATCTAAATAGCTTTATCCCAATAAAGTATGGACTGGCTTCCAGTCTCACTGAATACAGCTGAGTACCAGTGTGGAGTGACTGCCTATCTGACTTCTTCAACCCTGTAACTCGGGCAAACCGATCATTTCGTATGACTAGTTTTACAGCTTTTAACTCGTAGGTAACTGCTGCTAAAGATATTTGAAGGTCATTACTCACTTTTTACCGTAGGTACCTGAGTATGACTCAATATAACGTATGGAATAGGTACGTATATCTATTTTATGTATGTTTGTATGTATACAGTTCTCTATCAATCAATTAATGTTAGCTTCTGTACGAACTATTTGTTATTGATGTCGAAAACTCCGAAGTTTGACGATTGATAGCTTTACAGCAAAAATAGTGTTTACGCACAGTTTTACTGAAATTTTGTGGAGACCGAGGGGATTCCATCCACGTCACGATTGAACCTCTTTCTGCATCTGGATAAAATTACAGTCTATGACCTTTCTCAAGTTCGAAAACGCTATAGACTGAAAGAGTTACTTACGCGTTTATAATATAAGTAAGCAATGTATTATGTTGTACATGATTTAATAATTATATAGGGTGTGTTATACCTAATCACATTAAATCCTATCACATATTCTTTATGGCGAATTGTAAAAAAATAACCTAATCGATTTAGTCGTTTAGCCACAGGAGTCATTATACCTAATCACATTAAATTAAATACGTTAATATGCTGGTTAATATATCGCTCACCTAGCAGTATAATGACACATCTAATTTTTTCTTATTTTACAGAAATGAGGGTCAAAGATTTTGCAAACGTTTGAAACGAGGTTATGACTTCATTTTATATTTTATCTTAGATTTTATTGTTTTAACAACTAACGCCGTGCCGTTTTACCACTTTATAAATTATACACTTTTAAACACTTAGGCCGTAAAAACCCAATTTCGCTTTTTTTGTAAATGTGCCATTATACTGCTAGGTGAGCGATATGTCGATTAGCGTGGAGTAAAAAATAAAAAGATGAATTTCTCAAACAAAGTAAATAGAAAAAAATTGTGCGAGTATTAGAACACCATATAAAAGTCAGTGATTACAAACAACTGAAATTCTCCCTTGAAAACTGACAGCTGTCAACTGGTCAAAATATTCAATACTCATAACTTTATTTCTGCTTTACACATGATGTTGTAAATTATGAAAGCGTAAAATGACTCCTGTGGCTAAACCACAGAATGGATTAGGTTATTTTTTTTATAAGCCATAAAGTATATGTGATAGGATTTAATGTGATTAGGAACGACATAGCCGATATTATTATTTACATAACATTGCCTCTTCTCTCTGTTCCATAGTGACACATTTTACTTTTGTCGGATGCTAAAACATACAGCACTGTAAGTAATATATTTACCTGGCCTCGGTGTTCAGACCACAAAGCTGACTTTTTAATTTAAAAATCCTTGTGTAACAGCGGCCATTTTATTTCAATTCTACCTTTCAATATAAGGGCGATTTCAGACTGTCGTTTGTTTCTACGTGCGTTAGTTTATTTCGGGATCAGTGCTTCAAAAAGAACACAAACGCATACTTGCCTTTTCTGGTGTACTCAAAGTGGTAGTTTTGAGTTATAGAATTGTACCCTTTTACATATAGCCGTACGAAATAGTGATTCACACAAAGTTCATGATACGAGCTTAGGGCGTAAATAAAGTTGGATGCGGGGAGTGGTTTCTTTGGAACGCTTTAGAAACACTAGGGATATGCTTAAAGAACAACTAGCGACTACATACAAACTTGTGTCAATTGATTTATTTCTAATCAAAAAGCAATCCTGATCAATTTTTGACAGTAAAAAATTGGCCATATTCGTCAATCAAAGTTTTCAGTCGGTCTGATACCGGCTAAATACCAGATCTTTGTAATGTGCGTAGTACCATTCATCTTCACATTTATTTATCACCCCAAACAAACTATCGGCCGACTATAAGTTCGCAGTGTGAGTTTACTCTTGCCGTACGTGCCAGCAATCAGCTAAACTGTGCTACTGTTTCTACTGCTTCTACTGTTAACCAGTGCACGTATTACTTGCTGGTTCAGCTTATCGTTGTTTTAAATTCAGTACACCTACTGGGGGGATGGTTATGTAATGTTCGTAGGTAAGATTGTCGTTTGTTTTGTTCGAAGGGAAAAACTCTTCTTTATTCTTTATTGCACACTTAACAATACATAATAAAACAATAATAAAGACAGTTTATGTACAATGGTGAGCTTAACCCAGAATTGGGTTCTCTTACAGCCAACCTTAAAGCCATGGAGAGATTTGATAGTGGTAGGGTAGATTAAAAAGTGCACAACAAACATTGAAAACTAAACAAAAATATCAAATAACAATATACTAAACATATATATGTAGTAAAACTACACAATACATAAACATAATACATATAATATATATATATATACATACGAATATAAATGTCATTAATGTCGATAAATAGTATTCCTTTACTCGTCGCTTGAATGCACCCAACGATGGGCTTTCGCGTATCGAATGTGTAAGGGAATTCCACAGTCTCACAGCACGAACAGTGAACGATCCATCATAGCGGCTCGTAGTGTGGGTAGGGACACGAAGAAGGAGAGATGAGGAAGTGCGACAAGGTTTGCCTCTCGGAACAAGAAACTCAAAACGTTCCCGAAGATATCTTGGTGAGCGAGGATTGTAGAGAAGAGAGAAGAGAAAAGAAAGAATGTGAGCATCTCGACGCCGCCGAATAGGCAACCACTTCAACCGACTTCGAATACTTCCTGAGCCCGAAAATGAAGCGGATGCACAGATTCTGCAGACGTTCGAGCTTATCTAGAAGTTCCTCAGTCGCATCAAGGAAACAGACATCAGCATAATCTAAAAGTGGGAGAAGAAGCGACTGAGCGAGAGTAATTTTTGTTGAAAAAGGCAGGAACTTTTGGTGCCGTTTGAGAGACTGAAACGTGCAAAATACTCTCCTGCTTACTTCCGCAATGTGTTTACCCCAAGACAAGAGACTGTCCATTAGCACACCCAGGTTTTTGACGTGCGAAGAGTAAGTTATAGTAACATTATCGTACAAGAGCGGCGGAGGAGATTGTAACCTATTTAGAAAATATCTGCCACCAACAATGATAGCTTGAGATTTAGAAGGGTTGACTAAAAGTCCAAAGCTCTTAGGCCACTGACTTATGTTGTCAAGATCATTATTGATGGCATCAATTGTCCTAGGAAGCTCCTCAAGGTTACAATGTTGATAAAGCTGCAAATCGTCTGCATAGAGATGGTAATGTGAAGTAAGTGACTTTGTGATGGCGTTAATAAAAACGGAGAAAAGTAGAGGAGAGAGAACGCCGCCTTGAGGAACACCCGCAGCAAGATCACACCACTCAGAGGAACCCTCGTCAGAGCGAACCGACTGCGAGCGACCTCGAAGATAGGAACTAAACCACGCAATTACAGACGGAGATATATTAAGAGAGGAGAGGATACCTAGGAGGATGTCAAAATCAACTGAGTTAAAAGCACTACTGAAATCCAGTAATACCAACACAGTTAAGCGCCGGTGCTCCATTGCCAGTCTGATGTCATCCGTAATTTTCACCAGAGCGGAAACTCTTGTAATTACTATGCGAGGACGTATTATAAAAGAACTCTCTATGGCTATTTTTTTAACGTCAAAAATCATCAAATGACCCCGCCCGCTGCGGGTTAGCAGCGGTGAGGGAGTGTCAGACTCTTACTGACTATAAACCGTCGTGTTTCGTCGTAGGCATTTTATGTACCAGGGCCGCGGTAACTCGCGCGAACAATCCCGCAGAATCGTGAATCAGATTAAACTTTTAGTCGGTCTGCTAACGGACGAAAACTTGATCGTTATAATGTGCACACTACCATACATATCCATTCTGATTTATGAGCCCAAACAATCTAGCCTTACTTAACTAAGAATACTGATAATAGGTGCAAAGAAAAATACTGAAAAAAAAATGTTTACGTATCAAACAGTAGAAAGTAGGTACCTTCCCAACGCGCCGCGCTCCATTGATACAAGATTCGGGCAGCGCTCACAACAGGGTGTTCTTATAATTTACGTCATGCATCATAATAATGAATTAATTTTTATTTTTAAATTATTCAAATCTCATAAATATTTTTTTTTTATTTGAACGTTTACTAGTCATTGGATACATGAAGTGGGCTGCCGTTGTAAGACGACTAAAAAGTCACGGTGTATAAGCCGGTAACAATTTTGCAGTGAACCTTCAACTTTTCTGAGTCACAAAAACCTTGAGCGAAACTGAGTCAAATAAATAGGCTTAACTTTCAACAAAATAGTAATTGAATTCGAATAAAACCAGGTGACACCTTCTTGGAGACAATTTTCGTTTCCCGAAAATTGTAACATACGGCAGCAAGACGTGACGGGACTTTTTATTACAATTTCCTTTTAATACTGAGACAGAATTTTCACGTAGTTTCGGTAGCAACTTGAAGATGTAGCTTTAGTACATATAATTTGTCGCATTAAGTATTATGTATAATAGTAGATTTGGTTAACTCATACTTGACTGCTTTTATTAAGATTTTTATCACTGTTTAGAGGCACTTTATACATTTAATGTCATTCATGTGTTTTAATAAAAAAAATACTCACATATTTTTGTCACTTCCTGGCGTTCAAATGGCGGGAACAATATTGAAGATATTTGGCAGAAATATAGTTTATAATAATAATAATAAATCATTTATTTAGATAACCAAGATCCGTTTATACATAACAATAATAATTTTAGAACCACCTTGGTCCTATCCTACTAATGACACGAGTATGTTTGGTGCCTTTTCACGGTCTAACGGCTGGACCAATATTGGTGACAATTACCAGAAATATTGCTTGAAAATCAATAAAACACATATGCTACTTTTTATCCGTCTCTGCAAAGCGTCATATATTGGCTCAGGATGTGGTTGAGACCGCTGGAAACAGCTGTCATTTGATACTTTTTCGTACTAAAAATAATAAATGAATTTTGATTAAAACCTTACCGCAATATAACTTATATCAAGGAAAACTGTTTATTTACATAGGTATTTACAATACATATTTACAATAAAAATCAAAAACTATCCTAGTAAAACAAACAACTAAAAAGCGTCAAAAATTCGTCCCCATCGCTGTCAACTGGGAGCGTGCCCAAGAGGCTGGCAGCATTACCTCGTTGGATCGCCATACTGATTCTTTGTCCGAGGTAATAGCCAGCCTTCTGGTAACGAGAAGCGTCAACCAGCCGCCTAGAGAGATTTTTAAATAAAATGTGGGCATTCGGACCCCACGACCCGAGGGTTTCAACCCCAAACGGTTCGAAAATATAGTTTCCGACAAGGCCACTATATTTCCGCCGCTTGAGGTTCTCCGCAGCCGCAGCGGCAGCAGCAGCACAGCACGCAGAACTTGGAAGGTGTGATGGCGCAAGAGTATCGACACAGGTTACGTCCCATACTTATATCATGTTATTTTTACCCGGTTGCGTTAGGTTCTCTTGAGATGCTATTAAATCCGAATTTATCATCAGCCTTTGTATCGTCCCACTGCTGGGCTGCGGCCTCCTCTCACATGGAGAAGGATTGAGCTTTAATCACCACGCTTGCTCAATGTATTATACCTACTGTAATTTCCTTACAATATAAATAGATATTGACAACAAAAGTCGATTGACACGGTGAGAATGTAGGTCATCTTATAATTATTATAATTGAGGCGAAAATTCATACTTATTTATGCTGAAAAATCTATCAAAGAAGCTAATGATACGGTCAGAATTTGGGTCACCTTATAATTATTTTGATTAAGCCTACGCGCACACCGAAGACTAAACACTCGAAAATCGTGAAATCAATCAAACTTTTTAATCAGTCTGACATTTTTCCGGTACGGAAAAATACGTAATCGTTGTTATAGTTATCGGCACGAATCTTGAGCTCTGACCTACATCAGCGCAGAAGTGATTTATTAGCAAAGAAACAATCCCGAGTGACGGCTATAACGCGATGTACTGCGGGCCAATCACCGCTTTAGCCCGCTCCCGCGCCTCACTTCATACCACAAAAGGGAACCAAAAAATTACTTCTGCGCAGATGTAGGTCAGAGCTCAAGATTCGTGCCGATAACTGTACGTGTGTACTTCCATTCCTCTTCATACTGATTTATGAGCCCAAACAAACCATCGGCCGACTAAAAGTTTTTAGCGTGCGCGTACTTTAACACATTATATAATATTCCACACTTTTTTATACTGAACTAGCGACCCGCTGCGGCTTCGCACCTCATAACAGTATTTCCCCACTATATAATGTATGTTATTATATGTATAAACCTTCCTCTTTAATCATTCTATCTGTTCAAAAAACGTATGAAAATCGGTTGCGTGGATTTTAAGATTTAAGCGTACAGTCAACTTCAGGTCAGTGGTAACAGTTTTATAGAGTTAAGGTGCATGCCAGTTATCAATGATGTGCGGTCTACCGTACAAAGGGACATAGGGATATAGGGACAGAAAAAGCGACTTTGTTTTATACTATGTAGTGAAGAAGAGCCTTTTCCCTTAATCTATCTTGTTATATAAACTATTTATACATAGCTAGAAGTTAGGAGCAGTGTCCTCGAAGACAAGACGTGACTCGAAAGCTTACCATGTGTTCGAAGCTTCTAGATTTTATAGGTACATAGTAGGTCAATGACCTTAGTAATTGTTAGGTGATTGACCTGGTGGTTTTTGTCGAAGGAAAGTATTGATGTATTATTAATGAGAGCGTAGTTCAAATGTCTTGAAACAAAATAGAAGAAGTCACTGGCAAAAGCAAAGAAGTAAAAGGGTAAAATGTACTTAAAATTTTGAGGAAATAAATAACATAAGATTATAACAGTGCTGTCACACTAGCGGATTTTCCGATGCGTTTGTCATGCGAAACCGCTCGTATCATACGGGCGTTGTAAACAAAGTTAAACAATTGACAACTGCCGATGAAAAAACGACAGAGTTCTGCTACTCAGAAAGTGTCGCGCGTTTACGCTCGCTTTTACGCGCGCCAAAAACTAAGCGCTTAACTATAGGATCGATCGATTCGTTTCTTAGCCATAAGCACTAATTTAGATACATGCATTACAAAGACATTATATACAACATTGTTTTCTTGCACTAATGATCGCTCAATTACTTAATGGCTATATTTCATTAAGCTAAGTGTCAGGTGCTGTTAGTTCAACGAGAGGCCTTGGGACGGTGAGCTTGAGGTCGTAGGTTCAAAGCTTACCTATTATAAAAGAATTTTCTAAGTAAATTATTACAGGAACATGGAAGTAGTTTTTCTTCTCACACGTCCAATGATTTTCAGTTACCTGTGTCATGTAAACAAAAGCGTTTTGACAATGGTGAATTTTTGTTGCGCGTAGCAAAACCGATCGAAGAATCCGCTAGTGCGTTAATATTGCTTTCATAAAAGTTTATTGTGCTTTAAATATCGGGTGTGTCGTGTAGTAAAGCAGAGATAAAGTTAGGAGTATCGAATGTTTTGATCAGTTGACAGCTGTCAGTTTTCAAGGGAGAATTTCAGTTGTTTGTAATGACTGACTCTTATACATATGGTGTTCTAATTCTCGCACATTTAAATTCTATTTACTTTGTTGGAATTTTTTTTTTATTAATTTTTACATATTTAATTTTTTTTTGTCCTAATCGACATATATTAACCATTATATAAACGTATTTAATGTGATTAGATACGACACACGTTGTATAGAGAATTTATTATGTTTAGTTAAATAAATATTTTTCATTTAAAATGTAACATTGCTTGCGTGAAAGAATCTGTCAGCATAAGGAAACTAGTGTCACGAACGTTGAACATGAAAATGTTATACGTAAACTCTGAGAGAGATTTTATTTTTAAAGAAAACTGTATGCTACTTCACGATAATATTATAATAGTTAAAGTTTTGATGTTACGATGTTTCTAATTGTGAAACAAAAACGATTGAACTTTTTTGATGAAACTTGATACCTACGTATTTATTTATTTTGAATTTTCAAAAGAAGATACACAGATCACGTATACTATTACAAAAGAACACTGCATTTACTTACTGAAATATTTTTTTTTATCTACTGAGAAGACAATGAAAGAAAAAAGAAATAAACAAAATGAGGTACAACTGGAAAAACAATAATAAAGTAAAAAATACTAAAAAGATAATATTCTCTTCTTAAAAGATAAAATTTTTAAAATACTAAGTTTTGTTTAAAGTAAGTATTTATTTTGTTTAAATATAGATTTTAAGTTTAATAATGTACGCCTGACATGGCAAAAGATATTGAAACTGTAAATAATACTGTAATCAATTAAATCATTCGAATTTTGACGGTATGACCTATAGGCATCTCATCTCTAATACAGTGTTGATTCAGGATAAATATCTATTTTCAGAAAAGTGGCATTATTCTAGAAATTATTTTATATATATCTTCTAATGTAAAAACATCTTAAATTGAACATCCTTACTTTTTATTGTCTACGAAACTGAAAAGCAATTTCTAAATAACTAAACTAGAAAATACGTAGGTATTGAAAGTTCTGTCTGTCTATCAGTACCCGGGAGGCCTCCCGTCCAATCGGATAGGATTTCAAGTCACGTTTCTCTACACACAGCAGATCTATTCCGTTCGCTTGAATAGTTGACGAGACATTTTCTAAGACTTTCTACACTATTTTCTTGATTAGAAAATTTCTTGTAAATAAGACATCTAATTTGGCAGGAAATCAAGCTATCTTACCTAGTTATAGTCTTTAGATTTTATAATGTCGATCATTTGACAAGCGTTTTTCCAATTGTTTTGGAGAGGGCTTCCAGTCTAACCGGATGCAGCTGAGTACCAGTGTGTTCATGGAGTGACTGCCTATCTGATCTTCTCAACCCAGGCAACCCATTGGCAAGACTGGATGTCAGACTTTCTGACTTCTGACTACCCATAACTCGGGACTCGTCAATTTATCGTGCCTTTGGAAAAATGGAGGGAGTTCCTCCATTCCATAGTCATGAAAAGACGGTCACTTATTACGTGGAGTGACTAAGTGTTGCTTAACCTTATGAACGATCGATCCATGTGGCTGTTAATTAGCCAGGAGCTCATCAAACTAGTTCATCAGCTTGTCACAAATGTATATTTCAAAGATTTTGTTTTAAAAATATGTTTTTCGTAGTATCGAAATTGTATTGAAATCGTATTGACAGTCATTCTATGACTGTCAATTTCAAACGACAGAATGAGATGGCATGATATTTGAAATGTATTTCACGTGTGTACACCACGGAGGAAGGAAAGATGAGCGGAAATTCCATAAGGCAGGTAGGTCAGGCGCCTTCTTCTCTAGGTCAAATAAGATCATAATGAGCAGTTACTAGTAAACTAACGAGGCGTTCGGGTTCCTTAAGACATCTGTCGAAGATAATATTTGGTTTTATAAACAATGGGCCGGTTCCTAAGAAGGCGTCTAAGGGCGGAGCTAGTAACGTTCCTCGTCCCCCTCGCCCCGCATGTTGTCGCGCTACTTTCTTAGGAGATTTTCCGTTATGACATCTCCGCTAGTCATTTTGTTCTCCATGTTTCCAAGTTCTCTGAATCTCAGAAGTGCTGATATATCCTTGGCACATACAAATTAAGTACATGTTCTATGTGCCATGGGAGCGCAATAAAAGATGCTCTACTTCACATGTTTGCTTGAGGATTTCGTGGGAGTATGTTACACCGTAGTGTAACAAGTTTTTTAACGGACTTAAAAAAAGGAGTTTGACCTGTATGTATGACCAAGATAATCTGATAGGGCAAAATCGATTTTGATGTGGTTTTAGGGATAGTGTTTGTCAGACTTATGAGTAGGTTTGAGGTCGGTTTATTTTTTTTGTAATAAGTTTTTTTTTTAGCAAAATTGGTTTATCGTAATATTTTCTGGAATTATGTAATGTGATAGTCACGTGTACGATGGCGTATTTAGTCCCTTAACAAAAATATGTTCCTTCAAATGTTTTATAGCACCCCTTTTCGGGGCTTAAAAATAAAGTAAATATTGGTATTTAATTCGCACATTGAAGATTGGAATTTAGAAAATGTATTGAAGAAATAAAAGAAACTAACTCGTATTCGTTTAAAAACAAAATCCTTCTACCCGTATAATCTTACCTGAGGAAAAGTAAAAACGTTCTGTACCTTCTAAACCGAGTTAAGTTTAACTTAATCCCTGTCTTACCTAAGTTAAGCGGCTTCACTTTAATCTTTTCAAAAGTTTCTTGTGATCATGTAAACATGGGTTTTATATTGCGTTCCCCTTTTTGACTGAAAGTAATTTAAAATGTCTTTGCTAGCTCCCAATCTTCTTTCAGTTTAATTTGTAAATATAAATGGGCTATCTAACATCATCACCTGCCTAGCTTTTTCCCCACTATGTTGGGGTCGTCTTAAAGTCTAGCCGGATGCAACTGAGTACCAGTGATTTACTGCCTATCTGGCCTCCTCAATCCAGTATCCGGGCAACCCAGTATCCCTAGGTAAGACTGGTTGTCAGAATCGAATACCGAAATACTAACACTTCTGTGTAACAAGAGCTCGTGAGAGAAACCAGTAGGTAACTCTGACACAAGTCTTAACCACTTCACTGTCCACGATGGAGACACAATAGTTAAACAATTGGTGTGTACCTATCACATACACATATGACTCATGGGACAGGGAAGTTATTAACATGGTATACCGGGTTGCCTAAGTCACTGGGTTGAGGAGGTCAGATAGGCAGTCGCTTCATGTGACACACTGGTACTCAGTTCCATCCAGTTAGACTGGAAGCCGACCCTAACATAGTTGGGAAAAGGCTAGGCAGATGAGATATTACTGTTAAGATCTCGCCTCACATCTGATGTTCACTAATAAAATATGTTGCATTTTGACGACCTCGATGGCGCAACGGGTCACCATGCCGGACTGCCGCATCTGAGGTCCCGGGTTCGATTCCCGGTTCGGTCGACATTTGTGTGATGAGCATGCTTGTTGGCCGTAGTCTGGGTGTTACAATATGTGTGTATCAATATGTATATATTATGTAGCTATATGTAGTTTATCAGTTGTGTTAGCACCCATAACACAAGTTAATTAATAACTTACCATGGGGCTAACCGACTGTGTGTGAAAAGATGTCCCGACATTATTTAAACTAGCTTTCGAAATTACCACGTTCAAATAACAACCAAACTCTTCAGCTTTATTATATAAGGACATCCTCCTTAACTTAGATATATCTTAATCCAATTTCTAATACCAACACTTCTGTGTAACCGTCGGCCATCTGATTATTATTCCGGCACAGACACCAAACTACAGTTGGTAGGCAAAATTTGTTCGCAGAGTAAACAAAAACAAGTTTAATATTATTACAACAACAGTCAGGGTTGTTGAAACTTCTGGTTAGAAGGGGAGTTTTTACGAAAGGAAATTTTGGAAATTCTGGGATTAATGATTGAAGTTTGGGGTTTATGTTTCATTTGGAACGAACTTATTTTATTCATCACTTGCGTAGCTTTTTTGAACTATGTTAGGGTCGGCTTCCAGTGTCCCCGAGTGCAGATGAACCAGTATTTTTCATGGAGCGACTGCCTCTCTGACCTCCTCTAATTAGCTGGGTAACTCGATACCCCTAGGTAAGATTGGGTGTAAGACTTACTGGCTGCGCACTATCCGTAGCAACTGCCAAAGATGTTATGCCATATTTTATTGTTATTCGTAAATATACATAGTACCTGATCAGAATAATGCTGTGTTATAGTTTTCATGTAAGGAGATCAGCCAGCTGCGCAATACATATTATAGTGCAGGTGCACAAGCATTTGCGTAAAAACAGGTGCACACACTATTCTTTAAGGGCTATTACGCACTGTCGACTAGTCGGCGGCGATTCGGTCCCTCGGCGACCGAAACATAGGCAACAACCGGCGACCAAGTGCGTAACACCTTATTTAAAATGATGAAAGTAACAGTCACTGGCGACTTGGTCACCAGCGACTAGTCGACAGTGCGCACAGGCCCTAAGTCATAGCTCGATGGGACACGACCGGAAAGAGATTACATGCAGGACTGACATTAACATGCTCTCCGATGCACGGATGTATCAATCACCAACTTCCAGACTCCGGGCTGCTTTGTGAAAGTTTCTTCAAACTCACAAAGCGATACCAAGTAGTCTTACGACTAAAGATACAAAACCTAACTTATAATTTATTTAATTCTTGCCCCAGCAGACGTCATCGCGTCAGCTTCGGTTCTCGCTGAAAATCAGCGCTGAGGCTTTTGTCCCGTATAGGGTCTCAGCATTATGCTGAGCGAGGGCCGTTTCACGTGGGGTGTGACACATATTTTCCGTTACTGTATTTCTAATTGTAATTCGTCTTTTCTTTTTCTAAATTTTGTACATTTTATTTGTTGTAAGGCACTGTGTCACACGCGTGAATAAACGTATTTAATTTCATTAATAATCGTTCGCTTCCTTATGAAATGTTAATTAAACCACAGATTAAACTTTATATGAATATCTTTACCGATATTCCTAACAGTTTCACAGCTATTACATAAGAGTGATCATAGTTTATCGTTTATAGATGCAAGACCCTTGTTTCCAAGGCGATGCTCACGCTCCCTATATCCCTACTAATATTATAAATGCGAAAGTAACTCTGTCTGTCTGTTACGCTTTCACGTCTAAACCACTGAATTGATTTTAATAAAATTTGGTACAGAGATAGAGTTGATCTTGAAAAAGAACATAGGATAGTTTTTATCCCGGACTTTTGAAGAATTCTCTTGGAAACGCGATATAACCGAACTCTATGCGGGCGAAGCCGCAGGCGGAAGCTAGTGATATATAAATGGATAGTCATTATGTGTTTTCATAACATTGCTATCTAAGTGTAAGATAGAAGAAATATCTTCATGATTAAGGTGCACCTATCTATCTATGCTCTTTAGGGGAAAAACTAGTTTCCGCCAGTGGTTTTACCTGCATTCTGTTGAAACTATTCCGTGTAATCAGATCAAAGTAGCTTACGATCTTTCTTGATAGTTGGGCTGTAAAACATTGAAATATTTTTTAAAATTAGACAGTCGGTTTTGTGATAAGCGCTTCAAAGAAACAACCTCTTCAGATGTGTAATATTAGCATAGATAAGTACTTTATTCTTTCTGCATTTATCTGTTCTTGGTTCTTGGGTATCCTTATTGTTGTTTTTAACCGACTTCCCAAAAAGAAGGAGGTTCTCTTGGTCGGTGTTTTTTTTTTCTATGTATGTACATCGATTACGCCGAGGTTTATAGACCGATTTACGTGATTCTTTTTTTGTTCGACGCGGAATAGCTGCCAGTTGGTCTCATTCACAGTCATCAGGTCAGGATCTGATGATGGAAACCCTGAGAAATCGAGGGCAATCTTCGAAATTTGTATTCATACATAGGGTAAAAACTTAACACTTACGTTTATGCCTAAAAGCACTATTTAACACTGAAGGTTTGAAGCTGACCTGATGATGGAGACCAGAGAGGGTCGAGGGAACTCGACAACTGAATATGTAAAATACCTCGTGTTTGGGCTTATATTATTTGTATTGACGAGACCTTTGCAACAGTGAAGGTTTGGAGCTGACCTGATAATGAAGACCAGAGAAGTTCGAGGGACCTCGACAACTGAATATGTAAAATACTTCGTATTTGGGCTTAAATTATTAGTATTGATGAGAACTTTCAACTTATACGGATAGTGACAGCTATTCGTATCACTGAAAAGCTGTAAATAAAAAACTTTTTTACAAAAAAATTAAACCGACAAGTCGGTGGTCGACCAACCGAGAAGTCGGTGTCTAATGGATGTTACTAAGTTAATTTTGCCACCGACTTCAAGGCGATGCACCTAAAATTAGTTTTTTTTGCTTTTTAGTTTTTGGAAGTCGGTTTAATTTTATACTTAAAAGACTGAGATGATTTCAAATTCAAATTCAAATTCAATTCAAATTCAAATTCAAATTCAATTCAAATTCAAATTTATTTATTTTGCGAATATGGGTACATACATGTAGATCTTATTTTATTTTACAAAAGGAGCGTTGACCATATCCTACCAATATAAGGCTTGCAAAATTAAACTATTAAACAAAACAAAAAACAGAAAAAAAGGGAAATCATACAGTTCTAATTATTATTCTAATTCTATAATTGATCTTCTAAAAATTCTCTTACACTATAATACGCCTTTGACAATAACAATGTTTTAACTTTCCTCTTAAGCCGCGTACGCACGTACGAACAAATTTGTTGCGTTACATGATATGCAACAACTTGGTTCGCACGTGCGTACCACTATCGAACATCGAACACTCTGTTCGTCAAACATGTTCGCGGCGATCCTTGTAGTGTGTTCTGTATGGACGGTGTTCGAAGCGCTTTAATAACTTCACAATCGACCACTTCCAACGGCGCCGTCATGGCTACTAAGATAGAGTTCACGACTGTTGTTCGCGAACTCGACTCGAACTAGGTTTGCGTTCGTGCTCGAATATGCTGTCCATACGTACGAACCAAATGTTCGGGTCTGGTGTTTGTGTTCGCTATGTTCGTGTTCGTACGTGCGTACGCGCCTTTAAACATGTTGATCTGTGAGGTTTCGAGGATCCGAGGTGCCATGCAAAAGATACTTTTATTGAGTAGCGCTGTTTTATTTTGTGGTAGACTTATATGACAATTATGCCTTTTACTTTTTAATTTACTAAAATAGTGCATATTTTTCTTTACAAACATTACAACTTCAAGTATGTATATGTTATGGACCAAGTGATAAATTGAGCAGTATACATAATGCCCGGTCATTATGAAAAATGCCCAATATGAGAGCGCAATTTGATAATAATTATTCAAATAATCAAATTGACCGGGCACTATACATATTGCCCGTGACCTTTTGGGCAAAGTAATACAAGCAAAGTAATAACATATTTATATTCATTTTTTTATTGTTATTGCCATTTAATTTAAAATAAACTAAATATTAAACCACTTAAATAATCAGCCTCATGATTTGGATTAATTATGAAGGACTTCTGCCTTAAAAATCCACTAGTTTTTGCATTTAAAAGTTAAGGAAAGTCATATTTAAAGGGTGCTTATTAAACAGGCTCCTTTTTAATATAATTATTCGCCCCGAATAATGTATGTTGCCTTCTAAATTACTAAGTCAGCCACAATTAACGAGCATCTAAATAATACTATCTCAGCCACTCGTTATCTTCTAAGTAAACCGCTCTAAATACAACTCCGCATGATGGTTATTTTTTAGCATCTAAATTTGTAGCATGCGTTCTAACAGTAAACTTCTAAAATACTATTAAATGACATCATAAAATTTATTTATTTAGCTTCTAATTTTTTAACTCAGTACGTTTAAAATGTAAGCAAGCAACATGCAGCAAGCATGGCTTCTGTCACGGCTCCGGTGCTGCGGGGCTCCGGCGGTCCCATGCGAGCTTATCGTCGCAGATGGTTTTCACGCTCACCGCCGCAGCTTCGGCTTGCTGGCCGGCTCAGCCAGCCAGCCTCAGCCGCGTCGGCGAGCGTTAAAACTACCTGCGCCTCAGCTCGCAGGCCGCCTCGCCCCTCCACACTTACGCGGTTTTGAATTGCACTCTAGGGGTAGGACAGACAAGACTACGTGGAGTCGGTTTTGCAGCGATACGTTTTCGTCACATCATCCTCCGAGCCTTTTTCCCAAACTATGTTGGGGTCGGCTTCCAGTCTAACCGGATGTAGCTGAGTACCAGTGCTTTACAAGGAGCGACTGCCCTATCTGACCTCCTCAACCCAGTTACCCGGGCAACTGTTACGTGGGATACGTTTTCGTCACTAACTT
This sequence comes from Helicoverpa zea, assembly GCF_022581195.2. NCBI lineage: Eukaryota > Metazoa > Arthropoda > Insecta > Lepidoptera > Noctuidae > Helicoverpa > Helicoverpa zea. Next base: position 3,173,859 of record NC_061479.1, read on the forward strand.
CAATTTTTTGCTTTATTATCAAATTGCCCAACTGTCATGTAGCAATATAATAATGCCCGTGCAATGTGATAAATAATGAAGTTAAGATAGTTATTAATCACTTGGCCCGATAAAGCTAGACATTATTCATAATGCTCGGGCATTATTAATAATGCCCGAATTAATCACATGGTCCATAACATATATACAGGGTAGTGTCAGGATTCTATATTTTATAAAAAATGGTTTGCAGCTGTCCGTCTGCGCTATTTTCGCTATGGCTCGCACACACTTTTTCTGAGCTCTGAATACATTTTCGTTATCGGTAGAATTACCCCAAAAAATAACACAATACCTTAAAAGAGATGCAACATAGCCATGATAAGCAGTAAGAAGTGTTGAGATTCCGTTTCAACACGGAAATAAGTAAAACATACGTTTCGTTAAGTAGAATTTGCAGAAATTGTTATTTTCTACTTTTTAAAACAGATAATTACCTACTTAGTAGTAAATAGAAACTATTTTGTAACTATTATAACCACAGTTAAACTTTAACTACCCTGAAAGTAATATTAAATTCTTACTACCGTTTGTTCTACAAAGAACATGACGTAAGATTTCTATAGAATTTCAGTTTATTGCATGTTCTAAGGAATCTATGCTGTTTTGCCGCAAAAGTATGCAACTGGAATGATAGTTATTTTTATCACTTCTAATATATAAAATTATAAACTCTGTCTGTCTGTCTGCTTTAATGCAAAATCTATAGAATCAGTTTTAAAAAAAATGGTACATTTGGCATTTTGCAACAATTGCCTACGTTTTATCCAGCCACGGGAAGTAGTTTCCTCAGCTATATATATCTAGTACTATCATCAACCAAATTCTTCCATTTAATCTGTGTGTTTGTACACGAAAAACTCAAAAATTTCTGAGGAAGATTCATGTACCTACAATGTTATATTATTAGATGATTGTTGTGTAATAACTGTGGACACCACTATCGTATTGGTTGAGCTGTAATGATAGTGTGTATGTTTAAATAAATAAATAATATGTATGCTACTATCCTACTTGTATTATAAACGCGAAAAACTGTAGGATGTGTGTTCGTCTTTCACGCAAAAAAAAAAAAACGATGGAATGGAGTCTGATGAAACTTGTCAATAACTTAATAACACAGAAACATAGACTTACATCATCGAAATAACACATAGACTATTATTTATTCAGTTGCGCGTAGTAGATCCCCTTGCACACGTGGAAGCTACTATAATTCGTGAACTCCGAAACAGGTCGATACCCTCTTTCAATAACTACCTAATAGTATAAGTATCTCCATAGAAACATAACCTTAAACTATTCTAAAGGGATGACCGCGATTATCATGATATAACCTATCTATTATCTACTCTACAGTTATATATAGAAACGAATCCTGTTTGCAAACTTAAGGGACTTCTGAGAGCCTTGACATAACTTTAGTAAACTTTCTGACCCCTTTGATTCCGCCCTTATAGATATATTTTGTAGGGAAATGGACTAATTGTGGGATTAGTAAGTTTTGGAGGCACAGTTAGTTTAGATAAATGATAAGGTTTGATTTAGTCTATCCGTCTTGTGATTAGTTCCTTAGTTAGTATTATCAATGTGATAGTTACTCTGACTGTTAAGTTTTCATGCTCAAATTGTTGAATTGATTCGAATGTTAGTTGGTACACAGATAGAGAGATATATAGAGAGAGAAAGGACGCAGAGAGCTTTTTATCTAGGTGCGGGAAGTAGTTCCAAGGTGGAAAATATACAGATAGTTCAACTAATGTCCAAAGGCAATATGCACGTACACTCACAAACACTACATAAAACCTCTATATACTTGGCTGGCTTTGACCAGTGTCATGGCGAGTTCTTCCTTTTTTGGTAGTCGTTACGGGTAGTCAGAAGCCAGTAAGTCTGACACCAGTCTAACCAAGGGGTATTGAGTTGCTCAGGTAACTGGGTTGAGGAGGTCAGATTGGCAGTCGTTCCTTGTAAAACCCTGGTACTCAGCTGCATCCAGTTAGACTGGAAGCCGACCCCAACATAGTTGGAAAAAGGCTAAGCAGAAAATAATGATATAGAGAAAATACATTAGCCTATCTACCTGGCCTTAATTTGAACATCCTTACTGGGTTCTAATGATAGATGAGTTTTACTCAAACATTATGAAAAGCCTAGATTTTTCGCGATACAAAACAAAGCTCCGTTGAATTGCATCATCGAACAAACGATGTTATCATTGATAAGGGCTTTCATAAAAGCGTGTTGCACTCACTTATTAAACGTTATCACTTTCATATCTTATCTGCGTTACAGAAGGTGGATTTTGTGTGTTTAGACAGACAGACAAACCTATTCCTATATATCAACATCTGCCTAACCTTTTCCCAACTATGTTGGAGTCGGCTTCCAGTCTAAGCGGTACCAGTTGAGTACCAGAGTTTTACATTCATGTGAGGAAGATTCAAAATCTTGATACTCAGACTCCTCCGCATCAAGTGCTCTGATACCTATCTTAACAGCGTAACTTTCAAGCAAATCGACGTTTGCCTTTACCTTACCAATTCCGTAGTTCTTCCCACTTCCCAAGACATCCATTTCCCGCAGCAGGATAAAAGTTACCCTTGGTCCTTTCCCAGGCTTTAGACTTTTTGTGTAATTGATTCATTTCAAATTTTCGGTTAAAAGCACAGACAGGCAGACAGACAGAGTTAGTTACTTTCGCATTAACAATATTAACAAGAATTAGCAAGCAATATTATTAAAATACACCACAACATTCTACATAATGTGTTGGCTAAACAAACGCCATACTAATATACTTACCATGTCCCTATATGAATGTTTGCCAATTTTATTGAAGGAGGTCAGCCGAAGCTCAATTAGTACAACATAATTGAATTCTGACACGACAATCAGATAATCGATTTAGTAATTAGTGTCAGTAATCGGGACAGGCTCGCCATTATGAATCGAGAGATCGATTAATTTTGTAACTACTTATTTTTACTAATAGTAATCTGCGAGTGGTTTCAACACTAAACTTGTGTACTTCCCGATCCGGATAAAAAGTAGGCTATAGGTATGTACGTTATTCTGATACATCAGCCACATTACTTAGAAGTTTTTTTGTTTGTTCGAATTTGGTGCTTATCTCAGGAACTATACTGATTTGAAAAATTCTTTGAGTGCTGAACAGTCAATTTAACGAGAAAGGCTATACACTACTTTTTGTGAATTAATTCCGACATGTTGAAATCATCTTTTAAATTAACTGAGTCGAAAAATTAAGAATTTACTGTAAAATAATTTTGACCAAAATGTACAAAAAAAGTGCGTTGTACTTATTCTATCTTATAGAAAGTTTACCTTTTACGAAATATTTTCACACATTTTCAACAAAATTTAACCGCCTAACAAAGTTCTAAAGCTACGTATTAAATATCAAAGTGAAATTCAATTGATATAACCGCAGTAACTTAGAAATTTCTTAGAAAACTTGCCGAAGTTACCAGAAAGCTTAAAATACTTAGTAGGTACTCAACCAGTGTAACTTAATATAAAGACTTGGGACAAAGGGTTGGAAACCGGTCAAGTGTGGTTTGGGTTCCGTACCATTGTGACATCACGATTAATACTTGTTTTACAATTTTCTTTTGTTTTTAGGGGTCAACGCGCAATCATCGAAAACGTCTCAAAACCTCCATAGTTATGAGACATCTTGCTTTAAATAATTGTTATTTTGTATTGAATATTTCAATTATTATTAATTAATAAAATAATAATTCGTAATTAATTAATTCACTAATTAAATGAGTGTTTTGTGAGTTGATTTTTTTTTAACTTGTGGCTCATCATAGGGGTCGATCGATCATAAGCTTAAACAAAAATAATTATTATTATGACCCAGGTAATGAACTGTTCCAGGTACTACTCATATAAGAGCCAGCTACGCAGGACATATTATGTGCACAAGCATTTGCGCAGACACAGGTGCACTCTCTATTTCTTCACTCTCATAACCCGATGGGATGACACCAAACGAATAAATATCTACTCATTAAATACGACAGTAAAGACTCTCTTACATAACCCATCATCCTCCGAGCCTTTTTTCCCAATCATGTTGGGGTCGGCTTCCAGTCTAACCGGATTCAGCTGAGTACCAGTGCTTTACAAGAAGCGACTGCCTATCTGACCTCCTCAACCCAGTTACCTGGGCAACCCGATACCCCTTGGTTAGACTGGTGTCAGACTTACTGGCTTCTGACTACCCGTAACGACTGCCAAGGATGTTCAATGACAGCCGGGACCTACAGTTTAACGTGCCATCCGAAACACAGCCAACTCTCTTACATAACCCCTGTATCCAGAAAAGCGGTACTTAAAAAAAACTGTATTTTTATCATGTTATGACTTAAAAAAACACTTCAAACTATCCCCCTAAATCTTAGGTCATTAACATACCCAAAAATATTCCACGTAGAAACAAACCGCGATCAGCAAATTCCGCCAAATGTTGCCAACTTAAAAACAAGTTGCTCCCAACTTTTTAACTGGCAACCCCAAGACGTTTGAACTTCGTGGCCGCGAATTTTCATCTGTGGCAACTTCGCACATCGGTTTTCTTGACTCAACGATCGTTCTAATAAGTTATAATGTCAGAACTTTCAACTGTTAGGATTTTGAGAAGAAGGAAATGATTTAAATCTTCTTATTGTACTTACTTTACGTGGTAATTTGGCTTTGCGCATCTTTTCTAAGTTTGTGTGTACTTAAGTCATGGTGGCCTGGTAAAGAACTAACCTCTCGAGTATGAAGGTGTGGGTTCGATTCCAGTTCAGGCAAGTACCAATGCAACTCTTATAAGTTTGTATGTACTTCTTAAGTGTATCTTGGTTACGAATTACCGTGTTTCATGTGTGGCATGTTAAACTGGGGGTCCCGACTGTCATTAGAACACCTTTGGAAGTCGTTACGGATGGTCAGAAGCCAGTAAGTCCGACAACAAGTTTTGCAATATGATATAATCATAGAGTGGTAATATGAAAAGGTAGTTCATTTTATTAGCCCTATTTTGTTTTAGAGTATATAGGCTAAGATAAATTTTTTTGGGTTTTGATAAATATGTAGTTGAGGCGACTATATTCCCAAAATCCATTTGTTTTCTGTTTTTAGGCAACATTTCCTATATTAACTTTCCACTATTATGTAACTATTTCCCTCTCAATAAAACCCAACACAGATGCGAACATTTTTCATTGTCAACAGATGGGCGCGAATAGGGTGACCATACTAAAAAGTTGTTATGTAACTTATTATTATTTTCTTTATTTTCCTCTTCTTAATATTTTCCTTAAATCTAGTTCAGTAAAAAACATGTATGTACCGGATAATAACTTGGTGAATACATAAAAAGAAGGATACTATGAAACATAGTTAATTTTTTTTACCATCGCGCAACGCAGAACGCAAGGAATTGTAAATTACATTTTTTACATTGAAATTCTAAGAAATCTCTAACACTAGCACGACTAAATTGACAAAATTAGAAATGCCAGATGAATTCGGAATTCGGAAGACGTCGTAAGGTTTGACGTGGCTGACAGCCCGCACGACAGAATTTAACGAAAAGGAAACGCTTTCATTGATGAGTATTTCTCGGACAAATGTGCCAGGACTCGCTTAGCTTTTAAATTTAAATTCGATGTACGATCACGACATTTCCTAAGGATTTTCAGATAATACACGTACCTACATAAATCAACAAAATTATCTCAAAACTGTGGAAGAAATAAATTAGGACTGTCCTACAAAATCCCCAACGCATAGTAAACCTAAGTATTCTCCCTAGAATGATAGATCTACCGAAGTATTTTTAAATTGAGAATACGAATAGATGTGATCTTTGATCGTTCGTCCAGAAACTTCCATTCCATTAACCATTTCATGGGTTTCTGAACGGAGGCTATCTGGCTGAATGTATCTAAGTAGTTTCCTTTGAAGGAAATGTGGGTATTCTTGATATTTTTTCTAGGTTTTATATATTTTTTGTTAGTAGCTAGGAACTAGTGGGTCAAATTTGTAAAATAGTTTTAGTGTTAGCGTTAGTTTTAGATAGGCTATTTATCGAGGCAGGTAATAGGCAAATTTTAACTCAGGTGGGCGGATTAGTTAACTATAAAAACCACTGGCACCGCCTAAGGCCTTATTATTATATATTTTTTTATTGGATTAGCGCTATTAAACAAACAAACTCTTCACCTTTATAATATTAGTATAGATTTAGGATAAGGTCTTTCCAATGTTACACGAAATAAAAACAAATATTAACATGTATTAAAACCCATATATTCTCACTCCTACATAAAGAAAAAAACAAGAAATATAATATTTTTTCTATGTAACTTTTACCCCTTCTTCATCCAAACGATGAGTCATAAATATGTATTTAACTATAAGCTTTTAAATATTCTAAGACTTTTTCTAATACTTACTAACAAATTCACGCAGTTTTGCCTGTGATGGAACTTCTTCCTGAACCTGGATAAAATATAGCCTATGTTACTTGGGGATATATAGAGTTTTTCAGAGCGTTTCAGAACTTTCGGAGACGTGTGATACAAACAAGTAAACAATTTTTCTAATGATTTATTAAAATATAGATTTACAGTGTTTTTTTGTTGTTCAAAAAGGAGGAGGTTATCAATTCAAATCGAAAGTCGAGCAAACGAACATAACACTATAACAGTCCCTATGGAGATAAAACAGCCCAAAAAACTGCTTCCAAATAACAGAAGTGTGAGATTTTTTATTCAACATCCCTCGGGGAGGACCTGCGACGAAGGGTATAATATATTCAACTTGAATGTGAGTTTTTTTGCAAAGGAATGCCAAATCTCTTTTTTGAAGACTAAGCAAAAGTGTTGAAATATTTATATTTATTTAATCATCAGTCATTTTTCCGCGGTTACACTCGCGTGGAAATAGCTCCCTGTTTTCGGTTTAACTACTTGGGGTTAGTTAAACTTCCCAACGGTGAAATAATTTTTCAAAATTGGTTCAATAGTTTTGGAATCTGTAGGTCACAAACAAATCAAAATTATATCAAAATACCTTTATGTTCAGGCAACATTGGCCCTTAGATATGTAACCTTAAATACTATCTAATAAAAAACTTCTTAGTAAGTAAAAACGGTTTCCTCTTTATGAGATAGGCTAGAAAACTGCATAGAAATGTGATCAGTTATTTTGGAGTACAAAAATACATATATACAAACAGACAAACTTAGTTTTATACTTAGCCATTTTTTTTAAAACAAAATATTTTAAATTCTTACACAGTAACATTTGCATAACATAACAGAAATCCATATCGTTATAATTAAACCCTTTTTTTACTTCTTAACCCTATTTTTTCATGGTTATTCATTATTCTATTACGGGGGTTAATCACCATCCACCGTGGTGATTAATTTTATTCGCTAAGAGGGTAAGACTGATTAAATTCCACGTTCATACGTACGTTAATTTATTCATTGTATACCGTGTAATATTAATGGAGGAAAAATATAGCTTGTAAGAATTTCGTATTTGCATATAGTTTAAAAAAAAATTAGGTAAGTATTAGTAAAGTAATATGCCCATTTTCACCAACAAATACCTAAATTAAGGGATCCCCTAAGAGCATTTACGGAACACTTAATAAGAATTTCGTTTTCACCAAAGTTTAGGTATCCCTTATCCATAGTTATTTATGTCAAAATTGGGAGAGCCCTTATTCTAAGTGGCACTTAGATTAAGAGATTGTTGGTGAAAATGGGCATTAGTGTATTAGCAATTTTATAGAAAAATAATACTTATCTACATATTTTCAGCTTATACTGAAGAGATAGTTTTTTTAAGTAGATAGAAGATTAGTATGAGTTTTTGTTTAAAAACTAATTTCTACTCGCTACCCACTTCCCGAGGGAACTAATTTCCGTACCCGGATAATTAGTTCCATTATTAAGTCCTTTCTTAGACTCTAGATTATATCCATATACCAGTTTAAATAGGTTCAGTAATTTTTATGTGAAAGCCAGATATGCAGACAGAAAATAAAACCATATATACCAACTTTTCTTAAATCAATTTTCAATTTAGATATATTATTTGCTCTTCACCGCAAATGCATATCGAATATCAATTCAAAAGGCCAATTATGGAATGAGTATTTATACAAACGACATGCTTACAGGATTATCTTCATAATTTTCAGCTTATTCTAACCAGAATTGCTGAAAAAAGTGAAGTGAGTTTTTTCAGATTTCAATGATCATAATACGTGGTTGAATTTTCTGCTGATCTTTAAGAATCTTATGTGACGATTAAAGTGTAACTGTCAAGCTCGTAAATTTATAACACCTTGTAACACTCATGATTGCAATAAATATTTGAAGTTTGAAGTTTGAAGTAAGTAATTTAATAATTGTCACGTAATCGTACACTATCATCATTATCTGCCTAGCCTTTTTCAGACTATGTTGGGGTCAGCTTTCAATCTAACCGGATGCAGTTGAATACCAGTGTTTTACAAGGAGCGACTGCCCTGTCTGACCTCTTCAACCCAGTTACACCAACAACCTGATATTCCTTAGAAAGACTGCCAAAGATGTTCAATGACAGCCGGTACCCACAGTTTATCGTGCTCTCCGAAACACAGTCATTGCTGTCCAAGATATACTTGCAAAAGTTCATACAAACTTAGAAAAGTTACATTGCTACTTGCCTGACCTGAAATCGAACACACTCATACTTGAAAAGTTGGTTTTTTACCCACTAGGCCACCACGACTTCACATATTCGTACCACCATGATTATTTAAGCCTAGTGTAACAATTCATTATCTTAGGGTAACTGGGTTGAGGGGTTCAGATAGGGCAGTCGCTTCTTGTAAAGCACTGGTACTCAGCTAAATCCGGTTAGACTGGAAGCCGACACCAACATAGTTGGGAAAAGGCTCGGATGATGAGGATGATGAACAATTCATTATCTTATCTTCTATCACACATACGTTTGACATCTAGTTTTCAGATATGCCTTTGTATTTCCATCTCTTTGTTAGTGGTCAAAGGCATACTCAAAATGTACGTACAATAGAGGTACCTTTATCTGTATGTCTGTCTACCCGGATTTTGTAGTCAAACAGGAATAGTAAATGGTTTTATATGGGACTGGCTGTTTTCAGCGGTTTCGGTGTTCGGCGGATAAAAAGAGGCTTATAGTTTTCCTAGATATTTGGGCTGTATAACACTGTTTTTTTTTTTTAAGTTGGCTCTGTGGTTACTGAGAGAAGGGCTTTTAAACTAACATAAAATCTTTAGCTTTATGATTTAAGTATTTATTCAAGTTTTTCTTGATCGAGTTTTCCCAAAAAAATCCTGGCTGTAAATCCTAGAATAATATCGAATATTTTGGAAAGAAATGGAGCAGGAATATGTAGGTTCATTGGGTTAAAATTTTACCAAATGTATGTAGAAGTTGAATGAGAGTGGATGCTATAGACTACTTTTTTATCTAGTTGTAGTAGTTTCCACAGGACGCAGGTGAAACCGCTTCTAAAAGCTAGTCAATGTACTATACAAATTCCGAAAAAAAAATCGTTTTTTTCGTAATTTGGGTCGAGAATCATTAGTACAATTACGTCCTTAAAGCTAAGCGTCCACTTGTCGGTATCGTACGCAACGGACGCAAAGCACGCAACGGATCGTAGTATTATTTATATAGAAACTCAAACAAGATGTGCGATGCGTACGATGCGGACAGGTGGACGCACTTGTTTGAGTTTCTATATAAATAATACTACGATCCGTTGCGTACGATACCGACAAGTGGACGCTTAGCTTTAATATGGCACGGATGCAAATCAACAGCTTGTATAAGCATAAAAGTATAAAAGACATCAAGTCTGTTAAAACTCTTCATTCAAATCATGACATTATTCAATATGGCTGTCTTTACTCATACAAAAAGGGGACCGAAAACAATTTAGTGTTATCTGTCATCAACTTTTAAATAACCCTCTCAATGCCCAAGGTCGAAAGCCTTGTATGAAGCTCAAGGTCAAACAGTTTACATATTGTGATATATTAATTGTGTTTATGTAACTGTGTGTGTACTCATATGGATAGTGTTGGTAAAACATAATTTGTTATTTTGTTTAACTCATATTTTTTTCGTAAAAGGCACAACAAATTGTAAACATACTTTGATGTATAATGAACATATTTGTATTGTATATTTTTTGCTGTTTATTATTATTTAGGCAGGTTATACTTTGTTTAATTTTAGGTGTAGTGTATATAGGGTGACTGGTAATTTATTGTCTGATACTTAAACAATGATTATATACCACTTTTCCAAAGATTTTTTTTAAGTGTCATTAGTTTTTGAAGATGATAATCTTCATACTGATATATGAGCTCTAATGTACTATAGATCATCTTACAACTTGCAGTGTGTGAATACTCTAACTAAAAAACAATGTATTTTGCATTTAATAATATTCCCTCACATTCTAATACAAAAACAACACATAATAATTAGAAACTAAAACAAAAAAGAAACAACATTTTTTCTACCTATTGGAACTTCCACATTTCTTAAGATATAATACCTTGAGACGGGGTTTTTGTGTGAATTTTCCTCAAAGAATAAGAAACGCTGAGATCATTACACCTCGGTTTTTACTGTGAAGGGGTTCCTTTGTAAATAGTGTAGAAACACAATAAAATGCATACGGTATAGCCTTAACAAGGAAGGTTGCCGTAATTTAATACAAGTTGCTGTTTTTCGTTTACCTGTATTTTATGGAAAATATTTGAAAGGGGATCGAGAGCTATTTTACCCACATGCCTTCACTCACTTGGATAAAAAGTATCCATATTATATTCTGATATATAAGTCTCATCTGGTATATATCCCGTATTATATTCTGTGATATTTTAGCCAACTGTCATCAAAATCTATTAAATATGGTCAAAAATTAAGCATTGCCATCCAACGTGGCAATGCTGCCAGCCTCTTGGGTACACTCCCGGTGGGCAGCGATGAGGAGTTTTTTGATGCCATTTTATAATTGTTTTTAGTTGTATATAGGTATAAATAAGTTATATAATTAAATATTGAGAATTCTGGTCAAGTTAATTTATTATTACTTATGTAATATTTTGTTCTAGTACCTAACCGACATTAGCGTACCTATCAAACGGTGGGATAATACTAGTAATATGTAACTTGACATGTTTAATATCGTGTCTTTGCAAATAAAGATTCTTAATATTCTCATACATTGATATATTCTTCAATGTTTGTGTAAAAGTGAAAGAAATATACTCATTACTCGTACATCCACGCATCCTTACAAACTTTCACATTTATAATATTACAGTAGGAACTATAACAGTATGATGTAACTAACATTCAGTTCCTGAAGTGTAAATTCCTCCACTAACCCTCTAACTAGCAAATGTCATATTTTGTCCCACTAGGGAGCAAACACATTTCGACCTTGACCTTGGGATATATCAAAACAGTGTCGCGTTATTCTTTAGCTTCAAGGTCAATTTAACAATGTTTGCTGGAAAAACAGTGTGTAATTTGTCTTGACAAAGGAGTATGGAAGAGGAAGACTTTTATGACGACCCTATATAAAAATTCACACCAAGCCAAGGTCTTACACACACATGATTTGAAGCTTTCGACAAAAATCTCCGTTTACAAGGCCATAGTCCTCCCAAATCTTTTATACTCGGCTGAAACATGGGTCCTCTATCGGAAACATATACGGGCGCTGGACCGATTTCATCTAAAGTGCATAAGAGACATTCTGAAAATCAAATGGTCGGATCGGATTAGAAATACCGAAGTGCTACGACGCGCGAATGTCTGCGGCATAGAAGCGTACCTGATGCGGCGACAGCTCAGATGGTGCGGTCATGTTTTACGCATGGATGATGATAGGGTGGCCAAGCGCATCTTCTTTTCTGAACTCCAGAACGGCAGACGGAAACAAGGTGGCCAGTTCTTACGCTTCAAGGATGTTCAGAAAAGACACATGAAAAGGTGCAACATTGATCCTCAGAACTGGGAGACAAAAGCCATTTGCCGCCCTGAATGGAGAGGCCTACTTAAAAATGCGATCAAAGATTTCGAAGAGCAAAGGAAATCCGCATTGGATGCGAAGCGTGATGCTCTTAAGGCTAAAACACCAGTAGCCATTCATTATAACTACGTGGACGGTATCCTAACGTGCAGCCAATGCTCGCGCACGTTTACACATAAAATAGGGTACTGCAGCCATCAAAGGGCGCATAGAAGAGCTGATCATCCTAGTTCTTCTCTCAATGATAACTGAAAGCAGTCACCATAGCCGAAATCGGCAGGGAAGATATATATATATATATAAATTGGGATAAGGGCAGAGAATGGCGTATATGATACTAGCTTCCGCCCGCTTCTTCGCCTGCGTCGAGTTCGGTTATATCGCGTTTCCAAGAGAGTTCTTCAAAAGTCCGGGATATAAACTATTCTATGTTCTTCCTCAAGGTCAACTCTATCCCTGTACCAAATTTCATTAAAATCTTTTCAGTAGTTTAGACGTAAAAGCATAACAGACAGCGTATATAGTTTTTACTACTAAATTACTTTCGCATTTATAATATAAGTAGAGAAGTAGGGATTGTAATAAATGCGAAAGCTTGTAAGGATCTATTTCTTACTACTCTTTAACGCTTAAGCTACTGGATGCATTTGGATCAAACTAGGCAATAATATAGATTAAAGAGAATAACTTGTTATCCTTATACGTGGGTTTTTAGTAGCAAAGGAATGATGATTATAAATACATAGACACCTATAAAAAATTTACGTTTACGTTATAAAAAACTAACACATGGATTTATTTGTTTCAGGTAAATCATCATGTAATTACGAATTACATCCATTCGACGCATCCATTCATATACCTACACTGAACCCTAAATAGTATGAAAGGTACACAGATAGTCTAGAACCCAAGAAAGATATAAAAGTATTTGCATCAGAAAAGAAAGACATGTTATCCGCATGCGGGAAGAAGTTCCCTCGGGTATAAGCAACTAACTCTTCACCCAAATATTGTTTGATCTTTCGTCATCGGCATTTGTAATTTCTTCTTCTTCCTCCTGCCCCTTCTTTCCGCCTGTTCTCAATTTAACTTGGGGTCGGCGCAATATGTCATCCTCTTCCATTTTCCCCTGTCACTCGTCATATTGACACTCACTCCCTTCCTATTCATGTCATCTTTCAGGCAATCCATAAATCTTTTCTTAGGTTTTCCTCTTCCTCTCCATCCATCTACATTCGTACTTAGCACACACTTTGTTGCATGCGTATCATCCCTCCTCATTACATGCCCATACCATGACAATCTTCTACTTCTCATCTTTTCTGTAATTGGCGCTACTTTCAGACTTCCTCTAATGTAATCATTCCTCACTTTATCCATTCTTGTAACACCACACATCCATCTCAGCATTCTCATTTCTGCTACATGCATTTGTAATTTAATACTAAACAATATACTTACCAGTCATAACTGGTCAGGATTTCTTGAGATTGACACATTCAATAAAAAAATAAGCTTTTTCGGTAATATGAAACTGCATATATGTAAAATCTTGTGAAATTCAGTTTTCAATTTTGCTCATTGAAATTTTGCAGACAAATATAAGTAGTAAGAGGATCGGGAGAATTCTTAGAGTTCCGCGAACCTTTATAAGAATTCCGTTCCCAATAGTTTTCGAGTAATACTTTAATAGGGTGACCAAGTTTTTTGATGATTGTTAGACAATATTTTTTCGCATATTTTACGGACTTGATTGATTGAAAATGTGGTCGGTATTTTCATGAAATGCACCAGAAAAATATTAGTAGGAAATAAAAATAGAATCGTTGAAGAAAAAAATTGCTCAACGCAACAGATTTGTTTCTATTCATAAAAATGACCTTTAAAATAAAGTAATAAATGTTTCCCTTTCAACGTCTTAAAATATTTTCAAAAGCCAATTTACGATTTTGAAAAAGGAAAAAAAACTGTTTTCGTTGAATTCCTAAAGCTGTTGGAAAGATTTATTTATAACATAAAAGTTGAAAGAAAAATAATATTACCCATTGTACTGACGTTTTGATACAGAAATGGTCGGGTTTTGAAAAGTGAAATATTAACTTTTTCAAAGAATTTAAGCCGTCTAAAAAAACCTAAACAGAATTTTGTAAATACATATTTTTTATAATTTTTAAGTTGTCACAGCCTTTTTACCGTCCCACAGCTGGGCACAGGCCTCCTCTCACATGAAGAAGGATTGAGCATTAATTTATTTTTAAATTACCTAACTTTATTTTTATAGTATTTTTCCTTCAACTTTTACAGTCAACATAACCTCAAACGCCAATTTTCCTCAACAACACACTTAAAACAAAAACAACAACAATAAAAAACAAACAACATAATATTATCCACAAAATTTCAAGCATTACAGTCATACTACACTAAAAGCCAGATATAATTGGGGCTGTATTATGGTAATTTCACTTGTGTTCCATAAAATGCCAACGTATGGTCACATTAGGAACACCGGTCATCCCCTTTCGACCTAAATACGGAGTCGATGTGGAAACTATAATATAGGTATGGCAAATAAGTCAAATGTTACAAGTAAAATGCTCATGTTATACCTACAGCTTATCGTGTCCACCGAAACGTAGTCATTGGTGTCCAAGATATACTTAGAAAGTACATACAAACTTGCATTGATCTAGCCAGACTTCGAACCCACGCACTCATTCTTGAGAGGTTGGTTCTTTACCCACTAGGCCACCACGACGTCGATGAGGACACTATTATTATACGTATGGTATATAAGTAAAATGTTACATTTATAACTAGTAAAATGCCCTGGTTTTGCTTGGGTTTACATAACATGCCTTAACTTTCCTCATTCAATATTGCTGAAAACTGCATGAAAATTTTCAGGTTTGCGTTAGTAGAGTAGTGAATAATTGGCTTCCCTCGGCGGTAACACCCGCGTCCCGTGCAAACTGTTCTGCGCACCAGGATAAAAACTAACCCATTGCCTTCCTCATTATATGAGCTATCTAATACTGAAAAAAAAAAATCAAATAACTCTATTGGTTCCTGAGATAAGCGCGTTCAAACAAAAACAGATCTTCAACTACATATATAAAGTATGAAATTCGTAAACAGAAAACCAAGTTTTATAAAACCTACTGATTGCGTACCTAAACCCAAGTGAAAATCATACCTTTTTGCCTATAAAAGAATGACCAAGCATAAAAATATGTACCTAATACAAAAAACCGGCCAAGTGCGAGTCGGACTCGCGCACGAAGGGTTCCGTACCAGAGCAAAAAAATAACGTTTGTTGTATGGGAGCCCCCTGAAATATTTATTTTATTCTAGGTATTTGTTGTTATAGCGGCAACAATAATACATCTTCTGTGTAAATTTCAGCTCTCTTACTATCACGGTTCATGAGATACAGCCTGGTGACAGACGGACAGACGGACTAACGGACGGACGGACGGACGGAGGAGCGAAAACAATAGCGTCCTGTTTTACCCTTTGGGTATGGAACCCTAAAAACGGGCGAAATTTTGCAACTCAACTTTTTGGACACAAAAGGCGTGTTTTGTTAGTGATTTACGCCATTTTGGAAAAAAATGGATAGACGTACAATAGGATAAAAGGATATCATGCTTTTCAGGGAAAATGTGAGTTAGTTAACTAGTGAAAAAGAAAATGATATGATGGTGTATTGATATTTCATGGGTTTGGTGTTGTTTACTGTTATTTTTTTAATTGATGTTGTATTGTATGTAAAAATAATGGCAAGCTGTAGGTAAATGTAAAGTTACGAGAACTAAAAAACTTTTTTGGTATTTTTTAAGAATTTTAATTTATTGCCCTTTACGGCTTAATTGCTTAACCAATTTAGTAGTTTTTTTATATGAAGAACTGTTAAAAACACCTATCTAAGTATAGATAGTTAAGGACTTTTTCGACAGTTGTGTAAAGTCGTTTGGAAGCAGGTTATATTGATGTTTCCTGGCTGACATTTCAATATCTTTGGCAGATAAGCCATGTATTAACTGAGAAACAATTATTTATAAACACTGTTTCAGAAACAATATCTACGTGTTTCTGAAACAAATAATTTTGTTTCAGAAACACGTAGATATGTTTCTGAAACAAATAATTTTGTTTCAGAAACATATAATTTTGTTTCTGTGGACGATGTGGTCGGCAGAGTTTCCGAAACATTGTTGCTGTAAACATCTACGTGATGTTTCAGAAACTGTGTATCTGAAATATTGTTTCCCAGTGAATACATGGCTTTATTATGGATAGAAGCCAGAAATTCTGACAGGTCTTACGTGTTGAGGAGGTCAGATATAACTCCATTTACAACAACAGTAGGTACTTAGCTGCATCCGGATACTCTCGAAACCGATTCCAAGATAGATATTATGTAATTGGACTAGGTAGATGATGACCGGACTTTTTCATCCTAGAATAATAAGGCTTTGTCTTGTCTTGTGAAAAGTACATGCATAGTTTCTTGAGGAAAACTGGTGGGTTAATTTAAACAATGTACCATATCCAAATGACCTATTTAAAACAAACATCTTTGTTTTCGTAATATTGTACTCGCTAATAGAGCCTGAACACGCGATGTTTGAAGAACAATACATTAATACGGTATGCCATGCATTCTTTCGATATTTTCATGAATTATTTTATGGTGTTTATGAGCTATTTCACGGTATTTTCAGAGCTGAAAAATGTGGTGCTGATTGATTTAGGAGGTATTATTTTTCCCCACTACACTAAGGCCAAGGCCTGTCGGGGCTGCGGGATTGTTCGGACAAGTTATCGCGGCCCTGGTATATAATGGGTATAAGAAGGAAAATTTTGGGTTTTAGTCAGTAAGAGTCTGACACTCCCTCACGCTGCATACACAGCGGGGGGGGGGGAGGAGTCATCTGATGATTTCCCACCAAAAAAAGATGTTACGTATTTTTTTTAGGTTTTTTCGTTAAGAACATCAAAATATTTTACTGATTAAATGCCGAAAAAATATATAATTGAATTGCTTTTACATTGCTTTCAAAATATGGATTTCCGCGATTGTGTCACAGTCTAAAAACGTCCACTGCTGGACTGCTGCCTCCTCCTAGCTGGGGAGATTTGGCCATACCTACCGCGCTGGGCATGCGTATTAGTGAGCGCAGTGTGGGTTAGTTCTAGCTTCGGAGATGCTGCTGCCCATCTCCGAGTAAGGCATTTAATGTCCCACTTGGTACTCTGTGGTCTTTTACTGCCACCAATCGGTCGCCAGAACCTCGTCTTCAAAACAGGAAGTTCTCACTTTGACATATAAATACATATCTACAATTGTGCGATACATAAAAAAAACAATCCTAGTAAAACAATAAAAAAAAAACTATCTAAAGCTCGTAAAAAAAATCATCCCCATCGCTGTCAACTGGGAGCGTACCCAAGAGGCTGGCAGCATTACCTCGTCAGATGGCCATGCTGATCCTTTGTCCGAGGTAATAGCCAGCCTTTTGATCACGAGAAGCGTCAACCACCCGCCTAGATAAATTCTAAAGGAGATTGGGCAAGAATGTATGAAGTTTGGTCCAAATGTCCACCACGAACGAGACCTATATAATTAAATAGTCCACTTAATGTAGAGTAACTTTTACTAAGAAAGTAAAAAGAAAAACAATACCAAAAAAAAGTTATAGGCAAAAATGTATTCTTAATTTTCGGTAGTTTTTGTATGTTATCATTATTATTTTTTATTTTATTCCACTTCCATTTCCGCACTTTATCTAATACTAAGATGAGTAAGACACATTTGCATATAAACAGTCCATATTTTTTTGCCCGATGCGATGGATGCACGAATCACTAACCAATTGAGGCGCCAGAAGTGCTTGAATATACTCAGTGGTTCCTGGATCTAAGAAAGTTCGATGTAACTGGTGGTGTCTTCTCTCTAATAATGAACAATTCTATTTTGTCAGAAGCTACAGAAAGTACGAAAATCTAACACACGAAAAGTAATTGAAAAAATGAAATTGAAAAAATCTATAAAATGTTTTATTTGATTTTGCTATAACTTTTTTCTGGCATTATATATTTTTTTACTTTCATAACAAAAAATGTTCTATATTTAACGGGCTATCTAGCCATATAGGTCTCGTTCGTGGTGGACATTTGGACCGGAATCGCCCATTGTCCTTTGTGCGTGACTATCTCACTGCAGCCTGGAACCGATTTTGACGCACTTTTCAGCACAGTATTTTTACGTACATTATTGAAGTTGGTTTTTTCAGATGCAGGTGGGGTTGTCAAGGGTCGAATCATCGGCACGAATCTTGAGCGCTGACCTTCACCTGCGCAGAAGTGATTTATTAGCAAAGAACCAATCCCGAGTGACGGCTATGACGCGATGCACTGCAGGCCAATCACCGCGCCTTACTTCATACCACAAAAGGGACCCAATATATTACTTCTGTGCAGGTGAAGGTCAGCGCTCAAGATCCGTGCCGATGATTATAATACGATGTTGGTTTGCCCTCTACACCCCAGTCACGTATTATTTGATTGTATTATAGTTCGGCCATTCAGAGAATGCGTTCCTGACACGTCGCGATTGAACTGACGACGTAACTACATTCATTGATTATTGATATAATAATGTTGTTTTAATGCTCCTCAATTGTTAAAACGGTAAACAACCAGCAAAAATATTTTTATCGTAACTGCAACGCCATTGCAAAGTTACGTCGTCAGTTCAATCGCGACGTGTCAGGAACGCATTCTCTGAATGGCCGAACTATAGCAAATCGTAAGGCCTGTAATTTTCTTACAGTACTATTAGAGGGAATTAGGATAATTGCGTTCAATATTGCTTCAGTAATTGGAGATGTAGACTTGTTTTAGTATGGCATTAGATGTAATTGTAAAAGCTAATGTTTTTCTGAGTACTTAGCTGGGCCAAGTTCAAGATTAAATTTTGTTGGTAGTTTTGTAAAAGCTAATGTTTTTTTTTAGGTTGGACAAAGTTCAAGAATAGGTTTTATTCGTAGTGTTTTGTTATATAAAGCTTTATTGTAAAAAATTTCATTGTAAAAAATCTGTGATGCATCATGTAATGCTTGATCCGGTTTGAAAATTGTGTTGGGTACTCCATTTATGGAGAAAGCTAAATTTTTTATCCGGGTGCGCAAAGTTGTTTCTCTTTTTTGTAATATACTAGCGACCCGCCCCGGCTTCGCACGGGATAACAGTGTTTCCCGACTATTTAATGTATGTTATTATACATATAAACCTTCCTCTTGAAACACTCTATCTGATAAAAAAAACTGCATGAAAATCCGTTTAGTAGTTTTGAAGATTTAAGCGTACAAAGGGACATAGGGGCAAAAAAAGCGATTTTGTTTTATACTATGAAGTGATGTAGTGAAGTAAGAGATAAAGTCTTTTTAATTAAAGAAAAACTGCAAATCTTTGATATTACGTATTGATTTATAATTATTCAAATCAAAACATATCCCAAGATTTTTGCCATAGACCCAGAGTATGATCATCAACGTTCAATATTTAAACAAAACTCCAGTCAATATTGACTGCTTTAAAAGGTCAGTTCTACCAAATAACTGGAATGAAGACCGTGCTCAAATGTTTCGATAAAGTAAATATTTGTCTCTGAAGACATTTCAAGCAGTAAATATAGCTGAATAGGAGTTTTCTTCGAATCGTTATTAGTTTGTTTGTCACACAAGTTTTTAGAGGTATACTTTGTGAAGGTATTTTTGATGACTCATCATTTTTCTAACCTTTTTAGGGTTCCGTACCCAAAGGTTAAAACGGGACCCTATTGTTTTCGCTCCTCCGTCCGTCCGTGTTTCACCAGGCCGTATCTCATGAACCGTGATAGTTAGAGACTTGAAATTTTCACAGATGATGTATTTCTGTTGGCGTTATAACAACAAATACTGAAAACTAGAACTATATAAATTTTTTGGGGGGTTCCCATACAACAAAAGTGATTTTTTTGCTCTGGTACGGAACCTTTCATGCGCGAGTCCGACTCGCACTTGGCCGGTATTTTCAACTATGTGGGGGTCAACTTCCAGTCTTATTGGATGTAGCTGAGTACCAGTGTGCCACATGGAACGACTGCCTATCTGATCTCCTCAACCTAGTTACTCGGGTATTCCGATATTCTTTAGTAAGACTCAGTAATCAGAAATACTAGCGATTAAATAATCACTGTCACTCTTCACTGATCCCCTCAATATACCGAAATACGAGTATATTAGAATCCTTATTTCAGAGTGGCTGTCACCTTCAAATGCTGATTATCTTCAAAACCATAAGGGTAGCAATTGGTAGCAACTAATGGTAGCTGGTAGCAATTAGGTAGCAACTCTCTATATGTATTCGTGGGAATCGGTGTTGAGTGCGTTTCTGACGGTCATGAAAAGGCTGTTAATGTAAATTCTTATTTTGCTTTGTTTATTTATTTAACAGTTTATGTACACACACAGAATACAGACAAGAAGAAAAATAGAGCAGATAGTACAAAGGCACAGCTTATTTCATTAGAAATCTCTTCCAGCAGGCCCGTTATGGGAGAGTTAGAATAGAAAGAGATGCAGATTTATTTAAAATGCAATGCACAACTCTATTGTTTCTAATTAAAGTACATTACTTATAATACTCTCCATCCTATCTCCATTATAATGATTAGAAAAAATAACATAGCCCACAGAACCTAAGCTACAAAGTCATAAGCCAGTGATAATGTTTTACCGAAACAATTACTATGTTACGAACAATTCCATTAGGCGTATCGATCGCCTCAGATATAGAACATGACAGTCCCCTGTAACGTTACACAGGTATGTAGCAGAAGTTTTACTGTTTGAGTCAGCAGTAAAAGATTCCATTACTGAAAGGAAAAATATGAATGTGCCTGAATAGTAAAATCTCCTGTAACTGAAAAGTTTCATAGAACTTAAAAACTTCAGAACGATTTGGTTTGATTCGAGAATGAAACGCGTGACCGCGTGCGTAGCAGTAACGTTTGTGACTATTATATCAACGAAGTAGAACCAATTTATACTGGAACTTGCATACCCTTTTTATAAGGTTGTCTGTCAAACTTACTAGCTTATTTATTAGGGATCCACAGTTTAATGTGCCTTGCGATACACAGAGAATTTTAGTTATAATGTAGATGGTCACCCAACCAGGAACCGACGGCACCAAGCGTTTCGTAAACTTTATGATCAATATGTAGACCCATCGGTGCGGCTGTGACTTAGCCACAAGCAACTCTTGAAGCTTAAAAAGTTACAATGGTTCTTGCCTCAATTCATAGTTGAAGAAACATTTAATTACTACTAACTATGGATTTCAAATAATCTATTAATGTTGAATACTTACTAATATAATTGATTTGCTTACTTTAGGTAGAATTATGACATCAGCTCTATACAAGGCACGTAAAATCCACAGTTTAGATAATTTGTCGAAATCCTCCCTCAAGCCACCACAGTCTTCAGCAAGTCCATCAGTCTTGAAGCAAGTTGACCTTCTAACTTCACCTGTATATTGCCTTCACGGTGCACAAAACACCATGGATGACAAATTAGGCCGTAGAGGTCAAGGGAGCGTTGGACGAAAACCTAATAGCATTGTGTCATCTTGTATAGTATGTAACCTGGTTACTGGTGAATTTACTCGCTGGGTTACAGAAAAATCTACACTAATGGAGTAAAACTAAAGAGTTTATTTACTCGTACACTTAAACACAAAAATTTTAGACTTAATATTCAACCTAGCATTTTGTAATCTTCTTTAGAACGTAACCTGGTTATTGGTGAATTTTCTCGTTAGGATACAGTAATTTTGGAGAAAATTCTAAACTGATATTACTGTGCGGGACGGACGTAGCTCAGAAGCAGGTACTATGGGGTGGCTTCGAGACGTTGACGCCCCGTCGGTCGCTGGTTCTTGGACGTCTGGGCGAGTGGACTGTATTTACGATGTGGCGAGAAACAGGAATTTCAGAAACAAGAATACGTTTAGACGGGTTTTAGACTCTCTGCTACTATAGGTTCAGGGATGCCGGTGAAATAATAAGTCTTCATATATTTTTCAGGAGTCTTGAAGGGACGAGCTTCGACGCACTTACCATACTACAATTACTATTTACTTTTCACTATTTACTTGTTACACTATCAAAAATCTATACCGATGACTACGACTTGTACGGCGGCGCTTGCGCACCGAATGAGCTCGAAACTTTACCGTGACGAGCACCTCGATTTCTCGTCCCTCCGACCAACCTCAGTTTTATTGACCTTTCAATTTAACAGCAGTATTACAAACAATTGGTACATGATATCATTACAGGACACCTAGCGTCAGACGCCCCATGAAGTGCGCTACTGAACTATACTATACACACCCTGCATACCTTCAGGGCTGAAATACTATAACCGAATAACTATAAAAAACTATGTGAAATCGGCCCTTATGTGAAGATTATCTCGAGATAAAAAACAAACTATGGGGGGTATCTCGATACGAAAGGCAGTGTGTGTTAGGGCATTTCATGGGCTATCTGGCGATAGTAATCCTAACAATGTGACCTAAGCCCTAGTATTGTCAATTTGCATGTGAAATGAAAGTCAAAACACAGACATTATTTATTGCTCTATAACTTAAACTATTAACAATATTTCTATAAATTAAGTTATTTTCTATACAATGAGACCTAGGCTTTCAGTTAAACACTATTTCACTAATGAAAGTCTAGGATTTTTACTATCGAGAAATGTTTACATAGGTAAATCAGGCCTTAAACGGCAGAACTATTAGGTTTATTATACAAAGTTATGTAGGTTAAGGTTACCGCTACAAAACTATTACAATTTGGTATCAAAAAACGCTATAATTTACAAATTAAATCACTATCAAAATCTGAACACAATTCTATAATTATTTAGAAGGAGGGTGCACGTAAAAAACATACCTTGGCGCGGCTCACGGCACTTTTGCTCATTACCCTCATGACAAAATTGTTAGAGTATAAATAGTAACGCGCATACACGAACACTCAGGCATTATGATTTTGCACTCGCGGCGCACGGATGCGTCTGTCGCGAACATCTCTCCCGCCGTGCGGCAGAGCGTAGGCACTATCACTTTCACTTTCACTATCACTATTTAGTCTATTAAACGATGAATGATGACACGATGACTCGAAGCGTTGACCCGTAGCGATGACCCGCAGCGATGACTCGTGGCTCTGGCTCGCAGCGATGCCGCATCTCCGGTGAGCGACGGCGCAGTGATAGCGCCAGGGCGCCGCGGCCCCGGTGATGCCGCACTGCCCGGTTACTTAGGCAGCGGCACGAGTTTCTTCGTCGGACGCTTTAGTATGCCACCTGCGGTGCGCACGTCAGCGGTCCGAACTTCACCATCAGCGCCCGGGTAGACGGCCACGACCCGGCCTCGCGGCCAGGTGTTGCGAGGCAGGTTGCCGTCGGCGATGAGGACGGGGTCGCCCAGCTGCAGCGCGGGGCCGCGGGCGTGCGGCTCCCGCCGGTATTGGAGCTCGGGCAGGTACTCGCGCACCCAGCGGCGCCAGAACATGTCGGCGAGTATCTGGGCGCGCCGTCAGTGCTTCTTGCTGTCGATGTCTCGCTCGTCGAACGTGCCGGGGCTCGGCAGGCGTGCCGAGCCGCCCAGCAGGAAATGGTTCGGTGTGATGGACTCGTCGTCGTCGCCGCTCACAGATACGTGGGTGAGCGGCCGGCTGTTGACGACGTACTCGACCTCGCAGAGCAGCGTCGCGAGGACCTCCTCGCGTGGGTGGCGCTCGTGCAGCGTGGCGCCTAGCGCGGTCTTAACGCACCGCACTAAGCGCTCCCAGGCGCCTCCCATGAAAGGCGCGGAAGGCGTGATGAAGCGCCAGGCGATGCCGCGTCGGCTGGCCTCCTCCTGGCAGGCCTCACGCAGCTCACGGTCAGCACCGTGCATGTTGGTGCCGTTGTCGGAGTAGATTTCGGTGGGACAGCCGCGTCGCGCTGCGAACCTGCGCAGCGCCAACACAGCTGAGTCCGCGCTGAGGCTGTGCGCGATCTCGAGGTGAACTGCCCTCGTTGTGAGACACGTGAACAGCGCCACGTATCGCTTGTGATGCTGACGACCGACGGTGACTGACAGCGGGCCGAAATAATCAAGCCCGGTGTATGTGAACGGCCTGCGGTGATGAGCTAGGCGTGTCTTCGGGTGGTCGCCGGTTGCCGGCGTCGGCGCGCGCGCGCGACGTAAGCGGCAGTGCAGGCAGCGCGCGATGACTTGCTTGACTGTCGGTCGGGCGCAGGCGCACAATCCAGTAGTGCTGTCTGACCTCATTCACGACGAGCTCGGTGCCGCTGTGTTGTAGACTACGGTGTGTCCAATCTATATATAGCTGTGTAATGCGGTGATCGCCGTCTAACACAGGTGGACTCTTCACGCTTTTAGCGACTTTGTCTACAGCAGCTATGCGGCTTCGCAGTACTATAACTCCGTCGTTTAGTTCTATGCGCAGCGGGTACAGCCGGCTACTACTTGCGACTGTTTTGTTGCTCTCGAGACTGGCTATTTCTTGTTTAAAGGCTTCTTGTTGCACCACACGAACTAACAGCTTCTCTGCTCTTTGAATATACGTCGCGTCCAATACAATAAACTTGCGTGTGTATATTTGGGCGCGCGCAGCTTCGGCGGGCGCGCGGGGCGCTCGCACCGCTCTCGACCAATCAGGATCGTTTTCTTTGTTTTTCCTTGTTCGCTTGTAGAACGTTTTTTCTGTATGTTGTTTTCTACATAACGATATAAACTGTAGTACTCTGGCTGTGGCGCGCAGCAATCGCTCCCACCTTGAAAATCGAGCGGGGTTGGGAACGACGTCTATGAGGTTTGCTGCGCCCGCTTGTATGAGCGTGACTGTTTTTTCTTCGCCTGTCGGTTGACTGTCAGCTGGTGACTCGGTCGGCCATGTCGATGGGTCGTCGTAGAGGAACTTAGGGCCGCAGTACCACTCGTGGTCGGTGTGAAAGTGCGTCGGGACGTCGCGGGTGGCGGCGTCGGCTATTTTGCTTTTTGTAGGCACCCAGCGCCACTCTTCGACTCTGCTATTTTCCTCTATGGCGGCCAATCGATGTGCGACGAATGGCTTGTACGATCTGGCTCCTTTCCTTATCCATGTCAGAACGGTTCTGCTGTCACTCCAGTAGGTCACGGAGGCGGGCTTGACGTTGTGTTCATATATCACTGCGGCTGCGACGCGCGTACCCATCACCGCGGCTTGCAGCTCGAGGCGCGGTATTGACAGCAGCTTCAGCGGCGCCACCTTTGCCTTCGCCATGACGAGGCTGACGTGCACGTTGTTGTCACGGGTCGTTGACCCGCTCATCGCCCCACCTGTAGCGTACGCCGCGCACCCGCTGTAGCGTACGCCTTCTCACTGGCGTCGGTGAACACGTGTACTTGTATTTCTGTAGCCTCGCTGTACCCAGGATAACAGCGCGGTATGTTTACGTTCTTCAGCTGTTCGAGATGACTTATCCACGCCCTCCACTGGCTTGATAGTTCTTCATCGAGAGGTTGATCCCAGTCGACTCCCCGCCTCCAGGCTTCTTGTAGTATTTGTTTCGCCCTGATTGTTATAGGTGAGGCGAGGCCCAGCGGGTCGTACAGCGACATAACTATCTTGAGCGCCTCTCTCTTGGTGGGCGTTTCCTTGTCGAGCAGGCCAGTAGGTAGGCGCGCGAGTTTTAAGTTGAAGCTCAGCTCGTCTGTGTGTGGCTTCCATATCACGCCGAGTACTTTCTCTGTGTTTTCTATATTTCCAAGATTAACAATCTGTGTTGTTTCTTGGCCCGGTACCAATTCACGCAGCACTTCTTCGCTGTTGGATACCCATTTCGTTAGGTCGAAGCGCGCTTTACTATGTATTTCTTGTACTATCTTGATTGTGCGCGTCGCCTCTTCTGTACTTCTGAAGCTATCCAGGTAATCGTCCATGTAATGATTCTTGACTATTGCTTCTACTGCTTCTGGATGTTCGTTCGCATGGCGTTTAGCATTCCAGTTCTTAGCGAATATTGCTGTACACGGTGAACTTGCTGCGCCGAATATTATTGACGTCATTCGGTACTCTTCCGGCGCCCCCTCCCGCCGCTCTCCTCGCCACAGATATCGGAGAGCGTCTCTGTCTTCTGGCTTTACTTTCACCTGCATAAACATTTCAGTGATATCTCCGGAGACGGCGACGCGGTGACGTCGGAATCGCATCATCACGCCGGGCAGTGACTGCAGCAAGTCCGGACCCGTGAGCAGGTAGTCGTTCAGTGACATCCCTCTTGTCTTCGCTGCTGCGTCGTGAACTATACGAAGCTTCTCCGGTTTCATAGGGTTGAAGACGTCGAAGTGCGGCAGGTACCACGTTCTTCCCGGTGTACGTTCAAGGGGCGCTTTCTCTGCGTAGCCCTTTTCTATTAGTGAATCCATCTGCGCCATATATCTAGTCTTCAGAGCAGGATTCTTGTCGAGTTTTTTCTCTATTGATACGAGTCTATTCATCGCAGTCGCGTAGCTGTCCGGCATCTGTATCTCGTCACTCCTCCATAGCAACGCAGTCTGAAAACGTCCATCTTCCAATTGTACTATACTGCGTTGTAATATATCTTCCGCTCTCTTCTCCGGGTCAGAAGCTGGTCGGCACGGGTTGATGATGAGTGACTCGAGTGCGAAGTATTCACGAAGCTGCTTGTCTATGCTTTCCTCGGCGCTGTTCAGCTGATTGACGTAGTGCACCTGCTGTCCCAGAATCCTAGTGCGGGCACCGTGCAGCACCCAGCCCAAGGGAGTTAACGATGCTATCGGCTGATGCTGGGGCCCTCTTCTGATGTCTGTTGCTAGGAGCAGATGCCAGTTGTCTTGCCCGATGATAATCTTCGGCGTCCCTGCGTTGTACGTCAGCTGATCTGCCAGGTCAAACAGGTGTTTGCAGTCAGCGATGTCATCCTTGCTGATTGACTGCGGCGACAGGTGCAGGCGTGGTATGGTGCGCGCCCTGAAGGGTATCTTCTTCCTATGGCAGGTCGATAGCGTGAGGTCAACTCTCTTCGACGTGGGCGTGTCGATAGTCACGTCGCTGATGGCGCCTATCTTCATCGGCTCGACTGGTCCCTCTGCACCGATCATGTCTGCTAGCTCTTCGTCAATCAGTGACACGGTTGAGCCGTCATCCAGCAGTGCGTAGGTGCGCACTTCTCCCGCCGGTCCGGACAGTTGCACCGGAACGATTTTCAGGAACGCTTGATTTGTGTGGTTGCGTGAACTTGCGACTATTTCTTGCGCTTCTTGTGCGACTTCAGTAGTGCTCGCCTTCTTCTCGTAGTGAAGCAGATGATGGTGTGATGCTGTGCAGCCCTCGATTCCACATCTCTTCTTCTGACATCTGTGTCCGTGCTGACGATGGCGCAGGCAGCGGAAGCACAGGTTGTGCTGCTTGGCAAGTTCCCACTTCTTGTCCGCAGAAGCCTTCACGAACTTGTGGCAGTCTAGCGATCGGTGTCCATCCATCTCGCAGATGCGGCACTTCGATGCGGGCTTCTTGTCTATAGTGGTGTGTGTTCTCTGCGTCACGCGTCTAAGTCCAGTAGCTTCACTGATGTTTTCAGGCGGTGCAAACGCGCTGCAGTAGCGAGCTTGTTCGGTGATGAAGTCGCTGAAGAGACCCAAGTCCGGCGTTGACTGGTACTTCTCAGTATATGTCTTGTACCACTGTACACGTAGCGAGTTCGGCAGCTTCTCTGTGAGGATGCGCATAAGCTCGGCGTTCATGAGGTAGTGTTCCTTTTTCAGCGCTCGCAGTGTGACGATGCCACTTCGTACACGGCTGGCGAAAGTGCAGATGTCCTTCGGTGCTTCTCCGCAGCGTGGCAGCCCGCGCAGTCTGTCTGTCTCCGCTTGCGCTATTGAGTCGGGGCGGCCAAACTGAAGCTCCAACTCCTTCATGATGTCATCCGGCCTGGCGTTGCCGATGAGCTCGGAACTAACTGTATCAAGCGCTCTTCCTCGCAGGCTTCTTCTCAGCCTCGCCGTATTTTCCACATCGTTGAAATATGGTCGCGTTGTCTCATAGATGGCGCGGAACGATAGCCATTCTGTATGCAATCCACTAAAGTTCGGCAGCGTCATGATGACTTTCGATGCAGCAGGGTTGTGGTACACCGGTTTCTCTTCGCTTCTATTGCCGGCTAGCGATGCGATGGCGGAGGTGAGCTCCGTGATAAACGGACGGAGCCCTTCACCCCCTGCAGTATCTTCAACTGGTTTCTTCATTGATGAAAGGGCTTCAGTATCGATGGTCTTCGAGGGGGGGGGCTCTGGTTTGTCCAGGGTACCCGGCAGTCTATGTCCTCCCTCGGCGGCGGCGTCTCTTCCAGGAGCAGTACTTATTCCACGCAGGACCGGATTCACTATAACCGCGGAGGGGGGGGGGCTCGGGCAGGTCCAGGGTATCTGGTGGTCTATGTCCTCCCTCAGCGGCGGCGTCCTGCGGGTCTGGTTCCGGAGCTTCCTCCAACCAGGAACGGATGTACTCTTCATTGGAATTTCTATCGTCCATATAATCGTCGTCCGATTCTTCCTCGGCCCTCTGAAGTGCTATTTGCGCTAGCTCCAACTTAATCTTCAATAAGTCTTCACGCGCATTTCTAATTTTTCTATTTGATGCCGTCGATCTGTGCGACGGTGCCTTAAGTTCGGTACGGGCGTCACCCCGGGTAGTCAACGGTACAGCTCGGTTGTATGTCTTGTCGCAAGCCTTCAGTGTTCCTCCTGAACTATATTCTTCAGCACTGGTTCCAGGCGGCCTCAGTGATGACGACGCTTCAGTCTGCATCAACGACGACGGCGCTGGTCGCTCTTCACCCCCTCGCGGGGTAGGGGGGCGCGGTCGGTCTTCACCCCCCCGCGGGGCAGGGGGGCAGGGCGACGCCTCACTTCCCCTCTCAGCTGCGGGGCAGGGTAGGTCTTCACCCCCCCTCCGGGGAGGGGGGGGCTGCTCACTCCCCTCGGTGGTGGTTGGAGAGAACGGCGGCTGGTCGTGCACGATGGGGGGTGTGCGGCGGCCCGGTCTGGCGTCGATGATCCAGGCTTGAGCGGCTCTTCCTTGCGATCTTGTCACAGGCATACTTGCTGTTTACAACTCTTCAGTATCTTCAGCTGAAGTTCCTGGCTCGCTTCCCAGGCGATCCGGGTCGCAAGGACCAAACAGATGTGCGGGACGGACGTAGCTCAGAAGCAGGTACTATGGGGTGGCTTCGAGACGTTGACGCCCCGTCGGTCGCTGGTTCTTGGACGTCTGGGCGAGTGGACTGTATTTACGATGTGGCGAGAAACAGGAATTTCAGAAACAAGAATACGTTTAGACGGGTTTTAGACTCTCTGCTACTATAGGTTCAGGGATGCCGGTGAAATAATAAGTCTTCATATATTTTTCAGGAGTCTTGAAGGGACGAGCTTCGACGCACTTACCATACTACAATTACTATTTACTTTTCACTATTTACTTGTTACACTATCAAAAATCTATACCGATGACTACGACTTGTACGGCGGCGCTTGCGCACCGAATGAGCTCGAAACTTTACCGTGACGAGCACCTCGATTTCTCGTCCCTCCGACCAACCTCAGTTTTATTGACCTTTCAATTTAACAGCAGTATTACAAACAATTGGTACATGATATCATTACAGGACACCTAGCGTCAGACGCCCCATGAAGTGCGCTACTGAACTATACTATACACACCCTGCATACCTTCAGGGCTGAAATACTATAACCGAATAACTATAAAAAACTATGTGAAATCGGCCCTTATGTGAAGATTATCTCGAGATAAAAAACAAACTATGGGGGGTATCTCGATACGAAAGGCAGTGTGTGTTAGGGCATTTCATGGGCTATCTGGCGATAGTAATCCTAACAATGTGACCTAAGCCCTAGTATTGTCAATTTGCATGTGAAATGAAAGTCAAAACACAGACATTATTTATTGCTCTATAACTTAAACTATTAACAATATTTCTATAAATTAAGTTATTTTCTATACAATGAGACCTAGGCTTTCAGTTAAACACTATTTCACTAATGAAAGTCTAGGATTTTTACTATCGAGAAATGTTTACATAGGTAAATCAGGCCTTAAACGGCAGAACTATTAGGTTTATTATACAAAGTTATGTAGGTTAAGGTTACCGCTACAAAACTATTACAATTTGGTATCAAAAAACGCTATAATTTACAAATTAAATCACTATCAAAATCTGAACACAATTCTATAATTATTTAGAAGGAGGGTGCACGTAAAAAACATACCTTGGCGCGGCTCACGGCACTTTTGCTCATTACCCTCATGACAAAATTGTTAGAGTATAAATAGTAACGCGCATACACGAACACTCAGGCATTATGATTTTGCACTCGCGGCGCACGGATGCGTCTGTCGCGAACAATTACAAAGCTGAAGAGTTTGAACGCGATAATTTCTGAAAATACTCAATAGATTTGAAAAATTATTTAAATATTAGATAGCCCACTTATCCAGGAATGCTATAGGTATACTTTAATCTTTTCCCAGACATAGATGAAACCGCTCTTGGACCTACATTATATTTTTGTAAATTGCAAACGTTTTTAACTTACTATGCTTGACCCAATAGAAACTTAGTGTGGCCTATTTCCAAAAATAAAGTTATCCGTTACAGTTATATTTGCCGAAATAAAGGGTCACGGCCAATGGGTCGTCGCGACTCGTATTTAGAAATGGATGATAAAGAATATATGCTATATTGATTTTTTTACAACTTCTTCATTGGTTCTTTTGTTGAAGGTTTTATGCTGTTGTTTTTCTACATAAGTATGTGTACGTAACATTGTTGAATAGCATAGATCTAAATAAATAAAATGAAAGCATGAATTACTCAATACTTATATTGCTTTCAACATGTATTTTTAGGTGGCAACACTTATGCTTAAATAGTTCACATGGACCCTGTGGGGCACAGCAGAGTTAGGAGAGAGGAAGCTCTTATTGGCTATTTTATATAATATTCTTATAGCGTTAGAAAAAAAGAAAGAAAAAAATATTTGTCTTAAATTATTTGTCTTTCGTGCTTGTAGTAAGCTGACTAAGAAAATACGTGACCATTTTTAAGGGGTTATCTTAACCAAGCGAAAAACCAGTAACAACTTAAAACTTATAAATCGTAGATATTATTGTATTGAATATGCTTTTGTTTTTAGTTCAGTACCGTGATAATAATATCAATGTGTTGATAAGATAACAACTTGTTAGTCACAAAAGCTTACTGAATGACGTTTGTAGTTATCTGTCTCTACATATCTATCTATACCTTTCCACTTTTTGTTTGTAACTAAAGGCTCCAAAACTATTGAACTGACTGTGAAAAATTAATTCACTATTGGCAAGCTATACTAAGCTACATTATTGCACTGGTGAGAAATGCTCTGCACACCTGCATAACTAGTGGCTTTTCTCGATAAATTAGCAATCTAACGCTGAAAGATGAAAGATTTTTTAAAGTTGAACCACTGGCTAATGAGATTAGCATACCTGATTGTTGTGTGTTTATGCACACTACCATATCATCATCCTCCGAGCCTTTTCCCAACTATGTTGGGTTCTGCTTCCAGTCTAACCGGATTCAGCTGAGTACCAGTGCTTTACAAGAAGCGACTGCCTATCTGACCTCCTCAACCCAGTTACCCCTATACACACTACCATAGATGTAATCTTTAAAAGCTTGATTGGCTTTCGCGAAAATTTATGTAGGTACTTATGCGTCCGCGCGAGTCCACAGCTAGCATGTGTTCGCGCATGGCTGTTGCAGTTTCGCGGACATTGTAGAAATGTTCGCACGCAATGTGTTACTGTTTGGTACAGCGAGTACACCAGAAGATACAGGTGGAATCACACTACAAAGATAATACATATTAATGATTCTTTTAACTTAATAATATTACCTTTTAAGCCATGATAGTCATACGAGAATATTGCTATTTTATCAGTCTAGATAATACTTCTAGGAACTATTAAAATGCCAGGATATCCGCACATAGCCTAGATTAGATAAAAACTTAGTAATTGCATCATAAGATAAGCGCGGTTTACATAAAAGAGATGTTAAAATTACTTGGAATTTTCATTACTAAGTAGATTAGTTTAATTTGTCCAGGCTGTCATTTGGACATCTTTGGCAGTCGTTACGGGTAGTCAGAAGCCAGAAAGTTTCAGAACCAGTCAGAACTAGAAGCCAATAAGTCTGACATCAGTCTTACCAAGGGGTATCGGGTTGCTCGGGTAACTGGGTTGAGGAGGTCAGATAGGGCAGTCGCTCCATGTGGCACACTGGTACTCATCTGCTTCAGCTTAGACTGGAAGCAGACTCCAATATAGTCGGGAAAAAGTAAAAAGTAACATTCGAATTTATATTATAAGTAAGATTTCCAAAACCAATATTTAGTGCGTGTTAATAATAACTTCTGAAAGTTAATAAAGAAATGTAAGTAGAAAACATTTTTCACGGTTAAATGTTGTAAACAAATCCGATTATATAACGGACATCCGTGAGAAATACGAAATGGCGTAACGAGAAACAGCGTGTTTCCTTTTTGTTTCGTGATTTTTTTAATATCTTTTGTTTAAGTAGGTTTTTATTCTGATCATGCTATTTTCTTATGGGTGCCTTTTACGACTAACGGCCAGTTTCTTCATCAAAAGTTAAAGTTAAAGTAATGTCTAAAGTAAAAGTAACGGTCAAATTCGTTTTTTCAAGGCTAAAGTGACAGCAATACTAATAGAAAAATTGGATTTGACCGTTACTTTTACTTTAGACATTACTTTGACTTTTACTTTGGCTTTAACTTTTGATGAAGAAACTGGCTGTAAAGGTAGAATTCCGTGGGTCGCGGCTTACGCAGCCGCGCGCGGCTTACGACAGTCGTCGGCCGCGCGCGACAATAGTCAACCTATGAAAATGTATGGCGCCGCTGCCGAGGCTCGCGACAGTCGCGCGCGGCCGACGAATTTCGTAAGCCGCGCGCGGCATTGTGTTGAAATTAGTAGATTTTGTTCGTCCGTTCCCTCTAGTCGAAGTGCTAATTGATATCCTTGAAGAAGAAGAGGATGACGTATTGCTGTGGCTGTATTATGAAAATAGATTACCAATCGACCCTATTTTAAAAAAGTAGAAATGATGAAAGATACTACCCAATACTGATTCAAAAGCATTTGTATTGTAATGAAAACAAAAGGAAGTTTTGCCGACTAAATAAAAACAATTCAATTCTGGTTTTACTAAAATTATATAGATTTTACTAAGCGCTAGACCATGTTGAGATGCATACGGCCGCGCGCGGCTTTCGAATTTCGTCGGCCGCGCGCGACTGTCGCGGACCTCGGCAACGGTGCCATACATTTTCATAGGTTGACTATTGTCGCGCGCGGCCGACGACTGTCGTAAGCCGCGCGCGGCTGTCGTAGCCGCTATCCACGGAATTCTACCTTTAGTTAGATATTTTTGATCGGTTAAAGTATTTTTTGAAATAATAAGTTATGAATTATTTGGCTTTGAGGGCTCACGACTAAGGAGTTAAGTAATGTTTTGTCTAGGCTGCTATTCTTATATTTTCATTTTATCACAAGCTTTTCAAAATTCATTCAATGTTAAGCATCCTTCGCTTGTTTTCTAAGTTGATTTCAGACACGAATCTAAAATACTCATTAATTTGTTTTCAGTTGACAATTACCTACATTTGTGTAGGTATATGAGCTTGTTTCAGTAGTTCTTCCGAAATCTTAAATCCATCCAGTGTAAAATTGTACCAGTACCGGTCGTCGGCTGTTGGTTTGTGGATCGATAATATCCCTTAAAAGTAAAAGTTATACTTAATTATTAATTACTTGACCCCACTTCAACACCGTGTTACCATATTTTTTTGAACTTCATTCAAGTCATGACAAATTATCTACTAGGCATTTAAGACCAAAAGAATATGTTAAAAAATCTCCTAAATTATAAAATCACCCTGTATAAAATGGTACCAGCACCGGTAGTCAGCTGTATCAATTATTCATAATAACCGGGTATATGCGTGTTACCCGGCTGGGACTGCCGGCATAATCCTTACTAATAAATAATAATATAATACGATAGTGAAGTCTGTTTGTTTGTTAATAATTCAGGATGGGTTCAAATGTGGGTGAAATTCAGTCTAGAAATAGATTTATACTAGGTAAGAAGGCATTGGTTGTGTGGCCATCTTATCATGACGAGTTCTCCATGTTTCAAAAGGCACGTTTAATTTGTGGAACTACTTCGAACACCCGGATAAAATATGGACAAAAGCCTTTTTCAATAAACAAGATATCTAACAGTAAGATATTTTTTTTTTGAATTGAAAGTTCAAGCAAAAATACAAATGCAGCCTCAAAACATTTTTATTTTAGTTAGATAACTTTTTCTTGTGTCCCGTATACACGCATGTGATAAAGTAATTTATTTCGTGAATGTGAATGCCATTTTTCTACATTCTTTACCAGGTATAACGGATATTAAAAATCATGACCATAAACACATTTTAATATCAAAACATGTCTAAGGCATATGTTCTCTTTCCTCAATCGTGTAAAAAGTAGCCTATGATTTTTATCAGTCTTTAGCTGGACTATCTGGGTACCTCATTGAAATCGGCCCAGTAGTTTTGGCACAGACGGGCAGAACTATTTGCGTAAATTCACAAGAATAAACGTACCCGTATGGGAAAGGAAAGAATAACAACTGAGTTCCAGCAGTTTTACCCGTGTGGAAACAACCATATTTTCTTG
The DNA here is from genome assembly GCF_022581195.2 of Helicoverpa zea. Lineage (NCBI taxonomy): Eukaryota > Metazoa > Arthropoda > Insecta > Lepidoptera > Noctuidae > Helicoverpa > Helicoverpa zea. Next base: position 3,208,976 of record NC_061479.1, read on the forward strand.
CGAAGCAGGTGAAACCGCAGACTTTAGCTAGTGAAAAACAACATACTTGCAGGCAGGATATTTTCACATTGTAAGGCATCTTACTTGAAACGACGAAGGTGTCGAACAAGCTATTAGATTCCTTGTCAAGTATAGATTGCGGTGCTTGAAACTAAATTATAAACTAAACTTAATACTTGGATTACTTCAAACTTAACTTGTTTGATGGAATAAGTAGCTGCTTTTCCTTATGGAATCCTTACTTTGATTATAAACTGGTTTTCCACCAGCTCGTGGGAACTACTCCGCGCACCTGGATAACAGTAGCCTATATAACACCCGTGCTTCGAAGAACACGTAAATGTCGGTCCTGCGCCTGATCTCTCTCCGGTCGTGTCGGATTGCCGTCCCATCGCGCTATGAGAGTGAAGGAATAGAGAGTGTACCTCTGTCTGCGCAAATGCTTGTGTACTATGATAATATGGCTGCGCAGTTGGCTGATCTCCATATAGGAGAACAGCCGCCGTGGCCGATAATCGGCTAGGAGGACATCATCATCATCATATAACACTGAAATAACTGTGAAGTAATTTCAGTATTTTCTAATATTAGCGACTATGAATAACTTTACTATCTACATATACTAATAGGTTCTACAAAAATAAAAACCTAGTTTAATATTATACGCACCTATCTCAGAAACTTCTGATAATTAATGTTGTAAATCAATGTTTGGTAACGATTAATCGAGGGAGAGGACTCGAGGAACTTTACGCGTGCATAGAAGATTCCTGGGGACTCAAGAAAAACAGCTGGCATAAGTTAGTCATCTCCATCCTCCGAGCCTTTTTTCCCAACTATGTTGGGGTCGGCTTCCAGTCTAACCGGATTCAGCTGGCATTAGTTAGTATTGGGCTAAAAGTTAGCAAGTACAAGAAAATTCAAAAGGCAAAATGCAAATAAAATTGTAAATCCCATATGTCAAGCTTTTATTTATAGTAATAAAACCACAGCCAAGTTTGCTAGCTTTAGATTTATTATTTAAATCCTAAGATTGACATACTTTATCCTCCTTTGTTATGTTTTGACGTTAGTTTATGTAACTTAGTATAAATTCTTTTGTATTGCTTAAAATAAGCAGAGCCGGGATTATAAGCTTAGCTTGTAGGTTACAGCAAAAATATTAATACTAATATTTATGTAGTTTAAGTAGTTTTTTTGATAGATTAAGGTGTACATTTTTTTGCCTATTTGCGAGTAGAGATACAATTTTGACATTGGTTTCATATAAGAACATGCAACATTTTAATCTTTGATCGTAAAACAACGTGATAGCTTATAGAAATTCGAAGAGTAGAGAAAATAGAGTTTCTATAATAAATAGACACATAACTAGCTTCCACTCGCTTCCTGAGGGATACTTCTAGCACATGGATTAATTAATGTAGCCTATATGTGAACCTGATTTACATACCTGAAGATATAGGTATTAATTGCTGGCCAGTTTCATTAAATTCCGTACATGAGTTTTGGCGTGTTAAGAGGAACAAACATTCGTAGGTAAGGTACATGCCAACTAATTTATGCATTTATGAATAGGGTATTTATTAACTGTATTGGCATTTAATACCATACGATGCAAGAAATAACAGTCAAACAATATATTCAATCCGACTAAAAAACCATATGGACAAAACCACGAACAAAACCAAGTTGCGTACAAAGCCTTAAAGACCCCATAAAGCAAAGCTTGAACTTCAAAGCCCCATAGAATTCAGATCTAACGCATTAACGACTTTCCCGCATCTAAGTAACATATTGTTATACCTCACAACTTAAACATACAATAACCAACCTTATTCTTTACACAATAGAGTTCAAAATCCCCTGTGAAAGCAAAACACAACCCGTACATACAATTATATACTTTATTCTTTACACGGTAGAGTTCAAAATCCCTTGTGAAAGCGAAAAACTAATTTGTAAGATGGGGTGTAGTTTGACGATTTGTTATTATCAGTACGTTTTCAGAGATAATGAAAAAGACAAAGGTTCGGTTTTAATAGGTAAGGACTGATAAATGGGGTATGAAAATGTTATCAAGGCTTTTGATTTCATACAGTCAAGTAGGCAGTGTTGCTGGGATTGTTCGCGCGAGCTACCGCGGCGCTCGCTGGTACATATTGGGCACCAGAAGTAACATGATGGGTTTTAGTCAGTTAAACTTGTAACTTTCATAATTTCTTAGTGTTATAGCTAAAAAAAAGAAGCGGTTAAGACAAACTTTTTCTTTGGTGGGATGTTATGGTAAACGTTTTTTTCTATTCTATTCTATGTTATCAAATGGCGTGAAAAAGTGCTAATATAATCAGCCTAGTTTCAATAAATGATTTCAATTGTTACAGAAGGAGCTTGTAGCTATCGATAGATTTCTTTAATCTATCCTTTGATTTACGAGTAAATATTGAATTTTGCCATTAGCTCAATATTAATTCTGTTTCATTTCAATCTTTAATCGAAAAACAATGGATATGTAAATAGATTATATAAATTCACACTTACCCCCGCACTCAGAGACATTTAATGATTACTTAAGTCACTCCTTAGTAACAGATTCTCATAGAAATTCTGAACTAAGGAACGGCGTAAAAGTAAAGTTTTGACGACCTCGATGGCGCAATGGTCATCATGCCGGACCGCCGAACCTGAGGTCCCGGGTTCGATTCCCGGTTAGGTCGACATTTGTGTGATGAGCATGCTTGTTGGCCGTGGTCTGGGTGTTATGATATGTATTTATAAATATGTATATACGTAGCTATATGTAGTTTATCAGTTGTGTTAGCACCCATAACACAAGTTAATAAATAACTTACCATGGGGCTAACCGACCGTGTGTGAAAAAAGGTGTCCCGACATTATTAACCATTAAATGTCTCTCAGTGTGTCCAATAGTTACAGGATCGATCGAACTAAGGTTAAGTTAGCAACGCTTAGTGCGGTCGGTCTTTGGATGGGTGACCTACAATGTCATTAAGATAAGCCGTATTATGGAAGGTACGTTAAATTGTGAACTTAGAAAAAAAAGCACAAACGCGTTAATTATGATGATTAAAACGTGTATTTTATCTGAAGAGACTATTTTTTTAGTAAGATATTTAACTTGAAGTAAGTAAATTAGTATTTTCTCATATCTTAGCGTATCTAATAAGTGGCTGTCGGTGAATAAATGAATGACAATGGAGAAGAATAATTGAGATGAAACGAGGACATACTTAGCATACCCCACGTCATGAAGAATATTTTTTGCAATATTTTTTCAGAAAGAGTTCGTTATAATGACTTGTACTTTTAACCGATTTAAAAAAGAGGTTCTTAGTTTGACAAGTGGTTAGGATTGTGTGCGATTAGCTCACGTTTGTCTGAACCGATTTTGATGTGATTTTCAGCATAGTATTTGTAAGAATTAGGAAAAGGTTTGAGTATATTATAAGTCGGTATATTTTTTTTTTGTAAAAAGTAATTTGGCTATCTAAGTTATATTGTACCTATATTGAACGTATGTATAATAAATTGTCTTAAGTCGTGGTGGCCTAGTGGGTAAAAGACCAACCTCTCAAGTATGAGGGCGCGGGTTCGATCCCAGGTCAGGCAAGTACCAATGCAACTTTTCTAAGTTTGTATGTACTTTCTAAGTATATCTTAGACACCATTGGCTGTGTTTCGGATGGCACGTTAAACTGTAGGTCCCAACTGTCATTGAACATCCTTGGCAGTCGTTACGGGTAGTCAGAAGCCAGTAAGTCTGACACCAGTCTAACCAAGGGGTATCGGGTTGCCCGGGTAACTGGGTTGAGGAGATCAGATAGGCAGTCGCTTCTTGTAAAGCACTGGTACTCAGCTGAATCCGGTTAGACTGGAAGCCGACCCCAACGTGATTGGGAAAAGGCTAGGAGGATAATGAATAATAAATTGTCTAAGTATAATATATTTCCTTGTTTATTTGACAAAACGATCTATCTAACAAATATCCTAAATAAATAAACCTACATAAATTCTCCTGCTTTATTGCTTGTATTTTTAGTTTTTCTAGTAAACCTTTTATCCTGTTTATCGAATTACGCTTTCACACAATACCAATTTGTAAAGGCACCTGCGAGTTTTTGTTACGTTTTCTTAGAAAAAGGCCTTGAACTGTAATCCTAGTCTACAGAATAGGTATTATATATAGTTCAAGGCTGTTTAAACGGGTGCAAGAAACTTTTTTCCTCATCAGTAATTGTGGGAAACATTTTCATATGTCATTAAAGAAAAAAAAGTCAGTTTTTTTAACACTTAAGGCTCCGAAACTACGAACTCTCTCTCTACTTATGATTCGAAAAATTTTCTATTGAAAAGCTCTTCCCGAGTAATATAAGATACACTTATCCCGGTAGGGGCAATAGTTCCTGGGGGACGCGGGTAAACGCGAAAATTGCTAGTTTACGATAAACACGAAAACGTAGTAAAACCGACACAGACGAGTAAAAATTTTGATAAACAAAGAATGACACTTTTTCAAGATGGCCGTATAACCCGACCGATGAAAGGTCACATTTTTGTGTAAAATGTTCGCAGTATCTGTGATTTTGTCATCGGTCGGGTTATACCGCCATCTTGAAAAAGTGTCATTCTTTGTTTACCTTTTAGCTCTTGCTTCCTTGGATAGAGTATAGTAGACTATATTACGCAAATTAATTAAAAATATTTAAGTCAAGAAATCAAAAAGATTTTGTGATCGATTTTAGTGAAGTAGACTAAGTATGTTCTCATTCCCCCTCGACACTTTATTAACAGTCTGGTCGGATCTGATTTAAATCACAAATTGGTAAACTTTTTCGAAAGATCCTTTGACAATGTCAATTTAAATGGAGGGCTGTAGATGACCTGAAAATCGTAGCTTTTGATAAAAGTTACTCAAAAGAGAGTATATTTTCGATGTTTTAAGTATTAATTATGTAATCCTAACTAATCCTACTAATTAAATAAACGTGAAAGTTTGTTGTTTCTCTTGGATGGATGTTTGTTTTTCTTTCACGTAAAAATTACTGCGTGGATTTTAATGAAACTTGGCAGCAATACTACTTATAATATGCCAGACTAAAATAATATAGGGTAATTTTAATCCGAGCAAGGAAAGTAGTTTCCTTGGGAAACGGATGAAACCGCGGGCAGAAGCAAGTATTTTATATGCCTAATGCCACATAATTTTCACCAACAAATACCTAAATTAAGGGATCCTCTTAGAGCATTTAGGGAACACTTAATACGAATTTCGTATACCTTTGAGTATAGGGAAACGTTAGGAGATTGTTGGTGAAAACAGGTATAAGTCTCTCTGTCGGTCTATTCGTTTGCTTGTCACACTCATGCCAAACTGCTAAACAGATTTATATGAATTTTGGACATAATAGAGAGTATAAAGCCTCAGAAAGGCCATAGGCCTTAGGACGCAGGTGTTTACCTGAATTTTGTTTTCAGTCAAATACCAACATTTCCTTCCACACATATTCCAAGGAAATCATCCTGTTTTCTTTATTATGTACTTGTATCTCAAGCCTCGTGTAAAAACATTGTAAAAATAAATTCGCGGTCTTTATGGAAGTTTGGAGAAAATTGAGGTCGAGCTTGTAGGGTCAAAGTTTTTAGGCTTCATCTTTTGTGAAAGATATGGACCTTGAATAACACAACTTTTACTGTAATACAACTTTTGCTGTAAACAGCTAGAGTATTAAAAAACATACATACTTGTATACTTGTATCCACGCCGCCGTTTGTGTTTAAAAAAATTGCTCCTCATCGCTGTCACTGGGTAATGTACCCAAAAGGCTGGCAGCATTGCCACGTTGGATGGCAATGCTCAACCTCTGTGCGAAATAAAAGCCAGCCTTTGGGTCCCGGGAAGTGTCAACCAGGCGCTGGGAAATATCCCTGGCAAGAAGGCGGGCGCTCGGGCCCAAGAGTCATATTTGTATTAACGCTACTTACTTCTCTATAAGATTAGAGCCATATTTTATGTCATCATCATCGTCAGATTTTTTTTAGACCAAAATATTCTTCTAAGTAGGTATCTAATCAAATCTCAGATTTGTCAAGATACGTCGACCAAACCAAACATTGGAGAAGTATGTACATACAATCAATCAATGTACAAAAAACCATCGGTTTACCAATCCATTAACAAAATTAAAACTAATTACCAAACTACAATGTTCCTAAAGAACAATCACTCAGAAACCCAATAGTCTTGATACTTGAAACTTCTAACAAAATAAAACAGCCTGCATTTAAGTTAAAATGGACCTTTTTCGTTGATTGGATTTCAATTAAAAACTAATTTAGAGTCATTGAGACAGGGTCGTCTGGGGGATGGGATAGGATGGGACGGGATAAGACAAGTTTGGAGTGTCACAAACTTGTTTAGATGAGATGGGGTTCCAATGCTGGCTATTTTTACCTAACTTGCAAGAAAGGAGAGGAGGTAACTTTGATTGGCAAAATAGTCATATTCTACAGATCTGACTAATATCAAAAATCTATTTTCTCTCCTTACAGTATTTAGTAAAGTGAGTTTTATGTTGTTAGTAAAAAAATCTATATGCAATAGTGTTTTTTAGATAGCCCTTCGTATATTAGTCGTTTATTCATTTTACTTGTATATTATCTAAGCTCCTGAAGGTAAGAAAGAAGAGAAGCCCGTTTTGAAAAATAATCCGTGTTAGATAGCCTATATATTGAGGAAGGCTATATTATGTATTATTTTAATTCACGTGCGTGGAGTAGTTTCCACGAGACGCTAGTGAATCTACTGGATAGTCTTTCTATATAAGAAGTCGGTTAAAAATCTAATTAAAGACAGATCTCATCCCGCTTTCAGTGGAACCCCACCCAATCTGTCTACCCTGTATTTCAGCCAGCAAACCATTAACACTTTAGATATGTACCGAGGAGTCTGAACCAAAACTGCTGCTTGCTTACGTAATTCCAATTTACGTCTAGATTAGAGGGAGTGTCAGACTCTTACCGACTAAAACCCACCATGTTTCTTCTGGAGCACAATATAATGTTCCTATCAGGGCCGCGGCATCTCAATACCGCAGCCCCGGTAAGGTAATTTGTGTTCCTATATTAGAATTTAAGACTAACCCTTGACCTGCTGATTTTGCTCTGTTCTTACAAGAACACACCACTCATTATAGATCCATGGGTGGGATGATTCGGTTTCTTTCCTGTTCTTACTACAACGGTCTGTAGATAAAAGTATCTGTAGGTCTGGGGCCAGCGTTACTTGAATAGTTTAACAGGGGTAACATTGAAATTTATTTTAATCATATCATATGCCTAGCCTCTTCCCAACTATATTGGAGTCAGCTAGATGCAGCTGATTACCAATGTTTTACAAGGAGCGACTGTCTATCTGAATTCCACGACCCAGTTATCCGCGCAACCCAACACCCCTTGGTAAAACTTGTTGTCAGACTTACTGGCTTTTGACTGGTACGTGCGACATTTTCTGCGCACTTTAAGACCCCCTATATATTAATAGCACAGTAAAATCATGACCCAGTTATGTTAACAGTCTTAAAAAAAAAACTGCATTGTCCAGTACAGAATTTCCCAAGAGGAAAGTTCCTTACACATCTAATAGTTTCAGACGCAGCCTATTATAGCGAGGTGAAGTCAAGGCGTGAACTTAGATTGGCCTTAATAGAATATGTAAGTGTGTTACCAATACTGTGTGCTCATAATTCTATTATGGCACGGAGAGGCGACTTTGAAAGGAGCTTGTGGCTAAGAGTGCGTCTACACGGTACAAGTAGCTTGCGCATGTTGAGGCACATGCGCAGGTTACATGCATTTTAAAAACGTGCGGGTCCAGCGACTCGCGCATGTACCAAAGCAAAATACCCACCCGCGTGCTCTTGTCACTTGTCACTTGCGCATGTTTACTTGCTCCAGCTACATGCACCGTGTAGACGCACCTTAAGTAACAGCCGAACGTGTTGGTCGATGATAGTAAAAACACATGATGATGATGTTCTCCTAGCCGATTATCGGCTACGGCGGCTGTTCTCATGTAAGGAGATTAGCCAACTACGCAGGACATATTATAGTGCACTCACTATTCCTTAACTCTCATAGCCCGATGGGACGGTAATCCGACACGACCGGAGAGAGATCAGGCGCAGGACCGACATTTACGTGCTCTCCGATGCACGGGTGTATCAATCACCAGCTTCCAGGCTCCGGGCTGCTTTGTGAAAGTCTTCTAAAACCCACAAAGCGATTTCGGCCCGACTCGGGAATCGAACCCGAGACCTCGTGCTCAGCAGCCACACTTGCGACAGCTAGACCACCGAGGCAGTTTAAAAACACATAGGAAGTGAACGGCGTGCATTTTGGGGCCTGTCTCTTGTAAATTTTGACGGCCAAAAACTGCGATTTTGCATCATCACATCTTTGAAAGTCGTTACGGGTAATCACTTACGAAATGGGCTTGAGTTATCCGAAAGTTTAATTAATCCGAAATAAAACAGACTATTGTACTTTAGATACTGAAAAAATAAACAAATGAGAGCGAACAAAAAAACTTTCTACAACAATCTAAAAGTTTTTTAATCATGTACATTTATTTATGCCGTTTAGTTTAAAATGAACCAATAAACAAATACAATATAGTAGGTAGATGGAAATTAGAAGTGAGATTTTTTTTTCTGGTGAGAAATCACCAAATGACTCCTCTCGCTGTGGGTGCAGCATGAGGGATTGTCAGACTCTTACTGACTAAAACCCATCATGTTCCTTCTTGAGTCATGGCTGACCGGTGGTTATTTTATTTAGGGTCAATTTTAGAATCGCCAGGTAACTTTTATCTGAACAATACATTTGACGTTTTGACAGCTTTTGTAAAGAAAACATGTAAAAGTACACTGCAGACTAAACAGTCGGCCGTCAGTTGACCGAGGGTTGGACATTTATTTAAAGAAAATCTTGATTCCAATCAAACTTTTCAGTCTGTCTGATACCAGCTAAATACCTGATCTTTGTAATGTGCGTACTACCATTCATCTTCATACTGATTTATGAGCCCTAACAAACTAGATCGGCCGACTGAAAGTTTGTAGTGTGTAAGAGTGTAAAGCTAAGCGTCCACTTGTCGGTATCGTACGCAACGGACGTATCGCACGCAACGGATCGTAGTATTATTTATATAGAAACTCAAACAAGTGCGTCCACCTGTCCGCATCGTACGCATCGCACATCTTGTTTGAGTTTCTATATAAATAATACTACGATCCGTTGCGTGCGTTGCGTCCGTTGCGTACGATATCGACAAGTGGACGCTTAGCTTAAAATGACTTGCGCAAGACGGCTAGCAGGAGCTGGATGCGAGAAGCCTAAAATAGATCTCAGTGGCGTGCACTTGGAGAGGCCTATGTCCAGCAGTGGACTGCGATAGGCTGATGATGATGATGAAGAGTGTAAAATTTCACGATACACTATATGACGTAATTTCAGCTGAAAACTATTTAGAATGAAATAATGAATATTTCATGAAATCTTGAGCGGCGCAGCGTTCGAGTACATGTTGTGATTTACATAATTCTGACGGGAAACGATTCCCTTGTATTTTATACCTACCTGGTTTCAGGTAGATTCATGTTAAGTTTACTGGATTAAAGCTTGCTACTTTTTATTTACTTATTACATTAATTATTTTTACAATTAAAATTACACCTACCTGTTTACAAACAAAAATAAAATCTATGTATCAAAAAACTCATCCGCATCGCTGTCAGCGGGGATCGTGCCCAAAAGGCTGGCTGCATTGCCACGCTGAATGGCAATGCATATTCTTCACGAGTGGACTCCACCGAACGCTTGCTAATTTCTCGAAAGAGTATGTGGGCACTGGACTAAATATTTATTGGGTGCTAAGAGGGCATTCGGCATTGAGGGCATGAAATACAGTTTTTCTATATATAATAGTCATCGTAAAAAATATTGCTTAATACGTTTGCAATTGCAAAAACATTCAGGAAACCTAGGTCTTAATTTATGCAACTAGCTTTTCCCAGTGGTTTCACCCGCGTTCTGTGGGCACTACTTCAAGCCCCCGGATTAAAAGTACCTTATAGTTTATCACGATTTATTGGGCTATCTAACACTTAAAAATTGTTGAAACCGGATGAGTTGTTCTTGAGATTAGCGAGTTCTAACAAACAAACTCTTGAGCTTTATAATTGTGTAAAAAAGCCATGTATTCATAACAAATTTATAAGGCATAACTGCATGCTCTTTCAAGTTGGTTTAAAAGACAATAAATGGTTTAAAATAGTAACTGCAACGTGCCCAGAAGAAAATTCACTTTAATGGCACAGCTCCCTTGGGATCTCTTTCTTTATCGACTCGACAGAATTATATTATCTTAAAATTGAATCTGTTCTCGGTACGATATAGGAATCATTTTATGGACTACAATGTATAATTTTTGTGGTGTTTAAAATTCTTTTAATGCATTTTTTCCTATGGGGTAAAGAAGTAGCTTTTTATAAGGCCAAGTGTCTGTGTCTGCGCAAATGCTTGTGCAATATAATATTTATGTCCTGCGCAGTTGGCTAATCTCCTTGTAACAGAACAGCCGCCGAAGCCTGTAATGGGTTAGGAGGACACCATCATCATGACAGGGCCCAAGTTACACTGACTATAAAACGTCAGTTTTCTCAAAATAGCTCTGTACTATGAATTTTCACGTTCAAACATAGACAACGGTTGTTTTAAGAAAAACACACGTTTATGTTATTGGTGAAAGAGTGTCCATCGAGTTTCTTGCCGGCTCTTCTCCATGAGGCCAACTTTTTGGAACCGTGCAAATATTGTGACGTTTCATAGGAGCCTGCAAAGTCCTATTTGAAATAAAAACATTTTGATTTTTGAACATGTGTTTAACTTGTAGGGTACCATTTAATTAGATGACGAAAAAACTTAAATAATATATTTTTAATGTGAAAGCCTACCAAACCAACTTTTTTCAATAGCTTTTATGTACGTGTGTAGTCTTTCCCCAAAACCGAACCAAAACTCACTCTTGAAAGTTATACATATAAGTAGGTACTCAGCATACAAAAACCTTGCTCTTTTTTATGAAGACTTTTCATACTTGTTACCAAACTTGTTTTCACGATACTTCAATAAAAAGGAAACCCTCAAGTGTAGAACTTTTACGTTATGAAGAACTCTCTCAAATAAGCATTAATATAACACTTTATATTTTTATTTTTTCAGGTACTGAAAAAGATATGCTCTTTTTCAGTACCTGAAGTACTAGATACTTGGAAACACAATGAACATAAGTTCTTACCTTATGTTGGAATGCTTAGAAATACTAAACTTTTTATTTACTTAGATATTTATAAGATAAAAAAAAAACTATCCTGGTAAAACAATAAAAAAACACTATATCTAAAATACTACACTTAAATAACAAAAAAATAAAAAAGTACATAATACATACTACATAATAGTAAATAAAACCGGCCAAGTGCGAGTCGGACTCGTGCACGAAGGGTTCCGTAAATTACAGTTAAATCAACCTATCTCAAAAACTATAAGAGATACTTTGATCAAACCAAAAATCGTTGAAAGAGTTAATTAGCATGCATCACCTCTATTTTTTTTAGAATTTTATACCCCGTAGTTATAAAAATAGAGGGGGGGGGACATACTTTTTACGACTTTGAGAGCTGATATCTCAAAAACCGTTCACTTTAAGAAAAATGTTTTTTAGAAAACTTTATATCATTTTAAAAGACCTTTCCATTGATACCCCACACGGGTATGTACATCGAAAAAAAAAATTTCATCCCTCAGTTACATGTATGGGGGGCCCCACCCCCAATTCTTTTTTTTACTATTTAGTGTCATATTTTTGTAGCGGTTCATACAACACATATTCCCATCAAATTTCATCACTGTAGTACTTATAGTTTCCGAGTAAATCGGCTGTGACAGACGGACAGACGGACAGACGGACAGACGGACATGACGAAACTATAAGGGTTCCGTTTTTGCCATTTTGGCTACGGAACCCTAAAAAAGTACATAAATGAACAGAGTATTAAAACTATGAAATCCCTGAGAAGTTAATCTTTGGATGTTAATGACTATAGAATTTTTACACAAATACACACACTTCTTTACTTGAAAACTATATTGAGTCTTGTGGTTTAGCTGATCTTCCATCACTTAGAGCAGGCAAAATTCTTATAAGCTAGGTGGAATATTTTTTATTTTATTTTTCTACTATTGTGTTTTTTGTGACAAATCTGATATTCAACTTTATGGTATTCAGAACCCACCAAAATTGTGGAAACCAAAACCAAAAATATTGTTCGCGTCCGTAAAAGTCCAAAGCTACCATGTATTCGCTTACAAATGTTGCAATTTCGTGGACGTTTTAGAAAAATGCACTCTATTTGTTACTGTTTGCTAGAGAGATTTGAATAGAAGAAACACAATGGTGGAATCTCGTATTTTAAATACTTACAATATTATAGTTTTTCAACGACAGTCCTTTCACAAAGGAGATAAACCATCTGCGCAGAACGTAGATAGATAGATAGATAGATAAAACATTTATTCGGACAAACGACAAGACACCATAAAGATACACAATAAGAAATAAAACAAAACAAGAAGTGGGTAGAAAGACAAACATAAAATACAAAAATTAACGGCGTGGCGCAGTGTCTTACGCTTGCACCGAATGGGAGTCCAGCTCAGCATGTGTCAGGTAGAATACCTGACGCTGGTATTCTGCTGGATCCCGAAAATGACGCACGGACGTCGAGTAGATGATTGGTGTGTGCTGTGTGTATTTGAAATAAGTGTTTAATGTTCTGTGTGTGTTGTGTTTGAATATGAACTATGTAAGATTAATAATGAAGTGCAAAAATGTGTAATTATGCAATCTGCCAGTACAAGTTTTGTCAGACTACAAGTCAACCGGAACACGGCAACGAAACAGCATCACGGCAGGTACCTGCTATCGCTAGATTATGGAGGTATTTGAAATCGTCATACCTAGTTTTTTTTGTGATGTAATAAGGAACTTTCGTAAGTGTGTTCTAAAGGTACCAAGTGTTTTGAGATTTCTTATTGGCGGGGGAATATTGTTCCAGCATTTAGTAGCAGCGTACCTAAAACTGCCTCTGAAGGCCGCAGTGCTGTGCGGCTCCGTAGAGAGTTCCTGTGAGCATTGTCGTACCGGGCGATCTCTCTTAGTAGCAATAAAGCTGAGTTTATTATACAAATAGGATGGCTCTTTGTACTTTGTGACCCCAAAGAGTAGGCAAGCCAAGTGCAACTTGCGGCGTGACTTCATCTTAAGGATGGAGTGTTCATTGATAAAGGGAGTGACGTGAGTTCTTGGTGGTATTTTGAAGCAGAATCTGGCGCAGGCATTTTGCACTCTCTGGATCAGGCGTTCCGTTCGTGCCAGCAATCGAGGACCGTAAACAGTGTCTGCATAGTTAAGGTTAGAAAGCACAAGTGACTCAACCAGCTGCACACGCAATTCCTCCGACAAATAAGGCCTTATTTTATAAAGGATTTTAAGCCGGTAGAAACACGTGCGCACTGACTTTGCCACGTGCGCCTCATACCTCAACTCCGCATCCATGGTCAGACCCAGATTACGTGCTTCATTAACTCGGTCAACCGACTCACCCATGAGTACAACGTCTATTGTAGACGGCAGGGCACTAATCTGACATTTTGTACCAAATATCATGTATTTAGTTTTGGTGGGATTAAGTACCAAGCCGTTGACCTCTGCCCAACTTGCTATCCTATTAAGATCTTCGTTCAAATCTCTCAGAGCGTTTAAATGTTCGCCAGGAACAAACGAGACGTAAACTTGTACATCATCAGCGTAAATGTGATACCTACACCGCTCCAGCGAGTTTACAATGTCGGCACAGTATAAAATGAAGATCAGGGGGCCCAGTATTGAGCCCTGCGGAACTCCTCTATTGACGGGAGTAAGTGACGAGGTCAGGGTTGACCCATTGCTCAGTCGCACTTCAACACGCTGCTGCCGATTGCTAAGATAGCTCCTAAACAATTTTATAGCATTATCGTCAAAGCCGTAATACTTTAGTTTGCTGAGAAGCAACTCAATATTAATGCAGTCAAAAGCACGTGAAAAATCTAGCAAAACCAGAATTGTGCACATGCCCTTGTCCTGTGCAGATAGGATGTTATCCGTCACATCCAGCAGAGCGGTCGAAGTGCCACGTTGCTTACGAAAGCCTGACTGCAACTCCGGAAGCATATTGTTTGCATCCAAATACTGCGACAGCTGCTGAAAGATTGCTTTTTCAGCGATTTTGGATAGGCATGGCAATATGCTTATGGGCCTGAGATCTTTCAGTTCCGTCGGGTTGTTTATTTTTGGGAGGGGTCTAACACAAGCAATTTTCCAGATGTCAGGGAACGTTGCAGAGGCAATCGACTTATTAACAATATCTGTGATAACTTCTATTGTATGCGGAAATGTCAGTTTAAGCATGTCAAGTGTTATTCCGTCACAACCCTCAGCATTCGATTTCAACTGACCAAAATATCGCAAAACCTGTTCGGTACTCACCGGGTGTAGTGAGAAACTCGCATCACTAAAGCGGTGACATTCAAAGAAGGTACTTACAGTTGCATTTAAGTTTGGATTACCAGGAACATTCAAAAAATTTAAATTTATTTGATCAGGGTCTCTAAAGTGAACTGGAAGGTCATTGAGTGGTTTAGGTGGCAATATAGTACTTTTCAAATTTTTCCATAGTGTTTTTGGGTCGTTAATTTTGTTATTTATGTTTTGTTTAAAATATGCAACTTTTTCATAAAATAAGGAACTGGACACGAGTGATTTTAATTGTTTGTAATATACCTTCTTTGATTCCGACTTAGTTGTACGATACTTGGCGAGGGCCTCATTACGCAGATGCATCATGAACTTTATCGTATCTGTTATCCATGGGTATGAGTGGTCTTTGATCAAGCAAGTCTTGACTGGAGCATACTCATCGAAAACAGACACGACATTCCGGTTCAGTGCATCGACCATGTCATTTACATTTGATAAGTCACGAATGATTTCCCAGTTTATACGCGCCAAGCAATCATCAAAACTTTCCATATTAATTTTTGAAATTGGTCTGAAAGCCACCGTGTGAGGTTTATACTTACTACGCTTTATATTAAGTGTGCAATTTACCAAAGCGTGACCATGTATTGAACCGAATGGTTCAACACAGACAGATATGTTGTTTATGGTAGTGCAAACAAGGTCGATTAGCGTCTGACTATGATCCGTGAAATGGGTGGGGGAGTCAACTAATTGCTTAAGGTTCAGGCAATTTAAAAATTCACAGACTTTCCGAGTTTGGCAACTGGTGATCAACATATTAACATTAAAATCGCCAAGCAGTATATAGTGGTCACATTTTGCTAGTGAACTGATGGTGTCGGTATCTAAGTGGTGTATCTAAGAAGAGGTCCAAATCAGAGCGAGCGGGACGATACGCTGTTCCTATAGCGAGTTTGACTCCATTCAAAGACAGGGTAATCCACATTTGTTCGATAGACTCATATCTGGGGTCAGTTGGTGTAGAACAGGCGCGGACAGTCAGACCGCGCTTGATGTAAAAACCCACACCACCGCCACGACCCCCGCGCACAGTCGCAGGTCGCGGCGTGTGACGCAGACGGTAGCCCGGCACCTTGGGCGCGCGACCCTCCTCGCCCGCTCGTAACCACGTCTCATTGACTGCGACTATATCGAATGAATGACTTACCACTGACGCCACAAAGTCATCGTGCTTCGTACCTAGGGAACCCACGTTTAACAAACCAACTTTTAAATATTTATCCTGCATTCGTAATACAGTGTTTTGTTGTTAAAAACAAAAACTTATGCCGACAAAATAGCCTAACGTTTTTACTGGTAATGGGGGCCATCAAAATGATAATAATATAAAACATAATCCTACGTATTTGTGAATGGATGTTGTAAATAACAATAAATTTTAATAAATAATATTTCATTGGGGAAAAAATTATTGCTAGTAAATAATAATTAAAAAATGTGGGTTTAAATATAAATTTGTAAAAATAGAAAATTGTGAATAACGTGAATATTATAAGTTTGTAAGACATTTTATATATTAGTTTAAAATCGTTTATGTAACTTATTGTAAATAGTCTCATGTAGTAAATAGTTTTCATATGAATGCGAAGTATATGTATACTGTAGTTTTGTTTAGTGTATAATAGTGTGTAGGAAAGCATAACTGCATTTATGTGTGTGTGTGATACGTGCAAGCAATGCGCCAGTATTATTCCTTGGTCAAAAATGTAAACCAATATAGCTAAATGCAGAGCAACTAAAAGTGGGTTGATAACAATTAATCCAAGAGGACTCCCATTCGATAGTGCAAGAAATGCGCACCATTTGGTCTGAACACTTATTAGGAAGAAAAACAAGTTTAAAAGTGAATGTATAAGACAAATAAAATTGAGTAATAAAAATAAACACGAAAACAAATATAACAATAAAAAGACAGGACAATGAAAAATCATACGCACAACAACAACAATTATGCACAACTTAAGCCTCAAACAGATCTTTAGCCAAAAATTTTGGTAACATCGTCTTCATGTCTAATAACTTCTACTTTTAAACGATCGTCCTTGCGACACAATATTTTACCCTCCCTTGTCCACACATACTTCCAGCCATGCAGACTCGCTGCCTGGCGGGCGCGATAAAATAACCGGCGATTGGTGCGCGTGAGACGCTCGTTGACGTAAACACGATGCGGCGGGCCAGGCATATCGAGTGCATCCGTACTCAAGCCACGACGCACTCGGGCCGCGCGCAGTAGCGCGTCGCGGGTCGCGCGCCTCGCCAGGCGCACCGATATACTCCGCGGCCGTTGCGCAGCGGGGTCAGCAGCAATACTGCCATCCAAGGCAACAACACGGTTGCGGTGCGTAGCTCCAACCCGTTCGGCATGGACGACGTCCCTCTCGTCTAGTGTAATGCCGAGCTTTACTGCGAGAACGTTCACGAGGTGGAGGGTGCTTTCTTCCTTACTCTCGGGGATTCCTGTGATCTCAATGTCGTTGAGCAACAGTTCTTGATCACGCTCGTTAAGCTGGCACTTCAATTCAGCGATAGTGTTGTCGACGTAATCGCTGTTGGTCGGCAGGATTTTCTGCTCGAACTTCAGCTCGAGAGCTTCAACTCGCGCCTCGATCACGTCCATACGCTCGCCAGAGTTATTTAGGGCGTCTTTTAGCTGCGCCACTTCTGTCCGCAATTGAAGAAATTCTTTGTCTTCTTCTTTGTCGTCACACTCTTGGCAGAGTGGTCGTGGTCGTCATGTCAGGGGTGGTAGCAAGCTTCACAATCCGTCGCCACTCGTCTCGCACTGTAGCTCTCCTTGCGCATTCGTGAAGTGGACCATTGAGTGCGGTTTTTATTTGGTCAGCCCAACGCATCGGTGACCTGCCGCGCGCTCTTGTGCCTTCAACTTTCCCCTGCACCACAAGTCGTTCCACAGAAACGCCCTCTCGACGTGTAATGTGTCCGAAGAAAGTGAGTATTCGACACTGGACGATGGAAGATAGACGCTGCTTGACGCCGAGTTCTTGGATAATAGATGCGTTGGTCCGGAATTCAGTCCACGATACTCCAAGCATTCTTCTCCAACACCACATTTCCAAAGCGTCTATCTTCTTTTTCTCACTTTCCCTCAATGTCCATGTCTCTGCACCGTAAAGAAAAATGGGAAACACTAGTGCCTTAACAAGTCTCATTTTGGTGGCCTTTGTAATGTTCCTGTTTCTCCATATTTTCCTGAGCCGATCCATGGAAGACCTGGTGATAGCCATGCGTCGTTTGATCTCATCCGCGCATCCACCTGTGTTGGTGATTAGTGTCCCAAGGTAGATATATGATTGTACGACGTTGCAATTCGCAATTTCAGTGACTTCGGGCGAGTTGTTATTAGCTCTATCGACAATCATAACTTTAGTCTTGCTGCGATTGATCTTCAGTCCGAAATCAAGGCTAACACGCTCCATTTTGTTCAGCAGGGACTCCATTTTATCTATGCTAGATGCAAATAGAGTTGTATCATCTGCATATCGCAGATTAGATATTTTGTAACCTCCTATAGCGATTCCGTCTGACCAATTCTCGAGTGTCATTCTCATAATGAGTTCTGTGTAGATGTTGAACAGAAGTGGTGATAAAATGCAGCCTTGACGGACCCCGGCACTTGGATGAAAATTATGTGATGAGACGTCGTCTGTTCTCACCGAAGCTGTTCCTTCTTCATAAAGCTTCCTAAGAAGGTGAACTAGATGTTTAGGTGTTCCCATAGCCAAGAAATTCTTTGTGCATGAGGCGAAACTCTGCACGAAGTTCCTCCTTGAACACCCGAAGTTCAGCAGCCAAATCCGGGGAGAAAGTTGTAGTTTCGTCCAGCGCAGTACAATTAAACGGGCTGGTATCCACCAGCTCCTTAGAGAGCTGCTCCCTTGGAAGGACAGAATTTGCCATTCCTCTTACGGGTGTCTCCGCCTTATTGTCCCTAACCTGGTTTTTCTGGCATTCCGGACAACACCAGTTCGTTGGAATACAACCCGTTGCAGGCAGACTAACGCAAGCTCGATGGTGTATGCGATTGCATTTGATGCATGTAGCGGCATCTATCGACGTCATATATTTCTTGCAACCACCACACTTAGATGCAGGCATGACTGTGTCGAAATGCAGGAGCAATCGATACCAATTCTTTTGAGTATCAAAAGATGGCGCTGTTCACAACTTTGCGTGCGGCTATGGTTAGATGGGAGTCCTATGGTTTACTAACACCATGTATCGACACTGGGGTAAACAGAGTAATATGCGCACTTTGGTATCACTTCAGCACTTAGTTTCAAATAATGTTTAATGATTAATGTTTATATTTTTATGTTTAGGGTAGATTTAGGTCACTGTTAATTAGCTTTGAGTTAAGTTGTAATTAGTTTTAAGTTTTTCATACAATACACTGCACTAAAACACTAGATAACGTTTTATGTGACGCACTAGGTTAAGCTTCGACTTTTTGTAATATACTTCTTACTATTGTATACGTTTTTTAATTTATTTGATGCTAAACAACAGCAACCAGCACAGGCTAACTTGGCGTCCGTGACGTAGGTATTATAGTGCACGAGCATTTGCGCTGACTGGCGACTGACAATCCGACACCACCAGAGAGAGATCAGGCGCAGACCAACTTTACATGCTATAGTTCAAAATTGAAATTACTTCACTACAGTTTGGTCTCAAAACATAAACTTTGAAATATCAAGCCATTAGGAAGATTCCAGCTTCTACAAACATTGCCATCCATTATGTATTGTTGACTTTACCTTAACTGTACAAAATGTTGCTTTGGGGCCCTAAAATAATAGTAGCCTAAAACATATGTGATGATGGTAAGCATTGCTTAACCGAAATTGGCTTCTATTCATATCTTAGGTTAATTAAAGACAATATTTTAACATACTATTGTTGAAAGCGTTAAACTGTAGGTCCCGGCTGTCATTGAAAATCTTTGACAGTCGTTACGGGTAATCAGAAGCCAGTAAGTCTGACATCAGCTTAACAAAGGGGTATTGGGTTGAACTGGTAACTGGGTTAAGGAGGTCAGATAGGCAGTCGCTTCTTGTAAAGCACTGGTACTCAGCTGAATCCGGTTAGACTGGAAGCCGACCCCAACATAGTTGGGAAAAGGTTCGGAGGATGATGACTATTGTTGAAGGCCGCCGTTGTTACATAGTGGAAGTCGTTGTTACAATTCCACTTCAGGGGCCGTCAGGTAGAATTGAGAAAACTCTGACACTAGGGCTTGTTAGGTGATTAAACCTGCAGCTCACTAAATAAAAATAACAATCTATTTGCGAACAAAATCAAAATAAAACAACGAAGATCCGATAAAACAATAATTTTTAGACTTTAAACTAAGATTGAATTTTCGGGCGACAATTGGTGGGTAAAGGACCAACCTCTCAAGTATGAGGGCGCGGGTTCGATCCCAGGTCAGGCAAGTACCAATGCAACTTTTCTAAGTTTGTATGTACTTTCTAAGTATATCTTAGACACCGTTGACTGTGTTTCGGATGGCACGTTTAACTGTAGGTCCCGGCTGTCATTGAACATCCTTGGCAGTCGTTACGGGTAGTCAGAAGCCAGTAAATCTGACACCAGTCTAACCAAAGGGGTATCGGGTTGCCCGGGTAACTGGGTTGAGGAGGTCAGATAGGCAGTCGCTTCTTGTAAAGCACTGGTACTCAGCTGAATCCGGTTAGACTGGAAGCCGACCCCAACATGATTGGGAAAGGGCTCGGAGGATGATGATGATGAATTGGCACAATATATGGTTTTCACTTTATTTTCGAAAATAATTTAAAATTAAATTGAACAGTTCAGTCGGTCTGATACCGGCTAAATAGCTGATCGATGTAATGTGCGTACTACCATTCATCTTCATACTGATTTATGAGCCCAAACAAACTATCGGCCGACTAAAAGTTTGCAGGGCGTTTATCAGACTAAACCGATTGAGTTTATACCTACACGAAAAAATGCTGTTTATAAATGACGCGATATTAAAAGGCTGCGTCCTACAGGATAAAATATTATTATCCATATTAAATGTAATGTAAAATCCTTGTAAATAGAACATATATACTCATATTTATATCTGTGCTCACCCCAATGCTCATGGAGCGTGATTAATTCAACTCTGAGCATAAATACGTAAGTACTGGCGAGCACACAAGTGGTTTCTCTTGTTAGGAATTATTTTTTATGGCTTAAAATTCGTGTGCTTGTTTTTTTAATTTTTTATTTGCACTGTGAATTTTGTGTTTGGTGTAAATAATATTAGAGCTTTTTTAGAATCACGCGATATTTTGGATTTTTTAAATACATTCTTGTAGTAACTTATCGTATTTATGATTTATGTTTGTGAGGATTAATACTAAAAAATCCTGAAATCGTAGTATTTATTGATGTGACATGTATACACGCACCAGACATTTTAATTTTTAGTTATGAAACAATAGAACACCAGACACTTTTATTATTGGAAACATGCAATAATAGAACACTCATATTGAACTTCATTACATAATTATTTAAAAGTCATGTGCTTGAGAAAATGGAACTATGACAAAAAAAAAAAGTTTTTTTGCAACATGCAAGGTAGATATACCTTTTACACTATTTTAAGAACAAAAAACATAGACCACAAGAAAGGCCAAAGCTAGTAAAATCTTAAAGACAGACCCAAATTCTGTCATACCGTAGTAAATGACTGTGAACATTTGTCTCCTCGCAAACCATTATCTAGCTAAATCGCTCCCTAGAGCATTTCAAAATTTGGTACAAAGTGAGAAACTTAACAGTTTGCATGCATAATTTATATTGGACTGCCTCGTTGGTCTAGTGGTCGAGTCGACTGCCGTGCACGAGTTCTCGAGTTTGATTCCCAGGTCAGACCGAAACCGCTTTGTGCTATAAGTTGGTGATTGATACACCCGTGCACCGGAGAGCATGTTAATGTCGATTCTGCATCTGATCTCTCTCCGGTCGTGTAGAATTGATGTCTCATCGCGCTATGAGAGTGAAGGAATAGTGAGTGTTTTTGTGTCTTCGTAAATAAATTCGTGGGTCCCGGCTGTCATATGAACATCTTTGGCAGTCGTTACAGGTAGTCAGAAACCAGAAAATCTGAAAACTAGTCTCACCAAGGGGTATCGGGTTGCATTGGCAACTAGGTTGAGCACTTGAGCAGGTCAGATAGGCAGTGGCTCCATGTGGTACACTGGTACTCAGCTGCATCCAGTTAGACTGGAAGCCGACCCCAACATAGTTGGGAAAAGGCTAGGCAGATGAGTAACTATTAGTAGTTAGGATACATAATTAATATCGGACGATAATAATAAACACCCAGAGTGTTTCTACGAAGGATTTGCATACCATTTTTGAAAGGTTCACAAAGGCCTTGTTTTTATATCAAGTTTAAAGTTTAAGGGTCAAAATATATTGGATTAGTGAACCTTAAAACTAAATTAAGGTTAATCCTTAGAATAGAATAATAGATTTATTTATTTGCATATAAAATGGGAATGAATTTGGTTCCTATACATATATTTTATGTTAACATTTTTACCTTCAACCTTTTCCGTGTGAGAGGAGGCCTGTGCCCAGCAGTCGGACGATAAAAAGGCTGTAACATAACATGGACATTTTATTCTGACCTATATATTTTATAAAACAACATTTTTGGTATATTATATAACGTTGCAGTGTAGTACAGAGTGATACTGATACAAGCACAGAGGATTAAATACTTACCTATTTTTTTTCGTAGTTAATTTTTCTTCTGGCTCATGCTACGTTTTTGTTTAAGTTTGATTATTTTAATTTATTTTTATAACAAAGAAAGTAGGTCTAGAGCTAAAGCTAAGCCTCACAAAACCGTGATGACCTTAAGCTGTTTTTTTAACACTTTTGTACCCGACAGTACTCTAGCTGCTTACGTGGGCCCGCACGTGCGGGGAACTGACAAATTCTATAAACATAACTGTACTGGCTTATATATTATATGAATGTACTAGTATATAAGGCTCAGGTGTTTAATTTTTCTTTAACTAACTCCTAGTATGAATTGCCAAGGCTGTTGTTGGAAAGAATTACCGCAGCCCTGGTACATAAAGGGCTTAAGAAGGAACATGGTAAGAGTCTGACATTCCCTCACGGGACTAACCCACAGCGGGAGGGTTATTTGATTATTTCCCATAAAAAAAAACCTAGTATGAGTGTTCTGAATGTTCTTGGCTTGTCTAAATCTGTAATTTACCAACTTTTATGTAGTTTACTTACTTACTTTTACAGACACAGCTCCGTTACGATATTTAGTTTAATAAATTGGTTACTTGACAATTAATGAAAAATTTGAAAATCAATTCCTGTGTACGAGCATCTGTTCATACTACTACTATTATGAAAACTGTAAGATTGTATTACTGAACCGATTTTGAAATTTTACCAATATTAAATCAAGTTAGTGTACCTAATAAATACGCAATACTTTATTTACATTTATACTCAAACAGGGACTTATTTAATTTAGGGCGGATTTTTCAAACGCCCTATAATTTTTATCTGAAGAATATGTTTGACATTTTAGCAGCTTGTGTATATAAAATATGTCAAGCTTTATTTTTTCCTCAGACCGACTTTTTTCAATAACTTCCTAGCGTACACCTATATAATATACCATTTGTACATGGTTGCTACTTTGGTACATTATTGTAAGACCTTGCATGCCTGTGTTTGTTACCTACACAAATGCAAAAAAAAAAAATAGCAATCTACTTTATATAGTTGAAAAACAGTATGACTATCACTGACCAAAACATAAAATTACATATATACAAAAACATTAAGGCTGTTTCTCATTTGGTTTACACATTTTACTGTACCCGTACAGTCCGTGATAAAATTTTGATAACTCCACACAACCCTCAGAGAGGAGGTCAACGGTATATTTTATGTAAGTAATACCATAAACTTTTTACTTACATGTTGCTATATCAAGATTTTATTTCTACGTTTACAACCATGGTAAATGTACGGAAGAATCTTCCAAAAGGTTTTTTTCTGAAATCCCTTCTAGGTACACCGGTATCTTGGAAAAGAAGTCGTGGTGGTGTGGTGGGTAAAGAATCAACCTATCCAGTATGAGTGTGATCAATTCCAGGTCAGGCAAGTAGGCGTCGGGTGTCGCGAACGCGTGGGCGGTGAATTCGGGTGGCTCATCGTCCCTCTATCTACAGACCCGTATCTGTCCTGAACTGTATGTCCCGGCTATCATTGAACATCATTGCAAGTTGTTACGGGTAGTCAGATGCCAGAAAGACTGACAAACAGTCTTACCAAAAAACCTTCTAAACCCCAGATACGATTGAGTTGCCCAGGTAACTGGGTTGAGAAGGTTTCATAGGTAGTCGCTCCATGTTTCACGCTGGTACTCAGCTGCATCTAGTGAGACTGGAAGCCGACCCCAACAGAGTTGGGAAAAGGCTAGATAAATGATAAAGTCGTGTTTCAATTCGTTCACTATAACTATAGTCTAAGTTTCTGCCAAAACAGATGTCAGACAAGCCCATTAAAATTTTTAAAACGTTGATTATACCCACTAAATGGTTTATCGTTGATCAAATTTTATTTTTATCCGCTAGCAATCGCTCGACTGTACCAGGCACGGTTTCACATTTATTTAAACTAGGATATTCTATGGTTTTGTGCGTGTTATTTAAATATTTTTTATTTTGGCTAAATTATAACAGACTTGGAATTAGTGCCACTCGATATGTCTCAATCGATAGATCATTTCATACTCAAAATTTATGGATATCAGGATTCAAGGTCATGGCACATGTCCTGCCGGGGCTGCGGGATTGTTCGAAAGAGTTACCGCGGCCCTGGTACATAAAAGACAGTAAGTCAGTAACAGTCTGACACTCGACGGGTCATTTTGATGATTTGATGTGGATCTTTCCTCAAAAGGCCATTCCAGACCGCGTTTATGGTGACACTCACACATAATATTATTTGATTTATAACATGTTTGGACTTTAAAAGAGACTATGACCCTTGAGTTTGTTTCGGCGTTTCTTCTCAGGGATCAGTCAGTTAGGAAATGCCGACCTCAGCGTTCTTAAAATGACGTGTAAAAGTGATGTAATGTCCAACTTGCAAAATAAACGATTTCATTTCATTTCATTTGATGATTTCCCATTAAAAAAAATCTACGTTTGTAAATTGACACGAAAGAAAATTACAGAAAGTACTTATAGTGTAAAGACAAACTCAAACTTTTAACCGGGTGCGGGAAATAGTTCTGTTGGGATGCGGGTGCAACCATGGGTAACAGCTAGTTTATTGTGTAGGTAGATAAGCAAAATGTTGTTCGAAGTAACCAACACAATTTTATTACTGAGTTTATGCAAGGTTATCACGCAAAACTGCCTGTATTGTATTATACCGTATTGAAATTGATGACTTATGTCAAAACGCAAAGGGCATTTGATTTATTACGCTGTCTTATGAATAGGTTTTATTGAAAATGGTAAAGCCAGTTTATGAGATTTTGTGTTGGTGTTCGTTGTTTTATTTAGTGTATCAGTATAATATGATTAGTATAATGAGATTATAAGTAAAAACGAAAGCAGTGGAAACTGCAGTAGATATATTATCATAAGTTTCCTTTAAGTGAGCTAATTTTAGCTTATGGTAACATATGTATTTTGAAGCTTAGGGCTAAGAAACAGCTGCACGGATCGATAGACCGTAAAGTTAAGCACGATCTTGTCACGACGAGTTCCTCCTTGTTTCGGAAAGCACGTTCTGCCTGTCATTTCAACTTCTTTGTCAGTCGTTACAGATAGTCAGAAAACAGAAAGTCTGACATGCCAGTCACGCTGCATGTAAAACGCTGGTATTCAACTACGTTCTCGTTAGATTGAAAATCGGCCCTAAGATATGCTAACCTGGGCGCCGGGTGTCGCGAGATGACTCCCGGCCACCGTAGGCGTGGGTCTGTGGGCGGTGAGTTCGGGTGGCTTATCGCCCCTCTGTCTACTTAGACGACAGACCCGTGTCGACGGCGCGCGTTGTTCCACGCGCTCCTCAAAGAGATGTCAGCAACCCCAGCGGGGCCCAGCAGGGCCAAGGACTGCCGGGGCTGCGGGTTGTTCGAAAGAGATACCGCGGCCCTGGTACACAAAAGGCCTATGATGGAACACGACGGTTTTTAGTCAGTAAGAGTCTGACACTCCCTCTCCGCTGCTAACCCACAGCGGGAGGGGTCATTTGATGATTTTTGACGTCGGAAAAAAAAAAGATATGCTAACCTAATGGGAAAAGACTAAGCACATAATGATATTACTGTCCATATTTCTCTCAGTTATAAATGATTCAATATGAAAGAAAAACTTTTCCATTTTCACCTAAGTAATGAAACAAGCTTGATAGTACAACATTTTTTAACGCTTATTTTTATCCATTTCATAAAACTTTAAGTAAATTAAAGAATTTGCATCTACGTTTATAATGTTTATGAAAACGCTAGCTGCTGAAACATTAAACTTCATTAAATAATTATATTCATAAAGGGCAATGACCGCTGCTTTTCCTTTTTACGTTAAGTAAATAAGGTTTTGGTATATAAATAAATAATAATAAAAAGCCGTTTATTTCATAACCCTTATTTTACATTTCAAATGTTGTTAGTACTTCATTGTGCTTAAAATCTAGTGTTAGTTTGATATTACATCTAAATTTTTTATCTAATTTACTTTTGGTTATGAATCCCATCGTGGGTATAGGCCTCCTCCAACCTTTTCCACCTTTCTCTATCCCTGCCCTGCTCCATCCAGTTTCTTCCTACCGTTTGCACTATGTCATCTGCCCATCGCTGCTTTGGTCTGCCGATGCTTCTTTTGCCTGATAGGTTTTGGTATATTGGACTTATATTTTTAAAGGCGACGTTTGTAGTAAAATGTATCTATGAATTTTGTTACTATTTTATGCAATTACTGAATGGATTTTGGTGAAAATTGGCAGAAGATACTATCTATACTATAAATATCTATACTGTATAACAAAGACGAAATATTTTTACGCTTCTACCCTAAAAACTCCGAAACTACTAAACTGATTTCAAAAATTGCTTCACTGTTGATAAGTAACACTATTCCCGAGTAACATAAGTTATATTTTATCCCGGTACGAGCAGAAGTTCTCTCGGGATGTGGGTGGAACCGCAGGAAAACAACTAGTAGCTTATATAGGTACCAAAATGAAAGGTTGAATGACGAAACGATAGCTAGTTTTAAATATTTTAACGTTCACCACCATCAAGGTTTTAACTAGATTTTAACACATCTAAAATTCTGTTTCACGAAAATAATCAGCACTGTTACAGCGCACTCTCAAATTAGTGGGAGCTGCTGGGGATAAATTAAGCGTAAGAGTACCCGCATACTGTAGACTAAATAGTCGGCCGACAGGCGACCTGATAGTTGCCAAAAATATTATAGAATATCTTGATTCCATTCAGTCAGAAAAGTTTATTAAGTTTAGCACGCTTACAAGTCAATATTACAAAAGGACAGCACCCCCAAAAAACCCCCGTTTCACCACTTCCTAGTGTTAAAGCTGAAAAGAAGAAGCGGTGAAGAACAAACTTCTCAGCAACACAGTTGTCAAATATGCAGCAATGAAATCAGTCGGTCTGATACCGGCTAAAATACGTGATCTTCGTAATGTGCGTACATTCATATCAGTCTTCATACTAATTTATGATAAAAGATAAAAGTAAAAAGTCCTTTATTCAAGGTAGACTGAAAATCAGTACTTTTTGAAGGTCAAATTTACAAAAGCTCATCATCATCATCATCAGCCTATCGCAGTCCACTGCTGGACATAGGCCTGAATTTACAAAAGACAGCCCCCAAAATACTCGCCCTTGACCACTTCCTATGTCTTTTTGCTGGGAAGAAGAAATGGTGGAACTAACTCCCCAGCAACACAATTCTGTCAATGTATGGAGTTGCAGAACCGTTGAAATACAAAATATCATTATACAAAATTGTATACATAAAAAATATTTGTAACACAAAAAAAATATTAACCATGTTGGCTAGCACACACCTTACCCATACCACTCACACGAAGATAGGTATGGGTAAGGTGTGTGGTAGGCCCACCGACATGTGAAACAGTTTTTGTAGAAATACATCCTTTATCCAATACATGAGCCCAAACAAACTATCGGCCGACTAAAAGTTTGCAGTGTGAGGGCACTCTAACGGGTGAATTAGTAGGGTAGAAATTAATGGGTATAAACGTAAGCCCCGAAATAATGTACTAAATGTTGCCTGTTTTCGCTTGTATTAAGTACCGTAACTCGAAATTGTTTTATGGAAGCTTTTTCACTTCATATTTCCGAAAAAGCGTTTCATGTTTCGGAAGGTGTTATAAACTGAAGGGTACCGGCTGTCATTTAAACATTTTTGGCAGTCGTTAGGAGTAGTCAGAAGCCAGTAGGTCTGACAACCAGTCTTACCAAGTGGTATCGGGTTGTCCGGGTGACTGGTTCGAGTACATTGTGGCACTGGTACTCAGCCGCATCCGGTGAGACTGGAAGCCGACCCTAACATAGTTGGGAAAAGGTTCGGGTGAAGTAGTTTGCGTGGATACCACTCTTATCTAAGTAGTCTTTGTCCTTTTGCAGGCTCTATCTATCTATGTATCCAATTAAATCGGCTAAACAGTTTTTTCGTGAAAGCGCTACAGACAATTATTACTTTTGCATTTATAATATTATTTACATACATTTCAGACACAACGCTTAACTCTCAAAACAAAAAGCCAATTTAAACTTAACCTAACTCAGAATAAATTTAAGTTTCAGTGTAAAAATATTACTTTAATTAACAGTACAGTTAAAAGAAGTGTAACTTATATTTGAACTGTCAGTTAGACGCGCTGAAAACTGCTTGTAATGCAGATTCATGCACGGCTAACTCAGTTGCATTTTAAGACGAAGATTTTTAATGGAATTATGATAATTCTAATGTAGATATTAATGTTTAAAAAGCTTAGAATATTTTTATGCAGTTAAGTAAGTAGAAATTTTAAAAACTTTTTTTTTTTTTCATCAGTTCGGGTGATGATTTTGATTATGCATTTTTTGCGAGTATGCTTTGCGTACCACACAGACTGCAAACTTTTAGTCGTTTAATGGCGTTCATTGTCGCTGAAATCGCTATTATCAGTATTGTTTTACTGGGAAAGTAACTGTCTCTCTGTCGGGCTTTCACGCCAAAACTACGAAAATGGTTTAATATTTAACTTCACAAAAGCTATTTATTGCCTTAAGTATGAACAGTTAGGATTATACTTAGATGCATCCAAAAATATAAATAACCTCAAAGTTTATCAAACATAAAAAAAATGAAAATAAACCTCGAAACAGTTTCAGATATAATTTTCAGAAAATATTTGTTCAGTAAATAATCTTCCCATTTTGTCGTCACAGAGACCTTTGTAAACAGAAAAAGATAATTTTGAAAAAATAAAGAAAAAAAGATACTGAAATGTCACATCCTAAACAAACAATAATAAATGGACAGATTGACAAACTTTTGATCTTGTTTTTATGTAAGCTATTAAAAGTGAATAAATTAAGTGTTTGTGGAGCTTTTTTATTATTTTGAAACTCTCGAACTCTCTCTGGAAAACTTCTTATAATAACTGCATAGAATCTAAAATACTTACCTTAACTTTGCGTTTAATAAAATGTATTTATGAATATCTGTAGGTATGCACTCAAAATAATTTTCAAGCGTCAGCTTAGAAACAAATTCTTTTCGCTCTAATTTCAGAAAGTTCTTCTGATCTCTCTGTGAGTCTGCCTGATAAAAAAAAAAACTTTTAATATAGAACTCATTTATCGAGGATGACTCAAGGATACTTATTAAACTTTCGTCATTTTCACACATAAATATTTGTAAATAATCGGATATAGAGTATCGTGTTTAAATACCGATTATTTATAAATATTAGGATACCTTTTATCCTGGTTCGCGGAGTAACTCCTTCGAAACATGCAAGCAATAATTTGCAAGAACCAAGTTAATACATGTACCCAGAAAGATAAGTATTTTTCCTGTGGAATAGAAAATAGGCCGATGATAAAATTTTTCATAACAATTTCTCTCAGCGACATTCACAAGGGAGAACTGAAGAATTTGCAGCGGATTTAAATTCTTAGCTCTAGATTTAATTAAGATTTTTTGACGCCCTTTTTTAATTAAACTCGTGACGAAACTGGTAATTAAGTTGGACGCTTTTGATATATCAAGATTTATGTAAGTCTCCAACTATATAGAACTTTGGTTTATATACTTGGGGTATACTACTCACACTCCCGATGCACACACACGCTTAAACCCACACCCACTTCACCCACACACACTTACACCCACACACACTTAGACTCATGCTTACAATTTTATTCTATTTTAATTTATTTAGTTTTTACTTTTATACCCTTTAAAATGTATCCGCGATTATTTCCCACTGGCTTACACATTAGGCTCTGTCATAATTGTCAAAATGATTGCTAACTACCTGACACACTAAAGACGAAAGACCCTGTCTCCTGTAATACAGTTATTCAGCTAGTACAGGCTACAGGTGCTCTTTTCCACTCACTAAGTTATGTACTACGTAGTTGTATTAAGCGATTTTATGTTGTGGAAAAAAATATTGTACCCTGCTTCTTGGATGAATAAAAGTTTTTTTTTATTTTTTTTTTTATTTAAGTACCTAAGTAGTAGTCTCATGATGTGAAATATTTTTGCGACATAGCTTCCAATAATTTGATTGGATAAGTAATAAGATATTTTAACTAAGAGTACCCAAACTTAACGGTCGGCCGACAATTTAACCAATAGGAGCTTTTTTTAAAGAAGTTTTGGATTCCAATTAAAGTTTTCAATTGTTCTGATACCGGCTAAATACCTGATCTCTATAATGTGCGTACTACTAGTCATCTTCATACTGATTATAAGCCCAAGCAAATTATATTATCAGCCGAATACAATTTGCAGTGTGTGGGTACTCTAGCTGTTAAAAAGGTGTTATTTTACATATCTTCATTTCAATAATTATATTTGTAATCAGTCTAGTAGTTTCTCTTATTAGAGTAAAACAAGCAAACTCTTCAGTTTTAATTTTATTTTTAATTTATTCTTTTACATCAGGCAACTAAGGCCCATAGAAAAATACAATACTTACATAAATGGTTAACATTACAACACTAATAAACGAATACATATGAAAAATAAAAAAAAACAATACATAAATAATCAAACAAAATAATAACTATAAACTAATACATAAAGAACCAATTCTATTTGTTGTTGGCACGAATAGGCGGTGTCGTGTTGCACTGCGTGGTGTAGCGTAGCCTCCCGCGGAATCGCCGGAAAACGACACCTTTCGGCCAAAACGGTTCTTGGAACATGTCGAGATGCTGAGTCGGCACACGTACCACAAAATTTAAAATATTATTACAGAATTTTGTCCCTGAAAGGAGAGTGAAATTGCCTTGACAGATAATCAAATTAACAACGAAGGATTGCTTCATTTGCATGTTGATTACAACTATTAATAGGTACCTACTCAGAGTTTCGTTTCATAAAATAAAAGGAATTCGTAATTTTCTTTGTGAAAATACAATGGGAGGTTATCTCAAGTAATATAAGAAAGAGGTAACATTTTTTTGTTTGTCAGTTGACATAAAGCTCGAAAACTATTTAAAAAACTAGTTTACTTTTGAGAAACTAATTTCATAATTTTAGGGTAAGTAATCCGCCAAATCTATTCATGAATACCTACATCCTAAACAAGACAGAACATAAAACAATCAAGTTAAATAAAGGATACATATTAGCTCTTTATAAATATTCCTCAACCACTTTAAAAAATCGCCCAAAATTACTTTAGTATATTTACTGCGAAAGACCGTTAATTAGATTTTCAACAGATTTTAAATATTATCCCTAAAATGTTCCAAAGCGAAAAATATTATCACACTTTATTCTAATGGGAGGAAGTTCTAAGGTTCATCCGACCCCCCAATGAAAGCTCTTGGAAGCTTTTACGAATTATTGTTGAAACGTTTAACATTTTAACTAATTTTATTCGCGACTTCGCCCACGTAGTTTGTAAGAATTAACGTTAGGAAAAGTACTTCATATTATAAAGTCTGTGTGAAGGAACCATTTCATGGGGCTGCGATATTGTTCCAAAGACTTATCGCGGTCCTTGTACATAGGGCTTAAGAAGGAACATGGTGGGTTTTAGTCAGTAAGAGTCTGACACTCCCTCTCGCTACAAACCCACAGCTGGAGGGATCTTTTGATGATTTCTAATAAAAAACGTTCCTATCTGGCATTATATTTACATTCCTACATTTACATTTACAGTAGGTATGTAGAAAACATTAGTAATCCTTCCACATGCATTCTTAACACTAGAAGTTTTCCCATGGTTTCAGTCGCATCCTGTGGGAACTACTGTACTTTCCAACTGTGAAATAATTTTTCAAATCAGTTCAATAGTTTCGGAGCCTCTAGGACACAATTAAAACATAAAACTCTTTATTGTATTAGTCTAAATAGCGGATTGAAAACAGCAAAATATCATTATACCATCTACATTTCTACTTAACAATTAAACTGAAAACATCTGTAATACTAAAGCAAATAAAAACAAGCTTAGCCGTAGTAATGCTGAATAGGAGCAACAAATCTTGCAAAGCTACACAAAAGTGCTACAAACACACTAATTGTAAGTCAACAGTAGGCTGAGTGTTTTTTGTTTTTATTATACTACGTCTACACTGTTTAAAGATTTATGGGCTGTAGCCTTATTCCTCTCTTTGCGTTTTGAAAATGTGCTATAGAATATTATAATAGCGGTTTTAGAATGGCGGACTTTTCGTTTGTTTTACGGGCAATGTTACGGTTACAAGAGTTATCGTTTGAACGAAGTTGTCACTGCTTGGTGCCGCACCAGTATGATCAGGTCATAAAATCTGGGTGGAACATCTACCAGTGTGAAAACGCTGTATGAATGCGCGGGCGCTTGATGTAAACGGCTCTAGAACGTACAGACAGATGCTAGTGTTAAGTTCTAACCTTGTTATGTACACAAAGGGATCAAAACCCTTAATGATGTTCAAATAGCGCTGCAGAATCTCAAGCCAAAACACTCATCTGGTCCGGACGGTATACCACCTTTTCTATTCAGGGACTGTGCCAGGGTTTTAGCGGGTCGCTTGCATTACATTTACAATACCTGTTTACAACAGTCAACATTTCCAGAACGATGGAAGATCTCACGCGTCGTTCCAGTACCTAAGAGTAAGTCAGGTCCAGATGTCAGCAGTTACAGACCAGTGGCAGTGCTGTCGACACCGGCTAAAGTTTTTGAGTCCGCCATTCAAAGTTCCATACAGGGGCAGGTCCGAGCACAACTATCGGACGCACAGTATGGTTTTCGGCCGGGGCGCAGCACTGCCACCAACCTGCTTAACTTCATGGCGTAGGTTATACCGGCGGTCGACGCGGGGGTGCAGGTAGATGCGGCGTATTTTGACTTCAAAAAGGCTTTCGACACCGTGGACAATGATGTTTTATTGAGGAAGCTGGCTGATATTGGCTGTACACCACATCTGTTGCAGTTCTTTGTCAGCTACATGAAAGATCGTCAGCATTATGTTGACTATAATGGGTTTGAGTCAGAGCCATACTATGGTCATATAGTCTGGAGTAAGCCAAGGCAGCAATTTGGGGCCTCTTGGATTTATCATCATGATAAACAGCTTGCCGGAAGTAGTCAGACATGCTACATGTTTATTGTTCGCGGATGACCTCAAGTTGCTGCTCGAGGTGAGGGACGAGTCGGACTGTACGCGACTCCAGGATGATATTGACAGACTGGTGTAGTGGAGTCATGACAATAAACTATACTTCAATGTATCCAAATGCTCTGTAATATCCTTTACACGTTCGCGAAGCCCTGTCTGCTATGAGTACAAAGCAGAGGCAACACCCATGACACGAGTGACACAGGTGCGGGATCTGGGGGTTCATCTCACTCCAGAGCTCACATTTCGCGAGCATATTATTAATATATGTAAGAAGGCGTACAGAAACCTAGGCTTCTACTTAGGCAGTCGCAGGGCTTTACGAATATTACAACAGTAAGGGTATTATAGGTACGACGCACTAGTTAGGAGTCACTTGGAGTATGGTGGTGTCATATGGGCTCCACACGAAGCCAAGTACTCTGTCATGCTGGAGCGCGTGCAGAACAAGTTCACGCGCCACTTGTACTGGAGGCTGTACGGGGTGTATCCGCTGTACCCGCTAATGTACCCCACATTGTTCGTGCTGGGTACCAACCAGTTGAAGGTGCGGCGGGAATTTACACTGATACTATATTTAATTAAATTACTCCGTGCCAAGGAGCACAATCCCGGAGTACTACGGTACTTGTGTCTCAGTGTGCCGGACCGCTACGTAGAGAAACGACGGCGCCCGCCACTGCTGGCAGTGCCGACCGCCAGGACCAACCTTCTGGCTAAAACGCCTCTCACGCGAGCGATCCGTACTATCAACGAAATCCAGAAAAATATTGACATTTTTTCTAGCCAGTTCAGTGAACTCGCAAAGATAATTTTATTTATATTATGTTACCTAGATTAGGCTTATAGTACTTTTGTTTTTATTGTTTAAATTTATTATTTTATTGTTATAATTTTTAATTTTATTTGGTGTAAATGTGTATCTTGTGTTTCTTTTTTCTTTTTTGTTACCTGAATGTGTTTAATTTTGTAAGAAAAGTGCCTCACTAACGCATTGGATTGTATCTGTAATGTTAGTGATAAGATTGAATAAATAAATAAATAAATAAAATAAAATAAAAAAAAGAAACATAGCCGCCATATTCCTTCTGTCGTTAGTAAAAGTCTGAAACTCCTTCACGCTGCATCCACAGCAGGGGTCATTTTAATGCATTTGAAACACAAAAAAAATCGATAAAAAAAACGGAGCTTTCGTTTTAGGATAGAATAGAATAGAATAGAAGTTTATTGTTTCCAGTATTACAGCAAACAGAAAAAAATAACTTAACATGGAGGCTATAATACCGAAAGCAAAAGCAAAAGGTTCGAGCGTCGTTTCCATAACTAACGCAAAAATATGTGTTGTAACGTGATTTGAAAAGTAATTTCCATGCATGGTTTTCGTTTCTACAACCATTTACAATTGTAGAAAACCTTTGCTAAGCTCGCAGGAAGGGATATCTTGTACTATAGCTAGATCCTTTTTCGTTCGCACCCTTAGAAAAAGGTCACCCGTTTGTGTAACCATATAAGTCAAATTGACGGGAATAAAAATGTGATTTCCTTGGGTCGTTTTTGGGCTAGTCTATTGTGAGTTTTGACCTTGAAAAAGTGCCTTTCAGTATTGATAAATCGATTTTATGTAATAACATATTTTAGTACCCGTCGTTGGATCGGGTCCACTGCAAAGATATTGCAATTTCGCGGACGTTAGAAATGTTCACAAGCAATTTGTTACTGTTTGCTAGAGCGACTTCACTATAAGAAACTAGCTTCCACCCGCGGTTTCACCCGCGTCCCGAGATAACTGCTTCCCGTAGCCGGATGGTGACAAAAACCTTCTCCCGGGTGTAAACTACCTCCCCTTTAATTTTCAGCTTAGTTGGTCCAGCCAGTCATCCGTGATGGAGTAGTGACCAAGGTATACAGGGATTCATTTCTATACATGTATTTAGGGTTGCCCAAATGCAAGAACAAGACGAGACTTAGCTAGTCTTGGTCTTGGTCTTGCGCTCCCACTCTTGGTCTTGGTCTTGGTCTTGCAGCAAGAGTCTTGCAAGTCTTGCAATTACCTATTAGTCTATTACTATTTATTAAAGTTTACTTTAAATCTTAGAAAAACGTATTAGAATTGGAACATTGTGAGCTTGAGTTAACATAGCCATAGTAAAGATCAAGCAGATTAATAAATAACTGAAGATTTGATAAGAAATTCGAAAAATCAACTGACCTATATGTCGTTTTCCATGGAAGTAACTGTTTCTTAATAAACATTTATGATTTATAAGCTTACATTTGCTAAAACATTTAAAAAAATGTAAGAAATATAATGACTAAATGTACAATAATAGTTCCTAAGTAATTAGTTTAAAACCATATAAGTAATCAATATTATAATATATACTTACTAGAATGAATTAATATGACATCTACTACCTATCCTTACCATTTTATCCTAATCATAATACTACTTGCGTGATCAGTATAATGTATTCATTTTCATTCTAAGCACTCTGAAACTTATTTATTCTTTGGAACACCTGTAGGTACTCTACTAGGAAATTATTTTGCATGAGTATACCTACGCCCTATGGCGGCAATCAAATAGTGTCAAATGTTATGATTTCGGCGTGGCGGCAACGATTGTTGTAGATTTCAAAAGAAGCCGCCGGCGCGTGTATCATAACCATGTACTTCCGAAAAGCGGCAAATTTCTTTGAGAAGTAAGTACAAAACCTTTGATGCCGCATTATCAAAGTGCCGATGGTTAAAACATAACTATGCATGCACTCAGTTTGATTTTAATAGATATTTTTTTATTCGCTATGTTTATGGTAATAGTCGTAATGCGCATAGGTCCAGTTTTTCATATTCTTTGATACAGTTTTTTGCGTCTCATAGAATTCCTAAGCGTACCTACCCATACACCGAACTGTTACACCTAACTACTCAGTGAAATAGCGCTAAGTCCTAGCTGCAAGACGCAAGAGTCTTGCAGGCTATGTCTTGTTCTTGCTCAAGTCTTGCACGGTCAGTCTTGGTCTTGGTCTTGCTAAAAATACGCGGTCTTGTTCTTGGTCTTGGTCTTGCAAAAACGCATGAACAAGACCAAGACTGAATTTGGGCAACACTACATGTATTGTATATAGATTAAATGCGTTATATTAAGTGCCGTGCTACGATGAAATTACGACTTATACTATTTACACATTTTTGACGTAGCTTTCACCCTACACCCAATATAATCTCTCCAAGCCGAAAATCATAAATTCAATTTACCTACTACCAAAGGCTATCGATCTACCACTTGACTGTCGAACCTAACGTCGAGCAAACTGATCGATTACAGTAACAAATTATGCCTACCTACACCCAGCCGCGTGGAGATTAATTGTACAATATGGCGGATGCTTCTGACTACCCGTAACGACTGCCAAGGATGTTCAATGACAGCCGGGACCTACAGTTTAAAGTGCCATCCGAAACAGTCATTGGTGTCCAAGATATACTTAGAAAGTACACATCATCATCTCCCTAGCCTTTTCCCAACTATGTTCGGGTCGGCTTCCAGTCTAAACGGATGCAGCTGAGTACCAGTGTTTTACATGGAGCGACTGCCTATCTGATCTCCCCAACCCAGTTTTACCCGAGCAACCCACTACCCCTTGGTTAGACTGGTATCAGACTCACTGGCTTCTGACTGCCCGTAACGACTACCAAAAATGTTCAATGATAGCCGCGGACCTACCGTAGAAAAGTTACATTGGTACTTGCCTGACCTGGAATCGAAACAAAGCACTGATACTTGAGAGGTTGGTTCTTTACCCACTATATCACCTCGACATATTAT
Organism: Helicoverpa zea; assembly: GCF_022581195.2. Classification (NCBI taxonomy): domain Eukaryota; kingdom Metazoa; phylum Arthropoda; class Insecta; order Lepidoptera; family Noctuidae; genus Helicoverpa; species Helicoverpa zea. The sequence continues at coordinate 3,246,452 of NC_061479.1, forward strand.
GCCTATCTATATCGAGCCGCGTGGTGGTTAACTGTACAAAATTGTGGATAACGGTGACAAGTGACGTGAAAGTGCGGTTTCAAATGAGCGGGTTATATGTACTTGTAGGCTCGCTTTTGTAAGCCTGTGCAATGTAAATTTTGCCATTGCGATGGCAATGAGCTTCCAGTTTACAAAGTAATCATACCTAACCTAGATCTTTCTTGAATAAGTAGATAACTGAAACTGAAAGACTTTTTCAAATCAGCTTAGTGGTTCCTGAGATCATCGCGTTCAGGCAAACGAACAAATTTTCCAGCTATAGATTATTAGAATAGACAGACAAACGAAGCATATATAATTTTATGATATATCTGGATACGTTATATGATATCTACGTATTGCAAGTGAATTAAACTTATGTTCGCATTTATGAATAACTCAAGGTTTCGTGTTGGTCATCCTGTTACGTTACAGCCGGAAATATTAAAGTACCCTACTTTAATATCTTTGTGTGTTCCGAAATTATAAAGGTATTATAAGATTATAACGTTAGGAATTAACGAATACCGTGGGTGGTCTACAATATTGTACAAAAAGAATTTTTCAGCACCGCTATGTAATTTATACAGGCTGATGCTGAATAAATGTAGTCTCTTTCATGTTATTCACATGTGCTGAAATTATGAACGTGAATTTTTAAACACCATGTATTTTTGAACAGCCTGTATTTTGAGGTCGGTTTGCGAGTTACTCGGATTTTTATTTTTTATCTCTAAATTAAATATTCGGATTTATTTACACAGATATTTACATATTTACAATACATATAAAAAACTATCCTAAAACTCCATCGCTGTCGACTGGGAGCGTACCCAAGAGGCTGGCAGCATTACCTCGTTGGATGGCCATGCTGATCCTTTGTCCGAGGTAATAGCCAGCCTTTTGGTCACGAGCAGCGTCAACCGTCATTATCCCTTAATACTGTTACAGCCTTTTTATCGTCCCACTGCTGGGCACAGGCCTCCTCTCACATGGAGAAGGATTGAGCATTAATCCCTTAATAATTATTTTTTAATTCCATTTTATTTGCAAAATTGCATTTTATAAAAAAAAAATAAACAAATAAAAACAGATTTAAGTAAAAGCGTAAAACTAAAATAGCTAATTCTAACCTAAAAGAACTAGTCAACAAAATAAAAAACTACAAAATCTTTTTCCTTTTTATTCGTAATGGCTTCCTTCTTTTACAACAAAAACAAAACAATTTTAAAATAAAACAAATGAACCAGACTCCGTTGCAAGAATAGCTTTAAACAAAGGACTGCATTCGACCTTTTTCAAGGACGTCTATTACTAATATATAACAAGTGCGAGTCGGACTCGTGCACGAAGGGTTCCGTAAATTACAGTTAAATCAACCTATCTCAAAAACTATAAGAGATACTTTGATCAAACCAAAAATCGTTGAAAGAGTTAATTAGCATGCATCACCTCTATTTTTTTTAGAATTTTATACCCCATAGTTATAAAAATAGAGGGGGGGGGACATACTTTTTACGACTTTGAGAGCTGATATCTCAAAAACCGTTCACTTTAAGAAAAATGTTTTTTAGAAAACTTTATATCATTTTAAAAGACCTTTCCATTGATACCCCACACGGGTATGTACATCGAAAAAAAAAATTTCATCCCTCAGTTACATGTATGGGGGGCCCCACCCCCAATTCTTTTTTTTACTATTTAGTGTCATATTTTTGTAGCGGTTCATACAACACATATTCCCATCAAATTTCATCACTGTAGTACTTATAGTTTCCGAGTAAATCGGCTGTGACAGACGGACAGACGGACAGACGGACAGACGGACATGACGAAACTATAAGGGTTCCGTTTTTGCCATTTTGGCTACGGAACCCTAAAAAGGGATAATTTGTTTGTTTGTTTGACATAATAAATAGGCTCTGAATCTATTGAACCGACTAGAATAATTCTTTCACTATAAAAAAACTACTTTATCTGCGCTGAACATAGGCTATATTTTATCCGTGCATCGGAGAGCACGTAAATGTCGGTCCTGCGCCTGATCTCTCTTCGGTCGTGTCGGATTGTCGTCCCATCGCGCTATGAGAGTGAAGGAATAGTGAGTGCACCTGTGTCCAAGCAAATGCTTGTGCTGTATAATATGTCCTGCGCAGTTGGTTGATCTCCTTACATGAGAACAGCCGCCGTAGCTGATAATCGGATAGGACATCATCATGTTTTATTTGGGTCCAGGGAAAAGTTTTCCCAGGACGCGGATTATTAATTAAACACCAAATTACAGCATACGGTCAAACGAAAAATAAAGTACCAGGACTGCATAAAATACATGTAGTAAATTCATCAGGACGCAAGTGAAGCAGCGTGAAACAGCAAGTTTCTCAATAAACAAAGAAACTTACTGTTTAAAATTCAATACAAATAGCTAGCAGCCAGTTCATTTGTCTTCAACCTTTTATAAAAGAAAACTAGAAAGTGCACTTTATTGCTAGTTTACCTTTTTTCTTTTTACCAAAGTGTTTTAACGATACTTTGACATGCGAAAAACGTTTTAGCTCTAGAAATTGTAAACATAGGACACATAGGCAAAATGAAATGAAAACGGAGCATTTAGATTCTAAATACTAAAATATTTATTTAATTTTCGCTTAAAATCGCCATTCATCAACTAGTGAAATCTCAACAAATATGCGTGTAAAAACCATTTAAAATATTTTTTCACGTACTCGTGTCATAGCAGAAATTCTCAAAATAAGATGCAAAAGTAAATAGCAGTTTGAGACCGCACGTTTTATGCTTATTCTAATTTACAAGCTAGCGTGAAATAAATGTATAATCTAAGCTGAAGTCACGCTTCTTTGTTTGAAAACCAGTACTATAAAAAGGTTATTTTAAAAGCAAGGATACTAAGAATAGAAGTATATTTTAAGTGAATTACAAAACCTTGATTGCCTTATTCAGATTACAAGAAAATGCATTTTGAAAATTGGCTGTCAGACCCACAGACAGATGCATTTATCAACCTCTTTAGCTCTAAAAATATTACTATCCATTTAAAACAGTCTTCCAATTTGTCTAAACTTTTTTGTCTGATTGCTTTTGTTACCATAAAGCTACACCTACATATAGTATATTTACTCGTTGGTCTAGTATGGTGCAAGCGCGGCTGCTGTGCTCGAGGTTCTCGGGTTCGATTCCCGGGTCGGGCCGAAATCGCTTTGTGTTTTTTCTCAAACTCAGCCCGTAGTCTGGAAGTTGTTTTTTTTTTAATTCACTTGTGCATTCTCCGATGCACGTAAATGTCGGTCAAAAATTCCGGTCGTGTCGGATTGCCGTCCCATCGGGTTATGAGAGTGAAGGAAAAGTGCGTGCACCTGTGTGTGCGCAAATGCTTGTGCACTATAATATGCCCTGCGCATTGGCTAGTCTCCTTACATGAGAACAGCCGCCGTAGCCGATAATCGGCTAGGAGAACATCAATTATAAGCTATATATTATCCAGATATATAAACTACTTTCCGAGGGACGCGGGCAAAACCGCGAAAAACCGCGTAGTATTAATATAAATACGTCTTCTGTGTCTGTCTGTCAGCTCAAGGCCAGTCGCGATCAATTGTTTGACTGTCAAGTGTTGCGTGTCACGAATGAGGGTAGTATCACATTAATAGCGTCGCCTTTGTTTATACTGAGCTAGAGGAATGTAGTTTTTTTTAGTCTTTGTTTGGCTTGGGTAAATATGAGTTTTTTTGGTAGTTATAAGACCTTCTTATTAGTATTTTAAATGTGAAGTAACTTTTTTGTAAAATTGTTAAAAATATGAAAATGACTTACTTTGGAGATGATATATGATTTTATTTGTGGACCAGACATAAGTATATTTTTCGCTTGGTTACTGAAAATATGCAATTTATTCCTCGCATTTATATAATTTATTTTCTAGAGCTATACAAGAATTTGAAAGTAATTTGTAAAAAATAATATAATATTACTTATGTGGACATAATGAAGTAAACAAGATAACTATTATTTATTGCAGCAATTTATCACTTTAATCTTAGAAATAATTAACGAGATAAATTAAGCGAAAAATTCAAATAATTTTAAATCATAAATCCGATAAAAATATAATTAATTACTCTGTGACACTTTCTTAATTTTTTCAAAACAAATGTTTAAAAGCTAGACACAGTACCAAATGAAATAAAACAGATTTATTTTTAAGCTACACCCAACTGGGACTAAAGCATACATCATCATCCTCCGAGCCTTTTTCCCAACTACATATGTTGGGGTCGGCTTCCAGTCTAACCGGATTCAGCTGAGTACCAGTGCTTTACAAGGAGCGACTGCCCTATCTGACCCCCTCAACCCAGCTACCCGGGCAACCCAATACTTACCCCTTGGTAAGACTGGTGTAAGACTTACTGGCTTCTGATTACCCGTAACGACTGCTAAAGATTTTATAATGACAGCTGGGACTCACTAAGTTATCGTGCCCTCCGAGAAACGGAAGAGCTCGTCATGACCTGGCGTCACCCATCCATCGACCGACTGCGCCAAGCGTTGCTTAACCTTATGATCGATCGATTGATCAGTGCGGTTTTGACATAGCCACAAGCTTTTACTTTTAATCAGTCATTAGCCTGTAGTCCCTTCTTCAATAGACTCACTTAAGTGTATAGTATATTGACAGTTCAAAAGTTTCACTGCAAGATCACAGAAAATGGACTTTCAAGTGACAACAATTTATTCCATTGGAATTTTGCTATTCATTATTATTATACAAAAGAACAAAGCCCATTGTGTAAATAGAATGCCCGAATAACAATTCAGTTCGGCGTCTCTTCAATAATAATAACATCAAGAATTGTCAATAAAGCTTATTGGCGCCCAACGTGGGACTGGTAATAGATTCGATTAAGTCTGTGAAAAGAGACAAATCACGTTACGAATTATATAAAGAGAAGATTCTATGTATTGATTTAGTATATTAGATGGTAATAATATATTTGGAGGAGATTTTGGTTGAAACTACTCAGTAGAAAAACCACTTCAGATGGTAAATTAATTTGTATCATTACTTATGTGATTGCCGTGCCATGGTTTTCAAAACGGGTGAATTCTTTAATAAATCTTTGCTTGAAGATTCTTAGACGACATGCAAGGCGAACTTTGAACTCGTGTTTTTTCTAATAAGTAATTTAAACTGAACTGTACGGCTAATTATCCTGAAACTAAATATATAACACAAGCACTTTAAACAGATTTCGTTCCTAACGACGATGACGAGCATGATATAAATCTCACGTAATTAGTATACCTACTTACAAAATGTAATTTACTTAGCACGTATTATTTGTACCAAAATATGACAAACTAGGTTCATTAGCATATAGACGTTCCAAAGAAAATCGGTTAAAAAAAAAAAAAAAAACAATAATTTGAAGTCCCACGTAGGGCGCTATTTTCATTATGTATATATGCTTTAGTCCCAGCTGTCATTGAACATCCTTGGCAGTCGTTACGGGTAGTCAGAAGCCAGTAAGTCTGGCACCAGTCTAACAAAGGGGTATCGGGTTGCCCGGGCCACTGGTTTGTCAAGTCAAGTCAGATAGGCAATCGCTCCTTGTAAAAACACTGGCACTCAGCTTCCTCCGGTTAGACTGGAAACTGACCTTAACATAGTTGGGAAAGAGCTAAACAAATGAGCTAGTCAAGAATTTAAAAGTGTTTTATATGAAAAAAATGGACCCTCTATCATTTTCAGCGCACACAGCTTAAAAACGAATAAATGAACGTATTTAAATATTACACGAACGAGTCACAATAACTATTAAAAAGATTTACACATGTAATTTTAAAAGCAAAATGGTATTTTAAAATATGTTTTACCCACCATACCCATATAACCCTTCACCCTTGACCATGGTTCAACGCCATTCCCCGTTATTTTTGGAAAAGCGATCATTTTCACGGATAAAATTTCAGGGACGGTAAAATAACCCTTTTTTAACCAATGAGCTTCAAAAAACGAAAAAATAAACACTTATTTCTATATTAAGAATTCATGGCTTTGCCTTTTTTTGTTTGTCTAAATTAATGAGGCAAATTTTTTATCAAAATATTTTTATCTTAATATTTGTGTTTCGTTAGTTTTTTTTTATTGTAAACGTAAACGTGTATTAAAATGTAAAAGAAAAATATGATAGATATAAAATATATGCTAAAAATATGATGAAATAATATGCTTTCATTTGATAAACGGATTTTATTTTCTTTTTGATCGAGATATTTCTTTTTAACACAAAAAGTTTAATGTGAAATGTATGTTGTTTCTGTGAATTTCCAAATTTTATTTTGACAATATATGAAACCTGCACAAAAATTCATCCCTGAGCTATAAAACCACATTTCATATTTTTACAACCCACCTGAACCAGAGACACATGTGCTCAAAAATCGATTTTATTTATATCAATCTTGATATTTGGGACACAAAATCCATTCACCTCTCCCATCTGGTTCGAAGGCTATATAATTTGTAATATTCGAGAAATTGCAGAAAAACACATTGGGGACTTGGGGACTAATATTCCAATTTGTCTGACCCTTTTGCGGTCAAGCCACCTTGTGTCGTTAAGTTTTTATATACAGGGTCATTTTGACCCAAAACTTTAGCGTGACCCTCAGATTTTTTTGCAAAAAAATACCTAAGCTTTTCTGAGGATTCGTCGTGAAAAGTTTTTTTTGGGGTTCCGTATTCACAGGGAAAAACGGGACCGTATTACTAAGTCTTCGCTGTCCGTCTGTCAATAAGCTGTATCTTATGAACCTTTTTAGTTAGACGGTTGAAACTTCACACATGATATATTATTGTTGCCGCTATAAAACAAATACTGAAAACTAGGATAAAATAAGTATTTTAAGGAGCTCCCCAACAAGAAATCTGTTTTCTTGACCGTTTTTAACCGACTTCCCAAAAAGGAGTAGCGGTAGCGAAATAAATTTAACTGCATCAGCGAGACACCGACTGCTAGACCGATGCACCTAAAAATAGTTTTGTTTTTTGCGCTTTAGAAGTCGGTTTTAGTTTTTTGGTAAAGTGTTTGGTACGGAACTTTACGGGCGCGATTTCAACTCGTACTTGGCCGGTTTTTTTCAATCGTGTTATAAAGTTTCTAATATTGTGGATTACTTTTCTCTGTGCGGTATGTGTTGAATTATAAATATGTGACGTTATTTTTTTGGCTTCTTTGGTAGAAAGAAGGTCAGGGGCGGAGGTATTTTTTGAGTGAATGTCTAAAGAGGTGACTCGTGTCGAATACAGAATGATATAAGTACCTATGTGTTTTTCAAACTTAAAATTGAAATATGTTTACGTACAATATTTAGTTGTCAGGGTGCAAAAATAAAAATATTTTACGATGTCAGCGTCCCAAACAAAAAAATTGCATCATTTTACTCACAGACCCAATTTAATTACACTTGAGTCTATGCACCTTATATACCTACATGAAATGAACAGAGTGCTGATTCCGAGTTTTGACAGCATTCGCAACTCGATACGTAATTATAAGTCTATTGAAATAAAGAGTCGTATGCTACGTCACATGATTTAGGTATTACTTCTTCTTTTATTTTGCCGGTTAATAATGATTACACTCGCAAAAGTGAGCTCAAGTGTAATACGACCAAGTACTGATGACGGTCTTTATTAAATAAACAATTCTATGATAAGTGCTACGTGATTCAATGGTATGATAATCTTCGCATCGAAAAAATTTACTTGCAAAACTCGCACTAGGCACTCTGATTACACACTCAATGATGGGTATTACCCACCCATGTAGAACTAAGTGTAACTAACCTACCTACATGTCGTATGTAGTAAGTAAGTACCTAATTTCAACTAGATCTATGTATGTCGTATACGACAATCACTGCATGTCAACAGGAATTCCTACGTTTCAAATTGCGGTCGGATAGCCACAGAGTTACAACGCTTTCACATCAGCTTTATACTAATGATTTTTTATTTGTATTGCTTGTTTGTGATTAAGACCGAGAACACAAAATCTTCTAGTGTGAAAATGCTACTGTAAATTAAAACTTAATTACGGTTGTTGATTTCATTCATGTTAACTAATCTATTCTATACATATAATAAATCTGTAGAAAAGTAATTTTTGTACATTGAAGAAATTGACAAAAAAAATAGCCAGCATGTTAAAGGATAACTAACAAAACCCATTTCCATCATTTTTGTCATTTTTGTCTGTTTGTCTGTTTGTCTGTTTATCTGTTTGTTTGTTCGGGATTCACGTAAAATCTACGAATTAAATGCAGACAATGCTTATATACAAAAATTCTACGTAACTTGGGGTATTACTTAGTTTTTGTTTCATCGAAATCGATTCACTCTATCAAAAGATATGATTAATTTTGTGAATTCAAGATGTAAAATATTACGACACGCAATCTATTTGTCAAAACTGTACATTTGAATGTTGTACTTATTTGTCTGTTTGTCTGTTTATCTGTTTGTTTGTTCGGGATTCACGTAAAATCTACGAATTAAATGCAGACAATGCTTATATACAAAAATTTTACGTAACTTGGGGTATTACTTAGTTTTTGTTTCATCAAAATCGATTTACTCTATCAAAAGATATGATTAATTTTGTGAATTCAAGATGTAAAATATTACGACACGCAATCTATTTGTCAAAACTGTACATTTGAATGTTGTACTTATATTATAGTTCGGCCATTCAGAGAATGCGTTCCTGACACGTCGCGATTGAACTGACGACGTAACTTTGCAATGGCGTTGCAGTTACGATAAAAATATTTTTGCTGGTTGTTTACCGTTTTAACAATTGAGGAGCATTAAAACAACATTATTATATCAATAATCAATGAATGTTATTACGTCGTCAGTTCAATCGCGACGTGTCAGGAACGCATTCTCTGAATGGCCGAACTATAGTTGATCGGCCTATTATTAATCTTTACACAGAAAATCACACCTTTATAAGTAACTTCGGAAGAAAAAAAAAATATGAAAATTTTGTTTAGCCAAGGTTAAAGTAGCTCCATCTGTCTGTGGTAAATAAAATACATCAAATTTGTCAAAGGAAGGAGCGAGGTGGTAAATGACAATATTACCATACATTCTTTATAGAGGATTATTATTTCAACAGATGGAGTTGTGTATTTTCCGTAATTCACCATATTTTAACACGTAGTGTAATTTTTCGATAGACATTCCAATAGTGTTTGTCAGTTTGCCGTGCCACATCAAAATCCAACTATAATTATTACCTTGATGAAAAGAAAATTAATAGTTCTCAGCCAAATTTAAAACGGTGCCATCTAAATTATTTTTTGAACATTATGTCAAAAATGACGACTTTAGTGGAACAATTAATTATCATTTAAAGTTACAGATGGAGTTTATATCAGGATTTTTTCATAAACATAGTTTAGCTTATCTTCCACTAATGTGGTGGCCTTAAAACAAATTACTTTGAGTGAGTAGTATTAAGTAGACCTTAATTATTTTTTCTGATGCAAAATATGTAAACTTAATCCTAGAAGAAATGAGGATCTATCTCTCGCAAGCGCTGCTAAGCGTGAGGTTGGTAATGTAGGATTCTGTAGCTTTAAAAACAAGCCCAGATACAAAGTGCAGATAAGAAATGGGAGCTCTCTCTATTTAATACCATACACACGTAAAATGCTTTATGCGTCTGAAAACGTACAAATTACGCGCCGCATACCAAAGACATGCTTACGATGCATGCACGATTACGAACAGTCTCAGTAAGACCCGAGCCAAGTCAAAAAACCCTAAAAAACACCTTTTATATAAAACTACGTTTGATGTCATTTAATCACAAAGACAGAATTGTTCTCTGTTGCAAATCCTATCCACCTATATCCTATCCTAATCCAGAATGCATTGCAAGTGTGCATTGCACAAAAACTAATGGTATCCTATTCGAGAAGTCAAAAGAGTTGACCTGCCAACGTCAGCTTCTGCGCTAAGCAAGTGTTCTTAATAGTACCATCAGAATTACATTCATCGTTGAATGAGGTGAATAAATTTTCAGAAACCACAATAACAGTAGGAGCCAAAGCGTATTATCGCTTCATAGAGCTCTGATTGGCCCCAGGTGACCAAGTCAGGTCTGATTTGACGTTCATCAGATCTTTGAAAGTGTTTCGGTGGATACTTACTGTCGTCCTGTCTACGTGTGACACAAAATATGGTATATAAACGTCCTCCGCAAGAGCGAAATTTTCCCGGTGTGCGGTAGTGACGCACAGTATACAACACTTATGTTTCCTTTGATTTACTGGCTCCACCAAGAAATGACAAATTGCGAGCGTACATTCTGAAAATCTTGGCAACACTACAGGTTTCAAGTACGAACACATGAAGTGGACTCTCACAGATACGTACATTTTGCCTAATCGTGAACTATATAATGCAAACTTTTCGGTGGAGTCCCGGCTTAGGCCTCCCCCACATTAGGTGTGCGCGATCCTCGGGCGTGTGAGTGGCGCGGGCGCCGCGCGTGCGTCGCGAGCGCGTTGCGTGAGCGTCGCGTTTTGCTGCCCTGCGGCATTTGCAGCGCGCTCGCGGCGCGCACGCGCCGCTCTCCTTGACGTTTAACTGCTAAGGCGTTTAGCGGGCGGCGGGGATAGCAGGCGAAGGGGTAAGAACGCAACTCGAGCGCCGCGTGCTCGCCGCGAGCGCGTCGCTTGCACTCTTCACACATGCCGCAGGGCAGCAAAACGCGACGTTCACGTAGCGCGCTCGCGACGCCCGCGCTACTCACACGCCCGAGGATCGCGCACGCCTAATGTGGGGTCAGCCTTACCATGAGTAAGTGAAACTATCCTACCCTATGCGCCAGCTGATGATGATGACTCATTTTATCATCCATCCAGCTATTCCTCAACTATGCTGGTGTTGGCTTCCAGTCACCGAATCTGTTTGAGTACCAATATTTTGCTTGGAGCGACTACCTATCTACCTATCTACAATCCAGTCAACTACACAAGACGATATCCATATTATGGTAAGACTGACAGACTTTCTGGCTTCTGATTAGTCGCAGCAGCTGCAGAAAATGTACAAATGACAGCTTTGTCAGACTCAAAGCATGTAGACATAGATTATAGCTGTTTCCTGTGAAAATTACTTACGCACCATACGTAATAATTTTCCAAATTGGCAGAACAACGACACAAGCTTTACTTCTTTTGTTTATAGATAAATGGTCACATCCACAACACAACCTTGATCAATGAATCTATGCGACTGCTAAGTGCTAATCCTAATTATACTGTCACGTGAAAGAATGCACCTACGGGATAAGTAGTATTTTGACGATTCTATATTGCCCACGCAGACGAAGTTGCGGGCAACAGCTAGTCTTTACTAATATTATAAATGGAAAGTAACAATCTGATTCACTTCATGACAAAATTACTGAGTTGACTGGAAACCAAATAGTTAGAGCCTGGGCAATAATACATTCTTCTTTATATCTTGGGGTGGGAAGTTGTTCCCTCAGGATGCAGGTGGAACTGACACCATCTGCTTGGCCTTTTCCAATTACACTGAACTGATAGCCAGTGCAATATAAAAACAATTCTACATTACTAAAAAAAATACAGCTACCTTTACCGAAATACTGACCACCCTTTACACAACCATATATTAAACCATTTACCTTCAAAAGGAAAAAGGCCTAAATCCCGAGCCTAAAAACCACATTTTGGGCCCAAAAGAAGCCACATTTGGTCCCAAAAGTTTCTGCGCATTAGTTCCGTTTCAAGGGCGATTGAATCCGTTGAGAAGGTTAACATTAGTTCTCGTTTTCATTTATTTTATGATCAGAAAATTGCTTAATGGTATCGTTAGACTAATTTATGGGATTGCTAGTTTATTCTTGATTGCGGTATTATATTTTTGTTTTGGGTTACATTAGTTTACCTACAAACCCTCAATAGCGTCCAAGGCCGATTTCAACCACTGAGGCTGTTCTCCTGTAAGGAGACCAGCCAGCTGCGCAGGACTTATATTATAGTGCACAAGCATTTGCGCAGACACAGGTGCACTCACTATTCCTTCACTCTCATAACCCGATGGGACGGCAATCCGACACCACCGGAGAGAGGACATTAACGTGCTCTCCGAATTACGATGCACGGGTGTATCAATCATCAACTTCCAGACCACATGCTGCTTTACCCACCCTTATAAGTATTTTCTACAAAATTTGACATAAAAAAAGAGTTTTATCGCACGCAATTTATTTGGTACCCAGTTGTAACTGGTTTCTCAACCGAATTCGAAGTTTCGGTTAGGCTTACTGGTCAAGCCGAAACTGCAGTCAAAGTTTCTGTCTTAGACTATCCGCACACTTTTTAGTCGGCCTATGGTTTGATCGGGCGCTTGACAAGTATGGATGTGTATGGGAGTGTGTATATCAACGATCAGGTCTTTTGGCGTGTATCAATGAACTTACGATTTTCTAGAAAAAGACTCGGCTGAAATTAAAGCTGATCTTTCGGCTTTGCTCTTTGTTCAAGCCGAAACCAAACCCTTCGTACGAGTGTTCCCAAGCGGAAAAACCACTAATGTGAAAGCGTACTAAGTCTCATTTGATATTGGGTTATCATATTGTCATCAACCAAATTCAGATAATGTCTTTTATCGTAATCTTACCAAAATTGTTTTTAACATATTTAACTAAACCGATATTGAAAAGAGAATATTTTCTTTTTCTTAGGGGTTTGCCAAAGACTTTGAAAGAAATGTACTGATTTGATAAAAAAAAAACATAGGGTGACATCATCCTCCGAGCCTTTTTCCCAAACTATGTTGGGGTCGGCTTCCAGTCTAACCGGATTCAGCTGAGTACTAGTGCTTTACAAGAAGCGACTGCCTATCTGACCTCCTCAACCCAGTTACCCGGGCAACCCGATACCCCTTGGTTGGACTGGTGTCAGACTTACTGGCTTCTGACTACCCGTAACGACTGCCAACGATGTTCAATGCTCCCTATATTTCATCTGGATATGGAAGAAGTTCCCCCGGGACGCAAATGAAACTGCGAGAAACAGCTAGTCCAAAATACGTTGTAACTGCGAAAGCCTCATAGGAAGCTAAGATGATCAGAGATGCTATGTGCACGGATATGGATAGTATACAAGGTCGGTCAGGCGCCTTCTTGTAGGTCAAATATCGTACTGAACGCGTGACTAAAACGATCAGTTACTAGCAAAACTAATGAGGCTTTATTGATTGGTGATTTGATTAAAACAAAGACGTGTAAAGGTGGAGCTAGTAATGTTGCTCGTCCCCCGAACACCCCCATTTTGACTACACTACTTTCTTAGGAGATTGTCCATGATGACATCTCCGCTCGTCATTTTGTTCTCCATGGCCGAAGCTCAACACTTAGCCAGCACTATTATGTCCACAACAGTACATTTAGTGCCACTGTGCGGTTGTGATTTACTAGCCAGTGTTCACGCAAGCGTGCTCACTGTTCAGGTGAATGGACACTGCACTGCGTCATTGACTCTTTCATGTTTCTTCAGTTTTTTATTTGTAGTTGTAATTTTTTTATTTAAGTATATAAATAAACATCGTTAATACATACTCACATTGTAAAGCTCAAGATTTTTTTAATTTGCTTGAAGCCAGGTCAATCTCTGAAACTACTGATCCAATTCATTACATTCTTTCATGGATAGATCGTCGATTTACCGAGGTAGGCTTTAGTTTTTATGGTACACAAAGTAGTTTCTACGAGACACAGGTGCAACCTCAAGAAACAGTTAAAAACGCATTATATCTTCGAAATAGCTTAACATTCACCTAGCTCTAATTATGTCCACAGCAGTATATTAACTACCACTGTGCGGTTGTGGTTTACTAGCCAATATTCACGCAAGCGTGCCCACTGTTCAGGTGAATGGACACTGCACTGCGTCATTAATTCTGTCATTGGATAAAACAAAAGCTAAATTGTTTGTCTGTTTGTTCTGTTTTTGATGTGTAGTTCTTATTTTTTATTTAGGTTGATAGACAGACAAAGTTTATCTGTAGATACCAAAATTATAAAGCTGAAGCTTTTGTTTGTCAGAAGACAGAAAATCTGACAACCAGTCTTAGCATGGGGTATTGCGTTGCCCGGGTAACTGGCTTGAAGAGGTCAGGTAGGCAGTCGCTCCTTGTAAAGCACTGGTACTCAGCTGCATCTGGTTAGACTGGAAGCCGACTCCAACAAAACATAGTTGGGAAAAGACTAGGCATATGATGTTTTCTTGAACGAGTAAAACTCTAGAATTACTTTTCGATTTGTAAAATTCTTTCAGTGTTAGATAGCCTACTTATCAAGGAAGACTGTATTTTACTTTCATCTGTATGCGCGAAGTAATTAATTGTCACGGGTCGCCAGTTAAACCGCTGGCAGAACTTAAAGCATTAGTATATACTACCATTGTAAATGCGACAGAGTTTATTACGCTATTGAGGTAGTAGATAGGTACTGCGGAATTGATATTAGGTCAGTATTATTTGGTTGCGTAAAATAGTTATTTACCTGGGGACACAGGTGTTACCGAAGGACTTTATTAACTAGTCATATATTTATTTTCTACCTAATATTATTTCAAGGTTATAGTTTATAAAGGTGATCTCTAGATTTACAGAACCAATTTTGAAAAAATAGTTACCAATAAGAAACCACGTAATTTGTAAGTGCCAAAAAGTACAGTCAACTTCAGGTCAGTGGTAACAGTTTTATAGGAAAATCGTACTTATTACTATTGAGTTAAGGTGCATGACAGTAACCACTGATGTGCAGTCTACCTTAGGGTGCGTCCACATCTGGCGAATGTGCCGCGAATGCGCAGCACGCGAGCCGATTGCGAGCCGTCTGCGAGCTGCGCGCGTGCAGTCACTGCAATAGTTTGGTGTGCCTCTTTAGCGCAACTCATGCAAGGCTCGTATAGAGCGCGCGATCTGCGCGCACTCAGTTCTCGCCCTTACAGTTCCGTATACTGGCTCAGTACTATCGAAGATGTCAGACGTCGCGCGCCGCCTGCGCGCTGATCGCGTACGGCGCTTAGGTCGCGCGCGAACTGCACGAACAAAAATGCACGCGCGCAGCTCGCGGGCAGGTCGCAAACGGCTCGCGAGCTGCACATTCGCGGCACATTCGCCAGATGTGGACGCACCCTTACATACTAATACATATATTTTATCCATGTAGTAATTCCCTCGAAACGGGATTAAATTTTATGAGAATACATGAATTATTTCCCTCAAGTAGCAGGTAAAACCAAGAAACAGGCACTACTTAAATAAATAAACTATCATAAAAAAAGGCTTTAACCCTTTATACGCTATTCAGAGCGAACCAACATGGCGTTTAGGGTTATTTTTATAGTGTATCATAAAAACTTATGTAGCATATCAAGCCTAAAGAAACTAGTTATGTGATATAAGTGAAACTGTAAACTGGATTTTGAGGCGGATAACCGTCAAAAATGTATTGAGATGAAGAGGTTTATTTATCCTAATAGAATCACTAGCTTTCAAGTTTTGAAAAAGTAGCCTATATGTTTTTCTGATGTAAGCTACATTATATTTCTGTCCAGTTTTATCAAAATCCATCCAGCTGTTCGTGTTTGAAGAAGTTACAAAAATAGATTAGGAAACTTTTATATTATTGTCACTAGCTGTCGCCAACGGTTTCACCCGTAGGTATCTACATAGTATTCTAGTGGGATCTTACTTTAACTGCCTCGTTGGTCTAGCTGTCGCAAGTGCGGCTGCTAAGCACGAGGTCTCGGGTTCGATTCCCGAGTCGGGCCGAAATCGCCTTGTGGGTTTTAGAAGACTTTCACAAAGCAGCCCGGAGCCTGGAAGCTGGTGATTGATACACCCGTGCATCGGAGAGCACGTAAATGTCGGTCCTGCGCCTGATCTCTCTCCGGTCGTGTCGGATTACCGTCCCATCGGGCTATGAGAGTTAAGGAACAGTGAGTGCACCTGTGTCTGCGCAAATGCTCGTGCACTATAATATGTCCTGCGTAGTTGGCTAATCTTCTTACATGAGAACAGCCGTCGTAGCCGATAATCGGCTAGGAGGACATTATCAGTGGGATCTACTCTGCGCACCTGCTTAGAAAGTAACCTATATTATCCTACCTATCAAAAGTAAATAAAATCAAATTTAAATAAATAAATAAATAATATTAACAATGTATATTTTTGTTTGTTGCAGGTACTGAGAATATACGAGGTTCAACCTTTTTAGTTCGTTTTTGGAACTTGTAAATCAGGCCAGGGTTAATTTTAAAAGGTAGTAATACTTAAGGGCTGTTTAAGAAAATTCTTACTTATAAACGTTGCTTAAGCATGTCTTAACTAACATTTAATCACTACTTAAGAAGTGATTAGTTAAAATGTTGCTTAGAAGGTGATTAGAGATTTAATAAGTAAGGGGGTAAATGTTTATGAGTATTGAGCTTTTAATTAGCTTCTGTATAAAATATTCATAAGTTATTATCGTTCCTGAGTTTCACCCCCACCTTTTTCGCTAGGCAATTTTTCGCAGATTGTCTTTTTATTGACAAAAGAAGAAAGAAAAATTCACCTGATCCAGAAATTACACCCGAAAACTTGACAAACTCACAATCTTTACCAATTTATAATCAAAAATATAAAGAAGTTTAAATATATTAATTATAAAAATTAAAAAAATAAAATAAATTATAAAAATATTTAGGTTAAGTATACCAGGAAATAACCAGCATAAACCCGAACCAGCCTTCCATTAACCAAAGTACAAGTAATTGTTTTTCTTTCAACAAAATTGCTTCTAAACGCTCTTGTCTTTATATTATTAAGACGTATTGATTTATATAAAAGAAAACGTAAATACTTCACGTTAGGCCAAATTCAACCTTAAGCCTATATATTTAAGGTTAAAATTCGGTTGTGTTGAGTTTTTAGTTCGTTTCAAATTGCACCTTAGTTGGACAGGTCAAATAAAGTTTAGGGTTCATTCCTAAAGTCTTTTATGTAACGTCGGAATGAATTTTAGAAGAAAACGGCTTGTTTTAGCTTTATTTTGCTTGACTTAAGAGGACTTGTGGTTTGGATAGTTGAAATGCGGACTTATTTTGGTTAATCCTGATTATTTTGCCGACTTTCGAGTTATTTTTTAAGAGAGATTCTTCCAATACTGTTTTGGCTCATGTCTTCGAGAACAAAATTTCACACACTTTTAAAATTTTTACATGCACATGTCACTGTTTGCTAGAGCGAGTACACCAGAAGATTCATTTGTGCGTGTCACAGTGCCGCACATGCAGAAGGAAGAAAACTTCACCCAGGACCTTAAAACTGTTACTTTTTTGTTATTTTCGTGGGTCTTGGACAAGGAAACACAACTGATGCACTCGTAAGTCTTGCACAATAAAACACCAAGATGGAGATCAACACACAATATTTAATGCGCAGAGTAACGCCCTAATCAACAGTTGAATAAAGTATGATTAATTTTATAATCTTCTACCCTCTTTGTACATTTCACCATTGAGAGTCAATTATTGATTAATTACATTTTAGGATTCAAAATAATTACAGTTTACTAATCATCATCATCGTCCGAGCCTTTTTCCCAATCATGTTGGGGTCGGCTTCCAGTCTAACCGGATTCAGCTGAGTACCAGTGCTTTACAAGAAGCGACTGCCTATCTGACCTCCTCAACCCAGTAACCCGGGCAACCCGATACCCCTTGGTTAGACTGGTGTCAGACTTTCTGGCTTCTGACTACCCGTAACGACTGCCAAGGATGTTCACTGACAGCCGGGACCTACAGTTTAACGTGCCATCCGAAACACAGTCAATGGTGTCTAAGATATACTTAGAAAGTACATACAAACTTAGAAAAGTTGCATTGGTACTTGCCTGACCTGGGATCGAACCCGTGCCCTCATACTTGAGGTTGGTCCTTTACCCACTAAGCCACCACGACAGTACAGTTTACTAATAACAGTGCTAATTATTGGATGTAGGAATAATCAGAATGTAATTATGTATTTTTAAGGTAAGTATCCATAATAATACGTCACATCCCTTGCGAGACTATTGAGAGGTTGGTAACATTTTATTACATTGTTTATATTTAACCGACTTCAAAAAAGGAGCTTCTCAGTTTGAGCTATGTTTATGTGGGTATGTGTGATGTTCGCGCGCGATTATCTCACGTTTTTCAGAACCGATTTCATGCGTTTTTCAGCATGGTATTATTTTCTCAATCTTAGGAAAGAGTTTTAAGTTAATATTTAAGTCAGTTTTATTTCTTTCTTAAATATTTTATATGAGATCCAATTTTATGACAGAAATGCTTTAAATTTACCGCCTATTACTCTTAGAGCAATTTCCCCAGTGGACGTAAAAAAAATAAAAAAGTAACTTTGTCCAAGTTTCCCTAGAGAAATTACGGCTGGTGACTTTTTGACTGTCTTCAGCATTGGTTCAGTTAAACTGTTTTTAACTAGTTTAAAAGTTTGTTTAAAAAGTGGTTGCAAGTTGCAAGGGATCTTTATGTCTTATGCAAGACATGATAATAACTATGTAGTTTATTGGTAGAAAGAAAGCAAAAAATTTATATGGACATTATTAGTTCATCATCTGCCTAGCCTTTTCCCAACTATGTCGGATTCCAGTCTAACCGGATGCACCAAAGTTTGTTATTTTAGGACTAATTACCGCTTTTAAGTAGGATAGTAATAATGAATTACCGCTTTTATTCAGGGATCTACGGGGAAGTGAAGTGGGAGGGAGTGGCCGGGTCTGACTGACCAAAGACCAGCCATGTTCCTTCTGGATCCATTTGTATATTATATTATATTATTTTTAGTATCTTAAAAAATCTCATAGCCCCAGCAGAGACTTGGATAACCCAATACCCTCTAATAAGACTGGTTGTCAAACATTCTACCTTCTGACTACCCATAGCGACTGCCAAAGATGTACAAATTACAGTAAGGACCAACCAATTTAATGTGCCTTCAATACACGGAGAAACTTGTTATGACAGAGATGGTCACCCATCCACCTCGTCAAGCGTTGCTTAACTTTATAATCGACTGAGCTGCGTGGCTTCTACTTAACCACGAGCCCAACTTAAATATTAAAAATAATAGCAAAATTGACCTTGAACCTTATACAAAGTGACCTTGGCAATATTGTCTTTAAATATTAAATTTCATCATCATCATCATCATCATCATCAGCCTATCGCAGTCCACTGCTGGACATAGGCCTCTCCAAGTGCACGCCACTGAGATCTATTTTCGGCTTCTCGCATCCAGCTCCATATTAAATTTCAGGTGGCTTAAAACTGATAACTATAAACCTAATCCACTTAACCGATTGGCTTTTAAATGAAATTGGTTCCAATAACTTGTCAAGATATTCAAATGAGTTAATTAGTATGACATAATGCGTCTGGGAGACGAATATTTCCAAGGTCATTTATTTTGACCTTGAATATGTTTTTGGGTTCGTCAATCCGAACAAACTTTTGCTTGAATTATAAATATGTTTAACTATGTACATATAATTATAGTCTTTAGGTGCTTTTATACTAACATAGTAAGGAAGATTTTTTTGTTTGTTCCCCTGGAGGCTCCGAACCTATTGTGAATTGATTTGAAAAATTATTTCACTGTTGGAAAGGTGCACTCTTCCCGAGTAACATCATCATTCTCCGAGCCTTTTTTCAACTATGTTGGGGTCGGCTTCCAGTCTAACTGGATGAAGCTGAATACCAGTGCTTTCGGTTTAAAGAATTTTATTCTCATAAGAACAATACAAAGGTTCACTTAAAATGAGATACAAAGTATTCTTATATCTGAGTTGATTCATTTTGCCTTCTTGTTGGTGAAGTTATACAAAACATATAATATAAATGAAAGTTTATAATTGCTAACATTTAGGTAATAAGTATGTGGTATGATTACATTTCGTGAACGTAGTTTCTCAGTTTTATTTTAAATTCGTTAATATTATCACAATCTTTTACGTCATTTAGTAAGGTGTTAAACATCTGTGCACCTTCAAATAGTATGTTTTTTTTCCGTAGTTTGTCCGAGCTTGTCTGCGTTGTAATTTGTTTCTGTTTCTTAAGTTACGTGATATTATTATTTATTTTTTTGCTTTTTTTTAGCTTTACAAGGAGCGACTGCCCTATCTGACCTCCTTAACCCAGTTACCCGGGCAACCCAATACCCCCTGGTTAGACTGGTGTCAGTTACTCTTCCCGAGTAACATAGGCTGTATTTTATCCAGTTATGTATGAACAAAAGTTCCTCCAGGACCCGAGGGAACAGGACCCGAGGGAAACCGCAAGCAAAAACTAGTGCATATTATATGTACTGTCAAAACCGTCGTGTTCCGTCATAGGCCTTTTGTGTGCCAGGGCCGCGGTATCTCTTTCGAACAACCCGCAGCCCCGGCAGGCCTTGGCCCTGCTGGGCCCCGCTGGGGTTGCTGACATCTCTTTGAGGAGCGCGTGGAACAACGCGCGCCGTCGACACGGGTCTGTCGTCTAAGTAGACAGAGGGGCGATGAGCCACCCGAACTCACCGCCCACAGACCCACGCCTACGGTGGCCGGGAGTCATCTCGCGACACCCGGCGCCCATGGTGTCTACCTGGTCCAGCGCGGCGGCCGGGATGAGAGGTGCGAACTCTCTGGCGTTCCGCCTCCTCCTTCTCGAGCATGACCGCTTCGCAGAAGGAGGCGACGGCATCCCATTCCCTCTCGCCCCGGACCATGGCCTGAACCAGGGCCGGACGCGAGAGGTCGCCGCCGCCCAAAGCCTCGACGACGACCCGGCGGTGCCCCTCCCATGCGGGGCACACCTGGACTGTGTGGTCCACCGTGTCCTCGGGGCTGTCCGCACAATGGTGACACCCGGGCGCCTCCTCACGACCGATTCGGTGCAGGTACCTCCCGAAACAACCGTGTCCGGTGAGGACCTGCGTCATGCGGTACGTGAGGGCGCCGTGACTCCTCCCGAGCCACTCCTCAAACCGCGTGGTCGTCTGCAACGTCTGCAGCGGTACGCCGGTATCCGTCGCGAGGCGGTAACTTCAAAGGTGCGGACAGGGATTTTATGTCATTCGTTAATTTTCTACCGTGGTCCCACTGCTATGTGTGACAAAACACAAAATAAATAAAATTAGATATAATATATCTAATTCAAATGTTAATGTAAGTATATATAGACATATTAAGTCGTTAAACGACTTTTGTTGTATGCTGATATCCACCAGCGCCGTGGTTTCTTTTTACTTTTACTACTCGTAGATCGCATTATTTGGTAATTGTTAATTAATATCACAGCCGCTGCTGCAGCGACGACACGTTCTCTTTCACTTTGCATTTTGAAATGAAGTTATCAAAAGATCTGCACAGACCGACACCGACCGACACGCACCGTTGGAAGAGCCCTGTCCGTGTGCGTTACCGTCCGTGGACGTCGGCTGTGCGTGATGATCCGCAGAATCGCGCACCGTGGGAACCAGGCTTTACGATGCCCGGTGAGGTTACATGACAATGAGGTTAAAATTAGTCATTAAGGAAATAACCGTTAAGTATAAAATTATTATTATTTAACATATGTCTACGTGGACGTTTCAACAGACAAGCATTGACCAAAGAATTATGAATTTACCAGTTGTTGTCAGAGCTTCTATCCACATCCCAATGGAGCAACTTCCCGCATCTGGATAAAAAGGATAAGACTGTGTAATTCTTTAGGCTGTAGATTATTTGCCACGTCACATTCCATCAAAAATATTTTTGGCAGAAAAAAAGAATATTGTCATGATATGTTACTCAATTTGGTGAAAATATTTCCAATACATATAAGAGCTTCGCGCTTGGTGGGTAGCTGAATATTTTATAAGGTAAATGCCAAAACAAACGCATTAAAGTGATGGGTTTTATTGTGTTATGACTTTTTTATCCTTATAGCCATTTTCTAATTCGTTATTGGGTATATTGACCATATTAAGAGTCTACAAATCGCAGTGCAACATATACTCAAAAACGTGTATTTTTTTAGTTGAAAAGTATCGCAAAATTACAAAACCTGATTATTATTATTCTAAAGCGAATTACCTTACCGAAGCAGCACTTCAGCTTGCTTAAATAGTTATTGGCACCCAGACGGGGACAAGTACACTAAGCTAATATTATTGTGTCTCTAGTCTGCACTTAGGTAAATGGGTACCGCTTCTAAGACTCCTCTTAGCTTGTACTAGTACAATGAGATGATTTAATTAAATTACGTTGTAAATACGTATGTGTTTAGTGTAGTGTTGGAATACATGTTATTACATAATGCACTAAGAATAATTACTAGTAAGCTTTACTAATGTCATAAATGTGAAAGGTGGTTTCGTAATGCTTTTACGTCGAAACGGCTGAACTGATTGAGATGAAATATGCATGGCTGAAAGAAAGAAATCTGATATTTTGGCACAACACAAGAACAAATCAAATGTTTATACAATTGCAAGTTAATAAAATGAAATAGCAAGTAAATAATTAATGACTAAACATTTTGTGCCCACAAGGTTGCTTCATGGTATAATTATCATTGCGATGGATGAAAAACATCCATCGCAATGATAATTATTTTAAGACATTCATACCAATTTAGATTATTTCAGTTAAAAACCACCAAAAATAATTTTAAACTGAACCAAATTTACAATCTAAGAACTATTTTTCGAAATAATTACAAATTGCTTATTGGCGCCCCAACGCCCCAAGTATTCCTCACGGATAATAGCTTCTTTATTGAAATAATTTCTTCGGAACGGTTCTTAACAGGCTATTTCGGTTCTCTATATAAAATAATATCTCCATTAACATTTACTTTGATATTAGGAAAGCAATAAAGTCTTGATTTGACGGTAGGTATAAATAAAAAATATTTACGAAAATTGAAACTGAAAACTTTGTGATTAATAAGGAGTAGGTTTTTTTCAATCAATTTTTGTTATTAAGTTTGTGCAAAACCACACAAAATTGTGTAATTAATTTTAAATTTTAGTGCTTCAATTGTTCTTGGTTTTAATTTTAGTTTGATTCAGTGTCCTCGGATAAAATTTATTAACTAAAGAAAGATAAAATATACATATTCATAGAATAAACCTATTTCATTATTATATTATTCAATTTGAGTTTTTTTTTGTGGCAGCGAGTTATTAATTAAGTAAGATACACTGAACAATGCCTTAATAATAAATAAATCTGCCATTATTAATCAAGATATTTATAAATATTATATAATAATAGACACTAATAAATCAGAAGCATGATTAATTATTTCGATAGGAAAGTTTTTGTCTAAGTTAGTCTTCAACTTTGGTCCCACGGTGGGCGCCAATAATGATAGCTAAGTAATTGCTCCAAAAGTTCTGAATCACTTTCTTTTATTTATTGTTTGAAGTATTTTATTGTTCTTGACAGTTATTTAAGAGTACCCGCAGACTATAGACTAAACAGTCATCTGACAGTTGACGCGATGGTTGGCAAAAGATTGTTTTTAACACGCTTATATATTAACTTCACTCTTAATTATGTATGTTAGAAAATATTGGAATTTTAACTAGACCCACTTCCCGCTCTTCAATCAGGTTGTTTTGCACTCGCCCACAGTTCTGATGACAATACATGACTAGCTAAGAAACGTCATTACAAATCCAATATGGCGGCCTCCTCGAGATGGCGTACTGGCTGTTACAAATTCACTGACCTGATAATACCTGATCCTTGTAACGTGCGTACTACCATTCATCTTCATACTGATTTATGAGCCCAAACATAATATCGGCCGACTAAAAGTTTGCAGTGTGCGGGTGTTTTAAGTATTTATTAAATGTTTATCTGTTTTGATAATCAATGGATTCTAAAGGCATATTGAGCGTTTTATCAAAGTTATTTTTTATTGTTAATCGCTTAATTTATTAAAGTAAGACCTTGGTAATAATCTTGAGAGTCTGACGAGAATTACAAAAAAATATATAATTCAAGTCTAATCCTGCGCAAAATGTGATTCATTTATGTAATTAGATTATGCTTTCAGAATATTAAATGAAGCTGGGTTTCATAGTAATTCGCAGTTTAAAAATTGTATTTTTTTAAACTTAATTAGTTTTTGTTCAAAGTTGACAGTTTGTGATTACACGCATTCGTACGTAATATGGTTTGCGCTCTTTAACATAACGATATACATCTACAGAGTTACGCTAGCTAGTTTTATGACAGTGAAGGAATAGTGAGTGCACCTGTTTCTGCGCAAATGCTCGTGGCTAATCCCCTCTATGAGAACAGCCGCCAGGTAGGAGGATATCACACCCACAGCTAACATAGCAAGCAAGGTACAACAAGGATGAAGGTACAGCGTGAAAACGACCTCGAATTCGAAGTATTTAATAATTTGAACCACACGCAAACATGTTACGTCTGAAAACGAATGCAATGTTCTTTCAAAGCATGTCAAAAAATTACCATCAGTCCTCAAATTTCAAAAAGAATACATTCTTTGACCACAGAGGATGAGAACATGAATAATTTTTTGTAAGTACTCAAAAGGCACAACATTTTAAAATTCAATGAGCTGAAAAGCGCCCTACATTTTATACTTTTGTGTTAAAAATTTCGTTCCGTTTTCATTTTGTACCAACATACTCTGAATATTCCAACCGCCTCTTCTTTGTAAAAGTTAATGCCGAAAACTTATGGTGTTTTAAATGTTGATAGAACATTATAAGTTGGTGTAAATATACAGGCCTTCACTACTTAATCGTCAAACCATCGTCTGAAAGGTCTTTTCCCAACTATGTTGGTGTCGGCTTCCAGTCTAACCGGATGCAGCTGAGTACCAGTGTTTTACAAGGAGCGACTGCCTATCTGATTTTAAACCAGTCTAACCAAGGGGTATTGAGTTGCCCGGGTAACTGGGTTGAGGAGTTCAGATAGGCCGTCGCTCCTTGTGGCACACTGGTACTCAGCTGCATTCGGTTAGACTGGAAGCCGACCACTACATAGTTGGGAAAAGGCTAGGCAGATGAAGATGATGATGATGATGATTACAAACACAAGTATACCTCACCCGCTTTCATGAGATAAAACGTCTATATCAAAATAATTGGCAGTATTCCCTAGTGGAGTATAAAATAAATTGCCAGTGAATTTCGTGTGACTTTTTCACGTATTGGAGCGAATTGGAATCGCGATCAAAAAGTGTTTGTTTTTTGTCGTTGATTGAAACAGTTGTTTAGTGTTTTATTTTACTGACAACATGACGGCAGAATTAAATACAGAAAATGAAATTCGTTTTCTGATTGCTTGGCGTCTGATGTGTTTGTTTGTGAAGGCAACTTAGGTATACGAATCAGCCGATAGTTTGTTTGGGTTCATAATTCAGGATAGAGATTACAGGTCAGTATTTAGCTGGTATCAGACCGACTGAAAACTTTGATTGGAATCGAATTTTTTTTTAACAAAAAACTACCATGGGTCAACTGTCGGTCGACTGTTTAATCCGTAGTGTGCACTCAAATAAAAATAACCCATGTTTGTAACCTAGCTAATGCTTATGCTAATGCCTATGTTTCTAGGCTATCTAACACTGAAATATATGTTTCCGCGATTGAGTTGTTGATTGACTGGGTTGATGAGGTCAGATAGGCAGTCACTTCTTGTAAAGTACTGGTACACAGCTGAATCCGGTTAGACTGGAAGCCGACCCCAACATACATAGTTGGGAAAAAGGTTCGGAGGATGATGATGATAGTTTCCGCGATTAGCGAGCTCAACAAACAAAGTCCCCAGCTTTGTAATATCAGTACAGATTTGTTCGAAGGTAAAACCTTAGGAACCTGATACTATCTGACGACCTCGATGGCGCAATGGTCATCATGCCGGACCGCCGAACCTGAGGTCCCGGGTTCGATTCCCGGTTCGGTCGACATTTGTGTGATGAGCATGCTTGTTGGCCGTGGTCTGGGTGTTACAATATGTATTTATAAATATGTATATATGTAGCTATATGTAGTTTATCAGTTGTGTTAGCACCCATAACACAAGTTAATTAATAACTTACCATGGGGCTAACCGACCGTGTGTGAAAAAGGTGTCCCGACATTATTATTATTATTATCTTGTATGTCTCTACCAGACCTCGGGACTATAGAGTCCCGGATTTTTGGGAGGCGAACGTGGGGCCGAAGCCAACACGCTGAAGCCCTTTTGAGACAACTTTAATGAAATGGTGACACAAAACCGACGATTATCCCTGTATACACTATAGAAATGTACCCAAGGACAATCCCCGGTTCTGTGCTAAACTATTGCTAACTATGGATGAAAACTACTTGGGCTATTGTGATGGGATGCTAGTGGACTAGGAATGGGGAAACTACGGGAACTATGGCACCTGCCGATAACAATGTAATAAATACACGTAAAAATGGCAGGTGGAGACTCGCCAACTCACTTACTGGGCCCCGGGAATCAGTCGCTAAATCGCAACAAGGGGGGCAACAGGTACATGAGCGGCTGAAGGGTGAGGATACCTCGGCGGACTTTAAACGCAGATCACGCGCTCCCTGTGGGTCCAGCATCACCGGCCCACTCGCCACTTACCACGAGGCACCTACCCTCCGAGTGGGCTGTTAACCCTGCTCTAGCGACTCCACTCTGACCGGCCGGTGAAGGCAAGCCAAGAGGCGGGAGACCTATCCCCCGTCATGCTTCACTCCGGCAGGCCGGAGATGGGGGACAGTATACTCTCCCTGGAGCACTCGGATATATATTATTATTATTTGTATGTCTCTAACCGACCACGGGACTACAGAGTCCCGGATTTTTGGAAGGCGAACGTGGGGCCGAAGCCAACACGCTGAAGCCCTTTTGAGACAACTTTAATGAAATGGTAACACAAAACCGACGATTATCCCTGTATACACTATAAAAATGTACCCAAGGACAATCCCCGGTTCTGTGCTAAACTATTGCTAACTATGGATGAAAACTACTTAGGCTATTGTGATGGGATGCTAATGGACTAGGAATGGGGAAACTACGGGAACTATGGCACCTGCCGATGACAATGCATTAAATACATGTTAAAATGGCAGGTGGAGACTCGCCAACTCACTTACTGGGCCCCCGGGAATCAGTCACTGAAAAGCAACAAGAGGGCAACAGGGACATGAGCGGCTGAGAAGGGTGAGGATACCTCGGCGGACTTTAAACGCAGATCACGCGCTCCCTGTGGGTCCAGCATCACCGGCCCACTCGCCACTTACCACGAGGCACCTACCCTCCGAGCAGGACTAACCTTGCTCTAGCGACTCCACTCTGACCGGCCGATGAAGGCAAGCCAAGAGGCGGGAGACCTATCCCCCGTCATGCTTCACTCCGGCAAGCCGGAGGTGGGGGACAGTATACTCTCCCTGGAGCAGTCGGATATATAGCCCCGCGGGGTCGCTACTCCCCGTCATCCGCCTCAGATGCCCTGCGGGGCATAATATTATTATTATTATCGAAATAACTGAAATATCTATTTGGTTAACATTTAACAAATATTTTACATTGTAGATTTTTCTCCGAAGCTACACTTTAATATTAAATCTGAAACTAAGTTTTATTCGCTGTTTCGCTCTCGTGGTCTTTTCTATAAAATGCCGGGAATTTTAAGGAACGGAAAATTATGAATTTCCTTGTAACGACGATTTTGTAGTTTTATAGTGTTTAAAGCATAATTTTCCGGTAGTTTGTCAATAATTTGCTGTTCGAAGTGACCCCCGTATGAACTAGCGACGTCGATCGAAAATTCCGCTAGTGTGAAAAGACAGTTAGTTAAATAATGGCTTTATATGTAATTTGAATTTAATCTTAAAAACACTTTAATCTCTTTCTGGTTCCTATCAACAAGAAACTATTCGTTGTCCTTAGTTTTTGACATAGCCCGCATAGAAAACATCGTTTCTTTTTATAGGAACTTATCAATAATCGTCGTTTGACAAGCCTTTGACATCTAAACCCGTCCTATTGTCACCTTACATCAGACAACGGGCCTGCTGGAAGAAATTTCATTAGAGATAAGCTGTGCCCTTGTACAATTTTTTCTATTATTTATTATTGTTTGTGTTTTATGTGTACAAAACTGTTAAATAAATAAATAAATAATTGTTACCTTTTTTTAACGACTTCAAAAATCATCAAATGATTCCTCCCGCTGTGGGTTAGCAGCGTTGAACAGACTCTTACCGACTAAAAACCGTCGTGTTCCGTCGTAGGCCTTTTATGTACCAGGGCCGCGGTAACTCTTTCGAACAATCCCGCAGCCCCGGCAGTATCCTGCAGCCCCGGCAGATAATTGCTACCTTATTGTACCTACTTTATCGTTGACCAAAACATGTCAGTGTTACCAGCTTACAATAATAGACAAGGTATAACAATTTACTCGACTGCGTGGACATGCAAATGCCACGTCATGTCAAGTCGAATTCTCACGTGTATTTAGGGCTGGCAACACTGAAATTAAGAATCAAGTGGGTTAATTATAATTGGTAGAATATAGCGCATGAGGAAATTTGTTTCTTTAAGTGGTGAGTTCCTTACCGAATACATTCAAACATATTTGTATATTATAAAATACAAGCTTCTGCCAGCGGTTTCACTCGCTTACCATGGCAAATACTCCGCGCACCCAGATAAAAAGTAGCCTTTAGTCTTCCCCGACAAATGAGTTATTTAACACTGAAATAATTTCAAAAATCGGCATCGTAGTTCTTGATAAAAGAGCGATCAAAGAAACAAACTCCTCAGGTTTATAATATTAGGGTACTTACATAAAGAAACAGGTTGCCGGTACAGACAAACCTGTACGGGTAGGTACCGATCAGTGCAGGGATAATATTTCAATACAATCCTATTGCACCCTTAAGCATTGACAAAACTATAAAAAATCTGCATGAATTGAGTAGTTCCACCAATAAAACTACTATTAACGTATTAAGGAACACCTTTTATCAATTTTTTTACAGCTGAGTTGTAAAACATTTTTTTATGGGTCAAAAACTTGTTTTAATAGGGTAATTAGCCCATTTTACAAAGTACCTAATGAAGGTCCAACAACCCTTATAAAATAATTAGGGAATGAAAGTTGAAAAGGCAAAACGGCGAAAATAATGTGATCTTTATTAAATTTTGGAAAATTTTACGGATCATTAATCTTTAGGTGAACTTAATAGTTTGTTGTTATTTAATAAACAGGTCATTAATTTTGTTATACGTTAGTAAGAAGGTAGTTATTTAGCGGGCAGTTTTCAGAAAATACAGTATTTTTTTCTATCAGACCACATGAAGGGAACTTTTTTGTTTGACCCTTAAAAAGGGCATATAGGCTGTATTTTATCCATGTATTCTCTACGTGGCGAATTATAAAAAAATAACCTAATCCATTCAGTGGTTTAGCCACAGGAGTCATTTTTCGTAATTTACAACATCAGTGTAAAGCAGAGATAAAGTTTCACTGACTCTGGTATGGTGTTCTAATTCTCGCACATTTTTATTCTATTTACTTTGTTTGAAAAAAAAACATTTTTTTTTAATTTTAACGTATTTTTTTTGTGCTAATCGACATATCTTAACCAGTATATTCCCGTATTTAATTTAATGTGATTTGGTATGATACACCCGATATATTATACCTAGTAGTATCCACATGAGTGAGAGAAACCATGACAAGAAAAAACTATTTGAATAAGAAAAGAAAAAACAGCCGATTAATTTGTCAAACTTTAATGCTATTGTCAAAACGTCTGACATTCTGACATAAATCTGAAAGTTATGTTCTTTTCTAACTATAAATCTTGCAAAGACCCAAAACTGTTTTTTAATATTATTACGTCTGTGAATAAATTGAACATCAGCATTGAAAAGGGTGAAGTCATACTGACATAAATATTTTTACCGATTTTTAACTTTATTCTTCGGCGATTTCAGCATAGGTACGCAGTTCAAATACACTTCTAAAAAAATCAGACTCAAATATGTTAGGGTGCGTCCACATCTGGCGAATGTGCCGCGAATGTGCAGCTCGCGAGCCGTTTGCGACCTACCCGCGAGCTGCGCGCGTGCATTTTTGTTCGTGCGCCGCTTCTGCGACCTAAGCGCCGTACGCGATCAGCGCGCAGGCGGCGCGCGACGTCTGACATCTTCGATAGTACTGAGCCAGTATACGGAACTGTAAGGGCGAGAACTGAGTGCGCGCAGATCGCGCGCCGCTCGCGCGCTCTATACGAGCCTTGCATGAGTTGCGCTAAAGAGGCACACCAAACTATCGCAGTGACTGCACGCGCGCAGCTCGCAAACAGCTCGCAATCGGCTCGCGTGCTGCGCATTCGCGGCACATTCGCCAGATGTGGACGCACCCTAAGAGACTCGCTTTTTATACGAGTTTAATATGTAATGGTGAGTTGGAAGCTAGTCTTTTATACGAGTTTAGTGCGTCAACTCTCTTTCAATGGCTCATAGCCCTTTCATACTACATAGCAGATTTTCCGCTCGGCAACGGTTGCTTCGTAGATAGCAACCACAAAACAATTGACGACTGAAAAAGACGCGATAGGATTTTTTCTAGAATGCGTCCCGCTCAAAAACCGAGCGAATACACAAGATAAAATCCACTAGTAAAAGCACTATTATACCGTGTGTATTTCGGTGTCAAAATGTATTTATATGCAACAAAGAATTAATGAATCACTACGTTCTCGTCAAATTCGTCTTTCAATTGTTTTATTTGTACACTTTGAACACCACGAAGTTAGGTACTAGTAACCAACTTCAGAGTAGAAAACTTATTTGAGTATCTACGCTCTTCGAACAAAAATACCGGCCCAAAAGTCAGGCATTTGGTAGCCCTTATTAAGCCCAAATCCCCAGTGACGCGAACAATGCGTGACCACTCATTATTCTATTAATTATTAACAATAGAATACAAGCCTCATTGTCGTGTTAAAAACATAATAATTCTATTTTTGTGTGTCATGCGAGCTTTTGTGGCGTATGAATGAGCCATTCTTACTTATACGTATTTTTATATACGATATGTTGAAATGACAGTCTACGTGTTAGCTTATGTAACCTACATTACAAATCACGAAGGAAAAAGTCGTGATGAAAAGTGTGTATAGAACCCTAGTGGGTAAAGAACCAACCTCTCAAGTATGAGGGTGCGGGTTCCATTCCAGGTCAGGCATGTACCTACCAATGCAACTTTTCTAAGGTTGTATGTACTTTCTTAGTAATCTTAGACACCAATGGCTGATAAAAAAGGTGAAGGAAAACATCTTGAGGAAACCTGGACTATAAAGTCTGAAATCACCAACCCGCATTGAGCAAGCGTGGTGATTAATGCTCAATCCTTCTCCGTGTGAGAGGAGGCCTGTGCGAAGCAGTGAGACGATAAAAAGGCTGTAACAGTAACAGTTTATTCCTATTTCTAGCAAAATGTACTGAATAGATTCAGATGAAACTTGGCTGTGGGTGGTGTAGGCTACTTTTCACGCGCGAGAGTTGCTCCTTCGGGAAGTGGGTAAAACCAGAGAATGAAGCTCTTATACCTACATAGATGAGTTTATATTATCACGGTATGTAGCCGAAACAGTTTCCGCAATATTCAATGCTGTCCGAAACTAAATTCCAAGGACAAGAACGCAAATACATATGACAAAGGTGACCTAGGTATACCTAGATTCATAAATATGTATATAGGTCACAGCATCTTTTGTACCCAGAATTCCCTCTGTGCAAAATTCTCAGTATGAAATCTCATATGCACATCAAAAACGGATTTTCACGCGAAATAATTTTGCTAATTTATGCCGAAACTCGTGCTGTATTTTCAAGGAAATTTATCTCGCCTTGTGCGGTTTTTGTTATAGCTTAAATACGGCATCGCGCGCCGCAGCGGTAGGCGGTGGAATGGGTCTCATAATTATGTTACATTGGCCTTTAAAACCGCTTATCCGCGCGTTCGAGCGGTTTGCTTTTCTTTTTCTCCACTGCACCGCAGATCCAACGTCATGAATACTCGTCATATTTGGAACAACACTTACAGCGTTTATACTCACTAGGGGGATTTTTCGCAGCTTTTTTCGTACGACAAAGGCGGTTTGTATATCCGAGAGATATCAAACAGTCAACTACTATCGGTACAAAGAAGAGCTTGGATGAGCATGACAATGTTTTCCACGTAATACACTATAGCTTTGCTCCGCTTGATAAAAATCCGCAAGTGTGAAAGCGCTCTTTGTGTAAAGAGGACGTTCTCAATTGGGAAGTGTGTATTTTTATAGGATTTCTTGGTCTCAAGATTTTTTTTTTATTCGAACAATATTTTTCTATCATGATTTGTGAACAATCGAATCCTTCTCCGTGTGAGAGGATGGCTGTGCCCAGCAGTGGGACAATAAAAAAAAGGCTGTAACATTTGTGAACAACATTTGTCTGGACAAACAACGTTTTATTTGGCATTCTAAGCTAGTTATTACACGAAAATATGTTGCTGCTTAAAAACAGTGTTTATGACGACTTGGCTTCAAGTTAATTATTCAGAACGCGAGCTTGTAAACAGCTGTGAAGGTTGACGACGAGTGATAAATTAAATTTTACATCTACTTAGCAATTTCATTCTCTTCAAACATGACTGCATTGTAGGTACTCTTTTTACGAGTGTCGGTTAAAATGGGTTGGTGTTGCAAAAATATTGATCTTTGTTTCTACTAGGATAGTTTTTACGGTTCCGTACCTAAAGGGTAAAACGGGACACTATTGTTTTCGATCCTCTGTCCGTCCGTCCGTCCGTTTGTCACCAGGCTGTATCTCATGAGCCGTGATAGTTAGAGAGGTGATGTGTTTTTTTGACACTATAACAACAAATACTGAAAATTAGAATTATATAAATATTTTGGGGGGCTCCCATACAACAACGTGATTTTTTTACTAATTTTTGCTCGATTTCGATAAATATATATATAGAATATTAGTTTGGATGGTACGGAACCCTTCATTATTGCGCGAGTCCAACTCGCACTTGGCCGGCGTTTTATCTTGGCTGTAAATGTCTATGTAAATAAACAACATTTTTATATTCTATTTTATAATGGTTTATAAGCGATTTTTTCTAGAGTGAATGTTACTTGTAAATGACGGCAAATTCAAGAGTATGGAAGAAAGAACAAACACAGAATCGGGATAAGGGCACGATGATGATGATGATTAGGTACAAAGGCAATGAGTTTGTTTGCTTGAACGCGCTAATCTCAGGAAGTACGGTCCTATTTGAAGAATTACATACATAGCCCAATATATATAATGATAGATTGATCAAGAAAGGCTTGTATTTATCCATTTGCATGCAGTAATTACCACTAGACGTTGGCACAAAACTCAATCACTAGATAAACCAGCAAAGAACTCGAGAAAAAACCTAATAAATCTCCAATACTACAGTATAGAATTACGTAGAAAAAAGCGCATTGCGTTTCGAATTCCCAGTAATAATGTTTGTCGTTTTCTGTCCTCCGGTGAGGTAGAAAATGCAGTACATTTCCAACGCAGATAGGTAAATAGATGAAGTTAGATAAATTGACTGTACCTACACTAGTTATTAGGTAGGTAAATGACCACGTAGTGCAGTTTTCAAGATTATTTATTTACGAAAATATTATAAACGATATATTTATAATAAAATAAAAATTTCTTATAAAAAGTGTAGGTATAAAATTCTTCCCTATCATTGTCGACTAGAAGCTTGCACAAGAGGCTGGCGTGACGTAAGCATTGCCATCCATCATGGTAATGATTATCCTTTGTCAAAGGTAATAAATAGCTAGCCTTTGAGTCATGTTCAAATCTTTACTGTCTACCTGTCTGTCCGGCTTTTACCCGAAAAATACCGAACCGATTTCAATGATAGGTACACGAGATCTTTAGCGTAAATCCTGTGAAAAACAAAGGCTTGTTTTTACCCGACTGCGGGTAGTGATTTTTGAGCCATGGGGAAGCAGTAAACTAGTAAATACATTCAGATAAGTATTCCCTACCTGATAGATTAAATCAGTAGGTATTTAGGTACTGCTTATCCAATAGCTTTTGATCACAGCAAAAAGTTCTATCTAATAAAAGGAAAAAATACTGGGATATTATTTCAGGATTTAGACACGTCATAAAAATTGATAAAGTCACAGATCGATTGGTGTATGGTACAAGTCATAAGATTATTTAATAATCCTTACTGATATCAAGTCCGTGAATGGCTTTCATGCTGAAATTACTGTATGGACTTTGATGAAACTTGACAGTAACATAGTTTATTTTCGCCAGCGTTTGTATCCGTGTTCGTGGAAACTTCTTCGCACGCCCGAATAAATATAGCCTACAGTCTCGATTAGGTAACGGGCTATCTAATATAGAATCATTTTTTGAAGTCGGTTCTAAAGTTCCTGAAATCAGACCGTTCATGCAAACACACAAACTCTTTTGGTTTATAGTATACAGCTGACTAGCTGCTTTCCCGTGGTTCCGTGGGAACTACTGCCCGTACCGAGATAAAATATAGT
Organism: Helicoverpa zea; assembly: GCF_022581195.2. Taxonomy (NCBI): domain Eukaryota; kingdom Metazoa; phylum Arthropoda; class Insecta; order Lepidoptera; family Noctuidae; genus Helicoverpa; species Helicoverpa zea. Next base: position 3,281,238 of record NC_061479.1, read on the forward strand.
ATACCTATGTTACTCGGAAAGAGTGTAGCTTGCCAATATTGATAGAATTTTTAAAATCGGTTTAGTAGTTTCGGAGATTTAGCGTACAAACAAACAAAAATATGTTCCTCTTTTTTGTATAAGACGTGTAGACAAGTAATAATAACTCATTTATTAAAGTAGGTATTGAAACTTTCCTCTCTTTTCGTATAACTTAACCCCTAGCTCATGGGTATTATCGTTCTCAGAAATAACGGTAGGCCGATAGCTTATACCGCAGTAAGGCTTTTTTATCCCACAATATTTAAGTTAAAAGCCGATGTAATCTTACCTGTATCAAATGAATTGGAGGGTAGGAAATTCTTACTTACAAATACTTATGTTAATAAAAGTTAATTTGAATGTTTGTTTCGCTGTAACGGTAATGCCATTGCAATGTAAAGTAATGGTTGTATGGATGCTACGTAATAGGTACACGTTTTAAGCTTCCTGCATACGGGTAAATTTATCCGATTGCAGGAAGTAGTTTACTTGAGATGCGGGTGATTCCTCTAGTCTTTTCAAACCTCGAAAATATCACTTTTTTTATTAAATTATAAAATAAAATACCTGTCTGTTTGTTCGTTTTGGTTAATGGTAATAACCTGGAATTTTCAACAAATTAAGACAGTCGTCGTAAACGAAACCATGGCAAATGGATAGTTTAGAAATAATAAATTGAGCGAACTAAACGGATTGCTTACTTTTTAAAGAACCCTTTTTCTATAGGACTAAAGGTTGGATCGAAGGTTTATTCAATAGTACTGCTACCCGCAGTTTTATTCACGTTCCGAGAAAACTACTTCGGCGCACCCGAATAAATCCTTTTTCAGACTAAACTAACTGTCTACCAATCATCATCTTCTATATATATAAAAGAAAGTTACACCTTTTATAACTAAAGAGTGGAAGAACCGTTTAGGGTCAATCCCCACTGAAAGAGCAGCGGCCGGCAGCGGCCGGCAGCGGCCGTAAATGCAAGTGATTGAGCGCGAGCGCAGCGGGCCGCGCGGCGCCGCACTCTTACATTGTCCGTGCTCTTACGGCCGCTGCCGGCCGCTGCTCTTTCAGTGGGAATTGACCCTTAAGCTGAAAATTAGAGGGGATATAGCTTAGACCCGGCAAAAGGACATAAGATAGTTTTTGTCACCATTCGGCTACGCGAAACAGTCATATCGGGACGCGGGTGAAACCGCGGGCGGAAGCTACTTCTATATAAATGTAAATGCAATTCTAGCATGAAAGAGCTACAGACAAACAGACAGACAGAGATACTTTCTCGTTTATAACATTAGTAAGGCAGTAGTATCTTTTGTATTCCACTATCTTTTAGTAAGTTTGACCTTTAAGATTCATAGTACAAGTGTTTATCGATCGGATCGCTTGACCTTCTTCTTCCGGGGTCAATTCTTGGATTGAAAACTTATTTTCCTTTTGATTGAAAAAGGTCCGTAAAGTTTTCAAAGTTGGGGGATGGGATAAGTGTCTTGTAAATGGTAGGTCTCACTTATTTGTAATTTTCACCCCTGGTTTCACCTGCATCCTAAGAATTCCTTCTAGCTCATGAATAGCCTGTATTTTACTCTGATCTATACGTGTTACTGCCTAATTCTATCAGAATATATTTTTTTAGTAGTTGCGTGAAAGAAGAACAAACATCCATAGATACAAACTTTCGCGTTTATAATATTAATGTGGAATATCAAAATCGTAAGTGCAAAAATAAACTTAAAAATAAGTGCATTAAGGTCGACTCTTATTAAATGCACCCACTTACAATTTAATGTGCTATACTCGCTCAGAGTACATTAAGACAATATTTTATACGTGTAAGGTGAAAATGTTTTTGTTAATGTTTTACCACTTCACTAACATAAGGTAACAGCTGGGGTTGTAGTTATAACATCCGTCTAGCCTTTTCCCATCTACGTTGGTGTCGGCTTCCAATCTGGTACCTAGCAGTATCCGGTTAGGCTGGAAGCCGATCCCAGTATAGTTGGGAAAAGGCTCGGGAAATAATGTGCCCTTCAGAGGAGGGACAATTAATATAAAAGAAAATGGAAAATCAGTCCAGGCGTCTTTGCTTAATCAGTGAACATACCTACAAAAAACATAAAATATTCCGATGAATTGAGAACCTTATCCTTTTTTGTAAGTCGGTTAAAACGCTGATAATGACGACATTTACAAGAGAGAAGCAGAAAAAAATGACTAGTTATTTAAATAAATTACACAGCTCTCACAAATCCGTCTTGTCTTTTTAACAAGCATGCAGCTGGGACAGTTAATTACCAACCTCGCAAGATACTTAAAACTTTTCCTTTGTCAAAGAGAATAAGTAGATCCTACTTATAATTTGCTAAGGAAATTTGAACTTTATGTCATCGTGTCAAGGTTGGAATTCGGCTGGTTTTTAGGTTAGTATGTTTAGGAGAATATATTTGGGAAGGACAGTTTTATTTTCGTGAAGTTTTTCGTAAACACAGAATACGGGATTATAAGAATGTTTGTTCGTTTTGGTTAAGCGTCTTAGTCAATGATTTAATCATGCTTTTGCTTTTCACTTAGATAAGGTATAAGCTGGAATTGAAATAATATTATCTGCCTAGCCTATTCTCTAGTAGACGTTGGTGTCGACTGAGAGTGTAAAATAATGCTGCTGCAATATGGAACGACTGCCTATCTGGTACTCTCAACCCAGCAACCTAGACAACCTGATACCTCTTGATAAGTAGGAATGGTTGTCTGACTTTCTGGCATCTTAAAACCTAATGTATAACGACTGCCAAAGATGTACAAATAATAGCCGAATCCACGAGTAATACCTACTAATATTATAAATGCGAAAGTAACTCTGTCTGTCTGTCTGTTACGCTTTCACGTCTAAACCACTGAACTGATTTTATTAAATTTGGTACAGAGATAGAGTTGACCTTGAGAAAGAACATAGGATAGTTTTATCCCGGACTTTTTAAGAATTCGCTTGGAAACGCGATATAACCGAACTCTATGCGGGCAAACCCGCGGGCGGAAGCTAGTTAGCCTTATAAATCACAGAAAAGTAGGAAATAGAGCCACTTATCTTACTAAAAAATACCTGCTTCATTTTACAAATAAAATACCTCACCAATGTTTTCGCTTCAATTCAAAAGCGTGTCCAATATTTTATCGAAATCGCTGATATATATTTTATCGTTGATTCACCGGTCCACGTGAAATGGGTGTCGGCAGTCATTTGTCAATCAATTTATATGAAGTAAGTATTTGTCATGTGTAAGGCTAGCCGCACACACTCAATAATATTGTCAATAAAGTACGTATTGTCAATAATATTGTGTGTGTGCGGCCTGTATTGCGGTATTGTTCAATAATATTGTAGATTATCCAGAAATTCAGTTTTTTTCACGTCAATATCGGGGGGAGGCAGGGGTATTGTCAATCATATTGACGTGTGCGGGCGCGCGGCAATATTTTAGTTGAGGAAAAGATTTCAAGGCAGGTGGACGTTCGTGTTATTTGTTCAAAATGGAAGACGAAAACAGTATCCAAAGCGAAAATAGTATTGATACTGTTGATGATAGTACCCTTACGGAAAAACTTAGTTCATTTATTAAATTAAAGTGATTTAACTCAGCTTTTTTCTCATCCAGTCCTTAATCCATCGTTTCTTTCTTGATTGCCTTTTTTTAGTTAGTAAAATTAATGCAATACTCAATGCAACGACTTTTTTCTTTCTTTCCATTAAGGCGCGTACGCACGTACGAACACGAACATAGCGAACACAAACACCAGACCCGAACATTTGGTTCGTACGTATGGACGGCATATTCGAACACGAACGCAAACATAGTTCGAGTCGAGTTCGCGAACAACAGTCGTGAACTCTATCTTAGTAGCCATGACGGCGCCGTTGTAGGTAGTCGATTGTGAAGTAGCGGAGAATTTTTTGATGTTCGCAGTTTTGTTGCGTAACATTTATTAAAGCTCTTCGAACACCGTCCATACAGAACACACTACAAGGATCGCCGCGAACATGTTTGACGAACAGAGTGTTCGATGTTCGATAGTGGTACGCACGTGCGAACCAAGTTGTTGCATATCATGTAACGCAACAAATTTGTTCGTTCGTGCGTACGCGGCTTTATGTTCAACGTGCGCACATGAATCTAGCTGCGGAGCGACTGAGTCAGATTGTACCATGAAAAATTGACAATAATATTGTGTAGTGTGCGGGGATCATTTTATTGATGAAGATTTTGACAATCTTGCATTGACAATATTATTGAGTGTGTGCGGCTAGCCCAATATTGTACTCAAAAAATTGGGGTTAAATTGGGAATTTTAATTGAGTTGGTGTTTCCCGTGTTTTGAGGTATCTACTTACCGCAGCAAAAAGTAATAAGGGAAGATTCTACCATTTCTTCTTTCTAGAAATAACACATAGGAAGTGGTGTAGGGTGGGCGTTTTGGGGGCTGTTTTTTATCAACATGACCTTAAAAAAGTGCTGATTTTCAGCCTATTTTAAATTTTAATTTAATCTTTTCCTAGGCTATAGATTATCTTTATACCAATTTAAACCGGTTCACCAGTTTTGGTGTGGAAGAAACACATACACAGGTACTTTTCCATCTATATTACGTACTATTAAAGATTAAAATTGCTGTTTTACATTTATATACAAAACATGCTTTCATAATTAACACATATGTAGGAAATCGGCCTAACAGCTGAATCTATATGTATAATGTATGTACCTACATATATTGGCTATGCCAGTACGCCTAGGCATAAAGGTACACTCAGTCTAAAAGCTTTGACTGCGTCTAACTCTATTGAATTTCTGACTGCCTAGTATAGTATATTGATGTTCCAGATTCTCTTTGATAGCAGCATTATTTAGTACTACCTATGTTTGTGCCAGCTGACCTGGTACATGTGTGTCAAACGATTGGCCTTTGAATAAAGTCCTCGTTGGTCCAGTATTCGCATAGCGCGGCTGCTGTGTACGAGGTCTCGGGCTCGAGTTTCAGGACGTTCTCAAATCGCTTTGTAGGTTTTAGAAACTGTCACAAAGTAGTCCGTAGTCTAGAAGTTGGTGATTGATACACCCGTGCATCGTTAATGTCGGTCCTGCGCCTGATCTCTCTCCGGCGGTCGTTTCAGATTGTCGAGCTATGTAAGTGAAGGAATAGTGAGTGCACCTGTGTCTGCGCAAATGCTTGTACAATATGGCTTAGGCTAGGACGCATTTATTTATCATTGGTTGTATTAGTAAAAGTCTTACTACTAGGTATGAGGTTTCCCAGGTAACTGGTTTAAGGAAATCAGATAGACAGTCGCTTCATGTAAACACTATACATACTATACACACTATGCACTATATATATGTATTATACTGGAAACCGACCCCAACATAACTGGGAAAAGGCTATGTAGATGATGTTATTCTGTAGATACAACTTGGTAGAAACTTACCGCACCTATCAAAATCTTAAGACTTTCTATCGAGGTCACCTTGAGTTTGTCGGGTGACAAACAAGTCTAATTTATTTCTGCACTCGTCCTTGCCCGATATTTTGAGCAATATAATATTTTACTGCAAAATGTTCCTACTTTTCTTTTTGTCATTCAAATAAAATTGCTTTGTTTTTCCGCGAAATTTTGTATTTCTTAGAAGAAGGCGAAATTATTTCTGAGGTTTTGAGCATGCACGTGGGTAAATAGATATAGAAAGGGGACAGCCAAAGTAACGATGGATGGATTGTGTGAAAGTTGACATACAGCCAATTTCTTCATCAAAAGTAAAATCCAAAGTAAAAATCAAAGTAATGTCTAAAGTAAAAGTAACGGTCAAATTCGCTTTTTCTATTAGTTTTGCTGTCACTTTAGCCTTGAAAAAACGAATTTGACCGTTGACAACCCTATACCCCTTGGTTAGACTGGTGTCAGACTTACTGGCTTCTGACTACCCGTAACGACTGCCAAGGATGTTCAATGACAGCCGGGACCTACAGTTTAACGTGCCATCCGAAACACAGCCAATGGTGTCTAAGATATACTTAGAAAGTACATATAAACTTAGAAAAGTTGCATTGGTACTTGCCTGACCTGGGATCGAACCCGTGCCCTCATACTTGAGAGGTCGGTCCTTTACCCACTAGGCCACCACGAAAATAAATTGGAACATTGGAAGGTTATACAAAGGCTACTTTTTATCCAGGTTTGAACAGAAATTCGAGATGTTGGTAAAACCGCTGGCAGGAGCTAGTTTTATTATACAATACCGGGATACCCTTCACACACGATTGGTTAGTCCTAAGGCTATGCTCGTATCTTATGATTCGGAATTTTAGATACCAACAAAACTGCAATCATACCCCATAAAGGGATTCGTGGCCAAGGCTTAAGGTTCGTAATTTATTACCGTGCGAAGCCAGGGCGGGTCACAATATATACTTTGTATCTTATATATTTGTCAGTTTCCCTTTTGATGTGACATCTGTCGGCCTTGCGTAATGATATCATTCTTTTAGCCTGAGTACTCATTAAGTAAGCTCTAATGAGCCATATTAGCCCTATTTAGACGGCGTAATTATGTTCAAACAGGAGAAAAATCTTCTTAGCAGAAATAATTAGTAAATAAGTCCAGTAAGTTCATGTAGCTCGAGTATTCTGAAAATAAATTCGAAAGTATTATAGCAAAGTAATTTTGTCTTATATTTAGATGCGAAAGCAGCTCTGTCAACCTGGCTTTCATCCCAAAATTAGTACACAGATGGCGTAGACTCGAATACATAGATCACCTTTTTCTACGTTTGCAGAAAGAAGTTCCTTTGGAACTTGTGTGGAAACATGGGTAGGTAATAGATAGAACGGCTAGTCAGTATATAAATCAGACAGATTCACAGCAGAAGTAATCAATAGATGAAATATAATATTCTGGCTAAAAAGATCATCTCCACCTTTCCTTGCACAGATTGCAGCAGATGCAGTATAACAATCGTAAATCAAAAACACATACTTCACAAAATTTATTAGTTGACAACCCCTCTTAGACTTAGAGTACCCGCAAACTACACATAAACAGTCGGCCGACAGTATTGACTCGATGGTTATCAAAAACTTTTGTTAAAGAAAACCTTAATTCCAATCCCAAATTTTTCAGAAAGTTCCAAAAGTCCATAGTTTTCAGTTGGTCTCACAGCGGCTAAATACCTGATCTCTGTTATGTGCGAACTACCATTCATCTTCATACTGATTTCCGAGCCCAAACTATCAGCCGACTAAAAGTTAGCCGTGTGTGAGTCTTCTTACCTGAAGAGACAAATTCTGTTACTTGGCGCTAAGCCAGGGAATCTCATGAAAGATTAATAGGAAAACACCTTTACAAGCACCGAAATTAGTCAAGATTTATTTACTAAGCTGCTTTGTCTTATCCGTTGTATCCAAAGTTTGGTCGTGTTTATTTTCGTTAAGCAAATAATATAAGGAACTTTTATAAAGAGGTACGGTGATAATAACCCAACAATATCTTTTTTGGATTTTCTCTGCCAGGGGAAAAGTGGAGGGAATAATGCTAATACTAAAGTATTTGTCTTTTGAGACGGGAAATCATCAGATGACACCTCCAGCTGTGTCAGACTCTTACTGACTAAAACCCATCATGTTCCTTCTGGAGCTCTTTATGTACCAGGGCCACCGTAACTCTTTCCGTCTTGCAGAAGTTCATTGCCCTACAGTAGAAATTTCTAGACTGAAGACAAATGAAGATAGAATCTCCCAGACATATATCGACGTTTAATGCATAAAGCTTGTGGCACATTATAGCAGCACCGCAACAGCACGGCTCCACACCAGCATTTAAGTTGTCATTCAATTGAGAGCATTAAATCGTGTATATTATAATATATTTCGTAATGTCAATATGAAAAAGCCAACGGCGAGCAGTCAGCGTGCTTGCCGCTTCCACACAACTCGACTCGCCGCCCGCGTGCTGACCTCATGCGTACAGCGCGCCAACGGCGTGCTAATTGCGCGCCGACTCCGAGCCGGCAGCGAAACAACGTCATTACGTCGTGTTTAATCATAACATCAATCATAATCGTCTTAAAATAATATTGAGTTTGCTGTGACAGCAAGCTTACACCTCGCGACCGGCGCGCGGCGAGCGGACAGCGCGTGGTTGGCGCGCTGACAGCTCGCCGTAGTCTTAATTCGAGGCGACGCCGTGCTGCAGCCGTGCTGTTGCGGTGCTGCTATAATGTGCCACAAGCTTAACACTTGAGATCTTTGTCTGGAGAATATTGGGTACCTACTCGTACATTGTCAATGAACATCTAAGTATTGCTGGCAGAATGCCAAAACAGTAGGATTTAATAAAGAGGGTTCCCCGATGTATAAATCACTTGAAACAGCGGCATGATGAGTTCATTTACCAAAAATTTATAAAATTAGACACAATTTTTGACCTCTTAAAAATTTGACTGACATGCCCATGTCTGCCCGTAACCATAGATGCTGAAAAGGATCCAAAACGTCGGGATTAAATAATATTAATACAACCGCGATATAATCCGTAAAAGTAATTTTATTTAAATAACATTCTCATATCGAACATTTTGTAAATGACCTTGACCTTGAGCCATTTATGGCCATCCCTAATATTAATCTATCTGTTGATTTGCTTACGGGAATGCCCGTTAATCCACATTTGAAGGAGATCCTGCATAACATTGTCGGATGTCATTCCCACAGTTCAGAACTGTTCTTTATGATGTACTTAGTAACTTTGATCAATAGGAAGTTCGAGAACTAACTTATTACTTACATAGTCTGATTCTTAGCATCTCATAAAAAGGACTTTTGATCTAGGTTAAGGCAAAGCAATAGTAAGGTTATCATCGGAAATAGGTCACCATCTTGTCATGACGAGTTCCTCCATGTTTCGGAAGGCACGCTAAATTGGTGGGCTTCGGCTGTCATTTGAACATCCTTGGCAGTCGTTACGGGTAGTCAGAAACTAGAACGGTGGTTACAACATGTGAAAGACTGTTGCTCAGTTGTATCCAGTTAGACTGGAAGCCGACCTCAACATAGTTGGGAAAAGGCTAGGCAGATAATAATCTATTCAATGAAGTTCCAAAGAAAAGGACTATTTGTAATGTAAAATTATCAAGTCCTTGATTAATTTAACACCTTTTGTAAAATGATACCTACTTAGAAAACGGTTGTTAATAGAAAGGATAACAGTTAGAAATTATTTATTTTAGGTCTAGACATTCTATTATGGATATCTAAAAGATAACTCAAAATAATGAAAGAATAACTTAAAAGCGCTACTTCTATCACAACATTTATCTCCTAAAATTGGTTGTAGTTAATGAAATAATAATATTGCTTTTATTTTGCCGTTTCCTGGCACTTAACTATAGTTATCTGAAAAGTAAAATAGCTTGATTACCACTGTGACGCACACAAATGTATCTTCTGGTGTACTCGCTCTAGCAAACAGTAAGACATTGCGTGCGAACATTTCTAAAATGGTCGCGAAATTGCAACCTTTGTGCACCGAACACCATGCTAGCTGTGAAGTCGCTGCAATGCGCATATATTTTGTTTGGAAACATGAAGGGATAAAACAGTGAAACATAATATAAATGTGTATGGAATTTATTATCTGACTTTCAGAACACCATGTTTCTTACATTCTTAACAAAAGACACATTTCTTCTATCTTTAGACTATAGCAGTCATAGACCTAAATGAGATATTACATTGTAACTTCTTTTCAACAAAACAAAATGGTGAAAAGTCACCAAAGACCTCTAGACCAGAATCATCACCCAGGGCCTTTATTTGGTGGGAAATCGTCAAATGACCCCTCCCGCTGTAGGTGCAGCGTGACGGAGTGTCAGATTCTTACTGACTAAAACCCACCATGTTCCTTGTTAATCCTTCATCTACCAGGGCCACAATAACTCACCTACCTAAATACGGGTTTACAATCCTTTACAAAACAATAATGACGGTTATAAAAACGAATGACTCGTGAAATATATTCAGCACTCCCATTAATTTGATAGTCCATTACAATACATGTTAATTTAATTTCAGGGTAGTGATGTTCGTCATGGCTGAAAGGGGTTGTTCTACGAATTAATTATGACAGGGTTGTTTTGCATGCAATGCGAAGGAATCAAGATCATGTTGTGAAGAAGGTTTTGGGCATGAACTTAGATGGATGTAGTGGAAGAGGACGACCAAAGAAATGATGGATGGATTGTGTGAAAGTCGATATATTTGCAAAAAAGTAATGTTAGAATCATCGGCACGAATCTTGAGCGCTGACCTTCACCTGCGCAGAAGTGATTTATTAGCAAAGAACCAATCCCGAGTGACGGCTATGACGCGATGCGCTGCGGGCCAATCACCGCTTTAGCCCACCCCCGCGCCTCACTTCATACCACAAAAGGGACCCAATAAATTATTTCTGCGCAGGTGAAGGTCAGCGCTCAAGATTCGAAGATGATAGATAGAATAGTATGGAAAAAGAAAACATGCTACGCTGACACCATTCTTCCTAGCCATATTGACTTTCATACAGTCTATCCATCATTTATTTGGTAATTTCCTTCTTCTATATAAATCCACGTTCATGTCCTTATGTTCCTTATCACATGATCCATCCCCCACTTCCCCATTTGCCAAATTCTATCGTAACCTTTTCAGCTGTTAACGATAAAAAGCATCACAAACAAACAAACTCAATATCGCATTTATAATATAACTAACGATACCCAGCTTTATCAAACTCAAAGCTATCATTAAAAGTGAAATACCAGTTATTTTCCATCACAAAAGCAAAAGGGGTTTTAAGTAACACTCATATTAACTTAATGGCAGAGATCGTAAACAATTTAATGCAATAATTAAAGACATTGTCAGCGCGTTTTGTCATTAACCTAATGGGAATTTACTGCTCAGTCGAATGGGAATATTTAGTGCGTATGAGTAGTATGGGAAATTTTCCAATTCATGTGATTTTGATATGTGGTCAGAATTGGGTCGAGACACTTTAATATGAGTAGTTTGTAAACAGAGTAGCTTGCTAGAAGAGAGTAGCTTATATTTTGATAATTTAAAGATTGGAAAACATGGTTCATTATTAACCTTGTTTTACTGTCCCACTGCAAGGCACAGGTCTCTTCTCGTCTACAGAAGGAATGAACGGTAGTTACTGATGGACTTATTCAGACTAGAAAATTATACACTTTTTATTGATATAATTTCTTAGAAGATAGAGGAACGGAATAGTATACAAGGTGTTGATTTGCATTTGTGCCATAGTTCAGGAGGAGGACATACAATACGTAAATAATCGATTAGAATTACAGTAGATGGGAAATAACTAATATGCACTGCTTTTTTTGTCATTGTAATGTCGTGGTATTTCCGAAGTAATCCAATTTTATGAATGAAATTTATGAGTGATCGTTGCGTATGCTTTGTGTTTGCGTTTGTGTGAGGGTGCAGCACGGTTTTAACGCCAGTGACATACGCGCCAAGTTTAAATAAGGCTAGATGACATTTACGGAATTCCGAAAAAAAAATAAAGAAAAAAAATTACGTACCAATTTTTTTATTGATTTGGGTCGAGAATCATTAGCATAATTACCTCCTTGAATATGGCACGGATGCAAATCAACAGCTTGTATTCTAAAAAACAAAGTTAACGTAGTTTATGATAATTTGAGATTTGAAATTACCCCAGTAACATTTCTCGCGAATGCGTTTTCTGAACATAGCAATTTTGTATAAAAATAGATAAAATTAAGGTCAATATGATCGTAGAATTTCAATAACATGCACAAGTGTATTGGAAACCGCTTTCTGTGTTTATTTACATAAAGCATTATTATGTGTTGTACTGTATATAACTCTAACTATTTTAACAGAGTTTGTGAGTACAGTGTGGGGTAATTTTTAACCCCCGACGCAAAAACGACGGGGTGTTATAAGTTTGACGTGTCTGTGTGTGTGTGTGTGTGTGTGTATGTGTATGTGGCATCGTAGCTCCCAAACGGATGATCCGATTGTAATGCGGTTTTTTTGTTTGAAAGGAATGTCATTCGGGAGTGTTCTTAGCTATGTTTGGTGGAAATCGGTTCAGGTCTTCAAGGTCATCAGCTCGTTTGTTAGGTGTGATAGGAATGTTACACGCTCAGTTTACTTGCAAGCATATGTGGGATCTGAAATTTGAAATACTAATGTCTTCTGGAACCACTGAGCTGGTCTGCTGTTAGGACACGAAGATAGGAGACGTAACTCTGAACTGCCTTTTAGTAAACCCATCGAGTTTGGGCTCGTTGAATTTGTCTTGACTGGTTCTCTTCATGTTTCTAATTGACGAGAACCTGATGCTGGAAATGGGATGTGGCGGATGAAACCCTGGAATGGTATATAACCCTGGATCACCAAAGATTAATCTTTATTGTTTCTCAATCTGTGCAATTCTCCCAGAGCCAGTTTGTCATGAGGATTGTTAAACAGCTTCCTTTGGCCGAGATCGCATATAGCTACCCCATCTTAAAATAAAATAAATTAAATGAAGGAAAAATTAAGTAACTCCTTCAAAAAGCATGAAATAAAATTAAATTATAAATTTAAAAAAACCCCCGACCCAAAAAAAGTACGCAATTATTATGACAAAAGGTTAAAAACGCTAAACCCTATAAAAAGCAAAAAATAACTTTTAACACTACGTAAGTACCAACTAAAGCATGTCAGACTAAACTAAATTTTGACGTGTCGGGGGACCGCTTTTTACCTTCAAAAATACTTACATAAATCAAATGATAGGTACCTACCTAATTACAACATTCGTATATAAAAAAAACAATAATGTATATAGTAATCTTAATTAGATAATTAGAGCGGTCCCCCGACACGACAAAATTTAGTTTAGTCTGACATGCTTTAGTTGGTACTTACGTAGTGTTAAAAGTAATTTTTTGCTTTTTATAGGGTTTAGCGTTTTTAACCTTTTGTCATAATAATTGCGTACTTTTTTTGGGTCGGGGGTTTTTTTAAGTTTATAATTTTAGCTTCGAGATCATCATCATCATCTCAGCCATAGGACGTCCACTGCTGAACATAAGCCTCCCCCTCAGATCTCCACAGATACCTGTTGGAGGCGACCTGCATCCAGCGTCTTACGGCGACCTTTATAAGGTCGTCTGTCCATATCGGTATCGCTTCGGAGATGCTTCTGCCTATCTCCAAACAAGGCATTTAATGTATGATTATATCATGAAATAAAACTATCTTTATAACAAGCATAAAGAAATACGAACCCGTCGCTGTCGACTGGGAGCGTACCCAAGAGGCTGGCAGCATTACCTCGTTGAATGGTCATGCTGATCCTTTTTCCGAGGTAATAGCCAGCCTTTTGGTCACGAGAAGCGTTAACCACCCGCTTACATAGTTCTTTAAATAGTGAGTGCACCTGTGTCTGCGCAAATGCTTGTGCACTATAATATGTCCTGCGTAGTTGGCTAATCTTCTTACATGAGAACAGCCGCCGTAGCCGATAATCGGCTAGCAGGACATCATCATCATCATTTCTTTAAGTAGAATGTGGGCATTCGGACCACTACATCAGTCTAACTATATTAATCATGTCTAAACTTTTACTACACTGAAACAATACATTTTTCAGTACCTACTGCCAATTACATAGTTAATTAAGTCCAGTGTATGCTCAATAAATAATTCATTTTGTTCATGCACTTTACAGGTCGAAGCCACATCGAAATTAGTTTACCATTCAAACCGCACGCTTTTGCTACAAGCTGGTTGTTTGAAAGTGAATTCTAAATCGAGGTGGTAAAGGTTATTTTGGGACAACGTGGCTGGTGAGGTGACTTTTGGTAGTGAAGTGTGTAAGATATGCTAAGGTGACTATAAATTTAATTTTAAAAGGATTATGTAAGGATCTGTGTATAAGGCACTGAAAAAGAGGGACGAGAAAAGAGTGCATGTAGCAGAAATGAGAATGCTGAGATGGATGTGTGGTGTTACAGGAAGGATAAAGTGAGGAATGAGTACATTAGAGGAAGTCTGAAAGTAGCGCCAGTTACAGAAAATATAAGAGGTAAGAGGTTGTCACACATGTAACAAAGTGTGTACTAAGTATAAACGTAGAAGAATGAAGAGGGAGAGGAAAACTTAAGAAGGGATGGATCGCCTGGTAAATCACATGAATGATGATGTCCTCCTCCTAGCCGATTATCGGCTACGGCGGCTGTTCTCATGTAAGGAGATTAGCCAACTACGCAGGACATATTATAGTGCACGAGCATTTGCGCAGACACAGGTGCACTCACTATTCCTTAACTCTCATAGCCCGATGGGACGGTAATCCGACACGACCGGAGAGAGATCAGGCGCAGGACCGACATTCACGTGCTCTCCGATGCACGGGTGTATCAATCACCAGCTTCCAGGCTCCGGGCTGCTTTGTGAAAGTCTTCTAAAACCCACAAAGCGATTTCGGCCCGACTCGGGAATCGAACCCGAGACCTCGTGCTCAGCAGCCGCACTAGCGACAGCTAGACCAACGAGGCCAAAAAATCACATGAATAAGAAGCTAGAGGTAGATAACTAGCAAAACAGTTCAGTTAAAACAGACACGCAATAAAAACAGACTATAAAAATCGACGAGAAGTAACACAAATTAAAACGGCTCATCTGTGTGTTTATCTTGCTGATCGAAATCAAAAATGTCCGTTTGACCTTTACATCGAAACCGTATCAATTCACATATATACAATACATGTATTTGACGGAAATTGTTGATCTGTCCTTTGTTAAATGATACGAGGATTATCATATAGATTGGAAGTGATTTCGGGATTTACTCTTGTGGATGATTTTACTGTATGTTTTGGGTTCGATTTCCGGGATAGGCTGTGGAGCGTAAGTCTATTTTTTTGTACCTACGCATGTTTCTTATAGTTTATAAATACTGTTTACTGTTCTGTTTTTTTTCTAATCGCATATAAATCCGTGCGTTTATAACGGAACTAACGCAGCAGAGGACTTGGATAAATTATTATATGTAGTGATACCTGTGTGACAGTCACAGTCAGTATGTTGCTTCGACCTTACTCATTAACAAACGTTGTTAAGAGATATACCTATGGTACTGAAGACAGATTACTTCTTATCTAGGTTCGTAGAGTAATTCCTAGGACGCGGGTAACCCCAGTATAGCCCACCAGGGCCAATGCCTGCCTTGGATTGCTGTAGATTGTGGGCTCCAGAAAGAACATGGTAGATTTTAGTCAGTAAGAGTCTGACACTCCCTCACGCTGCACCCACAGTGGGAGGGGTCATTTGATGATTTCCCATAAAAAGGACGCGGGAAACAGTCTGCTACATTTATTTAATTCAGATCAGCTGATTTTTTTAACAAAGTCAAACCGCCCAACTTAAATGAGACAAATACTAACTCCAATATAAATTCTCCACCATAATAAAACAAACTACTTATTGATTTTGTACAGCCAACAGTTAGGGTCATGTTAGTGTTTGCTGAAGCGCTAAATTACACTCCTAATGCTTGGACAAACATGTCAGCATACAGGGTGCTGTGGAATCTGCAGCTTTAGTTTTATGGTAAGCAAACACAAGTTTGCAGGGGTAAATTAATCATCTATACATATAATAAATGTTTAGAGAAGTAATTTTTGTACATCTATACATACAAAAGAAAGTTGCCAGCCTCTTGGTCCCGCTCCCAGTCGACAGCGACGGGGATGAATTTTTAATTTCTTTTAGTTTTAGGCTTGTTTAATAGAATAGTTTTTAATTAAAATGTAAATTGGATTAAAAAGAAAACAAAAGAAAGTCGTGTTAGTTACATTACTTATAACTCAAGAATGGCTGAACCGTTTATATCCGAGAGAAGGACATACGATAGTTTTTGTCACGGGTGTCTGCAAAAATAAAAGTTTGTGAAGTTTACTCCACATTCACTACTTACTCACTCTGTCTACGCAACCTAAAAGCGACATTTAGTAATCTGCTTTTACAATGGAAACAAAATAAAATATAGGTCAAACGTATTTCAACAACATAACGCCCTGTATATCAGCTTACAGGTATTCCAATAGCTTTTGTTTACTTTAAACTGACAACGATTCCGTACAGTAATGATTATTTATTAAACCTGTCTGTTTTTCCATTTTCATTGGAAAATTGGTAGATTTATTGTATGTACTATTTATTTTTGCACACTTAGGCCGTGTTCAACCAAGTTCAACCTAACCAAGGGGTATTGGGTTGCCCGGGTAACTGGGTTGAGGAGGTCAGATAGGCAGTCGCTCCTTGTATAACACTGTATGCGCTATGCTTGTCAGTCACATCCGGTTAGACTGGAAGCCGACCCCAACATGGTTGAGAAAAGGCTCGGATGATGATGATGACTTAGGCTGTGTTCAAAAGTTCAAACCAACACAGGAAATTTGGTTTGAACGCAGGCTTAACTCGAAATACCTGAAAGTTACTTAACTTACAAAAAAAAAACAATTTTATTCACACAATAAATTGTACAAAGGCAAAACAAGATACACATTACGACTAATAGTGACGAATTTTCGATGAGCTCTGGCACTCCATGTAAGATTTAACTTCGAGTTTTATTTTGAACTTCCCAAAAAAAAAGGTAGTCCTCAATTTGGATTTATATATTTTTTATGTTGATTGCCGTCGTCTTCATGAGGAATTATCATAACGACTCCTTAATTCTTAGATTACGACATAATTAGTAGAAGTAATTAAGAGTAATCAATAAAAAGAAAAGCTATTATCTCCAGCTTGTCATTTATTGATGTCAATAATCCAATCTATGACGTAATAACGGGTATTATGCTTCTAATGGGAAATGTGATATTGACAGGAAAGAATAAAGGTATAGAGGTAAATTCACATTGTAGTATGGTTTTAAAGTAAAATGAGGGTTCACAATTATTACCATTAAAATCAATATACCATCATCATCATCATCAGCCTATCGCAGTCCACTGCTGGACATAGGCCTCTCCAAGTGCACGCCACTGAGATCGATTTTCGGCTTCTCGCATCCAGCTCCTGCTAGCCGTCTTGCGCAAGTCATCACTCCACCGTGCCTGAGGACGTCCTACACTACGTTTGCCGAGTAAATATACCAACTACAAGTAAAATCTAGAACTCTAGATCATCCGCTTGTCCATCCCAGTTTTTTTTATCGCCGCGCTATGTTTTCTTCTTCCATACTGTTCTGTCAGTCGCTATCTCACATGCAACATTATTTCTTAACATCCATATTTAAAAAAGTGTTTTTATAAAAATAGTGTTTTTTTTTTGTTTATTTATGAAGGCTCCAAACATAACCACCGAACATATTTAACACTTATTTCGCTGATAGAAGGCTAGACTCTTCCCAAGTAACATAGGCTATATTTTATCCGTTTATGGGCAAAAGTCGGTCCGCTACTTGTGGGAACTACTTCCAGCACACGGATAAAAGTAGTAGCTATATTGTTAATCAAATACATTCAGTATCCTTGCGTAAATGAGGAATAAACATACATACAAACTTTTGAGTTTATAATATTAGAAGGATAATCAATGAAAACGTGCCTTTACAGCAGATCCCATACTTCAAATACAAATTGTTTTGTAAACCTGATACGTCAATTTATTTTACACAGTACTTTTTCCTTTCATCGGCTTTTTATTTTTACAAGAATATTAAGTTTCTTCAAAGCTTGTTTATAATGGCTATACAGTTCTGATAGATCTAAGTCATTAATTTGATTAATAAGGACTCGTAAAGTTAATGTTTATAGATGTTATGTAGTAATTCGTATGTAAGTTAAGCAACGCTTGGTGCGGTCTGTCCGTGGATGGGTGACCGTCTTGTCACGAGGAGTTCCTCCGTGTGTTGCGCGCGTTCACTTGGTGGGTCCTGGATGTCATTTGAACATCTTTGGCAGTCGTTACGGGTAGTCAGAAGCCTGACGTTTGAACAATCAGTGTTACCAAGGAATGGTCAGAAAGCCAATCACATAAGAAACTTTCCGTCGTACCAGAAAACTTTTAAACATCTGTTGAACACCTGTCTAAAAATGACAGATTATGATGTTGAAATAAGGTCCGTTTTGCAGCTATACTTTTTTTAGACAAGTGTTTAACAGATGTTTAAGTTTTTGTAGTAAAGCTGTTAGATTTTAACTATGCTCTATACAAAACACTAGTACCTACTCAGCTACATCCTGTTAGACTCAAAGTCACCTTATGGTCACGGATTGAAAGAGACTGGACCCCACAACACAGGGAATCCTAGTGTGGGGTTCAGGGCTTCATCCATTTGTAAAAAACTATTGAGACAATAAATTATTTTTTTTTTTTTTTTTTTTTTGTCCACACTAACCTACTTAGCAAAAAGCTAACCCCGAACTAAGATACAATGATCTAGAAACTCCTCTACTTACAAATCATCTAAAACACACAATAAAAATAAAAACAAAAATTAGCAGCCCCAATTAACATTAAAAAGAAAACCAAAAACACATTTAAAAAAGGAACATCATTCCGCCATTTTGTCTTCAAATCCCGCCCAAATCTTTTCCGTTTGATTACACTGGCCTCAATTTGGATAATCTGTGGTTTTAATCTTTTCAAAGTGGCTTAAATAATTTAATGAACTACGCCACATTTTGGGCGAAACCTTGAATAATTTTAAATTTAATTTGTTATATAACTTTTCTTGGTAAATTGACAAGTGAAGAGATAATTAAGATTGGTGAGAATTTAAATAATTAGGGGGTAATTGTATTAATGGTATTGTGTTGTGATGAATGCCTTAATATTTTATTTAGAGAGAAAAGAACTCTGTGGGTCTTTGTACAAAATTTTGGTTAATTAAAATATTTTGTTAACTTTGAAACTAATACATTTTTAATTACTAGTGTTGATTCCAAATATGTCTCATACAATCAAGAGGAAAATATATTTTCTAATCTCTACATAATATAAAACAAAGTCGCTTTTTCTGTCCCTATGTCCCTTTGTACGCTTAAATCTTCAAAACTACGCAATGGATTTTGATGCGTTTTTTTTTTCAATAGAGAGAGTGATTAAAGAGGAAGGTTTATATATATAATAACATACATTAAATTGTGGGGAAATACTGTTACCCCGTGCGAAGCCGGAGCGGGTCGCTAGTTGTTTATAAATACCTAAAGACTCTGAGACTTCTGCAATTTTTGAAAAATTATTTCACTGTTAGAAAGCTACATTCTTCCCGAGTAACATAAGCTATATTTTATCTTCGTATCGGCAGCAGTTCCCACGGGAACTGATATAAATCGATATTTTATCACTGATGAGCATCTAATACATTAATGGAAACTAAGTACCTACCAATGAAAAACTTCTCTGAAATCCTCTCTAGCAACATTATATTCTTATTCTAACAAAAAAAATCTACTTACAATATGGCTACAGTGCGCATGTTACAAAAGCGTGTTACCTTAGGTTGCATAGGTGTTGGTTTTACGTGACCTGAAGTTTAAACTTGATGTAGAAATTATGATATGGTTGGATATGGCATTATTTATGTTTCTTTGCAGTTGAGGGTTGCATTAAATTTTCTTGGAGTACTTTCTTAACATTCATATCAGACATCTACTGTCCAAGTGTGTGCACTATTTACATTCATATCAGTCCAACTAAATAAGTACACTACGTTTTCTCAAACGCAAACCAAACTTTAGATTAGTTTCTTTGAATTGTCATTAAAATATATTTTTAAAGATTTTATTTTTAGCTTAATCTGATAGTCACTCTATTAGAAAGGGACAGACGGCCTCCGTGCTATCTGCTTCACTCGAGCTCGTTTTTTGGCTGTAATTGCTCAGTCCTGTTTGTATACTATGTCTATGGCAGCGACTCACACAGTGTTCAAAGACGACAAAAAGTTGGGCGACAACCATACCTACCTTTATTCTATACTAGCGACCCGCTCCGGCTTCGCACGGGATCACTGTATTTCCCCACTATTTAATGTATGTTATTATACATATAAACCTTTGTCTTGAATCACTCCATCCATTAAAAGAAACTGCATGCAAATCGGGTGCGTAGTTTTGAAGATTTAAGCGTACAAAGGGACATAGGGACAGAAAAAGCGACTTTGTTTTATACTATGTAGTGAAATATCCATATTACAACTCACACTCTCCGTCCCCATACGAGGCAAGTCACGTACCCGAACAGGGACACTAATAATGCAGGAAGTGACGTCATAACAGGAAATCATTACCCTCGTCTGACAAGAAGGCTTTCACGAGAATTGGATGGGTATCAAGATATGAATATTTATTTGTGTACATGTAAATTATATGAGACTTGTTATGTGGGTAATTGTTTATTGGAAGAAGGCTACTAAGCTATTTTAGGTATATTAGGTCTTTTTTAAGTTGTCATTAAAAAGACTGCACCCCCATAGCAAGGAAAGAAGAAGTGGTGATGAACTAACTTCCCAGTAGGTAACACAGCTGTTTGATACTATTTAAAAACCTATGTACTCGATTTTTTTTTGTTTTACAATACATCATTAAGGTAGGTAAAGTTTTATTTATAGAGCATTAAACACGGAATTTACAATATATTCTCGCAAATAATGGTAAAAAGTAGCAGTAATAGTTACTTAAATAAATTGTCAAAAGTTAAACGACTGAAAATAATGTTACTTGCGCAATTAAGGCAGACAGATAAAGATATGCTACGGAGATTTTATGTAAATAAAAAAAACACCGAATTGAAAACCTCCTCCTTTTTGGGAAGTCGGTTAATAAGGGCAGGAGATTAATGAAGAATTC
This sequence comes from Helicoverpa zea, assembly GCF_022581195.2. Classification (NCBI taxonomy): domain Eukaryota; kingdom Metazoa; phylum Arthropoda; class Insecta; order Lepidoptera; family Noctuidae; genus Helicoverpa; species Helicoverpa zea. The sequence goes on from NC_061479.1 coordinate 3,302,184, forward strand.
TATCATAGTTTACTTATAGACAGCAATATTAAAAAGTAATTACCAAACGATGCACTTAACGGCTTTTATACACTTAATTAAAATCGATCTCGTTTTGCATAATCGTTAGAGGTAGATGAACGAAGTCTGATCTACATAATCGAGTCTTAGATCTTAATGCCTTGTTCTTTTACAGAGATGTTCTATCTAGAGGCATTGTCTATGTCTGATTAGAATTTTGAATAATTGAAGTTGACTTCAGTGTTTTCTTTTAAAACTAAAAAATAATAGAAATTTCAAGGATGAAGCTTCATTAAGTAAGGTCACATACGGTAATCGAACCCACATCTCAATTACATATTCACAATTATTTATTCTACCCAATTTCAGAAGTTGTTGATTATACTAAGTAATTAGGTACATATTCAGATATATTTTTATATAATAGGAAACAACAATTTTCTATTGAGGTCGGCGAAACACTTCTTTTTCCTCCAAACCTTCCTTCGTCGTTTCTTTGGTTTTCCCTCTGGACATGATCCTCAATCCTCTTCATATTTCTTAATAGTTTTTATGTTTCTGTTTACAGGTAAATAATGAGCGTATCCCCATCTATTGAAATTTGGTAAGTTTGAATTGAAGGAACTAAAGCGGGAATAACTGAAAACTGCAGCGTGCATAAATCATCATCGTTATTAAAAATACATTTATCACTATTCAAAATGTACAAATTACGGCTGAAAACCACAACTGCTTTTGCCAAGTTTTTGATTGCTTGTCGTGCGGTTGCTTCTTAACAAGGAGATCCTCAAAACTCAGTTTAAAAAGATATGACTTTAACCACCCACAGTTTAAATACCCATCCAAAACTTACAAATCTTACGACAACTTCAACGATAAGTGTTTCTAAGTCAGTGAATTCTCAAAGAAATTCAAGTATGGGTACGAGACATGCAAGATACATATTTGCAAACCAAACATACCCTAGATCTGGGACACGTCGATATAGTCTAAAATTTACATCTACCTCACGTGAAAACCTTTAGAATTGCATAACAGTCTGCTCTGCATCAATTTCAAGTTTGAAAGCTGAAATCTGTAAAGGGACTTAGTTTATTTAGTTCAGCGATATATGTATCGAAACTTAAACCTAGTAGTCCTGGTGTCCTAGTGGGTAAAGCACCAACCTCTCAAGTATGATAATGTGTTCGATGCAAGTACCAATGCAACCTTTATAAGTTTGTATGTACTTACTAAGTATATTTTGGACCGTGTTTCGGAGTGCACGTTAAACTGCGGTTATCTGAGGCAGTTGTTACGGGCCAGAAATTGAGACAACTGGGTTGAGGTACTCAGTAGTTGGGAAAAGGCTAGGCAAATGATGATGATCGTCTCTTCTTATTCTAACTCTCCCATAACGGGCCTGCTGGAAGAGATTTCTTAGGAAATAAGCTGCGCCTTACTATATGTTCTATTTTTCTTCTTTTCTGTATTTTTTATGTGTATCTACAGTCATGAACTATTAAATAAATAAATAGATCAGTATAATTCTCTTTCTTCCTTATAAAAATAAGGAAGAAATATAAATTAATTTTACAATTCACGGAAGAGATGACCGTTCATATTAATATTGTGTATTCATTTCATCTTTATTTTCTGTATTGTTTCTGTGGTTTTAATGAGAATCGCGTTACAGCCATTTATTAATTGGAAATGTGATTCCGAACAATCAAGTAAAATATGCATTTGCTTTTTGTTTCTGTAAGTTCAATTTGTTTTAATTGGGTTCAATGTAATGTAACGGGCGGTTTTGCAAAAAAATATTTGCAGTAAACGAGCAATTAAAACAGAAAATAGACAAAAATAAAAGTTCCTAAAGCAAGACAAAGCACGTTTTGTCAAAAATCTTTCATGAAATTTTCAGCATATATAAAAAAATATCTTTTAACCAACCGAATACTTATGATTGTCAGTGAAATTGGCCTTTAGCTTTCATGGTTACCTACTTCAGTCCATCATCTTCTGCATAGCCTTTTCCCAACTATGTTGAGATCGGCTTCTAGTCTAACTGGATGTAACTGAACACCAGTATTTTACGTGGAACTTACTGCCTATCGGACCTAATGTTCATGGGCATCTTCTTATAACCTAATTTATCTGCATAATTTTCATAAAAAATACAGGCTTTTGCCAATCCCTTAAAACCATAGCAACTTCGAAAAAATAATCTGACCTTTACCAACCAAAAACTTTTTGTATCCTTGAACAGGATGGTCAGTTTCAAAGACGTGACCAACAATAATATAGCCATCTCTTTTTCCCTTGAATAAATTGATATTAACAGAGGGTGTTTCATCTCTTTTTCGCGCGAAATCAAAATGACAGCCGCAGAGTCAATAGTTCGTGACCGGAATTTATATTTCAGGATAATGTAGGATTGTATAAAGCAAATTAATTACAGAAGTGTTAGCGTTTTTTTATGAACGAGGGGTTTATTTTACTGATCAGTATAAAATAGGGGTATGTTTAAATCTCTGGCTGTATAAAGTCGTGGTGGCCTAGCGGGTAAACAACTAACCTCTCGTGTATGAGTGTGTGGATTCGATTCCAGGTCAGGCAAGTACCAATGCAACATTTCTAAGTTTGTATGTACTTTTTGAGTATATTTTGGATACCAATGACCGTGTTTCGGAAGGCACGTTAAACTGTAGGTCTAAGCTGCCATTGAACATCTTTGACAATCGTTACGGGTAGTCAGAAGACAGTAAGTCTGACAACTGGTCTTAACAAGAGTTATAGGGTAGGTCCAGGTAACTGCGCTGAGGAAGAATGATGCAGTCGCTCCATGTGGCACGCTGGTACTCAGCTGCCCCAGGTTAGACTGGAAGCCGACCCCAACATAGTTGGGAAAAGGCTTGGTAGATGATGAATATAACGCAGTATGTATTGATACTTCTTTCTAACAATTATTGCGGTTTTTCCTATGCAATAAGAATTAGGGAACTAGGTGAGCAAACTTGGTAAAGTTAGCTCAATATACTTACAAGTCGATGAAGGAATAAATATACTTTTTCTTTGTGCGTGTTCAGGAATTACATAGTAGCACTTAGGAAAAATGAATAGTTTATTGTTACTTTAGTACTAAGATATATATTAGAAACGGCCAAGTGCGAGTTGGACCCGGCAAAAACATCGTCAGGGACTTTAAATTATCCATTTTACTATAGTTTTCAGTATTTGACTATCTTTCAATAAAAATAAAAGATAAATACTAAAGACAGATAATAAAAATAATAGTAAAGTGTATCCTTAATTTACAACAATAAAATATACCTACGTACCTACAGAGTCATTTAGAAGTTTATAAAAGACTAGCTTCTGCCAGCGGCTTCACCCGCATCCCGTGGGAACCTCTGCATGAACCCGGATAAAAAGTAGCCTATAGCCTTCCTCGATAAATGTGCTATCTAGCACCTAAAGAATTGTTCAAGTCACACCAGTAGTTCCTGAGATTAGCGCGTTCAAACAAACAAACAAACAAACAAACTCTTCATCTTTATAATATTAGTAAGTATAGATAGAATGTCATTAAATGAAAGTAGGCCAAAAATATGTACTTTTTTAAAAGTCAAGTTTACAAAAGACAGCCCCCAAAAAACGCCCTTCCTTTCCCACTTCCTATATGTTATTGCTGGGAAGAAGAAATGATGACCACATATGACGCCTTCACGGTAAAACATAGCGCACTTAATATAATATTATGACCGTTATGTAATACACCTATGTATGTTTCAAAAGTAAAGTTTTGGAACGCAATAAATGATATGAATAATAAATATTCTGATTCTGATGAAATGATGAATGCACTGTGAAGTCTTATAATACGATCCCGTTTTACCTTTAAGATACACAACGATAACTCTTACTATCTTTCTAACACGCTACACTACCATCCCCGCTTACATCAAGACCTATACCTTACATCCGTAAGACCTCATCCTTATACCAAATGTTCACAATAAGACTTCTTACGATCAAAAGGGTCTCAAACCATTGTGCGAATGATTGATGGACGCATTATGGTGATAGAATCAACCTTCGGATGGTCGAGAGGATTTGCTTGATGATAAATGGGTGAAGTTTCGTGTGGTGGCTTAGTAACAACTGTTCGGTGAATTAAAGTTCAAGTAATGCTTAACGCGGTTGGTCTGTGGATGGGTGACGATGTTTGTCATAACGAGTTTTGAGAGTTGGCAGTTGTTACGGGTAGTCTGGTAACCAATCCTTCGAAGTGGTATCGTGTCGTCCAGGGTACTGGGTTGAGGAGTTAGATAGCCGCCCCGGACAAAACACGGGTAACGAGCTGAATCTTATTATCCTGTTGATTAGACTGGAAGCCAAACCCAACATTATTGAGAATGTTGGAAAAAAATCGAGAACTAGCTGTTACAAATGATTCCATCAGTACCCAAGAAAACTACTTATCTATGACATATGATATGACATATTATTGAGAATGATGGAAAAAACTTCAAGAACCAAGTGTTACAAACAGTTCCATCCTTACCCCAAGAAAATTATCGTATTTACGTACTTATCGTTTGAAACTATGTTCTTTATAAAGCACTTACACTTATCTGTGTATCTGACATTTTTATCGGTTCCGTTTTTTTTTTCATAAAAGTGTACAAAGATTAAACACACACGAAAGAAGAATAAATAACATAAATGAGTACAAATGTAGGTACTGCTTATTCCCCACCGACATACATACATACCGGTGCATACCGAGCGACTATCGCATTTAACACCTATAAATAAGGATCACTGAAGAAACCACTTATATTTGACTGCCAAATCTGTATTTACTACTCAAAATAACTGAGTGAAAATAAACCAATTGCCTTTAGTAAGCATCAATAACATTTTATGAGGCTTTCATTCTGAAGATTTCCTAAACATTTATTCAAGAAACTGCCTCCAGTGCCATTTCCATGCCATTCTGCCTTTAATGTTACTTTGTTTCGCTAATGTAAGGGGTTAAACTTTGAATATCTCCAAGTGGGCCCATAACACAAACAAATGAGGCTCAGATTGTAAGCCTGTTGGAAGTAACTTTAAGGTAAATAAGATTTTGTATGTAGGTAGGTCTCATGAGGAAGCTCAAATTCACTCAGAGAGCAATGGAGAGGACTATGCTAGGTGTTTCTCTGCGGAATTTAATCAGAAATGAGTTTATCCGCAGAAATCAAAATTAAAAATCATTTATTCAAACTTGGCTGCAAAACAGCACTTTTCGAACGTCAAAAAAAATTACAAAAGTCAGTCCCCAAAAACGCCCTCTCTTCATCACTTCCTATGTGTTTTTGCTGGGAAAAAGAAGTTGTGCAACAAACTCCCCAGCAACACACGTCTGTCTGTAGGATAAAAGAATCTTTCAACAATGTTTTTCAAATTGAATATTGCAGTTACAATACGCAATATTGACATAAAATAAAATTACATTTAAAAATTATTTATAAAATCTACCACATGCTGGCCAGCACGCAGAAGAACCAAAAAGTTACCGATGACGATGACAGATGGACGGCTGATCTATGGCCATGGTCGCCAGGAAGCAGAGGAAGCTGAAGATCGAGCAAATTGGTGAACCTTGGGGTAGTCAGCAGTCCAGCAGTGGACGTCTTTCGGCTGTGCTTAAGTGGGTGGAGACCGGTTCTCATGGTATGGACATGTGATGTGGAGGACATCATCATCTTCATCCTATCTTAATCTCAATTTAATTTGAAATCTTATCTTTATAAAACTGCCGCACAATGTACTCCATAAAGCACAATAATTATGTGTGTACTTAAACAAGTACAAAACATTTTGTACTTCCTGAAGTACAAAGTTACTTGCGTAAGTGCCAACATAAGCCGAATTGTCTTCACACATTGTTACAGAAACTTTGATTTGAATATAAAGCCGTGTTTAGAAGTGGCGTTATTATTTTGTTTTCTGGTCATTTACAGCCAGTTTCTTCATCAAAAGTTAAAGCCAAAGTAAAAGTCAAAGTAATGTCTAAAGTAAAAGGAACGGTAAAATTCAATTTTTCTATTAGTTTTGCTGTCACTTTAGCCTTGAAAAAACGAATTTGACCGTTACTTTTACTTTAGACATTACCTACTTTAACTTTAACTTTTGATGAAGAAACTGGCCGTAAGTGTTCAAGTTTAACGCTTTTGTGTTCTGAATGATAATGTGGATAGTATCTTTTGTGTTATGTTTTGTTGAAAGTTGTAATCAGTTTTACAATAGTAAAGCTTTTTTGCACAACTTTACTAAAGCTTTATTTGATGATACAATATTTCGTTACAGTTTTTTTTTGTGTGTAAGTATAGCTATGTACAAGCTTCTGCCGACGGTTTCACCCGCTTCTTCAGTTAACTACTATCATCATTCAGATAATATAAGATAGGATATAAATAAGCTTTATTATTGAAAACTTTCATCAAAATGCATTCAGTATTTTAATTTTAATAATAATATAGTTTTTAATGTTCTACATAAGCAAAAAATAGAGTGCCCAAAACAAAATGAAATCTAGGATCTACGAGTAGGTATATTTCTGTAGAAAACTTTCAGTGTAAACATTTCCTAACATAACAGAAAACTTTGTAATGGAGTGTTGACAGGGAAGTTGTGACGTCACATCAAGTTAATTATCTTACAAATGACGTCATCCACCATGGGAATGACTTGAGTTTGTTTTAGTTTAATTTGTTTTGCAACTATGTCAGTAAGACTCATTGTGGGCTATTGGTTAAGGCAGTCTCTCAAGTACAAGGGGTTCAATTCCACTGAGGATGTCCTCCTAGCCGATTATCGGCTACGGCGGCTGTTCTCATGTAAGGAGATTAGCCAACTGCGCAGGACATGTTATAGTGCATTGGCTTGGACACAGGTGCACTCACTATTCCTTCACTCTCATAGCGCGATGGGACGGCAATCCGACACGACCGGAGAGAGATCATGCACAGGTCCGACATTTATGTGCTCGCCGATGCACGAGTGAATCAATCAAGAACCTCCAGGCTCCGGGCTGCTTTGTGAAAGTCTTCTAAAGCCCACAAAGCGAAAGATTTACTAAGGTACTGAAAGGAATAGGGCACGCCACCATCGTGGCGGTAAGTCCCCTCTTTGAGGAGTGGCTCGGGAGGAGTCACGGCGCCCTCACGTACCGCATGACGCAGGTCCTCACCGGACACGGTTGTTTCGGGAGGTACCTGCACCGCATCGGTCGTGAGGAGGCGCCCGGGTGTCACCATTGTGCGGACAGCCCCGAGGACACGGTGGACCACACAGTCCAGGTGTGCCCCGCATGGGAGGGGCACCGCCGGGTCCTCGTTGAGGCTTTGGGCGGCGGCGACCTCTCGCGTCCGGCCCTGGTTCAGGCCATGGTCCGGGGCGAGAGGGAATGGGATGCCGTCGCCTCCTTCTGCGAAGCGGTCATGCTCGAGAAGGAGGAGGCGGAACGCCAGAGAGTTCGCACCTCTCATCCCGGCCGCCGCGCTGGACCAGGTAGACACCATGGGCGCCGGGTGTCGCGAGATGACTCCCGGCCACCGTAGGCGTGGGTCTGTGGGCGGTGAGTTCGGGTGGCTCATCGTCCCTCTGTCTTTCTAGACGACAGACCCGTGTCGACGGCGCGCGTTGTTCCACGCGCTCCTCAAAGAGATGTCAGCAACCGCAGCTGGGCCCAGCAGGGCCAAGGCCTGCCGGGGCTGCGGGTTGTTCGAAAGAGATACCGCGGCCCTGGTACATAAAAGGCCTATGACGGAACACGACGATTTTAGTCAGTAAGAGTCTGACACTCCCTCACCGCTGCTAACCCACAGCGGGAGGGGTCATTTGATGATTTTACGTCGATAAAAAAAAAAAAAAAAAAAAAAAAAAAAAAAAAAAAAAAAAAAAAGGTACTGAAAGGAACAAAGTGGGTGTTAGTCAGTAGTCCACCTCAAGTGAGGATATCTGATGATTTCACACAAAAAATAGTGTTTCCATGCCATTTACCTAAGTGCCAAAGTATATTTTGAGCTTAACTTGCTGCCGACGATACGATTAACAATCATTCTTTCTCAGCATGAGAACACCGCAGCCCTATAGTAGGACAGTAAAAAGAAGGTGATAGTAATGAGATGGACCTTAGTGGAAACTTGGGTATCGCAAATCTTCTCTGTCATTATATACTTTATAATAATCTGGTCACTTTAGTGAGTCAAAATCCTTAGTAATACGAATGCGACAGCAAGTCAGTCGGGTTTTTATGTTTAAACCGACCAAAAGGGAGTTTTGTACAAAGTCTGGAGCCTCAGAAATGACATAAAATACCTATATTTTACCCAGTTGCGTAAATTTGCTCTCCCAGCTCGCGGGTAAAACCACGAGAAACAGCTTTCAAACCATAAATAAATTACTAACACAAGTGTGGTACATAATAAACTCGAAATCAGACTGAGATTAGCATCTTGACATTTTCATTATAATTTGCATCTCAAAGAGCACAGTTAATTAATGTTAGTTAATTTATTTAGCGTCACAGAATATTAAATTGACGGAAAATGCTGGCTTTTTTCATGACAGGTGTCATATTTGTTTATTATCAGAGAGAGAATGTCACACGGATAGTAGGGAAAGATAGCGGAGATGCCATAAGGGAGGTAGGTCAGGCGCCTTCTTGTTAAACTGGCAAAGATTGGTCTTGATTAATTGATTGGTGATTTCGTTTTGAAAAGGAGGCGCGTATGGTTTTGAAAAGGAGATAGTAAAGTTCCTCGTCCCCCTCACTCCCGTATGTAGTCGCGCCACTTTCTTAAATGATTTTGCGTTTTGACTAAAAGAAATACAATGATTTGTCTTCGGCTTTATTTTTTTACATTTGTGCTGTTTTTAAACGGTTTTATTTAGCTCACCCCGTTTGTTTTATTTATTATTTATTCATTCTTGGGTCAAATTTAGAAATTAAAAATTTCAGTGCCTTCCTGTTGTCAGATTGATCTGAAATTTGGTACACACCTTTAATTCCGATGACAATACAATATAGTAATATCAATAACATTGTAAATCCAAGATGGCCGCCGGTACAAAATGGCGGATTACATATTTTTCCACAACCCCCTCAATATGGGTATCAAATGAAAGGGCTACTCAAGTAGAATACTGTCAGCAACCCCAACGGGGCCCAACAGGGCCAAGGCCTGCCTGGGCTGCGGGATTGTCCTAAAGAGTTACCGTGGTCGTGGTACATAAAAGGCCTACGATGAAAAACAACGGTTTTTAGTCAGTAAGAGTCTAGCACTCCCTCACCGCTGCTGACCCATGTATAGAATGAAGAATATTCGGTAGGCATTTTTATTAAATACTAAAAACTAGATAATAAAAAATCGGTAAAAAAACTTTTAAGTTAAACGGTTTTATATCTTATGTGCACTGAAAAATAAAAAATAAAAAAACAGTTACTTACCTATAAACCTACGTAGGTGGTCCCGGTCATATAAGACTAAAATAAAAACGTGGGGCCCTCTGAAATCCTACTTATGGCAAAGCATATCTTTATACTTTGGTAGATCGTGAGCTCGGCGTTCGCTGATGAAGCCGCTACGGCTGATAATTGATTGTCAAAATCTCCAGTTATGATTATAGTAAGTCGATGCAATCCACACCTATTATAGCTCTAGCTAGAAGAAAGTATAACAGCAATAGTTACGGAATGGGCCCCACGTTTTTATTTTAGTCTAATATGACCGGGACCACCTACGTAGGTTTATAGGTAAGTAACTGTTTTTTTATTTTTTATTTTTCAGTGCACATAAGATATAAAACCGTTTAACTTAAAAGTTTTTTTACCGATTTTTTATTTATTAAGTTTTACGATATTGATTACTACTTATTTGTATGTTTGCAGTAATGTCTCATTAATATTACTTTTATTAAGAAACCATTTAGATGAAATAAAAACATTAAACTAAACATTCTAAGAACTTCGTCTCCAAAATCGTATAAGAAAAAAACAAGTTTTCTACTCTGAATTTAACGAATTCTTTATAAACTAAAAGATTTTACATGTATTAATAAATAAGTCTTATTTACGCAATCTAAAGCGCTAACTTTAAAAAATCTAATGCAAATAAAATGCCTGAAAGCTTGCTAACATACTAAATTGAGTCATTGAATAATTTAGCATAGAAGGTCAACTTCAATCAAAGTTAGAACCCTCGTACTGTAAACTTTTAGTCAGAGAATAGTTTGATTAGTGTAGACAAATTATAATGATCAGGAGTTGGCTGAGAAACATTAAAATTTAATACGTGAGTTCTTCCATAAAGCACTAGTTGTATGAAAGTAAATTTTTTATTGAAATTTTATTTTTTTCGGGTATTATGTATTAAGCCCCCAGTACACGTTGGCCTGTGTTGGGCCAAGCTTTGCAATGCACAAATGTAGGCCACGATCAAATGGTGTTTACACATTGGCGCATGGTTCATTCCTGCCTGGCAAACCACTTGCGATGGACGTCGAAGTAATTAAGGCTTGGGCTATTTATTTGTACACTACTATATATATTTATATTATACTACACTACTATATATATTTATATTATACTACACTACTATATTTATTTTTACACGCAACACAAAAGTGTACTTTATCCTCAGCGGTCGGTGACGAACTAAACATTGGCCGAATGTGTAAACATCACTCGCCAAGCTGGGCCACGATTCCTTTGACGTGTGCCCAAAAAACCGACAACTCGCCGAATGCGCGCCAACCTTGACAAATGTCCGCCAACCTGCACCAATACCCCGTGTACACATTGGTGATGGCGTGTATTGGCCGCACTTGGGCCAACGTGTACTGGGGCCTTTACACTAAATCCATATTATAAAATCTCAGGAACTACTAGTCCGATTAGAAAAAATCTTTCTATTTTAGATAGCCCATTTTTAAGAAGAACTTTTTATACAGGATTTTGAGGTAAATTATATTTATTTTGCAAAAAGGTTGAATACAACACTTTTAAGTTAGTTACTGGCAAAAACTAATCTCTGATAAATCTTTGACCTTCTGTTTCCACATACTCTATGACACTAACTTCATTTGGGCGCCATTTTGACGTCACAGCGAACTAATCGGGTTCCGTGTTTGGTTTTTATGTTCCCGTCAAGTGGGGTGATCTGCGATGGATTTTGTGTGAGTGTGTGTGAGTTGTGTGTGCTTGTAAGGCTATATTCACAATCGAGAAATATGCATGCGATAATTATGGTGGATAAGCATTTGCGCAGACACAGGTGCACTTTCTACTTATACTTTCATTCAATGGAGAACAAACTCACTAGCGGTCATATTATGATAATGCAAAATCTCCTAAGAAAATAACGCGACAAAATGCGGGTGTTCGGGGGACGAGGAAAGTTACATCATATGATGTATTTTTTAAATAAAATCACCAATCAAATCAAGTCAAATCAAGACCAATCTGTCAAGGGCACGCCACCATCGTGGCGTTAAGTCCCCTCTTTGAGGAGTGGCTCGGGAGGAGTCACGGCGCCCTCACGTACCGCATGACGCAGGTCCTCACCGGACACGGTTGTTTCGGGAGGTACCTGCATCGAATCGGTCGTGAGGAGGCGCCCGGGTGTCACCACTGTGCCGACAGCCCCGAGGACACGGTGGACCGTGAAGGGCACCGTCGGGTCCTCGTGGAGGTTCTAGGCGGCGGCGACCTCTCGCGTCCGGCCCTGGTTCAGGCCATGGTCCGGGGCGAGAGGGAATGGGATGCCGTCGCCTCCTTCTGCGAAGCAGTCATGCTCGAGAAGGAGGAGGCGGAACGCCAGAGAGTTCGCACCTCTCATCCCGGCCGCCGCTCTGGATCAGGTAAACACCATGGGCGCCGGGTGTCGCGAGATGACTCCCGGCCACCGTAGGCGTGGGTCTGTGGGCGGTGAGTTCGGGTGGCTCATCGTCCCTCTGTCTGCTTAAACGACAGACCCGTGTCGACGGCGCGCGTTGTTCCACGCGCTCCTCAAAGAGATGTCAGCAACCGCAGCGGGGCCCAGCAGGGCTAAGGCCTGCTGGGGCTGCGGGTTGTTCGAAAGAGATACCGCGGCCCTGGTACATAAAAGGCCTATGACGGAACACGACGGTTTTTAGTCAGTAAAAGTCTGACACTCCCTCACCGCTGCTAACCCACAGCGGGAGGGGTCATTTGATGATTTTTGACGTAGGAAACAAAAAAGACCAATCTGTCAAAGATTGGCCTTGATTTGACAAGTAACCCAGCCGCTTCATACGTTTTAGTAACGGATCGTCTTAATCACTTCTATCGTACGTTACTTAACCCTTTTTTTTTTTTTTTTTTTTTGTTGTCGCTGGGCTAAAAATGCTATTACGCATCCCCTTCCCGTCGGGGGACGGGAGAGGGGTATGTGGGACTCCCCGGTAAAGACGTTCCCGGTATACCCACTAAAAAGGCCCAGCGGCACTCCAACCTCGCCTGAGTGGAGGGGGTCTGGGAATCTATGGCATCCAGTCCCCCACCGGCGATTGCCCGCCTTACGGCAGGCCCCTCATGCCTCCCCCCAGTGGGGAGGGGGTCCCTATGATGGCCGGAGCACAAGGGGCGGTCCTTGTGGTGCAGGTGGTGGCACCCCCGTGCCTGTCGCCCGCTGATCACCCCCCGGGGCGGATGGGGACGGACGTTGTGTTCGCCGTCTTCCACCCCTTCTTCGTCTGCGGTGCGGCGCCGCGAGAGGGTCGCTCTCCCGCACGCGCTCCGCCGACTCCTTCTGTGACATGACGTCCTCACAGAAGGAGGCCACCGCTTCCCATGCCTCCTCACTTCGCAGCATGGCAGCAATCACGCTGGGGAGCGAGAGGTCGTCCCCGACTACTGCCACCAGGGTGCGGCGGGGGTCAGTCCACGATGGGCACACCTCGATTGTGTGCTCTGCCGTATCCACCTCGGCTTCACAGTGGTGGCACTGTGGAGTCTCCTCCCTCCCAATCCGGTGCAGGTACGATCCGAAGCAGCCATGCCCGGACAGCACCTGCACCAGACGCATCGAGAGGCACCCGTGCCGCCGATCGAGCCATCCGTTCAGGACAGGCCCGATGGCATCCAACGTCCGGCGACCGAACGTTGCCGAGGCAAGGTCCTCGGCCCAGTGCCCAGTTATTACCTCCCTCGCTTCCTCCCGAACTTCTTCCCGTTCTATTGGGTCCGGGTGCCGGTCTAGAGCCCTCTGTGCCGCCTTCCAGTCGTACACTCTGGCGAGCACCCAAGCCTCGAGCTCCCATGGAGGGGTTCCCGCCAGAACGCACGCCGCCGCAAAGCTCACTGTACGGTACGCCCTCGCCACCCGCTGCGCAATGACCCTCTGTGGCCTTCGGATGGCAGCGGCGTTTCTCCGTCTGCACAGTGAGTCTGCCCAGATTGGGGCCCCGTACAAGGCCATACTCTTGAGTATGCCGGCGTATAGACGACGGCATTGGTCGCCGGGCCTCCCGATGTTCGGGAGAAGCCATGAGAGGGCGCCCGCGGTCTTCATTAAGCGCGTCGACAACCCGCTGAAGTGGGCGCTGAAGTGCCACCTGCTGTCGAGGACTATGCCCAGATATTTCATCTGGGGCTGCACCCCAATGCGGACTCCCTCCACATGGATATGAGCGTCGGGCGGTTGGTGTTGCCGAGGCCCGTGGAAAAACACGGCTTCGGTCTTTTGCAGCGCCACCGTCAGCCCTAAGCGGGAGATTCTGTCCACCACTAGTGAACCGCCCGCCGAGGCCAAGCTGGCCGCCTCTGCAAAATTTCTCCCCCGGGCAGTCAGAAGGGTGTCGTCTGCATAGCAGATGACAGACGTGCCACGGGGGAGGTTTTCCCGCAAGAGCCAGTCGAATCCGATGTTCCACAGGAGTGGCCCCAGAACAGAGCCCTGTGGGACACCGGACTCGACGCCGTAACGTCGGAGCTGTCCCGTCTTGTCCACAAGGAGGACAGTGCGGTCCCTCAGGTAGTCCGCCAAAAGTCCCCGCAAATACGGAGGCACCCCATGGAAGCGGAGGGCCTCCAGTATGGTAGAGTGGGGAATAGAGTTGAAGGCGTTGGCTATGTCGAATGACACAGCCAACAGTCCATCCCCCGCATCCATCGCCTCCTTCACCTGATCCTTGAGTCGAGATAGTGCATCAACTGTCGAACGCTCAGCTCGAAAACCGAACTGGGCGTCCGCTAGATCTGGGCCGATTGTACTCAGGTGCCTGTTGATTCGGGCGGCGAGGACCCTCTCGAACATTTTACCGACTTCATCCAGTAAAACGATGGGTCGGTATGCCGATGGGGAGTCCGCCGGCCGCCCTTCCTTACGAAGAAGGCACAATTGGCCCTCCTTCCATGGCTTCGGGAACCTCTCAGACGTGAGGCACGCACTGAAGAGGTCCCGAAGCCTTTCTCCCATCTGGGAGGTGGTGATGGCCATCACCTTTGCGGGGACGCCGTCTGGACCTGGGGCCGTCTTTTTCCCCCTGAGGCAGAAAGCTGCCCTTTCTATCTCGTTCTCCGTAACCAGCGGGACCTCCTCGGCCGACGACAGAGCCGCACCCCGCGGGGCGCTCATCACTGGTGGGGTGAAGTTGTCCCTGCCCGGAAACAGGGACTGGACCACCCCATCCAGCAAAGACGGCTCGAGGGTTTCGGCAACGGGGGGACCGTACGGGCGCAGTTTGTTGCATGCAGCCTTGTACGGCCTCCCAAAGGGGTCAATGTCCAAACCTTCAAACATTTCCGCCCTCGCGCGATCCTGGGCTGTGCCCATTCGCGCCGTCAGTGTCGACTTAGCCTCTATGTAGGCTGCATAGAGGCGGTCTTCGTTGTCAAGGTCGCGAAGGCGCCGCCGCCGGCTTCTCGTGTAGGCCCGCCTGGCTGCCACACAGGCGGCCCGTAGATCCCCCAATTCCTCTGACCACCAATAAACGGCACGTCTAGGTTCCGGACGATGAGACCGAGGCATGCTACTTAACTTAACTTACTTAACTTACTACTTAACTTACTTACTTACTACTTAACTTACTTAACCCTAGATTACTACTCATGTTGCGACGCACAAAGTAACTACTCATACGCTTGCGAGGCGCATCACATTTACTAATGATTTTATTAAAAACCTATTAGTATGATTGATATGTTTTGACTGTTTATGTAATTGTGTAGATTACTAAAAAAAGAAAAACACAATTTTAATTAATATTTATATATTTTTATTACAAAATCTTTAATCAAATAAATCTTAGAAACAAATTTTAGAAACTTAGGCAATTTAACAGTGTTCTCATTAAAAATAAAAAAATAAAAATTTAAAGTATACAATTCTATTGAAAAATAGTAAATTATGAAATAATCAACCAAAAAAAACTAACAATGTAACAAAAAAAATATTTTAGATGCATCCGATACATACATGAACTTGATGTATAGATTTTTGGCACTTGGCGCACGTCATTTTGGACATCCTCTTCTTTTTAGATGTACAATAAGAGCAATATCTTCTTTTTTTTGGCGGTGGTGGACCCTTATTTTCTCCAGAACAGTCATCGGAAGGTTTTATTAGGATGACTTCAATTATATCCCAGATATTGCGCTTCAACGTAACGTGCTTCTAGTCATTTTTGCATCCATTCAGTAGTCAACTGCGTGCTAAGTTTTTTCGTAAATTGTCTTCGACTTAGGGGTTTTTCATTTTTTGTTGATATGTTATGACAATATATAACATACTAGTATAACATATGAATTTACAAAAGATATGTAGAATAACTAATAATGAACAAAAAAACACTAACAAAATAATTTGATTAATAGCGTAAAACTTACATACAAACTACTCATACGTCTTTGGAGCGCCAAGGGTAGTAATATCAAAAAAAGTATTACACTTACCGTAACGCAACCACCGTCCTGCGATACGTGCTGGCATGGACTGAGATGTCCTTGAACGTGAATGCCGTACGCGCAAAGGATAAAAGGAGAAAGCAAAATACCAAAAACGCGGGCGCCTCTGCGACGTAGAGTAGTAATCTAGGGTTAACTTACAAAAAGGCGCCTGACCTACCGTGGTTACACGAACAAGATGAATGATTTTCGCCATTTTTGAAGGTCACTTTGACAGTTCAATACGCTACCTAGCCAAGTGTGAACGCGTCCTAACACTTGTGTGTGAAAATCATGTCTATATTCAATTATATCTGGATTGGATTATCGATATTCTTATACATATACATACGTTTATATATATAAACTAGCTGTTGCCCGCAACTTCGTCTGCGTGGGCAATATAATAGTCAAAATACTACTTATCCCGTAGGTGCATTCTTTCACGTGACAGTATAATTAGGATTAGCACTTAGCAGTCGCATAGATTCATTGATCAAGGTTGTGTTGTGGATGTGACCATTTATCTAAAAAAAGAAGTAAAGTTTGTGACGTTGTGAATATCTCTGGATCTAGTCAGCCAATCTGGAAAATTATTACGTATAGTGCGTAAGTAATTTTCACAGGAAACAGCTATAATCTATGTCTATATGCTTTGAGTCTGACAAAGCTGTCATTTGTACATTTTCTGCAGCTGCTGCGACTAATCAGAAGCCAGAAAGTCTGTCAGTCTTACCATGGATATCGTCTTGTGTAGTTGACTGGATTGAAGATAGGTAGATAGGTAGTCGCTCCAAGCAAAATATTGGTACTCAAACAGATTCGGTGACTGGAAGCCAACACCAACATAGTTGGGGAATAGCTGGATGGATGATAAAATGAGTCATCATCATCAGCAGGCGCATAGGGTAGGATAGTTTCACTTACTCACTATGGTAAGGCTGACCCCACAGTAGGCGTGCGTGATCCTCGGGCGTGTGAGTAGCGCGGGCGTCGCGAGCGCGCTGCGTGAACGTCGCGTTTTGCTGCCCTGCGGCATGTGTGAAGAGTGCAAGCGACGCGCTCGCGGCGAGCACGCGGCGCTCGAGTTGCGTTCTTACCCCTTCGCCCGCTATCTTCGTCGTCCGCTAAACGCCTTAGCAGTTAAACGTCAAGGAGAGCGGTGCGTGCGCGCCGCGAGCGCGCTGCAAATGCCGCAGGGCAGCAAAACGCGACGCTCACGCAACGCACTCGCGACGCACGCGCGGCGCCCGCGCTACTCACACACCCGAGGATCGCGCACGCCTAATGTGGTGGCCTAAGCCGGGACTCCACCGAAATGTTTGCATTAGTTCACGAATAGGCAAAATGTACGTATCTGTGCGAGTCCACTTCATGTGTTCGTACTTGAAACCTGCAGTTTTGCCAAGATTTTCAAAATGTACGCTCGCAATTTGCCATTTCTTGGTGGAGCCAGCAAATCAAAAGAAACATAAGTGTTGTATACTGTGCGTCACTACCGCACACCGGGAAAATTTCGCTCTTGGGGAGGACGTTTAAATATCATATTTTGTGTCACACGTAAACAGGACGACAGTAAGTATCCACCGAAACACTTTCAAAGATCTGATGAACAAATAAATCAGACCTGACTTGGTCACCTGGGGCCAATCAGAGCTCTATGAAGCGATCATACGGTTTGGCTCCTACTGTTATTGTGGTTTCTGAAAATTTAATCACCTCATTCAACAATGAATGTAATTCTGATGGTACTATTAAGAACACTTGCTTAGCGCAGAAGCTGACGTTAGCAGGTCAAGTCTTTTGACTTCTCGAATAGGATACCATTGGTTTTTGTGCAATGCACACCTGCAATGCATTCTGGATTAAGATAGGATATAGGTGGATAGGATTTGCAACAGAGAACAATTCTGTCTTTGTGATTAAATGACATCAAACGTAGTTTTATATAAAAGGTGTTTTTTTAGACTTGGCTCGGGTCTTACTGAGACTGTTCGTAATCGTGAACAGTGTATTTGCGATCAGAAGTTGAAAGTAAACATGTCTTTGGTATGCGGCGCGTAATTTGTACGTTTTCAGACGCATAAAGCATTTTACGTGTGTATGGTATTAAATCGAGAAAGCTCCCATTTCTTATCTGCACTTTGTATCTGGGCTTGTTTTTAAAGCTACAGAATCCTACATTACCTACCTCACGCTTAGCAGCGCTTGCGAGAGATAGCTCCTCATTTCTTCTAGGATTAAGTTTACATATTTTGCATCAGAAAAAATAATTAAGGTCTACTTAATACAACCCCAGCGGGGCCCAGCAGGGCCAAGGCCTGCCGGGGCTGCGGGTTGTTCGAAAGAGATACCGCGGCCCTGGTACACAAAAGGCCTATGACGGAACACGACGGTTTTTAGTCAGTAAGAGTCTGACACTCCCTCACCGCTGCTAACCCACAGCGGGAGGGGTCATTTGATGATTTTTGACGTCGGAAAAAAAAAGGTCTACTTAATACTACTCACTCAAAGTAATTTGTTTTAAGGCCACCACATTAGTGGAAGATAAGCTAAACTATGTTTATGAAAAAATCCTGATATGAACTCCATCTGTAACTTTAAATGATAATTAATTGTTCCACTAAAGTCATCATTTTTGACATAATGTTCAAAAAATAATTTAGATGGCACCGTTTTAAATTTGGCAGAGAACTATTAATTTTCCTTTCATCAAGGTAATAATTATAGTTGGATTTTGATGTGGCACGGCAAACTGACAAACACTATTGAAATGTCTATCGAAAAATTACACCTCATGTTAAAATATGGTGAATTACGGAAAATACACAACTCCATCTGTTGAAATAATAATCCTCTATAAAGAATGTATGGTTAATATTGTCATTTACCACCTCGCTCCTTTGACAAATTGATGGTGTATTTTATTTACCACAGATGGAGCTACTTTAACCTTGGCTAAACAAAATTTTCATATTTTTTTTTTCTTCCGAAGTTACTTATAAAGGTGTGATTTTCTGTGTAAAGATTAATAAAAGGCCGATCAACTAATATAAGTACAACATTCAAATGTACAGTTTTGACAAATAGATTGCGTGTCGTAATATTTTACATCTTGAATTCACAAAATTAATCATATCTTTTGATAGAGTGAATCGATTTCGATGAAACAAAAAGTAAGTAGTACCCCAAGTTACGTAGAATTTTTGTACATAAGCATTGTCTGCATTTAATTCGTAGATTTTACGTGAATCGCGAACAAACAAACAGATAAACAGACAAACAGACAAAAATGACAAAAATGATGGAAATGGGTTCTGTTAGTTATCCTTTAACATGCTGGCTATTTTTTTTGTCAATTTCTTCAATGTACAAAAATTACTTTTCTACAGATTTATTATATGTATAGATATGTTGAAAAAGATGAACGTATTGGTCCGGTGGTTTTGTATGAAGTATTATTTTCGCTCGGTTTAAGATTTCGTACTTTGAATTGAGTTGCTAAAATCGTTGCTTGTCAATAAGTATTTAGTTCAGTTATTTATTTTTTTATTTACTAGCTATTTCTCGCAATTCCATCTAAGGAACAACTTCCCACACTCGGATAAAAAGTGATTTTTCTCCAGCTTTGGGCTATCTGTGGCCTAATTCTCACGTTAATCAGTTCATTAGTTTTGGCGTGAAATTGCGACAGACGGACTGAAAAAAAATATTGTGAAAAGATGCATGTTTCTAACTCTTTCATAAAACTAGGCTGGATTTTTATATTTGTCTATAAGTACTAATATTTTAATAAAGAGGAAAACTTTGTTTGTTTGTTTGTAATGGATAAACTCAAAAACTAATGGACCGATTTTAAATATTCTTTCACCATTAGAAAGCTATATTATCTGCGAGTAACATAGGCTATATTTTATCTCGGTGCGGGCAGTAGCTCCCACGGGACGCGGGTGAAACCGCGGGAAAACGGCTAGTTAGTAATATAGCTTGCATATCAAAATAATGTATTGGGCACTTTTTATCTACATAGGAAATAAGAATTTTCCCTCGGAATGCGGAAAACCGCGGGCGGAAGCTAGTCTACTCCCAATTTCATAATATTAGCATTCGTTGACTCGTTTTTATTTCAGGCAATTCTTCACAGGTTTTTGTGACAGGTTAAATAGAGGAAAACCGGATTTCAGTGAGTGTGTATGACGTTTTGACGATTCGTATACGACGGGAGGTAATTTTTTTGTGGAAATAACCTTGATAGGCTTTTTCTAGATGATTGTGGTGATTTGGTGTCTATTTTGTGATTCAATAAGGTATAATGAGTACTTGGGAATAGGGCAGGGAGATGATGATGTGATTTAATGAGGCAAAGATTACTAAGCACATTTTGTGTGTTATGGTACTTAAAATCGTCATCATCCTGCGAATCTTTTCCTAACTATGTTGGGGTCGGTTTCAAGTCTAACTTGATGCAACTGAGTACCAGTGTTTTATAAGGAGCGACTGTTTATCTGAACTCTTCAACCAGATACCCAGATAACTGGGTTGAAGAGGTCAGTTAGACAGTCCGATAAATCCTGGTAAGACTAATTGTCAGACTTTCTGGCTTCTGACTACCCGTAACGACTGCCAAAGATGTTCTAATGACAGCCGGGACGAAAGACGGAGGTACTCGTCATGACAAGATGGTCAACCATACACAGATTAACCTTAAGATCGATCAATTTGACTTAGACACAAGCTTTTCTTTTAAAACACAACCAAAGTCCACACTTACACACCACCATAGACAATACATTAGCCCATGGCCCGTAACGTCATAGATCTAACCATAGCCACGACGAGGGTTGACAGAAACGAATGGTCATACCCTTGTTACGGACGGGATTTAAAAAAAGAACAACCTTGGAATGTCAGTCTTAATTCTTTTGAAAATAGGTGAAAATATTTTTTGAGTTTATGGTTCGTGTGGTGTAGAGGTTGGTAGCATTGAATGTTGTGCTGTGGTGTGTTGGTTCGATTCCCGTGTGAGGCAAATAAAATTGTTACAGATTTGCGTGGCATGTGTTATGTATGAACTGATACTGGAGACGGCAGTCGGCAGTCTCACCTGAATATTGTAGGAACTACACCGCCTTTAGATAAATTTTTATTTAAGTGGCCAATACCTTCCTCGACAAACGGGCTATTGAAATAATTTTCCAAACCAATACAGTACTAGGTAATTTCTGAGATTGACACGTTGAAAAAAACATGCTTATCACATTTGTAGTAGTATTATGCCTATTGTAGCAAAGATGACATAATTACTTTTTCAAAAATAATTTCAAAAAAGCACAATAATTTCAATCGTAATTTTTTTAATACAATTTTTCCATCTTATTGTTTACTTTTCCTAATGAAAATTAAACATACGTATACTCCTTAACAAGATGAATAAAACTCATTTCGTATGTAAATAAAACTTTCAGGAAATCAGCAATTACCTGTTTTTTCCTTCATAAATATCAAAAGGCTTTCCAATGGCGCTTTTAACTGAATTTATGGAAATGATTGCTCATAGAGGTACGTTTTCACTGCGATTCGAGCATAGATGTGAAAATGTTTTGATATGGCAAACATAGAATTTATTAACTTCTACATAGACCTTGGAAAATAATATATTACCTTTAATTAAAATAATAAGAAGTCAATATTTTGATACTTAGTTTAAATATTTCCCTATCATAAATGGCAAAAATTGATCAGAGATTGCAAATATTTGAAAGGAAAGTTTTTATTGGCGCATAACAAAAATAACTTAAAAGTAATTAAGTATTCGATGGTGGTGGGTTTTAGTCAGTAAAGTCTGACACTCCCTCAAGCTGCGCCTACTGCGGGTGGTGTCATTCTGATGATTTCTTACAAAAAAAGATCTTTCGAAGTTACTTTTCCGCTTCCCTCTCTGTCTGTCACCAGGAAATTTTCACAGATGATGTATTTCTGTTGCCGCTATAATAACAAATACTGAAAACTAGAATAAAATAAATATTATGGGGGGCTCCCATATAATAAACGTGATTTTTTGTCCGTTTTGTAAATAATGGTACGGAACCCTTTGTGCGCGAGTCAGACTCCCACTTGGCTGGTTTTTTCTTTATTATATTAGTATAGATTACATTCACTTAGTTTGGGATATCTTATTTTTCTACCTCCTGCCCTGTTCCCAATTTTAGGGTCTGCGCCGATGTCTTTCGCTTCCATTTCTTCCTGTCACTCATCATACTGACACTCACTCCGTTCTTATTCATGTCCTCTTTCAGGCAATCCATCCATATTTTCTAAGATCTTCCTCTTCCTCTCCATCCATCTACATTCATACTTAGCACACACTTTGTTGCAAGCGTATCATCCCTCCTCATTACATGCCCATACCATGACAACTTTCTATTAACTTAACTTCCTTATTTTGATACTTAGTAAAGTAATAAAAATGGTATATGTAAGAGTCCTTTAAATTGTATGCTATCTATGTTCCACAAATACATAATTTGCTTAACAGTCGTTCTGGCATAGTAGTTAAAGCACACGCAGGGAAAGCTAGAAGAATTACGTAAGAACAAGGCTACAGAACTTACAACAATTTGATAGAATCCCTAGTCTAAAAAGCCCACAGACCAATCAGAACGAATCGTGTAATCATAGACGATTATTCTCCCACGCTTAGCCATCAGTGCCAATGGTATAATCGAGGTATTTCCATAATGACTGCACGTGGGCTCAATGGGAATTCATCCCCATATGTTCTGTACTTTTACTATTTGAAATGGTAGTTTGAACGAGCACATTGCAGACTAAAAGGCTCATAGTTGGCATTAATTTTGAAGGCAATCATTTAAACTGATTTGGAAAGAAAGGAGGTTCAGGTTGTATGTTCGTGCGTGAGTCTCGTGTTTGGCTGTAGTGCAATTTCCAGTATAGTATCTGTCAGACTTCAAAGAAGGTTTAAAGTATAATTAACCAACTAACAGAGTTAATAAAAATAAATGCAACTCACTCGCACTTCACTTTTTTAGAATCAAATGTAGATTTAAATTTATTTTACTAGTGTTAGTGTAAACGTTTTTGTAAGCCACGATTCAGGCTCTGCCTAGTGTGGTTTCACTGTTATTTTTGTAACTTGTAATTTGAGGTACTAATAAAGATTTATTATTTACTAGCTGTTGCCCGCAACTTCGTCTGTGTGGGCAATATAGAATCGTCAAAATACTACTTATCCCGTAGGTGCATTCTTTTACGTGACAGTATAATTAGGATTAGCACTTAGCAGTCGCATAGATTCATTGATCAAGATTGTGTTGTGGATGTGACCATTTATCTAAACAAAAGAAGTAAAGTTTGTGACGTTGTTCAGCCAATTTGGAAAATTATTACGTATGGTGCGTAAGTAATTTTCACAGGAAACAGCTATAATCTATGTCTACATGCTTTGAGTCTGTCAAAGCTGTCATTTGTACATTTTCTGCAGCTGCTGCGACTAATCAGAAGCCAGAAAGTCTGTCAGTCTTACCATGGATATCGTCTTGTGTAGTTGACTGGATTGTAGATAGGTAGTCGCTCCAAGCAAAATATTGGTACTCAAACAGATTCGGTGACTGGAAGCCAACACCAACATAGTTGGGGAATAGCTGGATGGATGATAAAATGAGTCATCATCATCAGCAGGCGCATAGGATAGGATAGTTTCACTTACTCACTATAGTAAGGCTGACCCCACATTAGGCGAGCGCGATCCTCGGGCGTGTGAGTAGCGCGGGCGTCGCGAGCGCGCTGCGTGAACGTCGCGTTTTGCTGCCCTGCGGCATGTGTGAAGAGTGCAAGCGACGCGCTCGCGGCGAGCACGCGGCGCTCAAGTTGCGTTCTTACCCCTTCGCCCGCTATCCCCACCGCCCGCTAAACGCCTTAGCAGTTAAAAGTCAAGGAGAGCGGCGCGTGCGCGCCGCGAGCGCGCTGCAAATGCCGCAGGGCAGCAAAACGCGACGCTCACGCAACGCGCTCGCGACGCACGCGCGGCGCCCGCGCTACTCACGCGCCCGAGGATCGCGCACGCCTAATGAGGGGGAGGCCTAAGCCGGGACTCCACCGAAATGTTTGCATTAGTTCAAGAATAGGCAAAATGTACGTATCTGTGAGAGTCCACTTCATGTGTTCGTACTTGAAACCTGCAGTTTTGCCAAGATTTTCAGAATGTACGCTCGCAATTTGTCATTTCTTGGTGGAGCCAGCAAATCAAAAGAAACATAAGTGTTGTATACTGTGCGTCACTACCGCACACCGGGAAAATTTCGCTCTTGCGGAGGACGTTTATATACCATATTTTGTGTCACCGTAAACAGGACGACAGTAAGTATCCACCGAAACACTTTCAAAGATCTGATGAACGAACAAATCAGACCTGACTTGGTCACCTGGGGCCAATCAGAGCTCTATGAAGCGATCATACGCTTTGGCTCCTACTGTTATTGTGGTTTCTGAAAATGTATTCACCTCATTCAACGATGAATGTAATTCTGATGGTACTATTAAGAACACTTGCTTAGCGCAGAAGTTAGCAGAAGTAGCAGACGTTGGCAGGTCAACTCTTTTGACTTCTCGAATAGGATACCATTGGTTTTTGTGCAATGCACACCTGCAATGCATTCTGGATTAGGATAGGATATAGGTGGATAGGATTTGCAACAGAGAACAATTCTGTCTTTGTGATTAAATGACATCAAACGTAGTTTTATATAAAAGGTGTTTTTTAGGGTTTTTAGACTTGGCTCGGGTCTTACTGAGACTGTTCGTAATCGTGAACAGTGTATTTGCGATCAGAAGTTGAAAGTAAGCATGTCTCTGGTATGCGGCGCGTAATTTGTACGTGTGTATGGTATTAAATAGAGAGAGCTCCCATTTCTTATCTGCACTTTGTATCTGGGCTTGTTTTTAAAGCTACAGAATCCTTCATTACCTACCTCACGCTTAGCAGCGCTTGCGAGAGATAGATCCTCATTTCTTCTAGGATTAAGTTTACATATTTTGCATCAGAAAAAATAATTAAGGTCTACTTAATACTACTCACTCAAAGTAATTTGTTTTAAGGCCACCATATTAGTGGAAGATAAGCTAAACTATGTTTATGAAAAAATCCTGATATGAACTCCATCTGTAACTTTAAATGATAATTAATTGTTCCACTAAAGTTATCATTTTTGACATAATGTTCAAAAAATAATTTAGTGCCATCTAAATTATTATTCGTTTTAAATTTGGCTGAGAACTATTAATTTTCTTTTCATCAAGGTAATAATTATAGTTGGATTTTGATGTGGCACGGCAAACTGACAAACACTATTGAAATGTCTATCGAAAAATTACACTACGTGTTAAAATATGGTGAATTATGGAAAATACACAAAACTCCATCTGTTGAAATAATAATCCTCTATAAAGAATGAATGGTAATATTGTCATTTACAACCTCGCTCCTTTGACAAATTTGATGTATTTTATTTACCACAGATGGAGCTACTCTAACCTTGGCTGAGCAAAATTTTCATATTTTTTTTTCTTCCGAAGTTACTTATAAAGGTGTGATTTTCTGTGTAAAGATTAATAATAGGCCGATCAACTAATATAAGTACAATATTCAAATGTACAGTTTTGACAAATAGATTGCGTGTCGTAATATTTTACATCTTGAATTCACAAAATTAATCATATCTTTTGATAGAGTGAATCGATTTCGATGAAACAAAAACTAAGTAATACCCCAAGTTACGTAGAATTTTTGTATATAAGCATTGTCTGCATTTAATTCGTAGATTTTACGTGAATCGCGAACAAACAAACAGATAAACAGACAAACAGACAAAAATGACAAAAATGATGGAAATGGGTTCTGTTAGTTATCTTTTAACATGCTGGCTATTTTTTTTGTCAATTTCTTCAATGTACAAAAATTACTTTTCTACAGATTTATTATATGTATAGATTATTATTAAAAAAAAAAAAAACGTCAGTTATTATTCGAAGTAGGCTGCGCCCAAAACGCCCACCCATCACCACTTCCTATGTGTTTTTGCTGGGAAAAAGAAGTGGTGGAACAAACTCCCCAGGAGCACTATTCTGTCTAAACCGACTTCGAAATGTACTGAAAAAAACGTGGCGAAATAAACATACATATTATGTGAATACCTGCATCCACTAGACACCAACTTCTAGACTGATCCATGTAGGTAACCTTTTTTTCGTGCTTTTTGAAATCTGATTTAGCCGAGCTGATATCGGCTGGATCTGATTGTTGTAATGTTTCCATTCGTCTTCATACTGATTTATGAGCCCAAAAAAACTATTTATCGACCGACTAAAAGTTTGCAGTGTGTAAGCTTAAAGGTCAGTTCTAAAGGGTCGATTAGAGAGCGATGGAACTGCAAAAGGTTTTGTAAATGGTAGACTATAGAGGTAACCATTTACTGTAAATATATGGGTTATCTTTATCTTTGAGTCTTTAATAAAAAATTGCTTATCATGTCGAAGCTGAGCCGAATCGTTAGTAACGTTATAGGTTACAATAAGTGGATTTGTTTGCTTTACTTTCACTGTAAAACGGCTGAACTAATTGGGATGGGTAAGCAGATATGTTTGTACCCAGATACGGTTACCTTAACCGAACCTGTGGTAAACAACAAGTCCTATTAATGTTATAAATGCCAAAGGTTTGTATGTATGTTTAGTATGCATCATGTCCCTGTTTCACGCAAAAACCACCGAATGGCATTAGCTGAATAACATAACATTTCAGTGATATTTTATTTTATTTTATTTTTATTTTATTAATTTTAAGGAAACTTACAGCTACATACATCGTTTAGTTTAGGGTAATAATGTGGAAGAGGGCCAATAACAAGTTTCCACTCATAACAATCAAAATGGGCATTTACAAAACGACGAAAAGTTTCAGTGTACATATCAAATTACAAAATTCTGCATACAGCTAAAATACAAATACAAACAGAACAAAAAACCATGATGACAATGTGTGAAATGCACAAAGATATAATTGTAAAAAGTTCCTATTGCTTTTTTACCAAGATAACATAGGTATAGTTAGGTCACTTTTTATCCGGACACGGGAATTAGTCCCCTTGTGTAGCGAGTGAAAGCACTGATAGAAGTTAGTATGCCTTTGTAAAACTTTCCAAATAATTTTGGTCCAAAACAATTGATCTCACTTCCACTCAATAGCAAAACAAGCCCTTATTTTTCATTGCGTGCCATCAAATCAATATCGGAGCCACAGAGTTAAGACAGATGAGCGGAGATTTCGTAATGCATGTAGGTCAGGCGCCTTCTTCTAGGTCAAAATCGTACGGTGGGCATGACCAAAACGATCAGGGGCCCGATTCTCCTAATTTTACTTAAGCGGCATACGATTCGATTCGATTGAGATCCAATCACGACTCGATTACGATTGACGCGTATGTGGCATTCCGCTATTTTTTCTTGGAAATAAACGTTTTTATCCTTTTCTGTCATTCAATAATGAATCAATTTGTCTGCAAATGATTTACGATTGCAATATGATTGTAGAGCAAACTACCGTATAGACCAAAATCACCAAAATAGCAGACCAATCACAAACCAATCGAATGTCTTTGGGTCTTATATTAGTAGCAGAATGCCCGATATGGTTAAAACTGCTATTGCGATCATATTTCTATTCGATTTTGACATTATTAACTTAGGAGAATCGGGCCCCAGTTACGAGTGAACTCATGAGGCGTTCGGGTCCTTTGTGGTGCGGGAATCATACACAATCGCACGAGATGCCCGCATAGCGGCGCACGGTGCACTGATGATGCGCACCGGCGCACCGACATATTAATAGTGTGCGAGCAGACGGCGCTATACGTTGCGCACACACCAGAGCAAGATGGGTGCAGTTCACTCATTGGTCAATTGCATTTTTAACGTGGGTGTCAGCCTTGCTACTACATGTGTATGTCAGAAATGCACTAAAGATAGGATTTTAGTCAATAAAGGGAGTTATCCTCAAAATACCGTGACTTTAATTTCTGCATCTTACTCGCTAATCCAGCAGTGGCATTTGTCTTCGACGATTTTTCGGATCGAAAGAAAGCGTATAAGGGCGTTACGTTAACGTTCCTCGTCCCCCTCGCACCCGCATGTTGTCGCGCTACTTTCTTAGGAGATTTTCCGTTATAACATCTTCGCTAGTCATTTTGTTCTCCATGGTCGATACGGTTTTTTACCGTGTTTTATTTATCACGTGCGGAGATTTTTTCATGTGTGATGTTTATTGAATAAACATATTGGCTCAGCTACGTGCCTTTGTATGGTATTCGTGGAAAAAATATTGCTGTTGAATCTATAGGTACCAATGTTATGTAGGCTTTTTTTAGCGGTGGCAAAAATCATCAAATGACCCTCCCGCTGTGGGTTAGCAGCGGTGAGGGAGTGTCAGACTTTTACTGACTAAAATCTTTATATAGCTTCAGAGTTTGTTTGGACGTGCTAATCTCAGGAAGTATTTTAAAAAAATGGTTGGTCCGGTTTGAAAAAAATCTTTCAAGAGTTGTTAAGAAGGCTATAAGCTACTTTTTATCTCGATGTGAAGTGTGGTTTCCACGGGACGCAGGTGAAATCCTGGCAGAAGTTTTTGCTTGCGTTTACCCGCGTCCCGAGGGAACTAGTTAGATGCTACCCAGATTGGTACAAAAAGTACCTGTCCTTTGTCCGTCTCTTGGTTTTAAACCACCTAAGTATCTTCCCACCAACTTTCAGCCAATAAGTAAAGTTTAACCATACTTGAGTTATAATTAAATAGTGCACCTAACTCGACTGTTTTTTCTATGTAACGTATACCTCGATATAAGCATAAACTGCTGACGCCATACTTATACACAAAATATCTCAATCATCAGGGTTGAGGGGGTCAGATAGGGCGTCGCTCCTTGTAAAGCACTGGTACTCAGCTGCATCCGGTTAGACTGGAAGCCGACCCCAACATAGTTGAGAAAAAAAGGCTCGGAGGATATCTCACAATCATCATGATTGTTTGTTTATTTATATCAAATGCAAGAAGCGCCATAGCATATACATAGTTTACCGTAGCTTCTATAAGTATTACCAGAGTATTACAAATTACAAACAATAATAGAAACAGTGCAAACTTCTAATGGTTCTCAGAACTGATATTGTGTTCATATTATTAAAGCTCGTGTACACTGGTTCAATTTAACCCTTATTCAGCCTATTTTCGAGTACAAGTGTGTAAGTTTGGCTTCCAATCTGAATAGATACAGCTAATACCAATATCTCATATCATCATCATCTGTGTAACCTTTTCCTAACTATGTTGGGGTTGGCTTCCAGTTTAACAGCCACTGTCAATGTGATCTCCTCAACCAGTTACCTGGACAACCTGATTTCTCTTGTCAAAACTTGGGGTCAGACTTGCCTGGCATCGTACTTACTTAGTGTGGCTGTTACTTAGTCACGAGCTGTCTATTTTCACCAATTGGAAGCCACATTATTTGTAAGTGTATTTATTTACTTGCCTATGTGGATTTATTAATTTACGTTTTTTACATATGTGTTATAGCTCCCTTGAAGTAGGATCTACTAGGTACAAATAAAGCTATGTTGATTATAAAAACTAGACACATATTTTTTCTATACCATTCTTTGCAGTTCAATTATACAATTTCTCAGAACCAAGAATTGATTAAAAGCAAACGAAAGCAATAAACTATAATAATAGAAAGCTTATTACAGAAAATAAACTTTATGATTTATTATTTTTCCGATTTGTACGCAAGCAATTACTATTAATTGCTCAATGGAAATACAAGGAATAATGATTATTACACAAGGCTTGGGTCGGGCTGAAATTGCTATGTGTATTTGAAATTATTTTATTGGTCAATACGTATATGTACCTAAGTAATTAACAAAGGGCGATCATATTAGCAACGCTTGGCGCGGACGGTATGGATGACTGACCATATTGTCATGACGAGTTCTGCTCTGATTCGGAAGACTCGATAAATTGGTGGGTCTCAGCTATTATTTCAGAATCATTGTCAGTCGTTGCGGGTAGTTAGAAGCCTGGAAGTCTGACATCCAGTCTAACTAGTGGATATCGGGTTGCCCTGTTAAATATGGTATCGGATTGCCGGTTGTGAAGCTCAGCTAGGCAGTTGCTCCTTGTAAAACACT
Organism: Helicoverpa zea; assembly: GCF_022581195.2. NCBI lineage: Eukaryota > Metazoa > Arthropoda > Insecta > Lepidoptera > Noctuidae > Helicoverpa > Helicoverpa zea. Next base: position 3,332,380 of record NC_061479.1, read on the forward strand.
TGTTCTCAGCTGAATCCAGCTTGACTGGAAGCTGACCCCAACATAAATAAATAATAAATTGAATTGAATTAACAAACCAGCAAGAAGTTGAGATTGTTAATTATTATATTGAATTGGTACCCAAATATACTAATTATGACCTTGAATCTATTTTTTTTTTCAATGTCAGTATATAAAAGAAAGAATTAGGCAGTAGAATGATGCAAAATATATTGAAAGATACAAAAATAAATACCAAAATATCAAAGATGTTGTTAGATGGATAAGGCAGATATACATTATACACAATACAAGTAAATCCACGTGTAACAGCTAGTCTTTTAATACAAAATGCTGTGTTAATTCTATACCAAGGGTTCCTTTGTACTCCTCAAATTTATGAAGTCGCGTCTCAAAGAGAACAAAGATTTCCCTTAAAGTTTGACTTTGAAAAGAGGGTTCTATTTTCTACTTAAATACGTAATTCATTCTGATTGTATTCTTTATTGCCGTGTTTTACATGCTTTGTGTTATTATGGGGATTTCTTGATTCATGGTTTTTTGGCTCTACTATGTGATCATCCTCCGAGCGTTTTCCCAATACCTTCAAAATAAACTCCCAACCAACCATCGGCCGATAGTTTGGGCTGTAGTCTTACCAAGGAGTATTAGGTTGCCCGGGCAACTGAGTTGAGGAAGTCAGGTAGGCAGTCGCTCCTTGTAAAGCACTGGTACTCACCTACGTCCGGTTAGACTGGAAGCCGACCCCAACTCATGATCCAACCAAAGATTTTGTCACTGTCCCGATACTTGATAATTTTAATGTGCGCACTACCATTCAACTCTATGAATTCTGATTTTTGAGCATAATCAAACTATCGGCTTACTAAAAGTCTGCAGTGGTAGCATTAGCTTGGTTGCAGCAGTTGCCGATACGACAAAGTAAGCTATTCTTTTATGGTGCACCCAGTAATACATAGTAAATATATAATTTATCTCTATTATAGCACTAGGAAAGTGCTGGAGTGGAGACCACGGACTAGCAAGCGCAGCATAGGACGTCCACCAACGAGGTGGACAGACGACCTTATAAAGGTCGCCGGAAGACGCTGGATGCAGGTCGCTTCCAACAGGTATCTGTGGAGATCAAAGGGGGAGGCCTATGTTCAGCAGTGGACGTCCTATGGCTGAGATGATGATGATGATGATGATAGCACTAGGTATTGGCAATTTTCTACTAAGAGAAGTAACTATTTAGCGATCTGTGTCTTCGCCAAAAACTCAATCTAGTGTATACGGTTCTTCAGTAGGTATAATCTTATGCACGTTAGCACTGCAGTTGTGATTTATTGAGCTATAAAACGCTGAAACTAAAGTCGTTTGAGCTCTGATCCAACTGAAGTATAATTTTCGTTGCCTTGCCTTTTATAATCTAGTTTTTAAACTTGCCTTAGTCTGCATCATTTTTTTTTGCCTATGTTATACTCGTTTTTCAGTGTTTTTCCATTGCTTCTCGTTGTGGCACATAAAATAATATCTCACTCTATTCAACCATCATCATCTAGCCTTTTCCCAATTATGTTGGGGTCGGCTTCCAGTTTAACTGCATGCAACTGAAAACCAGTGAGTTTTACATGGAGCGACTGCCACAACCCGGGCAACCTGGACCCCTTACTAAGATTTCAGACTCTTCAACCCTTTTAACAAATTAACTCTTAGATTGTTACCCGAAGTACTTCATCAAGTTACAACTAAAATCACGCGAAACACTTGTACTACAATATTACAATATTCAAGTACAAACTACAAATACACACAGTCTAAGAGCTCCAGTCTAATATAAATTATTACATTGTCTTTACCAGGAAACTTAGCACTCTGAAAGTCTGTAGTTCAATAATGTTAATAAGCTATTCGATAACTTTGAAAATCGATGCACAACTTTGAGAGCCCAACCGCTAAGGACACTTGCCGTTTTCCCCGCGGTTTTACCCGCGTCCCGTGGGAACTGATAACTAAAATATAGCCTATGTTACTCGCAGATAATGTAGCTTTCTAATTGTGAAAGAATTTTTCAAATCGGTTCAGTAGTTTTTGAGTTTATCGATTACAAACAAACAAACTTTTCCTCGATATAATATTAGTATAGATGTAGATTTTATTACAAAACTATATTAATATGAATTTATGGGACGTTATTTTGTAGGCCTTCTTGATTTATTTTGCAATAATAACTTTTAACTTTTTGAACAAGAGTACCAAAATACTATTCACCCTTATTTATTTACTAGTTTTCGATCGCCTACACTTTTTTTTTATTTATTTATAAGCTATTATGCTATCAAGTTTCATGAAAATCTATGCAGTAATTTTAGTATGAAAGAGGAACAAGCCGTCTTTAGAGGGAAAGAGCTCTCTGAAGTTCAATAATGTTAATAAGCCATTCGATAACTTTGAAAATCGATGCACAACTTTTTTCAGTCGGCGAGCTAGTACGCTATGTAGGTAATGACTTTTTCAGTACATAACTAATTATTCCGTGTTTCGGAGGGCACGATAAACTGTAGGTCCCGGCAGTCGCTTGAACATCTTTGGCTGGGTTGAGGAGGTCAGATAAGCTGTCGTTCCTTGTAAAACACTGGTACTCAGCTGCAACCGGTCAGACTGGAAGCCGACCCTACATGGTTAGGAAAAGGCTCGGAAGATGATGACTCCTGTGAAGTGTCATCAAAATCAATCAAGTAGTTTTAGCGTGAAAGAGGAACAGACTGTGGAAAGAGCTCTCTAAAGTTCAATAATGTTAATAAGCTACTCGATAACTTTGAAAATCGATGCACAACTTTGTTTAGTCTGGGAGCCAGTACGCTATGTAAGGTAATGACTTTTTAAGTAGTTACATGTAGATTTTATGAGGTGAGATTTTCTGAGAAAACGGTTAAGTTATAGGTTTTATAGAACTACTTGAGGTTATGTTTTTAGTTTTTAATAATAGAGTTCAATAGTATGTTACAATGCGTAAATTTTAGGACTGGTTTGTAACGTCAATTTTCCTAAAACCATTGTTTTTCTATTTATTTAAGGTTCAAAATTAATAGTGCATGAAGAACGGCAGATGGTTTATGTTCCCGAAAATGTAATGACAGTTCAAATTGTCAGATTTCTCCTATCGTAAGCAAAATTCTAACATGACCCAGAGAGTAATTTGAGTCTAGCATAACGAATTAATTGTTCTCTAGATAGGAATAAGGACAGAAAGGATAATCGTTACGGACTGTGACCATCCTTTGGGGACTTCTTTGGTTAAGATTACAGCGTAAAATAGATCTGAAAAGTTCTTGGAGCTGTCCTTAAATTCAGTTCTTATGAACCCTTTGTTAAGAATTTTCGTCCCAAGATCTTAAAGCCTTTCTTTGTAATAACTATGAGTAGGCTTGACGAAAATGTCTTTATATAACGGTGTAAGGATGCATCGCAAACAAAGTCGTAACCTCACCTCGACCATGGTGCACCCTCCCGAAAAAAGGTCGAGGCTCTGCCAACCGACTGGTGACTGTATAACAGTACCATCTTACGAAGGCAAAAATACAGCACTGCGCTCGCCAACACGCATGCCCAGCGCTTTGAGTATGGGCTCATCCAGAGCACCGGTCCAGCAGTGGTGGTTTTTTTTTCTGCCAGAGGTTATTTAAACACTATTCTACATCAACTGAATCTTTGTAAATTAAAAATTTTATATAAGCCCCTTACCGGGAAAGTGGACTCCAAAACCCTCGAGCTAGAAAGACCACGACTGGCTATTGTGACATTAAAAAATACTTTAATGGCAATAGACAATTTTCAATTCCCTAACCGGAAAAGTCCTCCGAAAACCCTCGATACTCAACAGACTAAATCTAGAAGATAAATTATGTAAATTGTTCGACACTGGCCATCCCTTATGTAAACGTAGTGAGATCAATTGAAAAAGATTGGGTGTTAAAATATGCAAATATAACAAAATGGATAGGAATGAATTCTTTAGCGTTCGTTTTGTTACACGAGAGCTCGTTGGGAGGAAATATTCCCTTTTTTACCCTAATTCTTTTATGATGGTTGGTGTAAGTCATAGGAGCGTACGATTTAAAAAATATATATTATTAGCAAACAATAATATAACTATGTATATCGTTGCGTCAAGTCATGTGTAAGGTTTAATGGAATTCAATATGGAAAACGCCAAATAATTCTAACATTTATATGCAGAGAAGACAGAAAAGGGGAAACAGACTTCAGTGGTAACATATTTTAAAACAAATTATAATATGAAGGAATACCTATCTATATTGAGAAAACCTGCTTTTCAAAGTTTGAAATAATTCAGACATAAGCCTATTTGGCGTAGAGTGTTAAGTAGCTAAGGGCAGCCCGTACCCAGTAGGTCTGAAAACCAGTCTTACCAAAGGCTATTGAGTTTTCCGGGTAACTGGATTAAGGACGTCAAAAAGGCAATCGCTCCATGTAATTCAGCTGCGTGCCATTAGACTGGAAGCCGACCCCAAGATAGTTAAAATAATTGGGAAAAGGCTAGACCGATGATGAGATGATTAGGTCAAATTAGGTTGCTCCACGTAAAACACTGATACTCAGCTGCATCTGTGTAGAATCGAAGCCAACCCCAACACGCAAAAGGCTAGGCAGATGATAATACCCGCTATATCTCCAGACTTAAGACCTTTCCTAACTTGAACATCGCCCTCATAAGCTCCACAAATTGCTACATCCATCTCCTTCATTGTCTTATTGTAAGCGTGTTAAGGACATACTCTTTTATTTTCATCCGATTTTCTCTCAGTCAGCTGTACTTGATAATTTTATCCGCACGTGAACGAATTTTTGATTGAGTTGGCTTTTGGGAGAAGTATTTTGTATGTAGATTGATATTTTTTTGTTTTATTTGAATATAATTTTTGTCAAAAAAATAATATACCTAGACTAATAAAATAAAGCTGGAGAGTTTTTTTTTGTTTGAAAGCGCCAATTTTCGAAACTAAATAGTCCAATTTGAAAAAAAAAAACAGACAGTGTTAGACAGCTCATATTTTGTCGAGGAAGACTGTAGAGTAGCTTTTTATCTGGATGCGTGAAGTAGTACTCTTGAAACATCAGTTATAATATGATGAGACTCAAAATAGATTCTAAATTACTACATACTTTAAATAAGTATTCTCCATACTTAGAAAGTATTTAAACCTTTATCACTCCTGAAGTTATCTAACCAAGTTTTCCAACAAAAGAAGAGATATAACAACGTCAAATGAAGTAAGAACAGTCCTGTGTACCCTTGCTATCTGAATCTGTTGATGTTCTTGAAATTCCGCAAATATTCAGTTCTGTTTTGTTTGGTGGATCTCACACTGCCATGGGTCATCTATCCCATCGAGCGATAAATATATTTTATTATATTTGGCCTATGCGATAAGCCGTCACTAAAGAAATTAACCACGTCAATATCACTACTGTCTAAAAGTTTTAAAAGTTGTCACACCCACCAACTTTGATATAAACCCGAAACGATAATTTTGATTGTTAAAATACGTGAGAAACATAGAAAAAAAATTATATACCTGCATATTTAAAAAGACATGGTTAGTTCAGTTTTTCTTTTTTTGCAATCATTGTGGTGCAAAAAATCGGTATCTTCAAATCAGAAGCCGATTGCAAAAAAATCTGACTCAAACTAAACACACATACACGCAGAAAAAAAAGAAGAACTATCTATATAAATACATACTATACAATATATAAATACTATAACTTTGCAAAGTTATGACGCATATCTTAATTTTCATAAATAAATAAATGTAAGTAAATAACAAAGAAACGATATTTTTTCTGTCTATCAGTTTATCTAGTCTACTCCGGGCTGCAGTGCTAGTGTGAGATCCACTTTACCCTCTAGGGTTTAGCGAACATTTCGTACTTTGAAGAGATAAACTGCGAAATTGGGGTGTAAGGAATCCATGGAATCACAATGGTGTTCCCCAGCGAACATTTGCAAAAGGAAATTCTTAAATTGTTTGCTTTTCCAAATATTTTACTTATTTTAAAAGGCTAACAACTAAGTATGCGTTTGTTATTATAATTAATGTATAATTAATGTTATTATACACTGGATTCCAGAACACAATATTTTTCAAGGTCATTTTAATTAAATTCAAGGTCGTCCATGAAGGTCAAAAAGTTATTAATATTATTTATTTATGTATTTTTATACAGAGTCAGATATAAATCATTAATGGACTCCAATCCTCCTGTTTTTATTTCTATATTTACTCTATGTACATAAATATAAAACCGCCAAGAGCTGGTATGATATAAAGTTGTTAGTATATCTGCATTTCTAAAACAAAAGAGTATCAACAATAAATCTAGAAAATAACTTAGTCTTACTTGTGAGACAGCAGCTATTCTTTAGTGAACGACTTGTGTGATTCCTTTGAGAATACAAATCTGATAGTATTTTGTTTATCCCTGTAAGCTGTATTGTTACAAACAAAGTAGAGGTTAGAGATGTTAGATCGATTTCACAATAGCGGATTTTTCGCACGGTATAGTTATATATGTTTCAAGGTCAGAAAGAGGTCAAGGTCAGTCGTATAAAGGTCAAGGTCAAATTCTTGGTAATATTATTTATAAAAATTCTGTTTCTGTTTTTATTCTTATATTAATTTGGTGTCAGGCACCGCACAGAGCTAGTATGATACAACTTTGTTAGTATATTTGCTTTTCTAAAACAAAAGCGTATCAACCATAAATCTAGAAAATAACTTAGTCTTACTTGTGAGACAGCAGCTATTCTTTAGTGAACGAGTCGTGTGATTCCTTTGAAAATACAAATCTGATAGTATTTTGTTTATCCCTGTAAGCTGTGTTGTTACAAACAAAGTAGGGTTAGAGATGTGAGATCGATTTCACAATAGTGGATTTTTCGCACGGCAGCGCTCGCTTCGTGGCAAAATAAGTATCTATAGAACGCATGGCACCTGAAATTGTGCGGCAGGTTTCTTGCCACGTCACGAATAGAAAAACCAAGAATGTTCGCTCGTCTAAATGCTAGTTTAAAAAAAAAGTACTAGAGTGTAAAAATCTGTAACACTATGCTAAGACCCCCTAATCATTATTAGTTCAGGTAATCGTGCAGAAACATACATATTAGTCAAACTGAGAACCTGCTTTTATTCAAGGCGGTAATTGAGAAAGAAAAAAAAATGTCTTTAAGTTAAGTCAGGCTGTAATTCTAAGTTATTGCATTAATTCTAATTACCCAGGGAACTACATTCAATGGCCCAATAAAAGAGTATGGCTACCACGGTATACTCAGTGCCAAATTGAACCAACCATCGAATAATACTGTCACAAAGAAACAAACTCCCATTCACATTAACAACACGAGTAAAGATTATAATGAAAAAGGCACTATTTTAACAACAAATCCAGCTTTTTTCTTATATTCTTGCATGTTATAAATGAGGTGTCGTTCCCAACACGAATACTGTCATAAGCTACGTGAGGTCACAGCAAATCCAATATGGCAGACTTTAGGCCACATTTTCGCCCGCGTTTAGTTCGGTTATATCGCGTTTCCAAGAAAATTCTTCAAAAGTCCGGGATAAAAACCTAAGGGCTCTTTTTTGCATCAATCGGTTTGTAATAAAGAGATTTCTTAAGAAACATGCAGTGCCTTTGTACTGATTATCCTATGTTCTTTCTCAAGGTCAACTCTATCTCTGTAAGAAATTTTATTAAAATAAATTCAGTGGTTTAACGTAGCAAACAGACAGACAGTTACTTTCACATTCATAATATTAGTAGGGATGTACACAGTTGATAAGACAAGAATAAAAATATAATAATCAGTACAAAGGCACTGCATGTTTCTTAAGAAATCTCTTTATTACAAACCGATTGATGCAAAAAAGAGCCCTTACTATTTTCACAACATTTGTGGTTTCTTTTCTTATTTTCTTGCATGATATAAATTAGGTGTCGTTCCCAACACGAACACTGTCATAAGCTACGTGAGGTCACGGCAAATCCAATATGGCTGACTTTAGGAGACATTTTACTTGGAGAGCTGGGGAAATATGTTCATTTTGTGTGCTGTTGCTTTGAGATGATGATAATCTTGTGGGTAAAAGAAAGACATTTATTTTTCATAAACAAATACATACAGGAATGAATTTTATCCAGTGCGCAAACTTTGTCAACTTATAGTTTAATAAGTTTTATAGATACGTATATTTTTATTTTGTCGTGTAGTACAAAAAAAATCGGTAAAAAAACTTTTAAGTTAAACGGTTTTATCTTATGTGCACTGAAAACTAGAAAATAAAAAAATAGTTACTTACCTGTCAACCTACGTAGGTGGTCCCGGTCATATTAAACTAAAATAAAAACGTGGGGCCCATTAACTATTGCTGTAGTACTTTCTTCTAGAGGTATAATAGGTGTGGATTGCATCGACTTACTATAATCGTAACTGGAGATTTTGACAATCAATAATCAGCCGTAGCGGCTTCACCAGCGAACGCCGAGCTCATGATCTACCAAAGTATAAAGATATGCTTTGCCATAGGTAGGATTTCACAGGGGCCCCACGTTTTTATTTTAGTTTAATATGACCGGGACCACCTACGTAGGTTGACAGATAAGTAACTATTTTTTTATTTTCTAGTTTTCAGTGCACATAAGATAAAACCGTTTAACTTAAAAGTTTTTTTACCGATTTTTTTTGTACTATGGTTTTTCCCATGTGGGTAGGAGTGACAGTTAGACGTGTTTTTTGCTGCTTATATTTATTATTTATTTAAAATTAGAAATTCCAGTATTTTGATAATTACATGTATTGATTTGGCTCTTTAACTCACCTTTCATCACTTTTCTATTATAAACACTCCGTTTAACAACACTACAACTTCAATATGGACAACAAACTTGCACAGAGCATGGCTGACTTGGAGAAACTCTTTGGTTCCCGTATGCAAGACTATGAAGACAAGCTGCTGAAGATTGCTGCTGGCAGTGCTCCAAAGCACCCTGACTTGGCTTCACTTTCTCTTGAATTCATTGAATTTAAAAGTTTTGTGTGTCAATCTCTGACTCTCCTGAAAGCACAGATTGAGCTTGTTTCCCGTGCTCTTGACAAACACGAAACCGCCATGCGAAGGAAGATCCTGCTGTTCCATGGTATTCCGGAGAAGGCCAATGAAAAGCTCAACGAGACTGTTCTGGACATTGTTGTTAAGCGCATGAAGTTGGACGATGCCTGCCTGGACATGTTTGAGGTGTGCCATAGACTTGGAGCCTCGCAGGGTAAAACCAGGCCTGTGCTCGTGCGCTTTAAGGACATGGAGCATCGTCGAGTTCTTTGGGACAACAAAACTTCACTCAAAGGCTCGGGTATTACTATATCCGAGTTTCTGACTAAGACCCGTCATCAGGTTTTTGTTGCTGCTCGGAAACACTTCGGGATCAGTAGCTGCTGGTCGGCGGAGGGAAAGATCATCGTTCAAGCGGCAGATAAATCTCGTCGCAAGATCTCCAGTATGGGTGAGCTAGACGATCTCATTGCATTGTTTCCCGCTAGTGTTGGTGCAGTGACTGCTGGAGGTAGTGCGTTGCCTTCAGTGGCTAGCATTTCTCCAAAACCTGATGCAAAGAAGGCGAAGGTGCTGAGGAAGACGCGTCGTTAAATGTTGTTTTAATTATCACTTTCTACTTTCCGCTTTAACCTTTTAATTTTATAGTTCCTTTTTGTGTGTCATACTTTTTGTGCGTGTAACGTCGGTACTAAGTAGTTTCTTGTTTTCATTTAATGTCGGTAGCTAGTTTTCCTTTATTTTTTTTTTTTTCTTTCTAAATTGTGTTAATTTTGTTTCCATTGTATGACAACAATGACAAGTGGTTCTGTTTGACAATGACAGTTCCATTTGACATTATTTTATTGCTATTCTCGCTTAGCTTACCGACGTCTGTCCTTTTATTTGTGTTGCCACTTTTCTTTATTTATTTTTCTACTGTTATTCTCGTCTTGTTTGTTTTTTTTTTTTCTATTATTTATTTGTATATTCTTATATAGTCAATGTAGCGTGTATTGTACTGTTTGTTTAAGTCTCTTGCTTTTTGTGACTGTTGTGTGGTGAGTTAAAATAGCCGAGAGTTATTGATACTTTATTTTTTATTTTATTTATTATTATTATTATTTTTTAAAAATATTATCTTTATTGTATATCTATGGATGATTTCAGCTTGGATGATAGTTTTTTCTCTTGCTCTTCTACTTCCGACAGTTTTGTCAGTGTGGATAGCGACTCGTCTGCCCCTCTGACATTGGGTGATCAGATCTCCTCACTTCTGGCTCCTTATCCCAACAATTTCAACATAGCCCACATAAATGCTCAAAGTGTTCCTGGTCACTACTCCGACCTTCTGGCATCTATTGACAGTGCGCACCTCGATGCTTTGTTGATTTCCGAGTCTTTTTTAAAACCTTCACTTCTATCTACTCACTATGCCCTCCCTGGTTTCGTTCTGGTTCGAAATGACAGAACTGGAAAGGGAGGTGGGGGCGTCGCCATGTACTTGCGGGCCGATATCCCGTTTAAGATCGTCAGTGCTTCGCCTTCATTGTACTCGGAATCAGCAGAGCATCTATTTCTTGAAATTCTCCTCAATCACACCAAGATACTTCTTGGAGTATTATATAGTCCTAATCTTAATGTAAATTACTTTGACATGTTAGACTCTCTGTTATATGATTATTGTCCCTTGTACGAGCATGTAGTTATCATGGGTGACTTTAACACTTGTTTGCTTAAGGATGACAGTCGAGCGTATAAACTTAAATCTCTCCTTTCTTCTTTCAATCTTAGTATTTTACCTCTTTCTGCTACTCACCACTTTCCCAATTGTACTCCTTCCTTGTTAGATCTTATGATTGTATCTAAGATCAGCAATGTTTCTTTTCACGGACAGCTTACTGCTTGTTTTTCCTACCACGATTTCATCTTTCTGTCTTACAGGATTCGTCCTCCTAAGCGAAAGCCACAGTACCTTTTCCTTCGGAATTACAAGGGTATTGACTTGGAGGCGTTGAAGCGTGATGCAGATCTCATTGACTGGTCCTGTATTTTTGAGAACGACAGCATCAACGATATGGTTAACTGCTTCAACGCTAAATTGCTAAATTTGTTCGACAGCCACGCCCCTATTCGTCGAGTTAAAGTAAGGACTATTCCGGCTCCTTGGCTCACGCCTGCTATCAAGGAATTGATGGCCAGTCGTGACAGGGCGAAGAGGAGGCTGAAGCGTAGTCCGTCTGAGCGCAACCTCACAGCGTACAAAACTTTACGTAACCGCTGCAGTCGAATGTGCAGAGATGCTAAGAGACGCTACTTCCACAATTCTCTTGATAACCGTAATCCTTCTGAGGTTTGGAAATTTTTAAAAACTATCGGTATCGGTAAAACTGCGGCTGCTCCCAGTGGTGACACTGACGTGTGTGCTCTTAACAATCACTTCTCCTCTCCTCCTGTTCGTTTGGGTGCGCACGTCAGGGCCAATACTCTGAGCAGGCTGGCTAGTGTGCCGTTGCCTGATTGCCCTCCTTTCGAATGGTGTGCTGTGACTTTAGATGATGTGAAAAAGTCTATTCTTTCGATTTCGTCTAATGCAGTTGGCAACGACGACATATGCTCAAGAATGATTTCCCTCACTCTTTCCTCTGTCCTTCCTGTATTGACTCACATTTTTAATTTTTCATTGTCCTCCGGCTCCTTTCCCGATCTATGGAAAGCAGCTATTGTTCTTCCTTTGCCCAAAATTTCAAATCCTATAGCTTTGACAGATTTTAGACCCATCTCCATACTCCCATTCCTTTCTAAAGTTCTTGAGCATCTAGTTCACCGTCAACTGACTGCGTATATAGACAGAATGGATCTGCTGAGTCCGTTTCAATCTGGCTTTCGGCCTGGTCACAGTACATCAACGGCATTGTTGAAGGTCACTGATGACATTCGCCTCGCGATGGAGAACAAATCTCTCACTTTACTCATCCTTCTTGATTTTAGCAGTGCCTTTAACTCTGTTGACTTTGATATTCTACTTGGTATTCTTAAATCTATAAATATTTCCCCTTCCACCCTAAGTTGGTTTGATTCTTATTTAAAAGGCCGTTCACAAAGTGTTCGCCTCGATAACTTGACCTCTGGCTGGTGCAATCTCACTGCGGGTGTACCTCAAGGTGGCGTTCTCTCTCCTCTCCTGTTTTCTATTTTCATTGACTCTGTCACAAAGGTCATTTCTTCCCACTTCCATCTCTATGCAGACGACTTGCAGCTCTACAGACATTTTCCTTGTGCAGATGCAGCAGCTGCTGTTACTGCCATGAATCATGACCTGGATGCGATTGGTGATTGGGCGCAGTCCTTTGGGCTGCAAATTAATCCCAGGAAGTCTCAGGCTATGATCATTGGCAGCAGATACATGCGTAGCAGGTTAGATGTTGCATCACTACCACCTCTAAGTTTGAATGGGGTTCAGATTGACTACGCTAATACAGCAAAAAACCTGGGTATTACACTTGATATAAACTTATCGTGGACACCTCAAGTCAATGAAGTTAGTCGTAAAGTTTACTGCACTTTCCATGCGCTGAAATGCCTTCAATACTTTTTGCCCTTGAAAACCAAAATATCTCTTGCTCAGACTCTCATCCAACCCATCATAGATTACGCCGATGCCTGTTATCTGGATGCCACTGAGGAGCTTTTAAATAAACTTGAGCGCTTGCAAAATCTTTGTATACGTTTTGTTTTCAATCTTAAAAAGTATGATCATGTCTCACACTTTCGCAAGGAACTCAAGTGGCTCCCAATTCGTCTTCGCAGGAACACTCGCATTTTGTGTCTTCTTTTTAATATCCTCTTTAATCCTAAATCTCCTTCGTACCTGCGGGAACGTTTCTCCTTTCTTCGCTCACCTGATGCGTCCTGCAGGACACATCTCAAATCCCTTCTTAAATTCCCTTCCCACACCACTGACTTCTACTCCTACTCCTTCACCGTGCACGCTGTACGGCTGTGGAATAAGTTGCCGCCTGAGGTGAGGAGCTGCCAGACTGTTGCTGTGTTTAAACGCAAGTTGAAAGAACACTATCTTTCCTCTCTGTCATAGATGTATATAGTATTTATTTTATATTTATATATATATATATGTATTTAAGTAGTTTATGTTAGTATATTGTATATAGTTATATTGGTTATATCTTCTTTCTTTTTACACTGTCTATCTGTACCTATCTCTTCTATTTCTAACTCTCCCATAACGGGCCTGCTGGAAGAAATTTCATTAGAGATAAGCTGTGCCCTTGTACAATTTTTTCCTATTATTTATTATTGTTTGTGTTCTATGTGTACAAAAGTGTTAAATAAATAAATAAATAAATAAATAAAATGCGTACCGAATATTCCTCATTCTATCTAATTCATTTAGTGTATCATTATTACACGGTCTCTTACCTGACAATTTATTACAATCTAATTCCTCAATACATAGCCCTTCCAGATACTTTTTTTTTTAACAACCCCAAAAATCATCACATGACCTCTCCTGCTGTGGGTCAGCAGCGGTGAGGGAGTGTCAGACTCTTGACTAGAAGCCGTTTTGTTCCGTCGTAGGCCTTTTATGTACCAGGGCCGCGGTAACTCTTTCGAACAATCTCGCAGCCCAGGCAGGCCTTGGCCCTGTTGGGCCCCGCTGGAGTTACTGACAGTTTTCTACTTGTGAAGCCCTTTCATTTGATACCCGTATTGGTGGGATTGATAAAAAATTGTTATCAGCCATTTGGTAGCGGCGGCCATCTTAGATTTCAATTTTGCATAGTAAATTGTATTCTACTAGTTGAGACCTTTCATTTGATACCCATGTTGATGAGATTGATAAAACCTACGTTATCCGCCATTTTATAGCGGCCGCCATCTTGGATTTAATTTTTTATAGTATATTGTATTCTGTTTGTTGAGCCCTTTCATTTGATACCCATATTGATGGGATTGATAAAACCTACGTTATCCGCCATCTTAGATTTCAATTTTGCATAGTAAATTGTATTCTACTTGTTGAGACCTTTCATTTGATACCCATGTTGATGGGATTTATAAAACTTAAGTTATCCGCCATTTTGTAGAGGCCGCCATCTTGGATTTTAATTTTATATAGTACATTGTATTCTACTGGTTGAGAACTTTCATTTGATACCCATATTGATGGGATTGATAAAACCTACGTTATCCGCCATTTTGTAGCGGCCGCCATCTTGGATTTCATTTTTTATAGTAAATTGTATTCTACTTGTTGAGTCCTTTCATTTGATACCCATGTTGATGGGATTTATAAAACCTAAGTTATCCGCCATTTTGTAGAGGCCGCCATCTTGGATTTTAATTTTATATAGTACATTGTATTCTACTGGTTGAGAACTTTCATTTGATACCATATTGATGGGATTGATAAAACCTACGTTATCCGCCATTTTGTAGCGGCCGCCATCTTGGATTTCAATTTTTTATAGTATATTGTATTCTGCTTGTTGAGCCCTTTCATTTGATACCCATATTGATGGGATTGATAAAATCTACGTTATCCGCCATTTTGTGCCGGCGGCCATATTGGATTTACAATGTTATTGATATTACTATATTGTATTGTCATCGGAATAGGCATGATGACAGTAATCAAAAATCATTAAAATAATATATTTATTAAATTAAACTTGAAGCTTGGAATATAAAACGCGCATTGATTTCTTTATTAATAATGTGATTAATATGTATTTTTATAAAATAAAATTACGAAATAAGGCAATCCGCCATGATATCTTGAACACCAATCAGAGCTCGTGACGTCATCTCTGAAAACAACTCGCGCGAAAGCGCGCGAACGTCACATTTCGTTATTGTGAACTTCCACTGCGATCTTTGTTTCTTATTAATTAATTGTTTATAACACGAGTTATGGAGCCCGGATTTATCAAGGCAAACAGCGCTAATTTGCCTAGAATTGATATCATAATGCTGGGAAAGTTTTTGGCATCAAATAAAGATTTTTGTTCAGCTGAATTTAGAAATGTTAAAACTTCCATGTAAGTATACTAGTTTAATTAAAAAACAATGAGAGATGAAACCTAACCTCGAAATAGTTATTTACATTATAAACTATGCTAGAATCTAGAGAACTATGTAATAACTTACATCAAAGTGATCTTCACAAAAATAAAGTTGTACCCTGGGCAATATTGCTTTTGAATCTCGCCTTGCAAGTTTAAGCCACTTGTTTCGTATTTTTTTATTGTGAGGAACGTACACAAATAAGGCGGCCAACCGTCCCGCATTCTGCGGGACCGTCCCGCAATGCTTGACGAAATCCCGTTTTGAAATAATTAGTAAAATAGTCCCGCAAAACGTTGTATGCGTCCCGCATGTCCCGCATCCCTATTTTTCTACCACGCTTCTACACAACACCCACCTGCGCGCACGCTCAACAGTGCAGGAACACAGATTACCTATAATATAATCTCGTTCTCTTTATTTCCACTGAACTCGTGAGGCCTAATGATTTTGAAAATAAGACATTATATAGTGCACGCTGTGACACGATATTGATAGGTTAAATTATAGCTTTTTGCTTACGGTTTTTATTTTATCAGTTCCGTCCGATCATTTTTCAATGCCCCCCCCCCCCCCCCCTTTTCACGAAAGGTTAAGTCCCGTATTCAGTTTTCGGAAAGTTGGCCGCCTTATACACAAATAACTTATCAGGAGTTGTTTTGGATGTGTTCTTACATTGGGGGACCCCACAACACCTATGCACTTTCGAATTCATTTTTAATAACACAAAAAACTTAATTATTGCACGAGCGTTGCTTACTTGCGTCTTGTAATTTCAGTCGTGACGTCACAAGTGACGACATGACACTGACAAGCGTTTTCGCGCCGGATTCAAAGTGGACAGAGAAAAATGCAATTATTTGATAAAAAAACTTCGCATTTTCTTAAAATTAATAATTTTTCATATAAAATAGACGTATACCTACATCATACAAAGGAATTTAAAAATTTGTCATCATGCCTATTAAAGGTGTATACAAAATTTCAGATTAATCGGTTGACAGGAAGAGGGTGAAATTTGAATTACTAAATTTGACCCAAGAATGAATAAATAAAACAAACGGGGTAAGCTAAATAAAACCGTTTAAAAAAGAAAAGTTATTGATATAGAAAGATGTTTATTTTGTAACCGATTGTTCGGTCACAGTCGTCATAGTAGGCACGGCGGCAACGCGAAACCGGTTTACTGACGCGAGCGCTACTCCAAGCGCGTAAGAATAGTTGGTATCCATATTTTGCTGATAAAAGAATGAAAAAAAAAATTTACTGATGATGCAGGTATGTTCTGTTAATGATTCTGGATAACCAGTTTTTTTGTGCACTGCTTAAAATTCATTCCTGTATTATGTATGCATGGTAAGCTATTCATTGCCGTGTGCCCTGAAGTAGTATTGGCGATTTCAGACTTTTAAGTCCCGGTTTTTTTAGGCTGTTTTCCTTAACTTTTAATCAGTCATTGGTGTCCAAATTACATAAAAAGCTTACGTATATTTGTATAACACGAATTCGTTACATTGGTACTTATCTAACCTGCCTAAAAGTATTAAGTATTTGTTACTTATTTAAGCTGAAAGACATGAGCCAATTTTTTTGAGTCATAATCGTTTTATTTCTGTATTAAAATTCACATTAAGAAACCGCGGAAAACTTAACTGTAAATCATTTTGGCCATTGGAAAACCCATTCAATCGATCATTATATCTCTGAGGGTATTCTATAAAAATAAAATTTCCTTTTCAGCAATAATTTTACTTCAAGGTCAATCATTTGAAGTACCCCAAAAATTGCTCGGTAAACCGAAAAAAAAAGCGGCTAAGTACGAATCAAACTCGCACACGAAGGGTTCCGTATAAAATATCCAAAAAACAAGTTTTTTGTATGAGGGATATAAAACATAATACATATATAAAAAATAATTACAATATACACCCTTAAAATATTTACGATGTATGAGCGATACCATCTGCGAAAATTTCAACAGTCTAACTAACACGGTTCATGAGATATAACCTAGTAACAGAAAGACTCCAAACCCCAGTAATAGGGTCCCACTTTCCCTTTAGCTACGGAGCCCTAAAAAAGGCGATCAGTCACAGGAAAATATGCATAAGTCCCTTCAATGACCTCTCGACGCTTTATGAATGATGAGGGGATTTTCAGAGGCTCAAGAGGCCTAAAAGAGGTCTCATGACAACTTCCTCAAGATACACGTCTGTGGTATTACCAAATTAGATTTGTTTTTGGTTTGGATATCGGATATCTAGTCATATTATAAAGGTGAAGATTTTTTTGTTTGGACAAGCGTATCTTAGGGATTATTGTCAAAGTCAAAGTCAAAATCATTTATTAAAATAGGCTAATACGATTAGCACTTTTTAACGTCAAAATTTTACAAGAATGACAGCACCCCCAAAACGCCCCCCTTTCACCACTTCCTAGTGTTATGGCTGGAAAGAAGAAGCGGTGAAGAACAAACTTCCCAGCAACACAGCTGTCTATTACAATTTAATTATTATTAATTTATTTTACAGTTATACAATTCAATTTTATTTATTATTAATTTAAAACACCGAATAATACAAAATAAAATAAAGCACTTTTGTTCCACTTCAGAGCTGCCATCTGCGTTTATCTGTGAAATAATCATTAACATTATAATATGCCTTTTTAACAAGAATTTCTTTAATTTTATTTTTAAAAGAACTGTCCGTTAATTCCAACAGATGAACCGGAATTCTGTTATAAATGCGTACACAAAGCCCCACAAATGAACCGTGTACCTTATGTAAACGATAATTAGGTGCGGTTAACTTGTGTTTATTTCTAGTATTAAAATGATGTACGTCGCTGTTTTTACTATATGAATCTAGGTTTTGCCTTACGTATATTATATTGGCATAAATGTATTGAGACGCCACAGTCAGAATACCAATATCCTTAAACCTTTCCCTAAGGGAGACTCTAGCACCAAGTTTGTATATAGCACGGACAGCGCGCTTCTGTAGTACGAAAACATTCTCGATATCGGCAGCATTGCCCCACATAAGAATTCCGTAGGACATGATGCAGTGAAAATAGCTAAAGTACACTAAACGCGCCGTGGCTACATCGGTGAGAGCTCTTACTTTCCTGACAGCGTACGCAGCAGAGCTTAATTTACCCGTGATGCCAGTTATATGCTCACCCCATTGAATTTTGGAGTCTACTGTTATCCCTAGAAAAGTCGTAGCATGTACCGTTTCAAGTTCCTCATTGTTCAAAATTACACCGGGACCGAGATTTTTTACATTGGGCAAAGCAAATTTAATACATTTTGTTTTCTTCGTATTCAAAACTAAATTATTGGCTGTAAACCATTGCGTTACTAGTGAAAGACAAGAATTCACGTCATCAAAATCTACTCTATTCCTATCAACTTTAAAAATTAGAGACGTGTCATCAGCAAACAATACTACATCACACAATGATTTTAAATAATATGGCAAGTCATTAATGTATACAAGAAACAAAAATGGACCTAAAATCGACCCTTGCGGTACGCCCAAACGAACGGGTAGATTGGAAGATTTGACACCATTAACGTCAACACATTGCATTCTACCGCTTAAATATGAGCTAATAACACTAAGTGCGCTGTCTCTAATACCATAGTACTTTAGCTTCTGGGTAAGCGTTTCATGTTGGACGCAGTCGAACGCCTTGGAAAGATCACAGAACACCCCGATAGCATTCTGTGACTTCTCCCACGCACTGAATATATGTTTCAGTAGAGCAACTCCGGCATCCGTTGTGGAGCGACCCTTTGTAAAACCGTATTGTTCCGCATGTAAAATATTGTATGAATTAAAATGCCGGAGGAGTTGATTTAAAATTAGCTTTTCAAAAATTTTGCTCAACGCGGGCAGAATTGAGATCGGTCTAAAGTTACCTAGATCGTTCTTGCTCCCGGATTTAAAGAGAGGTATAACTTTACTGTATTTCATAAGTTCAGGAAAGGTACCTGAGTCAATGCACTCATTAAATATACGAGCTAAATAGGGCGCAATATCGTCAATAATACAGTTTAAGACTTTAACAGAGATACCCCATAAATCACCTGTCTTTTTTGAATTTAATGACTTGAAGGTTCTTACTATGTCATAAGGTGAAATATAACTAAAGGTAAATGTGGCTTCACATTGACTAACACTACTACGTAAAAGTTTTTCGGCGTTGGTGGCAGAGGAGTCTAAGCCGCTAGTGGTCTTGATTGGAATATTAGAGAAGAATGTGTTAAATTCGCGAGCTACATCAGAATCTTTCTCATAAACTTGATTCTCATTAATGATTTTATACTGATTATCACGCTGTTTGATTTTCCCGGTCTCGCTATTTATAATATTCCACGTCGCTTTTATTATACTCTTACTATTCTTAATTTTATTACTGAAATACATTGATTTTGCCGCATGACAAACTTTTTTAAACAATTTAGAATAATTCCTAACAAATCTAATAAAATTTTCATCAAAATTATAATTTTTCATTTCATACAACTCATACAGCTTAGCTCTACTCTTGTAAATGCCGGGGGTAGCCCACTCATTGAAGTTAGCCGTTTCTTTTAGTACGAGCGTTTTGGTTTTAAAACTAGAATTAATTTTTATATATTGGACCGATATGGAAAATTCTTTCAGTGTTAGATACCGTATTTATAGAGGATGGCTATAGGTTATTTTTTATCCAGGTGCCCGGAGTAGTTCACGGTACACGAGTGGAATTGCTAGCGAAGAAAACGTACATTTTTGGTTACTTCTAACCATGAGGCTCAAAAATTTCTGTACCGATTTTTAACATTATGGAATGCTACATTATTCAGTGGTGGCCTAGTGGGTAAAAGGACCAACCTCTCAAGTATGAGGGCGCGGGTTCGATCCCAGGTCAGGCAAGTACCAATGCAACTTTTCTAAGTTTGTATGTACTTTCTAAGTATATCTTAGACACCATTGACTGTGTTTCGGATGGCACGTTAAACTGTAGGTTCCGGCTGTCAGTGAACATCCTTGGCAGTCGTTACGGGTAGTCAGAAGCCAGTAAGTCTGACACCAGTCTAACCAAGGGGTATCGGGTTGCCCGGGTTACTGGGTTGAGGAGGTCAGATAGGCAGTCGCTTCTTGTAAAGCACTGGTACTCAGCTGAATCCGGTTAGACTGGAAGCCGACCCCAACATGATTGGGAAAAGGCTCGGAGGATGATGATGATGATGGAATGCTACATTATTCCCCTGAGTAACACAGTTAATAAACACCCCATCAGTAAAAACATTTTATATGAATGGGTGGAGTAGTTGACACGGGATGCGGGTGAAGAGTGAAACTGCTGGTGGCAGTTAAACTATTGTCAACTGCGGGTATACATGATGATGTTAAAAACATTTGCCGCCCGAGAAACGGCGTATACTCGCTTTAGCCGCGACAAAAACTCGCTAATATGAAACCGCTATTAATGTGTCTGTTTTCTACCATTACCGTAAATAGAATTTTCAAATAAAAAGTCTAAATTTAACCCTATCTCAAGTTCTGTTCACAAATGAAGCTTCTTTGCAAAGGGTTAAGACAATGCCTTGTAATTAACAATTAGGAGCCTTTTGGATAAACCAAGACAGTTTAATTAAGGCTTGTTGTAAAAAATGTTTTTTAATTAAAAGCAAGCATTTTTGTTGTCTTTTGTCGTTTCGTGCTGAACGAAAACTTCTTTGAGAGTTTGTTTCCGTAAAATTATTAGTTAATCAAGTGTTAAATTAAAGTAATCATCTCATCATCTCTTATTTGAAAGTTTTCAACTGGATTTTATTTTCAAAACTCCTATTTTTAACACGCTTTATTAAATCGACTCGTAAATAAGTAAGTAATGAAATCGAAGGTAACTCTTTTAACTATCTTCCAAGGATCGTAGCGTGATGAAAACTGGCAGCTGTATGTAGTTCTGATGACAATATAATATTATGTTAGGTAATGTCCAACTGAACTGATGGAGGAGCCAAAAGATATGAACTTAAATATTATAAAGATTTTTTTTTTAAATTGTCTAATAAAGGTTAGTCCAAATAAGTATGTTTTTATTTTATGTGCCTAATTACTGTTACTGTTACAGCCTTTTTATCGTCCCACTGCTGGGCACAGGCCTCCTCTCACATGGAGAAGGATTGAGCATTAATCACCACGCTTGCTCAATGCGGGTTGGTGATTTCAGACTATAGTCCAGGTTTCTTCAAGATGTTTTCCTTCACCTTTTTATCAGCCATTGGTGTCCAAGATATACTTAGAAAGTACATACAAACTTAGAAAAGTTGCATTGGCACTTGCCTGACCTGGAATTGAACCCACACCCACATACTCGAGAGGTAGGTACTTTTAACCACTAGGCCACCACGAACTTTTAACCACTAGGCCACCACGAACTAATGTGCCTAATTATGTTAAAGAAATCTAATTTCGTGAAGAAGGTTCATCCATTCAAAAATAGGGTCGTTCGTCATCTCGACACACCTAACTCACCAAGAATGTGTCCACTTGGTGAAACTCAAAATTTTAACATTTATCATGTCGTCAACTCGACACGTTAAGATTTTGATACGTGTCCAGTTAGTGAAACTTAAATTATAAACTTTTATGTTTTCACCAAGTCGACACGTTTTAGAATTCAACCCGATTTCAAACAAAAAGTACGGTCAACAAATGAATGTATTCATTTTCTGTGTCACAAACATCATCTACTGAACGTCAGCTTAGCAAACGCTTCAAACGCGAACATACATATTACAATCCAAAAATATTACGGGTAAAACCGCATGTAACACCAAGTAAATAATAAACATTACAGGTAAAACTAGCACACACAGCTATAATTAACTTCATTGCATAAAACATGAGAGGTAGGCTTTCATGTTACGCGACAGTATGACGATCAATTGCAGTTTTTTTTTACCCCTCCCGCTACGAAGAGGGAAAATACTGGTCAAGTGTGAGTCGGCTTACTCTAAAACTATTCAGTATGGTATTTGAATTACAGTATTTTACTTGGTTTTTACTTCTTGGGCACGGTATTATATTGATTAGTGTATAATAAGTAGTATGAGTCTGTCTTGATATCGTTTACCGCAGTTTCACTTACGTCCCGAGAGAACTGGTTTACTCACCCGTATGAAAAGTCTTATGTGTCGAGTTGGACCCCAATCTATATAACAAACATCCACACACAGACATTTAAATCTATACCAATATTATAAAGCTGAAGAGGTTGTTTGTTTGATCAAAATCAGACATCTGAGGAACTAGTCCGACTCAGAAAAGTTTTAGTCTTACCCCATTTATTGAGTAAAGCCATTGGCTAATTTTACGCGGATATGCTAAGTAGTTCTCTCAGAATGTTTGTCAAACTACCGGTAAAAGCAAGTTAATAACATTATGTAGTAACTCTGCTGCAAATAGATAGACAAAGTAGAATTGTCAACGATCCTTGTTAACTACGGAACCCTAAATAACGAGGTAAAAGCGAGTTGAAACACTCGTGCAACTCAATATCGGGTGTATGCAAATTATGTCAATTTGTCCCACTGGCCGTATTTCAAGCTACGTTATCTGAATCGTCAATATAGGGCTTACATGTTTGGTCATTACATATGACTGGCCTATTTAGGCCTATGTTTACTGACAACATCATCATCGTCATTAGCCTTTATCTAACTATGTTGGGGTCAGCTTCCAGTCTAACCAGATGCAGCCAAGTACCAGGGTGAGCGCTAGCTATCATCATTCATTCTCCGAGCCTTTTCCCAACTATGTTGGGTTCGGCTTCCAGTCTAATCGGATTCAGCTAGCTATCATGTGGTGGATTTTATAAATCATTTTTAAATGTAATTTTATTTTATGACAATTTGCGTATTGCATACTACAATATACTCACTGTACTTTGTTGAAAGGTTCTTTTAACCTACAGACAGACATGTGTTGCTGGGGAGTTTGTTGCGCCACTTCTTCTTCCCAGCAAAAACACATAGGAAGTGGTGAAGTGGTGGGTGGGCGGTTCGGGTGCTGCCTTTTGTAATTTCTTTTTTTGACGTTCGAAAAGTGCTGTTTTGCAGCCAAGTTTGAATAAATGAGTTTTGATTTGATTTTGATCAGTGTTTTACAATTAGCGACTGCCTATCTGATATCCTCAACCCAGTTACCCGGGCAACCCAATTCTTACCCCTAAGACTGGTTGTCAGATTTACTGGCTTCTGACTACCCGTAACGATTGCCAAAGATGTTCAAATGAGAGCCGGGACCTACAACCTTATCATGCCTGCCGACCAAATTTTTTGTCGTTTGTCGTATGTACAAAAATCGAGCGAAAATACGCTGGTATGAAAGCGTTGTAAAGCATAATCTTGAGTCGTTTTACATTCGAAAACGGGGCAAAAGTACAGTCAACTTCAGGTCAGTGGTAACAATTTTGTAGGAAAATCGTCCATATTACTATTGAGTTACGGTGCATGACAGTTACCACTGATGTGCAGTCTACTGTACCTATATGTCAAGCAGTAAATAATTTATTCACAAATCATAAAGTTTTCAAGTACGTCGAAGTAAATGTTTTACGTTCAAGTTATGGTTTTGTAAGTTTGTTTATGACAGACATAATAAAATGCATGTTTGAAAAGGTTGTAAATGTTTTTACGGATTTATCTATCTTTTATATTCGTGTAAGAGTTTTATGCTTGTAACAAACTCACTTTTTGATGGGAAATCATCAAATGACCCCTCCCGATGTGGGTGCAGCGTGAGGGAGTGTCAGATTCTTACTGACTAAAACCCATCATGTTCCTTCTGGAGCTCATAGTGCACCAGGGCAACGTTTTTGTACCTACTAAGTATACATCTTGTTAAATGCGACTAGCCGGATTTGAGAAAACTCTGAAGGTGCGTTTTGACTGCTAACTAAGGACTGCAACTGTCGACCGCAGATGCAGCGACTGCAGAAAATCGCAAGATATTTGACAGCGACTGAACGTGCTGCTGCCGCTTCGATCCAAAACGGTTTCATGTAAATACATACAAACCAGTAGTGCAGCTGCGGCCGACTTCATGCAGTCACGGCATGTGCAGTTGCAGTCGGCAGCTAGCATTCAAAACTTTAGGTAGTTAACATTGAAAACGTACAAAATCAAAATTCATTTATTCAAACTAAGAAAGAACAATGTCAGGTTTCGGCCCACCCAATCAACTAAATTCTCACGGACACAAAGTTCTTTACTACATCAATTTAAATATAAAATACTAACTTCTTATAAAATATTTAATTGTTATCTAGAACTTTTCAAAAAAAAAATCATTAAATAAGTAATTATTTTGTTTATCGAGTTCAGGTTTTTCGTTTTAATAATTAGGAATAATTTGGTTTTGAGAAGTTCAATGCAAAAGTGGAAAACATAGAAAAGCTTCTGACATTAAACTACACAAAAAACTGTAAGAATTTTCACTGTACATGAAATATTTTTATTGAGCCTAAGTTACTATAGACGTCTGACATTGTTCTTTACACAGCTCCCAAAACGCCCACCCTTCACCACTTCCTATGTGTTTTTGCTGTGAAGAAGAAGTGGCGCAATAAACTCCCCAGCGACACATGTCTGTCTGTAGGTTAGAAGAACCTTTCAACAATTTATTATTTATACATTTGTTTGCAATATGTATTGCATAATACAATAAATATGCAGCCACCACATGCTAGCTAGCATTCACCCTACATACCTTAATTAACTCACACCCTACGTACCTTACACTAGACCACATTTACAGCTCATCATCCTCAGAGTCTTTTCCCAATCATGTTAGGGTCGGCTTCCAGCCTAACCGGATTCAGCTGAGTACCAGTGCTTTACAAGAAGCGACTGCCTATCTGACCTCCTCAACCCAGTTACCCGGGCAACCCGATACCCCTTGGTTAGACTGGTATCAGACTTACTGGCTTCTGGCCCGTAACGACTGCCAAGGATGTTCAATGACAGCCGGGACCTACAGTTTATCGTGCCCTCTGCTGTCCAAGATATATTCAGAAAGTACATACAGGCTTAGAAAAGTTGCATTGGTACATGCCTGACCTAGAATCGAATTTAAACTTCCAAAAATAATCTGGCCCTTATGGTCATCTGTTATTCAAATACCTCGAATAGAAAAGGTCGACATTATCCTTTCAAGGTCATCTGACAGAAAACGAGATTCCAATTTCAAACGTGACCGAATCCATTCAGTTAATTTGCGAAACCATTCACTTTTGAACGAATGAGTGAATTTATATTACCTCTGGACATAGATTGGAGGTAAACGAATTTGGTGAATACTAAGCTGCGTCTACGCTAGAAGAGCCGAGCACGAGCCGAACACAATTCGTCTAGTGTGGACCAACTCAAGCCTCTTGAGCGCGCTGCGAGCATTTCGTTCGTGCTCGGCTGCGTTCCGCCTGTTGTGGTTTTGCCCTTATGACGCCCTATATAAAGAGCTTGGTTGGCTGCAACAGCAGCGGCTACTGCAATATTGTTAATATCGTCCATATTCGCCAAGAGCCGCGAACTCACTGCGGAAAACTACGTTCGAGAACAGTGATCGTTGTAGGTTCGTTGTACGTCCACACTTGACGCTGCGAACGACGGCTCCGCTTGTGCTTCGCTCGTGCTCGGTTCGTCCAGCGTAGACCCGCCTTTATGTTTATATATTTTAATATTAATAATCGTGAAAGTATATTTTTTATTTCGTTATTGGGTCAAAACAATTTGGTGCCCGGTGTTTTTATTTTCGGTCGTGGTGGCCTAGTGGATAAAGAATCAACCTCTCGAGTATGATCACGATCTCAACTTTTCTAAGTTTGTATGTACTTTCTAAGTATATCTTGGACACCAATGGCTGATAAAAAAGGTGAAGAAAACATCTTGAGGAAACCTGGACAGTCTGAAATCATCAACCCGCATTGAGCAAGCGTGGTGATTAATGCTCAATCCTTCTCCGTGTGAGAGGAGGCCGCAGCCCAGCAGTGGGACGATGACAAGGCTGTAACAGTAACAGTTTTTATAAATGTGGTCCAAAATTGAAACAATAGAGACGAAATACGCTATGAATATAGATTGAAAACTCATAAAGGATATAATGCTCGTTTTATTATTGGTTAAGGTAAAGATGCTCAAAGCGGTTTTATTTTATGAAGCGAGTTAAACGAAAAATAAATGGAGTCTTATAAATACAATAATAATTCCATTATTCTTATGTTAAATATACCTCTAGCTAACGCGTTTTAGCCGTGCCCTGAAAGTACAACATCGCGCATCCAGTGAAAAAGTAGCCTTTGTCTATGTATTCGTGGGCTATCTAATACTGAAAGAACTTTGCAAATCGGTTCAGCTTTACAATATTAATACGTATAGATATTTTGTAATAAGCAGTGTTTTTCAGTTCATTTGAAAAGACCTAAAATCAATGAAATCAATGAAAGTCCTACAAAGCAATAGCCCATTTCTCAAATATAGATAGATAGATTATGCTTTATTGTACACCAAGAAAAAAGAAAATTTACAACACAGGACATCACAATTCACAAAGAAGAGTACAAATGGCGGTCTTATCGCTAATCAGCAATTTCTTCTAGACAACCTTTGGATGGAGTTTATCTGGAGAATAGTTTGAAAATGGGTAGTTTAGGGTGTACATAATTATAATTGATAAATATACGATAAATACTAAAGATATAGAAAATAGTAAAATACATTTAATAATAGTAGAATAAATGAAGATAAAAGAATAACAATACAGCGACAGTAGTCAATGAGCCAGGTAGTGATCCTTCACCATTTTTTTGAACACTGCTTTCGACTGCGCCCGCCCCCGCATATAACTCATTCTAACACCATATAAAATTCATACTTCATGATTTTCCCCACTCGAAAGTCCCAAAGAAAAGTTATAGCAATTAATATTACTTTTGTGGACGGAAAGAAAGAAAGAAATACAACACTGAATTACTTTGCATTTGAGCACTTTTAATGATACTTCTTTCTAAAGTTTTTAATTAAATTTACATGAATTTTATCGAGTTTTACGTAGTAAATGTTGTAGGTTTTATGAAAAATCCGGCCAGGTGCAAGTCGGACTCGCACACGAAGGGTTCCGTACGTAAATAAGCAAAAAACACGTTTGTTGTATGGGAGTCCCCCAAAATATTTATTTTATGTTTCAGCTCTCTGAAAATGTCAACTCTCTAACTATCACAGTTCATGAGATACAGCCTGGTGATAGACGGACGGATGGACGGACGAACGGACAGAGGAGCGAAAACAATAGGGTCCCGTTTTACTCTTTGGGTATGGCACCCTAAAAATCGACTATAATTTAATACTAGCGGTTTTAGCCATTCCAGCCACATCCTTAAGGAATAAATCCGCGCACGAGGATAAAAAGCAGCCTATGTTCTTTCTCAAAGTCTAGACTTCGTATTAAATATCACTTATAATTTAAATCGTTCAGTAGTACATTAAACACACACACACACAGTGTACAGTAGACATTAAAGCCAGACAACATACAGACAGAGTTACATACTTTCGCATTTATAATATTAGATAGGAATTACAACAGGGAAAAAAACGAATGTATGCTTTTCATTAGCAAATGCCGTTTTTGCTATTTTAATTCGCGGAATTGATATTCAACCGTTATTTAGATTATAATTCGTTTTTATTGCAGTTAATAGAATTTTTTTTGTTCATATTAAATTAGTTTATTTAAGGTAATAAGTTTTGTAAGAGGTATATGGTGATATTCTATACTAGCTTCTGCCAGTGGTCTCACCTGCCTCGTGCCTTTTAAACTAGTTCACGCACCTCGACAAAAAGTAGCCTAGAGCCTTCCCTAAGAAATTGATTTTGACACTGAAAAGGATTTTTCAATTCAGCCCTGTGGTTCCTGAGTTTAGTGATACCAACAAACTAAGGAACTTTTCCGCTTAATAATATTCATAGTAGGTAACTAAATATTTTTTTATTTACTAAATATTCTTCCGCATTCTCATTCATATGCCTACTCAACGCACTCTTAGTAACTTGTGTCTCATATGTCTCATGTGACTATAAGGGTCAATTCCCACTGAAAGAGCAGCGGCCGGCAGCGGCCGGCAGCGGCCGTAATTGCAAGGGATTGAGCGCGAGCGCGGCGGGCCGCGCGGCGCCGCGTGGCGCCGCACCGCGCCGCGCTCTTACATTTTCCGTGCTCTTACGGCCGCTGCCGGCCGCTGCTCTTTCAGTGGGAATTGACCCTAACTGTAATAACTATTATTATTTGGATAATATGAACAATAGAATTGTGATAATTTAATTAATGACATTTGACATTGCAATGTAAACTCATCTTTATATTTGTACGCCGAAAGGCCAAACATGTCTGTACTTTACCACGTTTCTTTGTACCATCTGCATGATACTCATGTTATGACAAATAAATGATCTATCTATCTATCTATCAATCTATCTATCTCATTACAAGGAAACTTCAGTAAATTATATTACAATAATAATTTACATAATAAACTAAAATCTACATACAAACCACAGACAGAACCACGGTACACAATACGTTTCCTTCTGTCTGACAAGCTTTCATAAGGTCACTTACACATGAGTGCGCCTTTTGATGTCAGACTCTATTTAGACGTGAATACCGCGCATGTCTTGTGCAGGAGCCCTAAGGACGGTTACACACCCGCCAGGTAATCGGTGACCGACATTTTGTAGGAGAAAAATAGAACACACTGATAGTAATAATTTCTGTCAGAAAATCATAACATAAGAACGTCCTACGAAAAATCGCTCTAGTTATCCTGTCCTTCAAGAAGCCTTATGGATTTTTGAATTTTCCTTTAGGCACATTCTAAGCAGAAAAAAAAAACTAAATATCACAGGTATTTCAAACATGTTATTGTCGCTCTTTATCGATGGTCCTAGATATCGTTTGCTCATCTTTGGCAGTCATTACGGGTAGTCAGTTAGAAGCCAGAAAGGCTAGCATCCAGTCTTGCCAGGGGTAGCGGTTACCTTTGTAGCTAGGTTTTGGAAATCAGATAGGCAGTCGTTCCATGTCAAACACTGATAGTCAGCTGCATTCTGCTAGACTGGAAGCCGACCCCAACATAGTTGGGAAGTCTAATTTTTACCTGACTACCAAAAAGGCTTATTTTATCAAGCAATTATTTTAACAATATTATAAATACTAAAATGTTTTTGTGTTTACTAATTTTATTAATACTAAAATGTTTCCTTAAACAAAGAACCTACTAGCGCCATCTATTAGTCCTCTCTCGCAACTTGACGAGGCAAAGCGTTCCGTATTACGTTAGCTCCGACGATGTTCATTAAGTTTACTAAGCACTGCATTGCAGCTCTAATAATTATTATTACTTTATTAATCCTTAGAGCCCAGTTTATGCATAGAATAACGTTTTTAAAGGGGTTTTCAAGGACAAAGAAAAATGTAGATATATTCCTTTAGCTGTGACAGTATAAGGGAGCTAACTTCTTTGTTCATTGATAGTAAACAATGGTAGGTTAAATCGTGCTTTGTACTGCAATTGATTAAAGATATGAGTAAGGAAAGATGTCTAGAAACACAAGATACCTAAATATGTTTTTCTTCAGAAAGCGAAATAATATCAGAAACGGATATCAGAACGGATTTATCGAAGATGGATTGAATCAGAAAGGATTTATATTTAAAAAAAGTCATAACATTATAAAGCAATTTATTTGTTTGTTTGAAATATCCGCAGTAATTATAAATCTTTCAGAGTTTGATAATCATACCTAGTTTTGTACAGGCTGCTTTTTATCCAGATGCACTTAGTAGTTCCCATGGTCTGCGGGTGAAACCACACAGCGGGAACCACCAATTCAATAAAGAAAATTATCACAAAAAAATTACTTGACAATAATAACCAAAGATATTTTAGACATACAAAAGAACACTCGAATCGAAAATATCTTCCTGGTTCGTTCATTTAAAAAGAAAATCGAAAAACGACAGCTTTCAATTACTACATTGTTATACAAAAATGCCTGTTCCCCTTTTATGTTTCATCTGCAAAATCGGATTAAATGATATTGATTAACGGTGGATTCCTATAACCTATCTGGCGATCAAGAGATTGAATTTTGTCATGTAGCTCGATAAAAATATAGGTAAATATACCTACTGTTAATTACAATAAACCATCCGTTGATTTTAGAGATTTAAATTTGACCTGATACATGAAGCTAATGTCTAAATTCAATACCCAATCTAAAAACAACGGATGGATCAGTTATTATAATTCACAGTAGCTCCATTGGTCCAATCTCTAATCAGAAAGCAGCGGATAGATAGAATAAAGAAATTCGTAGAATTACAACCACGACAATGAAAGAACAAAGGATTTGTATCCTTACTAATATTATTAATGTACTATCAGTTTGCTTGTAACTTAACTCTTAATAAAATGCAGTGAATTAACTAATTTCAATGGAAAGGTTAGAGTTAGGTTAATTGGGGAAATCATCACATGCCCCTTACCACTATGGGTGCAATGTACAGAAAAAGACCGCTTTTACTGACTAAAGCCAACCTCTGTTCTTTTTAACTGAAGTCCTTTGTTTACCAGAACCGCTGTAACTCAAACCCATCTTTTTTTCCTTCTAGCGCCCTTTGTGTACCAAGGTCGCAGTAGCTCATTGGAGCAATCCCGAAGCCCCGAAGAGGAAATATTAAAACCTCTGTCTTTCAGTTTCCAAAATAATTTGATCGATATCAAGTCACTATAATGGGGAGATACATCTTTCCAAAAGGAAGACGAAAAAAAGTACTCACAAAGTTTCTCAAGACGAGACAGCTAGTCTACAAACAAAGAAAATTTATTTCCATCTACGAATTAATCATCAATTTACCCAGAATAGCAAATGCTTGATAAATAAGCCTATTCCTAAATAGCTATCGGCCTAGGCAGTGCGTAAATCACTGCAGAGGCTTAGTATATTATCTGAGAATCGATTGGTATTATTTTAGAAGTGGGCCTGTTATCTATCTTTGGGTGTGTGCTGCGTTTGAACGGGAGAGTTGACTTGCTTGGTTACTAGCCTGCTTACTTGCTGCCTTGACTACTAATAGCTACTTCGTTGATAACAGTGGCCTCAAGCTCGACTGGATTCCTGGTTAGAGCCGAAATTGCTTTGTGAGTTTTAAATATTTTCACAAAGATATCCGGAAACAAAGGAGTCTGGAAGTTGGTATTACACCTCTATGCATGGCACGTTAAGCCGAAGTCCGCGAATGCTACTCGGTAGCAGGAAGGTTTGAGACAAATCTGACATTAGAACTTGTTAGATAAATATGATGATGATGATGATGTTCTCCTAGCCGATTATCGGCTACGGCGGCTGTTCTCATGTAAGGAGATTAGCCAACTGCGCAGGACATATTATAGTGCACGAGCATTTGCGCAGACACAGGTGCACTCACTATTCCTTAACTCTCATAGCCCGATGGGACGGCAATCCGACACGACCGGAAAGAGATCAGGCGCAGGACCGACATTTACGTGCTCTCCGATGCACGGGTGTATCAATCACCACCTTCCAGGCTCCGGGCTGCTATGTGAAAGTCTTCTAAAACCCACAAAGCGATTTCGGCCCGACTCGGGAATCGAACCCGAGACCTCGTGCTCAGCAGCCGCACTTGCGACAGCTAGACCAACGAGGTAGTTAGATAAATATAATAGTATATTATAGGTAAATATAAT
This sequence comes from Helicoverpa zea, assembly GCF_022581195.2. Lineage (NCBI taxonomy): Eukaryota > Metazoa > Arthropoda > Insecta > Lepidoptera > Noctuidae > Helicoverpa > Helicoverpa zea. The sequence continues at coordinate 3,364,389 of NC_061479.1, forward strand.
AGCTACGTCTTTCATAAACCTCTATATTACACGTTGAGCTGAAAATAGCCTTCATGGCTATGGAAATAGTGCTAGAGTAATGATTGCCTTGGGAACTTGCTTGGTACCTAAATTATAATATGCAAAAGTGTAAGAAGCACATTCACATACGCAGGTAATAGGTATCTCCCCGGAGGAAGAAAAGATAGCGGAGTGCCATAAGGAAGGTAGGTTAGACGCCTTCTTGTTAGTCAGAGCAACGTACGGCAGGCGTTTGTTCTCCACTGCTGTCTCTCATTCAGTTTGTCCACATAAATGTCTGATTTTCGAATAAAATAAGCCTACTATTTCTTATAGATTCCCTACGTGCTGAGTGAGATATTCAACTCCCTAAAATAAACAGTTTATAGCTTTTCTCATTAAATTAAAATTTTAAAAAATCTAAATCTTTAAATTGCTACAAACTATACATATAACCATGGTACGCAATGCTGCATTTTGTAACAAAACCGAGCAAAACTGGGACAGGTCACTAGTTAAATGAAAAAAAAAATGATATAAATTTTTATGTAACGCAAGTACTTATTAAGTATTTTTGGGTACCTATCTACCTAAAAAAATATACATAACCATAGTAAAATACATGTGTTCTAACGTAGGTACAACTTCTTTATTTATTTCATCAAAAACGATTTAAGTAGAATGTAATTGCTAGCCTGGCAAGTGGACAGGTTGTAACCACTGGCGCTAGTCCACTGGCTCGTTTGAACGCACTCGGGTCGATGACGGCTCCGCAGCACCGCATCGCGATCCGCATAGGTTGGGGCCATGAGGACATGCGATTTGACACAATTTTTTTGACTTATTCATTTACTAGCTGTTGCCCGCAACTTCGTCTGCGTGGGCAATATAGAATCGTCAAAATACTACTTATCCCGTAGGTGCATTCTTTCACGTGACAGTATAATTAGGATTAGCACTTAGCAGTCGCATAGATTCATTGATCAAGGTTGTGTTGTGGATGTGACCATTTATCTAAACAAAAGAAGTAAAGCTTGTGTCGTTGTTCAGCCAATTTGGAAAATTATTACGTATGGTGCGTAAGTAATTTTCACAGGAAACAGCTATAATCTATGTCTACATGCTTTGAGTCTGACAAAGCTGTCATTTGTACATTTTCTGCAGCTGCTGCGACTAATCAGAAGCCAGAAAGTCTGTCAGTCTTACCATAATATGGATATCGTCTTGTGTGGTTGACTGGATTGTAGATAGGTAGTCGCTCCAAGCAAAATATTGGTACTCAAACAGATTCGGTGACTGGAAGCCAACACCAGCATAGTTGAGGAATAGCTGGATGGATGATAAAATGAGTCATCATCATCAGCAGGCGCATAGGGTAGGATAGTTTCACTTACTCATGGTAAGGCTGACCCCACATTAGGCGTGCGCGATCCTCGGGCGTGTGAGTAGCGCGGGCGTCGCGAGCGCGCTACGTGAACGTCGCGTTTTGCTGCCCTGCGGCATGTGTGAAGAGTGCAAGCGACGCGCTCGCGGCGAGCACGCGGCGCTCGAGTTGCGTTCTTACCCCTTCGCCTGCTATCCCCGCCGCCCGCTAAACGCCTTAGCAGTTAAACGTCAAGGAGAGCGGCGCGTGCGCGCTGCAAATGCCGCAGGGCAGCAAAACGCGACGCTCACGCAACGCGCTCGCGACGCACGCGCGGCGCCCGCGCCACTCACACGCCCGAGGATCGCGCACGCCTAATGTGGGGGAGGCCTAAGCCGGGACTCCACCGAAAAGTTTGCATTAGTTCACGAATAGGCAAAATGTACGTATCTGTGAGAGTCCACTTCATGTGTTCGTACTTGAAACCTGTAGTGTTGCCAAGATTTTCAGAATGTACGCTCGCAATTTGTCATTTCTTGGTGGAGCCAGTAAATCAAAGGAAACATAAGTGTTGTATACTGTGCGTCACTACCGCACACCGGGAAAATTTCGCTCTTGCGGAGGACGTTTATATACCATATTTTGTGTCACACGTAGACAGGACGACAGTAAGTATCCACCGAAACACTTTCAAAGATCTGATGAACGTCAAATCAGACCTGACTTGGTCACCTGGGGCCAATCAGAGCTCTATGAAGCGATAATACGCTTTGGCTCCTACTGTTATTGTGGTTTCTGAAAATTTATTCACCTCATTCAACGATGAATGTAATTCTGATGGTACTATTAAGAACACTTGCTTAGCGCAGAAGCTGACGTTGGCAGGTCAACTCTTTTGACTTCTCGAATAGGATACCATTAGTTTTTGTGCAATGCACACCTGCAATGCATTCTGGATTAGGATAGGATATAGGTGGATAGGATTTGCAACAGAGAACAATTCTGTCTTTGTGATTAAATGACATCAAACGTAGTTTTATACAAAAAGGTGTTTTTTAGGGTTTTTAGACTTGGCTCGGGTCTTACTGAGACTGTTCGTAATCGTGCATGCATCGTAAGCATGTCTTTGGTATGCGGCGCGTAATTTGTACGTTTTCAGACGCATAAAGCATTTTACGTGTGTATGGTATTAAATAGAGAGAGCTCCCATTTCTTATCTGCACTTTGTATCTGGGCTTGTTTTTAAAGCTACAGAATCCTACATTACCAACCTCACGCTTAGCAGCGCTTGCGAGAGATAGATCCTCATTTCTTCTAGGATTAAGTTTACATATTTTGCATCAGAAAAAATAATTAAGGTCTACTTAATACTACTCACTCAAAGTAATTTGTTTTAAGGCCACCACATTAGTGGAAGATAAGCTAAACTATGTTTATGAAAATTCCTGATATAAACTCCATCTGTAACTTTAAATGATAATTAATTGTTCCACTAAAGTCGTCATTTTTGACATAATGTTCAAAAAATAATTTAGATGGCACCGTTTTAAATTTGGCTGAGAACTATTAATTTTCTTTTCATCAAGGTAATAATTATAGTTGGATTTTGATGTGGCACGGCAAACTGACAAACACTATTGGAATGTCTATCGAAAAATTACACTACGTGTTAAAATATGGTGAATTACGGAAAATACACAACTCCATCTGTTGAAATAATAATCCTCTATAAAGAATGTATGGTAATATTGTCATTTACCACCTCGCTCCTTCCTTTGACAAATTTGATGTATTTTATTTACCACAGACAGATGGAGCTACTTTAACCTTGGCTAAACAAAATTTTCATTTTTTTTTTTCTTCCGAAGTTACTTATAAAGGTGTGATTTTCTGTGTAAAGATTAATAATAGGCCGATCAACTAATATAAGTACAACATTCAAATGTACAGTTTTGACAAATAGATTGCGTGTCGTAATATTTTACATCTTGAATTCACAAAATTAATCATATCTTTTGATAGAGTGAATCGATTTCGATGAAACAAAAAGTAAGTAATACCCCAAGTTACGTAGAATTTTTGTATATAAGCATTGTCTGCATTTAATTCGTAGATTTTACGTGAATCCCGAACAAACAAACAGATAAACAGACAAACAGACAAAAATGACAAAAATGATGGAAATGGGTTCTGTTAGTTATCCTTTAACATGCTGGCTATTTTTTTTGTCAATTTCTTCAATGTACAAAAATTACTTTTCTACAGATTTATTATATGTATAGATAGGTTTTGGTGACCTCATGGGCCGCAATGGTCAGCATGGTCGACTACGAAAGTGATGGTCCCGGGTTCGATTCCCGGTACGGTCAGCATTTGTGTGATACCATGTGTGTTGGCTGTGGTCAGGGTGTTACAATATGTATTTATTTATATGTGTAACTTTATGTACATAGTTTATCAGTTGTAGTACCCCATTTAACCCCATAACACAAGCTAATAGTAATAAATATCTTACCGTGGGGCTAGCCGACCGTGATTTTGAGTTATCGCAACGTTCATATACGTCCTAAAATCAATAGAATAATGATGACAGAATAATACCGTAGCCTATGTTTATTTATTTGCTAGGACGAGCAAGAAACCGCAGGAGCATTAAAAAAATCTTCACTGTTAGGCGGGCCATTAATCGGGGGAATTACAGCCTTCTTAAAGGTACTTTTTGAGAACAAAACGCTACCGCTTATGCCATCTATGGTTTCCTTAAAAATTGCTGTTTTCATAGCCACAAATACGAGACCTTTTCTGTTTTTGCACCCGCAATTTACCGTGAACCGTTCCTGTCGGATTCGAGTCCAGATTGACGTAAAAGGGTTTTTGCGCACAATTTATGAAAAAGTAGCCCTTGAGTATGGCAACCCTTTTCTGATTTAGGCATGTAATCGTGCAATGAAAAAATATTTTGTAGTTTATTCAAATCTTTTAGGGACAATGGGTAAATAAAGAAATATCGGGACATCTTTCACACACGGTCGGTTAGTCCCATGGTAAGATATTTATTAATTTGCTATGGGTGCTAACACAACTGATGAAGTATATATAGCTACACATAAACCTATATTCTAAATTAATTGAGGAAAGGTTAGGCAGATGACTCAAACCCTCTGCAAGCACAAGAATTTATAAAAAAATATATATTAAAAAACATAGATCACATGAATAAATAAATAAAATGGCTCTGAGGTTGAGGTAAAGCAAATGGTCTCAATAATAACAATCGAAAAAACTAAGTTAATCTAGGCTAATACATACAGGCAATAATATTTCTTTCTTCTATATTAAAACTGTTATAATTATAAACATAGGGACCATCCGAACTAGGTTTATTTATAGATTGTTTGGAGGTGTTAAAAGTACATCGTTTTATACGGTTTGTATGGGCGGTATAAACGTCGGTGTCTTAATGTCACTACTGGATTTATTTTGCCACCAAATGCTAAAACTTTAAGACTTTTAAGTAATATTAATTTTAATTATGTTTTTTATAATTTTTGAATCCTCCTACTTTTGAATAACTGAGTCCGGTGAAAGCCATCTCTTTGATAGACGGAAAAGTCAGATGGAGCCTCAAAATAAGTTTTTATACATACCCTTTGTCTACTAAGTAATAAAACGTACTTAAAACTTAATTAATTACCAACCGCATTAATAAAAATTAACTTGAGAACAAAACTTTCAGTGAAATTAAGCTCTAACTTTTAAAGTGAAAATCCTCTAGAACTTAAACTTTGTACTAGTTTTTGGCTGAAACCCAGATGAGGTAATTACAATTTCTATTTTTACTCGAAAATTCAGGTTATTGTTTAGATCGTTACTCAATTTTTACAAGCTTTTATTTAACTTGCAATGTATGTATGTAAATAAGTGTGTTCGGGTGGTATTTTACAACTCAATTTTAAGGCACTTGCCCTCAACCGATTGAGCTGTAATTTTGCATACATGTTTAGTTTGGATGACAATGCATGTTAAGCTATGTGACGTCATCCTAAATCCAACATGGCTAAATATACAAGATGGCGGACTAGTTATTTTTAAAGTACCTATACAATATGGGTATCAAATGAAAGGGATTGACTAGTAGAACACAATTCTCTTTACGAAATAAAAATCCAAGATAGCCACCGCTACAAAATGGTGAATAACCTATTTTTTTCAATCCCATCCATATGGGTATCCAATGACAGGCAAGTAGAATAAAGTGCACTTTACCAAATCAAAACTAAAAAGTATATAATAAATTGAGGTAAAAAAATCTTTAAAAACAAGCTTTTATTTAAATCTCACGACAAGCTTTTAAAACATAAATCAGTAAAGTTACAGTAAAAGTTTATTTTTTTATTTTTAGCGCATTTAAATAAAAGCTTGTTTTTAAAGATTTTTTTACCTCAATTTTTTGGATGCAAACATAATTTTGTTTGTCGCCTCAATCAAATATGTGTGACGGTTTCTTTTACGGGTAATTTCGATACGAACTACACATTTATTATGTAAATAAAATAAATCATTTGTTAACTTCATTTGTTCATAAATTACAATAATTTGCTTAAATGTAAATAAGTGCTGACTTGTAATTTTCCTGAACTAGGTAGAACACCTTCAGGCGTAAAATTGCTTATTGTAGGTAATATGTTTGAAACAGTTTTTTTTTCTTAGCCCGTACTGTCCCACTGCTGGGCAAAGGCCTCCCCATTTTGCCTCCACACCTCTCGATCTTTTGAGACCTCCCACCAATCAGGGGGAAACAATTTCTTTTAATTTTATGTTTATTATTTAAAATACACGCAGTCTAGACCTTAAGAAAAGACATCAATATTTATTCTGGGTGCGGGAACCAGATCCTTCGAGACGCTGATAGAACAGCAAGGAAATTTAAATTGCTACTTCATCTATGAAAAAGTTGTTTTTTTTTTAATAACGCCATGTTATGCAGTTTTCACAAAAATGTTTGTACTGAAAGTTTTTCTCGGTTATTTAAAACCAGCAATTACATACAAAAGCGTAAACTCAAACGACATGTATGCTGCATTTTATTACGATAACTGCATTCTGGCGTATTTCCAAAATGACCCGGTGGAGTGTTAAACACAATTATTCTTTACAGCTCACTCAGACTTTATTTGTATAGGTATAAGGTTAAAATTCGATTGACACACGTCCTGTTTAATTTTGTCATCAATCTATTTATCCTGGCTATGGTTTTTGAATTGATATGCAGTTGAAATGTGCTGTAATTATGGTTTTTAATGTTTTTGTGTTCTATGTAGGTATAATTGTTGAAAGTAAATTCAAATGGTTTTTGTATTATAAGGTTATTGCAAGAAGCAGTTGCCAGCCTCTTGGGTACACTCCCGGTGGGCAGCGATGAGGAGTTTTTTGATGCCATTTTATAATTGTTTTTAGTGTATATAAGATAGTTTTATGTTGTATATATATTTATTATTAAGATAAGATATCGCTAGAATATATGTCAGAAGCAGTTATTTCATTAAGAGAACATTCCAATTTTATTTATTTATTTAATTATTTTTTTGTATGTCTCTACCAGACCTCGGGACTATAGAGTCCCGGATTTTTGGGAGGCGAACGTGGGGCCGAAGCCAACACGCTGAAGCCCTTTTGAGACAACTTTAATGAAATGGTGACACAGAACCGGCGATTATCCCCGTATGGCATCGTTCAGACCAAACGTATTGTCGGCCGCTGACTGTGAGCGCGCGTTACGCAGTTTATTGCTTTTCCATATATATTGAAATTGTTGTTCACACCGAACCGACTATACGCTATTACGTCGTCTGTTGTCGCTGACTCTCAGTGGCCGATTATTTTACTACGCGACTATGCACGCGGACGCGGACTGGCTACGCGGACGCAGTTTCCGAATAGCGCCGCTACGCCGCTCGAGAAACAAACTTCAATGAGGACAGACGTGACACGTGACACCTCGCGATGTTCGACACCGAAAAGTTTATTGCAGAAGTACATTCTGGAGAATGTATTTGGAATGCGAATTCAGAAGAATCTAGTGATAGAAACTTACGAAGATGCGCTTGGGAAGACATAGCATCTGTTATGTATGAAGATTGGGGGGTTCAAATACTGAGCTCTTTTATGTGTAGAATAGTCAGCCGCTCAGCGTACGCATCTAGTGTGAACCTACACGAGCCTATTCTTTTGTTCACACATGTAGCGCATCGTACGCTATAGCTTATTGTCGGTTTGGTGAGTACGCTTACTGCAGATTGAGTCGACGTTCACACTGGGGCAGACAGTGAGTATACTCACAGTAAGCGGCGGACAATACGTTTGGTGTGAACAATCCCTATACACTATAGAAATGTACCCAAGGACAATCCCCGGTTCTGTGCTAAACTATTGCTAACTGTGGATGAAAACTACTTGGGCTATTGTGATGGGATGCTAATGGACCAGGAATGGGGAAACTACGGGAACTATGGCACCTGTCGATAACAATGTAATAAATACACGTAAAAATGGCAGGTGGAGACTCGCCAACTCACTTACTGGGCCCCCGGGAATCAGTCACTGAATAGCAACAGAAGGGCAACAGATACATGAGCGACTGAAGGGTGAGGATACCTCGGCGGGCTTTAAACGCAGATCACGCGCTCCCTTCCAGCATCACCGGCCCACTCGCCACTTACCACGAGGCACCTACCCTCCGAGCGGGCTGCTAACCCTGCTCTAGCGACTCCACTCTGACCGGCCGATGAAGGCAAGTCAAGAGGCGGGAGACCTATCCCCCGTCATGCTTCACTCCGGCAGGCCGGAGATGGGGGACAGTATACTCTCCCTGGAGCACTCGGATATATAGCCCCGCGGGGTCGCTACTCCCCGTCATCCGCCTCAGATGCCCTGCGGGGCATTTTATTATTTTAATTTACCTTTTTCATTTAAGATAGTAAGTGTTTATAATTCTTTACAAGATTAGTTTTAGATTTATCACGAATTGTAAACATTTGAATAAATGACAATTAACTAGCTTCTGCCCACGGTTTCCGCCGCATCCCGGATGGTGACAAAAACTATCCTATGTCCTTCTCCCGGGTCTACTGTTACAGCCTTTTTATCGTCCCACTGCTGGGAACAGGCCTCCTCTCACATGGAGAAGGATTGAGCATTAATCACCACGCTTGCTCAATGCGGGTTGGTGATTTCAGACTTTTTATAGTCCAGGTTTCCTCAAGATGTTTTCCTTCACCTTTTTATCAGCCATTGGTGTCTAAGTATACTTAGAAAGTACATACAAACTTAGAAAAGTTGCATTGGTACTTGCCTGACCCTGGAATCGAACCCACACCCTCATACTCGAAAGGTTGGTTCTTTACCCACTAGGCCACCGACTCACGACGGGTCTACCTCCGCTCTAATTTTCAGCTTTAATGGTTAACCCATTCTTGAGTGTGTAAAATGTGTGACTAACACGACTTTCTTTCATAGAATTTGCTTAAACATATGTATTTATTTGATCTTTTTTTCTTTCGTAGTTCACAATGAAGACTCGTACAGTGGTGCTGGTGATAATCCTGGGCTGTGGCGCGGCGGCCATCTTGTTTGCCGTAGCCGCCTACCTCTACATACGGCGGAGGAGGAAAAAGAGGGAGGACGAGGAGGACGGCACCAGTTGTGCTATCAGGTTAGTTCAAAGGTTTTTCTTGATATTGTGGCTTTATGGGATTGTATGACAGAGGTGATAGTTGGAAGTGAGCTCAGCAGCATGTGCAGGGATTGCATGAAATCGGTTGGTAGCTGAAGACGACTGCACATTCTGCTGCCGCGACGATTGAAAGCCATTTCATGGAAAATCATATGAACCTCCAGTCGCCAGCTACAACCTTGGCATGCAAAAGGCTCAAGAATCAAGAGTAGGTATTAGTAAGTAAAAATCAGACACTGACTTTCGATCTAGCTAGAGCGTTTTAATTTTTTCTATCCAAATAAAATTCACATATCGTAATTGCTGTCTACTTCAGCGTGCTCAGAAAACTTGAAAAACATATTGTGTCCGATTTTGGTAAGATTATTGCGAACCATCACAAAAAAGAATATTGACATATCTGGAATCGATCCCGCAAACTTATTATTAAGAGGCTGGTGCTTTAATCACTAGGCTACCACAACTTCAGTCAAACATTCATCCTCCGAGCCTTTTTCCCAAACTATGTTGGGGTCGGCTTCCAGTCTAACCGGATTCAGCTGAGTACCAGTGCTTTACAAGAAGCGACTGCCTATCTGACCTCCTCAACCCAGTTACCCGGGCAACCCAATACCCCTAGGTTAGACTGGTGTCAGACTTACTGGCTTCTGACTACCCGTAACGACTGCCAAGGATGTTCAATGACAGCCGGGACCTACAGTTTAACGTGCCATCCGAAACACAGTCATTGGTGTCTAAGATATACTTAGAAAGTACATACAAACTTAGAAAAGTTGCATTGGTACTTGCCTGACCTGGAATCGAACCCGCGCCCTCATACTCGAGAGGTTGGTCCAACACACTTCAGTCAAACATTGATCATGATATTTCAATCATCATCAAAGTAACGTAATAATTTTACTTTCGATTTCTATAAGCCATCTTTCAGACATAATTTTACGATTAGCGATTGAGGCATAATACCTGATATTAACGTAATATCAATATTCAGTTCCTAAACGCAAATCAATAATTATAGAGGTTTATAGAAATCCATCGTTGGTTTAACAAAATCTGCCAACAATCGGTGTTACAACCACCAAATGAAAGTGCTCACTTTACGACCGCGGTTCAGAAATATCGCAAGTTATCGCCTTCAGTTGCCAAGGTGTGTGGCTGCCAAGCGAATTGCAAACGATTATCTATGCACGGTAATAAAAGCTGGAGAAGTTATTGAATAAGGAGTATTTTTTGGGATTTACATCTACTTATGTGTTATTTTTTATGTAGTATTTTTAAATATATACTTATGTTTTTTTGTTACTCCTTTCCGCAAAAACTTCTTAATGGATTTGAATGAAACTTGCCTAAAAGAAATATGGCTCATACATAAGGATAACATGTAGGCTACATTTTATCCACATGCATGAATAACACAGGACACGGGTGAAACCACGAGCGCAAACAATAGGTACCTATTGGTAATTTGGTCAAAATACTGCAACTATCAAGAATTACAGGATTTTTTAGGTTGTAAAGTGAATCTGCTTAAAAAACATTACAAATTCTTTCACCAAGTAGAAAGCCACATTATTTTATAGTGTTAGATTCAAATGGTCTTACTACAAAAACTTAAACATGTGTCGAACACTTGTCTAAAAAAAGTGTGGCTGCAAAATGGACCTTATGTCAACATAATAATCAGATTTTTTTTTGACAACTGTTAAACTGACGTTTAAAAGTTTTTGTGGCAAGATGGATTGTATTGCCGGGGCTGCGGGTTGTTCAAAAGAGATACCACGGCCCTGGTACATAAACGGCCTATGACGGAACACGACGGTTTTTAGTCAGTAAGAGTCTGACACTCCCTCACCGCTGCTAACACACAGCGGGTTGTATTTGTTATTTGTTTAATTGTATTTGTTCTGTTTGGGTTTAAAAACCCTATTCTTACTTGGTATATAATAAAAGTTTACATTGACAGGGTCATATAATATGAATATTTTTAAAATATGAAAATTGAACGTTGCATGCTCAAGGTATATTTCATACGGCTATCAAATATGACATGAGGCCAACCATATTTTAGTTTAGACACCTACTACGTGGCATTTTTGAAAATATTAAACTTTTATATAGGAAATGCTTATGAAGCTTAGATATTGATGTCATGTGAGTTAAAGTGTGAAAATGTGGTGTTAAGGTATAAAATTTTAATAGTTACATCTAAAATCTGCCTTGTCTCAAGTATGTTGGGGTCGGCTTCCAGTCGAACTGGATGCATCTGAGTAACAGTGTTTAACATGGAACGACTGCTTATAAGACCCCCTTAACCCAGTTATCTAGACAACCCGATACCCCTTGCTAAGACTGGAGATTTTCTGGCTTATGCCCACCGGTGACGAGTACCACCACTTTAACATGTTGTCAGAAACATGGAGAAACTCGTCATGATAGGATCATCACCCATCTTAGAACCCCGATCACCCCAAGCGTTGCTTAACCTTATTATCGATCGACCCGTACAGATGGCATCATATAGTTACGAATTTTCATGTAAAATTGGTACTTGCATATACAAACGATTGACTGATAAGTAACAATATATTTTTTTCAAAGTAACATGTACCTGCTAAGCATATTTAAAATTTATTAATAACTCAAGAAAAACATCTTAAGGACACCTGGACTTCAAAGTCTAAAATCACCAATTCGTCCTGATCGCCCTTTGTAATAACCATTCCTTCTCTGTGTGAGAAGAGCTACAAACCACGAGCAATGCATTGTGACAGTAAAAAGACTGATGATTAAGTAAGAAATAAGTGATGGTACTTAACTGAAAAAGTTCCTTTATAAACCTCCCAGTTACCTTTGAATACTTGACCGAAATCTCAAGTTGCTAACTTACGAAGTACCTCTTTAACCTCAAGTTAAGTAGCTTAAGTAAAAACTGGAAAATGAACAAGTATTCTCTCTCTCTTGAGTAAACAACTTTGATTCTTAAGTTAAGTTATTGGCAGAAAGCTAAGTTAGGAATAAGTTATATTATTTTGTGGGTTAAAGTAAGAGTAAAATATTAAATTAAAGTCCAAATAAAGGATGGATAATAAGGTAATTTTCCATAATTTTTACTGGTTCCTGTTTATCTTTAACCAATCAACAAAACCCCTTCGTTTACCTTTTATGGGATGGTTTAATTAATTTCAAAATGATTGATCGCTAGGGCTACCATAATAAAACAAACTCTTAATTTTCACACACAAAAAAATGTTTAATCACAATTTTGCATTTCTGCTTAATTCGTCACGGAAAAACTGCGATTTTCATGTTAAAATATGCATAATAATAATACTAGCTTCTACCAGCGGTTTCGCCCACATTCTGTCTATTTCGCGTATCATCATCATCCTCCTGCCCTTATCCCAATTTTATTTGTGATCGGCGCAGCATAGTGTTGTAAACTGACGGTCACATACGATAAGTGACCGTCAATTAATATTAAATGACCGGTCACATTGGACATTTATTGTCAGACTGGTCAGATATATTAAATAAGTATTTTTTACTTGGTACAATTATTATTTTCGTCTCAAGCAAATTAAAAACATTATGAATGTGAAATAATACCTATAATTGCCTTTCTAAACCAACATAGTGCATAGATAACCTTTTAAAAAGATAGACTCTCAAGTACGTATTTATTTTTATTGATGTATACTGACAAATCATTAATCATAGAGTGTCGGCGAAATCTTTTTTTTTTTATCGACGTTAAAAATCATCAAATGACCCCTCCCGCTGTGGGTTAGCAGCGGTGAGGGAGTGTCAGACTCTTACTGACTAAAAACCGTCGTGTTCCGTCGTAGGCCTTTTATGTACCAGAGCCGCGGTAACTCTTTCGAACAACCCGCAGCCCCGGCAGGCCTTGGCCCTGCTGGGCCCCTCTGGGGTTGCTGACATCTCTTTGAGGAGCGCGTGTCGACACGGGTCTGTCGTCTAAGTAGACAGAGGGACGATGAGCCACCGGAACTCACCGCCCACAGACCCACACCTACGGTGGCCGGGAGTCATCTCGCGACACCCGGCGCCCGTGGTGTCTACCTGGTCCAGCACGGCGGCTGGGATGAGAGGTGCGAACTCTCTGGCGTTCCGCCTCCTCCTTCTCGAGCATGATTGCTTCGCAGAAGGAGGCGACGGCATCCCATTCCCTCTCGCCCCGGACCATGGCCTGGATCAGGGCCGGACGCGAGAGGTCGCCGCCGCCTAAAGCCTCGACGAGGACCCAGCGGTGCCCTTCCCATGCGGGGCACACCTGGACTGTGTGGTCCACCGTGTCCTCGGGGCTGTCCGCACAGTGGTGACACCCGGGCGCCTCCTCACGACCGATTCGGTACAGGTACCTCCCGAAACAACCGTCTCCGGTGAGGACCTGCGTCATGCGGTACGTGAGGGCGCCATGACTCCTCCCGAGCCACTCCTCAAAGAGGGGACTTACCGCCACGATGGTGGCGTGCCCTGCACTGGGTTGCGACAGTCGCTCCCTCCAGGCCACCATGAGATCGCGCCGGAGCTCCGCCCGCTGCGCGACAACTTGCCGCGGCAGCGGAGTTTCCCCCCGGCGCAGTGTCTCCTCGCGCCAGTCGTACAGGCGCAAGAAGACTCTCGCCTCCAGATCCCACGGTGGCAGTCCAACAAGTAGGCCAGCTGCTTCGCGGGAGATCGTACGGTACCCCCGGATTAGCCTAATAGCTATCACCTTTTGGGGCACGTTCAGGTAGTGTACAGCACGCGGCCGTACCGAACGTGCCCATACCGGGGCCCCGTAAAGGGCCATGGACCGCATGACCCCCGCGTAGAGTTTACGGCAGGGGGCGTTTGGGCCTCCCAGATTGGGCAGGAGCCGTTTGAAGGCAGCACCTGCCTTCTCCAGTTTGGGGCCCAAACGTCGGAAATGCTCAACGAAGTTCCACCGGCTGTCGAGGACGAGTCCTAGGTACTTCATCGCCCTCTCGACGCCGATGGGAACCCCCCCCCCCCCCCCCCACCGTGACTTGGGAGCCTGAAGGTGGCGCGTTCCGAAGCCCATGAAAGCACATGGCCTCGGATTTGTGCAAAGTCACCTCCAGGCCCAGCAGCTAGATCCTCTCGATGATCGTCGCAACCCCGCGCGTCATTATCTCGGCCGCCACCTGGTGCGACCTCCCTTGTGCCAGAACCAACGTGTCGTCAGCGTAGCAGACCACGCTGACGCCGCTAGGGAGGTCGGCGCGCAGCACCTAGTCGTAGCCGATGTTCCACAAGAGCGGCCCAGAACCGACCCCTGCGGAACACCGCACGACATCTCCCGCCGGGCGAAATCTTATCTTAAAGATCGATGAATGACATTTGGTTACCTTCGATGATTCTAAAACTTCCGTAGTTTTATAAAATAAAGAAAGAAAAAACGTTTATTTCTAATAAATTCTATTTTTAAACAAAAAAAACGATTCTGACGTTGCTGACAATAAATGACAATAAGTGACCGGTCAAATTGGATAAATGTCCAATATGCTCGGTCAGATTAATCGGTCACATATAACGTGACGGTCACTTTACATCTCTAGCGCAGCATATGCTTTCTCCTTCCATAGTCTTCTATCTGCCGTCATCTCACGAGTAACATTCTTTCTTACCATATCCTCCATCTACCAGGCATATCCAGATAAAACCTTGTAAATTGTCTTGAAAAAAGGGCTATCTAATACAGAAAGATTTTTCAAACCGGAACAGGAGTGCTGAAATTACCGGCTGAAATTACAAACAAACAAACTCTTCAGCTTTATAATATTAAGTACCTACATATTTTTACGAATCTCTAACAAACTTTGAAAAAGGTCACCGCTTTTGTTTTTCAGAATAAAATATATACTCGAAACTTTTTTAATTTAGACCCCATCTATGTTTGAGTTAAACGAGTACTATTGCTTTGCCAAAACGTTTATTATTGTACTAGACTTTTATTAAAAGGTATGTACTAGATTTTAGTTTCTCATTTGCCTAGCCTTTTCCACACCCATTATCATCCTCCGAGCCTTTTTCCCAACTATATTGGGGTCGGCTTCCAATCTAACCGGATTCAGCTGAGTACCAGTGCTTTACAAGGAACAACTGCCCTATCTAACTCCCTCAACCCAGTTACCCGGGCAACCCAATAACCCTTGGTTATACTGGTGTCAGACTTACTGGCTTCTGACTACCCATAACGACCGCCAAGGTTGTTCAATGATAGCCTTTTCCCAACTATGGGGTCGGATTACAGCCTGACTGTATGCATCTGAGTAATGGTATGCCATATGGAGCGACTGCCAATCTGATCTCCGCAACCCAGTTACCCGGGCAACCCAATACCCCTTGGTAAGACTGATTGATGACTGATAAGATTTTCTGGCTTCTGACTACCTGTATTCACTGCCAAAGTTCTACTAATGACTAGTGAGACAACCAATTTACTGAGTTTAAGGTAACCAAATAGTTAATTTTGGTGTTAAAAATATATTTTTGAAGTTGCTGGGAAAGTCGCTGGTTTTATCCGCGTTCCGTGGGAACTAATTCCCACACCAGAATAAAAAGTGTTCCTGCTCAGTTCATGGGCTATCTACTGAACAAATCGGATCACTAATTCAGGAACTACAACTAATTACTAGGAAGGGGTTTTTGTTCGAACAAACTCTTTACCTTTACAATAAAAGTATATAGTTACAGCATTTGTATCGTCCCACTGCTGGGCTGCGGCCTCCTCTCACACGGAGAAGGATTGAGCATTAATCACCACGCTTGCTCAATGCGGGTTGGTGATTTCAGACTTTATAGTCCAGGTTTCTCGAGGTGTTTGCCTTCACCTTTTTATGAGCCATTGGTTTCAATAAACACAATAAAACTATAGATTGGTTGTAAATAAAAGGGTGTAAAGATAAAAAATGTGAATGACAGCAAATAATTTCAAAAACAAATTACTATCTCGCAAATTCGCACTTCTCCCAATAAAATGGTTGAGACATGTTTTCGCCAAATAGTCTAAGAAACAAACAAAATAATAAATCTTGTGTTCAATGTTCTGTAATAAACGTGACATAACTTAGAAATAAGTATTCTTTGCTAAGTAAACTATTGTTTCAACTTGTCGAAGTGAATGTATGAAGTGGTGAGACCAGACGGCAAACTTTTAGTCGGCTGATAGTTTGATTGGTCTCTAAGGGCCAATTTACATAATATTCGTTCATGTAATCGGTAGATTGAACGACTATGAACAGACTTAACTCTTTCAGTTCCAGTATAAACTGAATCATCATCAATCTTTTTATCGTCGCATTGCTGGGCTGCGGCCTCCTTTCACACAGAGAAGGATTAAAGGTTAATGACCACGTTTGCCAGATGCGGGTTGCTGATATCAGACGTTGTCCACGTTTCCTTGATATTGTTTTCCTTCACCTATTGTAGTCATTGGTGTCCAATGTACTTTATACTTAGAAAGTACGCACAAACTTAGACAAGTACAACCTGAACGTACACTCTTATAGTTATTTTTATCGGTCCATTAGTTCGAGCTAGATTAGAGCATTTAAACAATATATTTTTTATAAATTTCTTATTTACCTACGGGTTGCTCTCAACCAGTGTGATGATAGGAGATTTTGATCAATGTTGTTATCTTGTTATCTCAACAAATAATGAATGGACGGACAAACAGAAAAGTTTTTAAGTGCCATTTTGTTTGTAAGACCAAGTGTTGCACGAAAACATCGTTAGATGAAGTTTTTTTACGGCATTTTAGATAATAGAAATGTATGTAAGGACTTTCTGTTTTATTTACTGATCAATAGAGTACATTTTTCCTTAAACCCTTACTAATGCGTAGGTAATGTGAATGAGAGTAACTCTGTTAGTTCGTCTGTCGCGCCTTCATAGCAAAACTACCGAACTTTGCCTTAATTTTGTTTTCATTGTACTGAATCGATTTAAATAACATTCAGTACACAGATAGTCTATTACGAAGTCAAAATCATAATTGATTGTTAAAAGTATATTTACAAAATACAGCATCCCCAAAACTCCTCTTCCACCATTTACACAGAACTAGAAAAATAACATAGGTACGAACTTCTTATCCAGGTGCAAAAAGACACGAGCAAAACCGCGAGAAACAGTAGTATAACTTTAATATTAACAATATAACGAGCTAAGTCATAATACAGTCACCAGGTCACCAGTTAAAATTCACATCGTTGACATAATTCACAATTTCCGTAACAGGGTGTTAATTTTCACGATAAGTACTTAAAATGAACAAAAAAGTTTATACATTTACGAGTTTTCCGTTATTATACTAAACTTAAACGTTTGACTTTTATGAAGTTTAGGTGTAAATAATTTCAAAGTATTTGACAGCCTTTTGGCATAATTTTAGGGCAACTATATTTTTTGTCACCAAAATTTATATTTGTCATCAAGTTGTATCACCTAATAAATAGATCTATCGCCACGAAATATTTTCGTTCTCAGATAAACAAAGAGTGTTCCCAGGTATGAATTAGCAAATTATTGTTAATATAATGTGTAAAATATGAGATGGATTACCAATCAAATTGTAGTGCATTACATGAATATAAACTTCGTTCTTATAATAATAGTTTTATTACTTAAATAATAGCTTGGTGCTCAAAATGGTAGATCTGTCACCAAATAAATCGATTAATCGATCCCTGACTGCGACTCCTTTTTATTTGTTATTTTGTCACCAATACAGTAGTTACATTTTATTTCGTTCAGTTATTAAAATAATGTATTCGTTACCAATTTAATACATCAGTTTATAATTTTAATAAAAATATGTTCAAAGGGAAGAGGAAGGGAAGGGAGACAAATTGGCGCGCTTTCGGGCCTCAACGAATGGGTTGTAGGTTGGTTGTAGGTACGATCATACGATGCGGGGCGCGGGCAGTGAGATTTTTAACAATAAATATTGATTATTTTGACTTTGATTAATTGTTTTATTTACTATTCAGCTAGAAATTTAATTTAAATATATTTATACTACCTGTGGAAACTAAAGCCCTTGGGGGGAGGCACATGGCCAGTTAAGTAGTAGACTCTTTTGGTTGAAATGATGATGACGACCACCCTACATTTTTAGACCTTCATGAAATTTTCTAGTGATATAATATATGATTTATTGGTGATCTCTTTAAATTAGTTTGCTTAAATACTATTAGGACAAACCTATTATAATACATACAAAATCATTTATTTGGTACTTGACCCCATATCTCCATGATTTTCGGTAATTTATTGTGGAAATGATTTTATATTGTTTGGTGACTACATTTGGTGACAAATCTACTATTTTGAGGGCAAACCCTATTATTTAAGAAACACAAAATGAATTAAATTGGTGACAGCTTAAATCATACCCTAATTTTAGTTCCACGTGACGCATTACTCGATCATAAGGTTAAGCAACGCTGGGCGAGGTCGGTCCGTGGATGGGTGACCATCCCGAGTTCCCCCAATGTTTCGGAAGGCTCTTCAAACAAGTGGATCCTGGCTGTCATTTTAACATCTTTGGCAGTCGTTACGGGTATTCAGAAGCCAGAAAGTCTGACAACCCGTATTACCAAGGGGTATCGGGAAGCTCGGGTTACTTAGTTGACTTTGACCACGATTGGTGATAAAAGCGTGATTTTCTTCTGTTACTATTAATTTATTACCTCCATACTTTTATTAGAGAACGTTAATATCTTTGCTGCACCTGATCTCTTGCCGGTGATGTCAGATTGTCGTCCCATCGAGCTATGAGAGTGAAGGAATAGTAAGTGCAATGTGTCCAAGCAAATACTTGTGCACTACTATATGTCCTGCGCAGCTGGCTGAGCTCCTTATATGAGAACAGCTACCATAGCCTTGGACGTATTATATACCTCTTAAAAAATACATAGACTAAGTTGGAAATACACAAATTATGTACAAAACAACAAAACAGCGATTTTATGTAAATCAACAGTTTTCATAGCAAAGTTCTGCCAAATTATTCGTTAGCGATATCTTTTGAAATCAGGGTCACTATTATAAGTTTAGAAACACTGCCTTTGATATGGAAATGCGATCTTTATCTTTTTTAAAGGAAAAGATAATTTACAAGTGTCGAAGAAAGTGTGTGTAATTAAAACAATAGACTTTTGATAAAGGAGTATTTATCAAGTTGTCACTTGATAAATAATAGAAACTCATCTTACTATTAAAACGCAGTCTTCTGTCTGTCTGTATCCATGTTCTTGCTAATCTTAAACACAACAATCTAAATTATTATTAATCTACACTAATTTAATAAAGATGAAAGGCATTGAAACTGATAAACCGATTTGATAAATTATTTTACTGTTAAGAAAGTTACTCTACCTCAAGTAGCATAATATATGCTATATTTTGTTCGGGTACGGGAAGAATAGAAGTTCCGCCGGGAAAACAGCTACTAATGAACACCTATAGAGAAAATCACAAACATTGCTATACATAGTGCTGAAAAGAAACCTTTTTTTATAATATTGGTTAATCAAAATAACGTATTCTTCAGACGTAAACAAATACTCAACAAAACGTAACGAATACATGAAATTATTCCAAAAATCAGACAACGTCGCTTTTGACAAACTTTTACATTTCAATAAATTAGGTGACAAGGCAAAACAAGGCATTTTCAACCTTATTTTTAGGGCAATAAAGCCCAAATCTTACACTTAATTTACCTGATACAATCGATGTGAACTTTATAAGACTTCATTGCCAAAGGATTAAGAACCTTACTACTTAAAATATAGGGTGTATTTTTCATTGAACTGTAAATGAATACAACAAACAAATAAATATGTACTAAGATATGATAGTTCAGTTGTTACAAAAGTTATTCGAAGTTAAACGGGAGTTTGGTTTTGTCGGCTTTCTATTTGAAGTCTGACTGTGGTCTAATATGGCGCCTATTACTGTAAACTGTATGTATATTGTTTGATTAAACTATCTTTTGTAATTGTTGGTTAGGAAAATTGAGTATAGGCATCTCAAAGCTAGCTTTCGCTCGCAGTTTTACCTGAGTCTTCACTGAATTACTTTTCGCAACCGGAGACTCAGTAGCCTATGTCCTTTTTTAGGCTTTAGACCTAATTTAAGTCGATTCAGTAATTAAGTATGACCTGAAAGCGCGATATACAGATACAATGCGAAATTCACTTTGTCACTTTTATTTACATTTAAAAGGGTATGATTTAAGCTGTCACCAATTTAATTCATTTTGTGTTTCTTAAATAATAGGGTTTGCCCTCAAAATAGTAGATTTGTCACCAAATGTAGTCACCAAACAATATAAAATCATTTCCACAATAAATTACCGAAAATCATGGAGATATGGGGTCAAGTACCAAATAAATGATTTTGTATGTATTATAATAGGTTTGTCCTAATAGTATTTAAGCAAACTAATTTAAAGAGATCACCAATAAATCATATATTATATCACTAGAAAATTTCATGAAGGTCTAAAAATGTAGGGTGGTCGTCATCATCATTTCAACCAAAAGAGTCTACTACTTAACTGGCCATGTGCCTCCCCCCAAGGGCTTTAGTTTCCACAGGTAGTATAAATATATTTAAATTAAATTTCTAGCTGAATAGTAAATAAAACAATTAATCAAAGTCAAAATAATCAATATTTATTGTTAAAAATCTCACTGCCCGCGCCCCGCATCGTATGATCGTACCTACAACCAACCTACAACCCATTCGTTGAGGCCCGAAAGCGCGCCAATTTGTCTCCCTTCCCTTCCTCTTCCCTTTGAACATATTTTTATTAAAATTATAAACTGATGTATTAAATTGGTAACGAATACATTATTTTAATAACTGAACGAAATAAAATGTAACTACTGTATTGGTGACAAAATAACAAATAAAAAGGAGTCGCAGTCAGGGATCGATTAATCGATTTATTTGGTGACAGATCTACCATTTTGAGCACCAAGCTATTATTTAAGTAATAAAACTATTATTATAAGAACGAAGTTTATATTCATGTAATGCACTACAATTTTATTGGTAATCCATCTCATATTTTACACATTATATTAACAATAATTTGCTAATTCATACCTGGGAACACTCTTTGTTTATCTGAGAACGAAAATATTTCGTGGCGATAGATCTATTTATTAGGTGATACAACTTGATGACAAATATAAATTTTGGTGACAAAAAATATAGTTCCCATTTAAAAATACTAATAAGCATAATAAGCATATAAAAAAACAAGAGGTTTCTCCCTTGAAACAGATTTATTAAATGATGAACGAAAAGTTATTTCTCTTTTACATTTTTAAACATAATAAATTAATAGTTTAATGCACGTAAGAACCAAAAAGTTCCAGTTTATATCTTCCAGCTCCAACAATATGAAAATGAACACATAGGTACAGCTGCCCATTTTTATGACATAAGTAATAAAAATAAAAAAGAATAACCTTTGATTCCATAACATACATTGTTACATACAGATCGACCTAATAAAATCGTGTTAATAATATTGTTATTTTGGTTGGTATTGATTTACCTAAGCTTTACACAATACCAAAAAAAGATACTGAACCCAACTATACATATACCCACTCTAAAGTTGTCAGTAAATACCGTACCCACTCGATTCTTTCGCTGGTATTTTACAACTTTCCTGAAAAGGTGAAATACGGAAAATAATTGTTCACTTCAAACCCTTGTTAGGGTTTTCCCGGAAAACTTGCAAAGTCTTAATGGTCACAAATGGTGGGTGTGCCCACAATTTTCAAAATATAGGTATACTAGCTATTTCCCTTGGTTTCGTCTACAGTAACCGGATAAAATTGTTAGTCTTTCTCGAGAGTACTTAATACAAGTAAATAACACTAAATATTTTTATAGGTTCTGTTTTTCTTGGGATTAGCGCGTTTAAACAAATAAACACTTCAGATTTATAATTTTGGTATAGATACCTATCTATGAAAAGCAGTATTTATCTTTATGCCGCGGTTTCTCTCTATTCTTGAAGGAACTACTTCATCTAACGAGTCAAAAAGATAATCTGCCTAACTTTTTCCAACTAAGTTGGTCTCGGTTTCCAGTCTAACCAGATGCAGCTGAGTACCCATATTTGCCTATCTGACCTCCTCAACACTGTTAACTGAACAATACGATACTCCTTGGTAAGACTGGTTGTCATACTTTCTAACTTCTACAATAACGACTGCCAAAGATGTTCAAATTATAGCCGGGATCCACCATTAGTATGAATCTATAATGAGTAAAAAATGTTTATCCAACCCAATATACAAGGTGTTGATTTGCATTTGTGCCATACTTCAGGAGGAGGACATACAATACGTAAATAATCGATTGGAATTACAGTAGATGGGAAATAACTAATATGCACTGCTTTTTTTGTCATTGTAATGTCGTGGTATTTCCGAAGTAATCCAATTTTATGAATGAAATTTATGAGTGATCGTTGAGTATGCTTTGTGTTTGTGTTTGTGTGAGGGTGCAGCACGGTTTTAACGCCAGTAACATACGCGCCAAGTTTAAATAAGGCTAGATGACATTTACGGAATTCCGAAAAAAAAATAAAGAAAAAAAATTACGTACCAATTTTTTTATTGATTTGGGTCGAGAATCATTAGCATAATTACCTCCTTGAATATGGCACGGATGCAAATCAACAGCTTGTATACCTGAATTTTACTTGATATCATGAGAATATGCTAAACATATTATATCTTAAGTATTTTAATAGCGTTCAAAATGAACTAAAATCAATACCTTTCACGAACAAAGATTCCCATTTACATTCATATAAATAAAGCAATCGAAATAAAACCACTAAAAATAACAAGCGAAGCCGCGATCGAAACCTAGTTCAGCTAATTTGGTATTGTACTGCAACTATAAAAACACATACAAAACCCAACCTTATACTTATCGAAATACAGTCGACATTCCTTTGAACCAATTCACCGAAGCGAATTGGAGTGACTTGTAAGACGATTGTATCAAAGGATTTTAGGCTTTATTTAGTTTGGACTAAGGTTGGTTTTGCATTGAATATGTTTTCAGGAGTATATACCGAAGCGATACCGGATTTCAGTTTGGGTCTGAGTTTCAGACATCAAAGTTGTTTCGGACATTTTCGGGTGTGAAATACGAACTGCCGTGTTATATAGAGTGTTTACGTTTGCCAAGTTGTTGTATACATGGTGTTGTGAATTGTGAAGTGTTATGTAGTTGTAAAAGTTTTTTTTTTTTTGCTTTTTTATGTAAAAAATGTTTTGTTTGCTTTTCTATATATATGTTTTTTTTCTTTTGTTTTTTTTTTTTTAAGTTAAGTCAATTCTGAATAGTTATAAATGTCTGGGGAATTTATAAAAATCTTATTATTTTTAACGGTTCATAATAAAAACATATTTTCAACATAAAAAAATAATAATTAAGAAAATATTACAATTATAACTAGCCTGACGTTTCGAAACAGCTTTTGTAGGCTTATTTAAAATAAAAAACCAATAATTTAAAATCGATATTATTTAACTTAGAATCCAATATATTATCCAAAAATAAATACTTAGGCATAGTAAATAAAAAAACAATGAGCAATATTTTGAAGTTTTTAAGATCATTATTACTGTAAGAGGGGGCATAAGGCCAAGGAATATTTTGTCTAGGTACTATTACATACTTTTTAACCTTCATTTAATAGCCAATGTGATTATTATCACTATGAAAACAATAGGTATCAGAAAAGAAGAAGTATTTTTCCCATTTTTGCGAAAATAATAGCGAAAAATAAACAAATATACCTCGATTATCTCATACACAACCCAGTTAGTTATCACGGATGTATTTAGCTTTCTAAGTTTTAGACAACCTTACTCATACCTACATAGAATACAACTTATATTCGTGTTTATAAATAAATAAATTTATAATATTATGTGTAATTTTAAAAATATTTAAAAATGTAAAAAATATGTTGAGAAATCAATAAATGAACTACGATGTTAGTAAATTCATGTTAAACTAATCTTTTAGTAAACTACTAGTAAACTAATTTTTCTAATTGGCTAACTATTTGACTCTTTATCCAAATGACCGGACTAGTTCTCACAGTATGCGGTTAACACCGAGGCAAAACCGAGGAAAAACTTAGTTTATTCTCCGGACACAGCTTTTAGACATCTCTGGCCTTAAAATATCATCATTTTTCCTATACCTAAACCAGTTTATTAACCAGATCTTGGTAGCGGCAACTATTTTAATTTCTCCAGAGAATTCAGGGTTTCTAATAACAATCTCGTAGATATCATCCGACTTATATGATAAACGCGAAAGTTTTTATGCATAGATAGAAGAACGGATGTTTGTTCCTCTTTCACTTTAGCGTGACCAAATGGATCTTGATAAAACTTGGCAGTAAGTACGAACTTTTTCAAACCTCGACAGCAATATTCATAGCTTATGATAATCAGATGTACGGAGATATAATATCGGAATTAATTACACTATTTTTTATCCAGGTGCAGGAAATAGGTACTTGTTCCCTCGAGAAATGCGTGAAACTGCTGGCTCAATTTATATTTTAATAAACGCATTGAGGAACGCAATAAAATACATAAATAGATAGAAGATTTTTTTATTTACAGGATTATATTTTTTCAGTAAAAATGAAACCCAAATAGGATAAATATTTTCCGCAATCGTTATTTTTTAACTTTTTTTATTTACTTTTATTAAACATAGCATTCAATAGCAACTAAAATTCCTTTTTACATTACAAAGGTGAAAAACATTGTGAGACTCAACATATTATTTATTTATTTTTCAGTGCTTTCTAAATAAATTGTAAGCCTTAATGATCTGAAGAAAAGTGAACATTTTAAAAGCTATTCAATGTTTTCGTAAATACAATACTAAATGAACAGTGACAGAATATTGTGACTTTCAACACTGATTTTGTGGGACAGACATCTTTCTGGTCAACATGAGTTTACGAAGGTAAGATTATTATTAAGGCACAATGAATTTGCTTGCTTATTCTTCCGTTTTTTTATTTACGTAGACATTTTACCTGAATGAGGAGAAAAGAGGGTTACAATAAAATTTATATTTCGATGAATAGGCTAGCAGTATTTGTATTTATTGTTTTTCTACTTGTATGCCCTGCGTGGCGGATCACGGCATGAACATATTTTATTTTAAGACCTTTATCATAAATAAATAATTTGATCGATAACAATATTAGCTTTAAGTATTTTTAACCTATTTCCCAAAAAGAGGAGGTTCTTATTTGGAGTTCCTCAGTTTCTATTGTTTTTATGTTTTTCTAAAAGCATTTATTTGGCGACCACGTTGGTGTAATGATCACCATGCCGGACTGCCGAACTGTTGGTCCCAAATTCGATACCCGGTAAGGTGAATATTTGTGTGATGAGCCTGCTTGTTGGCTGTGCTGTTTATCAGTTGTGTTAGCTCTTATAAAACAAGCTTAAAAATAGCTTGCCATGGGGCTAACCGAGCGTGTTTGAATGAAGCTAGATTGGAAGGAGAGCATTTTTATTCATGATCGTCCCTTCTCATATAAAGCATTAACTGAATTGTAATACATTCACCAACCAACACAGGAATAGTGAGTGCACCTGTGTCTGCGCAAATGCTTGAGCACTATAATATGTCCTGCACAGTTGGCTGATCTCCTTACACGAGAACAGCCGCTGTAGCCGATAATCGGCTGAGAGGACATCATCATATGAGAAGAGGCCGTAGCCCTGCAGTGGGATAGATCAAAAGACTGTATAATGATTAGACTTTCCAGGAATTCCCCAGTTACAACGAAAACTCATCACAAAATTCATAACCTGTATACATTCTATGTATATTGCGGATTATACATTCATATTACACTTTGGGTCCCGTTAATCCAAGGATTGCGCGTCCCAATTAATTCTGTCAGGCCATGGAATTCAAACCTAATATACAGGTATCAATTTTGGAAAATACATTTTCACGTGTAAAAGAAAAATATTGCATACAAATGTATTTTTAAGGGTGCTACCTGTTTTTTGGTGGCGTAGGCCCTGTAGTAGCAAACGCAAGGCGCTGGGTCCTGGGTTTGACTCCTGGATTGGGCTGAAATCACAGTTCTAATGTTGCAAACTTCTAAGCAAGCGTGTTATATCTTCAGCCACATCAGCGCTTACCACGAGGAAAAAAAGGGGTCAGAGAATAAACAAAAAAAAATTGTTTGTTTGATTGTACCCAAAAGATTCGGACTACTGAAACTATTTTAAAAATTCGTTCACTTGGCAGTTTCACTATTTCCAGGATTTTTATCAGGATACAGGTAGTTTTTCCTCGGCAAGCGAGTGTTAACAAGGAAAACAGCTCGTCTGATAACACTAAAACAAACGAATAATATTATTGTAAGTTACTTTTGACATTTATTTATTTTCAAACATATTATTTACATTTTTAAATATTAAATATAAAAATAAAAAACATTTAAAAAGTTACTTTATTATTAAAATCCCTGAAAACGAATTGAAAACATTAACCAAATCCCTAGCAATTGGCAAAGCAACGCTTATTTTTTTTAACTGAAAGCTCAAACAACTTTGAAAACCATGAATTAAGTTAAGCTAATACCTACTATTAAAATCAGAAACGCGAAAGTTTGTATGTATGTATTACCAATTTCACGCAAAAACTACTGGAACGATTTTGATACTTGGCAGTACAGGCAGCAGAAGGATTTTCCTCGACAACAGGTGAAGCCGCTGGCAGAAGCTAGCATTGTAAATGCAAAATGGCATTGTAAGTCGGCGTAACTGTTCTGCTTTCATGTCACAACTATTGAACCTATTTATTTGGGTACACAGATAGTCTGAAACTTAAATACATACATAGGCTGCTTTATATAGAAGGTAATATAGTAGGAGTAAAGAAGAATTTCCCTCGGAACACGAGTGGAACCGCGGGGCGTTTTCTAGTTAAGAATAAAACTAGAAAGACAAAACCTTTTTCCATTATAACATTATTGCTACTCCCACTTTACTTTGCCACAAAGAAGTCGTATATAAGGTTACACTAACAAAATCAACTATTTTGAGGAAAACACTCGCTGTTTGACACTTCTAAATATAATAACCATATGTTTTCTAAGAGGAATGTTTTATGTTTGGTAATGTCAAAGTGAAATATATAGATAATAATATATAATATATACCATGTTATTTATAGTATTTCTTTTCGCCTAAGCTTCTATACGAACCGAGCAAGAGAGCAAGAAAAAAAAATATTTTCTACAGTGATAGAAAAAGGCTTGGATAGCTGAAAGATAATTATTTAACTTTCTAGTACTCGGACTAAATTATTATCACAACATCATCCTCATCCTCATCCTCCGAGCCTTTTTCCCAATCATGTTGGGGTCGGCTTCCAGTCTAACCGGATTCAGCTGAGTACCAGTGCTTTACAAGAAGCGACTGCCTATCTGACCTCCTCAACCCAGTTACCCGGGCAACCCGATACCCCTTGGTTAGACTGGTGTCAGACTTACTGGCTTCTGACTACCCGTAACGACTGCCAAGGATGTTCAATGACAGCCGGGACCTACAGTTTAACGTGCCATCCGAAACACAGCCAATGGTGTCTAAGATATACTTAGAAAGTACATACAGACTTAGAAAAGTTGCATTGGTACTTGCCTGACCTGGGATCGAACCCGCGCCCTCATACTTGAGAGATTGGTACTTTACCCACTAGGCCACCACGACTTTATCACAACATACTACACAAATAATTAAAAAAAAAATCACAGTTGGACAGCTACACTCTTTCCGAGTAACATAAGCTATATATTACCCCGGTAAGGGCGGTAGTTCCCACGGGACGCGGGTCAAACCGCGGGAAAACGGCAAGTTCTCTATAATTTCATGGCTCCTGCGTCCATTAAGAGGAACGTAGAACATTACAATAGCAGGTAACAATATAATATTAGTATCATACAATAGATCTAGCGAGGCAAATGGGAACAGAAATATATGTGTGACAAGCGAAATTGTTTGGGACCTTTTTATGAGATAAAATTGTTCGTTTCCTGCCTTTTTTCTGTCCCACGTGCTAGGTGGCCTCTTCTCGTACAGAGAAGGAATGAAGGCTTGAGACGGTTGGAGATTTCAGACTTATCCAACATTATAAAATGAAAACCAGTACTGTATTTCAAACTATGTGGTATTTTTATTATGTCAACGTTACAAATATTATAAACTAAAGTTTGTTTGTTTACTTGCTTGAAAGCACTAATCTCATCGAGGAAGCCTACATGCAAATTTTTACCCACTTTCCCAAAATAGTTCTCCCAAAACTGCGGGGGAATGAAATAAACATTTACAATCATCATCTCCCAAGCCTTTTACCAACTATGTTGGGGTCGGCTTCCAGTCTAACCGGATTCAGCTGACTACTAGTGCTTCACAAGGAGCGACTGCCTATCTGACCTCTTCAACCCAGTTACCCGGGTAACCCCAAACCTTTGGTTAGACTGGCGTCAGACTAACTGGCTTCTGACTACCCGTAACGACTGCCAAGGTTGAAATAAACATTTACAATAACGTTCGTAAAAGGATACTTTCAAAAGTAATTATAACAAAACCTTCGATTTTCCGTATTTCCGTTTGACTAGCAAAGTAGGGTAAAGCCCCTAATTACAGGCCATGCTATATTATTAAAAGGAATCGACTAAAATTGAAAGTCCTTAAGTGAAGATTCAAATATTTAGGGGAAATAATTAAACAACTTACTCAAAGTGTAAAGTTGTTTTAATTAGATAGAAACTGTTTAATTTAAAATGAAGGGAAGTTTAATTTTTGGTAAATACTTTATTTATTGTCCAACCATGTAATTTCGTAAACTGCAGACTGGGACAAGAAAAAAGCAGAACAACCAAGTATATGGTACTTTTATTAGTTTTAATCAGTATAATAAACAATTCTTTGTCAATTGTTTTAATTATTATATACATAGATAATTGAGTAATACCAATATGAGGATAATTATAAAAAGCCTAAAGGTAAAAAAGGACGGTTCTGTGTTTTCTACAACAGAAAACACTAACACAGGAATTTCATTCCAACATTCTTTATTATTTACAAATTCAATATATCACCTTCATAGCTTTCTTCCATAAATCACCCTTTTAATATTTTCATTCACATTTTTTTCACTAAAGCTAATTGAAATCAATTTGTAACTCTTATCTAGATCAACGATAACACTGTTTACTACAATATTATTTTTATTTATTTACGTTCACGAATGACTGCCTCGTTGGTCTAGTGGTCGCAAGCACGACTGTTATGACTGAGGTCTCGGGTTCGATTGTGACACTCCCCCCCCCCCCCGAGCCTCCCGGGTCGGGCCTAAATCGCTGTATGGGTTTTATAAACTTTCTAATACTTTAAAATTGATATACCCGTGCATTGGAGAGCACGTAAATGTTCTGCGCCAGATCTCTCTCCGGTGGTGTCGAATTGCCGTCCCATCGGGTTATGAGAGTGAAGGAATAGTGAGTGCACCTGTGTCCAAGCAAATGCTCGTGCACTATATTATGTCCTGCGCAGCGCAGCTGATCTCCTTATATGAGAACAGCCGCCCGTCTCCGACTTTGGAGGTATGATTATGTTCACAAAAACATAAACACAAATAAAAGCGTAGTAACGTAAAATCGTCAGAATCGAATAATAATTTCCTGTACGGACGATAACAGGTGCTTTCACTCTATATATATTATTTTACTCACGCAACCGATGTGGCTCACGGATTCCATTTGAAGTAAATCGATATTTTATTATCTGTAGGATGATACTGAAATGTGTATTTTATTCTTATATCAAACCTTTGTCATACTAAATATTAAAAACGTGATCGTTTTGGCGTGTTGATTTTTGTTACTTTCACTCAAATACTACAAAAAAATGTCGGTAATACTTTTCAGTAATCATCATCCTCCTGAAAAAGTCAGTGCCCTTTAAAAGTCCTGAAAAGTTGTGGTGGCCTAGTGAGAAAAAAACCAACCTCACAAGTGTGAGTGTGGCTTCGATTCAAGGTCTAGCAAGTGCCAATGCAACTTTTCTAAGTTTGTATGTACTTTCTAAGTATATCTTAGACACCAAAGACTTTGGAGAGCACAATAAACTGTAGGTCACGGCTGTAATTTGAACACCTCTGGCAGTCTTTACGGGTAGTCAGAAGCCAGAAAGTCTGACAACCAGTCTTACCAAGCGGTATTGGGTTGCCCGGGTAACTAGGTTGAGGAATTTAAATAGGCAGTCACTTTTTCTAAAATACTGGTACTCAGCTAAGTCCGGTTAGAGTGGAAGCCGACCGACCCCAACATAGTTAGGAAAAGGCTTAACGTTACACTATTAGTAGAAAAAAGAAACTGCATTATTTTACTATGCGTGACTTTAAGGGATTGTTCACACCAAACGTATTGTCCGCCGCTGACTGTGAGTATACTCACTGTCTGCCCCAGTGTGAACGTCGACTCAATCTGCAGTACCCGTACTCACCAAGCCGACAATAAGCTATAGCGTACGATGCGCTACATGTGTGAACAAAAGAATAGGCTCGTGTAGGTTCACACTAGATGCGTACGCTGAGCGGCTGACTATTCTACACATAAAAGAGCTCAGTATTTGAACCCCCCAATCTTCATACGTAACAGATGCTATGTCTTCCCAAGCGCATCTTCGTAAGTTTCTATCACTAAATTCTTCTGAATTCGCATTCCAAATACATTCTCTAGAATGTACTTCTGCAATAAACTTTTCGGTGTCGAACATCGCGAGGTGTCACGTGTCACGTCTGTCCTCATTGAAGTTTGTTTCTCGAGTGTATTGCGGCCGAGGCGCGCGGCGGTGCGGGCGCGGCGGAGCGGCGCTATTCGGCAACTGCGTCCGCGTAGCCAATCCGCGTCCGCCGTGCATAGTCGCGTAGTAAAATAATCGGCCACTGAGAGTCAGCCACAACAGACGACGTAACAGCGTATAGTCGGTTCGGTGTGAACGACAATTTCAATATATATGGAAAAGCAATAAACTGCGTAACGCGCGCTCACAGTCAGCGGCCGACAATACGTTTGGTCTGAACGATGCCTAACAAATGAATTAATACAAACTTGGCGTTTGTAAGTAATTTAGCAATATAAAGTTGCAGTCTAGATAGCAATCTTTTAAAAGGTTCATTTACATGTAAGTCGACAAAATGTTGGCATGATATTATTTATTTTTATAATTATGCTGAATAAGAAACTGTTATAATGACCTAATTACACTGGAATTATATTTCCTGCGAAATGAAAAGTTCCGAGGTTGAGTTCCGATTTGTGAAATATTATGTAGTATAATAGTTAATTTCACACAATAAAATATTTTTCTCGGGAATCATATGTATTGAATAGGAATTATATATGTACAATGGAGAATTGCATACATTTCCGGCGAAATGTACCTATCGAGGTATGTAGATACAGGACTGATACCGTTTTTGAGTTGCGTTACCGTCGCGAACAGACAAACAGACGACGACGTTCGAACCATGCCACCCGTGTGCCAAGGGAACTATGTATTTCCTACATCCAGATGCGAATAAAAAGTCTTATATATTTTCCAAATTACAAACCAATTTTCAGCCAGATTAGATAAGCAGTTCTTAAGTTATAAGAAGTGCAACTGAATCGACTTTCATATACACACATACCTACAACAGATATAATTTTTACCCAACATAAATAAAGATTATTCAAATATCTTCCCACATGTAAATACACGACATATACAAAATAAAAGTTACGCCAAGTATATCCTTTATGTAGGTAAAGCGACAGACTTTCAGGCGCCCTTTATTATCAACGTGACCTTCAACTGACATTGAGACATTTGTTATTTTTATTAAATCAAGTAACGGGTAGCAAAGGATTTTGCTTAAATATGTATTTATGATAATAATTTTGGTGATATTTTTAGGGAAGGAAATATCGTGAAGAAATTATATTTTTATAATAGTTTTTTTTTTTATGATAATAATGGCATCCTAGCTGATTGTTGGACATCTGGTCGTTCTTACTAATGAGGTCAGCCAGCTGTGCAGGACATATTATAGTGCACGAGCATTTGCTTGGACACAGGTGCACTCACTATTCTTTCACTCTCATAGCCCGATGGGACGGCAATCCGACACCACCGGAGAAAGATCACAAGCCGGACTGACGTTACAATGTTCTCCATATTCCATATAAAATCTACAGTGCGATCTCAGGTCAACCCGGGAACCGAACCCGAGGCCTAGCTACTAGTCCAACGAGTAACATCAGTATCAGTGTGATGGTTGGTTTGATCACCTAGGAAGCCCTAATGTCAATGTTTTCTAAATCGACCTGACGGCCTCTGACGTAGGAATAAGGTAACCGCAGCATAAGGCAATTACAATAATGCTATTTGCTCCAAATAGAGCATATCTAACTACAATATTAGCTAGCTACATAAAACTTTGTCTAACAAAATGTAACACTTAATAAACTGTCGTGAAAGTTTCATTCTTCGTCCGAAGATATTGCGACAAACTTCGATCATAATTCACGACCCTACCTTCTTATACCGTGCCTTTTTGTGTATATTTGTCAGTCAGGGGGCACGGCAGTGTGGAAGCCAAGTCTCGAGCAAAAGGGCACGGTCGTACTGTCCCTTTCTTGAAGATGTTCCCAGCTGTTTTGTTAGGGAACCAACCAAAACGTAACTAGTAAATGTATTATGAAACCAGTAAATTAAATGCTTTTTTATGATCAAATTAAAATGGAATTTATAAGTATTTTAAATATCTATCTATCTATCAAAATATTCACTAAATATTTATTGTCTACTAAAAATTAAATGAATGAATCATTTATTTTATATTTAAGAACTAGCTTCTACCAGCGACTTCGTCCGCGTTAGATTCGGACTTTGTGCAAAGAGAGGAAGAAATAATAATCACCAGCCTATCCAGTTATCTAAATCTATGCGTACCTAGCCTATTACCTACTACTACTATTAGTAGTATTATACTACTTAGCTTTAACCACTAAGGCTGCACACGCGACGGAAGCTTAAAAACAAAGAAACTTCTCCCGTTTTCCCAACATTTCCCATCACTGTTCTGCTCCTATTGATCGTAGCGTGATGAAAAGTATCCTATAACCTGCCCAGGAGTATGAAGCATAACGAACATACAGACAGACAGACAGACAAACAAAAATTTTACTGATTGCATTTTTGTCATCAAGATCTGATAGATCTGATCTGAGTGATCTGATAGATATTTTGGAAATATATTTAATGTACAGAATTTACCTCTCTACAGATTTATCATAAGTATAGATAAGGACATATTTTATCGAATATTTTTATATAGTGAGAAATACACTCATCCTAATCATATGTATATAAACTGCAATCGCTATTATATAAAAATTCAATTACATAAACTGTGTAATAAGTAATCTGTCAATTTTGATCAGAATCAGCAATCAGCAATACTTATCAATTTGGAGGAGTAATAAACATAACCTAACAAGCCATAAAGTCTAGAGTAGAGTTTTATCAAATCTACCTTTTTAGACTTCAGGATCATTAAATTACAATTTACCCAATTCAAATTCTAATCAACTAATAAAAGCTCATCCCTATTATATTCAACTAATACATAAAGGAAGGTTGCTCCTTTTTACGCAATAACCAAGACCCTTGAAAAGTACGAAAAGTACCTTTGACAGAAAGCACGTGACACATCACAACCCCTGTCACTTTGACAGTTACAAGCAATAAGAGAAAGTGCTACTCAGAGTTAGGATATAAATAGATTTATTTGTTTCTCTTTGAAGAAAGAAATAAAATATTTGAAATTATTTTTGGGGGTTATGCTGAGCTAAGGGAATCATCTACCAAGCCTTTTCCCAGCTATGTTGGGGTTGGTTTCCAGTCTAACTGGTTGCAGCTGAGTACCAATGTTTTACAACGAGCGACTGCCTATCTGACCTGCTTAACCCAGTTACCTGGGCAATCCTTAGGTAAGACTGGTTATCAGACTTACTGACTTCGGACTACCCGTAACGACTGTCAAAGATGTTCGATGACAGCCGGAACCTACAATTGACAGCCGGGACCTACAATTTATCTTGCCCTCCGAAACACGGTCTTCGCTGAGCTCAGGGAATGTACGTCTGCTATTGCCAACCTCACCTGCCCGTGGTGAACACTGCTGAACAACGGACGATGCTTTGACGACCGACTGGTGGCGGTATAACCACCACATAGCAAGTGGGGTATTAAATGCCTTGCTCGGAGATGGGCAGCAGCATCTCCGAAGCTAGAACTATCCCGTACTGCGCTCAACAACACGCATGCCTAGCGCGGTGAGTAAGGTCAAATGTCTCTAGCTTGGGTACCTCCCCAAGCTAGAGACATTTGCCCGCATTTGCAGTCCAGCAGTGCACGTTTTTAGGCTGCCACAATGACGATTATTGAAATAATCATATATTGGATTCAAGTTACGTGATTATTTTTTTCGTATCTCTGTCAGCAAACCCTTTCATTTGTTACCCATACCATGGGGTGGGTTTGTAACACAGTCCAGTCTAGTCCGCAATCTTGGGAAGGCCGCCATATTGGATTTGGAATGACGTTTTTTAGCTAGTCATGTATTGTCCTCAGAACTCAGAGCGTGTGCAAAATTCAACCTGATGGAAGACCGGGAAGTGGGTGAAATTAAGATTCCAAGATTTTCTTACATACATAGTTACAAGTGAAGCTGTGTGCGTGTTAAAATACGTTAAAAATTGTCAAGTTTAAATAACCTCAGTAACTATTCCGAACAATTAAACTCTAGTTTAAAAGTCGTTAGTAATATTAAAGAAGTAATTAATATTATTTAAACCTAAAATCATATGAAACTTGTTAAACAGCTGGCCCATAAATTTTCCCCGAGAAATTGGTGCTTAGTCTAGGGTTGCCACTTAATATTAGGCTATAAATTATGGGTAATTTTTGTTAGAAAATTACAACACTTTTTTATTTTATTAATGGTTTGAGAATAAGGTGTTTATTTTATGATACTTTACGGGTAGTATTTTTTTAACGGTTCCAAATTCCGAAGGTTATCTTCTTTAAAAAATACTAGTTGGTTTACAATGTTTGGCTCAGTTTTACTTGTCCCGAGGGACTACTTCTCGTACCAGGATGAAATATAGTATCATACTAACAAATAAAGCTGTTTTCTATTGGTAAAAGGCTTTAACAAGCTGATCGGCGCGCGGTGCAATTTGTTTTCTAAAAGATTTAGGTCCAAATGTAGAGACAACTAAACTTGAGTTTTCTTAAACCGCTGTTTACAGGTTAAATATGTATTTTTGCGCGAAATTTTCAAAGAAATCAGTTGTTTTTTTTTTTAAATGAACGTTTATACTGCCGGTACACTTAGACGGCTGGCAGGAGCTGGATGCGAGAAGCCGAAAATAGATCTCAGTGGCGTGCACTTGAAGAGGCCTATGTCTAGCAGTGGACTGCGATAGGCTGACGATGAAACTAAGGCCTTTCCAATCTTAACAAACACACAATTGAAACACCCTCATTTCTTATTTAACATACTAACAAGTACAAACGCATTCTAAGAAGAAGAACTTTACTAAAAAAATATTTAAAAAAGGCTTCTAACAACCCTAAAAGTTAACATGAACTCAATTTTCTACCTCTTCCCTCGTTCCTTACGTAAACTAGCTGTTAGAGACATCTAGCGGTCAACTTGACAATTAATGACCTGACTTGAAAGCTTTTGAACCGATGTACAGAATGTCGAAAGTGAGGTGTAGTGTTTTTGAAAAGATGGTTAAGGTTTTTGGTGAATATGTTAGTATTACTAGATCCAGATCTTGAGGAAAGTACTTCCCTCTCTCAGTTCTCAGAGAAAAAGTACGTACTTAGCGCTTATCTTACTTTGATGTAAGCTTCATCAATATATCCGTTTGGCTGCTTTTCGCAGCAAGAACCAGATGGATGATACATGCACGCATGCAAACACACACAAACGGTCGCTTTTATAATATTAGTATACCTAGAAGAAAAGTGAGTTAATTCAATAAGTATAGGTACTTAATGCGCTTGTTACAAAACAGCAAAACTAATTTCGATGTTTCGAAAGAAAACATATGGTAAACCAGGGGCCCGATTCTCCTAATTTTACTTAAGCAACATACGATTCACGTTCGACTGCGATCCAATCCCGACTCGATTACGATTGAAACGTAGTGGCATTCCGCTATTTTTTCTTTGAAATAAAGGTTTTTATGGTTTTCTGTCATTCAATAATGAATCATTTTGTCTGCAAATGATTAGGTAACTATTGCAATATGATTGTAGAGCAAACTACCGTATAGACCAAAATCACCAAAATAGCAGACCAATCGCAAACTAATCGAATGTCGTTGGAATACGATTGGTCTTATATTAGTAGCAGAATGCCCGATATGGTTAAAACTGCTATTGCGATCATATTGCGATTCGATTTCTATTCGATTTTGACATTATTAACTTAGGAGAACCGGGGCCCAGGTCTAACAACAATATTCGATTTATTTGTTGTTCGGCTAGCTAAAAATAGGAATTTGACATAAATTGTACGTGGCTAATGTCAAAATTATATTTTAAGAAATGGTTCTGAGACAATCACAAAAGATTTCCCGCTTATAATTTTGGAGACACAATATGTTATTCCTTGATCAAAATAGTGTCAAATATTTTAGCGCCTTTTTCTTTGAGTAGGGTCTATTGGAAAGCCTTATATCTTATATCTTAACCCTCCACAGTCTATAAGGTCTGATTTATTTTGATATCGGTCTACTTAGGTATGCTGGGCGCGTGGACGGTTATTTTTTATATAAACTAGCTTCTAGTTTATGATACGTATAGATAATACATTGTTTTATATATGAAAAAATTTAAACGGCGCGGCGTCGGCGCGAGTACACTGCTTTAAAAGTCAAACGTTTTTATTTCATACTAGCCATTTTACCGCGGTTGCACTTGCGTTTCGTGGGAACTAATGATCGTAAAGGGATAAAATATAGCATAGGTTACGCGGGAATAGCGTAGCTTTCCAAATGTGAAAGAATTTTTCAAAAATTGATTAAATAGTTTCGGAGCTTTTAGGGTGCAAAAAAAATGATGTTCATGGAGAGGGGTTGCAGTTTCGCGGACATTTTAGAAACGTTCTCACGCAATGTGTTACTGTTTGCTAGAGCGAGTACACCAGAAGATACATTTGTGTGCGTCACAGTGCCGCACACTGGTAGAATCTCGCCATTACATCGGCAAAAATACATTTCAGAAATTGTAAAAGCTCATATCTATATTTCTCCCTGAATGGCCCGAGCGGAAATTTTCAAGAGAATTTTCTCAGCGAAACGATTCAGTATCTGAATCTGAAATTTTGTGAGGAACGGAGAGTAATATTATAATGCTTATGTATTAAATAAAATGTGAATTTATATACCTGGAAAGATAGCGAGGTAGTTCTTTCTTTTAGGTCAGACGACTAACTTCGCAATAGATTGCATATTTACATATTATACTGTCATGAAAAGAATACACCTACGGTAATGCATGTATGTATAGTATTTTAGTAGTTCTATATTGTCCACGCAGTTGAAGTCACGGGCAATAGGCAGTACGACCGTCATTTTTTGAAATGTCTCGATTTGTTTTCTATGATTCCAGCATTAAACAGCTTATCCGATCATCATCTGCCTATTCTTTGCCCAATTACATTGGTGTCAGCTTCCATGCTAACTTTATGCAGCTGAGTGCCAGTGTTTTACAAGGAGCGACTGCCTATCTGACCTCCTCAACCCAGTTTCTCGGAAAAAGACGCTCGGGAGCATACAAGCTCAGCAGTGATTAAGTCATACAAAGACAAGTATGCTGACCGGCTTTCATGAGATAGTACTATTATAAGTACCTACCACAACAGTCAGTCTTCAGCCAGACGCATGTAATATCTATGTGCATTGTCTCAACCACCATTCGCAATATCTAGACAATTTGTTACGCCTGTCTAGGACAAATGGTCGGATGCTATGTTTGAAATAATAGCTTTTAGAATCTAGGACAGATTGCTGCTGCTGGGTTGATAGATGAAGATTGCACTGCTTCAAAAAAGCACCGTTGGTCTAGCAGTCGAAAGACCTGGTTTCTGTGCACGACGTCTCGCTTTCGATTCCCGGGTTGAGTTAAATTAGCTGTAGGGGGTTAAGAAACTTTCACTAAACAGTCCTAAGTCAGGAAGTTGGTGGTCCCTTGCATCGGAGAGCATGCAAATGTCGGTTCTGCGTTTGGTCTCTCTCCGGTGGTGTCGGATTGCCGTCCCATCGGGCTATGATCGTGAAGGAATAGTGAATGCACCTGTGTCCAAGCAAATGCTCGTGCACTATAATATGTCCTGCGCAGTTGGCCGATCTCCTTAGAGAGAATAGCCGCCGGGGCCGATAATTTAATCGGTCTGGATACCATTATTATTATTATTTATACTTAAAGATTTTATACTTGACAGGATGGTAAGCGATTCATTAATTTACGGA
This sequence comes from Helicoverpa zea, assembly GCF_022581195.2. Taxonomy (NCBI): domain Eukaryota; kingdom Metazoa; phylum Arthropoda; class Insecta; order Lepidoptera; family Noctuidae; genus Helicoverpa; species Helicoverpa zea. Next base: position 3,403,224 of record NC_061479.1, read on the forward strand.
ATACAGCGCACTTGCAATCCCAACTTCTGAGAAATCTAAACTAGTTCGGAACTTAAACTTGAATGTTTCTCCGACCGTATAAGACTTGGCTCCAGTTTGAGATGGTATCTCCATTTTAAACAATAGAATAGTATATCTACAGCATTTTAGAGCCAATTTCACGGTTTATCAGTAGAAGTAATCTGACTGTTTGAAAATACACACTGCGGACTAAACTACCGACAGTTCACCCGATGGATGCACTTTTTTTAAAAAGAATCTTGATTCCAATCTACGTTTTTAGTCGGTCTGATACCGGCTAAATGGCTGATCTTTGTAATGTGCATACTACCATTCATTTTCATACTGTTTTATAAGCCCAAACAAACTATAGGCCGACTAAAAATTTGCAGTATGCGGGGGCTCTCAATGCATAAGTAGGTAATTACCTAAATATATTTATTTGGTGCCCAAAACACTGACTTGCCTAGTTTGAGGCCAATTGCAAAACTGCTTGTACCTAACAGTTTTGGAAAGTAAACGGTTTTTTTATTTCAATTTATTATCATAGAAAAAACCTAGCCAAATGATGATACAAAATAACATGGATGGCCAGTAATCATAAAATATTTATTTTCTTGCTTTTTTTCTTCCAGGATTAGTCCAGGTTGCCATTGGTATTAATGGTGTTAAGCTACAGTAATCCAGGTTGCAATCCAGATAGGTGGGGTTAAGCAGCAGCAGTCCAGGGTGCAATTTAAAATTTAGATGGTTGAGGTTAAGCAACAGCATTCGAGGTTGCAATTTAGATGGGTGATTTCTTCACCTTTTATTCATTTCGTTTTCGAATTTAAACCATTGCCAAATATATTGTAAATCCCTACGGTGATCAAAGAGCCGGATTTTAAAATGCTAACGAGCCAATTGGCGATGCATGGTATAAAATTGGCAAAAGTGGAAGGTATCTATTGTCAAGGGACTCGGAACTCGTTCGCCAATATTGAATTTTGTTCATTTATCAAGTGGTTCTAGTGTTCTCTTTGCATATGCATTGTTTATAATTTGTTTGGCGATTTCACATTTTCAGTCGCAGTAACAATGTGAAAAAATCGGGGATCACTTTTTTTGTAAAATTTTATAAGCGACTAGCCATTCTCTGGCTGTTTCACCCGCGTCCCGTGAGACTACTACCCGCACCAAGATAAAATATAGCCTATGTTACTCGGGAAAAGTGTAGCTAAAATATTTTTAAATTTGGTCTAGTAGTTTTGGAGTTTATCCATTAAAACATAATGAAATTAAACAAAAATATTTTTTTCCTGTTACTAATACAGAACTAATACAGAAATATTTTATTTTGTACAGATACAACAAAAGTAGTGTTGCCCAAATTCAGTCTTGGTCTTGCAGTCTTGGTCTTGTTCTTGCGTTTTTGCAAGACCAAGACCAAGAACAAGACCGCGTATTTTTAGCAAGACCAAGACCAAGACTGACCGTGCAAGACTTGAGCAAGAACAAGACATAGCCTGCAAGACTCTTGCGTCTTGCAGCTAGGACTTAGCGCTATTTCACTGAGTAGTTAGGTGTAACAGTTCGGTGTATAGGTAGGTACGCTTAGGAATTCTATGAGACGCAAAAAACTGTATCAAAGAATATGAAAAACTGGACCTATGCGCATTACGACTAATACCATAAACATAGCGAATAAAAAATATCTATTAAAATCAAACTGAGTGCATGCATAGTTATGTTTTAACCATCGGCACTTTGATAATGCGGCATCAAAGGTTTTGTACTTACTTCTCAAAGAAATTTGCCGCTATTCGGAAGTACATGGTTATGATACACGCGCCGGCGGCTTCTTTTTAAATCTACAACAATCGTTGCCGCCACGCCGAAATCATAACATTTGACACTATTTGATTGCCGCCATAGGGCGTAGGTATACTCATGCAAAATAATTTCCTAGTAGAGTACCTACAGGTGTTCCAAAGAATAAATAAGTTTCAGAGTGCTTAGAATGAAAATGAATACATTATACTGATCACACAAGTAGTATTATGATTAGGATAAAATGGTAAGGATAGGTAGTAGATGTCATATTAATTCTAAACATAATAAAATAAATTCTAGTAAGTATATATTATAATATTGATTACTTATATGGTTTTAAACTAATTACTTAGGTACTATTATTGTACATTTAGTCATTATATTTCTTACATTTTTTACATGTTTTAGCAAATGTAAGCTTATAAATCATAAATGTTTATTAAGAAACAGTTACTTCCATGGAAAACGACATATAGGTCAGTTGATTTTTCGAATTTCTTATCAAATCTTCAGTTATTTATTAATCTGCTTGATCTTTACTATGGCTATGTTAATTCAAGCTCACAATGTTCCAATTCTAATACGTTTTTCTAAGATTTAAAGTAAACTTTAATAAATAGTAATAGAATAATAGGTAATTGCAAGACTTGCAAGACTCTTGCTGCAAGACCAAGACCAAGACTGGGAGCGCAAGACCAAGACCAAGACCAAGACCAGGTGTATTGGCGCAAGACCAAGACCAAGACTGGCTAAGTCTCGTCTTGTTCTTGCATTTGGGCAACACTAAACAAAAGGTTGGTTTGAGGATGTCAGAAAGGCAGTCGCTACTTGTAAAACACTGGTATTTAACTGTAACTGGTTAGGCTGGAAGCTGGCCTCAAAATGGTTATAGGTAATGGTTAGGCAGAAAATTAACATTATACACCTACAAATATAAGACAAATAATATTCCTAAAACAATAAGTAGGTACATAAAATGACAACTCAATTTTAACAATTAATTAAACTCCAGAAATTAATAATCCATTCCCTAATTCGATGCAGAAAGTCTTCTCCCAAGTTTATCTACTCCAAAACACGCGTTGTCTGCCTGTCTACCATGATAGCGATCCCCGAGCAAATCATGGAGAACAAAATGACTAGCGGAGATGTCATAACGGAAAATCTGCTAAGAAAGTAGCGCGATAACATGCGGGTGTTCGGGTGACGAGGAACGTTACTGTCTCCGCTTTACTTCTTTGGACCCGCTCATTTTTAACACGCTTATATTAGCTTCACTTGTAACTATGTATGTAAGAAAATCTTGGAATCTTAATGTGACCCACTTCCCGGTCTTCGATTAGGATGAAATTTTGTACACGCTCTGAGTTCTGATGACAATAAATGACTAGCTAAGAAACATCGCTACAAATCCAATTAATCCAAAAATGTTAGTGCGTGCTAAAAGCGTGTTTTTATGTTTTTCAAACTATCAATTTTATTTTTGTAATACCAAAAAAATTGTTTACAGATGTCCTAAGAATCCGATCCCCTCGTTAGTTCATAAATCGTAACTGTCACTTTTGGTCATGTCTACTGTCAGTATTTGACCTAAAAGAAGGCGCGTGACCTACCTGCATGATGGCAACTCCGCTCATCTTTCTGTCCACCGTGGAGTAAATGCAATTTGCAAATTGAACAGTTCCCAACTTCGGATGTAATTGGAACAGCTGACTGGTTACATTTTGTGATATTTTGTATCGAAATTATGTAGGATTAGAAACTGAGGAAGTTGTATTATCTTTAGGGTTGATTAAGTTGGTATGAGACGATGATTTTGATAAGGCTAAGTAATAACCAAGTGGAAGGATCATCAATTAACGACCATACCCAATTTTATGTCTAAGTATCTGTTTTGCTAACTAGAGATAGGAATTATTTGTATAGGGCTAATGTCTAAATTCTATCTTTAGTACCTAAGCAAAGCAACTGTTAGATAGATTATATTATTGGAAACGACTGTAAGTATAAAGTAATGCTTGGTGTCGTCGGTCCGTTAACGGGAGTATATTTATGTCATAAGAAGTTCCTTCGTGTTTTGGAAGGCACGTTTTTGGATCCTAGCTATAACTTGAAATTTTTTGGCGGTCGTTTCGGGAAGTCAGAGGGCCTGAAAAACCATTCGTATCAACGGGAATCAGGTTGACAAGGTTCGGTAGGTTGGCTTGAGTGTATCAGATAGGCAGCCGCTCCACCCCTCAAGATTGGAAGCTGAACTCAACGTAGTTGGGAAAAGACTAATCAGAAAATGCTTATGAATGCGGGTAAGCTACATTTGTGTGTGTAAATGAGCATATATTGTCTTGGCCGAGTGGCCGAGTCACTGAGTCATAAAGACAATGTGCATGTGCCACTTGCGTGCAATGTACACACACAAGTATGCCTCATCCGCTTTCATGAGATAAAACATCCATAGATGAGCTAAACCATCCCATTGCAACCATTAACGTTGACTGGGCACTGTTCCAATTTCTGTGCAAACTATAATAATATCTGGCTAGAGTGTTCATTATGCTAATAATGTTCAGTAGACCTAGCAGAGGCGCATAACTGTTGGATCGAAAATTTTGGGACTAAATTATAGGTTGCACTACTTATTTTATGAAGTTGCTGCATTATCTATAGTTTCACTATTATTATGAAGCTGAAGAGATTTTTCATTGGTTGTACATTTGTTTGCTTCAACGCGCTGGTCTCAGGAACTAAGTACCTAAGTACTGATCTGATTTAAAAATGATTTCAGTGTTAGATAGCCCATATTAGGGAAGGTCATAGTTTCCACTAGTTTCACTCGCGTCCTATGGGATTTACTTGGTGCACCCGGATAAAAAGCCTGTCTTAAGCCTTCCTTGATAAATGGGCTTATTAGGTACCACTGAAGGAATTAATTAAAACGGACCAGTAATAGTCCCTGAGTTCATCGCGTTCAAACAACCAAATAAAAACAAACTTTAGCTTTATAATTTCAGTATATTATGTTAATTTTCAGCAAAATATACAAAGTGTCGAACCGTCAATACTGTAATATTTGTGTAAATTAAGTTTGGCGCGATTAACGGGCCGTATGGCGGGACAAATACTCACCCGATAAACGTAATTCACAATGTTTGGAGCACAATATAAGCTTTTGTAGGTTATATTTACAAAGAGTATAATACTTATTTAAATGAAACAAAATATTTAGCTTTTGTTGAAATTTTATATCTAGGTACTAACATAGAGGTGAATGAGATACCGAAGGGGTACTAATTGCTTAATCATCTGGGTTGAGGAGGTCAGAGGCATTCGCTCTATGTAAAACACTGGTACTCCACTTTATTGGTTAGTTAAACTGAATGCGGGCCGAAACATAATTGGGAATAGGCTAGGCAGATGATGGTGAATAACTACTGTAACTATTTTTATGTTTCAAAGTAAAAACATTGATCCTTTTTTCCAATCGTCTTGATCTTTCAGTCGGCTTATTCATGGTTATAAAAATATAAAAACATAAATGTAACCAAGGGTGTTTGATTTTATAGTAGATCCATCCTAGAGACATAGGTATCTCCCTACTAAGTACCTGTTTCCCGTACATTTACTCCTCATCTAACCACTAGTCAGAATATTTATCACAAAACAGACAGATGAGACAAAGGACTATTTTCGAAGTGTAGAAATTTAAAACAAAGCTATACCATAAAATTAACAAATCAACCCGCTTCATCCCCTAACTTAACCCAATACTTCTCGCTAATACTGCCAGAGCTAAGGGCGACATCTGCCGCTGACGTGCTTAACTAGCTAACAGCCTTGCCATTGAAAATGTGTATAATTATGAGTTTGTGAATACGTACATACATATAAATACGCAGTAATGTAAAGATAATACACTAATATGAATGAAAGAAAATCATTTAGGGACCTAAGACAAACACAATTATGGTATAAAACACAAAAAAAATGGTTCTGCTCAATTGGTAGGCTGATTTCAATTTTTGTTGCTGGGGAGTTAGTTCCACCACTTCTTCGTCCCAGCAAAACCACATAGGAAGAGATGAAGGGAGGGCGTTTTGCGGGCAGTCTTTTTTTTTGGCCTTCAAAACTATTCAAAAGTGCTTTCAGCCTACTTTGAATAAATGACTTTTTTAGAGTCGCGCCAAAATCATGTTGGAGGTACATTGATTTTGTGACATGCGTGCACGTAAATGTCATTCTTGCGCCTGATCTACATATCTTCGTTTGTGTTAGATTGCCGTCCCATCGCGCTATGAGGGTGGCGGAATAGTTAGAACACCTGTGGCCAAGCCAATGCTTGTGCACTATATGTAATGCGCTGGCTGCTCTCTTTTAAGCTTGACGCTTTTGAGCTCTTTTGAAATAGCCACCATGGCAGACAATCGGTCTAAGCACCATTATTATTAAGTACCTTTAACGCTAAATGACATACGGGAAATATAGAAAATATTGCTTTTTCGTGTTAATATTTACTAAGAAGTCTTTTTTCAAGAATATCCACTATCCAAATACACTTAAAACAGCTACTTACTATCCTAAAACACAAAACGAGCAAATAAAATTATCTATCCAGCACTGCGCCTATATAATTCAATAGTACCCACATATTGTACAAGGCAATTAGCGTTCCCTAGCGTCGGGAATACGTGTTAGAATGCTCGGCTATAGTTAACTATAACTTGATTTTATTGTTTACTAGCGTTTGCCTGCAGTTCTATCTGCTTTTTCGAGGGAACTTACTCTTAAAGACGGGTGAAAAGTAGCCCATGTCCTTTGTCAGGCTTTAGACTATGTGTGTACAAAATTTTATTGAAATCGGCTCAGTAGTTTCCACTTGAAAGACGGCCGACTGATAGACGTAGCTTCATTCGTTATAGTAACAATAAGTAAGGTTTCGATTTCTACGTTATCTCTGAGAAATATATTTTATCCTGCTGTGGGAAATTAGTTTCCTCATTTCGCGGCAGATACCACAGGAAATAGCTAGGTACTTAATAAACACATTGTATCTCACGATAACGTTCTTTTTAATATTGTCTACATGACATGTAGGTACCTACGACAGTGTATGTACATGGTTTTCCACTTAGGTACGAACGAGACAGCCAGGGGCAGTTCCGATACACAGATATTTGGTAACATTACAGCCAGTCATGGACAGAAAAAGGGTTCATAAGGTGCCTAACACATGTCTAAACCTTTTTTCTCTGAGGATGAAAAATTACTTCGCGCCAGCTTACAACGATATTTTAAATTTATTTTTAACTAGCTGCCGCCCGCAGGTTCGCCCGCGTAGAGTGCGGTTCTTCCGCGTAGAGTCGTAATTCTAAGAGAATTCTTCAAAAGTCCGGGATAAAAACTATCCTATGTTTTATCTCAAGGTCAACTCTATCTCTGTACCAAATTGTATTAAAGTCAGGTTAGTGGTTTAGACGTGAAAGCTTAACAGACAGACAGACAGATAGACAGACAGAGTTACTTTAGCATTCATAATATTAGTAGGGATGAGCTCATCACGAAAGAAAAAGACAAGGCCCCCTTTTTTGTATCGGGGATTAAAAACTACCTAAACACTCGCACACTGCACATTGATACCGGTTAAACACCTGATCGGTTGTAGTGTGCGTACTACCATTCATCTTCATACTGATTTATGAACTCAAACAAACTGTCAGTCGACTAAAAGTTTTCAGTGTGCGGGAGCTCTAACTTGACCTAATTCAAATTGACTATAGTAACCTCACAATGAACCAAATTTTTATGTTATTTTTTTTTAGTTTAAAACAACCGTCTACAAACAAACCACTTTCTTCAAAAACTTTTCGCAAAAAAAAAAAACTCTTTCAGCCGCATTACCATGCAAAAAAAAATCAAAAGGAAAGCAACACCATAATATTTTACTTCCAAGGAAATGACTGCTAAAGGCTGTTACGTAAATTCCATGACAAAGTGCCGTGGCCTTGGTATTTAATGGGTTTCTATAAAGCTATGGGAAGGGGTCGTAGACAGGTGAACTAGAAACATAGTTTAGTGAAGGATTTTAAATTATCATCACGCTTTTTCTGTAGATATGGAAGATAAAGTAATTTTTCAGTAGCTCTCATTTCTCATAACAGCAATACGGAGTCAAAAATTATTTAGCAAATTTCACTAATGGGAAAGAAAACGCTATGCCTTTGTCTGCTTGATAAAAAAAAAAAAACAATTGATGTTTCAGCTGCCTAAAGGATATCTCTAGCCTATGCTTCCAGGGACGAGAAAGACGAATGCCATATTTGAATAATAGGTATCTTTATTGAGATTGTAAAAACCTATTTGAATTAAATTTTATCAATTTAAAAACACATTGAGTTTCATATCGGACAGGAAAGGATGCAACAGCATTTTTTTTTATAATAATTACTTACCTATCATATAAAAACTGTCTGTTTCTGAATTCTCCTTTCCGAAACCAAAATGCAATAGGTTAAAGTTCAACCAATGAATAACTACTAGATAATACAAATACATGAAAATTCACAGTCACTAATTACATAAATTGTTGCTACTAATTAGAATTTACACCACAATAAATACTTATTTACTTACATAATTGTATCATGAATCGTTGGCTTTACATTATTCAAAAGCCTTCATGGTATGAATAGAATTTTAAACAGCACAAACAATAAATTTAATTCTGGTTTTACAATATTACAGACTAGAATTCTTCATCAAATACCAACTAACATTAACGAGCTTTCAATATTGGGAGAACGCCATCTAGTGTGTAAAACTGGAATTTCATCGCCAGCAGTTGGCGACTACAGGCTTGAGTTGGTTACATTTTCAGACGGTCAATAGATGGCAGTATTCACAAATACTGTCACGCCCTGGGTTTAAACTAAAACAAAACAATATTTTAATGTATATTATGACGATTCAATATTGGGTTATTATTTTTTATCATATTAATGTGAATAAAATTTTGATAACGAACTCAAACATGAAACAATTATTTCGCAAATTGGTCATGCTTTTCCCAATGTCATAATTTTATTATGTGTTTATCAACGGCTGTATAACCACTAGTGATGGATAGGATTAATGTTGAAAATAACGACTCTAACATTATGTTTCTTTGTCCTCAGAGCTGACCAATCTTCCTCTGATGGAGGAAGGGAGAAGAGCACAAACAGGTTGAACGGTTTCCTCAACCTGAAGACACCACTGATCAGTACAAAGACTCTGGGGTAAGTTAAGCTCAAATAATAACCTTTCATCAGAGTAAAGTGTTTTAGGTACTTACAAAAGATGTTTTTTTATAGGATAACTTGTTTTTCACGTTAACTTAAAACCAAAATATAAAAAAATATTATTTACCTACAACAATGACTGTTGGTTATGATAAATTAGCGACTAAGCGTTTTTATATTTTGCGCCATCTGTTGGCAATTTCTGCAACTTATCAAGCAACAAGTTTGTGAATTTGTTATTCAAGTTGAACACAGATGGCGTTGTTGTAAACGAAGACACGGTGACGCCCTGCAAAATTAATTACAATCAAATGTTTTATTAGTATTTGTCTTTTGTTACTTTGGTGATAGCTAACTGTAAGTAATTATGTACTACAGACGGGAAACTTTTAAATGCTCACTCAATCACGTCTTATTTACGACTTTAAAGAATCAGGAATTACGTAACAGGAACTACCCTTTACCGTGTTTTTCTTAATTGGCAAGAGCCATGACGACTACTATGCCAGTTTTATGTGACAACTCTTTATTTACGTTTTGTTCACTACCATTGAAATTGAACGCGCCCAAACGCTCTGCGACGGAACGCATCCAACAGAAATACTGAATCGAAATGAAACATCGACAAGCTAATGAATTTCGTAAACATAATTGCGATAACTTTGGGTTAATATTATTTTATACAAGTGTTCCTTGCGTTACCTACTTATAAACTTACATATGTATATTTTTCCCTGTTTCTAAAGCAGTAATTTTCCATTACGGCTTCCGTTGTTTATTTTTGAGAAATTGACCACAGCAAATTAAATGTATATGTAGCTTTTTAAATATAATTCACGTTACATAGTAGCATGTAAAATCAAATAAAAACAGCTGACAAAATATTGATACCAATAAATATTAAATGCCTTTACAAATTCAGTCACGCACCATGTTGTTACGTCATCATTTAATAATTACAAAATAAAATATCCTTAGAAGACCTTTCTGATCCTCAAGGGACAGATACCTCATAAAACTGGGATTGGATACTTATTACTTTTATTTTATTACTTTAACCCTTTTTATTTGACCAGATTCGATTAAAAAGGGATTTTTTTAGATTAAACGTGCTTATACAACATGTAACGTAATTAACGCACACCCTCAAACACCCCAGTTAGAATATTATGTTATAATCATAATACATACACTGAATTTTTAATTTAACATGTATATGCATTGTTATTTACTAAATTAGTTATACCAATTCTTGGAGAACTTTTTGGTCATACTACTACGCACGCAAATATCGCGCCGCGCTCGTCTCGACTCGACACAACATAACGAAACTACGGAAAAAGCCGACAATACACGAAGTCTTATTACTTTGAGTTACGGTCTATTTGAATTTTGTTTTGACTGTACAGGGTTAATATGACAATAATTTCCGTAGTTTTAATTATTTTTGTGATAAAAAATTACCTATATTAAAAATGATATAAATTGATTCAGTAAACGATTCTGAACAAACTAATTTCAGGATGTGCGTTAATTAAGTTACATGTTGTATATACGGTCATAAAATGGGTAAGTAGTTGGTTTGATTTCTGCACAGTTTCTTGCTGGTAGAGTGATCGCTACGCCGTTTTCCACCTACCAAATCAATCTCAATTAAAATGTAATATTAGAACTGCTTTGTATCCTATAAAAGATAGCAGTTTTAGCCATTTTTTTCGCTATTTAGATTTTCTTAATTTTCAAACAATGAAGAAAATCTGCATAGATGTTTTTTTTAACGACGTCAAAAAACATCAAATGTGGGTTAGCACCGGTGAGTGAGTGTCAGACTCTTACTGACTAAAAACCGTCATGTTCCGTCGTAGGCCTTTCATGTGCCAGGGCCGCGGTAACTCGCGCGAACAATCCCGCAGCCCCGGCAGTTCATAGATGACCTTCCCTAATTATTAGGCCAGCAACTGGAGACGATTTTGGTGTTGCAGGTGTCCGTCAGGAGGGCGGTAATAATCACTTCACCATCAGGTGATCCGTCTGCCCGATTTTTTCTTAATTAACCTGTATGTGGTACCAACAAGGTGGACAGACGACCTTATAAAGGTCGCCGGAAGACGCTGGATGCAGGTCGCCTCCAACAGGAATCTGTGGAGATCTAAGGGGGAGGCCTATGTTCAGCAGTGGACGTCCTATGGCTGAGATGATGATGCTGAACCTTTAGATACCTCTACTCATTACACTCCTCTTTTTTCGTTAGTTTCATATACTTACCTACTTTTTGTTAAAAGTTAAGTACTAAAAATTTTGATCACGAATTCCACGGGAGATAATAAGCCATCTCACATGGTAAAGCGTGTAATAACTTTATCTTCCCATGAGGCCTAAATGTACATTTATTCTTATACTTGGTTATATTATGGTAGTATAATATTTTCGTTGATTTTCGAGGGAGGCGCGACATGTGAACAAAATTGGGAATGCGTACATATCACTCGGTTGGGTAGCGGTTTTGTTGATAAGAGGTAGCGGGAGCGATATAATATTATATTTTAATTGCAAATACTTCGAAATTATAAATTGAATGATGTTCAGAAACATAAAAGTTTTGTTATTTTTTATATTTTTAAATGTTTTTTTTTTTTATATTTTATACTCCTCCTCCGAGCCTTTTCCCAATCATGTTGGGGTCGGCTTCCAGTCTAACCGGATTCAGCTGAGTACCAGTGCTTTACAAGAAGCGACTGCCTATCTGACCTCCTCAACCCAGTTACCCGGGCAACCCGATACCCCTTGGTTAGACTGGTGTCAGACTTACTGGCTTCTGACTACCCGTAACGACTGCCAAGGATGTTCAATGACAGCCGGGACCTACAGTTTAACGTGCCATCCGAAACACAGCCAATGGTGTCTAAGACATACTTAGAAAGTACATACAAACTTAGAAAAGTTGCATTGGTACTTGCCTGACCTGGGATCGAACCCTCGCCCTCATACTTGAGAGGTCCTTTACCCACTAGGCCACCACGACTTTTTTTAATTTAATATTTAAAAATGTAAATAATATGTTGAGAAATAAATAAAATGTTAATGACAATAGCCCAATATGCCTGCGATTTGAGGCGTGATTTATAATTACCATACGCACTTATCATATAAACTTACTTAAAACTTTATTTTCTCTGAAAGATCTTTCAATCCGAAAATTTCTCAAAAAAAAAAAAACATAAAAAAAATCTATTCGGACTTCAATAAGGAGACTAAGAATTTTTCAATTGAGACCAGTGGTTCTTGAGCTTTAAATATTTGAGGATATCTCTTCAGCTTTAAATATTTGTATAGATCACTTCCAGTCCAGTTAACAATATCAGGTCACTCATACTCATCCATAATCAAAAAAATCAACTATTATTTTAGTACGTACTGCTTTCTAAGATTTAGGTAAATTCGCACAACATTCGCTCCCGCTTCCGCTCCCAACAACCACCGACCTAAAATCCGAACAAATAAAACGCCGAATTTATTTGTACCCCAAAACCTACTCTGTGATTGACAAGCGAAACCGCGGGATGATTCTATTTTCACTCAGATTCGTATGAGCCTCCATCAGGATATTCCGTATCTACAATTGAGTTTACATTTGCCAAGTAAATGCTGAGTGAAGGCTTTTAAGGATAATTTTTGTATATTTGATTTGTTTATGTAAGAAAACTTGTGATGTAGATTTTTTTCTTACTTCTTCTTCTTCTTATTCTCATCTTGTTGAGAGAACTGCAGGTTTTTTTTAATCACCTGGTGATATAAGCCTTGGTGGCAGAGTTTTCTTAAATCCGCATGAATACTGAGGCCCTTCGATCATAAGGATATAAGGAGATCATATATATATCAGATATCAGGAGATCAATATAAGGAGATCATCTGCGCAGGACATATAATAGTGCACAAGCATTTGTGCAGACAGGTGCACTTACTATTTCTTCACTCTCATAGCCCGATGGGACGGTAATCAGATAAATCAAGCACGGGACAGACATTTACGTGCTTTCCGATGCACGGGTGTGTCAATTACCAACTTCCAGGTTCCGGGCTGCTTTGTGAAATTTTCTAAAATCCACAAAGCGATTTCGAAAATCGTACCTGAAAACCCGTGAACCCCGACTCCTAAACCGACGAGGCAGTTACTAATGACTTCAGATGAAAGTTGGCACATTGTTCCCTGGAGAGCCATAAAACGGGATACTTACAATCTTGGCACTTTTGTTTTTATGACTGCGAAAATAAAGACACGTTTGAACGTAATAAAAACAACTGAATGTGTTCCAAACTTCATTACCTCTATCATTTGACAAGCCTTTTCTCAACTGTTTTTGGGTTGAGTTCCAGTGTTTTACTGCCTATATGATCTCATTAACTCAGTCACCTGGGTAACCTGATACCTACTCTCTGGTAACATTGGTTGTCATACTTGATGGCTTATCATTACCCGTAATGACAACGATGTTCAAATGATAGCATAGACTAGACCCACAAATATAACTTAACTTCCGAAGGACGAAATCGTCATGAAAAGGTGAAAATCGTGGAGTTTGGGAATATGGTGATTGATATATCTGTGCTTTGGAGAACACGTTAATGTCAGTCCTGAGCCCAATCTCTCTCCAGTCGTGTCGGATTGCCGTCCCATCGGGCCACGAGCGTGAACGAGAAATAGAGAGTGCATGCACTTGTGTCTGCACAAATGCTTATGCACATAATATGTGCTGCGCTGCTGGTTTATATCCTTACATGAGAACAGCTGTGGGCGAAATGCGACTAGGGCTTTGCCCTACAGACTTTCAGACAGAAACCATAATATTATCAATCTGTCTAGACATTAATTATCTTCGCAAAATCCAGGTTTTGTTTACAATACAAAGACTCTGTAAGCTTTCATATTGATCTAGGTTCTAAAGTTTAGTTTATAAGCTAGATTGCATGTATAAACGCAGATTATATTATAACTTTAGATTAAATTGGGTATTTAGTAGTTTAAGCTTATCATATACTGTAATAGTTATTTCATTGATTGATGCTAGACTCATGTATTATAATTGGATTTGTATTCTTACATGGATGATTTATTTTGTACTAGCGACCCGCCCCAGCTTCGCACGGGATTACCAGTAAGTATTTCCCCACTATTTAATGGATGTTATTATACATATAAACCTTCCTCTTTAAACACTCTATCTGATAAAAAAACCGCATGAAAATCGGTTGCGTAGTTTTAAAGATTTAAGCGTACAAAGGGACATAGGGACAGAAAAAGCGACTTTGTTTTATACTATGTAGTGATGTCTCCACTAAACAACGGGACTATAGAGTCCCGGATTTTCAAAAGGCGAACGTGGGGCCAAATCTAACACGTTGAAGCACTTTTAACACTAATTTAATAGTGACACAAAACTGACGGTTATGCCTGTATATACTACAGAAATGGAACCAAGGACAGTCCCCGGTTTGTGCTCAACTATTGCTAACTATAGAAAATCTACTTGGGCTGATGCTGCTGGCTTGATTCGATTTTAGTGGGTTAGTATATGGGAAACCACTATAACAATGTAATGAATACATGTAAAAATGACAGGTGATTACTCGCCAGGTAACTTACCGTATTGTAATTGTATTGTAACAGCCTTTTTATCGTCCCACTGCTGGGCTGCGGCCTCCTCTCACACGGAGAAGGATTAAGCATTAATCACCACGCTTGCTCAATGCGAGTTGGTGATTTCAGACTATAGTCCAGGTTTCCTCGAGATGTTTTCCTTCACCTTTTTATCAGCCATTGGTGTCCAAGATATACTTAGAAAGTACATACAAACTTGGAAAAGTTGCATTGATACTTGCCTGACCTGGAATCGAACCCACACCCACATACTTGAGAGCTTCGTGCCCGGTACATGATTTCACCCTTGTGACTCGGTGCTTCAAGTGTCAGCAGTATGGTCATGCATCCAAGACTTGCAAATCTGCTACCTCTACTTGTGGCCACTGTGGAGGAGAAGGACACGCGACTCAAGAATGCTCTTCAAAGGAAGAACCGCCGAAATGTGCAACCTGCAAGCGCTATAAAAAACCCCACAATCACAAGACGGGAGATTCCGAATGCCCTGCTAGAAAAGCCGCTGAATATAGATACATCAACTCCGTAGATTATAAAGGCGTCTGATAGCGTCAAACTCTAGATAATATTTAGCTCTAAATCATTTTTACACATTATATAATTTCATATTTTACTTAGGGATAGTGGATTACTGATTATTTTTAGGCCCGCATATTTACACTCAAATATTGTAGGTACTCAATATGTATATTTTAATTAGTATGTAAGCATTATAATAAACATGTGTAACAACACTGTATTTGTCACACTGACCTAGTTTTTAGTTACTTTTGCAATTTATTGTTAATTCGCTATAAATATAATAATAATCACTATTACGCCCGAGACACAGGTTTTTACCTAGTTCGGGCAAATTATACATCAGCACTTTTTAGAATTAGCAAAATATTGTAAAATTATGTACAAAGTGAAGAAATAAACAATTTATTTAAAAAAAAAAAAAAAGCTTACATGGTAACTTACCGGGCCGCTGGGAATCAGTCGCTAAATCGCAAAGACAAGAGGGCAACGGGGATGATTTATCTAATTATTTTTTTTTTTTGGGGGTTCAGTACTGATTGGAATTTATTGGTTCTGTCTGAACAAATTGGAATGATTATAAATGAAATTAAACTAAATCTATATTTACATAAAAAAAAAAACTTATTATTATATTTTCGATCAATTTCCAGTTGAAACCTTAGGTTCGTGGAATCGAAATTCAAAGGCTCTTTTAAAAGATCTTACTAAAGAGGTGGTCAACGCTTCGCGTGACCAAAACAATTTTAATTTTTACGCTACGTACAATGTAAACAATACAAAATTGTAAACAAAAACAGGCCACAATATAGCTCTTATTACCATCTTATATTTCTTTTATACCTACGTTTTCTTGTAATTAATCTCCGTGGTTGTGAACCCATTAACGCGGTGTCCTGCGTGAGCGACGAACGCGACGCGACGCGACGCAACACGAGGCGACGTAATGCGACGCGATGCTATACGCGACAAATGTCCTACGTGATTTTGGTCATTACTTCTCAAATCATGGAGAAGTTGTGTTACAATACATGTTACAATTTTGCTTGAAAGTTCATATTCATATTCTTCCAACTTGTTTGTACTAATGAACGATTTCTTTAATGTTTATGTTTTTTGTCCCGCAACAATCAACACTTCTGAATAGTTAGTGGTGTCGCATCCTGGTCGCCCTCAAAACAAGTTCGCGTTACGTCGCGTCTCGCCGCAGACTGTCACATAGGCCGCATGCAGGGAATGCCGTTGAGTTGATCGCGTTCGTCGCGTTCGCAGCGTCGCGTCGCGCCTTGTTCGTCGCTCACGCAGGACACCGCGTAACTGGGCTGGAATAAGCTTACATTCTTTGCTTTTTCATTTCTTCAGAAATAGGGTAAGTCAGCTTTTAATAAGCGAGTAAATGTAGTTCTTAGAAAAACTTAATCCTGTCTTTAATATAATGAAGAAGTCTAGGGGCTGAGAAACTACAATGATTTTTGGCTAGTAACGTATCATAAAATATTATGAATACACAATGTTTTAGCCTACGATTTTGAATATTCTGAAAACTCTCTCTTCTATGTCACATTTTTCAATTTTCAGGTTACCGTAACCCAGTGACGGATCCATAGCAATTATTTCATTGATAAAATCTTACTATTATATTTCTACTTCCCAAAGAGATCAAATCTTTCTTTTCTTCTTTAATTTTATTTTATAACATTACTAGCTTCCGCCAGCGGCTTCGCCCGCATGGTGTGTTGATAAAAAGTAGCCTATGTGTTAATCCAGGGTATCACCTATCTACATACCAAATTTCAATCAAATCGGTCCAGCCGTTTTCGCGTGATTGAATAACAAACATACATCCATACATTCTCACAAACTTTCACATTTATAATATAAGTAGGAAGTAGGATATAAATAGGATTTACCAATCCTCGTATCAACTATCAAACGTAATGAATTTAACATCAAATGCATACAGGTCAAGTTGCGTTCGTCGACCAACAGATGGCGTTGTAACGGCTGCATCGCGCAAGCGGCGTTCCAATGAATTATTGAACAAGCTATGACTTTGTAATCTTATACCATTCGGTTTAAAGAAAGGAGTATTTTTGTAAGAAATCGGAGTGTTTGCCAAGTATTTGTTGTATAGATAATGTGTGCTTCCGTGGTTTAGATAAATGGGTAGAAGTTTTGTAGGTTTAATGATGTTTTACTTGTAAATCTCATCCGTGCACGGGTGTGGACAATCTAATGTTTATACTAGGTTCGAGAAGGCGGCTATGTTCTAGTATTATAAAAGCTCCGACGCTTCGCGAACTTTCGCGAAGTATTGACCGATGCTTGTATATTTTGACCGGGTGCGCAAAATAATATCCTCACAATAAAACCCCGTGAATCAGCCAGTCTTCTAGATAGCTGTTCTCGTCAGATACTAACCTTTAATTGACTTTAAATACCTTTTATTAAAAAAAAATACCTAATCAAAAAACACAATGTTTCAAATTATTATTTCATAAACAAACATGAGCAAATTAATAACTCTCTGTTTCCAAAAAAGTCAATAAAAAACTTTTCAAATTATAGTTATATCAAAGGAAAACTTGTTTTTGTTACCAGTACGAAATTCTTATAACAAAAGATGCGAGTACCTACATATCACTTTTCACGCTTACTTTATGGATAAGCGAAAAAAGTTATGTCTAGGTTATGAACTTGTGAATAAAATAGAAAGGCTATCCTGTAGGGATAGGTAAATCTATTGGTTTTATCGGATCTTTGAAGAATTTATCATATTGGTATTTTTCGGTATTTAAGTGAAAACTTTTTATTTTCTTGAGGTGCTAAAACTCAATTTATTAAAATCTATGTATATGTGTATCTATGTGTATGTGTATTTATGTGTATGTGTGTATCTATGTATATTAAAATCTTGAAATCTATGTGGTTTAAAATAAAATACTGTAAGGTAACAATTAGGTAGCAATTCTTGACTAACAAAACTTAATAAATACTTTTGGTCAATGTTTTTACATAGATAAAGTCATAGCGATCCTGATGTCAGAATCGCTGTTACATTAAGCAGTAGATTATTTTCAAAACTATAAAAGTAGCAATTGATAGCAACTAATGATAGCTGGTAGCAATTAGGTAGCAACTCTCTAACGTAACTGTGCAACCTCCAACTGAAACTGTGAACACAATAATTCAACTACGATTCAAATATTAACATAATTCATAGCGCTTCTGTTATTCGGTTAAGAAACTAACTGATTGAATTGTTATGCAAATTTCAGTCCTACCAAATTAGATTAAAATTCAAACTCAGTTGATTACATTCGTGAATCAGCAACTCTTGTGATGAACTACGACTGTGATTGAGGAATTTGCTGACTAAGCTTTCATTGGTTGATTGAGTACATCCGTCTTCTTGTAAAGAAAGGATCATGATTTGCTTCGCTTTTTCCTAAACTATATTTGGTTGAGCCTCCAGTTGGATGCAGCTGAGTACCAGAGTTTTACATGGAGCGACTGCAAATCTCGACTCCTCAGCCTACTTACCCGGGCAACCTCATATAGAGCATATAGGCAATTTATGACCATGCTAGATCAAAACGGACTGCTGATATCAGATTTTTTTATGTGAAAAAGAAAATAAATAATAACCTAAAGAATACTGTCAAGCCACGCGTTTGTATAAGGGAAAAGTATTTATTTGCTGTCTTCCATCAGTGGTTTAATTCATGCGTATCTGGTGAGGTCTTTTTCACAGACCCGTACTAGAAGTAAGGGGCTGCCTCCACGAGCGAGAGAATCGCGGCGATATTATCGCGGTGCCACGTTTTTCTATACACTCTCTATGGAACCGTCTCCACACGGCGATATTATCGCCGCGATGCGACGAGTGGCAACAAGCGCGCAAAACGTCATTACATCGTCGCTAGCCCGCCGCGACTAGCAACGCGGCGGGCGCGCTGTCAAAACGCAGCGTCATTTCAGCATTGCCTCTCGCTTTACTTATTTCGCTCTCGTCTGGTACGTAACTGAATCCATTCATTTGGCAACGTGACGTCAAGGAAACGCGGCGACACCGTTACGAGTCGCCGCGGAATCGCCGCGATACCGTAACGACTCGCGACGATATGCGGCGGAATTATCGCTCGTTCGTGGAGATTATCCGACGATATAAGGGCGGACTCGTCGCGATTCTCTCGCTCGTGGAGGCAGCCCCTAAGCTAAAGCCTTCTTTGATAAATGGGCTATCTAACACTAAATATTTCAAATCGCTCCAAAGTGCCTGCAAGCAGACAAAAAACTCTTCAGATTAAAATATTTTGTGGTATATATCTGTGTGTAACATGTATGTCCCAAAATAAATACACAATTTTAGTACGTCATCAACACGTGTTCCGCTGTGACCTTTCGACTTCAAAGATATTTTCAGAATTGTTTCCTAAAATATAGTAGTTTGTCTTTACATAACAAAGTGAAATAACAATATTTGGAAAGTTCACCGGACTTTGTTAAATTTAAATTGGCAACTGTCTCATTCATACTTAGAACTGCAGGTTTAATTACCTAACAAGCCCTAGTCTCAAAGTCTTTTCGAATCCGCCTGACGGCCTCTGACATGGAATTGTAACAACGACTGCTACTGAGTAGCATTCGGGGACGCCGGCGCCACGTGCCCTCCCAGACACGGGGGTATAACACTGCTAACTTCCAGACTATGGCCTGCTTTCTAAACCTACAACTGCGGTATTGTTCGCGCGAGTTACCACGGCCCTGGTACATAAAAGGCTTAAGAAGGAAAATTATGAGTTTTAGTCAGTAGGAGTCTGACATTCCCTCACGCTGAACCCACAGTTTGAAGGGTCATTTGATGACATTCCCAGTTTCCAGACTATGGGCTGCTTTATGAAAATGAAAACCCACAAAGTGACTTCGGCTTGATCAAGGAACGACTCCATGCATTGCCGGGGCTGCGGTATTGTTCGCGCGAGTTACCGCGGCCCTGGTACATAAAGGGCTTAAGAAGGAACATGGTAGGTTTTAGTCAGTAAGAGTCCGACAGTTCCTTACACTGCACCCACAGCGGGAGAGATCATTTGACGATTTACCATCATAAAAAAGGACTATATAGCAAACTACCACTTTGTTCACAAATTAAGATGCAGAATCTTAAAGTCATAATAATCTATTTACACCAATGTTTGTCTTCTGTCGTATCCTACATCTTCTCATCCCCACAACGATTTATCTCAGTAATCCTTAGACAATGATATCTAAATTAGATGTCTGGTCCTACGATCTGACTCTGAGCTCACGACAACGTGACGAAGACACGACTACGATTTAGATAAATATTCTTTTATCTGTTTAATTTACTCAAGTAAGTAGTGTCTGCTTCCAGTCCGATGCAGCTGAGTACCAGTGTTTTATATCTAGCTATTTCCTATCTGAACTCCTCAACCCAGTTACCTGGGTATCCTAATACAGTATGGTAAGACTGGTTGTCAGACATGCTAGCTTCTCATCATGTTCGTGGCCTTTTCCCAACCAAGTTAGGGTCGGCTTCAAGTCTAGCTAGATGCAGCTGAGTACCAGTGTTTTACATGGAGCATCTATGTATCTTAACTAATATACCTCAGTAACATTGGTCGTCAGACTTACTAGCTTCTAACTACCCGTAACGACTGCCAAAAATGTTCCAATGACTGCCGAGACCCGCCAATTTAGCGTGCCTTCCGAAACACCGAAGAATGCGTAACCTAGTGTATTAGGGGGCTAAGGCTGCCTGCCGACATCAGACTTTGTGTAGGACAGAAAAACGGTCCGATATTTTGTAGGACAATCTTAAGGAATTACTGACCGTCTGACAGACATTTTGTAGGACATATGCGTTGCACTATTGCTATCAGCGTGTTCTATTTTTCTCCTACAAAAAATCGGTAACCGATTATCGAACGTGAGTGAGAAGCCTAAATGACAGCTACGACTATTTACGTTATTGTGGTTTCCGAGTAAAGATAATATTCTTTCTAGTTTTTTTATTACACAGCGAAGTAATTTTCTAGTTGCAGCTGAAAAGAAAATACTGAAATGGTTGGATAATGCAATAATAAAGATTAAAAAACAGTTGGGACAAAATTGCGTCCTTGCAATTTATAGTTTTGTAGTCAAGTTAAATAGTAATTTTGTTGTAATTTGAATGTGTTTGTCTGCCTGTATTTTGTGTGATTGAAAAAAAGTGGTATGTTAAGGCTACGTTGGGTGGTTTTTTATGTAATGTAGCTTAATTAAGTTCAACTGGCATCGAGTATTTAAATGCTATTGAAATATTACATAGGTCATACAAAAATCAACTATAATAATTATTTAAACTAGCTGTTTCGCACGGTTTTACTCACGTCCCAAAGGAAATTAATACTTCACCAGGATAAAAATATAAAATTCATCAAAATATCACCATCAAATAATTCTAAAAACGCCATGCCATTTCACCCTCCCAAAGGAAAAGATACAAAAAGATAAAAGATAAAGATACAACACTACTTGTAACTCGAAGTGGCCTTAACTCCCCTAATCCCCTTGACTGGTCTCTTAGTGGCTAAGAGATAAGTATGAACTTATTTATCATTCTTTTAGAAGTATTATCGTGTGGCTTAGGATAAAAATATCCTTATCCTTTAGGTGTATAGAGAGTACGTACAAGGTAGAAAAATTAACCAAATAGTCATTGTCACCTACGACGTTCTTTGCTTAACCTAGCCTTTACCTTTTTACACTTTTGCATAAACCCAAACGGAAAATCCGCCAGTGTGAAAAAGCTGTAACATAGGCTTAATACATTCATCCCCAAAAAGATCGGCTAGAAGTGGCTTGCCCCCGGAAAAATAACTAATTAAAAAAAAAACTACTTCAATAATTTAGTTTGACAAATACTGTGCTAAAAACCGCATCAAAATCAGTTCTACCATATATTTAGGACCAAATGAGAACCAAATTTTTGAAGTCGCTAAAAAAAGAAAGAAGATATTAATATGATACTGAAAAAATAACGGTGAAACGCCGACAAAAATATCACAACTAAGTTAGAGTAATTCTAGCTCCTTTGCCCAGAATAACTACACACCACCCAAAATATACGTACTTTATCCTAACACAGGCAAAACCAGATGCTTCAGCTACTTTCCCCAATAAAAAACAAACCGTAATTCGTTTTATGTTTGCAGCTATTAAACCGTCAATGGCAGCCATTTTGTTTTTGATGACGTCAGTGGAGCGGTTGTCAAAACAAGATATATTGATTGGTCCTATCGCTTGCAGTTTTGTTAGAAAATTGTTTTAGATTGGTAATAACTGATTTTGTGTATAGCTAGATTCTGTATCGTTTAGCATTTTTTTGTGTATCCTATTTTATATTTTTTGTGAGTGTATGTCTGATCTGATAATTACTTCGTTACGCGCAAATGGCTAAGCGGATCTCGATGAGACTTGGCAGTAATATATGTAGTTGATACATAAGAATAACATAATATGGACTACTTCGTATCTGGTAAGAGGGCTGGATGAAAACTGCTCTGGATAGAGGCAAATGGGTTTCTATGGAGGAAGCCTTCGCCTGCAAAGAGGTTCTTGCAGACTAAAAATATAATAAATAGTAGTTATAGTGTAGCAAGTAAGATACAATTATTAGTCAAACATTTTTATTTTTATTTATTAGTTATAAATGGGAACAAATATAATGACCACCATAAAATGCTTTGATACAATTAGTTTTCTTACCAAAAATATCTACTGAACACCAGAAAAATAAAGTCTAAAAATTGATCAAGGTTGTGTTGTGGATGTGACCATTTATCTAAACAAAAGAAGTAAAGCTTGCGTCGTTGTTCTGCCAATTTGGAAAATTATTACGTATGGTGCGTAAGTAATTTTCACAGGAAACAGCTATAATCTATGTCTACATGCTTTGAGTCTGACAAAGCTGTCATTTGTACATTTTCTGCAGCTGCTGCGACTAATCAGAAGCCAGAAAGTCTGTCAGTCTTACCATAATATGGATATCGTCTTGTGTAGTTGACTGGATTGTAGATAGGTAGTCGCTCCAAGCAAAATATTGGTACTCAAACAGATTCGGTGACTGGAAGCCAACACCAGCATAGTTGGGGAATAGCTGGATGGATGATAAAATGAGTCATCATCATCAGCAGGCGCATAGGGTAGGATAGTTTCACTTACTCATGGTAAGGCTGACCCCACATTAGGCGTGCGCGATCCTCGGGCGTGTGAGTAGCGCGGGCGTCGCGAGCGCGCTACGTGAACGTCGCGTTTTGCTGCCCTGCGGCATGTGTGAGGAGTGCAAGCGACGCGCTCGCGGCGAGCACGCGGCGCTCGAGTTGCGTTCTTACCCCTTCGCCTGCTATCCCCGCCGCCCGCTAAACGCCTTAGCAGTTAAACGTCAAGGAGAGCGGCGCGTGCGCGCCGCGAGCGCGCTGCAAATGCCGCAGGGCAGCAAAACGCGACGCTCACGCTACGCGCTCGCGACGCACGCGCGGCGCCCGCGCCACTCACACGCCCGAGGATCGCGCACGCCTAATGTGGGGGAGGCCTAAGCCGGGACTCCACCGAAATGTTTGCATTAGTTCACGAATAGGCAAAATGTACGTATCTGTGAGAGTCCACTTCATGTGTTCGTACTTGAAACCTGTAGTGTTGCCAAGATTTTCAGAATGTACGCTCGCAATTTGTCATTTCTTGGTGGAGCCAGTAAATCAAAAGAAACATAAGTGTTGTATACTGTGCGTCACTACCACACACCGGGAAAATTTCGCTCTTGCGGAGGACGTTTATATACCATACTAGCTGTTGCCCGCAACTTCGTCTGCGTGGGCAATATAGAATAGTCAAAATACTACTTATCCCGTAGGTGCATTCTTTCACGTGACAGTATAATTAGGATTAGCACTTAGCAGTCGCATAGATTCATTGATCAAGGTTGTGTTGTGGATGTGACCATTTATCTAAACAAAAGAAGTAAAGTTTGTGACGTTGTGAATATCTCTGGATCTAGTCAGCCAATTTGGAAAATTATTACGTATGGTGCGTAAGTAATTTTCACAGGAAACAGCTATAATCTATGTCTATATGCTTTGAGTCTGACAAAGCTGTCATTTGTACATTTTCTGCAGCTGCTGCGACTAATCAGAAGCCAGAAAGTCTGTCAGTCTTACCATGGATATCGTCTTGTGTAGTTGACTGGATTGAAGATAGGTAGATAGGTAGTCGCTCCAAGCAAAATATTGGTACTCGAACAGAGTCGGTGACTGGAAGCCAACACCAACATAGTTGGGGAATAGCTGGATGGATGATAAAATGAGTCATCATCATCAGCAGGCGCATAGGGTAGGATAGTTTCACTACTGGGGAGAAACACTTGATGACGGGGATTTTCTGTGCACTTACTCACTATGGTAAGGCTGACCCCACATTAGGCATGCGTGATCCTCGGGCGAGTGAGTGTCGCGAGCGCGCTGCGTGAACGTCGCGTTTTGTTGCCCTGCGGCATGTGTGAAGAGTGCAAGCGACGCGCTCGCGGCGAGCACGCGGCGCTCGAGTTGCGTTCTTACCCCTTCGCCCGCTATCCCCGCCGCCCGCTAAACGCCTTAGCAGTTAAACGTCAAGGAGAGCGGCGCGTGCGCGGAGCGAGCGCGCTGCAAATGCCGCAGGGCAGCAAAACGCGACGCTCACGCAACGCGCTCGCGACGCACGCGCGGCGCCCGCGCTACTCACACGCCCGAGGATCGCGCACGCCTAATGTGGTGGCCTAAGCCGGGACTCCACCGAAATGTTTGCATGAGTTCACGAATAGGCAAAATGTACGTATCTGTGCGAGTCCACTTCATGTGTTCGTACTTGAAACCTGCAGTTTTGCCAAGATTTTCAAAATGTACGCTCGCAATTTGCCATTTCTTGGTGGAGCCAGCAAATCAAAAGAAACATAAGTGTTGTATACTGTGCGTCACTACCGCACACCGGGAAAATTTCGCTATTGCGGAGGACGTTTATATACCATATTTTGTGTCACACGTAAACAGGACGACAGTAAGTATCCACCGAAACACTTTCAAAGATCTGATGAACAAACAAATCAGACCTGACTTGGTCACCTGGGGCCAATCAGAGCTCTATGAAGCGATCATACGGTTTGGCTCCTACTGTTATTGTGGTTTCTGAAAATTTATTCACCTCATTCAACGATGAATGTAATTCTGATGGTACTATTAAGAACACTTGCTTAGCGCAGAAGCTGACGTCAGCAGGTCAAGTCTTTTGACTTCTCGAATAGGATACCATTGATTTTTGTGCAATGCACACCTGCAATGCATTCTGGATTAGGATAGGATATAGGTGGATAGGATTTGCAACAGAGAACAATTCTGTCTTTGTGATTAAATGACATCAAACGTAGTTTTATATAAAAGGTGTTTTTTTAGACTTGGCTCGGGCCTTACTGAGACTGTTCGTAATCGTGAACAGTGTATTTGCGATCAGAAGTTGAAAGTAAACATGTCTCTGGTATGCGGCGCGTAATTTGTACGTTTTCAGATGCATAAAGCATTTTACGTGTGTATGGTATTAAATCGAGAAAGCTCCCATTTCTTGTCTGCACTTTGTATCTGGGCTTGTTTTTAAAGCTACAAAATCCAAACATTACCTACCTCACGCTTAGCAGCGCTTGCGAGAGATAGATCCTCATTTCTTCTAGGATTAAGTTTACATATTTTGCATCAGAAAAAATAATTAAGGTCTACTTAATACTACTCACCCAAAGTAATTTGTTTTAAGGCCACCACATTAGTGGAAGATAAGCTAAACTATGTTTATGAAAAAATCCTGATATGAACTCAATCTGTAACTTTAAATGATAATTAATTGTTCCACTAAAGTCATCATTTTTGACATAATGTTCAAAAAATAATTTAGATGGCACCGTTTTAAATTTGGCCGTGAACCATTAATTTTCCTTTCATCAAGGTAATAATTATAGTTGGATTTTGATGTGGCACGGCAAACTGACAAACACTATTGAAATGTCTATCGAAAAATTACACTTTGTGTTAAAATATGGTGAATTACGGAAAATACACAACTCCATCTGTTGAAATAATAATCCTCTATAAAGAATGTATGGTAATATTGTCATTTACCACCTCGCTCCTTTGACAAATTGATGATGTATTTTATTTACCGCAGATGGAGCTACTTTAACCTTGGCTAAACAAAATTTTCATATTTTTTTTTTCTTCCGATGTTACTTATAAAGGTGTGATTTTCTGTGTAAAGATTAATAATAGGCCGATCAACTAATATAAGTACAACATTCAAATGTACAGTTTTGACAAATAGATTGCGTGTCGTAATATTTTACATCTTGAATTCACAAAATTAATCATATCTTTTGATAGAGTGAATCGATTTCGATGAAACAAAAACTAAGTAATACCCCAAGTTACGTAGAGTTTTTGTATATAAGCATTATCTGCATTTAATTCGTAGATTTTACGTGAATCGCGAACAAACAAACAGATAAACAGACAAACAGACAAAAATGACAAAAATGATGGAAATGGGTTCTGTTAGTTATCCTTTAAAATGCTGGCTATTTTTTTTGTCAATTTCTTCAATGTACAAAAATTACTTTTCTACAGATTTATTATATGTATAGATTTTGTGTCACACGTAGACAGGACGACAGTAAGTATCCACCGAAACACTTTCAAAGATCTGATGAACGTCAAATCAGACCTGACTTGGTCACCTGGGGCCAATCAGAGCTCTATGAAGCGATAATACGCTTTGGCTCCTACTGTTATTGTGGTTTCTGAAAATTTATTCACCTCATTCAACGATGAATGTAATTCTGATGGTACTATTAAGAACACTTGCTTAGCGCAGAAGCTGACGTTGGCAGGTCAACTCTTTTGACTTCTCGAATAGGATACCATTGGTTTTTGTGCAATGCACACCTGCAATGCATTCTGAATTAGGATAGGATATAGGTGGATAGGATTTGCAACAGAGAACAATTCTGTCTTTGTGATTAAATGACATCAAACGTAGTTTTATATAAAAGGTGTTTTTTAGGGTTTTTTGACTTGGCTCGGGTCTTACTGAGACTGTTCGTAATCGTGCATGCATCGTAAGCATGTCTCTGGTATGCGGCGCGTAATTTGTACGTTTTCAGACACATAAAGCATTTTACGTGTGTATGGTATTAAATAGAGAGAGCTCCCATTTCTTATCTGCACTTTGTATCTGGGCTTGTTTTTAAAGCTACAGAATCCTACATTACCAACCTCACGCTTAGCAGCGCTTGCGAGAGATAGATCCTCATTTCTTCTAGGATTAAGTTTACATATTTTGCATCAGAAAAAATAATTAAGGTCTACTTAATACTACTCACTCAAAGTAATTTGTTTTAAGGCCACCACATTAGGCGATTATCACACTGCCCCGCATGATGCAGCGTAGTGCGTGGATGCGTTTTTTCCGTTGTATGGAAATATCTCCGTTTGTATGGAAAACACGCATAGTCCAACACACTGAAAATGCATCCACGCGCGTTCATGCGGATCACGCACATACATGCGGAGAAACACGCACCCCCGCGCGTAGGTGCGGGGCGAGACGCAAGGTATGGCACACTGAATCCCGCAATGCCGCGCGTGATTTTGAATGGGCGTGACGTGTATATTTGAAAATGGAAATCGCTGTGCGTGAATTTACAAAACGCACCTACGCGCGTGAGTGCGTGAAAAACCCGCACGATGATGCAGATCTGCACTCCCGCAGGAACGCGCGTAGGTGCGTCGACACGCAAGATGCAGCGTGATGCGGGGCAGTGTGAAGATCACCTTAGTGGAAGATAAGCTAAACTATGTTTATGAAAAAATCCTGATATAAACTCCATCTGTAACTTTAAATGATAATTAATTGTTCCACTAAAGTCGTCATTTTTGACATAATGTTCAAAAAATAATTTAGATGGCACCGTTTTAAATTTGGCTGAGAACTATTAATTTTCTTTTCATCAAGGTAATAATTATAGTTGGATTTTGAAGTGGCACGGCAAACTGACAAACACTATTGGAATGTCTATCGAAAAATTACACTACGTGTTAAAATATGGTGAATTACGGAAAATACACAACTCCATCTGTTGAAATAATAATCCTCTATAAAGAATGTATGGTAATATTGTCATTTACCACCTCGCTCCTTCCTTTGACAAAGGACAATGGGCACAAATATATGGGACCTGGTATACCCCACCAATAGGAATGTCATATATACCATTGGATAGGTCTTTTTATGTAGAACAATATTTACTATGACAGCTTCGTTGAAATGTTTGTCCGTTCTGAGATATAGATCAAAAACTGTGCAAAAGTTAGAACTAAGTAATCTATTGATAACTCAAGTTTTTAAAGGAAAATCTAAGTACTATCAAGTGTAAGTCTTGTAAGTGCTACCTGCTGTGCCCGTTAGGGTCCATAATTGTTACTATTAGGTATGTAGCATTTCAACCTTTTATAACGGACAAACAATAGAACACAAAGCTGTCATTGTAAATATTGTTCCAATTAAAAAGACCTATCCAACGATATATATGACTTTGCTATTGGTGCGGTTTCTCATTACGCCCAAAATCCAGTTGATACAATAAAAGGTTGAAATGCTACATAATAGTAACAATTATGGACCCTAACGGGCACAGCAGGTAGCACTTACAAGACTTACACTTGGTAGTACTTAGATTTTCCTTTAAAAACTTGAGTTATCAATAGATTACTTAGTTCTAACTTTTGCACAGTTTTTGATCTATATCTCAGAACGGACAAACATTTCAGCAAAGCTGTCATAGTAAATGTTGTTCTACATAAAAAGGCCTATCCAATGATATATATGACATTGCTATTGGTGGGGTATACCAATCTGCCCATTGTCCTTTGATGTATTTTATTTACCACAGACAGATGGAGCTACTTTAACCTTGGCTAAACAAAATTTTCATATTTTTTTTTTCTTACGAAGTTACTTATAAAGGTGTGATTTTCTGTGTAAAGATTAATAATAGGCCGATCAACTAATAAAAGTACAACATTCAAATGTACAGTTTTGACAAATAGATTGCGTGTCGTAATATTTTACATCTTGAATTCACAAAATTAATCATATCTTTTGATAGAGTGAATCGATTTCGATGAAACAAAAACTAAGTAATACCCCAAGTTACGTAGAATTTTTATGTATAAGCATTGTCTGCATTTAATTCGTAGATTTTACGTGAATCCCGAACAAACAAACAGATAAACAGACAAACAGACAAAAATGACAAAAATGATGGAAATGGGTTCTGTTAGTTATCCTTTAACATGCTGGCTATTTTTTTTGTCAATTTCTTCAATGTACAAAAATTACTTTTCTACAGATTTATTATATGTATAGATAAAGTATTATGATGCCATATTAAGTTATGTGTCCGGCTTGCGATGCATGCGCTATCAAAATATGCGCCCCTCCCACCGCACCGCGAACGCCGCGCTGTGCCCGCCCGGACACGATCCCCAGTCAGTCAGTCTAAGAAAAGATGGATGGATTGCCTGAAAGATGATGTGAATAGGAGAAGGGAGTGAGTGTCAGTATGACGAGTGACAGGGGAAAATTTAAGAAAATGACATATTGCGCCGACCCCAAGTAAAATTGGGAACAGGGCAGGAGAAAGAAGAAGAAGAACGTGTTTCTCAATACACTCCCTCGAAAACACACTCTTATCGCGCTGTTTAGAGGCATGCAATAGACAATTTTCCACCCTAGTGCAGGAAAAGGGTCCCCATAATGTTATTACATTTATTGTATCAGGCCGAACTGATTTTTTTGGAGTCAGTTTACTTAAACAGGATAGCAAGAAGTAAAAACTTTGATTATCATTTTAAATTAAAACGCTGGTATAATTTTGATGATTATTTACTACTTTTGGTTGGGATAACAATGATTTATTTGGACTCATTTTGCTTAAATAGGATAGTAGAATTTAAAAACTTTGGTTATAATCTTACTTTAAAATGGTGGTTTAATTATGGTGATCATTTACTATTTTTGGCTTACGCGTGATTTATTTTGGAGTAATTTCACTTAAATAGGATAGCAAAGTGTTAAAATTTTGGTTATAATTTTACATTAAAATGCGAGTTTCATTTTGGTGATCATTTACTATTTTTGTCTGCTATTTGTTACTATATCTGGTGATCAGTTAAACATAAGCCGTTATAAATACCATTATTAGATACATTTTGTTTTATCCAAGAAATATAAGGATTATTTATTTTATATTAATACTTCTTATCCAGAAACGGGAAGTATTTTTTTCAACAAGGTGAAGCTAAACTAAAAATCTCCATAATTTTTTAAAGTACCTAAAATATTCTTGCAAAACTGATCTCTATTTTTTGCAACACAGTGTATAACATGATTTACCATTTTGCGGGCTCTTAGCTTGAATAAGAAATAATATCCAAAACGCAGGCGGAGTATAATTAAGGATTCCAGTTATCTTTGGTTCACCTCTAGAATAATTAATGGTTTTACCCATATTTGATGAGTAAGAGATATTCGGGGTTTAGCGACGTTGATATAGACAAAATCTATTCTAATAATATAAAGTCGTGGGTGATACAGGCAGATAATATTAGGTATAAAGATGAAGAGTTTTTTTGTTTAGTCTAGTTTAGGTGGTTGGGTCAATATTTATGCGTCTTTATAACGAACACAGAAAAAGTGAATTTGTTATGGTGAGAAGTCAACTGTTTTCATTTTATTTATTGGTTTGAATGCGTTAATCTTGAAAGTACTATATACCTATAATATATACCTTTTTACTGTTCAAAATAACTCAAAACTCTTACATGAATATAAATATCGCAAAACAAAAACCTGAATTTTCACCAAAAATAAACACAGAATATTGTAAAATCTCCTAGCATGGTAAAGATGGATGGCTATGTCAAACAATAGCTTTAGCCTAGCAAAGTTTATTTACTGCAAGCTACAACGAATTGCTAGCGATAAATTTTGTTAAACATTCTTTGCAGAGATTTTAGAATGCTGTTCGGTGATCCTATATAAATAATTTGTTAGTCTAGGTATGTTTACTAATATGATAAAACTGGAGTTTGTTTGTTTCAACGCACTTATCTCAGAAACTACAGGTCTAATATAAAAAAAAAAAAAACTGTCGGGGCTTGTAAACTTCTATTCTATTCTATTCTATTCTATTCTATAGCCCATCATCATCTCCCGAGCCTTTTCCCAACTAAGTTGGGGTCAGTTTCCATTCTAACAGGATTTAGCTGAGTACCAGCGCTTTACAAGGAGCGACTGCCTATCTGACCTCCTCAACCCAGTCACCCGGGCAACCCGACATCCCCTGGTTAGACTGGTGTCAGACTTACAACTGGCTTCTGACTACCCGTAATAATTGTCAAAGGTGTTGAATGACAGCAGAAGTATAGATTACTAACTCTTAAATTAAAAACCAAACAAAATCTCACTCACCTTTCTTCAAAGCATATCTTTTTCTTTACCTTTATTTCGTCCACCAAAGATACAGCCATTTTCTTTTAGCCTTTAAGAAGTCCATCTATCAAGGTAATCTATTGTAGTTAAATCGGAGAGAGTTACGTAACTGTTAATCCAGTTTGGACTCGTAAGTACAAGTCGTTTGATACAAGACGATAAAAAAGGCTGTGTTTTGTCTTTATTTAACGCAACTTAATTTTTGTTAAGGAGCACGTGGTTACACGTAGTGTAGGACGTCCTCAGGCACGGTGGAGTGATGACTTGCGCAAGACGGCTGGCAGGAGCTGGATGCGAGCAGCCGAAAATCGATCTTAGTGGCGTGCACTTGGAGAGGCCTATGTCCAGCAGTGGACTGCTATAGGCTGATGATGATGATGATGACGTGGTTAACAGAAACATGGGTCGATCGCTCATAAGGTAAAATGGTTGGTGTTTAGGTGACCAATATCATGACGAATTACTCCGTGCTTCAGAAGGTATGTTAAATTAGTGGGTCCAAGTTTTTATCTGAAGATTTCGTCACGGGTAGTCAGAAGCCATAGTCTGACAACTCTTAATTTTTTTTTCGGATAGGCCGCTAGATGTTAAAGAGGTCAGATAGGCAATCGCTCCATGTAAAACAAAGGTACGCTAACCAAAATATGTTTACAAAAAGCTCCGCAGATTATATTTTGCTTCAATTAATATTAGAGTATTAGCAACTCAATAACTTAAAAAACCTTCCTCATCAATCGTTTTTCTTTTAATGAAAACCGCGTGAAAATCCTTTTAGTAGTTTTTAAGCCTATCACGAATAGTCAGACATACGTGGCCGAATATTTCATCTTCTAGTGATGAAAAAAATCAGATCTATTATATAACCTTTCCCTCACTCCAATCTTCTAAGTTTGCATATAAAAATAGTCGGCGAGCCCATATTGTTTCGCTCGTATATACAAACACATATACAATACTTATGTATATGTAAATAGGTGACGCTAAACAAAGGGCCACGTGACCGCCGAGATATGAACGCGGAACTTTACGTTAGAAACTGAGGAGGGATTGCAGAAAAAATAATATCTCAGGGAATATATTTTCAAGTAAAATGTTGCTTAGACTAAGCAAGTTCGACAAGCTGAAATCTTTTCAGAAAACTCTGAGTCAATGCCATTTTTAACCGACTTCCAAGGAGGAGTATGTTTTACGCTCGTTTCTTGAATGTATCCGTGTATATGTATCACCTATCTAATATTCTTTCTTAAATTAAATTAAATTATTTTACCCGGAACTCTTAAGGTGAGTTGCGACTATAACCGAACCATTTTCAGCTATCTGAATCGCCGATTTGACCAATGAGTGACAAACATATGACTGTTTATCGTTTTGGTGCAACTCACCCTTATAGATAGTTTGGTCTCTCGCTTCTAATCTTTCAACAAAATTACCATTGGTTTGGGACACGCCTAATAATTTAAACTTTTCTTGAATAGATAGATTTATTTAAATTGGGGCGGAGAGAAATGCTACAAATCAAAGATTATGTAAATTAAGCCCGCCATTCTTGAGTTATAAATGGTTTAACACAGATAGTTTTTCTTGAAGATTTTAAGATTATAAAGGTGAATAGCCAAACGCACGAGGGCCGGGTTCTATTGGCATAAGTCTGCACCATATATTTCATATTTCATGAAAGATCATCATATCATCTTTATTTACATTAAACTATGTACTAGATCTAGAGATTTCCACAACGTCACAAACTTAAGGTACTTCTTTTGTTTAGATAAATGGTCACATCCACAACACAACCTTGATCGATGAATCTATGCGGCTGCTAAGTAGTAATCCCAATTATACTGTCACGTGAAAGAATACACCTACGGGTAAGTAGTATTTTGACGATTCTATATTGCCCACACAGACGAAGTCGCGGGCAACAGCTAGTTAGACAATATATTACAAACAAATAAGTCTACATATTTACAAAAAAGAACTACGTACCAAAAAATTCACCATCTTTATCATTATTACTTTTACAAGTTATTTTCGAAAAATTAAATCTTATTTAAATCGATATAATATGTAGTTTTGCCAAGAAAGAGCGACTTTATGAGTATTAATACCTAGAAATGTACACTTTTCTTATCACCCTTTCCTTAACACTTCCTTCTCCTAATTTCACGCAATTTACGACAAGTCTGACCGTAACTCTTATTTTATCTGAGTGCAATGACCTCGTTTAATGTCCATAGTCTCGGACAATATTGACACTTAAGAGAATTTATATAGGGGACATATACGTACATACAAGTTTATATATTTGTATATACATAGTTTTGACTGCGTGGGACCACAAAGTTTTTAATGTTTACGATGGAAATAAAGGGTAGATTTTAATGTGTATTCTCTAAAGAGTTAAAATATAAACTGCTGACTAAACAGCCGGTCGATGGTTTTCAAAGAATATTTTCAAAGAAAATCTTGTTTCTAGTCAATGTTTTCAGTCGGTCTGATATCGGTTGAATAACTGATCTTTGTAATGTGCGTACTACCATTCATCTTCATACTGATTTATGAGCCCAAACAAACTAACGGCCGACTAAAAGTTTGCAGTGTAGGTAGTGTTAAGCAGAGATGTAGAATTTATAGTTTTTGCGTTTATTGCAAAGAGACAGACAAGCAGTGTAGAAGGATAAAAGGAGCATTCACTTGTAATAAATTCGTCTCATCATATGTCTAGCCTTTTCCCAACTATGTTGGGTTCGACTTCCAGTCTAACTAGATGCAGCTGTGTACCATTGTGCCACGTGGAGCGACTGCCTATCTAACCTACCAGTCACCCAAGCATACCCTTCAGTAAGACTGTCAGACTTTCTGGCTTCTGACTACCCGTAACGACTGCCAAAGTAGTTCAATGACAGCCGGGACCCACCATTTTACCGTGCCTTCCGAAACACATATTACATGAAAATAAAATCTTTATTTGTGAACATAGGTTTAAGAATGTGGTTACCTAACCGTCATAAAAAAATCTTTCAGAACATTTTCTCGGATGTTTTTGCCATCTGTATAGGATGACGTCACACCCTCTGTCTCAGTTTATTCCGGCTGAATATTTCAGGCAGTAATTACAGCCTCTTTTCAGCCATTCACGGTCGAGGCTCGCTCTTAATTCGAGCTGAGGTACACACAGTATAAAATATGCAGTAGACCAACTTTGTGTCGCAGTGATCTTTGTAACTCGTTGTGTATTAAAAAGGTTGTTTTGTGGGTTTTCGTTGATTGTTTGTTTAGAGGTAATTTGTTTTGTAATTATTGCGGAATTTGTTTAATTATATACTGGGGTTCCTCCGGCGGTTTCTCTATGTCATTTCAATTTGTGCGGTTCCTGCGGTGGAAATTCCTGCACGCATCAAAAAAAAATACCGCCTTTTCTAAGTGAGCTGTTTCTAAGAAATTAGTCATCTAACGCCGAATATTATTCGTATCGGACTTGAGTTGCTAAGAACTGAAACGAAAATAACTGTAGTTTAAACAGTTCTATCATAATTTAAATCGTAACAGTTTTTCATAGTATGTTTTGCATTTTAACGTATTGTTATTCTAATGGTAAGAAACAATTAATTGAATTTCTTTCTTCATAGGTAAGTGCAACAAAAATATGATAAACTACAAAAAGAGTACAAATTTACAAAGATAAGTAGAGTTCACTTACTGTTTACACACATACTGTGACGCCGACTTTTATAAACTTCAATTCAGTGTGATTTCCACTGATTGACTGCCTGTCGCTTTTAATTAATCTTACATTAAGAAAAAACAAGATGATGACCTATTTTTAACGCCGAAGAAAGCGCCGATTTCTTTTAACAATAATGATATTTAAGTATATAAGCCTAAGGTTCAATATTCTTGACTTTCTTTTTACGTTTTGATTTATTAATATTCGTAATAAACTGAAAAACTATTCATGCAAGTGACTGTAAAGCATTAGTCGTTGGCTTGTTTGAAAGAAGTAAACAAATTACTAAATAATAATAAATCATTTCAGAAAATACCGATTATACTAATATTGTAAATCTGAAGAATGAACACGGTACTTTCGGGAACTGCTGAGCAGATTTCCAAAAAAAAATGTAAGTCTTAGATATTCTGTTTTCTTTTAAAAAAAGCTATATCTAGGCTACTTTTTATCCGAAGTAATTTCCATGATACGCAGGTAAAACTGCTGGCAAAAGCTCGTCAATTTTATAATGTTAAAAACAAAGGTAAGTATTTCATTAACGTTAAAAGCTGGCTGCAGAATTCCAATCAATGATTATGAAGAAGACAGAACAAGAAACTCCATAGACACTTTTCAAAATCAAAAAACGAAATCCTTAACAATATAAAATTGTATTATCAAAGAAAGATCTCGAAATTTGAGCAATCAGACCTTTTATTGGGAACTTAAGGGTCCCAAGAATTGACCTTTATAAGGTAATGCTTAGGATCCCAATCGGTGTGACCCCAAGGGACCCTACCCGTTAAATTATGTCACAATTGGATCCTGTTATCCTATAAAAGGATAAGAATTTTACTTGAGTTATTTCAATATGATTGTCGATATGTATTTACAAAGAATTTGGTTTGAAAAGTACAAAAAATATTATAAAAGTAATAGGTAAGTATTGTTTGTCTGCCACGATTTCTCACTAAAACTGCAGAATAAATTAAATCTGGTGTACTGATAGTCTACCTAAGATACCAGATGCCTCCAGCGGGGCCCAGCAGGGCCAAGGCCTGCCGGGACTGCGGGATTGTTCGAAAGAGTTACCGCGTCCCTGGTACATAAAGGCCTACGACGAAACACGACGGTTTTTAGGCAGTAAGAGTCTGACACTCCCTCACCGCTGCTAACCCACAGCGGGAGGGGTCATTTGATGATTTTTGGCGTCGTTAAAAAAATATTGTGCCAGATGCTTCAGAAAAGATATACTAATAGTCTTCTTTTTATCCGCGTGCAGGAAGTATTTTCCTCTCGTTTGGAACCCGGATAAATAAAATACGGTCGTACGAATTTTCCTCACTTTTGGGTAACATAGGTGTTATATTTCTCGTTTCTTTACATCCCATTCTATATTTATTAATGTTCTCCTTGCATAAATCAATATAACATGTTGTTACACGGAAAATAACCTAAGGGGATCAAATTGATATCAGGGTAATTTATTTCAATGTTCCGGTTTTTCCTTAAGAAACAGGTTAATTTTCCTTGGAGTAAAACTCTAGCTATTTTTTTATATTCAATTGAAGGAACAAATTAAGGAACTCATGGCTAACAGCCAGTTTCTTCATCAAAAGTAAAAACCAAAGTAATGTCTAAAGTAAAAGTAACGGTCTAATTCATTTCTTCTATTAGTTTTGCTGTCACTTTAGCCTTGAAAAAACGAATTTGACCGTTACTTTTACTTTAGACATTACTTTGACTTTTACTTTTGATGAAGAAACTGACCGTAAGTCACAATGAGGTCCTCCGTGCTTCTGAAGGCACGTCAAATTGGTGGATACCAGCTGTCATTTGAACATCTTTGGCAGTCGTTACGAGTAGTCAGAAGGATAACCGGCCATACTAAGTATAGTGTTGCTCAGGTAACTGGGTTGGGGAGATCAGACAGGCATATTGCACACTGATACCCAGCCACTGACCCCAACATAGTTGGGAAAAGGCTAGGCAGATGTTGCTAAATAATTCATTACATCACTGGTTTACCTTAACAAAACAAAAAATATGAAAAAAAACCCCTTAATTTTATTCACAAACCGGGATAACAGTAAGATAATAATAAATTATCTTTTTAGACTTGAAATATTAGCTACTGTAGATAAACCCACGTTCCCACTACGACGTAACGCTTATTTTTTTTATTGTCTATCTCTTGCATAGTACATACATCGACTATTTCGTGGCTTTGCTTTCTTGTTGTCACTCACTACATGTTAACCCAAGTTCAATCTATGTCCCGTGAGATCTTCTTCTTTCACCAGGGTAAAAAGTAGACTACGTCTTTCTCAAGCTCAAGGCTTTTAGCGAATTGTATATTATATACCAAAAACTTTGCTTCCAACCGCTTCCAACCTGTACCTATGGTGATCTAAGGGGGAGGCCTATGTTCAGCAGTGGACGTCGATACCAAAAAAAAGTGTCTCGATATATTTATATTTATTTTATTTTGAACTAGCTTTTGAACTAGCAGACGAAGTTGCGGGCAACGCAACTTCGTCTGCGTGGGCAATGTAGAATCGTCAAAATACTACTTATCCCGTAGGTGCATTCTTTCACGTGACAGTATAATTAGGATTAGCACTTAGCAGTCGCATAGATTCATTAATCAAGGTTGTGTTGTGGATGTGACCATTTATCTAAACAAAAGAAGTAAAGCTTGTGTCGTTGTTCTGCCAATTTGGAAAATTATTACGTATGGTGCGTAAGTAATTTTCACAGGAAACAGCTATAATCTATGTCTACATGCTTTGAGTCTGACAAAGCTGTCATTTGTACATTTTCTGCAGCTGCTGCGACTAATCAGAAGCCAGAAAGTCTGTCAGTCTTACCGTAATATGGATATCGTCTTGTGTAGTTGACTGGATTGTAGATAGGTAGTCGCTCCAAGCAAAATATTGGTACTCAAACAGATTCGGTGACTGGAAGCCAACACCAGCATAGTTGGGGAATAGCTGGATGGATGATAAAATGAGTCATCATCATCAGCAGGCGCATAGGGTAGGATAGTTTCACTTACTCATGGTAAGGCTGACCCCACATTAGGCGTGCGCGATCCTCGGGCGTGTGAGTAGCGCGGGCGTCGCGAGCGCGCTACGTGAACGTCGCGTTTTGCTGCCCTGCGGCATGTGTGAGGAGTGCAAGCGACGCGCTCGCGGCGAGCACGCGGCGCTCGAGTTGCGTTCTTACCCCTTCGCCTGCTATCCCCGCCGCCCGCTAAACGCCTTAGCAGTTAAACGTCAAGGAGAGCGGCGCGTGCGCGCCGCGAGCGCGCTGCAAATGCCGCAGGGCAGCAAAACGCGACGCTCACGCTACGCGCTCGCGACGCACGCGCGGCGCCCGCGCCACTCACACGCCCGAGGATCGCGCACGCCTAATGTGGGGGAGGCCTAAGCCGGGACTCCACCGAAATGTTTGCATTAGTTCACGAATAGGCAAAATGTACGTATCTGTGAGAGTCCACTTCATGTGTTCGTACTTGAAACCTGTAGTGTTGCCAAGATTTTCAGAATGTACGCTCGCAATTTGTCATTTCTTGGTGGAGCCAGTAAATCAAAAGAAACATAAGTGTTGTATACTGTGCGTCACTACCGCACACCGGGAAAATTTCGCTCTTGCGGAGGACGTTTATATACCATATTTTGTG
Organism: Helicoverpa zea; assembly: GCF_022581195.2. Classification (NCBI taxonomy): domain Eukaryota; kingdom Metazoa; phylum Arthropoda; class Insecta; order Lepidoptera; family Noctuidae; genus Helicoverpa; species Helicoverpa zea. The sequence goes on from NC_061479.1 coordinate 3,442,496, forward strand.
TCACACGTAGACAGGACGACAGTAAGTATCCACCGAAACACTTTCAAAGATCTGATGAACGTCAAATCAGACCTGACTTGGTCACCTGGGGCCAATCAGAGCTCTATGAAGCGATAATACGCTTTGGCTCCTACTGTTATTGTGGTTTCTGAAAATTTATTCACCTCATTCAACGATGAATGTAATTCTGATGGTACTATTAAGAACACTTGCTTAGCGCAGAAGCTGACGTTGGCAGGTCAACTCTTTTGACTTCTCGAATAGGATACCATTAGTTTTTGTGCAATGCACACCTGCAATGCATTCTGAATTAGGATAGGATATAGGTGGATAGGATTTGCAACAGAGAACAATTCTGTCTTTGTGATTAAATGACATCAAACGTAGTTTTATATAAAAGGTGTTTTTTAGGGTTTTTTGACTTGGCTCGGGTCTTACTGAGACTGTTCGTAATCGTGCATGCATCGTAAGCATGTCTCTGGTATGCGGCGCGTAATTTGTACGTTTTCAGACGCATAAAGCATTTTACGTGTGTATGGTATTAAATAGAGAGAGCTCCCATTTCTTATCTGCACTTTGTATCTGGGCTTGTTTTTAAAGCTACAGAATCCTACATTACCAACCTCACGCTTAGCAGCGCTTGCGAGAGATAGATCCTCATTTCTTCTAGGATTAAGTTTACATATTTTGCATCAGAAAAAATAATTAAGGTCTACTTAATACTACTCACTCAAAGTAATTTGTTTTAAGGCCACCACATTAGGCGATTATCACACTGCCCCGCATGATGCAGCGTAGTGCGTGGATGCGTTTTTTCCGTTGTATGGAAATATCTCCGTTTGTATGGAAAACACGCATAGTCCAACACACTGAAAATGCATCCACGCGCGTTCATGCGGATCACGCACATACATGCGGAGAAACACGCACCCCCGCGCGTAGGTGCGGGGCGAGACGCAAGGTATGGCACACTGAATCCCGCAATGCCGCGCGTGATTTTGAATGGGCGTGACGTGTATATTTGAAAATGGAAATCGCTGTGCGTGAATTTACAAAACGCACCTACGCGCGTGAGTGCGTGAAAAACCCGCACGATGATGCAGATCTGCACTCCCGCAGGAACGCGCGTAGGTGCGTCGACACGCAAGATGCAGCGTGATGCGGGGCAGTGTGAAGATCACCTTAGGCGATTATCACACTGCCCCGCATGATGCAGCGTAGTGCGTGGATGCGTTTTTTTCCGTTGTATGGAAATATCTCCGTTTGTATGGAAAACACGCATAGTCCAACACACTGAAAATGCATCCACGCGCGTTCATGCGGATCACGCACATAGGTGATCTTCACACTGCCCCGCATCACGCTGCATCTTGCGTGTCGACGCACCTACGCGCGTTCCTGCGGGAGTGCAGATCTGCATCATCGTGCGGGTTTTTCACGCACTCACGCGCGTAGGTGCGTTTTGTAAATTCACGCACAGCGAGTTCCATTTTCAAATATACACGTCACGCCCATTCAAAATCACGCGCGGCATTGCGGGATTCAGTGTGCCATACCTTGCGTCTCGCCCCGCACCTACGCGCGGGGGTGCGTGTTTCTCCGCATGTATGTGCGTGATCCGCATGAACGCGCGTGGATGCATTTTCAGTGTGTTGGACTATGCGTGTTTTCCATACAAACGGAGATATTTCCATACAACGGAAAAAAACGCATCCACGCACTACGCTGCATCATGCGGGGCAGTGTGATAATCGCCTTACATGAGGAGAAACACGCACCCCCGCGCGTAGGCGCGGGGCGAGACGTAAGGTATGGCACACTGAATCCCGCAATGCCGCGCGTGATTTTGAATGGGCGTGACGTGTATATTTGAAAATGGAACTCGCTGTGCGTGAATTTACAAAACGCACCTACGCGCGTGAGTGCGTGAAAAACCCGCACGATGATGCAGATCTGCACTCCCGCAGGAACGCGCGTAGGTGCGTCGACACGCAAGATGCAGCATGATGCGGGGCAGTGTGAAGATCACCTTAGTGGAAGATAAGCTAAACTATGTTTATGAAAAAATCCTGATATAAACTCCATCTGTAACTTTAAATGATAATTAATTGTTCCACTAAAGTCGTCATTTTTGACATAATGTTCAAAAAATAATTTAGATGGCACCGTTTTAAATTTGGCTGAGAACTATTAATTTTCTTTTCATCAAGGTAATAATTATAGTTGGATTTTGAAGTGGCACGGCAAACTGACAAACACTATTGGAATGTCTATCGAAAAATTACACTACGTGTTAAAATATGGTGAATTACGGAAAATACACAACTCCATCTGTTAAAATAATAATCCTCTATAAAGAATGTATGGTAATATTGTCATTTACCACCTCGCTCCTTCCTTTGACAAATTTGATGTATTTTATTTACCACAGACAGATGGAGCTACTTTAACCTTGGCTAAACAAAATTTTCATATTTTTTTTTTCTTACGAAGTTACTTATAAAGGTGTGATTTTCTGTGTAAAGATTAATAATAGGCCGATCAACTAATATAAGTACAACATTCAAATGTACAGTTTTGACAAATAGATTGCGTGTCGTAATATTTTACATCTTGAATTCACAAAATTAATCATATCTTTTGATAGAGTGAATCGATTTCGATGAAACAAAAACTAAGTAATACCCCAAGTTACGTAGAATTTTTGTATATAAGCATTGTCTGCATTTAATTCGTAGATTTTACGTGAATCCCGAACAAACAAACAGATAAACAGACAAAAATGACAAAAATGATGGAAATGGGTTCTGTTAGTTATCCTTTAACATGCTGGCTATTTTTTTTGTCAATTTCTTCAATGTACAAAAATTACTTTTCTACAGATTTATTATATGTATAGATGTACCAAATACTTTTATTGGTCCAGTAGTTTCGTGAAAGAGTTACGGAAAAAGTTACTATCGCATTTATAATAATACAAAAACTATGATAAAGTGCTATTAGATACATTATATTTATATGTTTGTATCTACTAAAACTATCTGTAGTCTCGACCGCCATAGTGGGAATGCACCCTAAAGAAATTAATTTTAAAAGGAGCATTAGTAACAACATCTGTTACTAGAGTAACACTTTTATTCTTATTTTCAGAGGATGAAGATAAGAATTATCTTTGCAGTGAAAAAAGGTATATTGTATCTTTTATCTTTGAGTTAAAAGATTGTGATATTTCTTCGAGATCAGCTGTTAGGAGCTTTAAGGATAACGTACATATTTTAAAACCTTGCAAAGAGGTACCAATAATATGAGCATTATTTTATTAAAATATGGACTTTCTTAGATTATTTTCAAACCCTATTTGAGCATATACCAACGTTAATATCAGGAATTATTTTAAAACTCTTTCTTTATTCATCATCTGCATAGTTTTTTAGGAATTATGATTTGATCGGCTTCCTGTCTAACCCAATGCAGCTGAGTACCAGTGTTTTACAAGTATCCATCTCACGTCCTCAAACCTATTTCCGTCTTTCTTTATTAAATACCCTTTTTATCAAAGAATGCCAAATGGACTTTTTTATCGGGATACGCAGAGTATTTCCCAAATATTTTTAAAAACATCAGAATAACGCACTCTATATAATATCTGTTAAGTTTTCAGATTTTTTTCATAGGACGCAGGTGAAACCGCGCTCAATACCTATGTAGTGAAAAATATATCAAAGTTATTCTCAGCCTGAATAGAAAATGTTCCTGTCAAAAATGGCGCTCAGATAAAAATAACGGCATTCTCCTACATTTTAGATAAAGCGAGAACCCGTAAATAGTTTTATATGAATAATATATGAAAAGAAATAATAATATAATATATGAAAAGAGTGTTAGAAAAATGTGGTCGTGATATTGAGTTTGATTTTAAATAATGACCGTTGAACTGTTTTAAGACATTTTATACTATTCTTTATCTACCTATATAAAAACTTGTGTACAATACCGGTTGGCAACAATCAGAAGTAATTTAGAAACATATTTTAGTCCCACTGCCGCGCTGCGGCTTCTTCTCATACAGATTGATCATTTCATTTCAAATCCAGATTTTCTCAAGACGTTTTTCATCATATTTGTCCAGTCACTAGCTATCGCTAGCGGTTTCACCCGTGCCCCGTGTGAACTACTTCGCACACGGGTGATAAAAATTAGCCTATCCTTTACATAGCCTTCCGCAATAAATGGACTATCTGCCTAACAGTTTCTGAGATAACGTGTCCAGTGTCCAAGCAAGTAAACAAACCAACTCTTCATTTGTGTAATAAATACCTACTTCTATAGATTAGTGAACACCAAAAACGAAGTCTTCTCACACAAATGTACACAAACTTACAAATAAAAAAAAAATACCCATGTCCATCCCCTATTATCTCAACCTACGGAACCCAAAAAAAAAACAGCCGCAACTCAGCCTGTCTAACTTGTTATTACACGAAACGAGCCGACATGACCCTAATTTGTCATAGTCACTGTTAGGATTGCGAACAAGAGTAAACAGTGAACGATTCTGACTTGGCCTTTTGTCTTAAATGTTCTAGTGTTTTTGGTAGTTCATTTTGTTGTTAGTTTTTAGAGGATTTATAGGGGAGAGAATTTTAAGCTTGACTTTGCAAAATGATTTACGAAAATCACAATAATAAAAGAAAGAAATAAACAAATCATTTTGGGCAAATAAATGATTTCTTTCTTTCTTTCTTTGAAGTTTGCAATCCTGATGCAAAAAGAGGGGTAACATAGATTAGATTGTATGTGTATTTGTCTGTGTATCTGTGTGTTAAACAGATGAACCAGATTTCAGCCCAATATTTCCGTATATACTTGGGATCTGATTTGATTTTGAATTTATTTATTTTTGAATTCAGATTTTTAAATCTGGTTTACCACCGCTGGCTTTTTAAAATAAAATCAATTTTCCTCCTATTTGACGTGTCAGTGAACCTGGCAGATCATTGTCTAGCAGATCAACTTTTTTTTTGAGTTCTTATCGCATGCAGATGAGTTCTATAGTTCCTGATAGTTTTCAGGAATAGTTCTACCATTTTCAGCTGAAAAACGATAGTTCACAAAATGATCTGCTAACTTCCGGTAGCAGAGCATTTCTCAGAAAATAAAAAAAAAACTGAGATATTGTCACATAAAGATGAGTTCCATAGTTCCTCATACTTTTCAGGAATAGTTCTGGCGTATTTCAGCTGAAAAATATTTTTTTTCCCAATTCACGTTTGAGTGTTAAAAGAGCATGAATAAAGATTAAAGTGTTATTTTCAAAGTTCAATCCAGATAAAAGGGCGAAAACTCATTTGTTTTCGATAGATGCTTCATGAAACTGTAATCTAGACTTCAATTCAAATCTAGAACTATCATTAAAGTATCAGCAGAGCATGGCTGAAAGTAAGAAGCTGTGAAATTTCACATTTTAATATGAAAAAATATCCAAAAAAATATTTTCGCGGTTCCAATTACTCTAGGAGGCGGGAACTATCGCGTTTCTGATAGAAGAATACCAGCACCATAATATAACAGCAGATTCAAACCCAGAACTCTCATTAAAGTATCAGCAGAGCATGCTTGAATGTAAGAATCTATGAAATTTTACACTTTAATATAAAAAAAATATTTTCGCGATTCCAATTACTCTAGGAGGCGGGAACTATCGCGTTTCTGATAGAAGAATACCAGCACCATAATATAACAGCAGATTCAAACCCAGAACTCTCACTAAAGTATCAGCAGAGCATGGTTGAAAATAAGAAACTGTGAAATTTCACGTCTTAATATGAAAAAATATTCAAAAAAATATTTTCGCGGTTCCAATTACCAAAGGAGGCGGGAACTATCGCGTTTCTGATAGAAGAATACCAGCACCATAATATAACAGCAGATTCAAACCCAGAACTCTCACTAAAAAATCAGCAGAGCATGGTTGAAAGTAAGGAACTGTGAAATTTCACATTTTAATATGAAAAAAATTTTTTCGGGGTTGCAATTACTCTAGGAGGCGGGAACTATCGCGTTTCTGATAGAAGAATACCAGCACCATAATATAACAGCAGATTCAAACCCAGTACTCTCACTAACGTATCAGCAGAGCATGGTTGAAAGTAAGAAACTGTGAAATTTCACATTTTAATATGAAAAAATTTTTTTCGCGGTTCCAATTACTCAAGGAGGCGGGAACTATCACGTTTCTGATAGAAGAATACTACCACCATTACATAGATCCAGATTCAAACCCAGAACTCTCACTAAAGTATCAGCAGAGCATGGTTGAAAATAAGAAACTGTGAAATTTCACGTCTTAATATGAAAAAATATTCAAAAAAATATTTTCGCGGTTCCAATTACTCTAGGAGGCGGGAACTATCGCGTTTCTGATAGAAGAATACCAGCACCATAATATAACAGCAGATTCAAACCCAGAACTCTCACTAAAGTATCAGCAGAGCATGGTTGAAAGTAAGAAACTGTGAAATTTCACGTCTTAATGTGAAAAAATATTCAGAAAAATATTTTCGCGGTTCTAATTACCAAAGGAGGCGGGAACTATCGCGTTTCTGATAGAAGAATACCAGCACCATAATATAACAGCAGATTCAAACCCAGAACTCTCACTAAAGTATCAGCAGAGCATGCTTGAATGTAAGAATCTATGAAATTTTACACTTTAATATAAAAAAAAATATTTTCGCGATTTCAATTACTCTAGGAGGCGGGAACTATCGCGTTTCTGATAGAAGAATACCAGCACCATAATATAACAGCAGATTCAAACCCAGAACTCTCACTAAAGTATCAGCAGAGCATGCTTGAATGTAAGAATCTATGAAATTTTACACTTTAATATAAAAAAAAATATTTTCGCGATTCCAATTACTCTAGGAGGCGGGAACTATCGCGTTTCTGATAGAAGAATACCAGCACCATAATATAACAGCAGATTCAAACCCAGAACTCTCACTAAAGTATCAGCAGAGCATGCTTGAATGTAAGAATCTATGAAATTTTACACCTTAATATAAAAAAAAATATTTTCGCGATTTCAATTACTCTAGGAGGCGGGAACTATCGCGTTTCTGATAGAAGAATACCAGCACCATAATATAACAGCAGATTCAAACCCAGAACTCTCACTAAAGTATCAGCAGAGCATGCTTGAAAGTAAGAAACTGTGAAATAACACATTTTAATATGAAAAAATATTCAAAAAAATATTTTCGCGGTTCCAATTACTCTAGGAGGCGGGAACTATCGCGTTTCTGATAGAAGAATACCAGCACCATAATATAACAGCAGATTCAAACCCAGAACTCTCACTAAAGTATCAGCAGAGCATGCTTGAAAGTAAGAAACTGTGAAATAACACATTTTAATATGAAAAAATATTCAAAAAAATATTTTCGCGGTTCCAATTACTCTAGGAGGCGGGAACTATCGCGTTTCTGATAGAAGAATACCAGCACCATAACATAACAGCAGATTCAAACCCAGAACTCTCACTAAAGTATCAGCAGAGCATGGTTGAAAGTAAGAAACTGTGAAATTTCACGTCTTAATGTGAAAAAATATTCAGAAAAATATTTTCGCGGTTCTAATTACCAAAGGAGGCGGGAACTATCGCGTTTCTGATAGAAGAATACCAGCACCATAATATAACAGCAGATTCAAACCCAGAACTCTCACTAAAGTATCAGCAGAGCATGCTTGAATGTAAGAATCTATGAAATTTTACACTTTAATATAAAAAAAAATATTTTCGCGATTCCAATTACTCTAGGAGGCGGGAACTATCGCGTTTCTGATAGAAGAATACCAGCACCATAATATAACAGCAGATTCAAACCCAGAACTCTCACTAAAGTATCAGCAGAGCATGCTTGAATGTAAGAATCTATGAAATTTTACACTTTAATATAAAAAAAAATATTTTCGCGATTTCAATTACTCTAGGAGGCGGGAACTATCGCGTTTCTGATAGAAGAATACCAGCACCATAATATAACAGCAGATTCAAACCCAGAACTCTCACTAAAGTATCAGCAGAGCATGCTTGAAAGTAAGAAACTGTGAAATAACACATTTTAATATGAAAAAATATTCAAAAAAATATTTTCGCGGTTCCAATTACTCTAGGAGGCGGGAACTATCGCGTTTCTGATAGAAGAATACCAGCACCATAATATAACAGCAGATTCAAACCCAGAACTCTCACTAAAGTATCAGCAGAGCATGCTTGAAAGTAAGAAACTGTGAAATAACACATTTTAATATGAAAAAATATTCAAAAAAATATTTTCGCGGTTCCAATTACTCTAGGAGGCGGGAACTATCGCGTTTCTGATAGAAGAATACCAGCACCATAATATAACAGCAGATTCAAACCCAGAACTCTCACTAAAGTATCAGCAGAGCATGCTTGAAAGTAAGAAACTGTGAAATTTCACGTCTTAATGTGAAAAAATATTCAGAAAAATATTTTCGAGGTTCCAATTACTCTAGGGGGCGGGAACTATCGCGTTTCTGATAGAAGAATACCAGCACCATAATATAACAGCAGATTCAAACCCAGAACTCTCACTAAAGTATCAGCAGAGCATGCTTGAAAGTAAGAAACTGTGAAATAACACATTTTAATATGAAAAAATATTCAAAAAAATATTTTCGCGGTTCCAATTACTCTAGGAGGCGGGAACTATCGCGTTTCTGATAGAAGAATACCAGCACCATAATATAACAGCAGATTCAAACCCAGAACTCTCACTAAAGTATCAGCAGAGCATGCTTGAAAGTAAGAAACTGTGAAATTTCACGTCTTAATGTGAAAAAATATTCAGAAAAATATTTTCGAGGTTCCAATTACCAGAGGAGGCGGGAACTATCGCGTTTCTGACAGAAGAATACCAGCACCATAATATAACAGCAGACTCAAACCCAGAACTCTCACTAAAGTATCAGCAGAGCATGCTTGAATGTAAGAATCTATGAAATTTTACACTTTAATATAAAAAAAAATATTTTCGCGATTTCAATTACTCTAGGAGGCGGGAACTATCGCGTTTCTGATAGAAGAATACCAGCACCATAATATAACAGCAGATTCAAACCCAGAACTCTCACTAAAGTATCAGCAGAGCATGGTTGAAAGTAAGAAACTGTGAAATAACACATTTTAATATGAAAAAATATTCAAAAAAATATTTTCGCGATTCCAATTACTCTAGGAGGCGGGAACTATCGCGTTTCTGATAGAAGAATACCAGCACCATAACATAACAGCAGATTCAAACCCAGAACTCTCACTAAAGTATCAGCAGAGCATGCTTGAAAGTAAGAAACTGTGAAATAACACATTTTAATATGAAAAAATATTCAAAAAAATATTTTCGCGGTTCCAATTACTCTAGGAGGCGGGAACTATCGCGTTTCTGATAGAAGAATACCAGCACCATAATATAACAGCAGATTCAAACCCAGAACTCTCACTAAAGTATCAGCAGAGCATGGTTGAAAGTAAGAAACTGTGAAATTTCACGTCTTAATGTGAAAAAATATTCAGAAAAATATTTTCGCGGTTCTAATTACCAAAGGAGGCGGGAACTATCGCGTTTCTGATAGAAGAATACCAGCACCATAATATAACAGCAGATTCAAACCCAGAACTCTCACTAAAGTATCAGCAGAGCATGCTTGAATGTAAGAATCTATGAAATTTTACACTTTAATATAAAAAAAAATATTTTCGCGATTCCAATTACTCTAGGAGGCGGGAACTATCGCGTTTCTGATAGAAGAATACCAGCACCATAATATAACAGCAGATTCAAACCCAGAACTCTCACTAAAGTATCAGCAGAGCATGCTTGAATGTAAGAATCTATGAAATTTTACACTTTAATATAAAAAAAATATTTTCGCGATTTCAATTACTCTAGGAGGCGGGAACTATCGCGTTTCTGATAGAAGAATACCAGCACCATAATATAACAGCAGATTCAAACCCAGAACTCTCACTAAAGTATCAGCAGAGCATGCTTGAATGTAAGAATCTATGAAATTTTACACTTTAATATAAAAAAAAATATTTTCGCGATTTCAATTACTCTAGGAGGCGGGAGCTATCGCGTTTCTGATAGAAGAATACCAGCACCATAATATAACAGCAGATTCAAACCCAGAACTCTCACTAAATTATCAGCAGAGCATGGTTGAAAGTAAGAAACTGTGAAATAACACATTTTAATATGAAAAAAATTTTTTCGCGGTTCCAGTTACTCAAGGAGGCAGAAACTATCACGTTTCTGATAGAAGAATACCAGCACCATAATATAGAAGCAGATTCAAACCCAGAACTCTCACTAAAGTATCAGCAGAGCATGGTTGAAAGTAAGAAACTGTGAAATAACACATTTTAATATGAAAAAATATTCAAAAAAATATTTTCGCGGTTCCAATTACTCTAGGAGGCGGGAACTATCGCGTTTCTGATAGAAGAATACCAGCACCATAATATAACAGCAGATTCAAACCCAGAACTCTCACTAAAGTATCAGCAGAGCATGCTTGAAAGTAAGAAACTGTGAAATAACACATTTTAATATGAAAAAATATTCAAAAAAATATTTTCGCGGTTCCAATTACTCTAGGAGGCGGGAACTATCGCGTTTCTGATAGAAGAATACCAGCACCATAATATAACAGCAGATTCAAACCCAGAACTCTCACTAAAGTATCAGCAGAGCATGCTTGAAAGTAAGAAACTGTGAAATTTCACGTCTTAATGTGAAAAAATATTCAGAAAAATATTTTCGAGGTTCCAATTACCAAAGGAGGCGGGAACTATCGCGTTTCTGACAGAAGAATACCAGCACCATAATATAACAGCAGATTCAAACCCAGAACTCTCACTAAAGTATCAGCAGAGCATGCTTGAATGTAAGAATCTATGAAATTTTACACTTTAATATAAAAAAAAATATTTTCGCGATTTCAATTACTCTAGGAGGCGGGAACTATCGCGTTTCTGATAGAAGAATACCAGCACCATAATATAACAGCAGATTCAAACCCAGAACTCTCACTAAAGTATCAGCAGAGCATGGTTGAAAGTAAGAAACTGTGAAATTTCACGTCATGTGAAAAAATATTCAGAAAAATATTTTCGCGGTTCCAATTACCAAAGGAGGCGGGAACTATCGCGTTTCTGACAGAAGAATACCAGCACCATAATATAACAGCAGATTCAAACCCAGAACTCTCACTAAAGTATCAGCAGAGCATGCTTGAATGTAAGAATCTATGAAATTTTACACTTTAATATAAAAAAAAATATTTTCGCGATTTCAATTACTCTAGGAGGCGGGAACTATCGCGTTTCTGATAGAAGAATACCAGCACCATAATATAACAGCAGATTCAAACCCAGAACTCTCACTAAAGTATCAGCAGAGCATGCTTGAATGTAAGAATCTATGAAATTTTACACTTTAATATAAAAAAAAATATTTTCGCGATTTCAATTACTCTAGGAGGCGGGAACTATCGCGTTTCTGATAGAAGAATACCAGCACCATAATATAACAGCAGATTCAAACCCAGAACTCTCACTAAAGTATCAGCAGAGCATGGTTGAAAGTAAGAAACTGTGAAATAACACATTTTAATATGAAAAAAATTTTTTCGCGGTTCCAGTTACTCAAGGAGGCAGAAACTATCACGTTTCTGATAGAAGAATACCAGCACCATAATATAGAAGCAGATTCAAACCCAGAACTCTCACTAAAGTATCAGCAGAGCATGGTTGAAAGTAAGAAACTGTGATTTTCATGTCTTAATGTGAAAAAATATTCAGAAAAATATTTTTGCGGTTCCAATTACCAAAGGAGGCGGGAACTATCGCGTTTCTGATAGAAGAATACCAGCACCATAATATAACAGCAGATTCAAACCCAGAACTCTCACTAAAGTATCAGCAGAGCATGGTTGAATGTAAGAATCTATGAAATTCCCGCCTCCTATGGTAATTGGAACCGCGAAAATATTTTTTTGAATATTTTATCATATTAAAACGTGAAATTTCACAGTTTCTTACGTTCAACCATGCTCTGCTGATACTTTAGTGAGAGTTCTGGGTTTGAATCTGCTTCTATATTATGGTGCTGGTATTCTTCTATCAGAAACGCGATAGTTCCCGCCTCCTAGAGTAATTGGAACCGCGAAAATATTTTTTTGAATATTTTTTCATATTAAAATGTGTTATTTCACAGTTTCTTACTTTCAACCATGCTCTGCTGATACTTTAGTGAGAGTTCTGGGTTTGAATCTGCTTCTATATAATGGTGCATGTATTCTTCTATCAGAAACGCGATAGTTCCCGCCTCCTAGAGTAATTGGAATCGCGAAAATATTTTTTTTTATATTAAAGTGTAAAATTTCATAGATTCTTACATTCAAGCATGCTCTGCTGATACTTTAGTGAGAGTTCTGGGTTTGAATCTGCTGTTATATTATGGTGCTAGTATTCTTCTATCAGAAACGCGATAGTTCCCGCCTCCTAGAGTAATTGGAATCGCGAAAATATTTTTTTTTATATTAAAGTGTAAAATTTCATAGATTCTTACATTCAAGCATGCTCTGCTGATACTTTAGTGAGAGTTCTGGGTTTGAATCTGCTGTTATATTATGGTGCTGGTATTCTTCTGTCAGAAACGCGATAGTTCCCGCCTCCTTTGGTAATTGGAACCGCGAAAATATTTTTCTGAATATTTTTTCATATTAAAATGTGTTATTTCACAGTTTCTTACTTTCAAGCATGCTCTGCTGATACTTTAGTGAGAGTTCTGGGTTTGAATCTGCTGTTATATTATGGTGCTGGTATTCTTCTATCAGAAACGCGATAGCTCCCGCCTCCTAGAGTAATTGAAATCGCGAAAATATTTTTTTGAATATTTTTTCATATTAAAATGTGTTATTTCACAGTTTCTTACTTTCAAGCATGCTCTGCTGATACTTTAGTGAGAGTTCTGGGTTTGAATCTGCTGTTATATTATGGTGCTGGTATTCTTCTATCAGAAACGCGATAGCTCCCGCCTCCTAGAGTAATTGAAATCGCGAAAATATTTTTTTGAATATTTTTTCATATTAAAATGTGTTATTTCACAGTTTCTTACTTTCAAGCATGCTCTGCTGATACTTTAGTGAGAGTTCTGGGTTTGAATCTGCTGTTATATTATGGTGCTGGTATTCTTCTATCAGAAACGCGATAGCTCCCGCCTCCTAGAGTAATTGAAATCGCGAAAATATTTTTTTGAATATTTTTTCATATTAAAATGTGTTATTTCACAGTTTCTTACTTTCAACCATGCTCTGCTGATACTTTAGTGAGAGTTCTGGGTTTGAATCTGCTGTTATATTATGGTGCTGGTATTCTTCTATCAGAAACGCGATAGTTCCCGCCTCCTAGAGTAATTGGAACCGCGAAAATATTTTTTTGAATATTTTTTCATATTAAAATGTGTTATTTCACAGTTTCTTACTTTCAAGCATGCTCTGCTGATACTTTAGTGAGAGTTCTGGGTTTGAATCTGCTGTTATATTATGGTGCTGGTATTCTTCTATCAGAAACGCGATAGTTCCCGCCTCCTAGAGTAATTGGAACCGCGAAAATATTTTTTTGAATATTTTTTCATATTAAAATGTGTTATTTCACAGTTTCTTACTTTCAACCATGCTCTGCTGATACTTTAGTGAGAGTTCTGGGTTTGAATCTGCTGTTATATTATGGTGCTGGTATTCTTCTATCAGAAACGCGATAGTTCCCGCCTCCTTGAGTAATTGGAACCGCGAAAAAATTTTTTTCATATTAAAATGTGAAATTTCACAGTTTCTTACTTTCAACCATGCTCTGCTGATACTTTAGTGAGAGTTCTGGGTTTGAATCTGCTGTTATATTATGGTGCTGGTATTCTTCTATCAGAAACGCGATAGTTCCCGCCTCCTAGAGTAATTGGAACCGCGAAAATATTTTTTTGGATATTTTTTCATATTAAAATGTGAAATTTCACAGCTTCTTACTTTCAGCCATGCTCTGCTGATACTTTAATGATAGTTCTAGATTTGAATTGAAGTCTAGATTACAGTTTCATGAAGCATCTATCGAAAACAAATGAGTTTTCGCCCTTTTATCTGGATTGAACTTTGAAAATAACACTTTAATCTTTATTCATGCTCTTTTAACACTCAAACGTGAATTGGGAAAAAAAATATTTTTCAGCTGAAATACGCCAGAACTATTCCTGAAAAGTATGAGGAACTATGGAACTCATCTTTATGTGACAATATCTCAGTTTTTTTTTTATTTTCTGAGAAATGCTCTGCTACCGGAAGTTAGCAGATCATTTTGTGAACTATCGTTTTTCAGCTGAAAATGGTAGAACTATTCCTGAAAACTATCAGGAACTATAGAACTCATCTGCATGCGATAAGAACTCAAAAAAAAAGTTGATCTGCTAGACAATGATCTGCCAGGTTCACTGACATCTATTTGACCTCCTGTATTGATTTACGAGTATTTAAATTAATATAAAAGAAAGTCGTGTTATTAACACTTCTTATAACTCAAGAATGGCTGAACCGTTCAAGCTGAAAATTAGAGGGGAGGTAGCTTAGACCCGGGAGAAGGGCATAGTATAGTTTTTGTCACTTTCCGGCTATTGGAAGCAGTTATATCAAACGGGTGAAACCACGGGTGAAAGCTGGTTTAGATATGAAAAAGACATTTTAATACTATTTCTACCAAATTGGGTCCTTATTTTAATATCACAAAAAAAAAATAAGTATGACAGCGAAAAAAATAATTAATTCTATTTCTCAGTGTATAAAGGTCTCTAACAAAAATAATCCCTTTTGGGAAAAGTCAAAGGAATTAAGTTGTCTGACTCCAAAATATTATTTTTGGTTTCAATTGTTTAATTTTCGTTTTGTCTCTGTGTACGTGTGTTTGTTTGTCTTCGTGTACTCTGGTCTTTTGGGATTATTGAGGGCAAGAGGTGTAATTTTTGAAATATTTTACGTAGGTACAAAATAAAGTATTTTGAAATACATAAAGCGGATTATGTAGTTTTATGTTCATTGAAAGGATTTTTAGAATTTATTGTGTAATTTAGAAGATTATTTATAAAATTTGAAATTAACAAAAAAAAAATGCCTAAAGCTCTATTACTCAGTAGTACGCGTTTTTGGTTGTAGGATACAAGAAAAAACATGTTAACAAAGACAACGAGATGTCGAACATTTTACCTCAGTTTATCTGATAAAATTTTTTTTTTATTTTTTTATTAAAAACAATAGTTATAGTTATTCAGCTATATTTTCTTTCAAAATACATAACTATGAAAGCTAGGCAGCGTCTCTTTCACAAATGGAAATTCAAAATATCCAGCCTTTTGAGAGCGCTCCCAAACAGCTATGAGGAAGAATTTTTGACTATTTTTAGTTCCTAGTTTTATTTTTATTTTTAACATAAATGCCTGTTTCATAACATTTTTTTATATATTCATATAAATAAGTTTGTATTATAATTTTGTTATTAATTAACGTAATACTCAAAGTTATTTTCCCCAAGCCGAACTTAACGCTAAATATTATCAAACTAAAATTGACGTACCCCGCTACGAGAATTCGTAGCGTCCGTAGCATCCCGCTACGCGCATCTACGGACCGTAGTCACTATCGAAGCGCCGAAGAGAACGCGTGTTTCGTGTCTTTCTCTCTTTCAAAACTCTTTCTTGTGAAAAAAATCCTATCTCTATTCATCTTGAAGCAAAATAAGAGTTCTCAGTTCAGTGTTATTTGTGTATTTTTTTAATATTATTTTTTCAAAACGTTTGAATCGTGTCTCCTTTTGTTATGTAATACGTAAGTATATAAGTTTTTGTTTATATATAAAAATTAACTTGAAACTCGATTTCGTGTATGAAATGTGTGTTCTATGTTAATTTTTGCGAATTTTTACCCAAAAGTACTTTGTTTGATTAAATATTTGCTGAGTTCAAAAATTTCAGGTGTCAACCTTTTAATTAAATTGAAAGGGTTTAACACTCTTTGCGAAGCCTGCAAATATAAAATTCAGTAGTAATTTCGTTACTCATTTTTTTATAAAATATAATCAAAAAAATAATCACCCGAATTCAACTGGATAATTAGTTGAATTCAATAGTATAAATAATTGAATTCAACCGAATTAAAACAAAATAAAAAAGAGCAATTCCAAAAATAAATTGAAACATGAATTCACCGTTTTATTCCCTAGGGTATGATCTGTGAAAAAGCTGGGACATACAATTTTCAGAATTTCAAAATACGTTGAAAAAAAAACTTTTAACTTTTCGCACACAATATCGGTCATAATTAATTGAACTTTTTTTTGTGTTCAATTAATATTTTTGGATGTTCGCTTTCGTTTTTCATACGGTTTTACCCACGTTAGCAATATACGTATTTCATAGTATTTTATGAGTTATAAATTCAAGGAAATCGTGTCCATAGGTTTATTTTACGTACTGTTGGCTTTTAATTATTATGAATGGTTTTGAATTACTAATGATTTTTGTTATGTATAGATAAATATTATATTACTGTACTGATGATGATGATGATGATGATTACTGTACTATGTATTCTATGAGGATGATAGGTATATCGGGTGTGTCGTTCATAATCACATTAAATGAAATGCGTTAATATACTGGTTAATATATGTCGATTAACACCAAGAAAAAAGAAAAATAAGTGAAAATAAGAAAATGCATTTTTCAAACAAAGTAAATAGAATAAAAATGTGCGAAAATTAGAACACCATATAGAAGTCAGTCATTACAAACAACTGAAATTCTCCCTTGAAAACTGACAGCTGTCAACTGATCAAAACATTCGATACTAACTTTATCTCTGCTTTACACATGATGTTTTAAATTATGAAAACGAAAAATGAATCCTGTGGCTAAACCACTGAATGGATTATGTTATTTTTTTTACAATTCGCTATAGAATATCATGAAGTACATGTGATAGAATTTAATGTGATTATGAACGACACACCCGATATAATGCTATATTTTCTTTTGATTATGATGCTGCCTTTGTTAATATTAGAAATAAGAAAATAACTCTGTCTGTCTGAGCTTTTACGCTGAAACTGCTAAACTGATTATTAGATCGAAATGAGATTTGGTTAGGTACAGTTAACCTGGAGTTTGAGAAAGGACATATTAGTGAGAAGTAGTTTCCTTGTTGGAAATCACCAAATGAGGGGTCATTTGGTGATTCCGCTTTACCGCTGTGGGTATAGAGTGATGGAGTGTCAGACTCTTTCTGACTAAACCCATCATGTTCCTTCTTAAGCCTTTTATGTAGCAGGGCCACGGTAACTCGCGCGAACAATCCCGCAGCCCCGACAGATAGCTAGTAGGTTCCTAATATTTTGACCATTTCTAAGCGCTTCTGAGCTTACGCATACAAAGATAATGTGCATGTACATTTACACACACAAGTATGGATCACACGCTTTCTTGAAACAAATCATTTATATTCATGTTTTATATGGAGTTACAGCCTATCTGATCTCCTCAACCCAGTTACCGGTAACCGATACCCCTTGCTAAGACTTATTTGTCAGAACGTAATAGGTACAATGTTTAATCAAAATATTTTCCTGTTGAGCTTTTACTTGTCTATTATACTAATATAATCAAGAGGAAACATTTTATTTGTACCATGAATAAAGGCTCCAAAACTACACAACCGATCTAAAAAATTCTTACACTGTTAGAAAGCTGAAATATTTACGAGTATCATAGGTTATATTTTGGTCCGATTACGGTAGGATAAGAAGTGAAACCAAATTGACACAGCTATTGGTATATTATAAATACGAAATTAACTCTAGCTGTCTGTTATTAGTGCTTTCACGCCAAAACCACAAAACCAATTTAAATGAAATTTGGTACACAGGTAGCCTAAAGTATGACAAAGGTCATCTACTGCACTACATTTTATCCAGGTGTGAGTAACTGTTATTTTAGTATGGAATCAAATACTCAATTGGTTTATCGAAGCTTACTCTTTTAGGAGTTTGTATTTGTTTGATTTCCTGTTTTTGTTTGTCTTTTGGAAGAAACTTCGGTTCCTTTGAAGTGAAGAGATGTGCGATTTTTACTGTACTGTGACTTAAGTTATTGTTTTTCTCGATTTCACTTGTTATCTGAGATCTTTTTCACATATGCGATAAAGTAATCATAGGCATGCATAACAGTTTGAATTTATGTTGAAAGCTGAAGCTTGCCACGAAATCGTAACGCAAAATATTTAAATATAATAAAATTCATGCCAATATTATAAAGCTGAAGAGTTTATTGATTATATAGTTAAACTAATTTTAGGGACTAAGGGTCCGATTTGAAATATTATTTCAGTGTTATACAGAACTATCGAAACACGCTTGAAGCTAATTTCTATCCGAGTGAGCGACTAAATTTCCACGACACGAGGTAACGGGGAAATAAAGTAATCATTAAAATGTACAATATTTTAATAGGTAATATAATACAAAATCATCTATTCATAGCCAGGAAAAAAATCTCAACTACCTTATCCGTACTACCCATCATCCTCATCCTCCGAGCCTTTTCCCAATCATGTTGGGGTCGGCTTCCAGTCTAACCGGATTCAGCTGAGTACCAGTGCTTTACAAGAAAGTTACCCAGGCAACCCGATACCCCTTGGTTAGACTGGTGTCAGACTTACTGGCTTCTGGCTACCCGTAACGACTGCCAAGGATGTTCAATGACAGCCGGGACCTACAGTTTAACGTGCCATCCGAAACACGGCCAATGGTGTCTAAGATATACTTAGAAAGTACATACAAACTTAGAAAAGTTGCATTGCCTGACCTGGGATCGAACCCGCGCCCTCATACTTGAGAGTCTGTCCTTTACCCACTAGGCCACCACGACTTCCTAACACATAATAATTTCATACCATCCAAAAAATACACATTTTGATCCTCTACGATAAAAGTGGAAGATCAGAAATGATTAATTCTCATACGTTGAAGAGTTGGCATGAAAAATGTACCGGTTTATTATGCGCGAGTACATGAGGTCTGACTGTGAACATACATTTGTAATGAAACAGGATAACCGGTACTGAATGCCAGGTTTTTTTACCGTAAATTTTACTTAACAATGTATTGTGACAGAGTAAACTTTGTACCTATATATAAGCCAGTAAAGCGATCGGTCATAAAGGTTAAGCAATGTTTCGGTTCGTCTGTGGATGGGTGACCATCTTGTCATAACTAGTTCTTTTGTGTTTCGAAAGGCATGATAAATCCGGCTGTCATTTGAACATCTTTGGCAGTCCTTACGGGTAGTCAGAAGCCAGTAAGTCTGACAACCAGTCTTAACTAGGGTTATTGGCACGCGTATTCACCGCAAATGGATAAAAATAGCCTATTTGCTATTCTTATGTAAAAGCTACATTATTGTTAAGTTTTTATCAACATCCGTTTAGTCATTTTTGCGTGAAAAATACACTCAGACACCATGTATGAATATTCTTACAGACTTTCACGTTTGATATTAGTAGGATGTAACCATTTTCCAAAATAAACCTTTGCTCTCTTTCCCTCAAAATGAAAGTTAATGCAATCGCCAACGCAAACGACAAAAGCCTTAATAAGGGTCAAAATAAAATTATTCAAAATTTCGTCACATTTTCATTTTAATGTCTAGAGACATTTTTAACAGCGCTCATGCCTATTATGTTAAGTATTATGAAAATATTATCACTCTTAAAGCCACGCGCAATTTAACGGCCAAATTGCCTGGCTTTAACAACTTTAGATTACATTCATAACTATCGTTTAGAATTTCTCAGACTAAGTTTTACTTCACACATACAGTTTAATTTGTTCTGAGACTGTTATTCATCATCAGTCTAGCATTTTCTTAACTCAACTTACTCTCGGTTTATATTTAAGTCAGATAGAACTAAAAAAAACCGGCCAAGTGCGAGTCGGACTCGCGCACGAAGGGTTCCGTACCATTATTTATAAAACGGACAAAAAATCACATTTGTTGTATGGGAGCCCACCAAAATATTTATTTAATTCCAGTTTTTCAGTATTTGTTGTTACAGCGGCAACAAAAATACATCTTCTGTGAAAATTTCAACTCTCTAACTGTTCATAACGGTTCATGAGATACAGCCTAGAGACAGACAGACGGACGGACGGACGGACGGACAGAGGAGCGAAAACAATTCCCGTTCTACCCTTTGGGTACGGAACCCTAAAAACTAGCAGGTTATGGTACCTATTTTGACTGTCGCTATATCTTTCCTCGCTTCTTCAATATGTTACTGTAAGTTTTACCACTTAACTATAACGATAACCGAACAATTTTCAGTTGTCAAATCTTGATTCCAATCAATATTGTCAGTCAGTCTGATACCGGCTAAATACCTGATCTTTGTAATATGCGTGCTACCATTCATCTTCATACTGATTTAGAGTCCAAACAAACTATCGGCCGACTAAAAGTTTGCACTGTGCGAGTTCTAACCTACTATTACACTGGAATACACAGGTAAGGTTTTTTCGTTTTACAGTATTTACGTTATTATCGTAATACAAATTCTTTAAGGCTTCGTCGTGAAAGTTTCACCTGTTACCTAATTTATTCGTATACACACTGTAATCAGTGACGAAAATTTCAGAGTAAACTGAATTTCAAATTACATGTGTTGTGTGTGAATATGGTAGGGAGATTACAACATTCTGTGACAAAGTGATTTGTGTATTATTCGTGTAATGCTTGAATTTTGAAGTAGTCTTAAGTATATTGAACAGTTATAAATTTGATGTACTACCTTTTTTAAGTTGACAGACCATGAAGAGGTGCAGCCATAGAATCATCATCATCTCAGCCATAGGACGTCCACTGCTGAACATAGGCCTTCCCCTTAGATCTCCACAGATACCTGTTGGAGGCGACCTGCATCCAGCGTCGACGGCGACCTTTATAAGGTTGTCTGTCCTCCTTGTTGATGGATGTCCTACGCTGCGCTTGCTAGTCCGTGGTCTTTATAGGATATTTTTGACTAACTAACTACGCCTTTATTTATTAACATGTTTTATCCTTTCACATGTCCTCTTAATAGTATAAAGATACTAAATGTACCCACCACACTGTTAAAACTACTTTTATGTGGATTTCTGTGTCAAATAAAAACATTCGTCATATTCACAAACATTTTGAACCGCAATTAAAAACCTACAAAAATACGAAAAAAACATATTTGTCCAAATGAAAACTACGTTTCAGTAAATACTCATGAAAGCTGTGTGTAGGCGTCTAAAGATTGATTACTCGAAAAAAACATTATTTTGCGTTTCCACAACGATTGGATTGATGCACGGAGCTCAATTTTCCTAATGCTGATCGATACCAATGTTTGAACCAATATTTGTTATTTGATATTGGTTACAAATATCGGAACAAGGTTTGGTAACTGTCCTGTAAAAAAACTTGGTTACTGGTCTCAATAACTATATGGTTATTTGAAAAATTATTTATAACTAGCTTTTGCCCGCAACTTCGTTCGCGTGGAATAGTGACTACCAGCAGATTTTTGATTTGACCAATAGATGGCGCTATATGTCCGGAATATTTTTTTTTTTTTTGTATTAAAAACTATCCTATGTCCTTTCTCAAGTTTCAAACTATGTCTGTACCAAATTTCACACAAATCGGTTCAGTAGTTTAGGCGTGAAGAAAAGACAGACAGACAGACAGACAGACACAGACAGACAGACAGACAGACAGACAGAGTTACTTTCGCATTTATAATATTAGTTTGGATATCAAATTGAACTTGCATGTTTTTTTAAGCTTATCTTACCAAAACGTTACTTTTCGAATCGAAAGGAAAACAGTTGAAAATTAATTTAAATTCAAGAATCATCATCATTCTAGTCTATTCCCACCTATCTTGTACTCTAAGCTAACTTCCAGTCTGAGTTTTCTACGGCAAAATGTATTTTGATATATTATAAGTCTTTCAACGGTCAGATAGGCAGTCACTTTTTGTAAAGCACTGGTACTCAGCTGAATCCGGTTAGACTGGAAGCCGACCCCAACATAGTTTGGGAAAAGGCTCGGAGGATGATGATGATGATAAGTCTTTCAACACCACCTGACTGAAACGCAAGCCTATAATCGGCTCCAAGAGACTATTTATCTTTCGCCTAAAAAATTAATCTGCTCAGTTTTAGCATGAGTCTACCAAAAACACCTTCACTTTGAATTTTTATGTAGGTACGTGGTTCACCAATGTCCAATATTGGTCCCAACGTTGGCAGTCTAAAAGATATGCCTGTCACTCTCAAGCTTTTGTACTGATATATAATGAAAAGCACTTTTCACTGAGTGATTAATTCAGAAAAAAATATCGTCTGGTAAGAAATTACTTAGTGGAACATTTTTATTCCGACCTGTAATTTGAAAACTGGTGCTTGAAGAAAAGGTAATTTTGGTTAACAAAATGTATTTAAAATTATGTATGTAATTGTTTACAAGGGTGTAATTTAAAGCAAAGGATTTTTGAAGATTTGGCTTTGCTTTGGGCTTGACTTAATGTAATGTGTAACGTAGACTATGTAGTTATATTCAATCCGGGTACGGCAAGAAACTCCCCGGGATGCGGGAAAAACTACGTTAAAATATAATAGGGCGAGTATTTAGGGCACATGTTATATGCTGAAAAAATCTAAAAACATTCAAAAATTTTCACCAATAACGTATCGTTGTTATTATTTTGTAACTGAACTGAACATCGGTTAAACCATCACAATTTTGGAAAGTGGAAAACCCACTGAACATTAATGTTATATTAATCTTAACAAAACCCCACACTAGAAGGAAACTTAATCAAGTATTAACGTAATCTCGTACAGCTAGACAACAGCCAGAGTCCTTTGAAATCGTAAGTCAACCATTGTTTGGGAGTTCATAATAATACGTCCAAGGCCGCACATTTAAGGATATCAGCCAGCTGCGCAGGACATATTATAGTGCACAAGCATTTGCGCAGACACAGATGCACTCACTATTCCTGCACTCTCATAGCTCGATGGGACGGCAATCCGACACGACCGGAGAGAGATCAGACGCAGGACCGACATTAACGTGCTCTCCGATGCACGGGTGTATCAATCACCGACTTCCAGACTACGGGTTGCTTGAAGGTTAAAAACTCACAAAGCGATTTCGGCCTGTTTGTATCATCGTTCATGTTATTAATCTTAACAAAACCTCACACGAAGGAAAGTTAATCAAGTATTAACGTAATCTCATACGGCTAGACAATAGCCAGAGTCCTTTGACATCGGCTCAAGTGAAAGTCAACCATTGTTTGGGTGTATAATACACCCTTATTATGTACCATGAGTGATTGTTGTAGAAACTATTAATTTAGGGAATGTTAGAAAAACAGGCGCAGCCGTACGGGTAACAGTGGATTTTTATAACCTTTCAATATATTGGAGATCGGAAGACATAATTTATAAGTTGCTAATGTTAAAATTCAATCTCTAATCGCAAAACAACGGATAGATAAATTATAGAAATCAATACTAAATCGACGATCCGTGGATGAGTGATCATCTTATCAACAAGACGAGTTCCTCCATCAAGAGGTCCTCTTCAAATTGGTAGGTCTCGGCTGTCATTTCAACATTTTTGACAGGCGTAAGATTTTAAAAACCCAGAAAGTCGGACAAACAGTCTTATCGAGAGGTACAAAGTTACCTCGGTAACTGGACCGAGGAGTCACTCCATGTGGCACGTTTATACCGGAAGAAGACCCCAACATAATATGTAGTTTTGTGAAACATCAGGTGATTAAACAAAAGCCCGATATTCCTTTGATCCAAGTGTTTGGCCTTTCCTAGTAAACATGTCGACTCATTGTCTTACAAACTATTGATATAGAGGGTGTTAGAAAAACAGGAATGGTATTGATAGTCATTGTTTTAGTTATACAAAGGATGGTGTGTTTTTGTTATACGGGAAATGCAATGGATTGTTGCTTCCACGTGTGAATTTCTGTGCTCTATACAAAAAGCTGTTTCAGGTAAACGTAGTTTAGGATATAATGAGGACCTTCGAAAATCTTGTAAGTAGAATTTGTATGCATCAAGTTGAAAACTGACCGATGTATTTTTGTATAACACATTGTAAATGGTGGGCATTTTGGGTCATGTATTTTGTTTTTGACGATCAAAAACTGCTGTTTTGTAGCCAAGTTTCAATAAATAAGAATAGGTTTGGTCTGAAAACTTTATTCAATGGGCTGATGATGTTGTACCTAAGTTTTTGGATTATCAAACCAAGCAACAACCTAATCCTGACCCTATTAAAATAAAAAAAAAATGTACACATATTCTGTTCCCCACTTAACCAAAAAATCTGTAATTAGCCAAGACATTTCGAAAAATGTTATGACAAAATATTTAAAACTCTACTTTAAAAACGAAACAAATATTTCCCATTGACTTTGACACCATTAAAACTGCCTGTTCCCATTATCTTTGATATTAACCCATTCACTTTGACATAGTTAAAAATCTTCTTCCTCTTTTTAAAATCCTAAAAGAAAAACAACAAAACCTTTCCTATTAAACTCACAATGTCCGTACCACAAGCTGACATCTAAAACTCAACAGCCATATTTTAATATCAAAAAATTTCAAACAGAAAATTTAAAAATTTCAGCTTCAGATTTCATATCGCCGTCAAATATGAAAGTTCAATAAATTGACACAAGGAATATGAAAGGTTTCAGTCCTTATTGTTGACTAGCTTCCACCCGCGTCTTCGCCCGCGTAGATTTCGGTTATATCGCGTTCCCAAGAGAATTCTTCAAATGTCCGGGATAAAAACTATCCTATGTTCTTTCTCAAGGTCAACTCTATCTCTGTACCAAATTTTATTAAAATCAGTTCAGTGGTTGGCGTGAAAGCGTAACAGACAGACAGACAGACAAGAGTTACTTTCGCATTTATAATATTAGTAGGGATAATACAATGCGCTTATATCTTTTGAATTCGTCTCGAATCGAGGGTATTAAACGTCCTTATTTGTTGAGTTTTAAAGACGATGTATCGGGTTTTGAGGACCGGATAAAAAGGGAAAAGAGGGATTCCTACATTCATGATTTTGTGTGATCTTTCAATTCAAGTTTAAGTCCGGGTTATTTTGAGTATGTGGACGGTGAGACAGTGGCTTATCGTCCTTCTGTCTCCTAGGAGACAATAGGCCCGTGTCGACGGTGCGCGTTGTTCCACGTGATATACTCAAAGAGTGTTAGCAAACCCCAGTGGAGCCTACCAATGCCTGCCGGGGCTGCGGGATTGTTTGAGGCTTAAGAAGGAACAGGGTAGGTTTTAGTCAGTAAGAGTCTGACAGTCCCTCAAGCTGCACCCACAGCGGAAGGGATCATTTCTAAACAGTTCTAAGAAAACACACCACATTGCGTTATGAGAAAGGAAGAAAAAAAAGAAGGAGAACATATAGGGTATGTCCGGTGGAACGGTTCAGAACTACTCTGGCTAGTCGTCATTATAAGGTAATTGGAAGTCATCTTTATAATATCCTGAACAAACAGTGTAACATGCATGTAAAAGTGTACTCACCAAGTGGCTCATGCTCAAAACTTATGCTGAGACCGAAGACCTTCTCACATTATCAATATTATAAAATAACACTACTTGTTATAGATACGCATAAACTCACACTACCTCCCTCACATACTCTCACCTTCTCACACAGCAAACACAACACACTAACATACATAACACACACAACACACAAACAGGCTCTTGTGGTAATTAATATACAACATGTAACTTAATTAACGCACATCCTGAAATTAGTTTGTTCAGAATCGTTTACTGAATCGTTTTATATCATTTTTAATAAAGGTAATTTTTTATCCCAAAAATAATTAAAACTACGGAAATTATTGTCATATTAACCCTATACAGTCAAAACAAATTCAAATAGACCGTAACTCAAAGTAATAAGACTTCGTGTATAGCTTTTTCCGTAGTTTCGTTATGTTGTGTCGAGTCGAGACGAGCGCGGCGCGATATTTGCGTGCGTAGTAGTATGACCAAAAAGTTCTCCAAGAATTGGTATAACTAATTTAGTAAATAACAATGCATATACATGTTAAATTAAAAATTCAGTGTATGTATTATGATTATAACATAATATTCTAATTGGGGTGTTTGAGGGTGTGCGTTAATTACGTTACTAGACTTAAAACACTTGTATACATCCGCCACCTTCTATGGTAACTTAATACCACAATGTAATGTAATCGTTTAGGAGCAAACTTATGTAAGAGCGCTGGTATCCATAACACAAGTTAAATCTTAACATGGGTACCAGAGTTCACGTCAACACTGCATTTACATTAGCGATGAAACATGTTGAAAAAGTTTTTATGTTATAGTGTAGGTTCAATTCTTGTGCAATAAACAATTTATTTATTTATTATTATTTGAAGATTTCACATCAACAAAAAAAAGTCCATGTAATATGGCAAATCTTATGTCATCCTCTGCCTATGATTTGATTTTTAAAAAGTCACCGCTGCAGTTGAATGCGGGGTTAAAACGTGTAACCACAGCGACTTGCGCAAAGTTGTGTGTACTTTCTAAGTTTATTTCAAAAGCTACTGACTAAACTAAAAAGACAAATCTTGAGCGAAATCGGGGACGATAATGTTAGTCACCATTAGATATAGGTCGGTAAGTGGATCAGTGCCCATGCATTAAGTCATAACGAGTTCCTCCGTATTTCGGAATGTCTTTTGAATGCGATAAGAAGTCGTTACGGGTACCTAGTCAATTACCAATAGGTTTCATAGTGCCCAGATTAAAGAAGGCAGACAGACATTCGATTCATGTAAAACTTTGCTGCATTAGTGTAGACATGAAATCCTAACCAAAATATATAACAAAAAAAATCTGTAATGCTTAGCGTTTTAAAAATTTGCAAGTGATTTTCTTTAAATGTTTCTTATTTTCACGCTAAGATTAAATGTGTCATGAAAGGTATTAGTTTTTTCGATAAAAAAGTTCGATCAATAGGTGACATAATTGATTAAAGTACTAGGCGCACATATACAGCAAAGAGCTGCATTGACCGGATTGAATTTATTCGCGTCCACTGGCGTTCATATTGGCGGATTGTCAACACGCAATTTTGTGCAATTTCGAGCTACACTTGTGGTTTCTATAAATAGGGATATGCGATACTAATGGAAATTCTGATACAGATGCTGTTGGCAAAAAAAATCTATTATTGGATACACAAAATAAAAACTTTTTAATGAATAATGATTATCATTTTACTCAAATCCATATTTTTTTACTATTATTATTTATTTTTTTACTCAAGATCTCAGATTTGAAGTGCTATTAATTACTTTTATTTAAATTCCAATTATATTCTACATCAAAAAAATATATATTTTACATCTGCTTATCTATGCTTTTTCAAACTAATATTATATTATAAAGCTAAATAGCTTAACACATCAAATACATAAAGTACTAAAGGGATTTGCAAAATTCTTTTAGTGTTAGATGGCTCATTTATCCGTGGAAACAACACCAATTTCGAAAGGACTCGAGTGAAACCGCAGGCGGAAGATAGCTCAAGAATATAAAGTCTTCGAAGAAATAAAGCTTACAAAAGCAATAAGCTAATATTCTCAAGAAACCTATTTAAATATTAAAATACCGTCGTTCAGATCGTCCCAATTTCCCCAATTGTCTCAGAGCTATAAGAGGGGAAAATATCATTAATTTTGTATAGACTCACTGTCAAACAAACGATTTTCGGTTTCTGCCTTGAATTTTTAAGCCCTGGTTTTGTTTTCAACTGTTTAGTAAAAAAGTCGTGGTGGCCTAGTAGGCAAAGAACCAACCTCTCGAGTATGAGGGCGCGGGTTCGATTCCAGGTCAAGCAAGTACCAATGCAACTTTTCTAAGCTTGTATGTACTTTTTATGTATATCTTAGACACCAATGACTATGTTTCGGATGGCACGTTAAACTGTAGGTCCCGGCTGTCATTGAACATCCTTGGCAGTCTCTACGGGTAGTCAAAAGCCAGAAGACTGACAATCAGTCTTACCAAGGGCTATTGGGTTGCCCGGGTAACTGGGTCAGATAGGCAGCCGCTCCTTGTAAAGCACTGGTACTCAGCTGCATCCGGTTAGACTGCAAGCCGACCCCAACATAGTTGGAAAAAGGCTCGGAGGATGAGACTGTAATTCATCATCTGCCTAGCCTTTTCTTAACTCAACTACCTTTTGGGTTTTATTTAAATAGAATGGAACTAAAAAGTAGAAGGTTATGGTTCCTATTTTAACAGTCGCAATATCTTTCCTTGCTTCTTAAATATATAAGGGTTATTTTACGGTGGTTTTGTTTTTAGTCTATGTAACTGCTGTATGGGTCGACTGAGCTAAGGTTAAGCAACGATTAGGGTCGATCTTTGGATGGGTTACTAGCAGTTGAGTCTGTGCGTGTTTCGAAAGGCACGTTAAATTGGTATGTCATGACTGTCATTTGAACATCTTTGGCAGTTGTTATTGGTAGTGTACAGGATTTACAGGAATTAAAGGAAAGTCGCTGGTGAAACATTAAAATAACTATGTAATACCTAAAAACACGAACAAAGGTTATGACAGAGATGACAGAAATGACATTAATGAAAAAACTTAAAAACTAACAGCTAATTATCGGAACGCGTAACCTTGCTATTAACAAGAGTGCAGGCGCTGCGCTCAAACATGCCCCCGGACGTTGAAAGATGCTGATGCACTTTCAACCAGATGCAGGCTCAACGGGCAGTGGGCAGATTCTATTGAAGGCTCTTCGTACCACTCCAGCAGATGTTTTGATGTCCGCAACTCTAACAATACCATCAGACCCTGGATGAATGGCGATGACTCTTCCCAATCTCCATTTAAGAGGAGGTAAATTGTCCTCCTTGATGACAACTAAGGTACCCAGACCGAGTGAATCTTTGCAGCTACGCCACTTCGTCCTTTGTTGCAACTCAGACACATACTCCTTGCTCCAACGTGACCAAAAATGCTGCCGTAGCTGCTCAATACGTTGGAAGCGCTTCAAAGAAGACGTGGAGTAGTCTTGAAGATCTTGCTGTGGAAGTGAAGTGAGAGGCCGGCCGATTAGAAAGTGCCCTGGGGTCAGTGGGGTGCAATCTGCTGGATCGGATGATAGCGGTGTCAGTGGACGTGAATTTAAAATCGCCTCAATCTGAACTAACGTGGTGCTAAGTTCTTCAAAAGTTAGGTGACAATTTCCCAACACTCGCCTAAGGTGAAATTTGGTTGACTTAACACCCGCTTCCCAAAGTCCGCCGAAATGAGGTGTATACGCGGGAATAAAATGAAATTTGATCCCGTTATTAACTAGTTGTTCGCCCAAGGAATCACAATTAGCTTTAAGAAACTTCGAAAGTTCGTTACATGCACCGACGAAAGTAGTACCATTATCGGAGTACATATCATTGGGTTTCCCCCTCCGCGAGATGAAACGAAATAATGCCAGTAAATACTTGTCACTGGTTAAGTCACTCACCAGCTCCAAGTGAATAGCCTTGGTGGTAAAGCACACAAAGATAGCTATATACACTTTTACTAGCCTACATCCACGACCTTGTTTACTAGCAGCCATAATGGGACCAGCATAGTCCACACCAGTGCACTCGAATGGATAGCCACCTGGAAGGATACGCTGCTGCGGCAAATTGCCCATTAAAGGTGTGAGAGTTTTACCCGATAAACGTGAACAACGCAAGCACTTACGATAACATCTTTTTGCTAAGCTTCGACCGCCAATAGGCCAGTAAGAATCCCTTATGGAAGCCAGCAATAACTGTGGGCCTGCATGCATCAACTTAATATGTTCATAATCAAATAATAACTTCGTGAATTTATGAGTGGACTGTAAAATTATAGGGTGCCTTTTATTAAATGGAAATGTTGAATTTCCTAAGCGTCCTCCAACACGCATTATGTTACTTTTATCTAAAAATACGTTGAATTTAATGAGGGAGCTTTTAGATGGCAACTTTTGTTTATTAACTAGTAATCGGTACTCAGGAAAGGATTCTATTTGACAAGTAATTACAATAACATTTAATGCATCTTGCAACTCTTCGTGTGATAGAAATTTAGATGGTGACTTAATTTTTCTACATAATCTAATAAATCTTAGAACGTACGCTACACTACGAATAAGCCTTAAGTAATTAGAAAACCGATTAAAATCTATAAAATTAGGCACGTTAATATTAGCGTTAGCACTTAATGAAACATGAGTTCGAGTTTCAGGCAGCTGATCTATCTCTAATGATTGGGGCTGAGAAGGCCAATAAGATTGCGGAAGCTTCAGAAAACTGGGACCAGCCCACCACAAGTCCGACGATTGCAGAACACTAATGTCCATGCCACGAGATAGTAGGTCTGCAGGGTTCTTGTCGGTTGGGATGTGTTTCCAAGTACAATGCCCCGCCTTTTCTAAGACTTCAGCAACACGATTCCGTACGAACGGCTGCAGCTTAGAAGGCAACATTTTCAACCACCCCAACACAACGGTGGAGTCAGTCCAGCAATAGACGTGAGTGAAGTTTACTCGCAGTGAACTCACGACTTTTTCACACAATCGAGCTCCAATTACCGCACCACATAATTCCAATCTTGGAATAGTGGTTGGCTTAATCGGCGCCACTCGACTTTTAGCGACTAACAGACGAACCATGCATTCACCTTCATCATTAGCACTACGTACATATGCGCATGCGCCATATGCACGTTCAGATGCGTCTGTAAAGACATGAAGTTCAATAACATAGTTAGAACGACAAACAACAAGACGTGGAACACGGAATTTATTTAACATTGGTAATGTCTTTACCAAGGTGTTCCAACTGGATTGTAATGCAGGAGTTAACGGCTCATCCCATGACAGTTTATCTGACCACATTCGCTGCAAGAATATTTTCATGGTGACTACGCATGGAGATAAAAGTCCTAAAGGGTCAAAAATACGTGCAATGACAGAAAGTACGTCACGCTTAGTAACCGAATCCTTAAAAGGTAGTGGGGAACTTGAAAATTCTAACTCATCTGAGGCATCAAACCAGTTGAGTCCTAATAATGTATTAGGTTCACTAGCTCCTACATCTAAATTTAATGACGGCTGGGAATCCCCGTGAACTAATTCAGGTACGTTGGACCTCCACTTTCTGAGTGGCATGCGAGCTGAAGCGAGGGCGTTGGTGACCTCTGTGCGAATGAACTTGAGCTCATCGACGTCATCAGCTCCAGTCAAAAGATCATCAACGTACATATCATGGATGATGACGTCAGCTATCTTATCTCTGTTTTCTGAACATGATTTACCTGCAGAACTCAAAGTCGTTTTATTGGCATCGTTTCGATAGTCTATACCAACCTGTTTTAAACAACGCGTGGCGAGAAACGGCGCACTAGCTGTACCATACGTTACGGTATTAAGCTTGAAGACCTTAACAGGATTAGAGACATTATCACGCCAGAGAATCTGTTGCAGGTGCCTATCCGATGGGTGGACGAATATACATCTATACATCTTCTCGACGTCGGCCGATAAGACAAATTGATGTTGCCGAAACCGAAGAAGTATAGACAAGAGATCGTCCTGCACCGTAGGACCTACCATCTGCACATCATTAAAAGAAACTCCTGAAGAAGTAACACAACTTGCATTAAAAACTACGCGAAGCTTGGTAGTAGTGCTGCTTTCACGGAGTACCCCATGGTGTGGTATAAAATATCCATTGGGACTGTCACAATGCATAATTTCAGTCATATGTCCTAGTGTCTCATACTCAGACATGAAGTCGCAGTATAGCTTACTGAAATCAGGCTTGGACTTCAGTCTACGTTCCAAACTGAACAGACATTTAGAAGCCCTTTGGTAAGATTCACCTAAAACAGAAGGACTTTGCTTCAACGGAATACGAACACAAAAGTGACCGCTGTCTAAACGTGTCGTATTTTTAATAAAATGCTCTTCACATAATTTTTCCTCTGGTAAAAAATTAGAAGATTGAGAGTTTACTTCTTCCAGATTCCAAAACTTTACTAAATCCGCTTGAATGTTATTAAAACTATCAACGCTAGAGGAATCGGATTGAGTAAAATTGCAAACAACATCAGCTGATTTACCGTTATTATAGGTAACAGGGCCAGAAATTATCCAGCCTAACGCTGTCTGACATAATACTGGCTTACCTACACCAAGCCTTATTGTCTGCGAACCAACCAAGTCCCAGAAGAGATCAGCACCTATTAATAAATCTACCTCTGAAGGTTTATAAAAGGTGGGGTCGGCCAGACAAATATCATCTGGAATGTTTAAATCAGAAATGTCGATTTCACGACACGGCACTACACCCGTTAAAGATGGCAAAACGAAACAATAAAGGCTAGAACTATAACTATTGTCTAACGACGTCATTTTAATATGACACATTTTGCCTACGCGTGAACTCACATTATTTATGCCGCGGACTGATCCATTTACTTGGCGTGTATCTAAGTTAAGCCGTCTACATAAATGTTCTGTCATGAAACATGAAGTACTACCACTATCAAGCAGGGCTCGCACTACGTGCTGACGATCATATTGATCACATAACTTGATGAGAGCGGTAGACAATAAAACTCCGCCAGCGTGTTGCTTACGCTCGCCACAAGATGAACCAACGACGTCCGCGGCCAAAGTTAAATTATTAGCAGTCGCATCATTAGTGCGAGCCATGGCGTCAGTGGGCGATGACGTTGATACGGGATGGGACGAGCTACTGTGTACTATGTTGTTATCGCGAGCCGTAGAAGCACCTTTGTCCTCTGAATGTATCAATGTATTATGTCGGCGCTTACAGATCTTACATCCCGGCTTCCTGCACCGGTTAGCAAAGTGACCTGCGTGAAAACAATTATAGCACACCTTATAGTTAGGTATTACTTTGAGACGGGCGTCTATACTGAGTGCAAGAAACTGTGAGCAGCTAGATAACACGTGATCACCTTTACAGTGCGGACATAATTTATTAAAATCAGTGCTGGAACTATGAGAATCCTGTGACACGACCATTCTCGTAGATTTAATCTTATTAGATTGGGAACTGGGTTTACTCTGAGTGGAATGATTACTGTTGTGGCCCTTTAAATCTAAAGTTTCTAACAACACAGCACGATCACGAAGAAACTGCATGAATGCATCAAATGTTACAATAGTTTCCATGTTCATACGACCTTTGTGCTGCTCCCACTCACGATACGTTACATTATCTAACTTACGAGTGACTAAGTATATTAATAAAGTGTCCCAATACTTCACAGGCTCACCTAAAGATCCTAATGCACGCAGATTTTTATTAAGTAGGTCAATCAATCCTTTTAACGCAACTGAAGACTCCTTAGAGATGGCATTAATATTAAATAGGGATGACACGTGATTATGCACCAATAAACGTTTGTTATCATACCGCTCACAAACTAGCTTCCATGCTATGTCATAATTGCTTGCGGAAAACTCAATAGCATGGATCACAATAGCAGCAGATCCCTCCAGCGACGCTCGCAAATAGTGGAATTTATTAACATTATCAATATCATCATTACAGTGAATTAGGCTAGTAAAAGTGTCACGAAACTCTAACCAATTACTATAACACCCATCGAACTTTGGTAGCTGTATTGTGGGCAACTTGACAGGTTTACGTTGACTAATACGTGTGCATTTATCACTACTTACCGACTCCTTATCGTCATTAGCGTACTTACACAGCAATTCCTGCGATCTAGATAGTGCTTTGTAATATAACGACTCAAACTCAGAACGCTCCGAAAATTGTTCTTTGACGTCTTCAACTATGCATTCTAGTCGCAACTGAACCTCATCGTACTGCTCAAACAAACTTTCGATTTTTCCCATACGCAATTGTAACTCCTTTACCTCACAACTAGTTAACTGCTTATCACATGATGCGTCAAGGTAATTGATAAAGGCAGTCAAGCGACCCTTAAAGCTTCCACGTTTCTTTTTGAGTTCTTTTTCTTCGGACATGTTGGGAACCGAGTGCAGTCGACCTGTAATCCTTAATTACATAATATACTACCTGATTGAGTGTTGGGTGATATTAATTTTAATTATTCATAGCACTGTAATGAACTTAAAGTCTTTTATCCACGTTACCACACTTAACCGGCTTATCACTTCCTTGGTAAAATCCAAAAGAATCCGCAATTTCCTGGTAATCCTGTTTTTCCTTTATCCAAATATATATCCGGTTCGGTTAGGGACCACAAAATGTACAGGATTTACAGGAATTAAAGGAAAGTCGCTGGTGAAACATTAAAATAACTATGTAATACCTAAAAACACGAACAAAGGTTATGACAGAGATGACAGAAATGACATTAATGAAAAAACTTAAAAACTAACAGCTAATTATCGGAACGCGTAACCTTGCTATTAACAAGAGTGCAGGCGCTGCGCTCAAACAGGTAGCCTGAAGCCAGAAAGTCTTACCAAGGGTCTTATACGGTGGCTGTGGTAACTAAGTTGAGGAGGTCAGACAGTCAGTTGCTCTATGTCAAATACTGGTACTCAGCTGCATACGGTGAGACTGGTGGCCGACCGCAACATAGTTGGGAAAAGGCAATAAAAACAATACATACACTAATATCATTCTCCCATTATAACATCGAAAATATACTCTCAACAGTAACTATAACTTTGAATGTTGACAAAACCAATACAGCACAATAATAAAGGAGGTTACAATAATCCTAACTATGGTCGTTTGTACCCACGTTGATCCGAAACACAATAAAACGAAACAAGCCCGTCTGGGGTCAATTAGACCAAAAAGCGTTGCGTAACTGCCATCGACTGGTTGGACAAGGATTATGTAGTGGATGGAGTGTTCATTGAAAAAAAAGTTGTGTTAATTTGGACCACAATTTTACCTTTGCAACTATGTAGTATTTTTTTTCTATATCTATACTATCCTCTTTCTTTCTCAATATTATAAAGTAGCGGCTTCGCCCGCGTCAAGTTCGGTTATATCGCGTTTCCAAGAGAACTCTTTAAAAGTCCGGGATAAAAATGATCCCGTGTTCTTTCTCAAGGTCAACTCTATCCCTGTGCCAAATTTTATTAAAATCAAGTCAGTGGTTTAGACGTGAAAGCGTAACAGACAGACAGACAGAGTTACTTTCGCATTTATAATATTTGTAGGGATAATGACACTACATCGTCTCGTTTATTATATAGGTGATCTGCCTAGCTTTTCCTCAACTATGTGCGGGTCACCTTACAGACTAACCAGAGTGAGTGAGTTCCAATTTTTTTACATGAGGCGACTGCCTACCTGACCTCCTCAACACCTTTAACCGAGCAGTAGAACCTCTTTGTTCCCAAATTGTCTAACTTCTGACTATCACAGAAAGACAGAAAGCTGTACAAATGACAGCCATGACCCACAAAGAACAATGTCAGGTTTCGGCCCACCCAATCAACTTTTAAAACTAAATTCTCACGGACACAAAGTTCTTTACTACAAAAATTTTAATATAAAATACTAACTTCTTATAAAATATTTAATTGT
Organism: Helicoverpa zea; assembly: GCF_022581195.2. Taxonomy (NCBI): domain Eukaryota; kingdom Metazoa; phylum Arthropoda; class Insecta; order Lepidoptera; family Noctuidae; genus Helicoverpa; species Helicoverpa zea. The sequence goes on from NC_061479.1 coordinate 3,478,365, forward strand.
TATCTAGAACTTTTCCAAAAAAAAATATCATATTATTTTGTTTATCGAGTTCAGGTTTTTCGTTTTAATAATTTGGAATAATTTGGTTTTGAGAAGTTCAATGCAAAAGTGGAAAACAGAAAAGCTTCTGACATTAAACTACACAAAAAACTGTAAGAATTTTCACTGTACATGAAATATTTTTATTGAGCCGAAGTTACTATGGACGTCTGACATTGTTCTTTAACGTGCCTTCCGAAACACGGATTCAGACTAAATACACACTCCATTTACTAATTAATCTTGACAGTTAGACCATTAACCCAGAATAAGGGTAATACAGCGAATATATTTTATCCAATAGCTTAAGTTAATGTTTTACCTTCATTAATTGAAGGGAAATAGGTATATAAGTGTGTCGTTTATATTCTGTGTGTCTTAAGGGATTTGGGACCGGAATTTCTGAATGGTACTTGGACAAAGATTGCCATGGGATGATTTCGGAGTTGTTTAATTGATTGAATCTACAATAGTATCATAAAGTTGAAAGGTCTGTTTGTTTGTCCGCGATATTCTCAGAAACGACTGATCATGAAAGTAGTTTTCATGATCAGTATAATCATCATTTTCATGATCACTATAAAGGTCTGTTTGTTTGTCCGCGATATTCTCAGAAACGACTGATCATGAAAGTAGTTTTCATGATCAGTCGTTTCTGAGAATATCGCGGACAAACAAACAGACCTTTCAACTTTATGATACTATTGTAGATTCAATCAATTAAACAACTCCGAAATCATCCCATGGCAATCTTTGTCCAAGTACCATTCAGAAATTCCGGTCCCAAATCCCTTAAGAAAATAGTTTTCATGATCAGTCGTTTCTGATTCGTTTCTGATTTGTGTGTTAAATAAATGGTTTTTCTTTCTTTCTTTCTTTATTTTAGTGTCAGATAGCCCATTTATCGAAAAAGGGTTTATGCTACTTTTATCTGGCTAATTCTTAGCTTACAGGATCAAAATATCTTTATCAGTTGTTTAGTGCCCACAGTACAAGTTGTGCCTATAGGCAAGGCTGAAGTTTTGTTTATTTGTATTCACTAATCTCAAGAACCATATTTAGTCAAAGTTGAAAAAATCTTTCAGTGTCTGATAACCCGCGGGTCATAGTTAGATATAAAACGTGCTCAGACTGAGGTCAAATTTGTATCTAGTTATAGTACATAATTACAGTTAAAGTCTATTGGATTTTCGCCAAGATACCTACATAGAGACAGTTTTTATTTCATTACCAATTCGTAGTAGGTATTTCAGTACCTACGTGTCTAGAATTTAGTAGCTCAACATTGAAAATTGTCGTAGTTATTTTACCAGCACACTGCAAACTTTTAGTCGGCCGATAGTTTGTTAGGGCTCATAAATCAGTATGAAGATGAATGGTAGTACGCACATTACAGAGATCATGTATTTAGCCGGTATCAAACCGACTGAAAACTTGGATCGGAATCAAGATTTTCTTTAAAAAACAATTGATAACCATCGGGCCAGCCAATCTGTCCACAGCCATCGATAGCCTGTTTTTTAGTCTGCAATGTTAATGAATTTAATTAGAGAGCAAAATTACTATTGTTCGTCAATTTGTTTGTTTGTTATGTAAATTTAATAAGGGGTGAATTAATATTACATATATTTTGTTCTGTATAATTAATTTAGTTGTACTTCCGCCAGCGGTTTCACAGTGGTGCCACGGGAATTACTTACTTTGCATACTCGGACAAAAAGTATTACCGTCTTACCACAAAAACTTTTAAACGTCAGTTGATGCCTTGTCTAAAAAAATGTCAAATTATGACGTTGACATATGGTTCATTTTGCAGCCAAAATTTTATTAGACAAGTGTAAAACAGGGTTTAAAGTTTTTGTAGTAAGGCCCTTATAGTTTATAGCTTTTGTAACAAAAACAACAAAAAATAACAAGTCTGAGAATGCTTGCATTTAATAAATTTAAAAGACGAATGTTTTCATGGCTCTTGGACAAATGTTTTTATTCAGTAAATGATTTTCTCAATTATACAGATTGACATGACCTACCTTCAATTTAAATTTATGTTTATATAATTTGTATTTTTTTTTATACATATAATGTAATTTTGTTTTATTTATTTTTTAATCATTTGTATGATCCGTAGTTTATAAATATTTGTACACCGAAAACGGTAGAATAATTGGGACATGTAATAAATTTAAGATCTTTTGTAACATTATTCTGACAAATAAATACTATTACTATGACCAATAGTTACAAAGATTAGCATGTTCAAGCAAACAAACAAACTCCTTCCGTCTTACCACAAAAACATTTAAACGTCTGTTGAACACATGTCTAAAAAAATCAGATTATGACATTGAAATATGCTCCGTTTTGCAACCATTTTTTGTTTAGACTAGTGTTCAACAGTGTTTTAGTTTTGTAGTAAGGCTGTTGAGCTTTATAATATTAACTATACCTAGAAATATAGATATGAACGAAAGAGTTTTTATAGGTACTCAGATAAGGTCGAAACCTAGTACTTAATTCCTTAACCCTAATTTAATTTTGACCCTAACTTTTACTATAAATCAAAGTTTAGGGTATTTTACTACAGATTACTTAGTAAGCAAAAAGGTTGGATAAAATATATTATTTTGTTTCTGTTTTATGTTACGTAAAGTTCTATTTTATTTATATTTTCTCGTATCCTAAATCAATATGTGTATTACATGTTTAAAATATTGAAGAGTTGTGTTTATTTACACGAGGTTAGATTTCTAAAATAAATAGAGTCAATATAACGTTTGCTAAAGTTTAATAAACCGTAAATAAATTTCTTGGATTATTTACAAAAAAACAACTATTCATGAATTTAGAATACGGGAGGTCATTTGAAAGAAAGGATTCGAAACACACCAAGAATTTTGAAGTAGTTAGAAAATAAGTATTGTTATTGTAATATACATACTATCTATTCCCCGCAGTTTCATCTTCGCTTAAATAAAGTACTTTTTGCACCCGGAAAAAGTAAGGAACGTCTTTTTTTAGACTCTCTAGGTTCATACTTACTTATTTCATTTAAATTGATTCAGTAGTTTTGGCGTGAAAGCTCGACAGATCGACTTACTGATATTGTTTCGCATTTATGATAGTAAACAATATCTCGTTCTGTCAATACCTACGTGTAATCAATGTACCTCCTAAACTAGTCTAGCTGTCTCTCGCGGTTTTACCCGCTTCCGAAAGTAAACTATTCCCTAAATACTTTTATAATAGTAGTCTACCTTTCTACCCTTTGTTTTACTTCTACCTAATTCCCTTCTTCTTCCTCCTGCCCTGTTCCCAATTTTACTTGGGGTCGGCGCAATCTGTCATTTTCTTCCATTTTCCACTGTCACTCGTCATACTGACACTCACTCCCTTCCTATTCATGTCATCTTTCAGGCAATCCATCCATCTCTTCTTAGGTCTTCCTCTTCCTCTCCATCCATCTACATTCATACTTAGCACACACTTTGTTGCATGCGTATCATCCGTCCTCATTACATGCCCATACCATGACCATCTTCTACTTCTCATCTTTTTTGTAACTGGCGCCTACCTACCTACCTCCCCTAAGCTCAAAAAACCTGATTGTAAGTATACTCATTTCACCATAATGGATCTGACGATGATAATCAAAATTTACGATAAATGAGTCCACAAGAATGTGCCAAGTCATTTCTGCAGTATTAGAACTTAAAAGTTGAGGAAATAGGTACTGTAGGGAGTTAGGTACACTAATATTGTTATAAATTACAGTGCTGATAGGATTTTGATAGTACTTGGTGGTAATTTATTAGATAATACTTCATCCCACTTCCTACTAGTCCTATAATATCCTATCCTACTTCCTATTAATGTTATAAATGTGAAAGTTTGTGAGAATGTATCTGTTATGGACCATGTGATTAATTCGAGCATTATAAATAATGCCCGAGCATTATGAATAATGTCTAGCTTTATCGGGCCACATGATTAAAACTATCTTAACTTCATTATTTATCACATTGCACGGGCATTATTATATTGCTACATGACAGTCGGGCCATTTGATAATAAAGCTATATAATTGTGTACCTCAAAATACCATCACAGTGGCAGTTGTTCTAATAAATAAATCCTGTTAGACTTGCTACATATTTTATGATTATTGTTTTAAATTTTATGTTCTATTTTAATTATATTTTCATTTGACTTTTATTAAGAAAAGATGTTAATATGCCAAATAGTGAGTCTGATTGCTTAAACTTTTAGTTTATTTTGTTTTATAATAATAAGTCATTTCACAAATTCACAAATAAATCTCGACTTAGCGCACGAGGTTGTCGCCATGTGGAATGTCGACACGGCTTTTATTGTGCCGATTGTCGTTACAGCCAATGGTCTAATAGCCAAGAGCCTCGACCAACACCTCAGGAGGCTCTCGTTAGGCGGCTGGATCAAGGGACTGATTCAGAAGGCAGTACTCCTTGACACGGCGCGTATTGTGAGGACGTTTCTGTCTCTGGGACCCTAACCACCATACCTTGGACCCTGTGCCCGATATCGGTGGCCATCTATTTTTTATATTTTTAAATGTTTTTTATTTTCATAATTTAATATTTAAAAATGTAAATGATATGTCGACAAATAAATAAATGAACTACCAGTGCATTTCTATAAAACAAAGTTATGTTGTAAATGCAAAAACTAGTTGTAAGGCAGAAGTAATTATAATCAATCCAAATCATGAGGCTGATTAAAGTGGTTTAATATTTAGTTTATTTTAAGTTAAATGGCAATAACAATGAAAAAAAATGAAATTAAATATGTTTGTATTACTTTGCCCAAAAGGTCACGGGCAATATGTATAGTGCCCGGTCAATTTGATTATTTGAATAATTATTATCAAATTGCACTCTCATATTGGGCATTTATCATAATGACCGGGCATTATGTATACTGCCCAATTTATCACTTGGTCCATAACATATCGATGTATGTTATTCTTTCACGTAGAAACGGCTATACCGATTTGGTTGAAATTTGGTATGTAGATAGGTGATACCCTGGATTACCACATAGGCTAATTTATCAACACACCACGTGGGTGAAGCTGCGAGCGGAAGCTAGTATAGACATATATATACCTAGGCTACTTTTTATCCAGGTACGCTAGAGTAGTTCGCAAATCAGTAAACGGGGTAGGTACCTATCTAACACTGAAATATTTTTTTAAGTACCAGTAGTTTCTGATATTATATCACATGAATAGGAAGGGACTGAGTGTCAGTATGACTAGTGACAGGGAAAATGGAAGAGGATGACATATTGCGCCGACCCCAAGTAAAATTGGGAACAGGACAGGAGGAAGAAGAAGAAGAGTTTCTGATATTAGGGCATTCAAACAAACAAATTCTTCAGCTTCATAATATTGTTCTATGCCACAAAAAACTTCTTGTAGGATAACCTTCACTTTTGTAGTCTGTCTGCATTATTATGAATCATCATCATCGGCCTTTTTATCGTATCATTGCTGGGCTGCGGCCTCCTCTCATACAGAGAAGGATAGAGCGTCAATCACCACGCTTGCTCAATGCGGGTTGCTGATTTCAGACTTTATAGTCCAGGTTTCCTCGAGATGTTTTCCTAATTGTTCAATTAATTAAAAGTTAAGGGAGTGAATGAAATCCTAATAGGTGCGTGAATATAACCTGTATTTTATAATATAGCTAGCTTTTGCCTGCGACTTTGCCCGCGTAGAGTTTGGTTATATCGCGTTTCCAAGAGAATTCTTCAAAAGTCCGGGGTAAAACCTACCCTATGTTTTTTCTCAAGTTCAAGTCTATCTCTGTACCAAATTTTATTAAAATCAGTCCAGTCGTCTAGACGTGATAGCGTAACAGACAGACAAACAGACAGACAGAGTTACTTTCGCATTTATAATTATTAGTAGAAATGTTTTTCTAATTATTCAATTAATTAAGGGAAAAGCGAGAGAATGAAATCCTAAGTGCGTGAATATAACCCGTATTTTTTAATACAAATAATTCCATGTTAAAATATTTTCTCTCTCCACTAAGAGATAAAATGTCGCGTTCTCAAGAGGCTTCACCTTTTACGTTACATTTCAACTGACTGCGGCTGTTTGGGCACATACCTCACCTTAGCTTACATAAGAAACACATTTATAATGTACTCTAGGTATTCCCCGCGGTTTTACCGTTAACGCGAAGAAAAGACGGGATAAAAAGTAGCATATGTCACTCTTTTCTCAGGCTCTATGAGCACACAAAATTACGTCTATATAGGTGCAATAGTATAGACGTAAAAATTGTTATAGATAAATAGACAAACAGAGTTAGTTTTGCCTTTAAAATATTAAGTAAGGATGTTCTAGATGTAGAAATCCCTAGCATTTTAACTAGCAAAGGTATTGTCATAAACAATGTGAGAATTTTATAATCTGACCAGCAGTTCCTGAGATTACGTTCGATAGCACGTTCAAACAAATTCTTCATCTTCAATTTATACCATATCTATACAAACACATAAAATAAAGAGGAAGCATTTATTTGTTAGTGTGTGATAAAATAAAGAGGAAGCATTTATTTGTTCATGTGTAAAAAAAAACATTTCCCATACTTTTTTATGCGTAGTTAGATAATAAACCTGGTTCCCAGACTGCCTGCAGCACATACATTATATAGCAGCTACGTACATAAGCAAGACAGAAGTTCGCGAAAGTAGTTAGTTATTTAAATGTGTCGGGTAACATTACGTACGCTTACAACCTGGCATAACGACGCTAGGGCGATTTCAGACTGGCACTTTATGCGTGCGTTTAAGCTCGTTGGTCTGTATTTTAACCTGACACGAACATTTAAATATTCTAGCGCGTTTTTTAAATGGTAGTAGGGAGTTGTAAAGGCTTATTTACACAAGCAAACCTACATACTTATTATTACTAAACACACTGCAGATTAAACTGTCTGGTTACTAAACTGGGACTAAACTAGGACTAAACTGGTTGACAGTTAATTTTAGGTAGTCGCTCCGTGTAAAACATTGGTACTCAGCATCCAGTTAAACTGAAAGCCGACCATGGTTGTAAAAAGGGTAGACACATGAAGGACTGATTTGTGAGCCCGATCATACTATCAGCCAACTAATGGTTTTCACTCTGCGCCTGGCTCAACGCGTGCCTATTAACGCTGACGCAAGTTTTCAAACGCTCGTGTAACATCACCCTTACAACATGGCGGAACGACTTTCGCTCTAATAATAATGTAGTATGTTAGTCACGTAGTTCTAGTTACGTTTTAGAGAAATTCTCATCTTCCATAACAGATGTTATATGTAATTTAACCCTAGCTGAGGAAACTACTTCACGGGAATGAAAAACTTGTTTTATGTCCTTTTTTATGTAAAGCGATCTTCATATTTAATCATCTGCCTAGCCTTTTCCGAACTATGTTGGGGTCTGCTTCCAGTCTTATCTGAGTACCAGTGTGCCACATGAAGGGACTGCCTATCTGACTTCCTTGACTAAAGACATTGAAATGTACTAATAGTTCCTGGGCAGTCCAATAACCCTTGGTAAGACTGGTTGTCAGCCTTTTTGGTTTCTAACTAGCAGTTTCCTGGGCAACCCGATACTTCTTGTTAAGATTAGATGTCAGACTTTCTGGCTTCTGACTACCCGTAACGACTACCAAAGATGATCATATGACAGCCGGGATCAACCAATCTAACATATGCCTTCTGAAACACGGACAAACTCGTTATTACAAGATGGTCGTCCGCCCCCCTACTAACCCCCTACTACTACGCCAAGCATTGCTTCAAAGTCAAGATGAAATGTTTTTATTTCAAACAGGGCTTGGAGACTCTTATAAAACGTCACACTAGTTGGTCCCGTTCCAATAAGTTGGTCTCTTGGAGAAGACTCGGCAAGAAACTCCATAGACACTCTGTTTAAGAAGGGAGTTAACTTCCTTAACCCAATTACTTGGACGACCTTTTAACCCTGGTAACACTGGTTGTCAGACTTCAGCCTACTCCTTCTCTTTGCCAAAAATGTCAGCTGGGACCCACCAATTTATCGTGCCTTTTGAAACATACACACTTGTAATGACGAGATGGTTACCCATCCAAAGACTGAGTCTGCCAGGCGCTGCTTAACCTTATGATCGGTACCATAAAATACTATACAAACAACACAAAACCTCCTAACAGTTATGCAAAGCAATATCCTCGTGTACTATTAATTGCATTTCGCAATAAAAGCTTGACCCAAATCGATGTACATGCTCGAAGTAAACAACTCAGTTTCGGGACATTCGCTGTAAATGGGTCGAGTGCTTATTGGTCAGTTATGTCTGTACCATGGAGAACAAAATGACTAGCGGAGATGTCATAACGGAAAATCGCCTAAGAAAGTAGCACGCCAAAAAAGTAGTAGTAGCCAGTTAATCTGACACCAGTCTAACCAAGGGTTGATCGGGTAACTGGGTTGAGGATATCAGATAGGTAGTCGCTTCTTATAAAACACTGGTACTCAGCTGCATCCGGTTAGATTGGAAGCCGACCCCAACATAGCTGGGAAAGGGTTCGGGAGATGATAAAAGTAGCGCGCTAAAATACGGGTGGGAGAGAAACGAGGAACGCTCTTATACGCCTTCTTTGGACCCTACCATTTTTTGTAATACCAAAAAACGTTGACATATTATATGTCTCTAAGAACCCGAACGCCTCGGTATAGTTATCGGCACGAATCTTGAGCTCTGACCTACATCTGCCCAGAAGTGATTTATTAGCAAAGAACCAATCCCGAGTGACGGCTATGACGCGATGCACTGCGGACCAATCACCGCCTTACCCCGCCCCGCGCTTCACTTCACACCACAAAAGGGACCCAATAAATTACTTCTGCGCAGGTGAAGGTTAGAGCTCAAGGTTCGTGCCGATAACCATAACTGATCGATTTTGTCATGCTTACCGTATGTATTTGACCTAGCAGAAGGCGCCTGACCTACCTGCATTATGGCATCTCCGCTCATCTTTCCTTACTCCGTGGTAGGTACCCTTAGGATATGTGACGTCACTGTGACGTCATCGAGACACTTAAAGTTGTTGATGTTGTGTTGTAAGTACATGTTTTGCAATTTAAGTGAACCTTGTTGCTCGAAATAAATGTTTTAAATAAAATAGAGAGACGGAATGTTACAAGGTTATGCTTAGAATAATAAGGATTTTTTGACGCTTTGCATTAGTTACTTATTTAATGTGAATATTTAAAAAAATATTTCACAATGAATTATATCACATACCTACAAATTAAAGTAGAAAATATCTTATTTAAACAAATATTTTTAGAGAGTTTTGTAAAATTCTGTTGGGAAACCAGACTTTTCTCGGATATAGACCATATTTAATTGATCAAATAACCTCTCTCTCTCTCTCACTGGTGATGCAGCGTGAGGGAGTGTCAGACTCTTGCCGACCCAAACCCACCATGTTCCTTCTAGAGCCCTTTATGTACCAGAGCCGCGGTAACTAGCGCGAACAATCCCATTTGCAGCTGATCCCATGAGCATCCGTTTTGTGTTCAAAATTAATTCGCATCATCCACTTTACATATCTATATTGTAGGTACGAAATTCAACCGTTTAAGCTGTCACTGTAGTCTATGTTGATACCGAGAATATCCCGTTCCATTTGAACCGTGGTCAAATTTAACCGAAGGTTCAACGGTGCGAACCGCTTGCGGTCACCGACCCCTTTCGTGGTAATTTCAAAATGAGAAATTCTGCTGCTGGAATATTGGTAGCTAACTACTTGGATTTCGATGCAGCGGTTTGTTTGTGAATTTCCTGAAAACTGAAAATGATATCGCTTGTAGATTTCAGAAATTATATTAGGTAGTTTGCTGGTTTTACTAGGAATAGCACTGGTAACAACAAGGACAGTTCGGGGAATTAATTAGTAATTTATAATCTAGCTCAGTTGAATAATACCTTTTTTAATTAAACTTAAATAATAAATAAATAATGTCGGGACATCTTTTCATACACGGTCGGTTAGCCCCATGGTAAGTTATTAATTAACTTGTGTTATGGGTGCTAACACAACTGATAAACTGCATATTATATACATATTAATAAATAAATACATATTGTAACACCCAGACCACGGTCAACAAGCATCACATCACACAAATGCCGACCGAACCGGGAATCGAACCCGGGACCTCAGGTCCGGCAGTCCGGCATGGTAACCATTGCGCCATCGAGGTCGTCACTTATATCCATTGTTTTATTTTAATTGAATTCTAATAACATCCCGTTGCTGCCAAATTACTATTTCTAAGTAATCGTTTCTCGCGGTTTCACCCGCTTCAGTAGCGTTAATTAAAATCTTTCAGTGGACGAATAGAATATAGCTGCTCTCATATTGTACATACAACACTTTAAAATAATGTGTCTTTTTATCAGTAAAATAATTTTCAAAATCGTTTCAGTAGATCCATATATGACTCTCCATAAAGTCATGAACTTTAAATAAACTAGGATCACAATATTTTACTTAATAGGTAAATCTTTTTAAACATATATAAAATTCCAAACATTAAAGCCATCTAAAACCCACTATAGGAGGATAGCACAAAATTAAACGACAGTCGTAGATAAAGTGTTTACCAACGTCTACAAAATGCACAATTCGTAATTACAGATCTATAGTACCTCCCCATTATTCCTGAACGTTGTTTGCACAAGACAGTCGGTCCCATGGAGAACAAAATGACTAGCGGAGATGTCATAACGTAAAATCTCCTAAGAAAGTAGCGCGACAACATGCGGGTGCGAGGGGGACGAGGAACATTACTAGCTCCACTTAAATGGAATCCACCCATTATTTTCAAAATAAAATCATCAATCAATCAACACTAATCTTTGACTGCTTTTGATTTGACTAGGAACCCGAACGACTCGTTAGTTCTAGTAACTGATGACGCCGACTGTGTGTTGCTTGACCTGACTGTCAGAATCGCTGTCAATCGTCACAGATCCCCTAGAAATACGTAAAGAGAGTTGCTACCTAATTGCTACCATCTTCCATTAATTCCATTTCATTCCAACCATTCTGATCAGGATGGCTGTCACGTTTTCCAGTTGCGAAGAAACGGAAGAAACGTTTTTTACCACCAAGAGTTTCTACCTAATTGCTACCTTCCAGCACAACATTTTTGACCACATCGATTGCACAGATAAAAAGATATTAATAAATTGATTTTTTTGTGCCTCCCGAAATAAATTAGCAAGATGGTATTTGACCCACTTTCCTTCTTTAAGGTATCTCCGCTATCTTTCCTTCCTCCGTGGCTGGTCCAATTTTGGTTAAACCGTGTTTAGCAGACGGTGCTGGCTGCGGTCAGAACCCGTTTAGTCTGAGTGAAGGATTAAGTACGTACCTTTGTTTGGAGATACGGACAATTTCGTACTGTGATTGTCTGCTTAAATTACAGGTAGGTAATTGAAGGGGTTTATTTTTAGGGTAAACAGGTGTAAGTATGCACCTATATTATTTTTGGAGGTTTATTTTTGTGTCTGAGTGTGAGACCAAAATAATCGAGACTCGAGTTCATTTGTATTTAGAATATAATCAAGATTTTGTTCACAATTTATTCCGGATTTCCGTGAAAACAACTTCCTGCACTTGGATGAAGTAGATCAGGTTCAGCCGTTTTAGCGTGAAATTGTGATAAATAAACTCACACTCGCAATTATAATTTTAATAACGACTACGTAACTTCTGTCAGCGGTTTCAACCACACCCCCCTACTCTATTTCTTTTATTTTTATTTATTTATTTGGTTTATCAACAGATGTTACAGCAATACAAACATAAAATAATACACAATGGATCTTAGTTCTACTGCACATCCAATTACAGATAAACACAACATTCACATTTTATTTTGCAAAGCACACTAATTTTACAATTCAAAAAGACCTAAAGTAAACTATATTATATAACCTATACTGTGTTAGTTTTACGGATAAATGTTACCAGTGTTTCTGTGTGGATATCATTGAGGTCGCTATATGCATTAACTAATTTACACATCCGTGGAATAGGGGAGTTAGTACCAAACTTAGTTCGTCGGAAAGGGGGAACTAAAGGAGTAATCGGCTTCCTTGGTAGTCTACGTGGGACTCGAAGGGAGAATTTACTTAGGAGTTTAGGGCAGTCAATTTTATTCCTTAATAGTTTGAAGATAAACCTTAGGTCTAGGGTATCTCTCCGTTTTTCGAGGGACTTCATTTTGAAAAATTCTAACTTATAGTTATATGACTTCCTTTTAATGTTTTTCCCCTTTGAAAATCCGAGGTAATTTAAAAATCTTTTTTGTACTCGCTCTATTCTAAGGGAATGAACAGCAAAGTGAGGACGCCAGGCAGTACTGCAGTATTCCAGAACGCTGCGTACCAAAGTGCAGTAAAGTAATATTTTCGTTTCCGATTTCTGGAATAGTTTGCTGTTTCGAATCACGAATCCTAAAGCGCGCAGACTTTTTTTTATAATTCCGTCGATATGTGGTACAAATGTCAACTTACTGTCTAATGTAATACCTAGATCTTTGATACAGTTGGTTTCCGCTAGCGGGGTGTTACCTATGATGTATGTTGTATCAATGTTACGCAGTTTCCGGCTAAACTTGATGTGCACACACTTTTCACAATTCAACTGCATTTGGTTTTGGGAACACCATTCGGATAGTCTATCCAAATCCTCTTGCAATAAGGCAGCATCTCGTGGGGATATCACTGCCCTTACAATTTTCATATCATCCGCAAATAAAAAAGGAGTGGTATTTTGGAAGCATGTAGTGATATCATTTATGAATATATTGAACAGAATAGGACCCAGATGCGACCCCTGCGGGACACCCGATGCAATAGCGTAACGGGCTGAGCGGAAACCGTTAATAACAACATAAAATTCTCGATCACTCAGGTAAGTTTCGAACCACTTCAGAAGTACGCCATGAACACCGTACATGGAAAGCTTTTCTATTAGAATTTTATGGGAAACTTTGTCGAATGCCTTGCTGAAGTCCGTATACACAGCGTCTACCTGAATACCAGTGTCCACCGCTTCAGATAATAATTCTATATATGTGGGAATGAATGTCGAGTGGAATGGAACGTGACAGAATATGAGGGAGGCGTGAGCGAGTGAGCGAAGGAGTGAGAGAGAGGGACTGAATGAACGGTGTTAGAGGCAACCACGCGGTACTGAGTGTAACGAACGAGCCAAAGTTGTTGAAATAAAAGTTGTAATAAGTGTTTAAAACGGGATTTTATTTCAAAGTCATCGATCCCCGGCACGAAGAGAGCTACAGATTTTGGGGGCTCGTCCGGGATCGATCAACGACGAATTTCCACGAAGTTTTCTACGACGCACCGGCCGGCGCGACGCGGCGGCCATTAAATTTGAATTACGAAGTTACGGAGCACGATGGAATCGAAATCAACGACGATTACGACTGCAGCGGCGCCGGTGGCGTTCGGGCTCACAGAGGGGCTCATCGAGAAGTTCAGCGGAGACGACAAATCTTACTCGTCGAGTAAGTGGGCTCAAGACATCGAGGATAACGCTGAGATATTTCAGTGGACGCCGCAACAAACTTTGATCGTAGCTCGCCGGTCACTCACCGGGACGGCTGAGCTATGGTTAAAATCCGAGAAGGCATTCAAAACCTACGGCGATCTCAAGGCTGCGCTTGTGAAGGAATTTCCAGACACCGCGAACGTCAAGGAAATGCACGAGCTAATGGCGGCACGCAAGAAATTAAAAGGCGAGACGTATTATCAGTACATGTTGCATATGAAAGAGCTAGCGCGGCGTGCGAAATTTCCCGACTACATCGCGATACAGTACATCGTGGATGGCATCGACGATTACGAGAGCAATAAGGTGATTCTGTACGGCGTGACCACGTTTCCAGCATTGAAGGAAAAGCTGGCTTTCTATGAGAAAATGAAGTCCAAAACCAGGGAGCGAGAAAAGAGAACCGAGAGGTTAAAAGGTCATGCGAGGTCGGCGGAGGCGTCCTCGGCAGCATCGGGATCGGCGAGGCGGTGCTATAGCTGTGGTGACATGGGACATGAAGCGGGTGTGTGTAAAAACGGATTGAAGTGTTTTGGGTGTAATCAGTTCGGTCACATTCGTAACCAGTGTCCCGTAAATCCGATGAGATCTACGGCTACAGCATCGGCATCGGGTCATTCAGGCGCCAAGATGGCGGGCGCAGGCGGCAGCGGCGCTCACGGCGGCCGAGGAGGCGGGGCTTCCGGTTCCGGGGAGGCCGGAAAGTTGGGACCCAAGCGACCCGCGGCTATGTTCGGAACGGTGAACGAAGTAAGCGGAAACGAGGCTGTCCGCGCGGTCATAGACAATGAAACGTCACTGACATTGACAGATGTCAACACTGTAAATGTGACAGCTACGAGTTACGAAGATCGAAACGTTAACATCACGCATGTAAACAAATGTGTTCGGAAGCCGGTAAAAGACATTAAAATTAATAATACAGTTTTAAATGCTCTCGTAGATTCAGGTAGTGATGTGAACCTATTATCTTTGTTGTATTTACCTATGTTGAACGCCGAAGTGGCGAGTGAAACGTTAACGATGTCTGGATTAGGCCGTAGTGAAATACAATCAAGGGGCAGCGTCTCTGTTGGACTTGAGATTGATAATCAGTGTTTTAATGGTGTAGTTTTTCATTTAGTTCCACCAGAGGTGATGCCCTACGACGTAATAATAGGTCAAGAGTTCCTGGGTCGTGTTACTGTGGTAATGAATGAAGGGGGTATTAGGTTTTTTCCCATTGGTTGTTGTGAATGGGTTGGTCAAATTGATTGTTTTCCAGGATGTGTAGCAGTCAATGTTGATCACATTCAAGATCCAGCAGTAAGGAGTGAGGTTATGCAATGTGTTGAGGAGTATAAGCCATTGTATAAGGAAGAGGCCCCGATCCAACTTCAAATTGTATTGAAGGATGACATCCCAGTGCGACAGCGACCCAGACGACTGTCACTTATGGAGCAACAGGTAGTGGAAGATCAAATCGAGGAATGGCTTGATAAAGGCATCGTGAGGGTGAGTTTCTCAGATTACTCCAGTCCTTTAGTGCTGGTAAAGAAGAAAGATGGTTCGACTAGGGTCTGTGTGGACTATAGGCAGGTCAACAAGAAAATAGTTAAGGATGAATTTCCACTTCCCGTAATCCATGATCTGATTGACAAATTGCAGGAAGCTAAGGTATTCAGTGTACTTGATTTGAAAAGTGGGTTCTTTCATTTGAAGGTCAGCGAGGAGTCTATTAAGTACACATCATTTGTCACTCACCACGGGCAGTTTGAATTTCTCCGTGCCCCGTTTGGTTTGTCCACCTGTCCCAAAACTTTTATGAGATTTGTGAGTATAATCTTTAGAAATTTGATTTCCCAAGGAGTGTTAATCATATTTATCGATGACATTATAATTCCAGCCTTGGATGAAGTTCAGGCTGTATCGAGGTTGAAGCAAGTGCTAGAAGTCGCAGCACATTATGGCTTGGAGATTAATTGGAAAAAGGCGAACCTACTGCAGCGTGAAGTTGAGTACTTGGGCCACAGGGTGAAGGATGGAGAAGTACGGCCGAGTACAGATAAGGTGGATGCAGTCATAAGGTACCCTGAGCCAAGAACCCTCAAGCACTTGCACAGTTTTGTTGGATTGACAAGCTATTTCAGGAAGTACATTGAAAATTATGCTTCTGTGGCGAAGCCATTGACTGATTTATTAAAGACTAGCTGTTGCCCGCAACTTCGTCTGCGTGGGCAATATAGAATAGTCAAAATACTACTTATCCCGTAGGTGCATTCTTTCACGTGACAGTATAATTAGGATTAGCACTTAGCAGTCGCATAGATTCATTGATCAAGGTTGTGTTGTGGATGTGACCATTTATCTAAACAAAAGAAGTAAAGTTTGTGACGTTGTGAATATCTCTGGATCTAGTCAGCCAATTTGGAAAATTATTACGTATGGTGCGTAAGTAATTTTCACAGGAAACAGCTATAATCTATGTCTATATGCTTTGAGTCTGACAAAGCTGTCATTTGTACATTTTCTGCAGCTGCTGCGACTAATCAGAAGCCAGAAAGTCTGTCAGTCTTACCATGGATATCGTCTTGTGTAGTTGACTGGATTGAAGATAGGTAGATAGGTAGTCGCTCCAAGCAAAATATTGGTACTCGAACAGAGTCGGTGACTGGAAGCCAACACCAACATAGTTGGGGAATAGCTGGATGGATGATAAAATGAGTCATCATCATCAGCAGGCGCATAGGGTAGGATAGTTTCACTACTGGGGAGAAACACTTGATGACGGGGATTTTCTGTGCACTTACTCACTATGGTAAGGCTGACCCCACATTAGGCATGCGTGATCCTCGGGCGAGTGAGTGTCGCGAGCGCGCTGCGTGAACGTCGCGTTTTGTTGCCCTGCGGCATGTGTGAAGAGTGCAAGCGACGCGCTCGCGGCGAGCACGCGGCGCTCGAGTTGCGTTCTTACCCCTTCGCCCGCTATCCCCGCCGCCCGCTAAACGCCTTAGCAGTTAAACGTCAAGGAGAGCGGCGCGTGCGCGGAGCGAGCGCGCTGCAAATGCCGCAGGGCAGCAAAACGCGACGCTCACGCAACGCGCTCGCGACGCACGCGCGGCGCCCGCGCTACTCACACGCCCGAGGATCGCGCACGCCTAATGTGGTGGCCTAAGCCGGGACTCCACCGAAATGTTTGCATGAGTTCACGAATAGGCAAAATGTACGTATCTGTGCGAGTCCACTTCATGTGTTCGTACTTGAAACCTGCAGTTTTGCCAAGATTTTCAAAATGTACGCTCGCAATTTGCCATTTCTTGGTGGAGCCAGCAAATCAAAAGAAACATAAGTGTTGTATACTGTGCGTCACTACCGCACACCGGGAAAATTTCGCTATTGCGGAGGACGTTTATATACCATATTTTGTGTCACACGTAAACAGGACGACAGTAAGTATCCACCGAAACACTTTCAAAGATCTGATGAACAAACAAATCAGACCTGACTTGGTCACCTGGGGCCAATCAGAGCTCTATGAAGCGATCATACGGTTTGGCTCCTACTGTTATTGTGGTTTCTGAAAATTTATTCACCTCATTCAACGATGAATGTAATTCTGATGGTACTATTAAGAACACTTGCTTAGCGCAGAAGCTGACGTCAGCAGGTCAAGTCTTTTGACTTCTCGAATAGGATACCATTGATTTTTGTGCAATGCACACCTGCAATGCATTCTGGATTAGGATAGGATATAGGTGGATAGGATTTGCAACAGAGAACAATTCTGTCTTTGTGATTAAATGACATCAAACGTAGTTTTATATAAAAGGTGTTTTTTTAGACTTGGCTCGGGCCTTACTGAGACTGTTCGTAATCGTGAACAGTGTATTTGCGATCAGAAGTTGAAAGTAAACATGTCTCTGGTATGCGGCGCGTAATTTGTACGTTTTCAGATGCATAAAGCATTTTACGTGTGTATGGTATTAAATCGAGAAAGCTCCCATTTCTTGTCTGCACTTTGTATCTGGGCTTGTTTTTAAAGCTACAAAATCCAAACATTACCTACCTCACGCTTAGCAGCGCTTGCGAGAGATAGATCCTCATTTCTTCTAGGATTAAGTTTACATATTTTGCATCAGAAAAAATAATTAAGGTCTACTTAATACTACTCACCCAAAGTAATTTGTTTTAAGGCCACCACATTAGTGGAAGATAAGCTAAACTATGTTTATGAAAAAATCCTGATATGAACTCAATCTGTAACTTTAAATGATAATTAATTGTTCCACTAAAGTCATCATTTTTGACATAATGTTCAAAAAATAATTTAGATGGCACCGTTTTAAATTTGGCCGTGAACCATTAATTTTCCTTTCATCAAGGTAATAATTATAGTTGGATTTTGATGTGGCACGGCAAACTGACAAACACTATTGAAATGTCTATCGAAAAATTACACTTTGTGTTAAAATATGGTGAATTACGGAAAATACACAACTCCATCTGTTGAAATAATAATCCTCTATAAAGAATGTATGGTAATATTGTCATTTACCACCTCGCTCCTTTGACAAATTGATGATGTATTTTATTTACCGCAGATGGAGCTACTTTAACCTTGGCTAAACAAAATTTTCATATTTTTTTTTTCTTCCGATGTTACTTATAAAGGTGTGATTTTCTGTGTAAAGATTAATAATAGGCCGATCAACTAATATAAGTACAACATTCAAATGTACAGTTTTGACAAATAGATTGCGTGTCGTAATATTTTACATCTTGAATTCACAAAATTAATCATATCTTTTGATAGAGTGAATCGATTTCGATGAAACAAAAACTAAGTAATACCCCAAGTTACGTAGAGTTTTTGTATATAAGCATTATCTGCATTTAATTCGTAGATTTTACGTGAATCGCGAACAAACAAACAGATAAACAGACAAACAGACAAAAATGACAAAAATGATGGAAATGGGTTCTGTTAGTTATCCTTTAAAATGCTGGCTATTTTTTTTGTCAATTTCTTCAATGTACAAAAATTACTTTTCTACAGATTTATTATATGTATAGATTTTGTGTCACACGTAGACAGGACGACAGTAAGTATCCACCGAAACACTTTCAAAGATCTGATGAACGTCAAATCAGACCTGACTTGGTCACCTGGGGCCAATCAGAGCTCTATGAAGCGATAATACGCTTTGGCTCCTACTGTTATTGTGGTTTCTGAAAATTTATTCACCTCATTCAACGATGAATGTAATTCTGATGGTACTATTAAGAACACTTGCTTAGCGCAGAAGCTGACGTTGGCAGGTCAACTCTTTTGACTTCTCGAATAGGATACCATTGGTTTTTGTGCAATGCACACCTGCAATGCATTCTGAATTAGGATAGGATATAGGTGGATAGGATTTGCAACAGAGAACAATTCTGTCTTTGTGATTAAATGACATCAAACGTAGTTTTATATAAAAGGTGTTTTTTAGGGTTTTTTGACTTGGCTCGGGTCTTACTGAGACTGTTCGTAATCGTGCATGCATCGTAAGCATGTCTCTGGTATGCGGCGCGTAATTTGTACGTTTTCAGACACATAAAGCATTTTACGTGTGTATGGTATTAAATAGAGAGAGCTCCCATTTCTTATCTGCACTTTGTATCTGGGCTTGTTTTTAAAGCTACAGAATCCTACATTACCAACCTCACGCTTAGCAGCGCTTGCGAGAGATAGATCCTCATTTCTTCTAGGATTAAGTTTACATATTTTGCATCAGAAAAAATAATTAAGGTCTACTTAATACTACTCACTCAAAGTAATTTGTTTTAAGGCCACCACATTAGGCGATTATCACACTGCCCCGCATGATGCAGCGTAGTGCGTGGATGCGTTTTTTCCGTTGTATGGAAATATCTCCGTTTGTATGGAAAACACGCATAGTCCAACACACTGAAAATGCATCCACGCGCGTTCATGCGGATCACGCACATACATGCGGAGAAACACGCACCCCCGCGCGTAGGTGCGGGGCGAGACGCAAGGTATGGCACACTGAATCCCGCAATGCCGCGCGTGATTTTGAATGGGCGTGACGTGTATATTTGAAAATGGAAATCGCTGTGCGTGAATTTACAAAACGCACCTACGCGCGTGAGTGCGTGAAAAACCCGCACGATGATGCAGATCTGCACTCCCGCAGGAACGCGCGTAGGTGCGTCGACACGCAAGATGCAGCGTGATGCGGGGCAGTGTGAAGATCACCTTAGTGGAAGATAAGCTAAACTATGTTTATGAAAAAATCCTGATATAAACTCCATCTGTAACTTTAAATGATAATTAATTGTTCCACTAAAGTCGTCATTTTTGACATAATGTTC
This sequence comes from Helicoverpa zea, assembly GCF_022581195.2. Taxonomy (NCBI): domain Eukaryota; kingdom Metazoa; phylum Arthropoda; class Insecta; order Lepidoptera; family Noctuidae; genus Helicoverpa; species Helicoverpa zea. The sequence goes on from NC_061479.1 coordinate 3,498,429, forward strand.
AAAAAATAATTTAGATGGCACCGTTTTAAATTTGGCTGAGAACTATTAATTTTCTTTTCATCAAGGTAATAATTATAGTTGGATTTTGAAGTGGCACGGCAAACTGACAAACACTATTGGAATGTCTATCGAAAAATTACACTACGTGTTAAAATATGGTGAATTACGGAAAATACACAACTCCATCTGTTGAAATAATAATCCTCTATAAAGAATGTATGGTAATATTGTCATTTACCACCTCGCTCCTTCCTTTGACAAAGGACAATGGGCACAAATATATGGGACCTGGTATACCCCACCAATAGGAATGTCATATATACCATTGGATAGGTCTTTTTATGTAGAACAATATTTACTATGACAGCTTCGTTGAAATGTTTGTCCGTTCTGAGATATAGATCAAAAACTGTGCAAAAGTTAGAACTAAGTAATCTATTGATAACTCAAGTTTTTAAAGGAAAATCTAAGTACTATCAAGTGTAAGTCTTGTAAGTGCTACCTGCTGTGCCCGTTAGGGTCCATAATTGTTACTATTAGGTATGTAGCATTTCAACCTTTTATAACGGACAAACAATAGAACACAAAGCTGTCATTGTAAATATTGTTCCAATTAAAAAGACCTATCCAACGATATATATGACTTTGCTATTGGTGCGGTTTCTCATTACGCCCAAAATCCAGTTGATACAATAAAAGGTTGAAATGCTACATAATAGTAACAATTATGGACCCTAACGGGCACAGCAGGTAGCACTTACAAGACTTACACTTGGTAGTACTTAGATTTTCCTTTAAAAACTTGAGTTATCAATAGATTACTTAGTTCTAACTTTTGCACAGTTTTTGATCTATATCTCAGAACGGACAAACATTTCAGCAAAGCTGTCATAGTAAATGTTGTTCTACATAAAAAGGCCTATCCAATGATATATATGACATTGCTATTGGTGGGGTATACCAATCTGCCCATTGTCCTTTGATGTATTTTATTTACCACAGACAGATGGAGCTACTTTAACCTTGGCTAAACAAAATTTTCATATTTTTTTTTTCTTACGAAGTTACTTATAAAGGTGTGATTTTCTGTGTAAAGATTAATAATAGGCCGATCAACTAATAAAAGTACAACATTCAAATGTACAGTTTTGACAAATAGATTGCGTGTCGTAATATTTTACATCTTGAATTCACAAAATTAATCATATCTTTTGATAGAGTGAATCGATTTCGATGAAACAAAAACTAAGTAATACCCCAAGTTACGTAGAATTTTTATGTATAAGCATTGTCTGCATTTAATTCGTAGATTTTACGTGAATCCCGAACAAACAAACAGATAAACAGACAAACAGACAAAAATGACAAAAATGATGGAAATGGGTTCTGTTAGTTATCCTTTAACATGCTGGCTATTTTTTTTGTCAATTTCTTCAATGTACAAAAATTACTTTTCTACAGATTTATTATATGTATAGAAGAATACAGAGTTCATATTTGAGGATAAGGAAAGAAAAGCTTTTGAGACACTGAAGAATAAATTAGCTAGCGGACCTGTTCTGAAGATTTTCAATCCGAAGTTGAAGACTGAATTGCACACCGATGCCTCAGGTGTAGCATTGGCTGCAATACTCATGCAACACCATCCAGGGTCAGGCTTACACCCAGTACATTACATGAGTAAGAAGACAACTGACATTCAGAGCCGGTACTCAAGCTACGAATTGGAAGCACTAGCCATCATAGAAGGTATCAGGAAGTTCAGGCACTACCTTTATGGTATTCCATTTAAAATAGTCACAGACTGTAAGGCTTTTGAATTAACACTTAAGAAGAAAGACTTGTCAGCCAAGGTAGCCAGGTGGGTCCTCATGCTCAGTGAATATGATTTCGAAGTGGAGCACAGAGCGGGCTCCAGGATGCAGCATGCAGATGCTTTGAGCCGCATACCAACAGTGGCAGTGGTTACTACTCTGCAGGAGAGTTTACGCCAAGCACAAGATCAAGATGATGGCATAAAAGCCATAAAGGAAATTTTGAGAGGAGGAAGTCCATACGACGATTATTGGTTAGAAAATGGTGTGTTGTATAAGACTGAGCAGAAGCTGTTTGTAGTGCCAAGAAGTTTGGAGAAAGAAATTATTAACAGAGTACACAGCAAAGGTCACTTTGGAAAGTCTAAGATGAAAGAGTTACTGAATAAGGAATATTACATTAGAGATGTGGACAAGAAGATGCAGGATTTTTTATTGAGTTGCATTCCTTGCCTACTAGCAACAAGGAAGGAAGGAAAACAGGAAGGATTCTTGAATCCGATAGAGAAAGAAGGTGTTCCATTTGATACCCTGCATTTAGACCATATTGGTCCACTTACAGAGACAAGAAAGCAATACAACTACATACTCACGGTGATAGATGGGTTTACGAAGTTCGTATGGCTGTTTCCCACGAAAACTACTTCATCATCAGAGACATTAAGGAAAATTCAGATTCATCAGCAAATATTTGGGAACCCCCGGCGGTTCATAACAGACCGGGGAACGGCATTTACAAGTAATGAGTTTAAGAGTTATTGTGAAGAAGAAAAGATATCTCATGTAAAGATTACTACTGGTGTGCCACGTGGTAATGGCCAAGTGGAGAGAGTACATCGAATACTTATTCCAGTTTTAACAAAACTATGTTTGGAGAATCCTGCAGTATGGTACAAGCATGTAAGCAAAGTGCAGAGGGCACTCAACTCTACTTTCCAGAGAAGCATAAACACAACACCATTTGAACTACTGATGGGAGTAAAAATGAAGGGTAAGGAAGATTTGGAAATTCTACAACTATTACAGGAAGAAAATACACTACAATATGATGAAAATAGAGAGAAGATAAGGCAGCAAGCCAAAGAACAGATTCTAAAGATACAAGAGGAAAATAAAAAACAATATGATAGAAAGAGAAAGGAAAGTTCAAAGTATAAGGAAGGTGATTTAGTGGCGATTAAAAGAACACAGTTCGGTCCAGGGTTGAAGCTGAAACCTAAATACCTAGGCCCTTATAGAGTGGTGAAATGCAAGCGTAAGGATCGCTATGACGTAGAGAAACTTGATAGTTCTGTAGAGGGTCCCCAGCGTTCATCCAGTTCAGCTGACCAAATGAAGAGATGGCCTCAACACGGTGACGCCGAGATGCTGGAGGAGTAGCAGTCACCTTACTCCGCAGGTTATTATTGCAGTTCTTATTTCAGGAGGGGTTAACTTTCGTTCATTATCACAGTGCCATGGCGTAGGGCTATCTGTACCAGAGTATTTACTATGTTATTTTTCTATGTAAAACTAAACATTTTGTTTTCTAAATAGCCCGGTCAAAATAGACATTTGAAATAACAAAAATTCCCACAAAGCTGATTTTTGGTGGAGAGCTAGATTTGATCATTATAAATAAAATACTAAAAGTCCCCATCAATCCCATGTGTGCGTCAAAAGTTATTCGAGGTCAAATGTCAAAATTTTTGGTTTTTTGTGTTTTTTTCGAAAACGGTAAGTTTTATCAAAAAAAGACACTAGACCAAAGTTGTAGATCTTTAAATTTTCTACAAGAATGGCATTACCAGTTTTCTCATAAATCTTACCATTTCTGAGATATCGCGATTCAAAGAGTCACACTACACATGATATGCACATACAAGCCACGTATGTATGACGGCTGCCTTTAAGTTGTGTCGTTTGAAATAAGTATAGACAATCTAATAGGTTAATACCATTTATTGTTTTTCAGAGAATTCTCCGCAATATTTAATGCACTTTTGCATGCATTAAACCCAGTTCTTGAAATATTTATTCCATTCTGAAGTGGGGGTAGTCAAATTGGCCGATTTGTATGAGTCAACAGCTTTTTCAGGTGTGCTGAAACGTTTACCACGAAGACTTTACTTAATTTTGGGGAATGTAAAACAATCGTAATGCCCACGGATCCATGTCACGGTATGTTACATGTTGGTCTGCGACAATTAACTGCCGCATAGCCTCGATATTATCTTGGGTCATATGGGGTTTTGAATTACCTTCACGTGGCTTGTCGCTAAGGCTAGATTGCCCACTTTTAAATCCTAAATATCAGCGTACTGCAGTCCTAAGGCATGGTTCTGCATTACTAAACACAGAACAAATTTTTTTCAACCGCTGAAGTCGCGCACAATCCGCTTTTAAAGTGTAGAAAATTATCGCATGCTAATTTTCCTTCGACATTTCCATTTTTATCCAGAAGACTGGGGTTGGAAATTGATACATAATATCTGGACCCTATTAAAACTTTACTCCCACCTGCTCCAGAAAAACTCCTGACATTATTTTTTGCAATTGCAAAAATGATTGTAGTATCAAATCATCCTCCGAGCCCTTTTCCCAACTATGTTGAGGTCGGCTTCCAGTTTAACCGGATGTAGCTAAGTACCAGTCCTTTACAAGGAGCGACTGCCCTATCTGACCCCCTTAACCCAGTTACCCGGGCAACCCAATACCCCTTGGTTAGACTGGTGTCAGACTTACTGGCTTCTGACTACCCATAACGACTGCCAAGAATGTTCAATGACAGCCAGAACCTACAGTTTAACGTGCCATCAGAAACAGTCATTGGTGTCCAAGATATGCTTAGAAAGTACATACAAACTTAGAAAAGTTGCATTGGTACTTGTCTGACCTGGAATCGAACCCACTCATACTTGAGAGGTTGGTTCTTTACCCACTAGGCCACCACGAGTTTTTGTATGAATCTGATAAATCTAAAACAATCACAATAATAGTTAACCCAATAGTTAATATCAATAATGACATCACATTAGAACTTGACGGCAATTATTCCCTTAAACTATCCTAAAATTGTCATGACAGTTAGTGGAGTAGGCCTACAGGGGAAACCACGATAAAAAAAACGCGCCGAGTATACTACCTCACAGGTGGCGTGGAAATGTGTGCATGTCATGTATGGAATATACTTTGAAGCGCGATATCTCAGGAATGGTAACATTTAGGAGAAAACTGTTAATGCCATTCTTGTATAAAATTTTATAATGTACAATTTTGGTCTGATGTATTTTTTGATAAAACTTACCATTTTCGAAAAAAACACAAAAAACCAAAAATTTTGACATTTGACCTCGAATAACTTTTGACGCACACATGGGATCGATGGGGACTTTTAGTATTTTATTTATAATGATCAAATCTGGCTCTCCACCAAAAATCAGCTCTGTGGGAATTTTTGTTATTTGACCACTACTTTTATGTCTATTTTGACCGGGCTAAAACCTATAAATTGTATTAAGTTCGAAGTAACATTTAAATGTTTTTGCCAATGTAGAGTTGTATGTTTTAAATTCAGAAACAAGATTGTCTTGTAGGAAGTAGTTATGTGTATTAGGTTGTTGTAGAGTATGGTTCCAGTTTATTTTATTTAACTCAATTATGTAGTGGTTATTATGATGTTTTAGTCTAGCTAGTACATAAGATTTGGTGTATGTCTGAGGACAGACATGAGTGCAGGACGGCCGAATGTGGGAATGAATGTCGAGTGGAATGGAACGTGACAGAATATGAGGGAGGCGTGAGCGAGTGAGCGAAGGAGTGAGAGAGAGGGACTGAATGAACGGTGTTAGAGGCAACCACGCGGTACTGAGTGTAACGAACGAGCCAAAGTTGTTGAAATAAAAGTTGTAATAAGTGTTTAAAACGGGATTTTATTTCAAAGTCATCGATCCCCGGCACGAAGAGAGCTACATATATGAAACAAGATTTGTACATGTCGAACGAGCTTTAACAAACCCGTGTTGGTCCTCACTAAGGAATCTTTCAAAGTAACGCTGCACATAAGGACAGAGCAAGGATTCTAAGACTTTACCAAAGATGGACAGTATCGAAATCGGTCTATAGTTTTGAACTAAATGAATATCACCACTTTTAATTACGGGCACCACTTTAGCGAGCTTCCATGCTTTTGGAAATTGTCCTGAGCTAAAAGATCTATTAAATATTGCCGTCAGCGGAACCACAAGACTTCGTGCACATTTTACTATAAAATTTGGAGGTATCCCGTCAGGACCCGCACCTTTGGATGTATCCAACTGACTTAGTTTTTTTAATATCGCTTCGTTACCCACCTTTATGTTTGAAAAATTGTCATGAGTAATAACACATTGAGTATGTGCTTGATTAACGGTGTCTAGGGGTCTCTACTCCATAAAATTGGATAAAAACTACCTTAATGTCTTCGATATGTGCTATCTGCCCTATCTATCTATCATATCTGGTATATAAGTGGACTGTCTAACACTGGAAGCATTCTCACATCAGAAAAACTCTTCAGCTTTATAATATTAGTATAGTGATTTAGGTATGAAATGCCGAAGTATTTCAGATCCCATTACATACGAGTATACCTACATATAAACACACAGCAGTATGTTAGTACGTGACCGCATTTATCGTGAACGATCGCAGCTATCAATATCTGTGGTAGACGTTAACGAATAGTTTAACTTAACTACAACACAGCGGTACTTCTAACTGATTGTCTAAGGCAGAATGTCGGCAACAGATTCTTGTTAGAGTCGAGATTTCTATCGTTTATTATATAGCTTAGGTTCCTTAGGTTTATGAAATAACCTGTGTTATTCTCACTTCGTGATCTTATCCCTACAATGATAGCCTACGTTACGTGGGGACAGTTTATCTTCTCACAAGAGTTTCTCAAATCGGTTAGGTAGTCTCGGAGGCTTTTATGTACAAACAAAAAATTTACATTTACAATTTATTAAATAATAAAATATTTAATTTAATTTAATTTATTATTATACCCATGATCAGAGGAAACTACTCCATGCACTCGGATAGAAAGTAGCCTTAGTTACCTACTCCTTATTACATCAGCTGTCTGCCATTGAAACTTAAGTCAAAATCGGTCCCACCATTTCAGAGATTAAACATTCATACCGCTTCATACAACATTCGTTCAAAACCGCTATTTTAACTAAATAAATAATGTTTCAGTGACATAAAATAAACTGTGAAACTAAGGCCCCATAAAAGACCAAACCACAACTAAATCTATGCATTTTTTATAACAGCTTTCTATAATTATTACGAACACGTGTCACAATTCTAAATGAAACTGTGGTCTTATAACACGTGCTATATCGGTTTTTACTTTTTAAGGTCACACTGTTAAGGTCTGCTCAAAGGTCGAACTATTTGCAGGGTATCGAATATAGAAGGCTATGGTTATTATTTTTGTGATGTTGTTAGTTCTTAGAAATATTTGTGAAAATTAATACAAATTGTGATGTTCAAGTGTTATTCAAACTAATTTTATGAATGCATTTGTCATTCGTTTTTTTTTTTCACAGAAAATAAAACTTATTTGGCAGTTTTGTGTCAATTCAATCTGTGCGAATTGAGCTTTTTTGTTTTTTTTTTGTGTTAGACAGGTACCTTATTTATCGACGCAGCATTTAGAGTACTTTTTACCCAAGTGCACGGGGTAATATCCACGGAACGCCAGTTATTGATAATGCTAAAATAAAATAAATTTATCCTATTACACGAAATATTGTTCTGTACTTATTATCACAGTGATAAACCATGGAAAACAGTACCTAAACGCAATCTCTAGCTGTAATTCTACCCCAAAAACAAAGCCAAATATTTTACGTTCTCCCAAAATTCGACCACACTAAGTATAATTCGGAAAATTCCGCTAAATTACCTACACTCCCTCATTTGAAGAGTGAGTGACGTCATGCTAAAACAATGGATGTAATAACAGTTTCTGGTACATTGAGTTTTTAGTATTTGTTTACGTACATACCAGGGTTCTTGAGTTTATTGTTTGAATAGAAGAGAGGTCACATAGTGAGCGGAGCGAGAGCGAAAGCGGGGATTGTGTTATGATTGTCTTACTAAGGGGTTTTCGGGGTAACTGGGTTCAGGAGGTCAGATTGGCAGTTGCTCCTTGTTAAACACTGGTACCTGCTCCGCTGTTTTCGGTTAGACTTAAAGCTGACCCCAACACAAGCTAGGCAGATGATAATGAATAACTTCTGCTCAACTTCGCACGAGTCTGTTATGAATTACAAGCTCATGCCCGAAGTTTCATCTACGCCCCGATAAAATAATGAAACTACTGGTTCACGCGGATAAAAAAGTCATGTATTACTGAGAAGATTTGTAAGATACATCTAGATTTCCAAACTTTAACTTTATAAAGGTATCTACTTATAACATTTCAAAGCTGAAGAGTTCATTTTATTTGAACGCACTAATCTCCGGAACTACTGAACTGATAAAAAAAAATAGTGCTAGAAAGCCGTAAGCTACTTGTACCCGGGTGAGCGAAGTAGTGTCCTATGGAACGCGGGTGAAACCTCAAGCGGTCTATTATACATTACCCGCTATCCGCTTACAGTAACACCTGGGTTGGAAACTGAAGGATTTGTGAGGTCACTTTTCTTTTATTGTAAGAAATGTATGTCAATGGCCGCTTTTGTTTCCTATTATATTCCCGTGTTTAGCCCGAGGGCGTAGCTTCTATAACAAAACGTTATTTACTTAGTTTCTTAGTGAGAACATAGTTTTATTTGCTGGGTTAAATTAGTCTTTAAGAAGTTAGATTTAATGGTAATTTTTGAGTAATAGGCTCCTTTGTAAAAATAGGTGATTTTGGGTAGCTGTTACCTTTTTGGTTTTTTAATTACGAGTTCTTCCATATTACGGAAGGCACGTTAAAATGGTGGGTCCCAGCTATCATTTAGACATCTTTAGAAGCCACAAATTCTGACAACCAGGCTTGCCAGGTGTATTGGGTTGCCCGGGTAACTGGGTTGAGGAGGTCAGATAAGCAGTCATTACATGTAGGACGCTAGCACTCCGCTGCATCTGGATAAGTTTGAAGTTGACTCCAATATACTTCTCTCACTCAGCCATGTAGGTACTCTAAGAAAGTCAAAAACGTTGAGCGGTTTCTGATTACATAAGTCCCAAAACCATACATTTCTGGACCTTAGGCTTCAGGCCAAAGGCTCATAATATAAACAGAAACCCAATTATGTTACCCTTTTGAACTTGAAAGGGTAAAATAATAAATGGTTATAATGTAAACCATCGGCCGCAAGATGGGTCGGTATAGAATGAAATTAGCCTTCTAAAGCACTTATCAACTGTTGGCATTTTGACATCTTATTATTATTTTTACTCGGTGTTTTTGGTGGCTTGTTCTTGTGTCCCTTCTTCTTCTTGGCGAGTCGATGGCAACTTAAATTTGGAGGCCCAATATTTCGCTACGCATACGGCATTGTCAGTAGCGTTGTAAAGGTCCTCCACTATGCAGCTGTCGGGGCATAGTGGGCAGCATAGAAGGTGCCGCATGGTTTGTGGTATGGCACCACACCCGCAGCTATTGTCGTCAGTGTAGCCCCACTTACATAGGTTTTTCCTGCACCTACCTACCTGTGCACGTAGCCTTGTATCCCGAGAGAACTACTATGCTGTATAAAAAGTAGCCAAATTAGTTTTTCCATAAAATCGATTCAGTAGTTTTGGCGCGAAAGATAGACCGATTGAGTAACTTTCCCATTTTTAATATTAGTTAGGATATAACTTAAAGTAATGACGTAACATTCTATTCGTCAGAATTTTTATTATTTCACAATCCAGGTAAAACATGGGCAACCTCGTTTTTAGACTGAATGTCAGACTTTCTGGTTTCTGCCTATCCGTAAAGACTGCCAAAGATGTTCAATGAGAGCCGTGACGTACAGCTTACCGTTCCCTCCGAAACATGGTCATTGGTGTCAAAGATATACTTGGAAAGTACATACAAACTTAAAAAAGTTGCATTGGTACTTGCACTATATAGTCATACATGAGAGGTTGATTCTTTACCCACTAGGCCACCACGACTTTCGCAAGTCAGTTTATGAAAATGAAAACACAGTATTTTTATCTATGTAAAATACTGCGAACTGAGGTTATGGAATGTCGCAACAAATTCCTCTCTTTGCGCAACCGTGCCGCCGTTTTCAAAACTGTACCGCTGAAATTTATGTTGTTTCCAAGTACCGTAAATTTTGCGGTTTTCGAGGGGACAGCAGAGTTCTTGGAAGGGTTAAATTATTTATCGGTTTTTATATTTTGATACGGAGTTTATTTTTTCTCAGGTTCTAGACTATTTACGTACTCTTCGTTTACATCGGTTCAGTAATTCATGCACTGCAGACTAAACGTGAATTTACTAGAACTTTTTAGTTAGTTTAGTTTTTTGGTCGGATACCCAATCATTGTATGCTTTTACATACTATTAATTTCGTAGTTTCGTCTCATGTTTCTATATATCAAATAAGAAATGGCTGGTTTTTATTTTGGTCAAAAATTAAGCATTGCCATCCAACGTGGCAATGCTGCCAGCCTCTTGGGTACACTCCCGGTGGGCAGCGATGAGGAGTTTTTTGATGCCATTTTATAATTGTTTTTAGTTGTATATATGTATAAATAAGTTTATTTTTACGTCATGTAAATATGTGCATTAATGAATGTATCATTTGCGCATGAAACCTAAAATGTAATAAGAATAAAGAATAAGAAATGTTTTTATTGTCCTTATTATTTTTCTCCATACTGGTCAATACGTAATCAACGATCAAACTACAGGGTGACTAAAAGTTTGCAATGAATGTAGATAGATAGATGTTCTTTATTAGGTACACAAATTTTCCATTTTTGTTCTTAGTCTAGTTAAAGTAGGTGACATAAAATAACCTGAAAAAAATAGCTCAAACTAACCGAGACTGGACCATTGTCTAGTAATATATACATGTAGGATCAGGATCAGCGCCGAGCGGTACACCATCAGGGTTTGGAGTCCCCATTTTATTGGGATAGACAAGACTTTATAACAAAATAACAATGTTTAATTACACAAAATAATAATCCACACAGCATACACACTTTAAAACAGTGGTGGTCCCTGGAGGCATTCCAAGTGGTCCGCGAAGCTTAGCTTCGCGACGTTGCTATACGTTATCTAACTTAATTTTTATCGACTTAAGCTTGTGGCACATTGTAGCAGCACGGCAACAGCACGGCAGCAGCACGGCGTCGCCTCGAATTAAGACTACGGCTAGCTGTCAGCGCGCTAACCACGCGCTGTCCGCTCGCCGTCGGCGCGCCGTTGGCGCTCCGTTGGCGCGCCGGCCGCGAGGTGTAAGCTTGCTGTCACCGCAAACTCAATATTATTTTAAGACGATTATGATTAATGTTATGATTGAACACGACGCAATGACGTTGTTTCGCTGCCGGCTCGGAATCGGCGCGCAATTAGCACGCCGTCGGCGCGCTGTACGCATGAGGACCGCTCGCTTGCAGCACGCGGGCGGCGAGTCGAGTTGTGTGGAAGCGGCAAGCACGCTGACTGCTCGCCGTTGGCTTTTTTTTATTGACATTACGAAATATCTTATAATATACACGATTTAATGCTCTAAATTGAATGACACCTTAAATGCTGGTGTGGAGCCATGCTGTTGCGGTGCCGCTATAATGTGCCATAACCTTTATAATTGCGAGCGGGGGTTTTCACGTATATCGGGTGTGTCGTACCTAGTCCCCCCATTCATGAAAATGTATGTTTGGGCTACATTTTACGTAATTTTGGTTTTGAGTCTTAAAAAATAATTAAAATTTCGCGCTCGCGTATTCAGAAACTGTATGCCCTTATTTTTGCATTTGTCAACAAACAAAAAGTTAAGTACGTTTGGGCTACATTTTACGTAATATTTGGTTTAAGTCCGATAAAAATTTCGCGCTCGCTTCGCTCGCGCATTTGGAAACTACATTGGCAAGTTTTTCTTTACTTGCAATTGCTTACCTACACAACTGCCGACATGCGTTTAGCTTTGAGTAGAACTGAACCAAAAATTCAATTTTTTTTTTATAAATAATTAAGAAATGAGTGCTAATTTAGGTAAACCGATGAGGTGGTCCCCGGCAAGACAAACTTTAGTTAAAGTGGTCCCTCATGTCAAAAAGGTTAAGAACCACTGCTTTAAAACAATAAATTAGGTAGACCACGAACAGACCTTACGGTCACAGTTCGTACAGTGGCATAGGCCACCCACATACGCAGTATGTTAGTAAATAATATGGCGACACGAACAGACTTTACAGTCACAGTTCGTACAGCGGCGTAAGCCACCCACATACACAGTATGTTAGTAAATAATATGGCGACACGAACAGACTTTACAGTCACAGTTCGTACAGCGGCGTAAGCCACCCACATACAAAGTATGTTTGTAAATAATATGGCGAAACGAACAGACCCTAGACTAGGGTCACAGTCCGTACAGCGGCGTAAGCCACCCAAGTACAAAGTGTATCGTATGCCAATACAGCTATGTGAATATACAGCGAGGCTGTACCAAGGAAACCGACAGTTTTGTCGGGAGCAGGAGCTCTATAATGAGTCTAATCCGAAGATAGACTGATTTCGTCATCAAATGCATGGCCTTTTATAGGACGTTCGAACAATGACCCCTCTCCGCAACAACTCTGTCCAAAGCGCGCGAAAGCGCGCCATGCGTTTACTTGATACAACATTATTAAGATTTAGCTTAATCTAACTAGATTCTTACAAGACTTTTACATTGCAAAGTTGTTAAATTATCCAAGAATGCTTATTGTAATTAGACAATCGCATTTAAACGTTAAAATAATCAAAATAACATGTTATTGTTGATATTGACAAAATCCATTTAGTTTCTGTTATTATAATAAGTACCTAGTCAAAAATTCAATTCACATGTTTACAGAGTACTTTATAAATCTAGTTTAGATTTATTAGACAAGAAATTGGCAAGATTACTTAATAATAATCGGTAATAAAAGAATCAAAACATTCATTTGGATATTACTATTGTTCACGCACCGGGGCGCGAACCATTTTTAATCTATGGTCATACATTGTTGTTTTTTTTTTATTATTTTCGTTTGGATACAGACAACGGTGATTGACATTGACATCTATCTGTCACATTTTTGTTCGGATATCCACAGTGATAATTGATCTATCTCCGACCATAGACATAATATTAGTAAACAGGACTGCGCATATAAACCCAAAAAACGAGCCGAGTGAAACAGTTAGTACGGAGGCTGTCTGTCCCTTTCTAATAGGGTGACTATGAGATTAAGCTATGTGAGACAAATCCGAATTTGCTAAGATTATTAAACACGGATTAGTATTGAAGTTTTAACTTACGCAGTTTGTGACCTTAAGATACTAATAAAGGCTTTTAATAATTAACGGAAATTAGCAGTATAAAAGCAGGAAGATTCGAAGTGAAGACTGTTTTTTTTGTATTTCTACTTCATATACAAGCTGTTGATTTGCATCCGTGCCATATTCAAGGAGGTAATAATGCTAATGATTCTCGACCCAAATCAATAAAAAAATTGGTACGTATTTTTTTTTCTTTAATTTTTTTTCGGAATTCCGTAAATGTCATCTAGCCTTATTTAAACTTGGCGCGTATGTTACTGGCGTTAAAACCGTGCTGCACCCTCACACAAACGCAAACACAAAGCATACGCAACGATCACTCATAAATTTCATTCATAAAATTGGATTACTTCGGAAATACCACGACATTACAATGACAAAAAGAGCAGTGCATATTAGTTATTTCCCATCTACTGTAATTCCAATCGATTATTTACGTATTGTATGTCCTCCTCCTGAACTATGGCACAAATGCAAATCAACACCTTGTATAGACTGCTGAGCCATTTATGTCGCCTTTCTTCATTTTTTGGGAAGCTATAACAATAGTACAACAGTTTTAAAATCCATCACCCATATTTTGACTCGTTACAAGAATTCATGGGCACCCTAGTTGTTTGGTTTACGAAAATGTTATTATTAGCTAACCTGTGGAACGATATATTGCAACCACCATAGGATTCATTTTTGCAAGTAGAAACGCAACACTTTTTCACCATTTTAATAGTTTAAATTGATTTAATACAAAAAAATATAAACAAAATTTTAAATGCTGATTACGCGCCAAGAATGTTCAGGGTTACCGCTAGAAAATAAAAAAAAGCAAAATAAAAATTTATGTTGTTTATGTTTTAATAATAAATACGAATAAATAAATGCGATTGTTATTAATTTGTTGACTTACAATTGTTAAAATAAGATAAAAATATAAGTGATTCAATTGTTTTTGGGAAGACAAAACTTTTGATCACAACATTTTTTTATGCTGGCAAGGTGTTAGAAAGAGACAAACAGCCTCCGTTCGAACTATCCCTCTCGGCTCGGATTTGCCTCTGTGTATTATGCAACCAATTTAGTACCTTATTGCGTTAGAATAGAGTTCATTTTCGTAAATATATATTTTGAGCGTGCGCAATCTTGTTTAGTAATATTATATCTATGTCTCCGACATACATATAAGTTTTGTATAGTACCTAACAAACACGTAAGGCCCAGAACGTGACAATATTTGTTCACGGGCGTTTGATATTATTTCATAATATTACTTGAGAGTTCTAGTTTTTTCTTTACGACCTTTTCAAGTCTGAAAATTGGCAAGCAGGCCCTTTTGGTTTTCAGTTATTTTATTACAAAAGTGAAAAGTGAAACATGGTTTTTCATTTCATTCTTATCATTCTTCGAGCCTTGTTACCAACTATGTTGGGGTTGGCTTCCAGTCTAACCGGATGTAGGTGAGTACCAGTGCTTTACAAGGAGTGACTCCCCTATCTGACCCCCTCAACCCAGTTACAGTGGTTGGACTGGTGTCAGACTTACTGGCTTCTGACTACCTGTAACGACTGCCAATGGTGTTGTATGACAGCCGGGACCTACAGTTTTTTAATTTGTATATTATACTGCATTCACCCACGTCCCTTGTAATCTACTCTGCTCACCCGGGTAAATAGTAAACTAAAGTCTTTCTCGGTAAATGGGTCATCTAACATTTAATTTTTTTTTTTTTTCAAACCGGTTCTTGAGATAAGCGCGTACAAAAAACAAACTATTGAGCAAGTAGATACTTAATGATAGACTGACTGATGACTGTATAAAACCTAAAAGTACTATTAAATAATAAATTTATAAGATAGATATCTTTGTAAACGGTTTTGTTTGATAGTGTCTCCACAAACGTGTGCGATTCTGTCTTAGAAAAAATTGTCATGTCTTGTCAAGTTGTGCTCTTAAAATAAACACATATAATAGAAATCTAACGACTTTTAATTAAAATATTGCCGAATCCCAATAAGTACCCGTATAATTCATTGTTAAACCTACCCAATCAGGGTCTTTACCGCTCAAAATAAAACAAAAATGGTATATAAACTAACATATAGAAATCGTCTAGATGTGGTTATAAACTACGTATAACTTGAAAAATGAAAAATAATCTTGAACAAAACTATCTTTTAAAATAAAAAATAACGCTTTCAAAGTTTATATCTATCTATAACTCCTTCCGCTACAAAGCTAAGTGACTTAATGCAGCCATTTTTAACCGGAAACGGAAATGGTTGTACAAAGTAGAGAGATTTCAGGCCATTTTATTGGCCGAAAGTGAGGCCATGAAATGAGACGGTCTTGGAATAAAAACGGCCTATTTTAGGCCTTGGGCTTGAAGTACCAATTTTGGGCGTTGAAAAGAAAAAGATTATTCAGTTGAAAGAGAGAAAATAATATTATGATTTCTTAGAAAAACTTAACGTATTTTTGAGTCATTTTGATTACGGTCCGCGCAAATTAACGCCCAATTTTCTTTTTACTTATGCTATGGTGATGTCAATTAAGTTAGTAGTAACCAACGTAAGCAATAGAGAGACATATATTTTGTTAAAGTTATTTTACTTTTGTAAAGTCAATACTAGCCAACTTCGGACAAGCAAAGATTTCCGACAATACCTGGACAAACAAATGCGCAAGGACTCAATAGGCTACCTTCAGAAAATGCAAAATCCATCCATCCTTTCTTCAGTGCACCTCTCCCTATCATATCATTATATAAATTCATACTTAACAAACTCTTTATTTCATTATTTTTCTATTGAAACTAAACTAAACTTCAGCATTTGCTCAAAAACTTACTACTAATCTGTAAACATAGATAAAAAAACCCGACGAATTGAGAACCTTCTCCGTTTTTCGGAATGGGCTAAAAACTTTGTTTACCAGTTACAGGTACGTATTCTCAACTTTGAAATAAAACAGATGAATGTATGAATAAATAGTTATTATCTTCATTTCTTATTCTTTCGCAATTCCGAAAAGGGCTCCATTAAAATATTGTTTCGACTGTTTGGCAATCTATTTAAGTGGTTACCTTACCAATTTAATAATATAGTAGTTTGGGGACAGAAATAACTTTACTATTTCTGTCAAAAAGTTGTTATAATAACAAAGTAAAATATAACTGAGAATAAACTATACGTACTGATATTACAAAGCTGAAGTATTTATTTGTTTGAACGCTCAATCTCAGTAGCTACTCATCCGATTTGAAAAATTCTTTCACTTTTAATAATCTACACTATCTGCGCTGAACATGAGCAATACGGGAAGAACATTCACCGTGACGCCAGTGAAAGTCGTAGTCGCATGACATATTATATGTAGTGCACATGCATTTGCGCAGACACGGGTGCACTCACTATTCCTTCACTCTCATAGCCCGATGGGACGGCAATCCGTCACAACCGGAGAGAGATCAGCCGCAGACCGACATTAACATACTCTTCGATGCACGGGTGTTTCAATCACCAACTTCCAGGCTTCGAGCTGCTTTGTGAAACTTTTTAAAACCTACAAAGCAATTTCAGCCCGACCCGGGATACGAATCCTCATGCTCGGCTGCCGCGCTTGTGACAGCTAAAAGCCGGATGTAGCTGAGTACCAGTGCTTTACAAGTAGCGACTGCCTATCTGACCTCCTCAACCCAGTTACCCGGGCAACCCAATACCCTTTGGTTAGACTGGTGTCAGACTTACTGACTTCTGAATACCCGTAACGACTGCCAAGGATGTTCAATGACAGCAGGGACCTACAGTTTAACGTGCCATCCGAAACACAGTCATTGGTCATTTGAACTTTTCCCCATGTGTTATTTGGGGACAGTGTAAGTTCCCAAAAATGAAAGTTTTTTTTTTAATCTGTTCCAATTAAAAAAACTACTGTTTTCAGGCTACAAACAACCAAGGAAAATAATGTTTTCTCCTTATCTATACTAATATTATAAAGAGGAAAACTTTGTTTGGTTGTAATGGATAAACTCAAAAACTACTGGACCGATTTTAAATATTCTTTCACCATTAGAAAGCTATTTTAACTGCGAGTAACATAGGCTATATTTTATGCCGGTGCGGGCTGTAGCTCCCATGGGACGCGGGTGAAACCGCGGGAAAACGGCTAGTTAGATATATTAGTATTGATACCTACCTACATAAAACGAACGCGTGAATGGCGTCTGTTTTCTTGGCAAACACGAACATTTACTTTAAAAACATTAGCTTTAAATGGACGCTGAGTGGTCTATTACGGGTCTCAAGGTCCGGTATTTTATTCTGTAAGAGTGGAGTTGTCTGAGAGACTGTGTTAGTTGGGATGTTTGTTTGTTTGTTGCGTGTTGAAGGGAATAAACAAAGTCTTCAGTTTAATGATATAAGTAAAGATATTTCATTTAATTTATGGCAATTCTATTGTAAATTTTGTGTAAGATTTGAAACCTTTTTTTTTTAAACATCCATGTATTATACACTGTTTTACTTAATATATTTTATGCTGTCCTGGTACATGGAGAACAACATGATTTTCATTGAGTTATTGGTATACGTATCACACATACGTATGCCACTAATTTATACAGTCGGTTCAGTAGATACGGGAAAAACAAGCAAAAAAGTAAACAAAACAATCAAATCTTTCCTTCATTTATTTAATGTGTAGTATATTGTCTGATGTAAAGTACAGAAAATACGCAGCCTTGTCTATTTATCAGATCAAAACAACAGAACATTTTCCAACTAACTTTGTCTCCAAACCAAAATTGAATTGGTTTCCGAAACCGATTAAAATCTTGACCCAAATAATTCACACGTGTGACCATGCAGTAACTATATCTACTGAACTACAACTTTGAACTACTCAGCATGAAAGTACTTCATCCTGTCCAAGAGTGGCAAACTGCAGACTAAACAGAAGACCGACAGTTGACCCGATACATGTTACTGTTACAGCCTTTTTATCGTCTCACTGCTGGGCTGCGGCCTCCTCTCACACGGAGAAGGATTGAGCATTAATCACCACGCTTGCTCAATGCGATGATTACCTGATGGTTGGCCAAAAATTTGTAAAGAAAATCTTGAGTCCAATCAAAGTTTGCAATCGGTCTGATACCGGCTAAATAACTGCTCTTTGTAATGTAAAACACTGGTACTCAGCTGCATCTGGCTAGACTGGAAGCCGACCCCAACATAGTTGGGAAAAAGGCTCGGGAAATTATGATGTAATGGGCTGCGGGATTGTTCGAAAGAGTTACCGCGGCCCTGGTACATAAAAGGCCTACGACGGAACACGACTGTCGACTGTTTTTAGTCAGTAAGAGTCTGAAACTTACTCACCGCTGCTAACCGACAGCGGGATGGGTCATTTGATGATTTTTGACGTCGTTAAAAAAAAGATGATGATGTAATATACGTAGGTACTACCATTCATCTTCATACTGATTTACGAGCCCAAACAAACTATCGGCCGACTAAAAGTTTGCAGTGTGTTCTACTCTAAATTAGTAAGGAGTTCTAAACTAAAACGACTATGGTATGACCTCATTAGAAGTTTTGGCGAAAACTTTTGTGCTGGAGTATTCATAATTGGTATGAGAATGGGGACTTGGAACTTACCTATGTATGTTTTAGGCGTAACTAGCTGTTTACCCGTGGTTTCACCCGGCTCCCGTGGGAACATTTCTTCTTAAAAGTATATTACCTACTTATTTATTTGGGATGCCAACAATTATTGCTTTGGGTTTGGGAAAAATCAATACATGCGAAAAAGTTACAGCTTAATGGCTATATGTTATTCTGATCGCTAAGCTATGTACTTGTATATTCCTGCCAAGTTTCATTAAAATATATAATATAAACCTTCTATAAAATATACTTAGAAACTTTCACGTTTACAAATAGGGAAGTATAAGTAGGATTTATTTCAATGATACTGATTATGTATGTAACCTGTAGCTTTCAATTATAAAGCTCCGCTGGCAGAATCCAGTTTAAAATAAACATAAAAACGTCAGAGAATTGACATTTGCCCTTTACTGGTAAATAAACAAAAAAAAAGAGAAAAACTTTTAGTAAAAATATCAACACAAAATTCTGTACGAATGAATCTCTGTTTATATGACTTTTACGTAGAAAACGTACAATCAGAGCAAATGTGACATCGTTTTAGTAATTATAGCGGGCTCATGTCACGTGAAAAGGCTATGGTACAATTTATAAGAGGTAGCGACTATATATTATATTATGTAGTTAATTTAAGTAGTGGTGGCCTAGTGGGCAAAGAACCAACCTCTCGAGTAAGAGGGCGCGGGTTCGATTCCAGGTCAGGCAAGTACCAATGCAACTTTTCTAAGTTTGTATGTACTTTCTAAATATATCTTAGACACCAATGACTGTGTTTCGGATGGCACGTTAAACTGTAGGTCCCGGCTGTCATTGAACATCCTTGGCAGTCGTTACGGGTAGTCAGAACCCAGTAAGTCTGACACCGGTCTAATCAAGGGGTATCGGGTTGCCCGGGTAACTGGGTTGAGGAGGTCAGATAGGCAGTCGCTTCTTGTAAAGCACTGGTACTCAGCTGAATCCGGTTAGACTGGAAGCCGACCCCAACATAGTTTGGGAAAAGGCTCGGAGGATGATGAGTTAATTTAAGACAATCTGCCTAGCCAATTTCCCAACTATATTGGGGTTGGCTTCCAGTCTAACTGAATGCAGCTGAGTGCCAGTGTGTTACATGGATCGTCTATATGCCGGCATATCGGCAACACGTTACTTCTTTAGACTGTTAGTCAGATTTTCTGGCTTGGCTGGCTTGTCTGACGACTGCTAAAGATAGATAGATGATACTCGTATTTTAAAGATAAAATTATTCTCTACAATCTGGATCCCCAGTGACGGCGCACAGTGCCATTAAAGTGCCATCCGAAACATAGCTAAATGAGCTTATCTGTGCTTGGAAGTAAGTAACTCGAGAACTGTAGATCTGCAACTATATTATACATTCCCATACTCTGCAGTAAAAGTGGGCATTATCGCACGCAACAGACGCTTATCTCGGAAACGCAGCATAATATGAAAATAATTTTCTATGCTATCCATTTATGTAACTATGATTCGTAACTTGAAATTCAAATCAAATATTTAACGCTCTTAATAAAAATGCTAATCAAGACTTTTCAAAAAAATATAATTCGCTCTTATCTCATAACTTGGTCGTTAACAAAATGTCAAAGGTAGCGAATGCCTTAATATAATGAGTGAGAATCACTTCATATGAGGTCACGACTCCGTTTGAGGTACCTACTTCTTTTGAGGAGTGGCTCGGGAGGAGTCACGGCGCCCTCACGTACCGCATGACGCAGGTCCTCACCGGACACGGTTGTTTCGGGAGGTACCTGCACCGCATCGGTCATGAGGAGGCGCCCGGGTGTCACCATTGTGCGGACAGCCCCGAGGACACGGTGGACCACACAGTCCAGGTGTGCCCCGCATGGGAGGGGCACCGCCGGGTCCTCGTCGAGGCTTTGGGCGGCGGCGACCTCTCGCGTCCGGCCCTGGTTCAGGCCATGGTCCGGGGCGAGAGGGAATGGGATGCCGTCGCCTCCTTCTGCGAAGCGGTCATGCTCGAGAAGGAGGAGGCGGAACGCCAGAGAGTTCGCACCTCTCATCCCGGCCGCCGCGCTGGACCAGGTAGACACCATAGGCACCGGGTGTCGCGAGATGACTCCCGGCCACCGTAGGCGTGGGTCTGTGGGCGGTGAGTTCGGGTGGCTCATCGTCCCTCTGTCTACTTAGACGACAGACCCGTGTCGACGGCGCGCGTTGTTCCACGCGCTCCTCAAAGAGATGTCAGCAACCCCAGCGGGGCCCAGCAGGGCCAAGGCCTGCCGGGGCTGCGGGTTGTTCGAAAGAGATACCGCGGCCCTGGTACACAAAAGGCCTATGACGGAACACGACGGTTTTTAGTCAGTAAGAGTCTGACACTCCCTCTCCGCTGCTAACCCACAGCGGGAGGGGTCATTTGATGATTTTTGACGTCGGAAAAAAAAAAGGTACCTACTTCTTGCTATAGAGTATGAATTTGTACAGCGAAATTTATACTAATATTATAAAGCTGAAGAGTTTGTTTGTTAGCTAATCTCAGGTACTACTGGTCCGATTTGAAAATTCTTTCAGTGTTACATAGCCCATTTATCGATGAAGGCTATAGGCTACTTTTTATACGGGTTCATGCAGAGGTTCCCACGGGATGCGGGTGAAACCGCTGGCAGAAGCTAGTATTACATATACCTCTAGATAGTCATAATCATTACGTACACTAACATTTATATTGTTGATTTTAAAACGAATAAAAGAAGGTGACATACAGGGCGGTCTTATCGCTAAGAGCGATCTATTCCAGACGTTACGATGGATTGAGGCGAGAAGGAAAAGATTGCGGTAAGCAGTTATGCAAGGTGTACACTTGCTCCTGCAATTTGCGTACCTATTAATAGTTAAATAAAAAGTAAGTACATAATCTTTAAAAAAAACTTCAAACATGTTATATCAATATTTGATTGGTAGGGATACCTAAATATTTTCTAGTGTTACAAGATTTTTCGAAAAAGTTAATACATGTGTTATTGAATAACATCTTCGCTTTAATGAAGTCTAGCGCTTATATATAGTTAGTTATAACTACGTACAAATATATAGGTAATTAAAACCTTTCAAAAACTTTTTGTACTCAATCAGAATTGTCTACAGTGTGAAACTTATTTATATTTCATAAGAATAAACAAAGCATCTACCTTCGTCTTGTTCACAATCAAACAAAGTACTTTTGGGCTATTTCCAACTCTGAATCAAATGATCAAGAAAAACTTTTTTTTCAGGTCTGTGAAACTTCAGCCGAACTGTTGTAAAAGCTGAAAAATAATACAAAACATCGAGTTAGTCTGGTCTGTGATAAATAAGAGAGATCTCAAAAAAACAATACTTTTTTTGTTGACGTTTAAAAAAAGCATATTTCGCGTGTTATCTGTTGCGATTGTAAATTAAAAAAAAATAACGTTCGATGTTGGGTTCTCAATTTAAAAAGTAAGTGTTGGCTACATTAAAATTTAAAACTTAAAAAATAAATTCATAATTCGAATCAGTGTTCTTAATTTGAAGTGTTACAAAATTGACAGGTTTTATTTTTTAAACGTTCGTTTTAGTGTTGCTAGTGTTAATAATTTAATTTGTGTGTGGTTTTGTGACAATAGTGACGTCCCAAGAAGCGTCGACAATGACGAAGAACTTTTTGACGGTGACCAACATTGTGAACGAAGGGATCAAAGGGAGCAAGATCTCTAAACTTGGCTTGTCCAAGTACCTCTCTCAGTCTCTGTAAGTATTTTAAATAAAATTAGTTTAAGGTGACTACAAAAATATATCGGATAAAAAAAAAAAATAAAAAAAATCATTTATTCAAACTTGGCTGCAAGACAGCACTTTTTAACGTCAGGAATTTACAAAAGACAGCCCCCAAAACCCTTCACCACTTCCTATGTGTTTTTGCTGGGAAGAAGAAGTGGCGCAACAAACTCCCCAGCAACACATGTCTGTCTGTAGGTTAGAAGAACCTAAAACATTGTTTGATATATAAAGTATACAATTTTATTTGTAAAGGATGTCAGATATCTGAGGGCGACTGCACGTGCTGCTGCCGCTTCGATCCAAAACAGTTTCATGTAAATACACACAAACCAGTAGTGCAGCTGCGGCCGACTTCATGCAGTCGCGGCATGTGCGGTCGGCAGTTGCTATTAGCTGCAAGAATTGAAAACGTAACTTAATTATCCCCCACTGTAGACGTCCCGCTCTCGAAGTGGACCATGAAAGTGTCACTAAAGGGCTGAAGAAATAACCACTTTTTAGTACCTATCCACATTACAAGCTTTATCGACTTACATCGGGTGTGTCATTCACAATTAAATTAAATAAAATGCGTTAATGTACTGGTTAATATATGTTGATTAACACAAACAAAGAAAAATACGTAAAAAAAAGCAAACAAAGTAAATAGAATTAAAATGTGCGAAAATTAGAACACCATATTATAAAAGTCAGTCATTACAAACAACTGAAATTCTCCCTTGAAGACTGACAGCTGTCAACTGATCTCTGCTTTACACATGATGTTGTAAATTATAAAAACGAAAAATTACTCCTGTGATTAAACCACTGAATGGATTAGGTTATTTTTTTTACAATTCGCCATAGAATATCATAAAGTATATGGGATAGGATTTAATGTGATTGTGAACGACACACCCTGTATACAGCTTTGTCTCGCAATTACGTCCACTTTCTCCTAGCGACACAAACACAAGGGAAGTGCTTTTCCATTTCGCTCTTCTGTTCTCGCTATACTACTAATATGACATTTGCCTTAATTTGTGTTCGCGTATAAAAGCGTCAACAAACTATTGACAGCTTATTATCTGCCAGGAAATATATATAAGAAAATATCAATTATTTATCTTCACTATTGTAATTTATAAACGCAATACTACCCCCCATTCAAGTCCTGGCAGGTAATATTAAAGCACCTTATATAAACTATGGCCGGTTTTTGCCAAGCGGGAAGTTTTGCGCCTAGAAAACCGAGCATCATAAAAATTCGTTAGTTAGCTAGTGGAGGATTTTCAACATAAATCTTTCGCGGTATTCCTGGTATCGTATTCCGAACCACTAGTTGTCAATTCTTTCTAACGGTGAGAACTTTCTAAGTGTGAAAGCGCAGTTTAAAAATTGCTCTCAAAATTGAATTCTAAAACAGCAGTATATAGAAAGCCTACAACGCAAATAAAACAACTGAAAAATCTGGAATTAATAACCGAATCAAACTGCGAGCTTTTCCGTAAAACGAAACGTTACGTCAAAAGCATTTTTGTCATAACTCGGAACGTATAGAAATATCGAGTTCGATTTAAAAATATCGACTTTGATATTGGAAATGGCCTTTAGACGTTGTTCGATAAATCAGACGTATAAGTTACGATATAACGATATATTATTAAGCTTTATTTTTCTGTATGATGTACGCCTTTTTTGATTAGGTTAATATAATAATATCATTCCTACTAATAATAAAAATGCGAAAGTAACTCTGTCTGTCTTTAACGCTATCACGTCTAAACCACTGAACTGATTTTAATAAAATTTGGTATAGAGATAGAGTTGACCTTGAGAAAGAACAGGATAGTTTTTATACCGGACTTTTGGAGATTTCTCTTGGAAACGCGATATAACCGAACACTACGCGTGCGAAGCCGCGGGCGGAAGCTAGTTACGAATAGTTTCAAGATAGAACCTGCAAAAGTAAATACCCTTTTCATACTTTCTATATAGGTATTACTTATCAAAAAACTATTACTTATCAACCAAAACTATAACATATAAGTGATTTTCTCAAAAACAAAAAACTCATTCCAAAAAGCAATTTCACCAATCATTAGATTCGTACGTTTTTTATACAAACATGTTAAAGAGTTCGTCCTTTTCTTGCGATCTAGTAAATTGTCAGCCATTTCTCTAAATGGGATGCAATCTACGCCCCAACTAGTTTTCGGTGTAGCACTATGTAGGTAGATAATGTGTTAGCAATTTAAGTTTTATTACCAAAGATATAAAGTTGAATTTTGAATAAATGGGTGTAGTTGACTTTTGAATTTCATTTGCGTATTTTTGTTATACAAAAGGATATTTTGTTAAAGTATCATTTTTTAAAGCCGATATGTGTAGCTAACCATCGCTGAAACGGTAGCTTTCATTTTATGAAGCCCCATCTGAATCGGTTCATCAGTTTGAGAGCTATGGTGAACTAAGGCCACAGACATACAGACTTATAGACAGACATATAGTAGTAATTAAACTTAGGTATAACACTGTTTTTTTTTTACCATTGTTAAAGTTTTTGCATGAATAGTTAAAAATCATAATATTAATCTTCTTCTTCTTAGCGTTTATCCCGTCTTGTGACGGGGTCGGCTTTCCGTATCTTCTTCTCCCTTCCGTATCTTCCTTATAATGGACATCTTCCTCTTCGAGTTCGCAGATTTCCATGTCTTTCTTTACGACACTCAACCACCGCAGTTTTGGCCTGCCTCTGCGCCTTTGGCCGGGTATATCGAGATTGAGTGTCGCATCATATTATTAATCATAATATTAATCAAATATTACTATTACAAAACCATCATCATCTTTCGAGCCTTTTCCCAACTTTTTTATACTAAAAAATATAAATGACATTTCTACCGACACGAAACCGGAATAGCTCGAAAATGATACCCTGCAACGTTAACCGACTTTCAAGATAGTAGTTACGTAGTGGCAGGTATTAACCGCACCGGATCGTATTAATTACTTGGCCTAATTGTTTTACCTCTTCGACACGGTTGGGTAAGATGTAAGACATAAGCGATCGCGATTTGAAATATGTAGCAAAAATTTTTAGATACCCGCTACCCCATGTGTTTGTTTGGACGTAAATTGTTTTTGAGTAGTATTTCAAGCAGCCAGATACTACATTATTCTATTATCAATCCTCACTACATTTTAAGGAAAGGTATACCCTGTAAGTTTTCTGTCAAAGAATTAGTCGTTTTATGACATTTATTGTATAAGGTTTTGTCAAAAACTACCCAAAAATCAAACAAGAAGTTTGTATAGGTAGAAACCAAGCATCAGTGATGATCTAGCAGTGATTATTCCTCTGTCCTTATTACAATTTATTATTTGTGGTCAGCGCAGCACGTTTTCTTCATCCAAATAGTCCTATTTGTCGTCATCTAGCTCAAGTAACATTCTTAATCTTTGTAGCTTTATCAACTTTCGCACAATCCATAATTTCTTCATCTTCATTCCCAACACCTTCCTCACAACATAGTCCTCATTCCTTCGCATATCATGTTTTAACAACGATATTACTTTCTTATGACTTGTACCACAAGTAAGAGGTCCCTTATGAATCCCTCTTATATTAACGAACGTGGCGGCTGGATAGTGTTTCTCGTACCTCACAGCTTATCACAGGTTAATCTTTTACCTGTTATTACTGTTTATTTTAGCAAAGAGGTTACATGGATGAGAATGGAGGAGTTTTAGATGGTTGTAAAATATTTATTACTTTTGTGATATTGGCATTATGGAAAATTCTGTCTGTCCACTGGTTTTACACTGGGAGATAGTCGAGAAGTCAGATAGGCAATCGCTCCATGTAAAATACTAGTAATTTCAATAAAACAGCAACTTACCAAAAAAGTGAAAACAGGCTTCTAAACTCAATTTCTTCTTCTCTTCTTTGTTTCAGAAGTCTATTAAAAATTTGCTAAATTAAGTTTTTCTAATAAAAAATGAATAAAATAGGACTTAACTATATTATTAAACTGTTAAACATTAAGTAATTAATGAAAATCTGAAATCCCTCTGAAAACTTAATCCAAATCTCAATTATGTCCTTTATTCAAAATAAATTGATTCGGAAACGCTTTACTAATTATAAATAATTGGAACGTAAATAACTTTTGCGAAAGCCAATTATAATCGATGTTTTGTGACTATTGTTTTTCTTATAGAAATTAAATATTTTGGTATTTGCTTTCAGTAATCGCTACTAAAATTATAAATGGGAAAATAATTTTGTTTAGTAGTCACGGTTTCGCAATAATACTCATTGATTCAAAGTATGGTTTTTAGGAAGATGTAACACTGATATAATTGTGCTTGGAACTACATAGTTAAAATTTTGTTCAGTTATGACTACATATTATAGGAAAAAATATCTAAAACTTTTGGTTTTAGTTTATTTTTTAGAATGGATCAAGCGTTACTTAAAACAGTCTCATCTATCACAATAACCTTTTTTACAGAGCCTCTGTACCTGAGCAACTATAAAACATGAAATAAAACATTTTAAAAAGTCCTAGGACATCCATAAAATATAATGGAGACAATTCAACTCTCTGGCTAACTCTTAGTAAAATGTGTAAAACCTAAACTCAAGGATTCCTTTTAAAATTCAGCGTTACTACACTTGGGTCTAGTAAATTACTATTCTTGGCCTCTCTTCGGGATCTCCTATAATTTTCAAGACATTTTAGGGATTTACAAAAAGGTCTACTTACCACAGACACAAGAATGTATAGAGCAGTCATTTTTTTTAACGACTTCTAAAATCTGCTGTGGGTTAGCAGCAGTGAGAGAGAGTCAGACTCTTACTGACTAAAAACCGTCGTGTTCCTTTTCTCCGTTCTGTTCCAGGGTCCGTCTGTTCCGTGTCTGTTGTGTTCTGTTCCGGTTCCGTTCTGTTCCAGGGTCGCGGTAACTCTTTCGAAAAATCCCGCAGCATGTATAGAGCAGTCTAAGTTTCGTGAAATAGTCTAAGCCTAGTCCGAAAGTATGTAATTAGAATGTATATAAAGAAGTCAAAGTAGAAAAAAACATTGAAATTTTCATATAGGAAAATGCTGCACTGGTACAGCGGTAAAAAAATTCGGATCACTTATTACTAAGAGTCGCGCCGATCTTTGTATGCTAATTCGGCCATTTTGAAAGAATAAAAGAAATAAATTCTTGCTTCGTTTCATTGTATTTGCCTTTATTTTTATGTTATACTTGAAATTGCGTTAAGTGACAATAATTTTATCATTTTTGACACATAAGAAATTCTTTGATTTCTCTCGAATATTGGCTTAAAAATACTCTTGGGTTAATTATGAAAATAGGTAGGACGTTGGATATTTTTCGTCCAGTTAGCTGGAGTAGTTTTATTGACATTACGAAACCGCCAAATAAGCAAGTTATAAAAATTGCAAATGCCCTATCTATCAGTTCATGACTCTACAATTTTTGTAATTTTCACAAATAAAAAATACAAGTGAAACCGCGTGAACCACTAACAGTTATAATAAAATCGAACTCAATTCCTAATAGTAACAGTAAATTGAACAAATACAGTGAAATATGGCACAAGTAATTTGCCAGCGACTGGCATGATGCCAGAGTCAACAAGTTTGCCAGCTTATGAAATCCCTACTCATATTTTAAATGCGAAAGTAACTCTGTCTGTCTGTCACGCTTTCACGTCTAAACCACTAAACTGATTTTAACCAAATTTGGTACAGAGATAGAGTCGTTACAGGAAGTCAGAAGCCAGTAAGTTTGACACCAGTCTAACCAAGGCGTATCGGGTTGCCCGGGTAACTGGGTTGAGGAGGTCAGATAAGCAGTCGCTTCTTGTAAAGCACTGGTACTCAGCTGAATCCGGTTAGACTGGAAGCCGACCCCAACATGATTAGGAAAAAGGCTCGGAGGATTTGGGATGATGGTACAGAGATAGAGTTGACCTTGAGAAAGAACATAGGATAGTTTTTATCCCGGACTTTTGAAGAATTCTCTTGGAAACGCGATATAACCGAACTCTACGCGGGCGAAGCCGCGGGCGGAAGCTAATGCTAGTATAAAAGGACAATGGGCGTTTTGGTAGCCTGTCCAACAGTATTGATTATAGTACCATTGCGTAGGTCTTGGCAAAACAAAAACATTTTACTATGAGTCTCTTATAAACCTTCTTTAGACCATTTCGGCTCTCTTATGTACTCCTCTTGTGTACTCCTCTCACGTACTCTCTTATGTAATCAACTTATGTACTCTCTTATGTACTCTCTTATATACTTCCCTTATGTACTCTCCTATATACTTCCCTTATGTACTCTCCTATATACTATCTTATATACTCTCCTATGTACTATCTTATGTACTCTCTTATGTACTCTCTTATGTGCTCTCCTATGTACTCTCTTATATACTTCCCTTATGTACTCTCCTATGTACTATCTTATGTACTCTCCTATGTACTCTCTTATGTACTCTCCTATATACTTCCCTTATGTACTCTCCTATATACTATCTTATATACTCTCCTATGTACTATCTTATGTACTCTCCTATGTACTCTCTTATGTACTCTCTTATGTACTCTCCTATGTACTCTCTTATATAATTCCCTTATGTACTCTCCTATGTACTATCCTATGTACTCTCCTATATACTTCCCTTATGTACTCTCCTATGTACTCTCTTATATACTTCCCTTGTGTACTCTCCTATGTACTATTTTATGTACTCTCCTATGTACTCTCTTATATACTTCCCTTATGTACTCTCCTGTGTACTATCTTATGTATTCTGCTATGTACTCTCTTATATACTTCCCTTATGTACTCTCCTATATACTATCTTATATACTCTCCTATGTACTATCCTATGTACTCTCCTATATACTTCCCTTGTGTACTCTCCTATGTACTCTCTTATGTACTCTCTTATGTGCTCTCCTATGTACTCTCTTATATACTTCCCTTATGTACTCTCCTATGTACTATCTTATGTACTCTCCTATGTACTCTCTTATATACTTCCCTTATGTACTCTCCTGTGTACTATCTTATGTATTCTCCTATGTACTCTCTTATATACTTCCCTTATGTACTCTCCTATATACTATCTTATATACTCTCCTATGTACTATCTTATGTACTCTCCTATGTACTCTCTTATGTACTCTCTTATGTACTCTCCTATGTACTCTCTTATATAATTCCCTTATGTACTCTCCTATGTACTCTCCTATATACTTCCCTTATGTACTCTCCTATGTTCTCTCTTATGTACTCTCCTATATACTTCCCTTATGTACTCTCCTATATACTTCCCTTATGTACTCTCCTATATACTATCTTATATACTCTCCTATGTACTATCTTATGTACTCTCCTATGTACTCTCCTATGTACTCTCTTATGTACTCTCTTATGTACTCTCCTATGTACTTCCCTTATGTACTCTCCTATGTACTATCTTATGTACTCTCTTATGAACCTACTTCCCTTATGTACTCTCCTATGTACTCTCCTATGTACTATCTTATGTACTCTCTTATGTACTCTCCTATGTTCTCTCTTATGTACTCTCCTATATACTTCCCTTATGTACTCTTCTATATACTTCCCTTATGTACTCTCCTATATACTATCTTATATACTCTCCTATGTACTATCTTATGTACTCTCCTATGTACTCTCCTATGTACTCTCTTATGTACTCTCTTATGTACTCTCCTATATACTTCCCTTATGTACTCTCCTATGTACTTCCCTTATGTACTCTCCTATGTACTCTCCTATGTACTATTTTATGTACTCTCCTATGTACTATCTTATGTACTCTCCTATGTACTCTCTTATGTACTCTCCTAAATACCCTCTTATGTACTCTCCTATGTTCTATCCTATGTACTCTCCTATATACTTCCCTTATGTACTCACCTATGTACTCTCTTATATACTTCCCTTGTGTACTCTCCTATGTACTATCTTATGTACTCTCTTATGTACTCTCTTATGTACTCTCTTATATACTTCCCTTATGTACTCTCCTATGTACTCTCTTATGTATTCTCTTATGTTCTCTCTTATATACTCTCCTGTGAACTAACAAACTTTTTATACTTTTTTTCTTATGAACCTACTTCCCTTATGTACTCTCCTATGTACTCTCCTATGTACTATTTTATGTACTCTCCTATGTACTCTCTTATATACTTCCCTTATGTACTCTCCTGTGTACTATCTTATGTATTCTGCTATGTACTCTCTTATATACTTCCCTTATGTACTCTCCTATATACTATCTTATATACTCTCCTATGTACTATCCTATGTACTCTCCTATATACTTCCCTTGTGTACTCTCCTATGTACTCTCTTATGTACTCTCTTATGTGCTCTCCTATGTACTCTCTTATATACTTCCCTTATGTACTCTCCTATGTACTTCCCTTATGTACTCTCCTATATACTATCTTATATACTCTCCTATGTACTATCTTATGTACTCTCCTGTGTACTATCTTATGTATTCTCCTATGTACTCTCTTATATACTTCCCTTATGTACTCTCCTATATACTATCTTATATACTCTCCTATGTACTATCTTATGTACTCTCCTATGTACTATTTTATGTACTCTCCTATGTACTATCTTATGTACTCTCCTATGTACTCTCTTATGTACTCTCCTAAATACCCTCTTATGTACTCTCCTATGTTCTATCCTATGTACTCTCCTATATACTTCCCTTATGTACTCACCTATGTACTCTCTTATATACTTCCCTTGTGTACTCTCCTATGTACTATCTTATGTACTCTCTTATGTACTCTCTTATGTACTCTCTTATATACTTCCCTTATGTACTCTCCTATGTACTCTCTTATGTATTCTCTTATGTTCTCTCTTATATACTCTCCTGTGAACTAACAAACTTTTTATACTTATAGTTTTTTTTTTTAATGAAGACAGTTTCCAAACCCATATAAAAACAATGCACTGTTTCTCAGGAAGCTTTGAACGAAAAAATCATGTTTAGTATATCGTACATCGCTTCTTTATCATAGTTTTCGTGCAACTATGTCGAAAACACAATTTATTGAGAAGACTATACGGTTCACGGCTCTCAGGGGATGCTCTCAATTTACCGGGATCAGCTTGGCTGGAGAAAAATACAAATTGACTCAAACAACGTAGGTATATTCGGGATAGACCCAAAGGGAGTCTGTGCAGCTGGGTAAAATAGGGACTAAATTTTGATAGATATTTGGACACACAAGAATTTGTGTATCAACTTACTCATGATTTTTTGATTGAATGAGTTTTGAAATTTTCTTGTACATAAGTAGGTACATGACGTATTTTCTTTGGTCAAAGGACCAACCTCTTGAGTATGAGGGCGCGGGCTCGATTCCAGTTCAGGCAAGTACCAATGCCACTTTTCTAAGTTTGTATGTACTTTCTAAGTATATCTTGGACACCAATGGCTGATAAAAAGGTGAAGGAAAACATCTTGAGGAAACCTGGACTACATAGTCTGAAATCACCAACCCGCATGGAGCAAGCGTGGTGATTAATGCTCAATCCTTCTCCGTGATAGAGGAGGCCTGTGCCCAGCACTGGGACAGTAAAAAAGCTGTACCAGTAATAAGTTTCATCAGAGAAAAACCAGGGTAATTTGCTTGTTAAATACAAAAGAAAATATTGTAGCTACTAAATTCAAGTTTCATTCACAAAAAACTGAAAAAAAAAGACTTCGTCATTTTGTTCAACTTTTAAGTTGATGAAACTAGTTTTTTTATCTACTTTGCATAAAATGTCCAGTCTTTATCCTTTTACATTTTAATGAATACAGTATAAAAACTAGGCTAAAAGTTCGGCGAATTTTTTAAAGTTATTCTTTGGACGAGAACAGAATTTGTGTATCATTTGTCTAGTAATTCTGTCTGCTTAAATAAATGTATTTACCTCATAGACAAATGAGCTTATTAATCATTTGCCTAGCCTCTTATCAACTATGTTGGCGTCGGGTTCCAGTCCAACAAGATGCAGCTGAGTACCAGTGTCTTTCATGGAGTAACAACCAGCCTTACCTAGGGGTATTGGGTTGCCCGGGTAACTGGGTTGAGAAGTTTAGATAGGCAGTCGCTCCATGTTAAACACTGGTACTCAGCTGCATCTTTAGAAGAAGACGGAAATTTAGGTGGAAAAGGCTGGGCAGATAATATTGACAGTTGTAAAAAGATTTCCATCTAATTGAATTTGTTATTAGCGAACCCTGATCATAGCTATACACGACATACATACAGAGATATATAAACTACATAAGATCCTTTTCTCCCGATTACCTTTCTAGAAAATAACTTTCTTAGATAAAATCGAACATCTTCTACAACAACTTAATTAAAACAACACATCGAGGAAACAAAGCTTTCAATACAAACTCGCCAAGCTTGGTGAAGTTGGCAATTAATTCCGAGGAAAGCCAGAACCGGGCATATTGCCAAGTAGGCGAGCCGCTTTTAACTTAGCGCCAAGTCGTCCATTGGGAAATGAAACGATATCTTGGCATTATTGCTGTCGAAAACTGTGACTAGGCAGGAAAATGGTTAGGAAACTAGCTTGCGGCACGTCTAGATTTTATGGGTCTGTGGTGTATTATGAAGCTGGGAAGACACGTTAAATTGTGGGTTTCGGCTGTTAGTTATACATTATGTATATCTTTGACAGATTATGTGAACATGTTTTACCAAGGGTTAATAGAAGGCTGTGAAAGTAACTTTTCTAAGTCTGTATGTACTTCCTAAGTATATCTTGAATACCAATGACTGTGTTTCGGATGGCACGTTAAACTGTAGGTCCCGACTGTCATTGAACATCTTTGGCAGTCGTTACGGGTAGTCAGAAGCCAGTAAGTCTAACAACCAGTCTTACCAAGGGGTATTGGGTTGCCCAGGTAACTGGGATGAGGAGATCAGATAGGCAATCCTACCCTGTGACAAATTGGTACATACATAGTTGAGTAAAGGTTACGCAGATGAGTGCATATTTTAAGACGAATGTTTGCATAGTTTCGAAAAGGTTTTTAAGGAGTTTTTTGACACCCAGAGCGGCCCAGCAGGGCCATGGCTTTCCGGGGCTGCGGGATTGTTCGAAAGAGTTACCGCGGCCCTGATACATAAAAGGCCTACGACGGAACACGACGGTTTTTAGTCAGTAAGAGTCTGACACTCCCTCACCGCTGCTAACCCACAGCGGGAGGGGTCATTTGATGATTTTTGATGTCGTTAAAAAAAAGGTGTATTTTGACTGAGCTGTAGTCCTGAAGATTCTTAAGCATCTTATCTTTTGCATAAATAATTAATGTAATAAAACAAAGGTGGCCGAAAAAAGGTGATTAATGATTACCTCGTGTACCAGGTACTAATTCATTGTCGTGGCAAACGTGGGTAATTCATTATAGGGAAAAAAGAGGCCTTCTTGGGGTCCTTGGGGTCCTAAAAACGTGCTAATATAAAAAAGTTGGGGGCCGTTGATAAACGCACATGTTTTATTTTAATAATCGAGCTTTTTTTATTTCTATAAAAATTAAAAACCTACCACTGCTATTTCTCCACCACCCAAAGGTAGACTGGGAGAAAACGCCTAAGGCGTTAAGTCCGCCATTGTACAAAATTGTGCATAAAGTATCAAATAAAATAAATAATTATACTTTTTATTGAACTGAGTATTTACTATTGAAACATATCAGATCTACTTTTGATTCCTTTTCCGACAGTTAAATAAATTAATATTTCTGCGATTTTGTACTAATTCGATACTTTGTTGTACTTTTCAAAAAGAGTAAAATAAATCTATAACAAATAATACCTTTTCCTAAGAACAAGTTTTGAACACAACATGTATGCGGGTTCAATGTAACTTTTCTAAAGACAAAGTTGCAATTTCGTTCTTTTTATTGCGCTGTATACTGATAAAAGAAACTACGAAAAACTGAGTAACTGCGCATTTTTTGAGTAAGTCTTTTTACAAATCAATATCGCGTTTTGTTTACGGCATCAATTGTGTTAGTATGATATAAAAGAATACCAAATATAATACTAAACCTACTGTGTTTTTATCTTCTTAAAGAATGTACTAACTACATAATTTGCCGGGGAGTTTGTTCCACCACTTCTTCTTCCCAGCAAAAACACATAGGAAGTGGTGAAGGGTGGGCGTTTTGGGGGCTGTGTTTTGTAAATTTGACCTTCAAGTGCTGATTTTCAGCCTACTTTCAATAAATGACTTTTGATTTGAAAGACGCCAGTACATCAAACTGTTACAATCCGCCTTTATTTTTTTGATTTTCAATGTTATTTCTAAGTAAGTATAAGGGTCGATTGGAACAAAATGTAGATTCATTAAACATTACTCATTAAATTAGATTCATAAAACATATACACAAAAAATATGTTCAATGAAAAGTAAAATTGATGTATGATTTTTCGACCTTTTGTAATATGTTACTCAATAACGTACCCAGGTAACTGAATTTCCAATAGTTGAAATAACTTCGTGAAATATTCAGGTACAAAATTGGAAATTGAAACTCTTCATGCGTAGTAACGTGAAAACAATCCACATTTTTTCAGCTTTCAGCGTTTTCATGCAAAATAACTTGTTGAAATTGTAAAGCATAAAAACTATGGATTCGTAATGAAACATTCCTGAAACTCAACAGTCTCATCTGCCTAGCCTTTTCCCAATTATGTTGGAGTCGGCTTCCTATCTGACCTCCTCAACCCACTGACTAGGTAAAACTGGTTGTCAGACTTACTGGCTTCTGACTATCTGAAGCATGATCATTGGTGTCCAAGATATACTTAGAAAGTAAACACAAAATTAGAAAAATTGAATTGGTACTTGCCTGACTTAGAATAGAACCCACACTCATATAGTTATCGGCACGAATCTTGAGCTCTGACCTTCACCTGCGCAGAAGTAATTTATTGAGTCCCTTTTGTGGTATGAAGTGAGGCGCGGGGGCGGGCTAAAGCGGTGATTGGCCCGCAGTGCATCGCGTCATAGCCGTCACTCGGGATTGGTTCTATGCTAATAAATCACTTCTGCGCAGATGTAGGTCAGACCTCAAGATTCGTGCCAATAACTATACTTGAGAGGTTGGTCCTTCACCTACCAGTACTGGGATTCTATAAAACTCGATCAACAACTCGCATTTCACTTCGATTCGTAATGTCATTTCATACTTTAGGGGAGGTAGGGGAGGGATGGGCACTTTTTCACAATTTATTGCATAAAAAATCAGATTTTACAGATCATTATCAACTTTTATTGCCATTTCTTATATTCGGCTAGATATAATGAAAGAGCTTTCCTAAAAATTACAATCAGTTTCAACATTACGAGATATTTAAACGGTTTTATTTAGCTCACCCCGTTTGTTTTATTATTTATTCTTGGATCAAATTTAGTAATTCAAATTTCACCCTCTTCCTGTCAACCGATTGGTCTGAAATTTTGTATACACCTTTAATTAAATCCAATATGGCCGCCGGCACAAAATGGCACAGCCCCCTCAATATGGGTATCAAATGAAAGGG
Source organism: Helicoverpa zea (assembly GCF_022581195.2). Classification (NCBI taxonomy): domain Eukaryota; kingdom Metazoa; phylum Arthropoda; class Insecta; order Lepidoptera; family Noctuidae; genus Helicoverpa; species Helicoverpa zea. The sequence continues at coordinate 3,534,798 of NC_061479.1, forward strand.
CTACACAAGTAGAATACTGTCAGCAACCCCAGCGGGGCGCAACAGGGCCAAGGCCTGCCTGCACGTCGATTCTATAAAATTCGAACAACAACTCGCATTTCACTTCGCTATTCACTCTCACTTCGCATTCGATTCAGAACGACCTTGATTTTGCATTCTGTAAACATCACCTAATCACTTGCGAAGTGAAGTGAGCTCGACATCGACCAATGCTGTGCTAGTGACTTCCCCACTCGACAAAATGTCAACCGAGATTAATCAGTTTTTAATTTTATCAGTTTTGACACAGAATTTTAGCTAAATATGATGTTTTAGTTATAATTTGTTATTGTAAGGAATTTGAGGCAGCTTTTAAGTATAAAATAAACGGAAATCTCTAAATTCGTGCTGTGAATATAATCTATGCTTACCCTACGAAAAAAAAATACAGACAGCGCCAATACCATTATTAATCTGTGGACAATATTTTCTTCTCTTCTGTCATAGAGGAAAGTAATATATCGGGTATCTTCTGTCTTCATATTGTGTTTAAGCTTGTTTGTTTTCGCCGGTTTTCGCCGTAATTGTGATAAAATCATGAAGTAATTTTATATTTCTTGTTATAAAGTTAAAAATAATATTAATTAAAGAAGTGTTTATTTTATTAATCCAACAATAATTTCAGTCCAAATGACAGGTCGTCTCACCCTTCGTCGGCTCAGGTTGAAACTCTGGTTGAGTTTATGGAGCAAAACCCTGGCCTGGCGAAGGGTTTCGTGAGAACGCAAAAAAAATGTAATACCTACTTTATCTGGATTTAGTGAAAACAAAATTGAGACCAATTTGGTTATTTTCATGCTTAAGAGAATACCAATATTATAACTGAAGTACAGAGGCTTTTGAAAACATATCAGCTGGCGGGGAAACCACATAAAGGGAATACTCCTTATTAAGAACTAAGTGTTTTTCTTATTATTGTGTGCTTGATTACAATTTTTCAACTATAAACTGTGTCAATACTTACTTTTACACGAGTTGTAAGTCCTTTGCCTCGACGTTTTGTGGGCTTTATCAGGGGCAGTAAATCAGACTCCAGTTGGTCAATTAGCTCCTTTGACAATCTATATATGCTCACATAGTCATCATCGCGAGTTAATAAAGGTAAACTACGAATTCTAGCAGATTGTTGACGCTTTTCTAAATTATCTAAAGCATGAGCTTCTTCTAATAAAGATTTAAGCAAAAACATTCTAGCCATCGTTAAATGTAGGCACTTAATCACTTTAAAACACTTAGAACTTTATTTAAACACTATTTTAAATATAATAGTCTCTAGATCAAGTTGGCAACGGTACCTGAAACAAGATTCTATAAAGGATTTTTCGCGCAGATTTATAACCTCACAAATTTTCACTGACGAAGAAAAGCCTCCCTACCATAGAGAGCATTGGACACTTTTGACTTAGTTTATGAAAAAAAAATCGGTAAAAAAACTTTTAAGTTAAACGGTTTTATCTTATGTGCACTGAAAACTAGAAAATAAAAAATAGTTACTTACCTGTCAACCTACGTAGGTGGTCCCGGTCATATTAGACTAAAATAAAAACGTGGGGCCCATTAACTATTGCTGTAGTACTCTCTTCTAAAGGTATAATAGGTGTGGATTGCATCGACTTACTATAATTGTAACTGGAGATTTTGACAATCAATAATTAATAATAGAAAATACACATACCTTTCATTAGTTTTCTCTTTATAACGATCCGAAACCGCAACAAAATATTTAAGTACTTTTACGAGTGTTTGTTCTTGACAACTCACAGAAATGACAGATAGTCTATGGATGAACACCGTTACCAGTCGGTAACGTAAACTACCCAATTAAAAAAAAACAAAACTATGATCAGAAATCAGAATAAAAGGACCCCCCTTTTATTCTGATTTGATCATGTCTCCCAACTGCCCATCTCTCCCCTACCTCCCCTATAGATAGACAGATTTTGACAAATCTGTCAAAATCTCGACTTTGATTTAGTTCAACTTGTCAACACGCTCGATAGTGAAGCGCTAGTGTAGTTTGACAATGTCAATCACGAAACTTTAAGGTAGAATTCCGTGGGTCGCGATTGTCGCAGCCGCGCGCGACAAAAGTCAACCTATGAAAATGTATGGCACCGCTGCCGAGGGCTGCGACAGTCGCGCGCGGACGACGAATTTCGTGAGCCGCTCGCGGCCGTACGCTTCTCAACATGGTCTAGCGCTTAATAACATCTATAGAATTTTAGTAAAACCAGAATTAAATTTTTGACAATGCCGCGAGCAGCTTACGAAATTCGTCGGCCGCGCGCGACTGTCACGGGCCTCGACAACGGTGCCATACATTTTCAAAGGTTGACTATTGTCGCGTCCACGGAATTCTACCTTTAGATCGAAGTCGAAGTGAGAGTGATGTCGAAGTGAGTTGTGATATTTTATAGAATCGACATGCAGGCCACTACCACTTCTTACTAAAAGTTATTTTATTAAACCAACAATTTATTCCAAGTACGAATAAATTACAATATCTTGTTGAGATTTGTTGTCAGACTTTTAGTACAGCTTTAAGTCTTTTGTCTAACCGATATTATAAGTTTTAATGATCTTTAAAAGATTTCGGGAACTTGTCAGTTGCTCTATTGATCCCCTGAACTTCAGGGCAAGTATAGTTAAAGTTAGGTAGCTTCATAACGACTGCCAAAGATGTTCAAATGACAGCAGGGACCCCTTACTTAATATGTTTCACGAAACATGAAGGAATTCGTCATGATAAGATGGTCACCTACGAACCGACTGTGTCAAGCATTGCTTACACTCGCTTCTTGTAAAGCACTGGTACTCAGCTGAATCCGGTTAGACTGGAAGCCGACCCCAACATAGTTGGGAAAAGGCTCGGGAGATGATGATGATCGATTGTCCGACCATGGAGACCAAAATGACTAGCTTAGATGTCATAACGGAAATTCTCCTAAGAAAGCGTCGCCAAAACGCGGGTGTTCAGGAGACGACAAACGTTACTGACTGCACGATCGTATGCTTTCTTTGGACACCGCCCATCTAAACTAATATTATAAAGAGGAAAACTTTGTTTGTTTGTTTGGTTGTAATGGATAAACTCAAAAACTTCTGGACTGATTTTAAATATTCTTTCACCATTAGAAAGCTATATTATCTGCGAGTAACATAGGCTATATTTTATCCCGGTGCGGGCAGAAGCTCCCACGGGACGCGGGTGAAACCGCGGGAAAACGGCTAGTTTTTTATAAAACTAAATCTCAAAACATGTGTCAAAGAACTCGAAAGTTTCTTTGGTTCCCTAATAACTCATTTTAGTCACACCCTCATTACGTTATTTGACCTACAAGAAGGCGCCTGACCTACCAGCCTTATGTCATCTCCGCTATCTTTCCTTTCTCTTTATACGACTTAACAAGTCATTAGAAATTTAACACAGTTTAAGTAGAACTTACTTGTTGATACCCTGGCGTTCTGCCAAGCCTATAAACGATGTGGTATGGTGATATGAGAAGCCGTCGAGGTTCTATTGTTGGGAATAAGATGTGAGGCAGAAGCTTGAAATTGAACGTTGAAAGGGAAATATGGTTTGAACATGTTTAAAATGTAAAATCTGTGCTTACACTTGCTTGCATTCATGGGTAGTTTGCATGTACCTAATTTATTTGGAGATAGGGAACTTTATATGGAAATGTTCAATAGTATTGATCGAACGTATTGGAATCATGAATACCTACAAGACTTGAGAGTAAAATTTTCTACCGGCTATTATTATAATCAGGTTTCAGTAATAGGTATCTAATATCATATATCATTATCTGTTCACAGATTTACTCTTTCTTTCTAATGAGTTGCAAGAAAATGTTGTATGTTTGAACGCCGAGTAATCTCAGGAACTATTGCTATGATTTGAAAAAAATTAAAGTTTTAGATACCTACTTAGAGTTACTTCGAATTTAGGTTATTTTTTATCCAGATGTGAATATGGGACCAAACCGCGTGCGGAAGATAGTCAAATCTCGGAATCAAATAAAAGAAAATTCATTAAACCACCTAATAATAAACCTTTTCAAAACTAACTGTCATTAATAACCATTAACCATAACTTTTTAATGAATTCGTCCAACGATAAATTACATCGCGACATTTTGATCATATTACCGCGAAAGTACAATAATTTTAAATTAATTGTAGACAGCGAATGAAGAACAAAATGACTAGCGGAGGTGCCATAACGGAAAATCATCTTATCTTAAGTCATCATCTCCCGAGCCTTTTCCCAACTATGTTGGGGTCGGCTTCCAGTCTAACCGGATGCAGCTGAGTACCAGTGTTTCACAAGGAGCGACTGCCTATCTGACCACCTCAACCCAGTTACCCGGGCAACCCAATGCCCCTTGGTTAGACTGGCGGAAATCATCTTAAGTAGCGGGCCAAAATGCGGGGGACGAGGAACGTTACTGTTTTCGCCCTAATACGCCTTGTTTGGACTCAACCATTTCTTGTAATACCAAAAATCGTTGACAGATGTCTCAAAGAACCCAAACGCCTCGTTAGTTCACTCGTAAATTATAGTTTTGGTCATGCCCACCATACGTATTGACCTACAAGAAAGCGCCTGACCTACCTGCATTATGGCATCTCCGCTTACTTTCCTTACTCCATGAGACAGTGTAAATCGTTAATTAAGTATTATTTTTGGACGTTTTCATTAGCTACAGCCGATTTGACGTGAATTACGATCGTAGCTGGCGAAAGTTTTTGAAATTAATTAACTATTAGGTTATGGGAGATCGGAGATTTATATACTTAGTTGATAATATACTGAGTTTCAGGTTTGCGAAGTTTTAATTTTACATTGAAAGTGATTTTATATGAATCGAATCACTTTCATTTAGATTTTGATTTCAGTATCCACGATTTCTTGGTCATAGGTATCCAAGATACACTTAGTACATTTAACTTAGACAAGTTACATTGGTAAAGCCTAACTTGGAATCGAACACACAATCGTTTTTGAGAGGCTGCTGATTCAATCAAAGTCAAAGTCAAATCATTTAGGCCTTTACAAGCACTTATGAACGTTAAAAATTATAAATTAATCACTAAGCCACCACTAGGACTAGATAGTCTGAAATCACCAATCCGCATTGAGCAAGCGTGGTGATTAACGCTCAATCCTTCTCCGTGTGAGAGGAGGCCGCAGCCCAGCAGTGGGACGATAAAAAGGCTGTAACTGTAACAGGCCACTACGACTTTTCTAGTCACTGTTTTCTGAAAACCAGATAATTTCTTTTTCAGTATATTTTTAAGGTATCTCTACGTTATTAAGTTACATAATTAAATTCTATCGTTTAGTTGGATTCCTTTTTGTTTTGTATATAATGAGAAAGCAATTTGGGCTTTAGTAATTAATCTTTAGTAAGTTTTCCGCCCCTCAATTAGGTTTATTAAAATTGAGCAAGTTTGTTTTTGAAGTTAAGAAGCCTGTTTTACTTCTATTCTTTTTTAATTTACTTTTATATTTCTATTGAGGCATGCACAAATTGAGTACGTTCACAAATGTAATTTGAACATCTTTAGCAGTCATTATAGGTAGTAAAAAGTAAGTCTGTGAACCAGTCTTACCAAGCACTATTAGGTAGAGGTCAGATAGGCAGTCGCTCCAAGTAAACCACTGGTACTCAGCTTCAATCGTTTACACTGGAAGCCAACCCCAACATAGTTGGGAAAAGACTACCTTTCATTCTGAACTTTACCTTATTCTCTCTTACATTGCCCTAAAAATGACCCATGTTATCCCACATCTTTCTTTCGACCTTGTCCTAACACAACATTCCCATAATTTATACACATAAATATTTTATGTTTCTAAGGGAAAAACAAGTGTTATCAATTTCCTATGCGTTCGCAATAAAATATCAATTTCTTAGAATTTATGGAGTGTACGAGACTGGAAGGAGTGAGACTTAGTATGTAAGAAAATGATTTATGATTTCTATGTAGTATTATTGCTTGAGATAAATTGAATTGTAGTGTGAAATATTACTTATTTATTACTATTTAACTTTAATGTTATATTATTTACTTATTTTATTCTATACATTTGTATCACCGATTGTTGTCATCGCGAAAGCACCGACTATCGCTGAAAACCAGCGCTGGGAAATATGGAAGTATTCGTCATGACAAGATGGTCACACATCCACTGACCGACTGTGCCAAACGTTGCTTAATGTTATGATCGATCGATCCATTATAGATCATATTATACGATTATCTTGAAACGGGTTAACTTTTGCCCAGTGTATCCCATGATCAAATTTGTCCGTATTGACCTATACTATCACCTCATGAAAGGATGCGGTCTACTTACCAGTAACCCTGTATACTTTATTAGGCATTTAACAATTTTACTTGTTGATCTTAGATCTAGTTAAAATAGGTGACATAATAGGCAGTTTTATCGCTTAGAGCGATTTGTTCCAGACACCCTTAAAATGGATTGAGTCGAGACGAAAAAGATTATACGGTAGGAAGATAGGCAAAGTGTACACTTGATCCTGCAATTGATCATATACCTATACGAAAACTCATTTTGGAATATAAATAAATAATGTCGGGACACCTTTTTCACACACGGTCGGTTAGCCCCATGGTAAGTTATTTATTAACTTGTGTTATGGGTGCTAACACAACTGATAAACTACATATAGCTACATATATACATATTTATAAATACATATTTAACACCCAGACCACGGCCAACAAGCATGCTCATCACACAAATGTCGACCGAACCGGGAATCGAACCCGGGACCTCAGGTTCGGCGGTCCGGCATGATGACCATTGCGCCATCGAGGTCGTCAAAAATCCGTTTTAAACATGTAGATAAGTAAACATTGTACCACGACATATAGATACAAAGTTCTACATAATTTATATTTACACGTGACTGCCTCGTTGGTATAGTGTTCGATTCTCGGGTCGGGCCGAAATCGCTTTATTAGTTTTCTTAACCTATCACAAAGCAGCCCGTAGTCTGGAAGTTGGTGACTGATTCACCAGTGCATCGGAAAGCACGTAAATGGCGGTCCTGCGCCTGATCTGTCTCCGGTGGTGTCGTATTGCCGTCCCATCGCGCTATGAGAGGGAAGGAATAGAGAGAACAGCCACCGCAGCCGATAATCGGCTAGAAGGATATCATCATAGTCCTATGTGAACCCTTATTTTCGAAAATCCACTTCAAACATGGACAATTTAACATTGTACCACGACAAACTTACATACACACACACACAAAGTTCTACAAAATTATATATACACGTACATATAACGCCGTCGGCTCATCCCTTTGTGACAACTAGACGAAGTTAGTTCACAAACGCTGGTTCAAAACAAAGTAGTTTGTGCTTGCTCTAACTATAGTTCGGCCATTCAGAGAATGCGTTCCTGACACGTCGCGATTGAACTGACGACGTAACTTTGCAATGGCGTTGCAGTTACGATAAAAATATTTTTGCTGGTTGTTTACCGTTTTAACAATTGAGGAGCATTAAAACAACATTATTATATCAATAATCAATGAATGTTATTACGTCGTCAGTTCAATCGCGACGTGTCAGGAACGCATTCTCTGAATGGCCGAACTATAGCTGCTGGGGTGTCAATACTGTTTTTATTTGTTGGTTAGTTTTTAACTTGGACGCAGAATTTTTGTGGTGTTAGCCGATTCGTGTGGTTTTATTCAAGTAACGAAGGAAATAAAAAGAAAATACATTAATTTATGTAAAATGACGAAAATAAGATAATAAACAGAAGAAATAACTAATAACTAGATGTTAGCTAAGGATATCCAGGAGAAACTACTTCCTGCATCTTGATAAAAGTGTCCATTGTCAGGCTCTAGCCTATGTATCTGGGTACCATTTAAAAAACATTTAAATAAGTGGAACTCGGATAGACATACGGCCAAATAGCGACAGTAAGGTACTAAGGTACTTGTTACATTTATTTATAATAAGTAAGTTAGACTCACCAACATTTTTTGAACTTCAAAATTTACAAAAGACATTTCTCAATACCCATCTCTCACCACTTCCTTTGTGTTTTTGCTGAGAAGAAGAAGTATAGTGACAAAAATAATAATCATCAAATCAATATACCTACCATCATGTAAAAAATGGCTTTGGAAGGGTCTGAATAAAAAAATAGTTTAAAAAACACGCTTTAGGACGCACAATTTTTTTTGGATTCTAATCGAAGACCGGGAAGTGGGTCAAATTAAGATTCCAAGATTTTCTTACAAACTTACATAGTTACAAGTGAAGCAAATATAAGCGTGTTAAAAAGAGAGACAAAATTAAGTAACTTGACAATTTTACAAGTTAACTGTCTTTTAAGTGTTAAGTAAGTTTTAAACGTTCCGGTTCCGGTGATCGTAACGCAAACACGTACACGAAAGCCCTCCGCAAATATTAAACAAATACTAGTGTAATAAGTGCCAAATAAAAGTGTCACAACGCAAAATCCAACAGACCAGAGAATAGAAAACGAAATAAATGTGTGAATAAAGCGCGAAACAATATCCTTGGACTAAAAAGTGCATTATAAAATTCAACAAGATAACCTAAAAGTGAAAGTCATAATTATTAGTCATTAAGCAGTGCCACCAACATAACCAACAAATCCGTCAGTTAGTAACAACGTCACATTGACACTGACACTGACGTGTGGCGTGTGAGTGTGGCAAGCCACAATAATCCGAACTACTACTTCTACCAGTGTTGTCAGTAAACAAATCGAAAAATGGATAAAAGTATGGAATTATTGTTGTCAAAACTGGATGAGAAATTGAACCAACAAACCAAAATCATAACAGTGTCAGTGACGCAGAATGTTATGGAAGCACTAGATGAGAGATTAAAAATTATAACGGAGGAAAATACAATGCTTAAAGAAAAAATAACAATATTAGAGCAGAAACTTAAGGGGATGGAAAGGGAAAAAAGAAAATACAACTTAGTATTTTTTGGCATTACAGAAATCGAAAAATCAGAAGCGGAACTTGTAGACCATGTCAAAGATATAATTCAAGAATCAGGCACCCATCTAAATAGCCAGGAAATTAGCAATATTTATAGAATTGGTAAGGATAAAAATGTCAAGAACCGCCCTATCGTACTTTCCATCACATCTCTATGGAAAAAACACTTGATTTTGAAAAACAAGTCAAAGCTGCCACCAGGTGTATATGTAAAAGAAGACTACTCAAAGGAAATATTGGAAAAGCGGAAGCAACTACAGGTACAAGTGGAAGAGGAAAGAAAGAAAGGAAATATAGCCTTTTTAAGACATGACAAAATAATAATAAAAGGATCAATGGCAGTAAACAGAGACAAAAGGAAAAGAGAAGAACACGACTCACCTAATTCAACATCTCAGAAGAAAATAGACTTAAAAAGCAACCTGTCAAGCAAACCAGCTAGTACACCTGCTAAGGGAAAAGAAATCCTAAAACCCAACATACTTAACTACGTGGAACGAAACCGATCTGCCTCACTGACAGAGATCCCAAAAAACCAATAATGACCACCGGCACCCGGAACCAAGCTAAAATAACAAATACCAAAACTACATATACACAAACTGAAAAATACACCCCAAGCCGGTTGGTCACCGTGGGGAAAGAAGACCACTACCCTCCAGCAAATAAAGTAAATAAAGTATCCAAAGAAAAACCAAATAATATCTATATAGCCACCCTAAACGCACTTTCATTAAGGACAGCAGAAAAACTCTCCGAACTAGAAATAGCTTTGAGTGAAATCAAATGGGATATTCTTGGTATTAGCGAAGTGAGACGAATAGGAAATCATATTGAAGAACATAACGACTACATCCTGTACTACATCGGGGAAACAAAGGGCCAATATGGAGTTGGATTTATGGTGAAAAAACATCTAAAGAAACAAATCTCAGAATTTAGAGGCATATCTGAAAGAATAGCAGTACTAAACATACAATTACAAGGCTACAGAAACCAGTGGACTATAGTCCAAATATATGCGCCAACAGAAGCAGCAGACGAAACAGTAAAAGATGAATTCTACTACCAACTTTCAACCACACTAGAGACTGCCCATAAGAATATTATTGTCATGGGAGACTTCAATGGTAAAATAGGCAAACGGCAACATGGTGAAGACTCAGTAGTGGGAAACTACGGCATAGGTAAAAGAAGCAAGAACGGGAAAAGACTCGTGAATATGGCCCTGGAAAATAATTTAACCATACTAAATAGCGTTTACAAGAAAAGACATGCCAGGAAGTGGACCTGGATGTCGCCCGATGGGACCTACCGTAACGAAATAGACTTCATAACCAGTAATCGACCCGATTCCTTTAAAGACACTAGCGTAATAAATAACTTTAACTTCAATAGTAACCATCGCATGGTCAGAGCTATATTATCTGACAAACAACAAAAGAAACAAAGGAAACACTTCCATCATAGGAAAAATGAGTGGACAGCCGATATAACGCCTCAAAACATCACGACACCCAAAGGAAAAGATAAAACACAAGAAATTTACAACAGAGAAATAAACAATATGTACTACAGAAAAACAACCAAGACAAAGATAAACGAATGTACACTAAGCTCTAAAACCAAGGATCTCATTCAAAAAAGAAAAGAACTACTTATAAACAGGAAAAGTAAAGCAACATTAACGGAAATTACTGAACTGAGCAAAGAAATAGGTCGCAATTTAAAACAAGACAAGTTGAATAAAAGAATCAAATGCATCCAAAATCACATAACCAAAACTGGGGGTATTAATAAAGCACTCAAAGAATTAAGAGAAGTGACGTCATGGGTCCCAAAACTAAAAAACAAAAACAACAAGGAAGAAACAAGAAGACAGCCAATTTTAAAGATAGCGACAGACTATTACCGAGAACTATACTCCACCAGAAACACCTTAAAATTCAACGTAAACCTCGTTGATGAAACGGAAGACATCCCTCCGATTCTCGAAAGAGAAGTCCAACATGCGATTGAAACTCAGAAAAATGATAAAGCACCCGGACCTGATCATATAACTAATGAGATGATGAAAGCAACATTGTCAGAAACAACACCAAAACTAACCAACTTGTTTAATCTTATCCTAAATACGGAATATATACCTTCGCAATGGACATTAAGCTCTATAATACTCATCTACAAGAAAGGAGACAGATTGGACATGGGAAATTATCGGCCAATAAGTCTCATGTCAAACTTATACAAGGTGTTCTCGAAAATAATACTAAAACGCATCACTACGAAACTAGATGAACAACAGCCAAGAGAACAAGCTGGATTTCGATCGGGGTTTGCAACTATAGACCATATACATGTTGTAAATCAGCTTATTGAAAAATGTCAGGAATATAATTATCCGGTATACATGGCGTTTGTGGACTATATGAAAGCATTCGACTGCCTAGAACATCATTTCATTTGGGAAGCCCTGAAAAACCAAGGAATAGAAAGCAAATATATAAGGTTAATAAAAAATGTATATGCAAACAGCAAAGCACGAATAAAATTGGAAACAGAAGGAGAAATATTCTCCATACACAGAGGAGTGAGGCAGGGAGATCCACTCTCTCCAAAACTTTTCTCCGCCGTGTTGGAAGAAGTCATCAGGAAGATGGAATGGGATAACTTAGGGATTAACATAAATGGAACACGTTTGAATCATTTGAGATTCGCGGACGATATTATACTTATATCAGATAATGCAGAGTGCCTTAACAACATGCTCCAAGATTTGGCAAATGAGAGCAAAAAGGTGGGCCTAATAATGAACAAAACAAAAACTAAAATAATAACAAATAGATCACAAAGAAGTATCTTTATAGATCAGGAAGAAATAGAATATGTAAATTCCTATATATATCTCGGCCAACTTATTGCTTTCAACAACCATATGGATGCAGAAATAGAAAGGCGGGTAGCCAATGCCTGGAAACGGTTCTGGTCTCTCAAGGAAGTGCTAAAAAGTAAACAATATACTACTGCAATGAAAAGGAAAGTATACAACACATGCATATTACCCATCCTCACTTATGGTTGCCAGACCTGGGCCAACACACAGAAACAAAACCAAAAACTGACCACGTGCCAGAGAGCTATGGAGAGGAGTATGCTGGGCTACACCATAAAGGACAGAAAGAGAGCTATAGATCTAAGACAAATCACGAGACTAGAAGATGTTGTAGTCAAAACTAAAAAACTTAAGTGGAGATGGGCAGGCCACATGATGAGAGAGAGTAGGAATAAATGGACAAAAGATATTACCGAATGGAATCCTAGATTTCAAACAAAAAGGAAACGAGGAAGGCAAAGAAAACGTTGGTCTGATGACATAAGAAAGAATGCAGGCACACTATGGCATAGATTAACTTACACAAGAGTAAAATGGAAAGAGCTGGAGGAGGCCTATGTGTCACAAGGACACGCTGACACCAAACCAGAAAGGAGAAATTAAGAATAGTAATAGGATTAGGAAATAAATACTTACAATGTAAATACATCTAGTTGCATGCTAAAACTTAATAGTGAATTGTACACATTTATTGTACACATTTATGTTGGCAATAAAGGCTTAATATAATAATAAGTTTTAAACCAATAATTTCCCTTTAACTGCCCAAAATGCGATACTTTGTCGATAAAACTCATTTATCATAGGATGTAACTTTAGTCATAGTACTTATGAATTTGAAATGAGTTTCCCAACTTGGGACAGGGGAAAACTTACCTTGTTGTAACGGAATTAGGTTGATATTTGAATGGCGTGCTTACATTTGGAAAAGCTATGTTTTAGTTTTGAATGGGCGTTTATATCTATACTAATATCTATGCTAATATAATCATCATCATCATCATCATCGCCTTTTCCCAACTATATTGGAGTCGGCCTCCAGTCCAACCGGATTCAGCTGAGTACCAGTGTTTTACAAGAAGCGACTGCCTATCTGACTTCCTCAACCCAATTAACCGGGCAACCCAATACCCCTTAGTTAGACTGATGTCAGAATTACTGGCTTCTGACTACCCGCAACGACTGCCAAGGATGATCAATTAACAAATATAATAAAGAGGAATAATTTTATTTGTTTGTACTCTATAGGCTCCGAAACTTCTGAAATGATTTCAAATTATTTCTCTATTGGAAGGCTACACTCTTCCTGAGTAACATAGGCTATATTTTATTCCGATACGGGCAGTAATTCTCACGGGTCGTGATTGAAAATGCAAGAAAACTGCTAGTTAATTTTAATTACATTACCTACATTACATTAAAATCGTCATCCTCCTGCCCTTATCACAATATTTTATTAGTGGTCGGCGCAGCATGTTTTCTTCTTCCATACTTTTCTGTCTGCCGTCATCTCACAAGAAACATTCTTTCGAGCCATATCGACTTTGACACATTTTCATAATTGGATTTCTAATTATAGTGATATTATTAAAAGCTTCCTACCCGGCATTAAAATATATATGTACTCAGTAACCCAATAATATTACTTTCAAAGAATCACGTAACTTACGAAACTCGAAAGCTTTGATATAGAAATTATTGGTTTACCAATTTATCAAAGTCTTGTAGTCTCCTATTATATTCATTAACAAACTTCTAAGAAAAGTCTACGTATTATAATTATATTCGTAAAGTTTCTTTGTTTTCTGAAGCTAAAACTGTAATTTCAATAAATCAATACAGGAAATACGATATTACAATTATAACTAAGTGATGCCATCTATTCAAAATTGAAATCCATCGGAGAGCACGTTAATGTCGGTCCTGCTTGTGATCTCTCTCCGGTCGTGTCGGATTGCCGTCCCATCGAGCTATGAGAGTGAAGGAATAGTGAGCGCACCTGAGTCCAAGCAAATGCTTGTGCACTATAATGTGTTCTGCGCAGCTGGCTGATTTCCTTATATGAGAACAGGCCGACAATAGGCCAGCACGCCATCAAGATGAAGAATCCTCAGTAGTTACTATATCAATAAAAGGTTAGGCGTGTACCTAATCACCAAGTACCTACCTACGTAGCTGCATACATAACAAAACTATAGTTTGTCCTCATACTAAGTATATAAATGTCTATTATACAAGTCTCATTAAGCTGTGTACACGGTATGTTTACTCGTCATAGCAAATATGATGTAGACATTACGGCACAAGGAAACATATGCGTTCATGGTTGTAAGGCTTTCTCACAAAAATATTAGGTTACACACAAAATATTATGAAGGAAGAATTTCAGAAATAAATGATTAATCAAGTAATGAGTATTTGTTCTAAAATATTTTTTATTTAGTGTATGTAAGTAAATGTGGAGTGATGATAATCTATCTTTCTATGTAAAAGAAAGTAGTGTTAGTTACACATTTTATAACTCAAGAATGGCTGAACCGTTGCTGAAAATTAAAGAGGAGATAGCTTAGAACCGGTAGAAGAAGGATTTTTGCCACCATCCGGGCGGGTGAAACCGCGGGCAGAAGCGAGTATTGTAAATAATAGTATTTCTTAGAATCATTATATTATCTATAGACTATAGATGTGGTCAATAAGCGGTTTTCCTCAAATCATGCTCACCGAGAGAACTACTTCCAGCACCCGGACAAAAAAAAGTAGTTTGGTTTTTCTGAGGCTGTAGAATATCTTAGCATATCTTTTTAAATCGGTTCTGTAGTTTTGGAATGAACGTGACAAACAGACAGTTACTTTTCTTTTATGATATTGGTAAGGATTAATATAAAGAGAAAACAACTCGATCCAATTATCACATGAAATTACATGAAAATAAGATTCAAAATCCTTCGGAATCTTGAAACAGAAGAAACTATTTTCTCTATCCTTGTGTAGTATCATTAAGAAAAGAGCTCTTAGAGTGAATATTAGTGTTCTGTTCTTTCTCGTAATAGTATCAAGGTCCAAATATATAAGAATGATAATAGGCTAATAAAAAATAATAATTTCGAAATAAAGAAAACATACCTAAAGAAAAAAAAATAGGCTAACATATTTTTATTCACTAAGCTTCTGGACAAAAAAAAAACTTCGCAGTTTTTCATTACTCAATTTATTTTTTTGAGTTGTTTGCAGAGCTTCAAAATTTATTTCTTTTACTTATAACTACATACGACCTAGAAGAGGATCTTAATCAAGTTAATCACAATAAAAAAAAATTGTATGGGTGAGACAAATGTGAATTTACGAAAAAAAAAAATGCTTCAATCGTAAAAGCAACCGTTTCTTTCATCTTTCAAAAATACATGAATAGCTTAACACTCAACGCAGATCTAAAAATAAAAGATATCAAATATTCCGAGCACAAGTTTTACCTAAATATTTCAGATTCGAGGTCAGATCGGTAACAAAGTTTTCCATCTATCGACGCATTAGCGGGAGTCAAAGGGATTTATCGAGATCTTTGCTAAGATATATTATTGCTTTTATATGAATATCTTTTAGCTGTGTTTCTTTTTTATTAGTGGGATCTCTTTCCTGTGAAGTTATTTTGTGTTCTTTGCGTGTTAAATTATTCTGTTATTTAGGTAGGTATTTTTTGGGGGGTATGGGGACATGATCCCCATTCCTCCCAAAAAATACCAGTGAGGAAAGGAAGTGAGGAAGTTTTTGAAAATGAATATGGATAGGAACGACTATGGATGGTAGTGTGAATGTTGATATGGCTAGAAAGAATTTTACTTGTGAAATGACGGCAGATGAAAACATGCCGCTCCGATCACATAGAAAATTTTGATATGATCAGGATATTAATTATTATTCTATGTAAAAATTGGGATGTTGGAAATCAAATTTATATTGTTTTAATATTTTGAAAGAGGTGCTCAAAGTTAAGATTATTTCTTAACTTTATGTAATAATAATAACAGGTAAATTGAGCAAAAGGTAAAGTAATATTTGACAAAGTAATGGATGAGTGACCATCTTTGTTGCAACGACTTCCTCCGTTTCGAACGGCCATTGAATTGTGGATACTGGTTGTCATTTGTACAACGTCAGAAAGTTTGACAAACAACGTTTCAGAAGGTCAGGTAGGCACTCGCTCCTTGTAAAACACTGGTACACAGCTGTACGCTGGAAACCGACCCTAACATACTTAAGAAAAGGCTAGGCAAATGATACTAAGTAAACGATCAAGGATTTTCTTTCTTCATACTTATTAAGCTGAGTAACTTCACAGATGTCTCTAAGATTAAGTTGAGAATCGGATTAATTAGAATAAGCCTTAAGATGAGATTAAGACAAATTACATTTTAAGTTTGAACGCTTTACTTTAGTTGAATTACTTTATGTACTTACTTATAAGTGTTACTAACTTTATTCATTAGTGAAATAGTTTGAAGAGTTTAATATTTTTGTTACGACTTAATTAGGTGTTTTAATAAGTTATTTTTATCAGTTAAAATTGCATGAATATTTACTTCAGGTCTGTGCAATGTTTTATTTTTGGAAGGCGAGAAATTCATAAACTGATTTTACTTTCAAATAACATTAATTAATGGAAACAACCGATATATTTAGTCACTTTGGCTTTTGGTTTCACTCGCTGAATGAAAAAACTACCTTTAACATCCGAATAAAAATAATCATGTCTGTTATTCAGACAGATAAGTTTTATTGCTGCCAAGTGTCATCAAAATCTATACATTTACTATTTATTTATTACAACAAGGAACCCTTACAGCTATATAAAAACTTAACAAAATAAAGAAGTCATAGACGCGTCATAATATGAAACCAAAAAGGTTTTTTCAAAAATAAACCCGTTTGCGTATGGGTCTTGAATTTAAATAAGGTTGAGGTTAAGAGGACCACGATCCTCGTTCAATAAGTAACAGAATAGAAATGGTAATATCACCCCGTTGTCTGAAGGGTGACAATTGTCCCCAACTGTACCGGCACACTACAAACTTTTAGTGGGCCGATAGTTGAGAAACATTTTTTTAAAGAAATAATCTTATTTATTTATTGGCACACTAACGGCCAGTTTCTTCATCAAAAGTTAAAGTAATGTCTAAAGTAAAAGTAACGGTCAAATACGTTTTTTCAAGGCTAAAGTGACAGCAAAACTAATAGAAAAATTGAATTTGACCGTTACTTTTACTTTAGACATTACTTTGACTTTTACTTTGGCTTTAAGTTTTGATGAAGAAACTGGCTGTTAATAGCGTAACTTACAAGATTTTCTTTTGTATGACAGCGCCCCTAGTGGCCACAACTATTTAGGACTTGTCAGCCCAATTTTGGAAGTAGTTGGTATTTCTACTTGGATCTCAGCATCACAGTTATTATTTTGAACGCACCTATTACAAATAAATGATGTTTCTTTCAACTCGAACTGATTATAAATATCTGCTTGGCGTCCTTTATCGGCCATCATAGTAAATTCCATTTCATTTACTGTAACTGTTTCGATTGGTAACTGATTCTGTTCGTATTTTCCAATAAATTGTTGATCCGGATATCTTCGTGTCATAAAACGATTATATCTAGCAGTGACCTGAGAATGGTAAATTTTCTTACATCGATATATTGACGGGAATATTGTTGGAATATAGCTAGGGCTCGCCTCTGCGTCTGACTTTTTGCCTCCAATAAAATGTTGACTGCATATTGTATCATGTCGTTTTGGGTGCCATGGGGACTCATCAGCACTAAAACAAATAAAAAAGGACTGTAATTTTGGAACGCTTATTATTATTATTATAGTGTACTAGGTTAAATTTCTTACTTTTTTCTCTTCACAGCAGCTATCCATTTTTGTCTTTGTTGTAATGTCCATTTTGATGTTGGAAACGAATAAAACTTGCACGAACTGTTTTTCCCATTGTTTTTACAATTTACGACACAGCATGTACTGCAAAGACCCATTTCGCATATTTTTACGTTTTTACTTAAAATTATAAAGGAAGTTATGAAAATAAAGCAATTTGACACTTGACAGCCCAGAATTAATTCACATTTCTGCCACATCGTGCGCTTCGATCGATTTGCCGTCCCCCACCACCCACTTTGCACATAGCGAATATTGACATCGTTTTAAACGTACTAATTGGAATTTTCTTTTGTTTCAGGTAAGTGACCTTCAATATTTTGGGTACATTAACGTATTTCTACATTCTTCGTTTATTTTATTCGTAAGTATTTTTTTATAAAACACTTTTATAAAACATATGTTTGATGTATAGACGTACCTATTTCGTATAAAAAATATTTAATTCTCAATACTCAATACTTTGATGCGTACCATAATGTTTACAGATGTCAAAGGTAATTTATGTCACAATTATGGACCCTGTCGGGCACAGCACATACAATAGTAGGAGAGAGGAGGAAGCGCACTGCGTGTTTAATGTGGTGTATTTTATGTATTATTATTATTATATAGAAAGTTAGTTATTTGGAGTTTTTTTTTGTACATAAATATGTATATATAAAAGTGTAATAGAAGGTTATTTTAAAAACAGAGATAATTCGTGCCGTGCTCTCTTTGCTCAAGACTTGGCTGGGGTACAGCCGTGCTCCCGAATTAGCCAAGAGAATTATCATATTCTCTAACTAACCTAAGCCTAGAAACAATAAAGGAAAAAAATTACCTCAATAGACCAAAAAAGATCAAATTATCTTGGCGTATAAAGTCAAGTAGAATTCAAAACTCGGAGCAAAAATCTAGCAAAATTCAAAAGGACAAATTCGAAAAGCCTGTGACGAAATTGCAATAAAAAGCAAAAGAGACGACATCCAGTTAATGATTTCGGCCTTAATTAGTGAGTGCAAATAAACGGACTGTACGAATTCAGGGGCCAGGCCCCGAATTATAAAAAGCTATGAACGTAAAAATACAAGTGCCTGACTAATATCGAGGTTCCGTATAGAATTATTGTATTTGCATAGAAAGAAAGAACTTTGCAGCTCTGACCTCAAATAAAAATGGTGATACGGGCTTCCTATGATGATGTTAATGCATAGAAAGTATTATTACCAATGAGTAGATACTATTTCCCGCATCCGGATAAAAAATAAAAATACAAACCGGTGGTGAAATATCTTTTTTGCATTTGACTTAGCCAGCTTGTTGGTGCAAATCAATAGCTATTTAGCATCTATAAAAGATGATCAAAACTGAATCCGTGACAGGTTATTTGCTTTTGGAATAATGCGGTGATGGCTGACAACAATAAATAAAAATAATGTTTATTTTTCTCATTAGAAGTGTATAATTTGCCTTTACAACTGTAAGTAATGTAACACAAAAACTTAAAATAATTAAATGATCTCAGAGGACCCTAAAACATGTATTGTTTACGGAACCCTAAATTAGTTAGGAGAGTAAGGGAATTACCAGAAATTATTTAGGCAAAGTTTTTCGGCTGCTATTTGTATGTATTTCAATTTGGATCTCAAGGGCCCTAAGGGTGGTTATGCTCAAAATGAGGGTTATAATTTTGAATTTAATAGATGGCGTTAATATTTCAATATTTTGGTAAATAAAATAAGCTTGTTCTAAACCTTGCTTAAAACGCGTGTGAATAAATATTTTGTGGTTTGCTGCTTTCTACTAATATTGCAAAACTGACGAGTTTTATTTGTTTGTTTAAACGCGATAAGCTCAGGAACAATGAGACTGTTTAGAAAATTTATTTCCGTGATAGACATCCATTTATGAAGGAAAGGTATGAGGTACTTTTCATCTGGGTATTTTAAAATCAAAATCAAAATTAATCGTGTGTAGGTATTATCATCATATTATAAAGCTTTTTTTTAACGACGTCAAAAATCATCAAATGACCCCTCCCGCTGTGGGTTAGCAGCGGTGAGGGAGTGTTATGCCCGTTTTCACCAACAATCTCTTAATCTAAGTGCCACTTAGAATAAGGGCTCTCCCAATTTTGACATAAATAACTATGGATAAGGGATACCTAAACTTTGGTGAAAACAAAATTCTTATTAAGTGTTCCGTAAATGCTCTTAGGGGACTTTAGGAATTTGTTGGTGAAAATGGGCATCAGACTCTTACTGACTAAAAACCGTCGTGTTCCGTCGTAAGTCTTTTATGTACCAGGGCCGCGGTATCTCTTTCGAACAATCCCGCAGCCCCGGTGGATCATATTATAGAGCTAAGATGACAAAGAAAAGTTATGCACAAAAATACGTTGGTAAGTATATAAGTTCAAGAAGTTGCAAAGCAAAATACTTTCCTTGCTTTTCAAGATAAATATGTAAATAGGTACCGAAAGCTACTCTACAATAGAGATTGGAACAAATTGAAAACGTCTCTACTACGGCCATTGAGAGGGAGAGAGCTCTTTTTTAAATGTTCTCGTTAAAACTCTAGGTGCCTTTAAAAGCTGGGCTGCTGTGACCACGGTTTGGGTAGTAAAATTCAATTCAATTCCCACTTTTATAGGAAATTAACGCAAATAGACGCGTTTGTAGTTTTTCTAACAGTGAACATTTTTTAACTTTTTATTAATCATGACTGCAGTTGAAAATTATTCTATCAAGCTATCTTTTTTTACAAATAGTAAGAAGTCCGAAAATAAACAACATCATCATTTTATTTTTTATGCAATAGGTAGGTATTTTTGTTCTCTGCTTTGGATTTGTGCATGAAAGCATAAAAACTATAACTCAAGTTATTATGAATTTTGTACACAAGTAGTCCGAGAAAACACATGGCTACCTGGGTGCAAAAAGTAGTTCCCTAAAACACGGATGGAACTGCGGATAAAACCTAAAAGCTAGTCCCATTTAACCATATTACATGTTTATCTGAACGTCAGAAAAACCACTAAATAACTCGAACAGCAGTTATTAATGAAAATCACGATCCCCCATAATAAACCTTAGTAATAAAAAGAAACTCTTATTATTTATATTCCCACTAAAATAATAACTAGCCCAGTATTCTTACTCAACAATATACAAGCAATAAAATCAAAGAAACGGCTAGTTTGGCCAAAAATTACTTTATTTTCGGGACAATTTTCGGGTCATGTCCGAATATAATCGTAAATCTTAGTCACTCTAATCGGTAGGTATTGCCCTAGTATGACAGTGGAAGCTGCTTAAGTAGTTCGGTTGTGTCTCCACGTTTTGGCGGCCATTTTGGATTGTAATAATATTTGTTTTTGTATTAGAGTTTATTGTGATTATTGTGGTTATGATAGTAGGTACTAGACTATATTTTGACAGTGAATTTATTATTTAGAATAGTTGTTTTGAGCATATACAAGGCGTTGATTTGCATTTGTGCCATACGTCAGGAGGAGGACACAAAATACGTAAATAATCGATTGGAATTACAGTAGACGGGAAATAGCTAATATGAACTGCTTTTTTTGTCATTGTAATGTCGTAGTATTTCAGAAGTAATCCAATTTTATGATATATCTAATAAATAATCTACTACTACTACTAAAAAAGCTACTACCAACTAAATCTATGCAAAAGTGACTCAGCCGTTTTGGCGTGAAAGTAGGTATAACAATAAAACTTACTTTCAATTGTAATATGCATTTATATACTTTACTTTACATATTTTTTTATTATTACCTACACTCAAAACTTCAGATCGTTCAATAAAATCATCATAATAACTACCACTTAAGATATTCCCACAAATATAATACTCAGTCTTCGATGACAATTAATCACTGTCACCCTACTACTGTCGGCTGAAATTAAATTCTTTTCTAACATGGCTTGGCGCAATGTAAAAATACTTCGAAAGAAAAGAAAGATGAGAGGAGATGCTATAATGTAGGTAGGTCAGGAGCCTTCTTCTAGGTCAAATACGTACAGTGGGCATGACCAAAACGATCAGTTGTGAGTGAACTAACGAGGCATTCGATCATCCGCCTTTTCCTAACTATGTTGGGGTCGGCTTCCAGTCTAACCAAATGTAGCTGAGTACCAGTGTTTTACAAAGAGCATCTGTCTATCTGATCTCCTCAACTCAGTTACCCGTGCATCCCAATACCCCTAGGTAAGACTGGTGTCAAACTTGCTGGCTTCTGACTACCCGTAACGACTGCCAAAGATGTTGAATGACAACCGGAACCCACAGTCAGGGACGAAACACAGTCATTGGTGTCGAAGACATAATTACTTTATAAAAAGTACATGCAAACTTAGAAAATTTGCATTGGTACTTGCCTGACCTGGAATGTACCTCACACACTCATACCTGAGAGGTTGGTTCTTTACCCACTAGGTCACCACGACTGTCAACGGTTTTTGGTATTACAAAAAATAGAAGTACGGGTTCCAAAGAAGGAGAATAAGAGCGGAGCTAGTAACATTCCTCGTCCCCCGAACACCCGCATGTTGTCGCGCTACTTTCTTAGGAGATTTTGCGTTATGACATCTATTTTTTTTTTTTTTAGCGACGTAAAATCATCAAATGACCCCTCCCGCTGTGGGTTAGCAGCGGTGAGGGAGTGTCAGACTCTTACTGACTAAAATCGTCGTGTTCCGTCATAGGCCTTTTATGTACCAGGGCCGCGGTATCTCTTTCGAACAACCCGCAGCCCCGGCAGGCTTTGGCCCTGCTGGGCCCCGCTGGGGTTGCTGACATCTCTTTGAGGAGCGCGTGGAACAACGCGCGCCGTCGACACGGGTCTGTCGTCTAGAAAGACAGAGGGACGATGAGCCACGCGAACTCACCGCCCACAGACCCACGCCTACGGTGGCCGGGAGTCATCTCGCGACACCCGGCGCCCATGGTGTCTACCTGGTCCAGCGCGGCGGCCGGGATGAGAGGTGCGAACTCTCTGGCGTTCCGCCTCCTCCTTCTCGAGCATGACCGCTTCGCAGAAGGAGGCGACGGCATCCCATTCCCTCACGCCCCGGACCATGGCCTGAACCAGGGCCGGACGCGAGAGGTCGCCGCCGGCGTTATGACATCTCCGCTAGTCATTTTGTTCTCCATGCTTCGGAATCATATTTGTACGTCGTGAGATCTTTTTCGGTAAAGCATTTGTGCCCGTTCGGGAAAATTTGTTGATGCGTTCCGTTTTTCGGTAAATTTTTGTGTTTGTTGAAAAGCGTGAATAAATTATTATGTGCTTAGGAGTTATTTTTTCTTTATGTATTTTATATTGCAAATGTTTATGTTGGGTTTTTGACTCGCATTTTGTAGCAAGAAGGTTAATATGGGTGCCGTTAATTCACACATGTGTAAGCAAGGCTTTTGAGATGAAATTAATATTTAACGCACTTAGATAATTATTATAATGTATAGATAAGAAACTTTCTGTTTTGTCTGTGTCAGAACCGCTGTCAAATACATATAGAGAGTTGCTACCTTATTGCTACCAGCTACCATTAGTTGCTACCAATTACTACCCAGGTTTTCCAGCATTAAATTCTCTTTTCCAGCATTAAAATATTGTCTTTTTTCCATTAATATCGTCTTTTTGCGTCATCAAATTTTAATAGTGTAACAAAACTAATTTCGAAGCGAATTTACAACTAACTGCTTGTATAACTTTTCAGAACGTTTGAAACTACAAACTCACGCTTGAAAAAGCCCTTATGGACCGAAACTATTATAATTTTACATTTTAAACTCATATTCGTTATGTAACAATTGTTTTAACTCTATTCAAATTCAGTGACGCTTTAACGTTATTTTAGAACAATGGGTCTCTAAGTGTTCCCACACACTGCAAACTTTTAGTCGGCCGACAGTTTGTTTGGGCTCATAAATCAGTATGAAGATGAATGATAGCACGCATATTACAAAGATCAGGTATTTAGCGGGTATCAGATCGATTGAAAACTTTGACCTGGAATCACGTCATCATCATCATCATCAGCCTATCGCAGTCCACTGCTGGACATAGGCCTCTCCAAGTGCACGCCACTGAGATCGATTTTCGGCTTCTCGCATCCAGCTCCTGCCAGCCGCCTTGCGCAAGTCATCACTCCACCGTGCCTGAGGACGTCCTACACTACGTTTGCCGAGGCGTGGTCTCCACTCCAGAACTCGTTTACCCCAACGGTTATCGGTTCTTCGGCTAATATGGCCAGCCCACTGCCACTTCAGCTTGCTGATTCGGTGGGCTATGTCGATGACCTTGGTTCTCTGACGGATTACCTCATTTCTGATGCGATCCCTCAGAGAAATGCCGAGCATAGCCCTTTCCATAGCCCGCTGAGCGACTTTAAACTTGTGAACCAGCCGCACCGACAGTGTCCACGTTTCGGCTCCGTAAGTCATGACAGGTAGGACGCACTGATTGAAGACTTTTGTCTTTAGGCACTGTGGGATCGACGATGTTAGGACTCGACGTAGCTTCCCAAATGCAGCCCAACCCAACTGAATTCTCCTGTTCACCTCGTCCTCAAAGTTGTTTCTACCTAACTGCAATGTCTGCCCGAGGTAAACATATTTCCGAACAACTTCGAGAACGGCGCCGTGTATCGCTATCGGTTCCGGTAGAACATGTTCATTGAACATGACCTTGGTTTTGTCCAAGTTCATCCGTAGGCCGATGCGTAGAGAAGATTCAGCCAGGTCGTTCAGCATCTGTTGTAGGTCCTGCAGCGTTTCCGCCATGATGACGATATCGTCGGCAAATCGCAAGTGAGAGATGTGTTCGCCATTGATGTTGATGCCGCGTCCTTTCCAGTTCAGCGTCTTGAACATATCCTCCATTGCATTAGTGAACAGTTTCGGGGAAATAACATCCCCTTGTCTCACTCCTCGATGCAACGGTATGGGTCTTGTTTGCTGATTCTGTACTTGGACGGACATTGTAGCGGCTTCGTAGAGACATCTCATCACTTGGATGTATCGCCAATCTACTTGACAACGCTGCAGGGACTCCAGAACAGACCAGATTTCAACCGAGTCAAAGGCCTTCTCATAGTCCACAAATGCTAGACACAGGGGCTGATTATACTCTTCGGTCTTCTGTATAATCTGCCGCACTGTGTGGATGTGGTCTATGGTGCCGTATCCGCTCCGAAACCCAGCCTGCTCCGGTGGTTGGAATTCGTCGAGTCTTCGCGCAAGTCGGTTCGTGATCACTCTTGAGAACAGCTTATAGACGTGGCTTAGGAGGGAAATGGGTCGATAGTTCTTCAACTGGGTTTTGTCTCCCTTTTTGAAGAACAGGACGACAACACTCCTACTCCACGCCTCTGGAGTTCTCCCTTCAAACAGGACGGCATTAAAAAGCTTCTGGAGCTCCCCCAGTACGGGCTTTCCTCCTGCTTTTAGTAGCTCTGTTGTAATGCCATCCTCGCCAGGGGCTTTTCCATTTTTGAGCTGTCTCAGAGCGATCTCGATTTCGCCACTGCTGACTTCTGGCAGGTCTTCGGTGAAATGGCGTGTTAATGTGGCTCTAGAATCCTCATTTCCGGGATCAGGTCGGGATGCATGCGATGCGTATAACCGGCCATAGAAATTTTCCACTTCCGAAAGGACTGCCGGCACCGAAGAAACGACTTCTCCGCTTGCTGTGGTCAGCTTCGTCAAGTGGCTTCTTCCAAGAGATTGTACGAACACCTTTGACCCCCGATTCAGCTCAATTGCTCTTTCAATGGCAAGAGTATTGGAGCACCGGAGGTCGCGTCGTACGTGCTTGTTGATCTCTTGGTTTAGAGCTCGCTTAGCTGACGAAGTGACAGGCGGGTTTTCACGTCGTTTCTTCATAAGTCCTAATGTCTCTTCCGAAAGCTTTGATTTCTTGCCCTTACGCTGCATGTTACAGAATCTCGAACCTTCCTCCCTGAGGATCCGAACCACATATTCGTGGTTCTGGTTAACGTCTGTTGTGGTTTCCACGGCGGCAAATCGGTTCTCCAAATGTGACTGGAACGTTTCAGATCCTGTCATGGTTTGGAGCAGTGTTGGTCGGAGCCTGGCCTTCATCAGACGGAAACGTTCGGCCTTGAAGTTGATATTCAGAGAGCCTCGGACAAGTCGGTGATCGCTCCCGGTATTAAACCTATTGATCACGGAGACGTCTCTGAATATGTGCTTCTTGTTCGTCATGATGAAGTCAATCTCATTTTTAGTCATAGTGTCGGGGCTTTGCCACGTCCACTTCCTTTGGGGCCGCTTTTTGAAAAAGGAGTTCATCAAAAAGAGCCCCTCGCGTTCGAGGAAGTTGACGAGCATTTGCCCCCTATGATTCCTGCTTCCAAATCCATGGGATCCTACTGCCGATTCGCCGCAAATCTGTACTCCCACTTTAGCGTTAAAGTCCCCCATGACAACGGTGTAATGGGTCTTTGTAGTGAAGTGGAGGGCCCTTGATATATCATCAAACATATCCTCCACTTCATCGTCTGAATGTGTCGAGGTCGGTGCGTACACTTGCACTACCTTGAGGCTATACCTATCGGTGAGCTTTATGATAAGGTACGCTACCCTGTTCGACACACTAGACACCTCCACAACGTTATCAGCTAGGGACTTATTAACCAGAAACCCAACGCCACCTTGGGATTGTTGGTCTCCCTCTCGGAAGTACATTAGGTGACCTGATTCGAGGGTTATGGTGTCCTCCCCCTCTCTTCGAACTTCACATAACCCTAATATGTGCCACCTAATCTTCCCAAGTTCCACTTCGAGTTGCGCCAGATGCGAGTCAAGCCGTAGCGTGCGGCCGTTGTACGTCGCAAGAGTCAGTTTAGTTTGGTGGCCTCCCGTAACCCGGAGATTCTTCGCACCCCCTGGTATCACGATTTTCTTAAAATAATATTTTTTGCTAACCTTCAGGTCAACTATCGGCCGACTGTTTAGTTAGCAGTGTGCTTTTAATAACGTTATTTTAGGACAATGGGGGTTTTAACTGTGTAATGAAACCCATATAATGTTTGTATATGATGTTAGAGAATGGAAATAGTTCTATGGTACAGATTTAGGGAACAATCATGTACATGCTTTCTTCTGCTTGCGGTTTCACCCGCATCCCGTGGGTACTACTTCGAGAAGCCACGTAAAAACCTAATAGTCTTCGTCGATAAATGGACTATGTAACACTGAAATAATTTTTCAAATCCGTCCCCTAATTTCTGAGATTAGCGAGTTCAAACAAACAAACTCTTCAGCTTTATAATATACAAGTATAGATTTAATTTGAGATAAGGAAGACTTTGCCTACGCCATTTCCAAAGCATTTCCCTAATTTATGATATTAAACAACAAAAGTAAATGTAAAGTAACTAGGTACCTACCAATAAACTTAAAACTTATGAAGCTTAAAAATATGGGAAAAATAATCGGTGTGAAGCAGAACTCTGAAACTATATTTTTTACGTTACCTACTTACAACTCCACCTAGGTTTTGATTCATCTCTCTGCATAAAGTAAGTACTACAGATCTTCTTCATCCAGTTAAAATATTTAACCTTCGAGTTACCCGAGCTTGTATAATTCTCAGACTAACCACACAGACATACCTTCGCAAATTCTAAGCCAGTGACTTCATTGTACGAGCAAGCGATTGCATAAGAGGAGCGAGTAGCGGAAACATAGATTATTGTAAAATTATCAATTTTTCATTGAGTCCTTTGAGTTCTAGGATTGGTGTAGTTACGGGCAATCCTGTAGTCTCCGACAAGCTTTAATAGTGTATTTTATTGTCAAGACGAGACTTATAAATACGATAAGTCGCTGTATCCTAAACAAGAAGAATTTAGTAGCACCTTCTGGCATTTTTGGAACATCTATGTGTCCATCTATGTAATAGAAATTGACATACAATTTCCAATGTTACTTTAGAGACAACTCTGAGAATTACATTAATATATTTCAAACACTTTTCCCTTTCACTGCGGTTTATTTTTTACTGACTGATATGACGGGATAAAAAGATCATTTAATTGCATCTTCGAAATAAATAGGTATTTTTTATTAATTCTATTGCCAACATTATCGCTCCGCTTAACTCTCAGTCCGTACCCTAACTCTGAAGCATTGAACATAATGTTTCGAGTACCTACCGCCATAAAAATATTTCAAGTGTTTCCAAAGAAAAGTTTTGTACAATCCGCTCAAAAGAGATCTTGGAATAAGTTGTAAATAATAACTTGTGAAAACATGTTTCAATAAATTTTCTTTTCATTTTTAACCGACTTCCCAAAAAGGAGGAGGTTCTCAATTCGTCGGGATCTTTTTTTTTTTTTTTTTTTTTTTTTTTTTTATTTTTTATGTATGTTCACCGATTACTCAGAGACGCCTCGACCGATTTGCAAAATTTTTTTTTTGTTTGATAGGGTTTACCTCCCAGGTGGTCCCATAGTCACCAGGTCAGGATCTGATGATGGAAACCCTGAGAAATCGAGGGCAACTTTCGAAAATCGTAGGCATACGTAGGGTAAAAACTTGACACTAAGGCGCATGACTGATAACACTATGCAATGGTGAAGGCTTGGAGCTGACCTGATGATGAAGACCAGAGAAGGTCGAGGGAACTTGAACAATGAATGTGTAAAAAACTACCTCGTGTTTGGGCTTATTTTGTTCGTATTGACGAGACCTTTGCAACAGTGAAGGTTTGAAGCTGACCTGATGATGGAGACCAGCGAAGGTCGAGGGAACTCGACAATTGAATATGTAAACTACCTCGTGCTTGGGCTTATATTGTTCGTATTGATGAGAACTTTCCACACGGATAGTGACAACTATGCTTGTCACTGAAAAGCTAAAAATAAAAAACTTTTTACAAAAAAATAAAACCGACTCCCAAAAACACTGAAAAGCAAAAAAAAACTATTCTTAGGTACATCGGCCTAGAAGTCGGTGGCGTTATAAACTTAGTTACATCCATTAGACACTGACTTCTAGGCCGATGCACCTAAGAATAGTTTTTTTTTGCTTTTCAGTGTTTTTGGGAGTCGGTTTTATTTTTTTGTAAAAAGTTTTTTTAATTTTTGGTGCGGAAATTGACAAACACAATTGACTTTTGCTGTGGAGTAAGATCTGAATTTTGTTTGGACATACGTCTTTATCTTGAATGAGCAATTTTTTTGTGAAGTGACATAGGTATAGGTACAGCCTTTGTATCGTCACACTGCTGGGCTGCGGCACAGGTTAAATATATCGGCCTCCTCTCACACGGAGAAGGATTGAGCATAATCACCACGCTTGCTCCCGCTGTGGGTTAGCAGCGGTGAGGGAGTGTCAGACTCTTACTGACTAAAAACCGTCGTGTTCCGTCATTAGCCTTTTATGTACCAGGGCCGCGGTAACTCGCGCGAACAACCCGCAGCCCCGGTTGTGAGCCTTCCTCCTCTTATGTTCCTTGGCAGTCGTTACGGGTAGTCAGAAGCCAGTAAGTCTGACACCAGTCTAACCAAGGGGTATTGGGTTGCCCGGGTAACTCGGTTGAGGAGGTCAGATAGGTAGTCGCTCCTTGTAAAGCACTGGTACTCAGCTACATCCGGTTAGACTGGAAGCCAACCCCAACATAGTTGGGAAAAAGGCTCTAAGGATGATGATGATGAAAGCTTGTGAGCCATATTTGTGTGTGTAAATGTACATGCACATCCAACTTGGCGACGGTGTGGCAACGTCGCCAAGTTGGAAGCATGGCCACGAGTTAGTTCTCTACGTGGTTTGTGGATATTCTGGCAGCTTGACGACGTTGCCACTATAACGTACACGCTAAAGTGCACCTCGCTCACTCAGTCGCCAGTGTGTTCGCCAGTCAGTACGACAAAGAAGTGCGATTTCTTCTACATCCATTCCTGACGACGTAAACGAACTGACTGTCGAGACGCCATGGCCACTCGATTTGGCGACCTTGTGCCAGAAGTAGCCAAACCTGCGCACATAGAACAACAGACAAGTACAGCTCAGCCGCTTGCAAACTAACTGAATTTAAACTTACATAACAAAATATACACATTTAACTACGCGTTTCATTTAGCGAACCTGTAAACTCAGTTACTGCGAATCTGCGGTTAAACCAGGTGGGATACCAGTTATAAATAACCACAGTTAAGCCTCTACCGGCTAAAATAATACAGGTTTAAACGATTTGATAACGGTTTTGGGTATACAAAATGGTTTTAACTTAATCTCTTCGTGCAGTTAATTCGGATGCTGTATTTAGAATAATTTGTTGTGTAATTTGTGTTAAATGATTATGTTTTTTTTTAGCCTTTAATACCTGTAGCTTGAACCACCTTTCCGAGCTTGATTTGTGGTTCATTGAGTCTCTACATCACTGTTTCCCTTAAAATGTAATATTTTGAATAATTAATGAGATAGAATTTTCGGTTCAGACAAGAATATTATGCACCTACCTATCTATACCCATTTTGCGATCAAATCAGCAAGGGCCATAGAAATTAGAAGGGGTTGAATACGTTTAAATAATATTTTCAATTTTCTTGGTGGACTTTTTAATGATAAATAAACAGAATTATAGGGCTTTCACAATGGCAGATATATCGCTCGGTTTTTCAGAACGATAGCGCTCGGGTCGTAACAGTTGTCAATTGTTTGCTCATTGTAAACAATTGACGGCTACCTACGTTCGGCTTACGCTACGTGCTACAGAAATCCGCCAATGTATAAGCGCTTTTAGGTAAGTATGCACATCCACCAGCGTATAATCATCGGCACGAATCTTGAGCGCTGATGATCTTGATGCGCAGAAGTGATTTATTGGGCCCCTTTTGTGGTATGAAGTGAGGCGCGAGGGCGGGGTAAAGCGGTGTTTGGCCCGCAGCGCATCGCGTCATAGCCGTCACTCAGGATTGGATCTTTGCTAATAAATCACTTCTGTGCAGGTGAAGGTCAGCGCTCAAGATTCGTGCCGATGATTATATCTTGTATAAGAATATTATCCAGATGAGCGTAGTAGCTTCAACGGGGTGTAAATGGAACGGCAGTAGGCAGCTTTCGATAAAATGTTGGTTTCTTTTGAATACTTATATTTTTTTAAACACTTAAATCTCCTCTTTCTTATTTACCAAGCAAACTATAACTTTACCAACTTAGACACAATACCTTTTATATTTTTTTCAAGTTTTCATAAAAGTTCAAAGCTATTGTACCTACAAAATAAAAAAGCCTGTCAATAATTAATCGGCGTTCGTGAGTTAATTGGTAACTTAATTGATTTTACGGGTCACAGTTAAGTCTGTCAATACCAGGTTTGACCTCTAGTGAAATTAATTGATTTAAATACGTTATTAATTATCTTTTATGGGATATTTTAATTATTTTTTAAGCTGTAATAAAGATTTTTGTGAACTAGCTGTTTTGCCGTGGTTTCACCTGTATCCCTTGGGAACTACTGCCCGGTACTGGGATAACATAATATAGCCTATGTTACTTGGAGATAGTCCAGCTTTTTATCAGTGAAAGAATTTTTCAAATGGTTTCAGTAGTTTCGGAGCCTTTATAAACAAAATAATTTTTCTTCTTTATTACATTAGAATAGTTTACACATGTATTACATTATATTTTTCTGATAATGTTGTTTATATTTTTAACACTTTTTTAGTGACACTTTCTCCTTCATAATTTTACTATGCCAATGATTATAGGCAAACTTTTTAACCTATCTATCTTTGAATGCGGTTGAATCCACGGAATATAGATAGTATTATACATAAATATACCTACATACAACATACTTATTCTTATGAAGGTACAGTTCTGACCTAAATAGCTCAAATGTTCAAGTAAGACGGAGATAGTATAAGCTAGAGGGAGACAGATGATAAGACGCTCAATTGCTCACGATATAGGATTAACTAGATAGGCATAGTAAACTAGGAAATTATAGTAGTAGGTAGTACTTAATTAACATTATATTATGAACTTGTATAAAATCTTCCGTGTTTCGGAAGTCACGGTAAATTGGGTCTCGGCTGTCATTTGTACATCTTTGGCAGTCGTTACGGGTAGTCAGAAGCCAGAAAGTCTGACAACCAGTCTTACTAAAGGGCATTGGGTTGCCCAGGTAACTGGGTTGAGGAGGTCAGACAGGCAGTCGCTCCTTGTAAAACACTGGTACTCAGCTGCACCCTGTTAGACTAGAAGCCGACCCCAACATAGTTGGGAAAAGGCTAGGGAAATGATGATATTTTTAAAACTAAAGAGGGATATTATAAGCTTGACCGCTATTTGTTTGTCTGTGGTACTGTAGCTCTTAAACAGATGGACATAATTGTGTTGTCACTAGTAGCCAACTTCAGAACGAGACCGTTATTTGAAAAGAACAATACGTATAGTTTTTATCCAAGTGCGTACTAACTCGCCTCAATATAAGAGTGTTTGTCACGGAAAACAGGTAGTTCTAAATAAGTTTCGTCGTAAAACGTAATAAGAAAAACTTGGAACTTCAATTTGCGCATGTGTGGTAACATTCACAATCTTATAACAGCCGAAAAACCTATATAAACTTGCCAATCCCCATACATTTATAATGGAAAACAGGAAAAACATTCCTCCAGTTCAAACTCACACAAAAACAAACCTTATTCCGTAGTAATAAGGTTTATTTTTCAACGTTTATAAGAGTCGATTTGGACTGCTTTAGTTCAAGTCATAATCAACCTTAGCGTCTTTCAATTAAGGTTCATTTTCAAATAACAGTTAAAACTCATTCATTGCATATCTAAGTAAGAAGTTATGTAGGTAATTCAACACTGATCCGTTGACATACGACTTTGACCTTTAAGTCATAGAATTAAGATGCATTTTTCTATGTCATGAGAGTGATACAGTTTCCCAATTAGATCAGATAGCTTTAACGATTATGAACTTTGTTTTTGAAGTGGTAAAGTCGGTTTTTCAATGTGTGGGTAGTTTATCTTTTTATATTTGCATCGCAATCAGGAAGGGTGAGAATATTTCAAATGTTCATTGGTACAATTTTAAATTCAAGAAATTCTTGGTCTTTTGACTGTTGATTAATTACAATGCACTCTTCTTTTCTTTACTTAATTTTCACTCTCGTGTCACCTTTTGTGAGGACCCTGAATTAACTTAATACATAAAAAATAATCTTAACACCTCCGATTTTCATGTGTCAAAATAAAAATGCTTTAACCATACTACTGCATATTCCATTCGAGTTTTGCTACGACGTAAATGAAAGTATTTTCTTAGACGTTGTCAAACTGCGCAGTGGTTGAGATCCATGGAGAATTGAGACCTTTTTTCTCATGTCATTTGAACTAAATATGGAAGAGTAGGGATTTATAAGTAATTCAAGCAACACTGCATTTTATTAGTTTTATTTTAAGTACTTAAATATCTATGATGACACCCTCTTATCCCTCATCATAGGGACAAAAAATCTTCTGCAGGAGATTTTAAACTCTTTACATGTACAATAGTAAAGAAAAAAAATTGTCTTATGTACCATAGCAATATTATTATTCAACTATGTAAATCAACTTATATCATCCTTACGTTACCCACACCTCTGCAGCCTTATATTCCAAACACACCACTTCAAATTTTTTCACCAATCAACAACAAATCAATCATTCTAGAACATTCTCGCGCATTCTGTTTGCAAAGACAGCGATAGATCACTGACACAAGACGTAACGCCCTGAATTAACTTGACTGACCTACATACAGACAGATTTGTACATGTACACGGTGTCAGCAGAAGATTTATTGGGCATTCGGTCCAAACATTAAGTCATCAACATATAGTTTGATAGTATATTGTGACTTTTTTATAGCCCCAAAATCCACTCTTATCGCAATTTTATACTCTTCTATCTGCCGTCATCTGACAAGTGACATTCTTTCTAGCCATACCCGATTTCAACAATCCATCCATCGTTACTTTGGTCGTCCCTTTCTCTATATAAATCCACGTACTCGCTGCTTTTCTTCGCATCTTATACCTCCTGAGCACCTCTGACGGCTTAATAATATACTCCAAACATTTTTCACCAATCAACAACAGAACATCTATCAATCATTCTAGAACATTCTCGTGCATTCTGTTTGCACAGACAGCGATAGATCACTGACACAAGACGTAACGCCCTGAATTAACTTGACTGACCTACATACAGACAGATGTGTACATGTATGCAATGTTAGCAGAGGATTTATTAGGCATACGGTCCAAACGTTAAGTCGTCAATGTATAGTTTGATATTGTGTGACTTTTTTATGGATTTAAAGTGGGTTGTTTTCTGGAAGTTTCTTAAAATCCACAAAACAATTTCGGCCCGACTTTTATATCGAACTCCGGGCCCCATGCATAGCAGTCGCGCTTTGCGATCAATAGCAATATTGTGAACATATTTTGCCAGTCAATGCTGCCAAAAAGAGTACATACATAAATCCTAATAGCAGTATTTTCCATTAAAATACACATTTTATACTTAAAAGTAACTTATTTGCATATTTCACACGTTTTGACATGAAATGTCAGCTAAGTTGAGAAGTTGTACGAAGTTAAATTGTTATGTACCAAAGTTTAAACGCTTTTTATCTTATCTTTTGTTGTGGGTTCTGACCCATTATTTACTTGCAACTGTGTCGGCTCCAAGTCTTATCAGATACGACTGGGTACAAGTGGTTTTTACATTTAGTTACTCCCTTAGATTTCTTCTCTAGATGAGACTGGTTGCCAGTCTTTCTAGCTTCTGAAACGTAACGACGGCCAAAAATATTCCATTGACAGTCCTGTTACTGTTACAGCCTTTTTATCGTCCCACTACTGAGCACAGGCCTCCTCTCACATAGAGAAGGATTGAGCATTAATCACCACGCTTGATTGATTGTAATTAATTGACAGTCAAGACCCACAAATTTAACATGCCTTCTGAAATACTGAGGAACTCGTAATGATAAGATAGTCATCCATCCACGGTCTAACTGCTTGATATATTCTGAGTAGACAATGTATGTAGATGATTTCAAGACTAGAGAAATATTAAAAATCGCTGAGTAGATTATGTAAAAGCTGGCAAGGGCTAGAAGAGGGATGAATAACGAAATGAACGCTGATAGATAGTTATAATTATGTGTTAGGTATGCATAGAAAAAGTGCTAGCGGAACATCATGTCTAGCATAAACGAGCGAGTATGGAAAACAGATGTTTATCTTCTTAAACCGAAACCTAAAATAGTCGGATTTAGGTACACGTTTTAGCTGGCATTTTTGTAACTAAAGCGATTGATTCCCAATTAAGCATGGTCAGAAAGCAAGTTTCGCAAAAATTGCACCATCATAGTGAAAAGAACTCCTCGTTTCTTTAATTGACTGGTTACACAAGCAACTGTCCACTAGATGTTGAAATTGACCTTCTGATTAAATACCATTGATTTTCTTGCATTCCAAATATTAAACTTCAATTTTGCCGTCAGACGCTAATGACGGTACAAATACTTCAACATAGCATTTTAATCCTTCAAAATTTTAATCTTCAACCTAATTAATTCCATACAAAACCCTTCCTTTGTCCTTTCTATAACGTTATTCCTATCTATTAGATCTGAGCATTTTGTTCGTGGCTCAACACAGTCCTCTGTCATTGTCACGCTGGCAGATTTATGCTGTTTGACCCTAAATGTGTTTGACGTTATGTAACGGGTCCAATTTTTGGCTGGTTTATCATGATTTTTGAGTTTAGTTCAGTTCCTTCTGATTTATTTTGACCTGAGCAACAGAAATGTATAATGCAAGGCAATGCAGAATGCCGTTTAAATTCGCGACGCCTGAAAAAAGCCGGCTGTACCCTAACATTATTATTAACACCTGTAAATACCATAACGAACAAATAAATATTTTGAGTTTGAAATATTGAATCCAAGTCAAAGTCAAATCATTAATTCATTTAGGCCTTTACAAGCACTTATGAACGTCAAAAATAGTAAAGATAGAAAATAAGAAAGAAAGAAAGAAATGGCATTCATTGATACAAGATTACAAAATAAAAAAATATGCCAAATAGATGTTATTTTCTACAAAGTGCAACATCTCTCATGTGTTTTTCTAAATCTCCATATAAGTTGTTGTTATTCACTTAAATTCAAAACCACGTTAGTTTATTCTAAAACAATACGATTTTGAACAGAATAAATCAAGCCATTCTCAAACAAACCATTGCAAAACTCATTTGCATATGCATCCGCAATAAATGAACCCCAACTTTGAGATAAACTGCACTCCAAGATATATTCCAATCTTAAGATCTTTTGCAGACTGCCAACTTTTAGTCGGCCGATAGTTTGAGCAGACTCTTAATCAATATGGATAGTACTGGTAGTGCCCACATTATAACGATCAGGTACAGATATTTAGGGTGCGCCTAGGTACTCGGTGCATGTAGCTGGAGCAAGAGTGACAAGTGACAAGTGACAAGAGCACGCGGGTACATGCGCGAGTCGTTGGACCCGCACGTTTTTAAAGCAAGCTACTTGCATCGTGTAGAAGCACCCTTAATCTTACGAAAGCAGGAAAGCCATACTTCTAAAACTGTCTTACTGACTAAAACCCACCATTTTCCTACTTGGGTTAGGGGGAAACTCGCCTCTGGGCCGCGGCCCAGATTACACGGTATAATAACAGTCGGGAAAACTGGTCCGAATGTGCGGGCCAGATTACTATGTGAAAAAAGTGACGGATGTAAGTCGACCCATTGGGACTTAATTTCATAAAATCCGATAGTTGTGAAATTTTTCACAGCTCAAAATCGTCAGGAGGCAAAAAGACTTAGATCAAAATCAAAATCAAAAATCAAAATCAAATTGTTTTTATTTCAAATAGGCCTTTGCAGGCTCTTATGAAACGTCAAATTAGTTGCACGGTTCCAAAAAGTTGGTCTCATGGAGAAGAGCCGGCAAGAAACTCCATAGACACTCTTTTAAAAAGTAATATTGTCACAAACATTCTATTACATAACAATAGTAAGCTGATAAAATTATACAATGCAACTGAAAGGTAAACAGTAAATCTATACAATCCAAAGAGAAAAGAAAAAGACGTTTAATTGCCAGGGAAGCCACACATGGAGAGATGAGTTATCGCCATATAATATCTTTATCGTCAACGAAGTCTTGAATTTTATAATAAGCTTTTTTAATGAGGGTGGATTTTACAGTGTTCTTAAATTTTATATCCGTGAGATCGGTTACACACTTAGGCAGCTTGTTGTAAAAACGGACACAGTTCCCTAAAAACGATTTATTCGATTTCGTTAATCTGAATCTCGGAACTACTAGTTTGTGCTTGTTTCTTGTATTAATCGAATGTATATCACTTTTAACAATAAATTGATTTAAGTTTTTGCGTACGAACATTATATTTTCAAGAATGTAAAGAGAAGGAAGTGTAAGTATTTCAATTTCTTTAAATAATTCTCTCAATGACTCGCGAGGGCCGAGGCCATAAATTGCACGAACTGCCCTTTTCTGGAGTACAAATATTGAATTTACGTCCGCCGCTGCCCCCCACAATAAAATACCGTAGGACATAATACTATGGAAGTAAGCAAAATACACGAGCCTAGCAGTAGCAACGTCAGTAATCTGTCTTATTTTTCTGACTGCATAAGCTGCGGAACTCAGCCTTTTTGACATTGCTGAGATGTGAGCACCCCATTGCAATTTAGAGTCTATGGTGATGCCCAGGAAGACGTTTTGCTTAATAACATCTAACTTATTATCGTCCAGAACGATATTGAGCCCTACTGGTGTTACATTAGGTAAAGAGAATTTAATACATTTCGTTTTAGAAGAATTAAGAAGCAAGTTATTCGCGGCAAACCACTTGCTCAGAATAACCAAGCTATCGTTTACGTTTATGGGACTAGATTCCTTTCTGTTAATTTTGAAGACAAGGGAAGTGTCATCAGCAAATAAAATAATGTCAGAGATCTCAGACATCATATACGGGAGATCATTTATATAAGCTAAGAATAAAAAAGGACCTAAAATTGAGCCCTGCGGCACGCCCATTTTTACTAATGACCCAGATGAAGTTGAGCCACTTATGTCCACTACTTGCTGTCTATTTGATAGATAGGAAAGGACGAGCGCGAGAGCTTTACCACGAATTCCGTAGTGGTTCAGCTTACAAATGAGATTGTCGTGGTCAACGCAATCGAACGCCTTAGAAAGGTCGCAGAAGATGCCCACAGCATCCCGCGAATCTTCCCAGGCGTTTAAGATTTGGGTGATCAATCTTGCACTTGCGTCAGTGGTGGACCTACCCTTTGTGAAGCCGTACTGGCGGTCATGAAATATGGTGTTTAAATTAAAGTGTCTTAACATCTGATCTAACATGATCCTTTCGAAGATTTTACTAAAGGCTGGAAGGATTGAAATAGGTCTGTAGTTGGAAGGGTTTTTCTTACAGCCTGATTTAAAGATAGGAATAATTTTGCTGAGTTTCATCAAGTCAGGGAAGATACCGTTGTCAATGCAAAGGTTAAAAATTTCACTAAGTATTGGGGCAACACTCTCAATAATGGAATTAATGACTGTGACAGAAAAGCCCCATAAGTCCTCAGTCTTTTTTAGATTTAAAGACTTGAATGCTCTTTTAATCGTGTAATCAGAAACACATTGAAATTTAAAACTAGGTACATTTCTACTGAAGTTTTGTCGAAGTAACGACTCAGCTAATATCGAAGATGAATTAAGGGACTTGGTAACCTCTACGGGAATGTTTGAAAAAAAGGTGTCAAAAGCATTGGCAACCTCTACCTTATCTGAGATAACAGCATTATCAATAACTAACCGCGGGTCAGCATCCCGCATTTTGGTTTGGCCAGTTTCAACGTTTATAATATTCCAGACCGTTTTTATTTTATTGTCTGATTTGGCTATTTTATTACTAATTGATTTCGATTTAGCAAGAATACATACCTTTTTAAATATCTTCGAGTAGTTTCTTACATAATCGTGAAAAGATGGATCAGAAGTCAATGACCTTTCGTGGTACAAGTTATATAAGACATCCCTACTTATCCTAATCCCTTTAGTAGACCATTCACTGAATTTAAATTTGTGAGTGATTTCAATAGTTTTTTTCGGACATGACTTATTAAGTTCCAGACAGAGTGTATTAAATAAATGTTTAAATAGTTTATTTGGCTTTTTACAGTCTATGTTAATACAATTTAATTTATCCGAAGTATTATCTTTAAATTTTTGCAAAGTTTTTTTGTTCAATGGTCTAAAGGTAATTTTCTTATTTAATGAATTTATTTTATTCGCTTTAAAACTAACAAGCTGACCTTTGTGGTCCGACCGTACACCAGATATTAAGGAAGAATGTTCAATATTACTGTTATTAGTAAATATATTATCAATACAGGTACTGGAAGTAGCCGTAATTCTAGTAGGATCATTAAACAAATAATTTAGATTAAATGAATTAAATAACGCTAAAAGGTTACATTTATCAGATGATTCAGACAAAAGATCTATGTTAAAATCACCACAAATATAGACTAATTTATTACTTTTAAAAACTTTTGAGAGAATATCTTCCATATGAATGAGGAATAAAGAAAAATTTGATGCTGGTGGTCTATATACGCATAATATTATATGGCTTTCTATCTCTGCACATGCTACCTCGCAGACGCGATCAACAGAGCCAGAGCTAATGTCTAATCTGTTTTTAAATTTTAAATTACTTTTAGATAAGATTATTGTACCTCCACCCTCAGCTGAAACTCTGTTAAACACACTGGCAACCACAAAATTATTTACATTAAATGACATTTTATCAGGCTTTAACCATGTCTCGCAAAGACATATTATATCAATAGAATATTTATCAATTAATAATTCAATATCTAAAATTTTGCCAGAAAAGCGGTTTATATTCTGATGAAAGAGAATAAGGTTACTACAATGCTTTTCTATTGTCTCAGGAGCTAGTTTAAATATTCAATCACCGTATTGTTAGGTAAACTAGACAATACTGATTCGTCGCTTATCCTAGGTTTTGTCATATTGTTATCTATGACACTGTTAATATTATATGCTAACAAAGAAGCAATCACATCTTTATATTTATTAGGAAAATACATACATTCCCATGTTAAATAAAAATCACTAACAAACTTGTTAGTGTCAAAAAACAATAATTTGTCGCTATGACAACATGTCTGAGTGTACAAGAAATTGTTCAAACTATGAACATACTTATTTTGTTTGTCTGAAGAGCAATCTGAATATGGTAATGCACAAAGTATAATATTTTTCAGATCGAGTTTTATTAGGGCATTGATACCATTTGCAATGTCACTTTTAGTTAAATCAAGACTATCACCTATTAAAAGAATTAATGTGGAGTTAGCATCGAACTGAGTATTAATTATGTTTTTTATTATATAATTGAAATGTAAATCAGGGTAGCAGTGACTAGTTACAATGTGTGATTTAGAGAGTGAGTGTTGAATGTAGGAGCCTATACCTTTACCAAACCTGTCTGTGAATAAAATTGAATTAAATTGCTTGATGTTAGAGGAGCCCTCAACGGACTGAGGGGGTTCTGGCAGATTAGCTGCAAGCCGGGGTTCAGGCAGTGTGTCAGGTTGTGTACAGTTGGAGGAGAGATTGTTTACCAATGCCTCATACTTCTCTGCACTATATTTCACCAGGTCCACTAGCTCACCGGCCTGCTGCAAGCGGGCACTTAGTTCCTTTTGACAATCCTCATATTTACTGAAGATGTATGAAAGCAATTTTTCTTTGACGGTTAGCTGGTCGTGTAACTGCTGTATGTCCAGGTCATAGGTAGCTCTGCACTGTTCAAGTTCAAGGGAACAAGTATTTAACTGCTGTACTAGATTCACACGTTCTCTCCTAAGGTGCATACAGTTGTTCACCTTATTCTGTTTCCTTACAGTACGGTACTTTCTGATAATTTTTTTACATTTAATGTATTTCTTGAGTTTATTTTTACTTAAAACTAATGGACATTGCATTATGGTAACATCCCCAGTCAAATCTATAATTTCAGCCGAGCTGCACGCTGCTGTGGAGCTTCCTACCAACTCAGTGAACAGGTTGAGGGTCTCGGATGTCTGATCCCTAGCTTTGGCAGACTCGTACAAAGATATTGTCTTGTAGGCCTCACATAACTCCAGCTCTAAATCAGTTATACGCTTCAATGTAAGATGGTGCGTTTCACTGCATTCATGTAATGATGACACCGTTTGCTGAAGGTGGTTGTGTTGGTCGAGGAGGTCCATGTGCTGGATATGCAGCTCAGCCAGGTCATTCTTCAAAACAGTGTTTTTGTCAACAACGTTCTTAACTTCCACCTCGCTGTCTTCCCTCTCCTGCAGCAGCTGGTTGCAAAGTTTTTTGGAGGACTCCAGATCCTTCAGGGTGGCTCTCAGCTTGTCTTCTAAGTCTTTGATAGCTGTGGCTCTGCGTGTCGTCATTTTGTTGATACTTTCTCAATTTAATCTGAAATGTGAAAGTATACAGCTAAGTGGCTGAAAACTATGTCTTTTAGGACAAAATCAGGGGGTGATCATAAGTACCTATAACTGCAATGAAGATTAGAAATGAGTAAAACGAAAAAGATTAATAATTAAAACAAACAGAAGGAAAAATATTAAGTAAACAGGGTAGGGTGATTTAAAAACAAATAAAAAGTTTAACAGATTATTGAGAAATATAAATATGTATCACTATACTACTATGATTAAAGATAATAAGTTGCTTACAAAACAATATAGAAAAACTGACTAGGAAATTTAGTTGTAAGAATAAAATTGCAGGGACAGAAATGTAAACAATAGATTACATAATATGTATTTGATTTGAGTTTGAAATTAGGTTAATATGAAAAGGATGTTATAAAGTAACTTTTGTGTAGTAGATTTTGTAGTGAATGTGTGTCTGGGGCGAACGTTAACGTCGTCGATTCTGCTTCCACAATTTTGTCAAGCAGAAGGAGACAGTAACTTAGCCGATGTGTGTGTATGGACGTTGCTCATAACAATGAGCAGTGTATTATGTATTGTTTAGTGTACAAACACAGAGACACAGTAATATAATACAGGTAAAACACAATACTCCCCAGTTTATTTGAAGATTTCAAATCCGTCCGTTTGACAGCTGGTTCACCGAGTAATGTTTTCTTCGTATTTTCAAAATTTACGACAAAAAACACATCTTTTTCATAATTTTCATCATAAATATAATACTTTGTCTAGATACTGGACTCCTAGTAGCTAATATAGACTTCGTTAAATAATGAAGTTCCTATAGATATTTGATACATAGTTTTTATTTTTACTTTTTTTTTTAATATCTAGATTAGTGGAGATAGTGGGATATTTACATATGTAGAATATGTGTGTATAAGTAGGATATAATATTTATTTTTATTTACTTACAGCATGTTAAAAAACCCCATTAAAGTTTTTGTTGCATATTTAGTTCCTATACCTATATATTTAATAATCGCAAAATCGTCAGGAGCTAAAAAAATAAAGATCTTTTTCATAATTTTATCGAAAACTAGCTTTTGCCCGCGGCTTCGCTCCCGTCAACTGACTTCTCTACTTTACCCTATTTTGTTTCATAAGAACCTTCTCCTGACAATAACAAACACAACAAAAAGATTTAGCCAAATTGGTCCAGGCGTTGTTGAGTTATGCGCTTACCAACACATTTTGCGATTCATTTTTATATTATTTTATATTGATGTCAATATAACCAATGTCAACATAAATGAGTGTTACAAAAATACTCTTGTTGCCAAAAGGGGATTTGTTTTTTCTTGTAACACTCGAACAAAATTTTGATAAAAAGAAACAATGTTTCTATATTTACGTTTTGCTTATAAATTGAGATTATTAATTAAGTATCTATAGGAACTTCATTATTTAACGAAGTCTATATTAGCTACTAGGAGTCCAGTATCTAGACAAAGTATTATATTTATGATGAAAATTATGAAAAAGATCTAAGTCTTTTTGCCTCCTGACGATTTTGAGCTGTGAAAAATTTCACAACTATCGGATTTTATGAAATTAAGTCCCAATGGGTCGACTTACCTCCGTCACTTTTTTCACATAGTAATCTGGCCCGCACATTCGGACCAGTTTTCCCGACTGTTATTATACCGTGTAATCTGGGCCGCGGCCCAGAGGCGAGTTTCCCCCTAACCCTCCTACTTAAGCACTTTATGTACCAGGGCTGCGGTAACTCGCGCGAACAATCCGGCAGCCCGACTGACTCTTTAGTACGATTCACGATTTCCTTCAAA
The DNA here is from genome assembly GCF_022581195.2 of Helicoverpa zea. Taxonomy (NCBI): domain Eukaryota; kingdom Metazoa; phylum Arthropoda; class Insecta; order Lepidoptera; family Noctuidae; genus Helicoverpa; species Helicoverpa zea. Next base: position 3,578,126 of record NC_061479.1, read on the forward strand.
CTATGTCACACAACTATAGGCCGATAGTTGGCCGACTATTAGTCTGCAGTCTGCATGAGTTTGAAGACGTATTAATTAAATCTTGGAGATACAGCATCCGCGTTGGCTAATCAATAGGTTTACTGAACTATTCTCAGTTGATTGACTAATAAACTATTTCCATTCATATTGATTGGGTTTAAGACGAGATTGGAGTATTGTGGGGGTGTTATGTGTTTACCTACCTTATGTGTTAACTGTATTATTAGAGGGTGGATTATGTTTTGTGATGATTAATATATGGGTGATAAATAAGGAAATTACTCTTGGAGAGACTCTTTACTAGATTATAAACCACAAATAAATTATTCAGTGGACACATTCGTTATTTTGAATTTCTGCTATGAATATTAAAAAATACTAAAAACTAGCCGTTTTCCCGCGGTTTCACCCAAAATACATTCTGTAAGAACTACTACCCGTATCGGGATAAAATGTACTCCAGAAGAGTGTAGTTTTCAAACAGTGAAACACTTTTTCAAATCGATGCAATAGTTTTGGAGCCTAGGGTACAAACAAACACAAAAAATACTTCCTTTTTATTATATCCGTAGGTTGGTAGTGTAGCGCGTGGTGCGCTAGGAACCGGGGATCTTCAGGATATTAAATTAAAACATTCAATAATAACTTTAACTTTGCGTTTTTTCGCTGACTCGGGGGTGAAGTGACACACTTCAATATATAAAAACTATTCTATTTCTATTTATATAATTGTCCGGCCAGTATCAATTACAATTAATAAAACCTACTTCTAATCTACCTCAGTACTACATCTCTACATCAGCTACGCCCTTAGGATAAAGTTGAACTTTATCTCAAAAGCGCAGCTTTAGGCGGACAATCATATAAATGTTACCTACCTAAACCTATCCGAAAACTGACCTATGCACGGAATTAACAAAAACACGTCCCTTACAATGGGATAGTTAACGATAACATGCGTAGTCAATGATTTAATTGTGCCATGTTGCACCACAATAACGCACGTTAGCATTAACTCGCACACAACAAAAACCGTGCGAAAAAGTTGCGTGGCGTGTTGCTAACAGCAAAGGATATTCAAAGTGAACACCCGTCCTGAAGGGATTACCTTTTAAGCGAAGAAAAACTCTGTATTGACAACTTACAACTTCGCCGGACGCTAACGTGTCAGATGAAGGGATAAGTCACCGTTATCAAAGTTTCTCACCTAACGTGATATAATTAAACATCTTACCCAATAATTATTTTTTACAATTTTGGAATATTAAATAATAAATAAATCAAATATAGGGATCATAAATCTTCGGCAGAAACCACTGTGTCAAGCAAACACTCTTCGCGAGGCTATGCCCCTTATTGCGAAGTTGATCTCAACCTCAATTCACCATCCAAATATTTTTTTTTTCAAAACCAAATCAGATAATAATTTTGGGATCAGATTTACAGAGCAATATTAAAAAACTTATAAAAATAACACAGGCTTGACCACATTGGTTATCTTCATCTTCCTTCGTACTGAAGATGAAGTAGCTCTGCCACGGACATCATCTTCTCACGAAGATGAAGTAGCTCACCTTCTTATCCCTTCACCGGCAATGCTCGTACAACTCGTTCCAGGTAACATGTAATTACAAAACACGTATTAGAAACATATAAATCAATCACAATTTTTCCTATATTTATATTTATTTACATTTTGTTTATTTAGAAACCCTAAATTATTGTTCATATTACGCAATTGTATCTGTTTTTTGTTCTGCGTGTCTATCCTCCCCCCTGAAGGATAAAAATAATGGTATTCATTATTTTTCTTAACATTTTCCCCATAACAATAAAAAGCACCAATTAACTTCTTATTATTTATCACCTTTGATGATGTGGAAGACGTCGAAACAATACGTTTCTTTCGTTTTCGCGAAACTTTATTTCGAATATTATTTTCTTTTCCATTATTTTGAAAACAAATATAATTAATTTTATTTATTTTGTTGTCACTGTCACCTAATGTTTTGTCATTATTTTTATCACTATGGTGACCCTTATCTGTCAATTTATTTGACTCTGACGCTTTTTTTCTTAAAGTGTCAGCATGAATAAATTTTGTAACAAAACTCCTTTTCAAAATTAAATGATTTTTGGAAAAATCTATAATGCAATTATTTTTGGAAAGAAAATCTCTTCCTAAAATTATATTTTGGCGAATATTTTTTATAATTAGAAATTTATGCCTAAATAAACACGAATCTATCAAAAGATTGATGTATGTTTCGCCCAGTACATTCAACTGCGCACCAGAGACTGAAGAAGCTTCATAAGAACTGTTCTTGGTGTATTTAATGTTGAGTTCTGAAATGAACGCCTCAGATAAACAGGAAATCGACGCTCCTGTGTCGACTAACGCCCTGAACTCCTGTTGAGCAATCAACACATTAATATTTGGACCGGTCTCACCAGACTTATATTCTACTTCCGATCCAATCGCCAGCAGTTCCACAGGCTGCTCCGCATGCTGCTCCTCATCATGCTGCTCCATCTCCACATCTTTGCTGGGCGGTGCTTCTTTCTCCACACTAAAAGCATTATGTGTATTAACATGTGAACAAGGGGCATTTCTTTTATTTCCCTCGTCATAGAATTTCCTGTCATCATTCCTCGGTGGAATGACAGGCAAATTGATAATTTGATTTTGTTCTTTTCCGAACAAATATCTCACTTGAACCAGCGTTTCACGCAGCTCAGATTTGGTTGCGAATAGTTGTGAGCTTAATATGGCTTTATATTTAGAAGTAAGCCCTTTTAAATATGTTTTTATAAAAATATTGTCGTCTACAATATTCGCTTTTGTCTGTAAGCCACCCAGACGATAATAATATGACAACAATTCTTCTTCTTGCTCCTGTCGAGCGTTGTAGAATTTTTCTACATAATTTACATTATCAGGGAATTCTGCCCTTAATTTGTCGCATATGGTTTTATATTCAATCCCATCGACATAAATATATTTGTAATACGCAAGAGCGGGACCTTGCAAATATGCACCTAGTAGTAGTGCAAAATCGTTTTCTTTCCATTTATTTATCGCCGCAATTGTGCGAAATTCGAAAAGAAAGTCGTCGACTGATATGTCATCGACTCCGGAGAAAAACTGAATATCTTTGGACATTTTCCTACATTAAATAAATAAATTCCACTTAGCTCTTTTCTCCGTATTCCAATATTTCATTAGAATCAGTGCCCAGGGTTCATCTTCCAGGCTTTTCTTCCTTCCCGTCTTCGACGTCGTGTCACCACGCGACTTTTTCGCGGTAATGACCTGAAAATTATACTGGGGCTTTGGCGTCGGCGCCTCCACCAAATTGTAGCGCGTGGTGCGCTAGGAACCGGGGATCTTCAGGATATTAAATTAAAACATTCAATAATAACTTTAACTTTGCGTTTTTTCGCTGACTCGGGGGTGAAGTGACACACTTCAATATATAAAAACTATTCTATTTCTATTTATATAATTGTCCGGCCAGTATCAATTACAATTAATAAAACCTACTTCTAATCTACCTCAGTACTACATCTCTACAGTAGATAATAAATAAGTAATTAAATTATCATGCTTAAACATTTATCAAGATTCTACATTTTTATTTAAAAAATAAACAAAGATTCATTCAACACCTATCCCATATCCAACTTCATAACTCTTCCCCTCAAATACCAAAACTAAAACATTACAAAATAAAACTGCCAAACAAATTCAAAACAAAAGAAATACGTCTGAATTTCAATTTGAAAACAACTAACTACATTATCCTACATAAGTTGTAAGTAACGTGAGTTCAAGTTAACTGTAGGAGCGTATCCAGCAAAAGACTGTTTGAACTACAAAGGAAAAGTTTCGTGGGAAATATAGTACAAATAAGTGAGTGATAGAAGTACTAGGTTTTGTAGGCAGTTGTATACAGAAAAAACTTTTGAAGATTATGTTGGTATAATAGAATACCCAAATTCACCGACAGCCAAATCGTCAGTTTTAAAACCCCTGCTTACCATGAATTTCACGTAGATACAAGTTTCAAAGTAAACAGTTGTTTGAATAAAAACGCACTTTTATGTTATCGTTAAACTTTTGATTAAATATACAAATACAATTTAAGATTATTTTTTCTAGCTTTCGCTAGCAGTTTTACCTACCTCCGTGTTTTTTTTTCCAATGAATGTTACAAAACAATAACAATTGCATTGCAAAAAAACTGTTGCATTTACAAAAAATATGAATGGTTAAATAACTATACCTGCCACTGTATATTTATTTATGCATTATGTACAGTGGCAAGTATATAATAGCCCTCAATATCAATATACCGTTTAGTTCGTTTGAACTTAAACTTCTGCATCCTACACAGTGGCATAACACCACGGGATATGCAGAGTATACGATACGAAAATACGTCGAAATACGCGTCGCGTTTCCGTGAAATACGAGTTTTATTTCAACAGTTCGCGGTTTCGGCCTGAGCGAAATTTGAGTGGAGTTATCTCCTATTCATGGGACTCGTGTGTTTTTGTTTTTCTGTGGCTGTGAGATCGAAAATTGCGAGCGATGCAAATGGTGATGGAGTATATAAAGGGGATTGGTAAATGGTGAAGAGTAAGTAGGTCATTATCTGCCTAGCCTTTCCCTGAGTCAACTCTGTTGAGGTCAGCTTTCAGTCTAACTGGGTGCTACTGAATACTATGCCCATTTTCACCAACAAATACCTAAATTTAGGGATCCCCTAAGAGCATTTACGGAACACTTAATAAGAATTTCGTTTTCACCAAAGTTTAGGGGTCCCTTATACATAGTTATTTATGTCAAAATTGGGAGAGCCCTTATTCTAAGTGGCACTTAGATTAAGAGATTATTGGTGAAAACGGGCATAAGTGTTTCACATGGAGCGACTGCCTATCTGAGCTCTTCAAACCAGTTATCTGGACAACTCGATGCCGCTTTATAGATCTGTTTGTCAGACTAACTGCCTTCTGACCACGCCTGACGACTGCTTAAACTCTTCAAATGATCGAGAACCCAAAGAACCCAAAGAAGTATCTTAAAAGACGGTGTTAACCTTATGATGTAACGTTCAGCTATAACTTTGCCACGATCATCTTTAATGGATAGACTTATCTTTACGTTAAACATGTACCATAAACGTATTAATTGACCAGTAAAATATTTAGCCTGCAATTGCTATCTATTTGCTATTCGTCCAATAATGCATATAGGGTAGTATTTGAGGTGCTTTGTTCGAAACTAGGTCGGACTCACTGTCAATAGCTGGCGTTTTGTTTAGAGAGCATACACAGCCGTATCGTGGTGCTGTTATTGGGAAGGAGGTAAGCAGAGGTGTAGGTGAAGATTTTGTGACGGTATTGCCAAATGGTAGAGGGTTTTTTGAAGATAGAGATGTAGAAGCAGAATATTTTATGCCGGCTATGTGTAGGTTTCAGCTAAAGCTAGCCTAGTTTCTTCTTTCTAGTCAAAACACTGATAAGCTTAGCTTTTGTGGGGTTCAAAATGTGATTTGACGTGAAAAAGAGCTAATTTAAGGAGCCTAAATTTAATAAATGAATTTGACTTCAAAAAAAGGAATGAAATCTGCTGTGCTTTATTGAGCTCATAATCTGTTCACTATTTAGGGAGGAGCTCGTGGCTAAGTATGTAACAGTCGCTCAGGTTGACCATTTTAAGGTTAAGCATCGCTTGACGCATTTGAACCGTAATAATGGTTAATGGTTTTTAGCTAACACCAGCAGAAAAGTCTAAGTTTTGTCGTAAGTAGCAAAAAGTAGCACCCAATGTGTGTAATATCTATCACCTGACAGATTTTGTAATATGTTACAACATAAATCGTTACCCAGAAACACTCGGAAGGATAACTTTAATCCCTGAGAATAGTATAATTCATACAAAAAAACGTTTAAAAATGTTGAACTTCAAAAATTGATTTTGAATCTTAAAAATACACGTAAACATTAGTAAATCGTAACAAATAAAACTGTTCTTACCTGTATTATGATAATCCATAGTAGTTTTGGTTATCTAACTCACAATAAAAAAACTCTGAGGTATCAAACACGGCACGTTTTTAATGTAGCCAGTAACTGACGTGAGTGCATGTGACAACAATCAAGTTCTGACAGATTTGTGGGTAGCTGGCGTGTGGGTAGGAGTCCAAAAAAGCTCAGATTTCGTTCAGTAGTTACCTGGCTGGCTAACAAGTAGAATTTTTTTCTTTTATGTGAAAGTTTGTTTTTACTAGTTTCGCCCGGCTAAAAATGCAAAATACCCCTATGTGCGTAGATGGGTGTTAACATTTTATTTTTCGAAGTCCCAAACTAAAAAAACAAAAACCAAACTAAAACCTATCAATCGATTGACGTCTAACAACAGAAGGCACTTTTTAACACTACCCAACTATTGGTTGTTTATACCCTCATGAATGTCAAGCTGACGAGGGTCACTATGACCTCCTTGTGACCTCCTACTGACCGGCAATACGTCACCGCATGTGGACATGTCTGAGTGATCCTTTGGGGCCCCGAGTTTGGGTCCCTGGGCCCCTGTAGGGTAAGACAACTGTGATTTTGTTAGCGACCATCGGGTCGGTGAGAGGTTAAAAATATTGTGTGAAGGGGTCGCTTTGGGTTTTGGTGGGTTTAAATTTTATGGGTACTATAATTTTCTACATGGATGACTTTGTCTATCCTTACTTTTATTATATGTAAACGCAAAACTTACTGTCTGTCTGTTCGGCTTTCACGACAAAATTACTTAACTGATTTAAATGAAATTCAATACTCAAATAGCCTTGAGAAAGAACATAGATTTGTATTTTTTTCTAGTTGCGGAAAATGGTGGGAAGTCCCTCAGGCGCGGAGCAGCTAGTTAGGTTTTTTTACAATCCCATTCGATAGTTTCGAAATTTATCGTGAAGTTTACTTTTGATGACTGATGAGATCATCAAAAGTAAATGTGATGAGACTTAGTTAAAATTACATACTTATAATCTATGGGGTAACTATATAATATACTTTCACCCGTACATAGCCTGAATGAGTCATAAGTCTACAATAGAAAAAAATACTAGCATTAAAAAAAAAAACTTATTCCATTAAAACAAAGACCATAAAGTTGACTGCAAAAACAAAACAAAGTCAGCAACCGTCCCCTTCAGCAAAGTTACGAAGTTAAGTTAACGTTACCACGCCTACGGGAGCGCCCCATTATCTTACCATGGTTGAAGGTGAAATGCATAAGAAAAATGTATAGGAAAAACAGTATTTTTATTTTTTTACCGATTTCCCAAAAGGCGGTTGTCAATTCGGATGTTATGTATTTTTAACCGACTCCCCAAAAAGGTGGTTTTCTATTCGCATATTCGTACATTTTTTCACCGATTTCCAAAAAAGAGGTTCTCTTTTCGCATATTCGTACCTTTTTTAACTGACTTCCATAATAGTAGGAAGTTCTCGATTTTAATGATTTTTTTCAACCGACTTCCCAAAAAGGACCGTCTCAATTCGGATGTTTGTATTTTTAACCGATTTCTAAAAAAAAGTGGAGTTTCTCAATTCATCAGGATTTGAAGTGTCAGCAACCGTCCCTCACAGCGAAGTTACGAAGTTAAGTTAATGTACCACGCCTACGGGAGCGGCCCATTATCTTACCATGGTTGAAGGTGAAACTGTATTGAAAATACTGCGGAAGAATGTGTAAGAAAAAAAAATATTTTTATTTGTTTACCGACTTCCCAAAAAGGAGCAGTAAAAGTAGCTACATTCACTATTAGACAACAACTACTAGACTGATGCACTTACAAGTATTTTGTTTTACTTGAAAGTGCTTTAGAAATCGTTTTTTGTTTTTGACTTTAATTCTGTAATTAATATGTATGCTCACTTCTTCTTCTTCTTGCCCAGTTTTCAAAACGTTTTTGTAGCAATATCATGTTTTCCGCTTACAATCCTTTTTGTCAGCCATCATACTAACATCCTCTCCCTTCTTGTTCATGACGTCTTCAAACTTGGCATTATAAACGGAAGCGGATGAGCTTATCTTGTGTGTGTAATTATAACTAACTTATATTGTAACAACTTTTATAACATAATATGTTTTTAACAAATAAATTTATCTTTATCTTATCTTTATCTCAGGAGCACTCAGTAGTGGCCGACTCGCCAAATAATACACACTATTTCCATGGACACTTACTTACACACACAACTACAGCTCACCCGCTTTCATGAAATAAAACATCCACACAGTTAGATAATTCGTTTACACTTTACACTCCCACGAAGGAGGCAATAACATTAGTTTTCATTCCTTCCTGCTTCAGCGGTTAAAAACTACCATGTTCCTCGTAAATTCTAATGTCCCATAACAAACCCGTGAGTTTTATTGTTCGGTACCTAACTATGTGGGCGTGACATGGGAAAAAAATACAGTTTTTACTATATTTTTTTTTAGTACTGTAAGTAATCAGCTTTTGGTATTAGAAATTAGGGGGAAGTTTGTGTTAACCGGTGTCCTATAATTACAGGTTGTCTCAAACCAACACCGGTTCAAATGTTATATCCACTCGCCGGAATTGCACCCCCAGCGGTACGCAGGAACGTGGCTGCCTCCCTGGAAAAAATGCGCCAAGAAATGGACCACCGTCATAGGCTACATGGCGCTAGACCACCGCGCAGCCGACTAAAAAGCAGGAACAGTTTCCTCGCCAGTGTAGCCCCAGTTAAAGATGCTCATAAGACCCGCATCGAACAATGGGAAGAACTTGCTCTGCCTGACTTCCTTCCACCCGTAGAACGGCTTCCACCAGGTTACGACCAACCGTGGCCTGTATGGAAGTCTCTTAACAGGCTACGTGCACAGGTAGGCAGGTGCAGGGAAAACCTATGTAAGTTTGGCTACACTGACGACAACAGCTGCGGGTGTGGTGCCATTCCACAAACCATGCGGCACCTTCTATGCTGTCCACTATGCCCCGACAGCTGCATAGTGGAGGACCTTTACAACGCTACTGACAATGCCGTATGCGTAGCGAAATATTGGGCCTCCAAAATTTAAGTTGCCATCGACTCGCCAAGAAGAAGATTAAGAAGGTTGTCAATTCAGTTTTTTTTTCTGCAAAAGTAGAGGTTTCCCGCTGTTTCACCCTCATCCCGGGAGAAGCACTTTCCGCAACCTTGTAAAAAGTAACTTAGGTACCTTTCTGATGACGACTATCTGTGTACTAAACATTTGATTAGCTTCAGCAGTTTAATCGTGAAAGACTAACAGACAGACTGACATACAGAGTTACTTTCGCCTTTAAAATGTAAGTTCGCATAGTGCCAAAATACACTTTAAAAATTTCCGGAAATTGCATTAAAAATCTAATTTCAAAAAACCGTTTAAAATAATAGCCTGTACCTAACTAGTTTTCTATATATATATCTATCTACATGTATTTATACATTTGTAGGTGTGTCCGCCACGGCACTCATTCAGTTACTTTTCAGCTTCTGCACGATGACGTAACAACCATTGAGAATACACGGGGTTTTCTTATTGCTGTTACTGTGTTAGATACCAGACACAACGTAGATTCTTAATACTGGATACTCAGTTTTTTAATGGCATACCATCATATATAGGTAGCTTATTTTATAAAACACACATAAACAAACAATATAGATAAAGGGTTACAGATTCAGATTACCTATGTTTTAAAACAGGCATTTTTTAATGATATCCCACCAATATTACAACAGAGTGATGATACAAAAATATCAATATGTTTCACATCCCAAAACCAGTACAATAAGTGTGAGGCTGTTTTTCTCACTTAAATAATGAAAAAGATTACATTTTATATTGTGAAACTGTTACTCTGAAAACCAGTTTAAGATAAAAAATAAAATTAATTACGACTACAATTATTATGTCAATCACTTGTTAGAAAAAGTCTGTCCTTAAAATGTAATCCATATTCAAGCATTCAAGCTTTCAACCCGCTTTCAAATCTAAACTGATACATCTCAGCTACGTTGAATTGATCAATTTGTGCCTGATCTCCGTATTGCGTTCTACGCCTGTCTGCCTGCGTTATCGGCCTAGGAATTAATTGAGCGATGGGATTATCTTGACTTTAACCCGAATTTAGCCCGTACGGCTCTCAAGGTTAGGTATTTCCCACTAGAGTTGAATTTGTTGAAATATCGATACCAGAAGTATCAATTAACGTAAGGGACATTTTGACGAAAATAAGTTATATATATCATTGGATCCAGAATTTTACGCTCTATCGATTGGTATTATTAAAAAAAATCTATCGTTAAAAAAAGAGCCCTTACAGTAAAAATTTTTGGCCTGCGTAAAACGATTTATGACAGAAAAATTGATGTAACAGACATTTATATATTTTTTTCTCTGAAAAATAAAGTAAGTCATAGTATTAAATAATTTACACCCTTACCTTAAACCTCAAATCAGTCGATTTAAATAACATGTCCCTTACTTTAATTCAAGATTATTGTTTTTTCTAAATTATTCTCTTACATTATTATCTCACAAAACTATCTTTATTTTAAGCTCATTACTACAATATGCCGATTACGTAATAACTAGAAATCAAATTCGCATTTGCTTTACTTTATTTGTCTAAGAGATTATTGCTAAAATACCGAGTACTTACATTAATTTGATTTTCTAAATGGTTATAACTCTGGCGCGCGCGACTAGCGTAAGACGTTGCGGGTGTATCGGGAGAGGGGTAAGACAGCGACGCGACGCACCGTCCTGTTCGCACGTGTTCGCGCGCAGTTCAAATTGTGCGACACGGGCATAATACCAAAAAGATTTCATGTTGAATATTTGAACCTGCCGACTAAATCGTCAGTTAAAGATACCCTCATTGAAACTGACGACGATGAAGATGTGAAGACAGCTGATGACGATAACTAGATAAAATACCAAATAGAAAAAGTTATTTCAACCCTTCCGATTTCACCATTAAAAAAGTTTAATTTACTAAATCTAAGTTATCATCATAATCTGTCTGCCCATCATCCTCCGAGCCTTTTTCCCAACTATGTTGGGGTCGGCTTCCAGTCTAACCGGATTCAGCTGAGTACCAGTGCTTTACAAGACTCCTCAACCCAGTTACCCGGGCAACCCGATACCCCTTGGTTAGACTGGTGTCAGACTTACTGGCTTCTGACTACCCGTAACGACTGCCAAGGATGTTCAATGACAGCCGGGACCTACAGTTTAACGTGCCATCCGAAACACAGTCATTGGTGTCTAAGGTATACTTAGAAAGTACATACAAACTTAGAAAAGTTGCATTGGTACTTGCCTGACCTGGGATCGAACCCGCGCCCTCATACTTGAGGTTGGTCCTTTACCCACTAGGCCACCACGACTTTCTGTCTAATCTGTCTGCCCATTCCTAATTATTATATATTTATTCTTGTAATAATATATATATTAGTGTTCATGTTTTATATTATTTTATTCATTTTTTTCTTCAGTCAATTCATATTTTTTCATCGTCTTTCGTTTCCAGTACATTCATTAAATTACTCAATAAATAAGACTGTTGATTAAGTTTGAGAAAATATTTTTTCTTTTTTTATTATAAAACCAATGAAACGTAAATATTAAAAGTACATAGTTTGTACAACTGTTAATTAAGGCCTTAGCTTTGTTCAATCATAAGAGATCATGGAGTCAAATACATAATTATATTTTTTTAAATTGACTGATTAGTGTGTATAAATAATGATAATAATTACGCAGACATAAAAGTCGAAAATAATAAAAATATTTTAACAAGAAATCGTTTTATTTTTGTATCCCTAAATTTCATTTAAATTTGTGATAGCTAAGCTCATTAATCATGCAAAGAACCTATTTCCAAAGTATCAAAATACCATAATTTTAGTAGATAATCTATAGTTACATCAAACTGCAATACTATAAAAGTTCTTTACAGTAGAATTTCGTATAATTTTCTATTTGTTTTGCTGCTTACGCTATGCTTGACGGTTTACACATAAAATATTGGTAACGTAAGGCACAACTAAACTTATTTTTTTAATGTAAGGGACATGCTATATTTTAAACCGCTGGGTATTCCAAAATATTAACTTTATAGCATGAAAGAAGAAGAAATTCTAAGAAACTTTGTCCTAGACACAATTAAAATAGGAAGCACCAGTTAAAAGTTATAGAGAGATTTAAAAAAATAAAATTGTTTTTTGGCTCTCCTGAAAATACGTGTTTTGTCCCTTACATTAATTGATACTTCTGGTGTCGATATGGTAAGATATAATGTAAAAAAATATGTATATTTATATTTTTCTGTCAACCCAGATACTTTTTTTTATAAATACAGCACAAAAAATGATTTGTTATTTAAACTAGAACATATTTTTTTTGCGTTACATTCTTTGTTCAAGTCGAAGATATATAGTCTTAGAAGAGAAAGAAACTTCACTTGTTATCTAAATTTTACCCGACTGTAATATAAGCAATAACAGTCATATACATGAAAACAAAAAAAAAATATGCAGAATACCCAAAGCTACAACTCGCATTAAATACGCACGCCACAACGAGAGTACTCTCACAGCGAAAACTGCCGAACATTTCCGAAGTGTGCCGAAACAAAATCAATATAAAATACACGCTTAACTTAGGGCTTTGTTTACTTGTGATGTGGTAGGAAGACAACCTGTTAGGTTAGGTTATTTTATAAGTAAGATAAAACCACCAGTCTAACCAAGGGGTATAGGGTTGCCCGGGTAACTGGGTTGAGAAGGTCAGATAGGGCAGTCGCTCCTTGTAAAGCACTGGTTACTCAGCTATATCCGGTTAAACTGGAAGCCGACCCCAATATAGTTGGGAAAAGGCTCGGAGAATGATGATGAATAGTATGTAAAACTGAAGAGTTTGTTTGGATGAGCCCATCTCTGAAGTAGCTGGTCCGATTTGAAAAAAAATCGGTGTTGTATGGCCCATTTATCGAAGAACGTTGCCCCGCGGTACCTTCCTCTCACAGCCGGATAAAAAAGTTCCATCTCAAGCTCTTCACTCTCTGGTCACCTAACATTTTTTGTTCAGTAATTTTGTCTAGAAAGACCCACAAGCAGAGTTAATTTCGAATATAATATTAAGTAACTATGTAAAAATCAATTAATTTCCCAAAAATTAATTGATTTTTACATACGACAACAAGCATACAAAAAAAATAAGTAGTTTTTATGTAAGAGCCAAGGTCTTTCTGGGTCCCGGTAATATAACCCAGTAGGGGAAATCTAAGTAAATAATATAATTTAATGGCATTCCCACCCTTCAGAAGTCACAATATTAACGATCCTGAAAGCTGATAAACTAACATTAACTGAAAGCCAAGTTTCAAATAGCTAAGTTATTATTTGTATTGTTCTGAACTTAGATTGATTTATAGTGCAGAAGGAAATATCTGAAAGTACAAGCAAACTGGAGACTAAACAGTCGGCCAATAGTTGACGCGATGGCACGCAATTTTTTTGTATGAAAGTCTTTCAAAGTTAATCATAATACGTCCAAGGCCGATTTCAGTCACGGTGGCTGTTCTTAAACAAGGGGATCAGACAGCTGCGCAGGACATATAGTGCACGAGCATTTGCGCAGACACAGGTGCACTCACTATTCCTGCACTCTCATAGCGCGATGGGACGGCAATCCGACACGACCGGAGAGAGATCAGGCGCAGGACCGACATTAACGTGCTCTCCGATAAACTAAATCTATACATATTTACATAAAAAAGAAACTTTTAGCTAATAAGGGGCTTCGAAAAATTGGTCCTCATAGCTGTCACCCGGGATACACCCGCTGTACCCAAAAGGCTGGCTGCATTGCCACGTTGAATGGCAATGCTCAAACGTTGGGCAAAATAAAAGCCAGCCTTTGCGTCACAAGAAGTGTCAATAAGAAGTTATGTACATACATAAAAGACACAAAAATTTATACAAAAAAGAAAGTCTCGATTCCAATAAAAGTTTTCAGTCGGTCTGGTACCGGCTAAATACCTGTAGCCCAAGCACGAATATTTGCGAAAAGTTATTCGTATCGAAATCGAGTAACATTTGTATGAGAATTGTACAGCGCCCCTATCGGGCGTAAAAGGAAACAAAACATGGCAGCACGAACATTGTTTTGACGTACGGTAACGTAAACTCTCGAAGGCTGGCTATCGAGTATGGTCGAAACATTATTCACTTGAAAAAAGTCGGTGAGAAAAGTTTCGAGAAGTGTAAAAATAAAGTTTTAACCGTGTTTATGTTTTGTTTAGAGTTAGTTTTGTGAATAGAAGTGTTTTAAAATTATTGTTAAGTTATTGGAACAATTAGTAATAGCTTCAATATACTTTAAAATGCAAAGACCGCCACTGTATGAACGTAGTACCGCATATTATTTTTTAGCTTCAAATTTACTAGAAAATTATGGATATCAATCACGAGAAACAAAATCATATTTTATTTATTTGCGTAGATACCTATAGAATTAATGTGTTTGAAAAAAAAATGTTATTTATATGTTTATTTTTAATCATTGTAGAGCAAAACTTAGGAATAGAATTAAACCCACTGGACACAAATGAAACCGAATTTAAAAATATAGAATATAGAAATAGCATTGCACTTAAAATACTTCACACTAAAGTTTATGCCACTCAAACTTATTAAAACTGTTTACTCACTCTTCCATGAATTCAACCATCATTTCATATTGCGTGCGTCTGACTGGTTCTCATAATTATTTATTATATTGGAAGCACTTAATTATTTGTAGGAAAAAAAACCAGAAATACTTTTGTTGTGGACGTGTAGGAAAACATAAACAAATTTGGCGCCCTTACGCGCGTCGGATGTCAAGTGGGTGCGTTCAGTACCCGTCATTTAAAAAAAATAAAATCTCCGTAACTATGTTATATTGCTAAAGATAATGCCATTTTATAATGTCTAATAATTAACTTTGGGTCTCTTTTTTATATTACATTCAGTTTTTATTATAATTTAATAATAATAAAACGTTTAATCAAAGGTAAAAAAAATATTAACAACTAGAGTTAGTTTTCGAACGCACCATTCATTCAACAATCGTTCATTTTGCTCACTATGGCGCGTCCCTATTTACATTTGCATGACGTCACATTAGAATTCGAATCGAGTGTTCGATAGTGCTTCGAATGTGGTTCGTGCTGCCTACTATCGACAGACTCCGTTTTCGAATCGAGGCCTCGATACATTGTCGATACGAATACGTTAGATATTCGTGCTTGGCCTACAGTAGCCCAAGCACGAATATTTGCGAAAAGTTATTCGTATCGAAATCGAGTAACATTTGTATGAGAATTGTACAGCGCCCCTATCGGGCGTAAAAGGAAACAAAACATGGCAGCACGAACATTCTTTTGACGTACGGTAACGTAAACTCTCGAAGGCTGGCTATCGAGTATGGTCGAAACATTATTCACTTGAAAATAGTCGGTGAGAAAGGTTTCGAGAAGTGTAAAAATAAAGTTTTAACCGTGTTTATGTTTGTTTAGAGTTAGTTTTGTGAATAAAATTATTGTTAAGTTATTGGAACAATTAGTAATAGCTTCAATATAATTTAAAATGCAAAGACCGCCACTGTATGAACGTAGTACCGCATATTATTTTTTAGCGGCTTTACTAGAATATTATGGATATCAATCACGAGAAACAAGGTAAGTAATTAAATCATATTTTATTTATTTGCGAACCTATAGAATTAATGTGTTTGAAAAAAAAAATGTTATTTATATGTTTATTTTTAATCATTGTAGAGAAATTACGCGCAGAGCAAAACTTAGGAATAGAATTTACCCACTGGACATAAATGAAACCGAATTTAAAAATATAGAAATAGCATTGCACTTAAAATACTTCACACTAAAGTTTATGCCACTCAAACTTATTAAAACTGTTTACTCACGCTTCCATGAATTCAACCATCATTTCATATTGCGTCTGACTGGTTCTCATAATATTTATTATATTGAAAGCACTTAATTATTTGTAGCAAAAAAAAAACAGAAATACTTTTGTTGTGGACGTGTAGCAAAACATAAACAAATTTGGCGCCCTTACGCGCGTCGGATGTCAAGTGGGTGCGTTCGGTACCCGTCATTTTTAAAAAATAAAATCTCCGTAACTATGTTATATTGCTAGAGATAATGCCATTTTATAATGTCTAATAATTAACTTTGGGTCTCTTTTTTATATTACATTCAGTTTTTATTATAATTTAATAATAATAAAACGTTTAATCAAAGGTAAAAAAAATATTAACAACTAGAGTTAGTTTTCGAACGCACCATTCATTCAACAATCGTTCATTTTGCTCACTGTGGCGCGTCCCTATTTACATTTGCATGACGTCACCTTGGAATTCGAATCGAGTGTTCGATAGTGCTTCGAATGTGGTTCGTGCTGCCTACTATCGACAAACTCCGTTTTCGAATCGAGGCCTCGATACATTGTCGATTCGAATACGTTAGATATTCGTGCTTGGCCCACTGATCTTTGTAATGTGCGTACTACCATTCATCTTCATACTGATTTATGGGCCCAAACAAACTATCGGCCGACTAAAAGTTTGCAGTGTGCTACTTAGGCGGCCTAGCCATAACTTAGGACTGGGATTGTAAAATCTGAGTGTTAAAATTAAATTAGTTGAGTTACTTTGTGATTTACTGGCTTCCTCGGTTAACCATTTTAAGAGAGTTTATCCCATATTATTTTTTAATGCGAAAGTAACTCTGTAGTCCAGCTTTTACGTATGAATTAGTTTTAACTATTTGAAATGCAGGGAGCCTGAAAATAGATAGTCTACCTAATTTTTTTCTGGGTTCAGGAAGTGGTTCACCCGTGGACACGGGTGGAGATGCGAGGAACAGCTAGTTTAAGTATATCTGTACCAAAATAATGAAAAGGATTTCTACCCTAAACTATTGAACTGATGTGAAAAAAAAATTCAGCTGTTAGAAAGCTTCACTCTTCACATACATTTTCAAGACAAATGAAAAACGCATAGCATACAACGCATACTAAAAATAAATTAGATCTAATAAGGCATTAATAAAAATTACGGCATCCTGAAACGCGGGAAAGGAAGCTTATAAAACTTACTACCACAAAAGGCGAAGGTATAATACTTAAAAACAGATCCCCATTAAGTTATCCAGTCAATCATCATCATCAATTATCAGTCTCAAAAGTCAGAGTTTCAGTCTGCCTTTTATCTTAAAGTGGAGCTCATGAATAGTATGGATGCTCAAAACTGTTGCGTTAGGCTATTTATACATACAAAGTCGGCAGGTTTATAATAAAATTAGCTTCTACCAAAAACTACACCGTTCATCCGGTTGAAAAGTAGCCTTTAAACTTCCTTGGTAAATGGGCCATAAATTAACATAATTAATAAATTAATAGGGACCCTTGTTCCTGAGATTAGCGCGTTCAAAAAACTCTTCATATTTATAATACTTAATTGGATAGATTCAGATAGTCTGTATGGATTTTAAATATATAATTCATCCTGAATATCATATCAAAATGTGTCAACTGACTGAAGAATAATCTTTTTGACTCAGGGTTAAAAAAATAAAGTGGATGTTCGAATTTTTCTAGGGTTTACGCTAGACCAATGAATTTTCTGTGATAAAAAGTGTGAAGTGGGACTTAACGTAGAACTACTTTCCTATTTTTTGCAGCAAAACAAATTCTTATACATTTAATCTTCCTTAAATAACTGATCTCCGCTTCTCGCCTACGTGTGCGCGAACCTTAACTCAGGCAGCATATTAATATTTTTTATGAGACAAAAGACCGTCTTGTTTATATAAGAAACTGCAAGAAATGGGCCATGAAAGGCGGATAAACTTATGTTTATATTGTAATAACAACTTTGCGAGATAAAACTCGAAATTACTAAATAGGGACTATCTTTCACCCACGGTTTCACCCGTGTTCCGAGATAAATTCATCCCACACACAAATAAACAGTGCTCTATGTTCTTTCTCAGGTTGTAGACTATCTGTGAACCAATTTTCATTTAAATTGGATCCAGTAGTTTTGGAGTTAAAGCACGGCAGATAGACAGAATTATTTACCTTTGCATGTATTTATAATATTAGTAGTGATTTTATAATCAGGGAATAATTCTACCTCAAGTAATATGATAACTATCAACAGCTTATTTTACTCTTTAATGCAAAATGGTTTTTGACGAAACTTGACAGTAATACAGCTTGTATTACAGAAGCCCATACACATTAGCTACTTTTTATAAATAGAAATAGGTCGTAGTAATAAATAGTATCGTAGTAAAAAGTAGTTGACGCACGGATGAAACAGCGGGAAAGCTAGTAATTACGTTTATCAATTAGCTTTCAATGTAAACAACCACTTCGCTTATAAATCAAGTCCGACATTACATGACCTACCGAACAATCAATAATGTGGTAACGGACACATTTGACTATAAACAGCCTGTGTATACATACAGGGGATTATATTAAAACCAGATAACCAATACTCTGGTACAGGCGCGATTCTACCAGTGTGCGGCACTGTGACACACACAAATGTATCTTCTGGTGTACTCGCTGTAGCAAACAGTAACACATTGCGTGCGAACATTTCTAGAATTTTTTCGAGAGGTTGTCCGCGCGAGTTACCGCGGCCCTAGTACGTAATGGACTTAAGAAAGAAGAGTCTGACACTCCCTCGCGCTGCACACAGAGCGGGAAAATTTGATGATTTCCCATGAAAAAAAGGGTCAACAAGATAGTTAGGTTAAATAGGTAAACACACTAGTAGGTACAGGGTTTAAAACGATGACTGACCTTTGTATGATTCGGCGACTCGACCACTAGGTACTGAGCGCTCCCCAGCTTACGCATACAAAGACAATGTACATGTTCATTTACACACACAAGTATGGCTCACCCGCGTTTGTGAAATAAAACATCTACATATGCCATTATGTTGATTCCTGACATTTCTGTCACTCGAATAAGCCATTTAAATAAAACTACTTTTACGGATTTTATCGCGGTTATATTAATATTATTTAATCCCGATGTTTCGGATCCTTTACAGCATCAAAGGTAAAAACCCAGTCCGTAAAAAGTTTTATTTAAATATCTTTACCATTACTGTTAAACCCGGAATATTCTAGAACTAGTTTCCTCTTCAAATACACGAAACTAGGTTTAACGAGGATTAATCAGGTTTTGTGGCTATGACTCAACTGCGAAGTGCAATGAAGAGGTCCTTGAATTAAGATTTTAATCAATACTCCTAGAATAGAAGACTTAGCTAGACTACAGTTGGGTACTGTGATTTCATCTGCAAATTACTTGCTATAATTTCGTAAGGTAGGTACTCAATTTAAAGTTATGAAAACAATGAATGATTAGTACCGTCAAAGAATCACAATTATGTTTTTTTGACACATTTTGAGGGATTATCTAATACACTTTAATAAAAACTATTTCCTCCACACCTTTTCCCATAATTTTTCGATGCTAGTTTTCACTTATTTAATTCGTTGAACGCCAAGTGTCTAATTGTCTTTTATTGAACGTATCACCCCAGTTCGCGCTCAATGAGTGAGACATAGGGCAGTTCTTTGCCAGCCTGCATCCATTCTAAAATATACATATTACCATGTATTATCTAAATCATTAGGCAGTACTTTATTGCAATAATTCAATATACCAGTCACTTGCATACCATATTGGAGTGCTACGAGTATAAATCACAGAACGACCAATTCAATTTAAGCGTTAATCAGACGCGAGTGTGTTAAATGTAGCTTAGATAATATTAACTATTAGTAATATATGATAAGTAACAGCTGCATGGGCATGCCGATCTTAATGTTAAGCAAAATTTGACGCGGTCAGTCAGTGCAGGATAGGTGACCATCTTTTCGTGGCGAGTGTTTCGGAAGGTACGTTAAGTAGAACCCGGCTGTTATTAGAACATCTCTGGCAATCGTCATGCATGGGTAGCTTTTTTTTGTACCATAGAGGCTCCAAAACTATTGAACTGATTTGAAAAAAACTTTCCCTGTTGGAAGCTACACTATCTCCGAGTAATGATCATCCTCCGAGCCTTTTCCCAACTATGTTGGGGTCGGCTTCCAGTCTAACCGGATGCAGCTGAGTACCAGTGCTTTACACTATCTCCTAGTAACATAGGCTCAATTTTTTCCGGGTACAGGGAGTAGTTCCCACGGGTCGCAAGCAAAACCTCGGAAAACAGCTACTAAAAAATTAAATTATAAATTAAAAAAAAACCCCGACCCAAAAAAGTACGCAATTAGTATGACAAAAGGTTAAAAACGCTAAACCCTATAAAAAGCAAAAAAAAAGATAACTTTTAACACTACGTAAGTACCAACTAAAGCATGTCAGACTAAACTAAATTTTGTCGTGTCGGGGGACCGCTCTAATTTATTAGCCTAACGTTAGAAGTAATTAAGTATATACTACTTATAACTAATTTTGTTTTATACGAGTGTTGTAATTAGATAGGTATCATTTGATTTATGTAAGTATTTTTGAAGGTAAAAAGCGGTCCCCCGACACGTTAGAATTTAGTTTAGTCTGACATGCTTTAGTTGGTACTTACGTAGTGTTGAAAGTTATTTTTTTTTTTGCTTTTTTTAGGGTTTAGCGTTTTTAACCTTTTGTCATACTAATTGCGTACTTTTTTGGGTCGGGTTTTTTTTTTAATTTATAATTTAATTTTATTTCATGCTTTTTGAAGGAGCTCCTTAATTTTTCCTTCTTTCAGTTAATTTCTTTTATTTTAAGATGGGGTCGCTCTATGCGATCTCGGCCAAAGGATGCTGTTTAACAATCCTCATAACATACTGGCTCTGGGAGAATTGCACAGATTGAGGAAACATAAACCTTTGGTCATTCTAGATTTTCAGCGAAGATATAAATCAGTTTATCCGTTTCATTCCGGCATTCCAGGGTTTCATCCGCCACATCCCATTTCCAGTATCAGGTTCTCGTCAATTGAAGAGAACTAGTCAAGACAAATTCAACGAGCCCAAACTCGATGGGTTTACTAAAAGGCAGTTCAGGGTTACGTCTCCTATCTTCGTGCCCTAACAGCAGACCAGCTCAGTGGTTCCAGAAGACATTAGTGTTTCAAATTTCAGATTCCACACATGCTTGCAAGTAAACTGAGCGTGTAACATTCCTCTCACACCTAACAAACGAGCTGATGACCTTGAAGACCTGAACCGATTTCCACCAAACATAGCTAAGAACACTCCCGAATGACACTCCTTTTAAACAAAGAAAACCGCATTACAATCGGATCATCCGTTTGGGAGCTACGATGCCACATACACACACACACACACACACACACACACACACACACACACACACACACACAGACACGTCAAACTTATAACACCCCGTCGTTTTTGCGTCGGGGGTTAAAAACAAATGATTACAAAAAATATCGACTTTGCCAATTTCACCGGTGAATATTAAAATACGTACGTGTGAATCGAAAAACACCCATAAAATTTGACCGCCATACCTACACGGCACATTGGTAGCCAATGATGTTGGTACATTTCAGTTTCCGTCGGACAAACATATTTCACGGCTCAGGGCAGATACGGACAGACACACGTAACTTATGACGCCTATAAACGTCAGCTTATGTATTTATTTATGTATCTGTTATTTTTGCGTATTTTTAGGGCTCCGTACGCAAAGGGTAAAACCCAAAAAAAAGTCGTGGTGGCCTAGTGGGTAAAGAAACAACCTCTCAAAAATGCGTGCGTGGATTCGATTCCAGGTCAGGCAAGTACCAATGCAACTTTTCTAAGTTTGTATGTACTTTCTAAATATATCTTGGACACCAATGGACTGTGATTCCGATGGCACATTAAACTGCAGGTCCCGGCTGTCATTGAACATCTTTGGCAGTCGTTACGGGTAGTCAGAGGCCAGTAAGTCTGACAACCAGTCCTACCTAGGAGTATTGGGGTGAGCTGGTAAATGGGTTGAGGAGGTCAGACAGGCAGTCGCTTCTTGTAAAGCACTGGTACTCAGCTGCATCCCGTTAGACTGGAAGCCGACCCCAACATAGTTGGGAAAAGGCTAGACAGATGATGATTTGTATGTATTGTATCTTCTCTCTTATATACGAGATATATCGAAATCAATTGTTTTTGTATAAAGGTAACAATCCATCACAGCAATAAAAATATCACCCTCATAAATTATATTCCTGTCATATTTACACAGCAGTGAAAAAAATACCAATTTAACGAAAAAGCCTTTTGTTGAAATTAATTTATCATATTTTGTTTTACCAAATTGGTTGGCCTGTTAATTAATACTTGGTAGAGAAATAATGTTTTTACAATATTATTCATGAGCGAATTTTATCAGAAGTTTTATTGGTTTTTCGTTTTAATATGGATTGGCGTAGCTGAATATTGAATTGTTTCATTTATAAATTGCGAATGAATGGAGACTATAAAATTCAGTTTTGAAAGGGTTTATTTATGAGAACATCTTTATAGTAGTTATTCCAAGTTAAAATACCTATGTATGAGTTTAAATTTACAAAATTCCTAGGTGTTTAGATTATCACAATAATTCTAAAAGCGAAAGTTTGAGTGTGTGTGTATGATTGTAACTTCTTCATGCGAAAACGACTTAAGGGATTTTGATACAACGGAACTTATAGGCTGTTTTTTGTCCTGATGCGAGAAGTAGTTCCTTCAAGAAGCGTTTGAAATCGCTGAGATAAGCTAGTAATACACTAAAGTATTATGACATAATACCCTGTTCTTCTGCAATACCATTGCACAAGCAAATTGCATATGAATATAAAATTATTGAATCTCCACATGTTCAAACCATATTTCCTCTTCAACGTTCTATTTCAAGCTTCTGAACCACATCTTATTCCCAACAATAGAACCTCGACGGCTTCTCATATCACCATACCACATCGTTTATAGGCTTGGCAGAACGCCAGGGTATCAACAAGTAAGTTTTACTTAAATTGAAGAGAATTAGTCATGCCTTGTTAAGACCAAGGACCAAAAACCTTTATAAATAACGCTACAGGTATTCAAGAATTTTATCAGGGTAACCAGACAGAAGAAAAATGTAACCTCTATTCAGGTTACCTATTTAATACCGGCTACCTAAAAATTACCTTGTTGCGCGTTCGGTGTGTCGTGCCAGCCAGGGCCGCGATTGATCGGTGATAGGGGTAATTTTTATTTCGGTAACCGGTACTAATACAGATTGTATTCAATTTAATAATAAAGGTAACCTGTAAAATTACCTGTAAAAGAAAAAACCGGCCAAGTGCGAGTCGGACTCGTGCACGAAGGGTTCCGTAAATTACAGTTAAATCAACCTATCTCAAAAACTATAAGAGATACTTTGATCAAACCAAAAATCGTTGAAAGAGTTAATTAGCATGCATCACCTCTATTTTTTTTAGAATTTTATACCCCGTAGTTATAAAAATAGAGGGGGGACATACTTTTTACGACTTTGAGAGCTGATATCTCAAAAACCGTTCACTTTAAGAAAAATGTTTTTTAGAAAACTTTATATCATTTTAAAAGACCTTTCCATTGATACCCCACACGGGTATGTACATCGAAAAAAAAAATTTCATCCCTCAGTTACATGTATGGGGGGCCCCACCCCCAATTCTTTTTTTTACTATTTAGTGTCATATTTTTGTAGCGGTTCATACAACACATATTCCCATCAAATTTCATCACTGTAGTACTTATAGTTTCCGAGTAAATCGGCTGTGACAGACGGACAGACGGACAGACGGACAGACGGACATGACGAAACTATAAGGGTTCCGTTTTTGCCATTTTGGCTACGGAACCCTAAAAAAGGTTGTTACCGAAAAAATACCCGTATTGATCATACCGGTTTCGGTCCCTTTTTTTTTTAACGACTTCAAAAATCATCAAATGACTCCTCCCGCTGTGGGTTAGCAGCGGTGAGGGAGTGTCAGACTCTTACTGACTAAAAACCGTCGTGTTCCGTCGTAGGCCTTTTATATACCAGGGCCGCGGTAACTCTTTCGAACAATCTCGCAGCCCCGGACCGGTTTCGGTCCCTCTCTGGTTAAGACCGATGTTTCTGATGAAATGATTTTGGTAGATTCCTATTTATTGCTCGGCAGCCTTATGTACTTCCTTAATTAAAATAGGTAACCTCTAAACATACTTTCTTATGTACTTCATTAGGTATATGAATAGCTATCACTGCTGTGCACGAGGTTCTTAGGTATATAGGTATTCTCGGTTTGGCCCAAAATCGTTTTGTGGGCTTTGGACAGTTTCACAAAGCAGCCCGTAGTCTGTAAGTTGGTGATTGATTCATCCGTGCATCGGAGAGCACGTAAATGTCGGTCCTGCGCCTGATCTCTCTCTGGTCGTGTCGGATTGTCATCCCATCGCGCTATGAGAGTGAGAGAATAGAGAGTGCACCTGTGTCCAAGCAAATGTTTGTGGTGAGATCGGCCTTGGACGCCATTATGAACTTTACTCTTTTATGTACTACTCCTATGTACTTATTTGTATACTTTCTTATGTACGTTCTCATTTAAATCCTTAAAAACTAAAGTAGAATATCTTTCTCAAGCATTTCTAAAATTAGTACCCAGTGAGTAATTCCAGAGATTGCCAAGTTAAAACTAAATAACTTAGGCATAGGAAGAGAATTGAAACTAAGTCAGTAAATTAACAATTATTATTTGAAATAATAATATAACTTTGTGCCGTTTAAACTTGCTCAATAATTCATTAACTAACTAAACATTCTGTTATCATAAATTAGTTAGAACACAGAATCATCTTTGTGAAACAGGTTAATTGAAATGAAGAGAATAGTTGTAGTTACGGAGGAAGGAAAGATAGCGGAGATGCCATAAGGAAGGTAGGTCAGGCATCTTCTTGTAGGTCAAGCAAAGTACGGTAGGCGTGATCAGTTACTAGAATTAGCAAGGCGAGTCAAGTTCTTTGTCAAATCAAAACTAAGAATTTTCGAAGATTGGTTTTGATTGATTGGTGGTTTTATTTTGAAAATAATGGGCGTAAATGAGCGGAGCTAGTAACGTTCCTCGTCCCCCTCACACCCGCATGTTGTCGCGCTACTTTCTTAAGAGATTTTGCGTTATGACATCTCCGCTAGTCATTTTGTTCTCCGTGGTTGTAACACTATTTTGTTTCGGATATCTTGTACGTGGAAATTATCCTCAAAAAAGAGGAAACGGATTCGTTCAAGCTTTTGCGGATTAAGAGGTATTTGTACCAGGTAACGAATGTTCTTTTCTAAAGTCGGGTGAATATAAGTCGGATAGGTATCCGTCTTTTAGTGAAGAACGCTTGTAATGATGAATTTTGCATTACGCAGGTTCTCTTGCGCTTGAAATGTACAAAACAGTTCAGACTAAACCTTGGAATACCTGTTGGACATGGGAAGTAATTTTTACTGTTATTTATCCTCATTTTAATAAATAGGCGACAAATAAATAGGCCGAAAAGTTTAGAAATAATGAAACATTGAAACAAAAGGATCAGCAATGTTCGATACTTCAGTCCAGCTTCCGACAGCGTTGTCACCTGCATCCCGTGGTAGCTTTTCCGCGCACCCGAACATTAAATTGCCTGTACTCATCCCCGAGTCCTATATCTATCAGAAGGCCTATATCTATCACATTTGGCCATATCGGTCCTGTAATTCCTGATATTAGCATGTTCAAACAAACAAGCTCTTCAGCTTTTCAAAATTATTAAGCTTACATAAATAGGATTTTGGTAATCCAATTTAATAAAATACGATTATGCATGTGCAAATACTTCCAATAATGTACCTAGTTATTATTCAAATGAAAATGATTAATATAAAATGTGGATTATAATTTCCAATTCGATGCATATTAAAATTATTTATGCTAATCATGAAAGCACTAAAATTAATAGTTTGCAATGAGTTCGTAATTAACAACCAATAATAATAATAATCAGTGATTGCCGCAGTTGGAATATAATTAAATACCTATTTTAATAATGTTCTAAATAGTTTTCAAAAGCTCATATTGTTTATTTGTTACATTTTAATAACCGCATAGTATAAAAGTATAATAATGATAGAATGGATTTAGGGATGCATTATAAATTTTAAATAATTATTATAATGCAAAAGTAGATAAAGAGTTTATTTGTTAGTTCGAACGCACTTATCTCAGGAACTAATCAACCGATCTGAAAAACTGTTTCTATTTCAAATAGCCCATTTATTGTTGAAGGCCATAGACTATCTTTTTATCCAGGTGTGAGGAATATTTCCCACGCTGCGAAAGTTAGTTTTTAGATTCTTATAATATATCGGGTGTGTCGTTCATAATCACATTAAATGAAATGCGTTAATATACTAGTTAATATATGTCGATTAACACAAACAAAAAAGAACAATACGTAAAAATAAAAAAAATAATTTTTCAAACAAAGTAAACAGAATAAAAATGTGCGAAAATTAGAACACCATATAAACGTCAGTCATTACAAACAACTGAAATTCTCCCTTGAAAACTGACAGCTGTCAACTGATCAAAACATTCGATACTCCTAACTTTATCTCTGCTTTACACATGATGTTGTAAATTATAAAAACGAAAAATGACTCCTGTGGCTAAACCACTGAATGGATTAGGTTATTTTTTTACAATTCGCCATAGAATATCATAAAGTATATGCGATACGATTTAATGTGATTGTGAACGACATACCCTGTATAAACTATGTTTCATAAACGAACAATTGTACATACCTAATGTTGTTCACGATAGACAGTTACAGTTCCAGTCTTTTTATCATCCGATTGCTGGGCACAGGCCTTCTCTCACGTGGATAAGGATTGAGTATTAATCACTACAATAGACACCATGATAGACAGATAACGTTATAAAATACCTACCATTAAAATATCAATATCAACTTATAAGACATATCGTAACATAAAAGATGGAAGCCTCTTTTACCTTCAAGTCTTTAAACAATATCCGATTAACAGATCCGATTTCCATCCCACATCTAAATCCTATAAAATACAAACATCCTTTAATACCAGTATCCGCATTTCAGAGTCGATATCCGCACGTTACAAACCCCATATCCGCAAACACATCACTAGAATGACAATGCGAGATAAATTTGTATTGACGACTAGTCGTTTTCCCGAGGTTTCACCCGCGTCCGCGTCTGTGTACGGGGATAGAATATAGCCTATGTTACTCGGGAAGAGTGTGGCTTTCTAACAGTGAAAGAATTTTTCCGATAGGTTTAGTAGTTTTGGAGCCTAGAAACAAAGAAACAATTTTTTTCCTCTTTATTACATTGGTATACTATTTATTGACTATTTGTTTTGACGTTCATAAGTGCTTGTAGTTGTAAAGGCTTAAATGAAATAAATGATTTAACTTTGACTTTGAAACGGCGAGAGAGTACCTATTTACATTGTTACAAAGTCACAAAGTCTTTACCCTTTTAAGATATTAATATAGAAATTTAATAGATAAGGAAGTAAAGTTACCTCGTGCGTAAGTAAGAAGTAATTCCTCTAACTTCAATTTCATTCATTTATGGCTAATCTTTTGTTTAAACAGATAAATATTTTGAACGTAACTTCGGAATTGTCCGCGCGAATATTCAACGGCGGATATTATGTTACAATTCGGATTTGTTTACAACATCATCCATCCGGATTCAGCTGACTACCAATGTTTTATAAGAAGCGACTGCCTATCTGACCTCCTCAAACCAGTTACCCGGACAACCTAATATCCCTAGGTGAGACTGGTTGTCAGACGTACCGGCTTCTGATTACCTGTAACGTCGGTCAAAGATGTTCAAGTGATAGCCGGTAGGTATACAACATACAACAATTTAAAATGTCTTCCGAAATACAGATTAACTCGTCATGACAACATCGTCAACCATCCATGGACTAACCGCGTCAAGCGCTGCTTAACCTTACCTCGTGCGTAAATAAGCAAGAAGTAATAATTCCTTCAACTCCAATTTTATGTATTCTTTTGTTTTGACAGATAAATATAACTTTGGAATGGTTGCGGATATTTAATGGCGGATATTCTGTTACAATTCGGATATTAACGGGTTTGTTTACAACACTAATTTGGGTTTATCTGGTGTTGCTTTCCATTTGAAATGGTCCGACTGATTATTGTTTTGGAAGCAATATTTTGATGCTTATGGAAAACTCAACCGATAAATTTTTGGAACCACTTTCCGCAACCGGGTAAAAGGTAGTCAATCTGTGAGAAAAATAGTAATTTCTATTTCTTCATTGTAAACTAGTTTTTTTCCCATGGTTTCACCTGCGTCGTGGGGAATTTCTTCCCACGCCCGGATAAAATATAGTCTATATTACTAAGAATCGTGTTTTAAATTGGCCTAGTAGTTTTAGAGCCTTCAGGATGCAAACAAATTAAAAATATATCCTCCTTATCACTACATAGTATAAAACAAAGTCGCTTTTTCTGTCCCTATGTCCCTTTGTACGCTTAAATCTTCATAACTACGCAACAGATTTTGATGCGGTTTTTTTCAATAGATAGAGTGATTAAAGAGGAAGGTTTATATGTATAATAATATACGTTAAATAGTGGGGAATTACTGTTACCCCGTGCGAAGCCGGAGCGGGTCGCTAGTTAGGTATATTACTGTAGATTATTTTAGCCCAGATTTTAAGACCCACCATTTAACGCATTCCATAAAACCCTCACACATTTTAATACCTTCTAAACGCGTTAATATCTTTGAAAATGGTCCCCTGAAACAATAATTACGCTAACGACTGAACCGGAAGCGCTGCCATCTTGCGGCGCGCCGCGTAAACACTCATTTCCGTACCGAGTTCACAATGGAAAATTCTTTTAGAGTTTTTTTATTGTTTCAAGGGTTTTGCTTATGGTTTAATGGATTGCTAATTAGTGAATAGGAGTTTTCTTGGTTTGTCACTGTTTAGGAATTGCAAATATCATAAATAGATACAAACTCTGTCTATCTGTTTACTCTCGTGGTTAAACAATTACAGCCTTACTACAAAAACTTAAACGTCTGTTGAACGCTTGTTTAAAAAAAGTGTGGCTGCAAAACGGACCTTATTTCAACGTCATATTAGTTTTTTTTTTAGCAAGTGTTCAACAGACGTTAAAAGTTTTTGTGTTACGACGGTTAGTCTATGGCCTGAGAAAGGACATAGGCAATTTTTTTATCTGGGTGCAGTAAATAGCGCCCTCGAGGGGCAATACGGGTCAGCTAGTAATACAATACAGCTAGTAATAAAAATATAACTGTAAAATTACAAATAAAGTAATGAAGGAGATTATTTAATTACTAAATGAATTAAACTAAGCTAATCCATCCATATAACAATTAGTAAACACCACAGATTAATATATAGCACAGAAGCGTCAAATGGGCGACGACCGCAAAGCGCCTCTCTGAACGTACCTACCTATCATTAATCTGTGTTCCATTTGCATTGAGCACGTTCAGTGTAAATAGTTAAGGACATATACATATTATAAATTACATCTACCTCGTTACTACCCCGTTGGTCTAGTGTTCGCAAGCGCGGCTGCTGAGCACGAGGTCTCTGGTTCGATTCCCGGGTAGGGCTGAATTCGCTTTGTGGGTTTAAAAAGACTTTCACAAAGCAGCCCGGAGCCTGGAAGTTAGTGAATGATCCACCCGTGCATCGGAGAACATGTAAATGTCGGTCCCGCGCCTGATCTCTCTCCGATGGTGTCGGATTGCCGTCCCATCGGGTTATGAGAATGAAGGAATAGTGAGTGCACCTGTGTCCAAGCAAATGTGCGTGCACTATAATCAAATGCTTGTGCACTATATTATGTCCTGCGCAGTTGGCTGATCTCCTTATATGAGAACAGCCGCCGTGGCGGACAATTGGGTTGGAGGGCATTATTATTACAGTTAACAAGCCTTTTCTCATGTAGATAATTAAAGATTACATAGTAATCTTCAAAAAAAAATATCTAAACTAGGTCCCGATACATCTAATGTTTTCAAAAACTCAGCGGAAACTCCTATACGAAGTAAGCAGCATTTATTCCGTCCACGAACACAATTCGGCGGGAAACAGAATCTTCTTGTCAAATATTATGAAAGAAACATCGCGAAAACGAGGGAAAATTGACAAAGGATTTTTTTAACGTTTCCGTCATTTTTTGGTTTGTAGCAATATATAATATAATTATAGGCACTCGTTATATGTATATAAAAACAGATAGGATAGGATAGGGGACTTATAAATAGCTGAGCCTATTTTGGTGAAACGTATATAAGAACTAAGCTTGCAAACCAGCTTTTAAGTAAATAAAACTGCATCCAATTCTGTTCATCCATTTAAGAGCTCCGGTGCCACAAACCCATACCTAATACTATTTTTGCATCGACGATTTAAAACACTGGTACTCAGCTGCATCTGGTTAGACTAGAAGCCGACGCTAACATAGTTGGGAAAAAGAGAAAAAGCTATGCAGATGATTATTGGTAAGCCAAAAACGTACATTTTTACATGAAAACATACGTGTGTGTAATGTTTCATCCGTAATGGTGCTATTATGCTTAAAATAACACAGTTTTTGCCCGTAAACCCTAATTGAACATTCGTGAAACGGGTAACACATTAAAATATATATTTGTATTAATTAAAGCTGTTAAACTCTAGGTTTTGGCCATGGGTTTGTCCGTATTTCAGGCATTATATTGCCTGGCTGTGCAAGTATAAAGTGATTTTCCATATAATTTAATTTATATTAGTGACCCAAAAATGACTAAATGAAACTTTATGAAAATCATAGTATGCTATTGCAATATAATCGGATTTATCCAAGGCAAGTATATTTTTTTACCGATAAAAATACTCGTCTGAGATTTTTTTTTAGATAGGTACAATTTTCAGGATTACCACATAATAGTACTGCTGTTTTACTAATAACTAACACAAGTTAATATTAAATGGTAATAATTATAAAATAAAACAATAGCAAAGTAATCATATTTTTACAAAACTCTTTGAAAGTAAGCTTAATAGGACATCGTCGCTTGTAACCGGAAGCCGACAATCATCCCCTCCCACCACCCCTTCCGGTTCAGATAACCCTTTGTTTTGTCATCATATTTCCACTTTTTCATATAACAATGAGCCTTTGAATTTTATATATTATTTTCACACATAGAGAGTATATAAAAATGACCTAATTTTTATTATCAAAGGTTTTTTCGTTCTATGCCACCTCCGTGTTTCGGAAGACACGTTAAATTAGTGGGTCCCGACTGTCATTTGAACATCTTTAGCAGGCGTCACGGGTAGTCAGAAGCCAGTAAGTCTGACAACCAGTCTTACGTAGGGAGATGGGGTTGCTCGAGTAACTGGGTTAAGAAGGTCAGATAGGGCAGTCGCTCCTTGTAAAGCACTGGTACTCAGCTGCATCCGGTTAGACTGGAAGCCGACCCCAACTATGTTGGGGTCGGCCAGCTTTTGCCAGCTTTTTGGGTACATTACACAGTGACAGCAAGAAACACATTTTTTAACGCGCTGTATCAGTTTTTTTTATATTTATGATGTAAATATTTGTTTAGTTTTCATTATAAAAATAACTAGTTAATTCTTACCTACCTGTGAAGTTAGATACGATCATCATCCTCCGAGCCTTTTTCCCAATCATGTTGGGGTCGGCTTCCAGTCTAACCGGATTCAGCTGAGTACCAGTGCTTTACAAGAAGCGACTGCCTATCTGACCTCCTCAACCTAGTTACCCGGGCAACCCGATACCCCTTGGTTAGACTGGTGTCAGACTTACTGGCTTCTGACTACCCGTAACGACTGCCAAGGATGTTCAATGACAGCCGGGACCTACAGTTTAACGTGCCATCCGAAACACAGTCAATGGTGTCTAAGATATACTTAGAAAGTACATACAAACATAGAAAAGTTGCATTGGTACTTGCCTGAAGTTAGATACGATATAGTCTTAAATTCGAGAGTGTACACTTTACCTTAATTGTGAAGCTCGTTAGGAACGTTTATTTACGTTACTTGAATATTTAGGAAGGCATGCGACTGTTCGTAATGGCGTTAATATTGTTTGCTTTTTAATGTTTTTATAATGAATTTTAGAAATAGAAAACATTATGTACATAAAAGTTTTTATCTTACTTAGGGAAAGTGCGAAAAACTTTATGCAGGTACGAACTTACTTGAAAATGCCTTAGTTAACTTAAAATTCTTTTTTCACATTTTAGTTAATAGTATGAAGTAAATGTATATCAAGAAACGTTTAAAAACCATATGCCACAACCACAAAAGAATATTTAAGTATGAAAATTGCATACAAAATCTCTTGTATATTTCAATTCCTAACACATACAAGAAAAAACAATAACTTCTCTCACATAAAAATAACAACGCAATAATTTTCAAAATTACCCGTTTTACTCGTGGTAAAAACAAGCATTTATGATTTATGATTAAATATAAAAAATACGATGTTTTGTTAGACCATCATTTAGGTCAACTTTTACTATTATAGACGTATAAAAATGGCGGGCCAAATGAATGGAAAAAGTACAGTCATAATTGTTTTAGAAAACCCGCAGACTGTAAACTTTTAGTCGGCCGATAGTTTGTTTGGGCTCATAAATCAGTATGAAGATGAATGGTAGTACGCACATTACAAAGATCAGGTATCAGACCGACTGAAAACTTTGATTGGAATCAATCTTTTGCGAAGGAAATTTCTAAGCGCCTTGTTGACACTTCTCGTGACCCAAGGGCTGGCTTTTATTTCGCACAGAGGTTGAGCATTGCCATCCAACGTGGCAATGCTGCCAGCCTTCTGGGTACATTACCCAGTGACAGCGATGAGGAGCAATTTTTTGATGCAATGTATTAGTTTTAAGTTGTATATATAAGTTTATTTTTAATTTTTAAAATTAATGTAAATATTTTGTAAATATTATAATATAATAAAGATGACTAATGTTTCCAATCTTTTCTTTAAAAAAGAAATTTGCTTGCCATCGATCAACTCTCGGCCGACTGTTTAGTCTGCAGTATGCGGGTACATTTAGGGTTATGATGAATGGAAAAAGTACTGTAATAATTGTTTTAGGATTAATAAAAGTTTATATTTATCTAATGATGGTAACAAATGGTCTTGTTGCGTTGTAAAAGCTTTTTTACTACCCGTGCCGATAAAGAATGGGATTAGAAATCGCGACAGCTGTATTTACCTCTCGCTCATACACTATAGCACATGAGCGAGAGGTAGATACAGCTGTCGCGATTTCTAATCCCATTCTTTATTGGCACGGGTTGTACGTAGTTACAGTACAGTCAAAGTCAAAGCTCTTTATTCTGTGTTCATGGTTACAGATGTGTTAGAACATAGTATTACAGGCACAGGCTTTTCTCAAATAGAGAAAACATTAACGGATCGGTGGCGGATGGATCGGTAATTGAAATCTGTAGACACCACAAATCAAGTAACTCTGAATAAATCCTATAATCATTAACCTTTTTATTGTACCACTGCAGGTCACAGTCCTTTTCTCATACAGAAAGCGGTTGAGCGTTAATCACTTAATTGCTTAAAACGGATTGACAATTTTAGACTGCGGTTTCACCGGCGTCTCGAGGAAAATTCTACCGATATCTGATAGAAAAACCTAAAACTATCTCAGGCGTATTATTTACCTGTCTCTCCAACCATCTATTTACCTCGTTAAATCAAAACAAAGGACGTACAAACTCGCTTTACATTTACAACAGAATGTAAGTAAAGGATTTCATAAGATAATATTCTGAATACACAAATTAATCATGTGATTCAATAATCTTAGCGAACTGCGTCGTAGGGAGAATTTGACAAGAGGATTAACGCTTTGAACATCGTAGGTATGAAAACACGGAGGAACGATAGATGAACGGAGATGCTATAAGGCAGGTAGGTCAGGCGCCTTCTTCTAGGTCAAAAACGTACGGAGGGTGGTCGTCCCCAAAACGATCAAGTATAGTTATCGGCACGAATCTTGAGCTCTGACCTTCTGACCTTCACCTGCGCAGAAGTAATTTATTGGGTCCCTTTTGTGGTATGAAGTGAGGCGCGGGGGCGGGCTAAAGCCGTCATAGCCGTCACTCGGGATTGGTTCTTTGCTAATAAATCACTTCTGCACATATGTAGGTCAGAGCTCAAGATTCGTGCCGATAACTATAACGAGGTGTTCGGATTCTTTGAGACATCTGACAAAGATTTGTCTTGATTGATATATAAAAACTAACTAAGTAAAACAAAAAAAAAAAACTAAAAAGCGTCAAAAAATTCATCCCCATCGCTGTCGACTGGGAGCGTGCCCAAGAGGCTGGCAGCATTACCTCGTTGGATCGCCATGCTGATCCTTTGTCACATGTTATAGTCAGCCTTGATTGATTGGTAATTTTATTTTGAGAATAATGGGCAGGTCCTATAGAAGGCGTATAAGGGCGGAGCTAGTAACGTTCCTCGTCCCCCTCACACCCGCATGTTGTCGCGCTACTTTCATAAGAGATTTTGCGTTATGACATCTCCGCTAGACATTTTGTTCTCCATGGCTATGCCTGTTCGTATGATAATAAGCGAAATACACTGCTGTCGAGCTTTTTCACACTATTCGTACAACTCAGTTTTGTTTTTTGAAAGTGTAATTTAATACCGTTTGTTCAATAGATATTAAGCAATATTACAAGTATAAATGATCATATTTGAAACAACTGAACTTTGAATAAACTCATCTTGAAAATGTTGTGAATAATTTTCTTTCTTTTTTTCAGGTAAGTCCAAAACCAGAATACCACTTCAATTCCATGCTGATGCGTAAGTTTATTTTAAGACATTCAACAATAATGTGAAAATGTAACATTATGTTTTCAGATTCACACATAATCATTATATTTTAAGAACATAAGTAGGTATCATCCTTCAAAATAAGAACTTTAGCTTGAAATAAAAAAATACATGTTTAAACTACTCCCAGTTTCACTTTCGTCTCGTGGAAACTACGTCTCGTCACACAGCCAAATAGTACGTAAATTTTAGTCTTCCTCCATAAATAGGCTATGTAACACAAAAAAATAATTCAAAGAGCATCTAAAACTGAAAACAAATTCAAAACTCGATTAAGAAAAGAAACAAACTCTTCGGCTTTATAATATGAGTATAGATAATACCATCTATATAAATATATATATATATATATATATATATGTGGGAGCGTCAGAAGGAGCCTCGCGGCGGTCATGGCTGTCACGTTGCATCTCGGGCGTTGTAACGACCGGAATTCAAAAATAAAGGCACGCTTGTGTAGTCCACCGTTCCATTATTTGGTTTCCTCACCATTTTATTCACAATCACACACAATCAGTAAGATGGAATGGGATTTCGAGCCAATAGGTTAGTATGTGCACAATTCAGTTGGCACCTGTCACCAGAATGACTGCTGCCATCACTCGTCGTGACACTTACTACTCTATTCGGGGTTACCCGCTCATAATTTTAATGTTATCAACGCGCCGACATATATTTCAAAGGAATTTGACATCGTTATGTTAATCTCCTTTTGAATTCATCTCAGATTACCCCGCTTGGATTTACATGGATCCAAATTAAATTATAAAGGCTGGTACGCCATTAACTTTGAATTCAATTTGTTTTTGATGATGGTAAAATAGTGTATTTATAGGTGTTTCTAAATGTATAAAGATGAAGAATTTGTTTAAGCTCGTTAATCTTAAGAACTACTAGGCTGATTAGAAAAACTTTTTCAGCGTTAGAAAGTCCATTTATCGAGAAAAGCAATAAGCAATTTTCATCCGGGTGTGCAGTCTATTAACCACGAGACGCGAAGAAAAGGCGGAACCACTTTTGAAACCGGAAAAAAGGGGGCATATAGATAATCTCTAGCCTTTTGAAAACCTTTTAATAGATATCATAAAAGAAAGTCGTGTTACTTACACTACTTATAACTCAAGAATGGCTGAACCTTTTGAGCTGAAAGTTAGAGAGAAGGTAGTGTAAGCCCGGGAGAAGGACATAGAATAGTTTTTGTCACTATCCGGCCCAAGGACGCGGGTGAAACTGAGGCGGAAGCTAGATATATTTAAAACATTCTAAAATCAACACCTCTTTATTTGTCAATGACACTAAAGCATACCTTCAACATTTACTAAGAAACTGATCACTACAAAGCTACCTTAAAATACGCAAATTCTCACTCAAGTATTAACTGCAACTATCCTTTGAAGTTTCAACATAGTTTTAGTTCTACGGACGCTATTCTTTTGTTTAAAACTCGAAGCTAAAGAATGGGAGAAGTCAGGAATTTTATGCATCTTCGAGTAGGATTTTTTCATCTTTATTTTTAAGATAGTTCTTCTTTTTATCGAGTGAGCTGTAGGTTTTAAGGAAACCAAAGGTTAAAATGGGTTCCAATTACTGAGACTTGACAGTCCGTCTGTCACTAGGCTGTATCTCATGAACCGTTATAGCTAGACAGTTAAAACATAGATGATGTATTTCTGTTGCCGGTATAATAAAAAATAAAAACTAGAATAGAATAAATATTTGAGGGGGCTCCTATAATAAAAATAAGATTCTTGTACGTAATCCTTCTTGCGCGATTTCAACTCTCACTTGGCCGAATTTTAATCAATTAACAAGCTTTTTTGTCAAATCGACCGTTACTCTTTTACAAGAAAACTGCTGAACCAATGTCGATTATAATTTAACATGGATCAATCTACACCCATGAGGAATTTTCTTGCATACCACAGTTTACAAAACAACATTAAAATACAAAACTTCATAATAGTACGTTTCTATAAACCAAAACATAATTTTAATTAAATTTCCCAACAAAAACAAACTCGTACGCCCATTGTGGGTACTGCCAACCTTTTCAGAGCTTTTCAAATTCGCCCTTTGTAAATCACGGGTCTTGATGTAAGTGAAAAATTAATTGTGTGCTCAATTATTATAAGTGTGCCTTTCAGGGGTCAGAAAATACTGAAATGTGGAGAAAGGGACTTATTATGAGGTGTAAAACGACCCTTAAGACATAAATAAAGAATTTCTTCGTCATTGTTTTTTTTTATTTTATATAAACAAACTGCAAACTTTAAGTCGGCCGATAGTTTGTTTGGGCTCATAAATCAGTATGAAGATGAATGGTAGTAGGTACGCACATTACAACGATCAGGTATTTAGCCGGTATCAGACCGACTGAAAACTTTGGTTGGAATCAAGATTAAAGATCTAAGAAAAAAATTGTCTATCATCGGGTTAACTGTCGACCGACTGTTTAGTCTGCAATATGCTCTTAAAGGAAAACTATTAAAGAAACTCGTGGCTAAGTAATAGCTACACGAATCGATCAATTTAGGAATACTTGGCGTGGTTGGTCCATGTATGAGTGACCTCTTCGATGCGATCTTGTTATGACGAGTTCCCCCGTGTTTCGGAAGGCACGTTAAATTGGTAACATCTTTGGCAACCGTTACAGGTAGTCAGAAGCTAGAAAGTCTGACAAGCAGTCTTGCCTAGGGGTAGTGAGGAAGTCAGATAGGACAGTCGCTCCATGTAAAACACTGGTACTCAGCTGCATTCAGTTAGCCTGGAAGCCGACCCCAATATAGTTGGGAAAAGGCTAGGCAGATGATGAGTCATGCTTATTAAAAGTCTCTTCCCTGTCCCGTTATGTTTGTAACTTAATATACATTTCTATTAATATTACCAACTTAAATAAGTTACACTACTCCCTAGCGACTCGCTAAGTTAGTTTTGTACATATAACAAGCTTTTACGCGGCTTAGTTAACTTAACTAAGTAATTAACGCGGGCCTACTTAAGTTAGAACAACTTCATAATAGTTATGTTTTTTGTCAAGTTTACTTATACTTAAGAAACTAGCTGTTTCTACCAGAAAATATACATCTATGTTACACGTACTAATATAAAAAAGGGAAATATTTTTTGTAGATAAAAGGCTTCGAAACTACTGAGCCGTTTTAAAAAGTTCTTATAATTTAAAGTTGCAATGAATTCATAGGCTGTATTTTATCCTGGTACGGAAACCGCAAGAAACCGGCTACTAGCCTATAACTACCGAACTACTCGACACACCGGGATAAAAGGTAGCACATAGTTTTGATAAATTGGCTAACTAACACTGAAATATTTTCTCAAATTGGTCGTTTCTTAACGAGAACACTCTAATTTCAGGAACCCGGTTTTTACCCGAGTGTGCGGAGTAGTTCCCACGAGACCACCGGTATAAGCTAAACTCTATCTTAAAGGCTACGTCTAAAAAGAGGTTTGTGTTGACCTGAAGAAAATAAATAGGCTTATTTTCCTGTAAACCTAATCATATTTTTCCGCGTCGCTGAAAAATAATCAAAAGTTATATTATTATTTTCAAACAAAAAGTTTCGCGTAATTGAATTATTTATCAAAGAAGTTGCAAACTCGATTAATATATTAAAATCTTGTTAACAAGAAGTCAAAGTTTTACAGGTTAACTGATTAAATATTCATGTGCGTACGTTTGTTTTGTAAACAAATACCTTTTTTTTTAACGACGTCAAAAATCATCAAATGACTCCTCCCGCTGTGGGTTAGCAGCGGTGAGGGAGTTTCAGACTCTTACTGACTAAAAACCGTCGTGTTCCGTCCTGGGCCTTTTATGTATACCTCGCTTTGGCAGCGGTTTCTCCCGCATCCCATGGGCACATCTCCGCCGCACCTGGATAAAAAGATTTCGCAATAAATGGGTTATCTAACATTGAAATAATTTTTCAAATCGGGTCGGTGGTTCCTATGGTTTGCACGCGCTAATCTCTTTAGTTTCAAGTACAATATTTATAATATAGACATTAATGGCCTTACTACAAAAACTTTAACCCCTGTTTTACACTTGTCTAATAAAATTTTGGCTGCAAAATGAACCGTATGTCAACGTCATAATTTGTCATTTTTTTAGACAAGGCATAAACTGACGTTTAAAAGTTTTTGTGGTAAGACGGTCAATATCTAGGGGGATGATTATAAGTTATATTTACGCAATGACAGATACTGAAAAACTGAGATGGAAACACACAAGAAATAACTTCTTTAAAATACCTAAACATGGTCTATCCATCTTTTTCCAACTCCTGAAAGCAAATAGACTTACTGTCGGCACTAACCCACATGATCCTACTAATATCCTACTTCCTACTAATACATTATTGTAAATGTGAAAGTTTGTGAGAATGTATGGATGTATGTTTTTATTCT
Organism: Helicoverpa zea; assembly: GCF_022581195.2. Lineage (NCBI taxonomy): Eukaryota > Metazoa > Arthropoda > Insecta > Lepidoptera > Noctuidae > Helicoverpa > Helicoverpa zea. The sequence goes on from NC_061479.1 coordinate 3,617,700, forward strand.
ATCACGCTAAAACAACTGGATCGGTTTGGTTGAAATTTGGTATGCAGATAGGTACTACTACTACCCTGGATTAACACATAGACAACTTTTTATCAACACACCACGCGGGCGAAGCCGCGTGCGGCAGCTAGTAATACAATAAAAACAATTGAAAATGAAATCAATTGTACTGTACAGTATATTTATATTTGAAATGATCAAAATAAACCAACATTGTACCGTTATAAGTACTCAGCTGAAAATTTCATTTCATGAAAGCTTTCCAATAAAAGGCTGTTGTTAAGTTATGAGTATTATGGCAGTCGCGATAAAAAATAAATACTCCGTTCAACTGAAAATATATTGACATTTGAACCTTTATAATGTATTTTTATTCAGTTTTATTTCATGTTTTTCTGTTGTTGCGAAATATCTCAATACTCTTTGTCAGCATTCTGTATTATAATATAAAAGGGATATATTTTACAGTCTAGTAACATTAAGGATCTTATAAAGAAATATGGGATATTATAAATTGCATATCAAATAAATAATCGCCTATCAATTAATACTCATCATTTATATTCTTTTTTACATCAAATAACTTAGTTCACTACAAATAAACTAAATGTTTAACAACACTCAAACTGCAGATAATTCGAAATTATACATCAATATGACATTGCTTTTTTTATTATAATGCAATACACTTAAATTTATTCTTGTACAAAAATACTACATACATAGCATTAATACTGACTGCACAGCAAATTTTCCATATTTCATAGCAAAATAACTATCCCAGTCGCATATTAACCAGTAAGTACAACAAAACCTGTTCATCATATTTGTCTTAATTTTCAAGAAGCCATGCTCGACAAATTAAATGATTATTATAACAAAAAAATCCTGTCACATTGCATTATTTCTAAAAACAGAACAAATTAACTGAAAAAGGTTCGCGGCTTCGCGCGCTTTTTCGTCACTGGAGTGCAGAGTGGCGCGAGTGAGTAAGATAGAGTTCAATTAAAAAATATTGTATTAAAAATTGAAGCTAGTAACGAAAACAAATCGCTGCAAAACCGACTCCACGTAGTCTTGTCTGCCCTACCCCTAGAGTGCAATTCAAAACCGCGTAGGCGCGGAGGGGCGAGGCGGCCTGTGGCCAGTAAGCCGAAGCTGCGGTGGTGAGCGTGAAAATCATCTGCGACGATAAGCTCGCATTTGACCGCCGGAGCCACGAAGCGCCGGAGCCGTGACAGAAGTGATGCTTGCTGCATGTTGCATGCTTACTTCCATGTTGCATGCCTGGTTACATGCTGCATGCCTGCTTTCATGCTTCAGGCTTGTTTGCATGCTTCTTACAGGAAAATAAAAATTCCAAAACTATGCCAAAAGATGATTCTGACTATAAACATTCTGAAATATGATATTATAGTAGTAGCCTTTTAATGACTACTTATATGAAATGTATGCCAAAAGGAAATACTGACAATGACTGACAATGCACCAGCCCTATTTTTTTAAAGAACTATAGTATGTATATGCAAGCATATCATCGGACTTGCGATCCGACTCAAGTACGTGGCGCCAGCTGCAGAAGCTAAAAATGTTGCCTATTATTATTAGGGCAAAAAAGGAAACGTGTACGCCCCGCGAAAGCAAGACGCGCTTTAATAATTCAATAAATTACAATTTTGTATTTAATTTTATATTTTTTTGCTGGTCTCATTATGCCGTAATTAATAAATAATAAGATGACTGAGACAAATAAAATGCTGTTTCATTCTGAAAAACTGCTGTAAATAATATAAAAATAGAAGCTATATTTAAAAGAAAAAGAGTTAACATGTATAATGTGCATTAAGATTATTAGCTGTGCATTGATGAAAAAGCTTTTGCTTTAGGAAAAATCGCTGTACGCTGCGAAAATAAATTGTAGTGTGTTTAGTGATATTTTGAGTTGAATATTTTGCTGTGCAATCAGTAATTTTGATGGGAATTCGGAATCTTATTGCATAGAAAAAGGATATTTTTTGATTTGCGTTTAAATACTACCCAAGAAATATTACCTATATTTTGACTTTGATGTCGGAGATCACTGTATTTTATCCATACTAATATTGAAAGCTGAAGAGTTTGTTTGTTTGAACGCGCTTAACTCAAGAAGTACTGGACTGATTTGGAAAATTGTTACAGTGTTAGACAGCTCATTTATTGAGGAATATACAACATGTAACGTAATTAACGCACACCCTCAAACACCCTAATTAGAATATTATGTTATAATCATAATACATACACTGAATTTTTAATTTAACATGTATATGCATTGTTATTTACTAAATTAGTTATACCAATTCTTGGAGAACTTTTTGGTCATACAACTGCAAATATCGCGCCGCGCGCCGCTCGACTCGACACAACATAACGAAACTACGGAAAAAGCCGACAATACACGAAGTCTTATTACTTTGAGTTACGGTCTATTTGAATTTGTTTTGGCTGTACAGGGTTGATATGACAATAATTTCCGTAGTTTTAATTATTTTTGTGATAAAAAATTACCTATAGTAAAAATGATATAAATCGATTCAGTAAACGATTCTGAACAAACTAATTTCAGGATGTGCGTTAATTAAGTTACATGTTGTATATTTGTCTAGATGCACAGAGTAGCCCCCACGAAACGCGAGAGGAAACTACTACATGCGTATAAACATAGGCCTTCGCCACTTCTGACTGTTCGTTTGCGAAAATCTCAAAAACTACTGCACAAAATATTCATGCCTTACTTACCTGTCAATACCATTATAACCATGTTAACATTCCCACCATAGTAGTAAAAGCTCAGCAAAAACCCGATACTCAAATTGTTACTCTTCCACATCGGTTCAAAAGGAAATTCAATATGCCTTTGTAAAGATACAATTTTCCTTTGAAGTCTGAAATCTGGAAACTTAGGGAACATGAAACTGGTGTCTGAAACGCCAAGTACAGTCACACACAAAGCGAAAGTAGGTCAGCTGTACACTCATTATGCGGGGCGACGCTGTTTTTAATTTTACCCACTAAGATATTCTTTTTTAAGTTGCTTCGATTTTGTACGTGAGTGTACTGGAGATTTTTATTTTGTTTAAATATATTAATGACAGTTTAATGTTACTATGAAGTTTTTTCTTGTTTGGATGTACTGAGTTTTCGTAATTTCAATGTTCCGAGATAGATCATGCAAAACCATGTTTTGTAACGCCTTAAGAAGCCTTTTTCCAAACTATATTGGGATCGGCTTCCAGTTTGTTGCTATAGGTACATGTTTATTTATAAGCATAATATTATATATTTTATAAGCATTAGTTTATCTTATGTCCACCAGTAGGTCAGCCGTGGTGCACTCATTATGCGGAGCGACGCTGTTTTTAATTTTACCCACTAAGATATTCTTTATCAACCAACAAAATCGAAGCAACTTACTTCGATTTTGTACGTGAGTGTACTGAAGATTTTTATAGTGGGGTTGTTTAAATATAATATTAATATAATATAGTATTAATGTAATTTATTATGAGGATATTTTGTCATGACATTTCCCAATTTTAATATATAGAAAAATCATGTTTTCTAACGCCTTACGCAGCTTTTTCTCAAAATATGTGTGTTAGGGTCGGCTTCCAGTCACTGGATACCAGTGTTTTACAGGAAGCGACTGCCTATCTAATCTCCTAAATTTAGCTACCCGGGCAACGCGATACTCATAGGTAAAACTAATGGTCAGACAGTTTGAGTTTCTGACATTATGAGATTCAATTATTTTAGTATTTTGAACGAAATTATAGTGAATCATGTTTTGTAACGTCTTACCGAGCTTTTTCTCAAACTATGTTGGGGTCGGCTTCCAGCTTAAAGTGAATGCAGCTGAATACCAGCGTTTTACATGAAGCGACTGCCTGTTTGATTCGCTCAACCCAGTTACCCGAGCAACTAATTTGACGTTTCATAAGAGCCTGCAAAGGCCTATTTGAAATAAAAACAATTTGATTTTGATTTTTGATTTTGAACCCGATACTCCTTCGTAAAACTGGCTACACCTTGTACTCTGACACTCTCCTGATACTCCTGATACTCCTTGGTAACTCGCTATAAGCATAACTTAACTTCAGGTATGATTCAGGTACGCCATAATCAAAACATAAACCTTAACGAAATAGTTAACCAAGAATCTTGTTAACCATGACAGTTACGAGGTTAACAAGATAACTATAACTGTAACTACACAAGTAGAACAGTGAATAATTATGCTGAACTCGCAGGCCGATGTTTGAGCTTGTCGTAAACTAAGTTTAGGAATAGCTTAACTATGTTTTAGAGTTTAAACATGCCGCGCATTTTGAATCTGTGTGTTTGTCGTTTCTTGGTTAATAGTGGGTTATTTTTAATTGCGATGTAAAGGTGTGTGTCCGTTTGTGGCACTGTGGGTCTTAAATGGTTGAACCAATTTGGATTCGATTTCTTTTAGGTGAAAGATGGTGTTCCATCGGTGACTCTTAGTCACGTTTCTCTCTAAATAGGTCCAGACATTTGAATTCTTCTTTATATGTATGTATAGAACAGACATTTTATTGGAAAGCTGTTTAAATTATGATAACATACATTTAACTTCTAGTTTTAAAAAACTAAAAAACACGTTTTTTTTTAACATTTCTTAGCTAGTCATGTATTGTCATCAGAACTCAGAGCGTGTGAAAAATTTCATCCTAATCGAAGACCGGGAAGTGGGTCAAATTAAGATTCCAAGATTTTCATAAATAGTTTCAAGTGAAGCTAATATGAACGTGCTTTAATAAAATGGCTGCTAAGAATCAATGTAAACAATACCTAATAACAATAATTTTATCAATTGAATCATTATTTTAAAGCAGTTTTTCATTAGTTTAGAATGTATTTGTGTAAAAAGTTCCTATCAGGATTGTTTCCCTATTTTTAGGTACATACCTACTCAAATGGAGTATAGCAATGTTTTAATTAATTTCTAAAGTCAAAAGGCTTCTGTAACTTGTATTGCTTCTCAAGTTGGAAGCAATAATAAAACCTACATGCACTCAAACTAACCATTTGAAAGGAGGTTAGGTTTTCAATTAAGTGCAAGTATTTAGTTGGCTTCAAAGAATTCTCATTTACTTTTTCATTTGAAAGATTCACACTACTACTATGTTGGGGTCGGCTTCCTAGCCAAGCGGATGCAGCTGAGTACCAGTGTGCCACATGGAGCGACTGCCTATCTGACCTCTTCAAACCATCTACTGGTTTCTGACCACCGCTAGTCGTTTCATGCAAAACGATGGTACTCAGCTGAATCCAGGTAGACTCCGACAAGCCGACCCCAACATAGTTGGGAAAAGGCTAGGCATATTATAAATAGCGTGAATCTTTAGATAGAAAAGTTACTAAGAATTAATTTTGAAGCCAAGTAAAAACTTGAACTTAACTGAGAATGAAACTCTTCTCAAATGTTAGTTTTTGGAAAAAGGCAGATGATAATTTTCCTTTAAAAACATGTTTACCAAGCATTTTAATACATTACCTCATCCCAAAAGAAAACTACAGAATTTTATACTTCAACATAAAAAAGAGAGAAAGCGTAAAATCTCCACGACGGTTATTACGTCACATCCCGTCTCACAGGATATGAAGGCCGGACCGGAAACAAGATGGCGGCGAACTGGCCTCGAACCGGAAATACGTAACCGAATTATCGGCTAGTTGAAGACTGCGGCTTTAAAAGGGTAAGATTTTGTTGGCTTTTTGGGTTTTTCCTTATGTATTTTTAATGGCATTAATTTTTAATTATTTTTGCAAAGTGACCGCCATTTTTTTTTCATCCTCGGTCTTAATGTGCTATTTAGTAACTAGGTAGTTGATTATTTTAACCAGTTCCTTGGGTAAGTCCAACTAGGTATTTATGACTAATCCTTACCAAATGCGAAAGTAACTGAGTCTGTTGCGCTTTCTCGCAAAAAACTACTGAATCGAATTAAATGAAACTAGCACATATAGTTTTCTTATCCGGGTGCGGGAAGTAGTCACTTAAAACGCATGTGGAACCACGGGAAACAAGTTTAAAAAAAGCTACTTTCAAAAAAATCTTAAGCATTAAGTATGTAAGTAGCTAAGAATTTATATAAAAAGTGTTGACAATATTTTTATCTACTATCAAAGTATACATACATAGTTTTACAAGGTATAATCGGTATCTTTTACGAGCTCACCTCGTCCTAACAGAAAAGATAAGCCAAAAGGATCATGTTGATGTGATCCAGCCAAAGCTATCAATTCTCGCTTAGCGTAGCTTACGATCGCTTTCAGTACTCCAGTTTCTGAAATAAAACATTTAAGTAAAGTCCAACTAGTAGGTATATTCGTATTTAAATTACTAAAACTCTTTCTTGCCAAATTTAAACTACTGAACTGAATTGAATGAAATTGGCACATAATATACAGTCTAAAGCCTGAGAAAGGAAATAGGCTGTCTCCTTATCCGGCTACGTCAAGTAGTATTCCTCAGGACGGAAGTGTAACCCCGATTAACAAATCGAATTTAAAAGTAGCTGTAGGTAAAAATATCTAAAACTTTATCAGGCATTTAAAATTAAGACATGTGTCATTATCAACATTTGGCATATGAAAACATGTGTCGTCAATATTTTATCTACAGAAAAACACATCAAAATATACTTACATACACACGTATAATCGGTATCTTTTACGAGCTCACCTCGTCCTAACAGAAAAGATAAGCCAAAAGGATTATGTTGATGTGATCCAGCCAAAGCTATCAATTCTCGCTTAGCGTGGCTTACGATCGCTTTCGTCTTATGTGCGATAGATACGGTTTGAAAGGTAGCTCGATAAGTTTGTATGCCTTCCTTTGAATTAAAAAGTGAGGGTGTATTTTTAGGGGATTTTGGTTTAAGAGCCAGGTGAATAAGGTTGAATTTAAGTTAATGTCTATAGCACTAAAAGCTGAACAGTTTGTTTTTTTTTTTTTTTTTTTTTTCTTTATTGCTTTTATTATCTATTTCTACAATGTACACAGTAACAGTTTGTTTGTTTGACCACGCTAATCTAAAGGACTACGCGAACAATTTGACAAATTCTTCCAGTACTTGATAGTTCATTCATTGAGAAAGGCTATCTGGGAGGATGAAATACTCTTCATGCCATGAAACAGTAATATGAAAAACATTGACCTGACTGATCGTTTAAAGCATAGATAGTTGTCACGCCGCGGATATAAATAAGCTTAAATGTCTCTTAAATGATTAAATGATGTTGAGGAAGAAAATACAGTCCCTTTTTTTATTTCTAAAGACATAAAAATAGTTTTAATAAAACCTAACTAGAGAACAATATTTTTAAGATAACATAGCTTACCATATCCAAGCACTTTGTAAGCAGACATATTATCTTACTATATACATCTTATGTAGATAGGTACTTAAGGCAAGGTGCAAAGGAAATATCTTCATCTTCCTGTAAAGTTATGGGGAGCTAGGTAACATTGTGATAACAGCCTTTTCAAAGTGTTTAAGATGAGTCTTGATATCTTTCAAATACTATTTTGCAAAACGAATATAGTGTTTGGCGCTAAGTAACAGCGTATAGTCGATTGTAAAGTTAAGCAACGCCTGACGCGGTCAGTTCTTGGATGGGTGACCAAGGATCATTGTCATGAGAAGTCTCTTGTCGAGTTCCTCCATCTTTCGGAATTGCCGTCTCATCGGACAATGAGAGTGAAGGAATAGTGAGTGCACCTGTGTCCAAGCAAATGCTTGTGCACTATAATATGTCCTGCGCAGCTGGCTGATCTCCTTATATGAGAACAGCCGCCGTGGCTGATAATCGGCTTGGACGCCATTATTTTACTTTTAGTAGTACTGGAAACCACAATCATTAGTGCTATTTAATTAATGCAAAGTACATTTTAAGACCTTTTTTAGCTCTAAAAATATACTTTGCGTTAATTTTATAGCGCTACTGCAGTTTTCTTATAGCTTTTAGTGTAGCATTACTTTAACAAGTTATTAGCGTAACTAAGTAGAAATAAGTAGGTTTTTAAGCTTTGTTTTTTAAAAGATATTTTCTTTACTTTAGTCTGAGTTAATTTAAGCAATGTTTGTTTGGAGAAAAATGTTCTTTCTTTATCTTTCTGTTTTAATTTGAAGAAGTTTTATTAACTAGATTTTTTTTCTTTTTTAGACTAATCTGTAATTAGTTAATAGCATGGTTAGCCGACAATTTATTTTGAACTGATTTATTAGCTCAAAGTTGTGGTGGTCCAGTAGGTAAAGAACCAACGTCTCAAGTATGAGGGCGCGGGTTTGAGTCAGGCAAGTACCAATGCAACGTTTCTAAGTTTGTATGTACTTCCTAAGGATATCTTAGACACCAATCACTGTGTTTCGCATGGCACGTTAAACTGTAGGTCCCGGCTGACATTGAACATCCTTGGCAGTCGTTACGGGTAGTCAGAAGTCAGTAAGACTGAGACCAGTCTAACCAAGGGGTATTGGGTTGCCCGGGTAACTGCATTGAGGGGGTCAGATAGGGTAGTCGCTCCTTGTAGAGCACTGGTATTCAGTTACATCCGGATAGACTGGATCCGACCCCAACATAGTTGGGAAAAAGGCTCGGAGGATGATAATAAGATAGGAATATTATACTCAAAGTTTTAAGAAATAAATAAATTTGAATTTTTCTATTACTGAAATTGAATATTTAACTTCTTTCAAGATAGCATTAAGATATATATTTTCAGTCCAATCTGCCTACAATAAAATATTCTTACAATATTTTCTTTGCAAAAAGAATACTTTTCAATTCGCCTCCAATTTTCATCAATAAAAAGAAGAATGGTGACGTCACAAACGTCAAGATAGAGTCGTGCCTTTAACGAGGGTAGTCGTAATACAATTTGATGATAAAACTTTGCCCTAACTAGGTATGGTGAATCTACGTCGTAATGTAGGTACCTAGAGTTTTTTAAGACTGCAATATTTATTTTAATATAAAGAGATATAAAGAAGACATATAAAGAATCTAATATAAATCATTTCAACAGAATATTGCCTAGATATGATATTCGCGAATTCTAGCGAAATGGTTAACTCGTATCTAGATGACAATCATAAGAGAACTCCTTTCCCTTCTCTCTTGAACAAATTATAGGTAGATAAATCAATCATGCATAACCAAATTATTCTTTAGCGAAATAATACCTTAATACATTTAAAAAAGATTAGGTCTACACTAGTGAATATTGTAAACGAGGATCAGTCGGTACAGCTATCAGCAGTCATTTGTACCAATAATAGTTGTCAATTGTTTGTCAATATTTTAGCAACAAAATGTTATTGTTTATCGCCCATAAGACTAGACAGTTACCGAGCGAAAAATCCGCTAGTACGAAAGCATAAAAGGTCGAAGATGCCAAGAGCTCTCGATAACACTTAAGTGCCGTATAGACTGTGGAGAGCATCTGACTTTGTTTCCAACCCCCTCTAACAGCCCTCTTTGTATGATAACGTAGTAAATATTAGGTACTTACTGTTTTTTGTGGATGGTGAAAAAATATAAGCTATTTTTTACGTTCACTAGGAGTGAAATACATTCAAGTTTTTAGTTAAAAACTAGACCCGTTTTTTACTCGCATCCTGAGGGAACTTTTTCCCGTATCCGGATAAAATACCCAGAGATAATGTTAGCATTTTTCAACAGTGAAATATTTTTTCAAGACTTTTAGTAGTTTCGGAGCCTAGTGTACAAACAAACCAAAAAAGGTGTTATGGATGCGAAAATAACTCAGTCTGCTTATTTGCCAAGCCAGCTTTCAAGCCAAAACTACAGAAGTATTTTTGATAGGTACTAAAGTACAGTATGGCCCCTGAGAAAAGACATGCAATTAAAAAATCAAAAATGTTTGAAAACACCAACAAATCTACTGAAAAGAGTTATTTAAAATCATATTTTTCCCTTCTTAAGACAGGAATAAGCATTTACATAATAAAAAGTGCCGCTTTCAGTACATTTTAATTTAGTACGTGACCCGTCTCCGTAAGTCGTCATTATTTTGAAAAATAAACATAATGTTCCAGTAATTTTCAGAGGGCTTGTAAATTGGGTTGTCAAGGAAGATATTTTTGTTATTTGTTTACTGAAATTGTATTTAGTATTTAGTATTTTTAGGACTTCAAGTCTTGGACTCATTTTCTATACTTAATGGGAGATTTTAACGAGGTTCGTTTTATAAATAGAATAGGATATTTAATTTTAGGAATAATTTATAATGATGATAATACCTGGCATAACCTAGGTTATTTTATTATTGAATATCTAGTACTTGTTGTCCCTAGTCCACCCGCGACCTAAAGGAATTCTGCTCTTGGATAAAACTGGCATATTATAACTTCGGTTGCGGGAAGTGGTTTTCCTAAAACATTGATGAAATCGCATATAGTTAAATAGAATAGTTTCATACAGTTAAATTTAGAGATAAAACAAATATACAGATACCAAAACGGCAAGTTAAACTTTCTATTAAAAAATATGATCAAAAAGTTCAATTTAGATAACAAAACAAGGAACCCACTTTAAAATAAAGAGCTACATGATATACAATAACTCTTCATAGAGATATGCTTCACGATAACTTGTTCAGGAAATGTAGAGACTCAAAACTTTGAAACACGTTGAGCCAGGGAGAACAAAATGACTAGCGGAGATGTCAAAACGGAAAATCTCTTAAGAAAGTAGCGCGACAACATGCGGGGCGAGGGGGACGTGAATGTTACTAGCTCCGCCCTTACACGCCTTCCATAGCACCCACCCATTATTTTTAAAGTAAAATTACCAATTAAAACCTAACTTTGAACCCAGTGGGGCCCAGCAGGGCCAAGGTCTGCCCAGGCTGCGAGATTGTTCGAAAGAGTTACCGCGGCCCTGGTACATAAAAGGCCTACGACGGAACACGACGGTTTTAGTCAGTAAGAGTTTGACACTCCCTCACCGCTGCTAACCCACAGCGGGAGGGATCATTTGATGATTTTTGCCATCGTTAAAAGATAAAGTTCTCTTAACTCATCACGCCTACCATAAGTTACTTGATCTACAAGAAGGCGCCTGACCTACCTTCCTTAAGGCATCTCCGCTATCTTTCCTTCCTCCGCGGCAAACTCAAAACTTTGAAACATCTTTGCAACCCACAGAATAAGACAAACTATCTTATCTCTACACGGCTGAAGATTTCATAGTTGGAAAAGTTTAAAATTGACTCTGCAATCTGAATTTCAGTTGTTTCTGAAAGCTATATACTTAAGCGGCTTTCATTTCTATATCTTTAGCAGTCGTTACGGGTAGTCAGAAGCCAGTAAGTATGACAACTAGTCTTATCAAGGGGTATTTATTGGGTTGCCTTGTAACTGGGTGGAGGAGGTCAGATAGACAGTCAATCAATGTAACACTGGTTCTCAGCTGCATCTGGTTAAGACTGGAAGCCAACCCCTATATATTTTGAGGAAAAGCTAGGTAGTTGATACTTCGGAAAGCATGTGACCTGTAATATTAAAATATTTGGCGAATTTTGACGACCTCGATGGCGCAATGGTCATCATGCCGGACTGCCGAACCTGAGGTCCCGGGTTCGATTCCCGGTTCGGTCGACATTTGTGTGATGAGCATGCTTGTTGGCCATGGTCTGGGTGTTATAATTTGTATTCATAAATAAGTATATATGTAGCTATATGTAGTTTATCAGTTGTGTTAGCACCCATAACACAAGTTAATTAATAACTTACCATGGGGCTAGCCGACCGTGTGTGAAAAGTGTCCCGACATTATTTATTTATTTATTTATTTATTTATTATTTGGCAGTCTTTACGGGTAGTCGGAAGCCAGAAAATCTCCTATAGCCTATCAGCCCTATAAAGATGAACGGTATTATTTATCGGGGATAGGAAGGCCAGATAAATAGTATTTCCATATAAAACACTTATACTGGTTAGACTAGGAGCTGAGCTCAATTATTTAAAAATTTAGAGTTACTTGGTCAAAATTAGGTTTTGACAGCCTTCATTCAACAAATTGATCAAAACAAGATGACCAAACCCCAATAAAAACTAAGCAATTATTGATAAACTTATCAACCGTACAGCTATAAATTTTTATATCCTTACTATTTGAAATCGTAAACCCTGGTAATAAAAGTGCCCAACATTGTAACCGGATCGGTAGTTTTTGTGGGTAGTCGTATAGAAGAAGGCTGTTAATTATGCAAGACTTCAGTTTATGGTTTCAACGCGTTTTAAATGTCTCTTAACCTATAAAAAGTCTGTTTAAGTGTAGCTTAACCTTGTATTATAGACTGGACTGTTACGAAGATATAAGATAGAATGTTTGTCGCTATGTTTTTCAGCAGTTTTCCTATATTCAATTCATTATTAGCATTTCATATTAGGTAAGATAACTGATATTGTATTTTATCAAAATTGGATCAGCCGTTTAATCATGAGGGCGTCACTAACAAAACTCATATCGCAGGAATTGTAGATGAACTAGACATAATATTTTCCAAATATTAATAATATTATTCTTTATAAATAACATTACCTGACACCATTGACATTGTGGAAAACATAACAGATAGACGTTTAGGACTTAAGTTTACAATATGCGTGATGTAAAATTTTCTCAAAATCAACAGTTTACCTTAATTTTAAACTATGAAATCTGTAATCAAAAACCGGTTGAACTCCAAAGTTTCGTAGCGTGGTAGTTACTGAATTATGTACACCCTTATCATCTTTGACTTACCCTTGATAAAGGTATTATATAACAACCCTATGGGGTTTCTGTTAGCCTTATTGGTATCATGGGTTTTTATTTATACTTCCAAACTAATATGATAAAGAGGTAAAGCATGTAAGAAAATGAATCTACTGAATCTATTTTGAAAAATAATATAATGCCAACAATAGTTTTTTTTTAATTAATAAAAAAAAATTTTTACATAAATTATATTAAGCTAAATATTTTTGGGCTTTTCTTTAAACAATCTTACAAAATTAACATTACCTTCTAATGCTAAAATTCTACTAACTAAAATAATAAAAACATATATAAAAAAAACATGTTCGTCGTAATCGTCGAAGTTCTTGTATTTCAATGTTAGATAGCCCATATACGAAGGAACGCTATGAGCTACTTTTTATCCTGATGCATAAAGTATTTCCCTAGTAAAAAGATAAAATACAAGATAGAGAAGAACCCATACCTATAAATATTCAAAGAAATAAAATCGGAAGGTACATATCTTTATGTCAATCGCTTCCTGCTTCTCAATAAATGGAAAATAGTACATTTGCATTCGTTGAAGGAAACTCGAAATATATACAAGGTTCACTCACGGTTCCTCCCGCGTCCTGAGGGAACGACTTTCTGCACCCGGATAAAAAGAACCTGTGTCGACTGTTTGGCTTTACTAGACCAGATGTGTACAAAGTAAATATGTAAATTGGTTCAGTAGTTTTGATGCGACATCCGGACAGACAGACATACAGAGTTACTTTTTTATAATATTAGTAAGAATGATGCAATTTCTTTACTGATATAGAAAAGAGGAGACACTTTTTTTTGTTTGTACCTCAAAGGCTCCGAAACTATTGATCCGATTTAAAAAATTATTTCCCTATTTTAAAACTATACTCTTCCCGAGTAACATAGGCTATATTTTATTCCGGTACTGGCAGTAGTTCCCAAGGGACATGAGTGAAACCGCGGGAGGACGGCTAGTCTCAAATAAGACTGTAACGAATTTAATTAGCTTTGCCTTTCAAATCTAGTCGGATAAACTTTTATTTCAAAAATAAAATATCAAGTACTAAGTATGTAACAACCGAAAAAAAAACGCAGTTTGTCAACCTACAAAAACTAGACAATAATATATTCAGACGCTCTTAAATTGTATTATCTTTTAACAACTGACATTTTAGTTCCACATTGGTCGTGCAATTCTGAACGAAGCCTGTTGAGGCCAAAAAATCTCTTTTGAAACCATTTTATGGGCCCTAAACTGGCGGTTGAGTTTACGACTTACGTTACATGGGCCAACGTGATTTATTTGACTCGAGAGAAGTCTGTATACTTTATGTGTATGTACGTGGTAGCCTAGTGGGTAAAGAACCAATCTCTCAAGTATGAGTGTGTTCGATTCCAGGTCAGGCAAGTACTAAAGCAACTTTTCTAAGTTTGTTTGTACTTTCTAAGTGTATTTTGGACACAAATGACTGATAAGTGAAAGAAAACATCTCGAGCAAACCTGGACTATATAGTCTGAAATCAGCAACCCGCATTGAGCAAGCGTGGTGATTAACGCTCAATCCTTCTCTGTGTGAGAGGAGGCCGCAGCCCAGCAGTGGCACGATACAAAGGCTGATGATGATGATGATGATGAAGGGTGAAAAGAATGTTACTTGTGAGAAGATATCAGGTGTGGATAACCAACTTTTGTCAATGGTTTTAGGTAGTTACTTTTTGCGTTAAGAAAGGAACAAACTTTCATACATCTATCTTTACTTACCTTCAAAGCTTTCACGTTTGTATATTACCTACTAGGAAGATATACTGCACCGAGCCCAAAGAAAATTAGGATAAATAGTGCCTGCGTAAGGTCGTAAAACACGTTTAATTTTTATTTATTTGGCAATCTATACATATAATAAATCTGTAGAAAAGTAATTTTTGTACATTGAAGAAATAGACAAAAAAAATAGCCAGCATTTTAAAGGATAACTAACAGAACCCATTTCCATCATTTTTGTCATTTTTGTCTGTTTGTCTGTTTATCTGTTTGTTTGTTCGCGATTCACGTAAAATCTACGAATTAAATGCAGATAATGCTTATATACAAAAACTCTACGTAACTTGGGGTATTACTTAGTTTTTGTTTCATCGAAATCGATTCACTCTATCAAAAGATATGATTAATTTTGTGAATTCATGATGTAAAATATTACGACACGCAATCTATTTGTCAAAACTGTACATTTGAATGTTGTACTTATATTAGTTGATCGGCCTATTATTAATCTTTACACAGAAAATCACACCTTTATAAGTAACATCGGAAGAAAAAAAAAATATGAAAATTTTGTTTAGCCAAGGTTAAAGTAGCTCCATCTGCGGTAAATAAAATACATCATCAATTTGTCAAAGGAGCGAGGTGGTAAATGACAATATTACCATACATTCTTTATAGAGGATTATTATTTCAACAGATGGAGTTGTGTATTTTCCGTAATTCACCATATTTTAACACAAAGTGTAATTTTTCGATAGACATTTCAATAGTGTTTGTCAGTTTGCCGTGCCACATCAAAATCCAACTATAATTATTACCTTGATGAAAGGAAAATTAATGGTTCACGGCCAAATTTAAAACGGTGCCATCTAAATTATTTTTTGAACATTATGTCAAAAATGATGACTTTAGTGGAACAATTAATTATCATTTAAAGTTACAGATTGAGTTCATATCAGGATTTTTTCATAAACATAGTTTAGCTTATCTTCCACTAATGTGGTGGCCTTAAAACAAATTACTTTGGGTGAGTAGTATTAAGTAGACCTTAATTATTTTTTCTGATGCAAAATATGTAAACTTAATCCTAGAAGAAATGAGGATCTATCTCTCGCAAGCGCTGCTAAGCGTGAGGTAGGTAATGTTTGGATTTTGTAGCTTTAAAAACAAGCCCAGATACAAAGTGCAGACAAGAAATGGGAGCTTTCTCGATTTAATACCATACACACATAAAATGCTTTATGCGTCTGAAAACGTACAAATTACGCGCCGCATACCAGAGACATGTTTACTTTCAACTTCTGATCGCAAATACACTGTTCACGATTACGAACAGTCTCAGTAAGGCCCGAGCCAAGTCTAAAAAAACACCTTTTATATAAAACTACGTTTGATGTCATTTAATCACAAAGACAGAATTGTTCTCTGTTGCAAATCCTATCCACCTATATCCTATCCTAATCCAGAATGCATTGCAGGTGTGCATTGCACAAAAATCAATGGTATCCTATTCGAGAAGTCAAAAGACTTGACCTGCTGACGTCAGCTTCTGCGCTAAGCAAGTGTTCTTAATAGTACCATCAGAATTACATTCATCGTTGAATGAGGTTATTAAATTTTCAGAAACCACAATAACAGTAGGAGCCAAAGCGTATGATCGCTTCATAGATCTCTGATTGGCCCCAGGTGACCAAGTCAGGTCTGATTTGTTTGTTCATCAGATCTTTGAAAGTGTTTCGGTGGATACTTACTGTCGTCCTGTTTACGTGTGACACAAAATATGGTATATAAACGTCCTCCGCAATAGCGAAATTTTCCCGGTGTGCGGTAGTGACGCACAGTATACAACACTTATGTTTCTTTTGATTTGCTGGCTCCACCAAGAAATGGCAAATTGCGAGCGTACATTTTGAAAATCTTGGCAAAACTGCAGGTTTCAAGTACGAACACATGAAGTGGACTCGCACAGATACGTACATTTTGCCTATTCGTGAACTCATGCAAACATTTCGGTGGAGTCCCGGCTTAGGCCACCACATTAGGCGTGCGCGATCCTCGGGCGTGTGAGTAGCGCGGGCGCCGCGCGTGCGTCGCGAGCGCGTTGCGTGAGCGTCGCGTTTTGCTGCCCTGCGGCATTTGCAGCGCGCTCGCTCCGCGCACGCGCCGCTCTCCTTGACGTTTAACTGCTAAGGCGTTTAGCGGGCGGCGGGGATAGCGGGCGAAGGGGTAAGAACGCAACTCGAGCGCCGCGTGCTCGCCGCGAGCGCGTCGCTTGCACTCTTCACACATGCCGCAGGGCAGCAAAACGCGACGTTCACGCAGCGCGCTCGCGACACTCACACGCCCGAGGATCACGCACGCCTAATGTGGGGTCAGCCTTACCATAGTGAGTAAGTGCACAGAAAATCCCCGTCATCAAGTGTTTCTCCCCAGTAGTGAAACTATCCTACCCTATGCGCCTGCTGATGATGATGACTCATTTTATCATCCATCCAGCTATTCCCCAACTATGTTGGTGTTGGCTTCCAGTCACCGACTCTGTTCGAGTACCAATATTTTGCTTGGAGCGACTACCTATCTACCTATCTTCAATCCAGTCAACTACACAAGACGATATCCATGGTAAGACTGACAGACTTTCTGGCTTCTGATTAGTCGCAGCAGCTGCAGAAAATGTAAAGTCAACTGCTAAGTGCTAATCCTAATTATACTGTCACGTGAAAGAATGCACCTACGGGATAAGTAGTATTTTGACTATTCTATATTGCCCACGCAGACGAAGTTGCGGGCAACAGCTAGTATACAAATAATTAAGAAAACATGACTATTTAACATTAAAGTCGACGCTAAACGTATTCAGGAAATAAGTATTTTCATTTTTATTCAACAGAGAAATCATTTCAATATTTCCTCAAAAAAAAAAAAAACACAAATAATAAAAATATCGTTCGAAATTCAAAAGTGTTCTCAATATCTCTGAATGCACGTAATGCTTTGTATCGTTTTGAACGTGGAACATTTTTGAAATAAGAACGTCACGTCTCCCGGAAAGTCGGAATAGACAGAGGAACATTCCAAATTCAAAACGTGAAGCTACTTACCGTAGTGTGTCGATAGAATATATTTAGGTTACGTTGTGTTATGGATGTGACGTAAGAGGTAAGAAATGAATTGATGAAAAAATAGATTAAATATTCATTTGGTTTTTAATGATAATAATATTTAAATGATAACTTAGGTGTAAATAGTGGATTGATTTAAAATTAGAATATGAAAAACAAAACTTTGGTAAGAAACATTCGTGCATAAAATATGCTCAATATTCTATTTTAACACGACTTTAAAAAAAGGAGGTTCTCAGTTTGACATGTAAGATATATGTATGTTTGTGAGCGATTAGGTATATCACATTTGGCTGAACCGTATTTGATGCGGTTTTCAGTATATAGTAATTTTCAGAGATAGGAGATGGTTTACCGTAGAGGCATTGTTGAAGTCGGATTGGTTCTTTTGTAAAAAAAGTTTTATTTATGTCAATTTTTTGCAGTAAAGCACCTAAATTACGATGTAACTAGCTGCTTACCTTCTTTGAGATATCATAGAAATTACTCGGCCTCAAGTAAAACGATGAGAAACCCATATACATAATTATCACTAAATACCTAGGTATTCAGGTAAATTTATCCCGCCACTCACAGTAGATAGTGAGTACTTTATTAAGCGTAAATCCCTCATTAGTATCGAGCTTACTAATTAACTTATTAGCCGGTGAGCGTTAATTACTGTATTATCTCATCCGGATAAAACGGGAAATGACGCAAAAGGTAATGTCATTTTATTTATAAACGTATACCTAAATGGAAGATTAATTTTCTATATATAGCGTTTGTGTGATAGTTTTGACAATCTATTGTTACCTACACATTATAACCGAAAATTTTAAATAGTGTCTTAGGTAGTTGCTGTAAATTTTGATATTATAAATTTGTGTTTTATTTAAACTGGAACAAAACTACTACAATATACCAATGTTCTTTATATTCTAAAGAAAGCACCTTTTACCAAAATACCTATGACGTAAAGGCCTTAAAACTTAAACTTGTACATAAAAAAATACATTAAATATAATATTATTGCTAAAGAAATAGGTACCTGCACCGTTTCGCGTGCGAACAAAAGTATGTTCTGGCCGTTTTTTTGTGCAGCAGACTGTTACGTCATTTAGTACATAAAATGCTATTTTCTACACAAAAATATGGTGCCAATAGACCACAAATTCCTCAAAGGGTTGCTTTCATGCACCCAATTAGAACAGACGTTCGAAATTCAAATGTCGATGACGTAACACAAGGCAACGTAAGCTAGGAATGTCATCAATGTATCGGAGCCTCTAGTTCCAAATACAAACTCGGTGTCCGTACTGTCCACGGAGGTAGGAAAGATTAGCGGAGATGCCATATAATAAGGCAGGTAGGTCAGGCGCCTTCTTATAGGTCAAATACCTACATACGGTGGGCTTGATCAAAACGATCAGTTTATTATTGGACTAACGAGGCGTTCAAATTCCTTGAGACATCTGTTAAAGATTAGTTTTGAATTATTGGCATATTGGTTTTTTTTTTTAAATTATGGGCTCCAAAGAAGGCATGTGTGGAGCTAGTAACGTTCCCCGTCCCCGAACACCCTAATTTTGGCTCGCTACTTTCTTAGGAGATTTTCCGTTATGACATCTCCGCTAGTCATTTTGTTCTCCATGGTGCTTCTAGTTCGAAATACAAACTCGGTTGTCCGAACAATCCGACGATTTGAATTCTGGCTACGTTCGAAATACTGGCTGGAAAGCTACCATCGTTTGAGGCGTCGATATTTATGAAGAATTTGAATTTTTTAATTTTTTATTTGGAATGTTTTGTGTGTTTATTCTAGACTGGACAAAGAATTGAAGTTTTTTTCGAACTAGCTTCCGTCCGCCAGTTTGTACGATATTTTTTTTATACTCAAACTCAAATTGTAGTACAAAGATTGTGCTCAGCAGTTACAGGTTTATTTTGTTAGGTACTCAGGTTTCTTTTTAATATTTTGCACGACATTAGAGATACTTTTCCCGCAGTCTCACTCGCATGGATGGTCTAGCTTCCCAATAATGAAAGATTTTTTTCAAATCGCACTCGTTTTTCCTGAGATTAGCTCAAGCAAACAAACAAACTCTACAGCTTTATAATATGAATTATATTAAGTTCTTGCAATACCATCTTTTTAAGGTATGAACGAGTTCCAACAGTACCTACCTATTTCCTATTTCTATCGTATTCACGTTTTGTATACGGCAGGCAAGTTGGACCGTGAAAAGTAAATCTACCGGAACCAGACTTTTATTGGAAACTGTCAATAACTTCATACTTTTGAATAGAGACGAATTTCTTATCTTGTGTGCTGCAGGTATACTGACTAGAAAAGCCCTAGTGTCACTTTATTTATGAAAAACTACCCTATTTTTGAGGGTTGCCCGGGTAACTGGGTTGGGGAGGTAAGATAGGAGTCGCTCCTTGTAAAGCGCTGGTACTCAGCTACATCCGGTTAGACTGGAAGCCGGCCCCAACATAGTTGTGAAAAAGACTCGGAGGATGAGGATGATACCCTATTATTGAGGCTTAGGCTTCAGTGTTCGTCTGTCACCAGGCTATATCTCGTGAACCGCGATAATAAGTCCGTTGAAATTCACGATAGATATACGCCATTGCGGGTATTATAACAAATAGGTACTGAAAACTAAAGAAAATAAATATTTTAGGAGCTCTCATGCATCAAATGTTATTCAGAATAGTAGTTGTTATAATACATGCACTTGACTGCTTTTTTTACGACACACAGATAAGGAAGAAAGTAAGAAAAATATCTATTTAGTAGGTAGGTAAGAAATATTTTCAGCAATATGAATCAGCCCTAAGTTAAATCTCTACTATAATTCATAGCCAAACCGAGTTTGCCAGTAAATAGTCAATCTAAACTACTGTCCGACAATTTATTGGTAGATAAGTTGGGTCTTGTGGCTGGCAACACCGAGTTACCCGCTTTATTGCTACTGGCCAGTTTGAATGGCGGAAATATTGAGTTATTGGGGTACGTTCTGTTGAAATCGTAGTTTGAATTTGGAAGATATAATTTTAGGATTGTGTAACAAATCTGGCATTTGTAGACAAAAGGTAAAGATACATAAAAGCGGAAAGGGGGCTCATGGCTTAGTAATAGCCACAAAAATTAAATCTTAGCGCGGTCGCTAGGTGGATACATGGTGACATCCGTGGTTTTTCAAGCACGTTAAATACATGTGTCCCAGCTGTTATTTGAACATCTTTAGCAGTTGGGTCCAAAATCAAAAAGTTTGATGACCAATCTTCAGCGAGGAGTATTAAATTGCCCAGCTGTTGTCGATTAGTCTGGAAGCCCACCCCTACATAGTTGGGAAAAGGCTAGGCAGATGATTTTTACCGTCATAAATGCTCTATTCTGCGCTCAGCCGGTCGTTCGACGTTTCGACGTCCAAAATCTTTCATTCTATCAGATTCCTGGGATCGTTTGAACCAAACGTTGGTTCAAATGTTGGTTGGTTATGTCTTCCGTCGTTATATCCAATCATCGTTGATCTAGGTATGCTACTAATGGAATTATAACCGTCTTGATCTTAGAATATACAACCAACCGGAGACGGTATGAACAGAAAGTTACAAAGAGCGAACAAGTCTGCCAATGCAACAATTACCTACCTAGTGATAGCTCTCTCATGAATTTTTGATAACAGGGTTTTCACATATACGAAAATAAATTAAAATTCACTAACTTGATGCAAACCTAATATCCGACTTACCTACATTATAAACGCGAAAGTTTTTATACGTATATATGTTTTTTCTTGTTTCATGAAAAAACTACGTGATAGATTTTAATGAAACTTAGAAGTAATTTTAGTTATATGTATAAATAAATATCAGAAAGCACGGCAATAGCTTATCTTGTTGGTTATATGCTCTAAGCTCGGTATAATAATAATGGAATGCATTCCGGGGTATCGGATTCCATAATCGATCCGGACCCGGAATTGACATGCGGTCGAAATATTTTGGTTGTATATTTTTGTGGTAGGTACCTCTATTATATTTTATATGCGGTAGTAAATGTTGAAAGCAGTTATTTCAAATGTCCTGTGTGGTCCTGTCCTGTTTTATACCTATGGAGTACTTATATTTTACAACATTCACGTTTTGTTATTAAAAAAAACAAAGAACATTTTTCATTCGAATGTTTTTCTATTATAAAATATATTTGCTGTTCCCTGTTATTTCACCCTCGTCCTGAAATAACTACCTAAAATGCCGTGTTAAAAAAATAGCCTATGTCTGTATGTATGGAATTATATTTCATTCATAGAAACTCGAAATAATTAAAAACAAAATCATACCCGTTACAATCAGTTTAATCGTAAAAGCCAGACCAACGGCGGATCCAGGGGGTAGGTCACAAGGTCATGACCCCCCCCTGGGCCAGGTCCAGGACCTAGGTGGACCACTAATTGAAATAGTTAAACACGATGTTTTATGTTTTTATTCCATTAGGTATACATTTATTATTTAGTATTATAAGATAATTTTTATTCCGAGATAATACCTAGGTAGATAGATAGATAGAGAGTAGTTTTGCTGAAAAATTCGTGCTCGCAGCGCTCGCTCACTATTCTCTATTTACTCTTTATCCGTACCCAAAAGGAGGAAACAGGACCATGTTATAAAGAATCCGCTGTCCGGGTTGTCTACATGCTGTAGAACTCTCATGAACCCTTACCTATAGTAAGACAATAGAAATTTTCACAGAAAATGTTTTACTGTTGCCGCAATAAAAAAATACAAATTACGCGCCCTTTTCTACGTACACAATACTTTTCAAAAGTTTACTTGTTATATAACAAGAAAGTGCTTTCATCTACTTTAAGTCCTCGAACTGAATAAAAATTTTCGCGCTCGCTTCGCTCGCGCTTTTTTGAATTTCGCAACAGTAATTATGTCCCAGAAATCGCGTTCGCTCAGCTCGGGCCATTTTCTACATAAAAATATTTTTTTACCTTAGTCCTTGACCTGGATACAAATTTTCGCGCTCGCTTCGCTTGTGCTTTTTTGTTTGTCACATGTGTCTAGTATTAATGCAAGAAATTGCGCTCACTCTGCTCGGGCCATTTTCTACATGAAGACACTTTTCGTAACTTTCGTAAAAATTTCGCGCTCGCTGCGCTCGCGCTTTTTATATTTGTTATACTGTGTCTCCTTTTTTATTATAACAAGTGTACGCTATTATATAATATTATTTATATAAAACCAAATGTCGTCAACTTTAGCTCTATAATTAATATTTAGAAATCAATAATTAATATTTTTTGTGACTTGATCACGACTGTGTGAGCCCCCCCGGGCGCCGAAGCTGGATCCGCCCTTGAGCCAGACAGACATACATAGTTGCTTTCGCTAGTTCTCACATTAGTTAGTTCAATAATTCCACAGCACATTTCAAAATGACATATTTTAAAACAAAATGGCGTCACAATATTTTCCCGCGCTACGGATAAAACTAGCTTATAAGATTTTCTGTGAAAACAGCTTTCTGCAGTCTAGATATCTTAGATAATATCTGAAGAATTCTTTGAAAATATCATTTGGTAGAAATATATGGGAAAATCCTAGGTTTATAGGTATTTAAGTTTATAGAATACATGCTTGCCTATTTCTAAGTAAATCTGACTAGGTAAGTAGGTACTACTCAGATTTACAGCGATGCCTTTTTCTAAGTAATTTTATATTACTAAAAAAATACCTACAAAGCTTTTTAAATAATTTAAAAGAAGTTTCAGATCCATACTAATATTGTGTATTTGCTTCAACAAGCTAATCTTAAAAACTATAGGTCGATGTTAAAAATTATTTCAGTGTTAGATAGACCATTTATCGAGGACGGCTATATGCTACCTTTTATACATGAACGGATAGTTGTTATAGTTTCCACGTTACGCGGGTGAAGCCGCTGGCAGAAGCTAGTATTATTAGGGTATATTAATCAGGACATAAAATAAATAAATTTCCACATTCCCGCATTAAATAAATTAACCCAATCTCCGACACCAACGTTCATTTCTCAAAATCGAATTTTCTTTCACAAAAATCTTCGTGAAAACTGCAAAATCATCGAGAACCGTCGAACTGCTCGGAAAACCGATGTTTCCTCGAATGAAAGGAATATTAGGTGCTATTCGAGATATTCGGGGTCCATGCTTCGAGGTTCGGTGTTTGGGAAATAGGTCAGGGCTACAGAGGAAAGAAAGATAGCGGAGATGCCATAAGGCAGGTTAGGCGCCTTCTTGTCAAATATGGTCAAGTATGGTAGGTGTTATTAAAATTATCAGTTACTAGTGAACTAACGAGGCGTCAGGGGTTAGGGTCTGCCGGGGCTGCGGGTTGTTCTGCCGGGGCTGCGGGTTGTTCGAAAGAGATACCGCGGCCCTGGCACATAAAAGGCCTATGACGGAACACGACGGTTTTTAGTCAGTAAGAGTCTGACACTCCCTCACCGCTGCTAACCCACAGCGGGAGGGGTCATTTGATGATTTTTGACGTCGGAAAAAAGGAGGGGTTAGGGTCAACGCCTAGTAGAGTAAAGAAAGAAATTAACTAACAATTGAATCAGTAAAAGCAATTATATTGATTACACAGGAAAATTACAAAACTGAATTACGTGAAGATTTTTATGTTTTGGTATGTATTAGAAAAGAAAGAACTATTTAAAAAAATAATGTCCTCTGACAAATATCAGTAGTAAATATCCTTCTTCATTATTATCTGTCGGCTTTTACTTGTTGCCTTTTGCTTATTACAGCGTTTTGCTTTAGACAGGCATTTTTCTGAAAATTCAGGCATTTTAGCTATTGTAGACAGGCATTCCTCTATTTACACATCTCTTGATACATCTGTCACAGATTACAGGCATATAAGATTGGAGTCAGTAACGTTCTTCGTCCCACGAACACCCGCATGTTGTCGCGCTACTTTCTTAGGAGATTTTCCGTTATGACATCTCCGCTAGTCATTTGTTCTCCATGCTCAGGCCTGTCCCTGGTTCTTCTGGAGTCTTTGTAACGTTATAATGCTATTACTTGAGAAAGTATTTTGACGGTGACATTTTCGATCTGATCGGGAAAGCATTTTTCATCAAATAGTTTTGGAAAATGTTCTTCAGCTTAGAGATCTAAGTAAAGGTTTTGCATTTTTAGTTTTATTACTGAGTGTATGTGACGAGAAAAAGAAAGAAAAGAACTCGGAATCAATTTCACCTGCAATCGTTTACGAAATCAGTTGATTAACCGACTCCAAGTTTTCACCACACTGCAGGAGTTTTTGTGATACTCGTACTTCTTGACCAATTATACTGTGGAAATCAATCGTTTTAATTTGAAAAACCCACCAAAAATAAGTTTACTTTCGACTACTTTAAGATAAATAGGTATTTTTTAGATGGTAAAAATGAGTGTCAATACCAAACATTACCATCTTGATTTTCTATATGTAAATATCGTTTCAGAAATGTAAATAACTACACCTATACTATAAAACACGGCGCACGCAAGGAATACTAAGAAATGCGCACAATAATGCAACTCAATGAACAAGACTGCAAGTCTTGCAAGTGCAATCAATTTCTCTCAAGCTTTCACAAACACAATATTGAAAATGCATTGAAATACAATATTTCTACCGTATTTGCTATGGAGAACTGCTTTGTACTGATATTATGAAAAACTAGCTTTCGTTAGCGGTTTTATACTCGCGACCCATGTGAACTACTCCGTACTTCATCATCTTCCGAACCTTTTTCCCAAACTATGTTGGGGTCGGCTTCCAGTCTAACCGGATGCAGCTGAGTACCAGTGCTTTACAAGGTGCGACTGCCTATCTAACCTCCTCATCCCAGCTACCCGGACAACCCAATACCCCTTGGAAAGACTGGTGTCAGGCTTATTGGATTTTGACTACCCGTAAAGATTGCCAAGTATGTACGTAGGTACAGCTTAACGTATCCTCCGAAACACAGTACCTAATTGGTGTCCAAGGTATACTTAGAAAGTACATACAAACTTAGAGAAGTTGCATTGCTACTTGCCTCACCTGGAATCGAACCCGCACAGTCAGACTTGCGAGGCTCATCCTTTACCCACTACGCCACCACCCTTACTACACCATACACCCGTATAAAGAGAAGTTTATAGAATTCTTCGAAAAAGACGCTTTCTAACAGTTACAGTTACAGCCTTTTTATCGTCCCACTGCTGGGCACAGGCCTCCTCTCTCACGGAGAAGGATTGAGCATTAATCACCACGCTTGCTCAATGCGGGTTGGTGATTTCAGACTATATAGTCCAGGTTTCCTCAAGATGTTTTCCTTCACCTTTTTATCAGCCATTGGTGTCTAAGATATACTTAGAAAGTACATACAAACTTAGAAAAGTTGCATTGGTACTTGCCTGACCTGGATTCGAACCCGCGCCCTCATACTCGAGAGGTTGGTTCTTTGCCCACTAGGCCACCACGACTTTCTTTCTAACACTGTAAGAATTTTGTCCAGATCAAGATTAGCGCCTTCAAGCTCACAAACAAACTCTTCAGCTTAACAATACTTAAGTAAAGATTAACTGTTCTCGAAAATCGTTACAAAATTCACAAGTCCAGATCAAAAGACAGTATCATTCACGGCCCGCATGACAATGCCTTCGACCGTAAATAAAACGTATTTGTTCATCCGAGGAGCTATTGTCCGGTATTTTTACCGTTGACTGATGTCTTTATCAATATTGTCCGGGACCAGTGACGTGTTATATGAACCCTCCTTTATATGACCACGGAGTAAGGATGAGCAGAGATGTTATAATGCAGATAGGTCAGGCGCCTTCTTGTAGGTCAAATTCTTACGGTGGGCATTTTCATTTTCAGCTTCCGTGTAAAAATTACCCAATTCGACTTCGCCGGAACACTCGCATTTTGTGTTTATTATTCAACATCCTCTATAACCCTAAATTTCCTTCGTACCTTCGAGAGCGGTTTTCCTTCATCCGTTCTAGTGATGCGCCTTGCAGGTCACATCTTAGAACGATTCTAAAATTTCCTTCCTATTCCACTGACTTCTATTATTATTCCTTTACTGTTCACGCTGTTCGGTTATGGAATTCCCTTCCCCATGAGATTAGAGATTGCCAAACTGTTGGACTTTTTAAGAGGAAAGTTAAAGAACATTATCTGTCCATTGCATCATAGTTATTTTATTTATTTATATATGTATCTAGGTATATATTCATTATTTACGTATTGTTTATGTAGGTATAATATACAATATACAGCTGTTTTCTTCCATTTTAATTTCTGTTTCCCTTGCTTTTTTACACACTGTCTACCTACATCTCTTTTATTCCTTTTCCTTTCGCAGGTATGCTGGAAGAGATTTCTTTAGAAATAAGCATTACCTTTGTAAATTCTTTCTTTCCTGTCATCTTTCTTTATTATGTGTGTGTACAAAAATTTGTAAATAAAATAAATAAATAAATAAAAATTAACAAAATTAGGAGGTTCTAAGGAGTAAAGGGCTTACACAGTTGCCAATCACAGGTGAACTAACATGATTATTTACGATCAGTTACGAGTGACCTAACAAGGCGTTCGGATTCTTTGAGATATCTGTCAACGGTTTTTGGTATCACAAAAATGGTAGTGTCCAAAGAAGGCGTATAAGGGCGGAAACAGTAACGTTCCTCGTCCCCCGAACACCCGCGTGTTGTCGTGCTACTTTCTTAGGAGATTTTGCGTTATGACATCTCCGCCAGTCATTTTGTTCTCCATGATACGATAAGATATTGTTGAAAAACGGTTTATCGAACACAATAGGGTTGTCAATAACTGAGTCGTTTGGGGGTTATTGTCTTTGCTTTTGTGCTTGGTGGGGTTCATAATGATGATTGATCGTTTGCTGTTGTTAGTATGTGTACTGTATAGTGAGTAAATTGGTGAACATAATATGCTCAAGTATAAAGTCTCTCTGTATGTAATCGGTCCCTGATATCTGAGAGTCGTGGTCAGCAGTGGGGTTGCATACACATAGCGCGGATTCTTTGCCTCCACCGATTTTTGTCCATCGGGTCTCTTACAAACTTGTAAAGCATGGAAGATGATATTTTTTTGGATCGGTCCATAATACCTCGTTGGAGAACGTGCGCGCGATCTCTTGTCTTCGGTGATTCCAACGACAGTCAGTTTTTTAAGATATCGCCGCCTCATCGCACGGTGTGACCAAAATGTGACAAGATGCATTGTGGAAAGGAAAAAAATGCTAGTTTTTTTGACAGGGTAAGCGGAGGCGTTCACTAACCATATAAAAGCCTCCATAGGTGGGTAATCCTCTTGTGTAGAGGAATTCCTCCGCATTATTAGGTACTGGGCCCTTGTAAAACACTGATACATGCGACTGGAAGCCGACAAGAACATGAATAGGAAAAAGCTAGGCAGATAATATTATTCCAATAAACCTACTGATTGGAGGAAGGGGCAGATTTCTGCCCATCCAGTATGTTCCTAATAGGCTATGTTAAAAATTGGCACCCATCTTTTTGCTACCCGCAAATAAAACACATTAAATAATCTAATCTAATATAATATTCCAGAATATGTATATCGTATTCTGGCTCGCGAGTTTTTTCATAAATAGCTTAACAGCAACTTTTCAAACAAAAAAAGCAGAAACGTAAAGTACCAGAATAAATTCAGTCGTATCATATTTATAAGACAAAGTATTACACTCGGTGAGAGGAAATGCGAACATTTATAGTCAAGATATAGGTCTCGAGGTACCAAAGCTTTCAGTTAGGATATTACTATAATATATTTAGGTTTAGAAGCTTTCGCTTTCTTACTGCGAGTATTCGGCTGTAAAGTTATGTTACAGAATCGAACATTACATCTGTAAGGGATAATTATATTACCAAGCGTCCCAGTGAGCATCTTGATCACACTGTCCACACTGAGTAGCAGTTATTATCAAGAGGAACAAATAATATATTTTTTGTTTTTTTTTTTTTTTTTTGTGTGTCTATGTTTGCAGTGAATAAACTCAAAAACTATTATATATATTATATTATATTATATATTTATTAATCCGTTTATGGGAAGAAGTTCTCCCGGGAAGCGAATCAAACCACGAAAAACAGGTAGTAAGTGTGTAATATAATACTTGAAAACAAATAATAATAAAAAACAAGCAAAATGCTCAAATTGGAATCCGAAAAGCAACAAGGCGAATGCTACAAGTGAGAGAGCACCTTTACGTACCTAAGCTTTCTCTGGGTTTTTAAGAAATATACAAAGATTTTTCCAAAGCGATATTTTGGGTGCTCCAAATCTTATATTACGAGAACGAATGTCATCGAAGTTACATTTGCCTAGCCTTTTCCTAACTGTATTGGGGTCAGATTCTAATATTACTAGTTCCAGGTATATAAGTTTATTTTAATCGAAGGCTTGAATTCAAATAAAGTTTTGTATGAAAACTGCATCACTATTTCTGCAGTATAATTATGTTACTTTACAATTAAACGTACCAGCTACCTTCCGAAAGACAAAGGAACACGTCATTACAAGATGGTCACCCATGCAAGGACTGATTCAAAGAACAAAAATTCAAATTGGTTAACCTTATAATCAATCGTCCCGTGTAGCTGTTCATCATCATCATCATCATCATCATCTCAGCCATAGGACGTCCTTTGCTGAACATAGGCCTCCCCCTTAGATCTCCACAGATAGCTGTTGGAAGCGGCGACGGCGACCTTTATAAGGTCGTCTGTCCACCTCGTTGATGGACAGACGACGTTAACGTGTTAACGTGTAGCTGTCACTTAGCCTGTAATTTAATTATTATTACAAAAGAGTTCATATTTCTTCTTACATAGAAAACCAAACTTGTCTACAGAGCATAATAAAGGCCGATTTAAGTCAACTGATTATGTAACAGGCCTGCTAAAACGTATCTTATATGAACCTCATTTTCACCAGTTTTTCTCAGCCTTATTCTTTACTGAAAAAGATTGAGAGCCAGTTATGTTTCTTCTTAGATGTCATTTCTATAATCATATTTTATAGTGTTCTTGTATAAAAATGTCTGTCACTGACTTTAATATAAGCTCGTGTCAAAATAGCGACACATTTTTAACCAAATACGAAAATCGTTCCCGTACCACGAAACCTTTTAAAACAAAGATTTTATCTAAAGAAAAATACGAAATAGCTTCATAACCGAGACGGTCGGATGAAAGCCGCAAATACAGTCCCGTATCGTCGGAATTTATGGCCTGTTTCCCGCGGGGCAGTGTCAAAGCCTCTTTATATGCCGTTGGAAAACTCGAAATATTCCGGTACAAAATTAACAAAACTTATTTTCAGCTATCAGCTACATTTTCAGTGGCGCCTCTGGTGGGAAAATCTGGAAGCTTAAATCAACGCCATCTGCCGACATTTTCACGAAACACTTGCTTGAGATGTCACTCTTCAATTCAAGTGTTGCGTTCTACTTTTGATAGATGGTGCTGTTCGTAATTTCTTCAAACACACGCTAGATGTCGCCTAGTAAGAAGAGCCTAAGTGGACTTTAAAGTAGTTCACCAAGCTATTAATAGATGGCGTTGTCTTCAAATTCAAAGTTTCTCGAACTTTCTAAGAGATGGCAGCACTAGTACGGATGATGTTACTATAATTTTCACAACGGATGTTTCTTGCTTTTCTCTCGAGTTTCATTTTATATCGAATTGATTACATTACAAGGTTCTATAAATTGGCTGCACGCTGTTTCCTTATCGGCCGTCCGATATTATTTATTAGTGTTTACAAAGTAATATTTTATAGAAAACGCTTTGTTTAAATTGACTAATATATTTTACTTTTATTATATCCAACACTTGTGCTGTGTTGCTTTCTTAACAAATTGATTACTTTTTATGACACCGATATTTTTTATATTAATCAGAAGCGTATCAAAGATGAAAAATTAAGTACTTGTAGGTACCTACTTACATATTTAATTATCGTTCTTTTTTTTATTTACTGTGGATTTCTATAGTCTAACCATCCGTTGTTTTACGATTAGGGATATATTATGGAGCTTTTATGAATTTTGAATTCAATCTTTAATCGCATATTAAAAATAGTGTTCATATCTAAAACAGAGTTATTATATAAAACAGGGTGTTTGCTTTGACCTAGTTAGGTAATAGAAATATTATATTACGTTACATTTTTACGAACAATGACGTAATATTAATTAAAAATTCTCATGTCTAACTACTTTTATTTTAAGCCCTTAATTAACTCCAATTAGCATCGCAATACCTCAGAATAGCGTGTCCTACGTATGTTTAAAAAAATATTAATTATGTGGCCACAAACAGCTGTAGAGGAAATTGCCAGTTAAAAATAATTAGTGGTGTTACCGACGAAATGACCACTCTATATATTCAGTGGGACAGTTTTACGATTGTGTATTATTTTCTTTTTATTGTTGACTTATTTTTATTTCTTACTAGCTTTTAGGCGATTATCACACTGCCCCGCATGATGCAGCGTAGTGCGTGGATGCGTTTTTTTCCGTTGTATGGAAATATCTCCGTTTGTATGGAAAACACGCATAGTCCAACACACTGAAAATGCATCCACGCGCGTTCATGCGGATCACGCACATACATGCGGAGAAACACGCACCCCCGCGCGTAGGTGCGGGGCGAGACGCAAGGTATGGCACACTGAATCCCGCAATGCCGCGCGTGATTTTGAATGGGCGTGACGTGTAAATTTGAAAATGGAACTCGCTGTGCGTGAATTTACAAAACGCACCTACGCGCGTGAGTGCGTGAAAAACCCGCACGATTATGCAGATCTGCACTCCCGCAGGAACGCGCGTAGGTGCGTCGACACGCAAGATGCAGCGTGATGCGGGGCAGTGTGAAGATCACCTTACCCGCGACTTCGTTCGCGTGGTACGTGGTATAGTGACTTCCGGTAGTTTTTTGGTTTGACCAATAGATGGCTCTATATGTCCGGAATAAATTTTATTTTTATATTTTATGTCATAAAAACTATGTCTTTCTCCTGGCTCTAAACTACCTCCCTGCCAATTTTCAACTAAATCGGTTCAGCCGTTCTTTAGTTATAAGTGGAGTACAGCTTGGCAAAAAAGAGTCTGACGCGGTGACAGTTGGAACTAAAAATCAAAATCAAATAAAATTTGTTAACATCGTTAATACTGGACATTGAAGTGTCCCAGGGACATCGCCTACTTAGGATTGAATATCTCCAAAAATAACAAATATCAAAATCTGTGAGTCGTAGTATTCCCAGTTGCCACAGGTGCGATAGTGCTGACCTCATTTATTCCACACTCTTTTTCGCCAAGCTGTAACTAACACGACTTTCTTTTATATCTACCTATACTAATATTATAAAGAGGAAAACTTTGTTTGTTTGTTTGGTTGTAATGGATAAACTCAAAAACTACTGGACCGAATTTAAATATTATTTCACCATTAGAAAGCTATATTATCTGCGAGTAACATAGGCTATATTTTATCCCTGTGCGGGCAGTAGCTCCCACGGGACGCGGGTGAAACCGCGGGAAAACGGCTAGTATTGTATATAGATATAGATAGATTTTCCGGTACCTATAGAACATAACTGAATAGGTTTTTAAACCTACGTTATTGTGATGTATAGGGCGAATAGTTTAATTGTCTAGCTCTAGCCTACCTTTTACGCAACTATGTACGTTTAGATCGGCTTCCAGCCTAATCAGATCTAGCTGTACTTGTGTTTTACAACGAATAACTGCCTAATGATAGAAATGGTTTTCAGACGTTCTAGCTTCATGCATCAGTCCGTCAGATTGGTGAATTGAAATTAGTTGTCATTTTTTTATTTAACCAGTTTTATAATATAACTGCAGGAACAATATACCTGTGAACTAATTTCTTATATTTTTTGTTTCAGGTAAGTACTTACCACAACAACAATTTCTAATCTTCGTTGCGGAGTTTCTTCAATAATTATCCAAGTAAGAAAAAAGATGTATCGTAGTAATCGCTTAGTTGTTGTACTACTATAAAAAAAACATAGATACCTATCGTTATTGTGAATATGTGTAAATTTTAGAAATGTTCTTGCAATTTATTACTGTTCGCTAAAGCGAGTGGACCGTAAGAAACATCGTATGTCCCAGTTCCACACACTGGTGTAAGCTTTAGCAGTGTGCTCTTTATCAATAAAATACCTTATTTGAAATAATTTCGTAATATCAAATCCCTTTAAAATAACTATAAAATATACATTAAATTGCCTATATCCTCCGAGCCTTTTCCCAAACTATGTTGGGGTCGGCTTCCAGTCTAACCGGATTCAACTGAGTACCAGTGCTTTACAAGAAGCGACTGCCTATCTGACCTCCTCAACCCAGTTACCCAGGTAACCCGATACCCCTTGGTTAGACTGGTGTCAGACTTACTGGCTTCTGACTACCCGTAACGACCGCCAAGGATGTTCAATGACAGCCGGGACCTACAGTTTAACGTGCCATCCGAAACACAGTCATTGGTGTCTAAGATATACTTAGAAAGTACATACAAACTTAGAAAAGTTGCATTGGTACTTGCCTGACCTGGGATCGAACCCGCGCCCTCATACTCGAGAGGTTGGTTCTTTTCCCACTAGGCCACCAGGACTTAAAAATAAAATACTTACTACTTAAATACTTAATGATTTAAAATTTAAATTGCCTTTAATAATATTAATTTTATCCACAACTATTTTCACTGTTTCCCGCTAAAGGGCGGTTTTCCCTTGGGAAATTACCTTTAACATCGCGTTCATAACATTTAATATTATTTGTAAAATGGCGTCTTTCAAATAGCCATAATGGATGACAATTAGGCGATGTGGATTTTCTGAAATGTCCAATAATTAAATCTTGTTTGAATGAAAGTATTATCGTAGGTTTTAGGATAAATATTATCGTTAGAACATTTTAGTATCTTATTTTAGAATATTCTTGTCTTATTTTAGTTTTACTTTTCTACTAGCTGTTTTCCTGAGGTTTTTCTTAGGTCTCATGGGAACTACTGCCCGTACCGCACCGTAACCTTAGGTTATGTGCCAATGCAGCCTGAAAATAAAGGTTATTGATTTAATTTGATTTGTGATATAGGTTATTTATAGATTATCTGATAAACTATAACTTATGTTACCTACTTGGTAATAATGTAGCACGTAAATGTTGGTCCTGCGCCTGATCTCTTTCCGGTGGTGTCGGATTGCCGTCCCATCGGGCTATGAGAGCGAAGGAATAGGGAGTGCACTTGTGTCCAAGCAAATGCTTGTGCACTATAATATGTCCTGCGCAGCTGGCTAATCTCCTTACATAAGAACAGCCGCCGTAGCCGATAATCAGCTAGGAGGACATCAATAATGTAGCTTCCCAACAGTGAAAGAATTTTTTAAATCGGTTCATTTGTTTCGAGGCTTTGTACTTTGTACTTACAAACAAAAAATGTTTATTATTTTATTATATTAGTATAGCTAGAACAGAGATACATAAAATAACCACAACAATATAGTTATTACACACTCCTATATATTACGCAATAATGAAAATGCGGCTAGTTTTGTATTTGCGAAGAGAAAAAGAAAATACTATGATGTGAATAAAAACAAAGGGCTTGAAAAACAATGGCGGACGGAAAAAGTTATTTATCTGAACCTTTTGTATATGTGTCAATGAGTGAATAAGTATAATAAATATATCTCTTCGTATATGCCTACTTTATTTGTATCTTAACATAATTTCATTGTTATATATAGTCTACACAAATCTGTAGAATTAAAATAAAGAGGAAACATTTTTTGTGCGTTTTTTGAACCCTCATAGAGACTCCGTAACTACGGAACAAATTTGATAAATTCTTTCGATGTTGGAAAGCTACATTGTCCCGGGTAACACAGGCTATATTTTTATCCCGGTATGGGCAGTAGTTTAGAAAAAGTTATTTTATACTAATATTATAAAGCTTATTGTATAAAGTTTGTTTGCTTGAACGCGCTAATTTTAAACAGTGGACCGTTTTGTAAAAATAGTTCAGTGTAAGATAGCCCATTTTTCGAGGAAGTTTATAGCCAGTTTTTACCAAGGTCTCGTGGTACGTTCCGTGCTCGGATAAAAAGTAATTGGAGTAGACTAGTTTTATGTCGTTTCTTAGGGCTCTTTGCCATCCATGTAGGTACCCCTTTTTAATTGTATTTTATTTTATTTTATTTTATTTGGGAAAACAAACGATACCACATTACATAGTTCTGTGTATAAAAAGTAACAAGAGGTTGTTTTAAACAAAATCAATGCAGTAACAACAACATTTTCCACATATTAACAAACAAATATGCTATGAGAAAACCTTATTGCTAACTTAGTAATAATAACTAATCTAACATCTTTGCAGTTTCAGACCACTAGACCAATCAGGCTCTACATAAAAACATCAATGTCGTTCAGTACATTAATAACTTTTATGCGAAAATCATTTCTCTTTAAAGTAAATAGATCAATATCCATGAAATGTTCATTGTACAATCGCATGAGTCGTCCAATGGGTGCCCGCTTACCCGCGTTTGTCCGGTGTGGTGCCTGATCAAACAACCGGTAAACGCGCACTCCACGACGATGAATTGATCTTTTGACGACAAATTTTACATCATTGCCTAGTTCTATGCAATTTAATTTGTTATGAAAAAAATCATACAAAATCATTTTTTGCAGAAGCATTCGTCTCTTCTCAAGTGAGAGTAAATTATACTTAACTAAAAGGTTGTTATAAGGCAAACGCGGCAGTTGGCATCTGAATTGCATGGTCCGTAAGAATTCGCTAATTGTATAGAGTTACTTTCGCATTGATATTATTAGGAAGGATAAGTAGATAGCATAGATTACCTACTAGATATATTTTAGATTTCTTTCGTAGTCTAGCTAATTATATAATTCAGGCACATCGGTATAATGTTTTCACATAAAACCGACTCAAATCTTAACGAAAAGAAGCGAAACCTAATTTCTTTTCTTGATCGAACTAGTGACAGATACGCTGACCTTTCTATCTATCTGTCAGAACTATAATCAGACGAAGTAATTGGCTGTCAGTTTTGTCACGATGTGGGCCAAAAAGAAATCGTATAACGTCGGTTTTATCGAAAGGTTTGGGAAGAAAAGCAAATAGTTGTTGCCACTGCCTAAACTAAATAGTAGATAGATTTTATTCCACTCATGGATAATTAATTCTTTAATTAATAATTTCCCTGAAGAGTGTATATAGCTACCTTTCGCGAAAGAATTGTTGCATAAGGGTAAAAAAAAGTCTATGTCTTGTTCTAATGTATCAGTATGATTATTGTAAACTTTTAGCAGATTCTTTAAGTAGTTTTTTGTGTTAAAGAGCAAAAATATATAAGTAATAATATTTACAAATCAACACTTCGAAACTTTTGCATAGATCTATTATAAATGCGAAAGTTTCTAAGGATGTATGTAGATTAGGTAAGTATGTTTGTTCCATAAGACATATGAAAACATGGCTTACTAATACCTTTATATAAAAATAAATTAAAAGCAATTTACCCACTTTACTATTAATTCGCTAAGATGTACACCTAAGCGCTTACTGCAAAAATACACAGTAAATTGCCATGTAAACAGCCTCACTTAATCAAAATACAAGCATACCCACATGCTTTTTCACCTAGTACCACTCTATCATCAGAGTCTGCGCTGGTTGGTCGCACATACAGTCAATCATAGACTGCCACGATTCACTGGGCAAGCCAACCTGCTCCAATTAACTTGTCTTCTATATATATTACACTAGCTGCTGCCTGCGGTTTTACTCGAAACTTTTGCCTGTACTAGGATTAAAAATAGCCTATGTTATTTGGGAATAGTGTAGCTTTTTAACAGAGAAAGAGTTTTTAAAATCGGTTCAGAAGTTTCGAAGTGATTGGAGTACAAAAAAAACAGGCAAATGTTTATTTTTGGACTAACTTTTGCCTGCGGTTTGACCCACTTCCTGAGATAACTATTTCTCACATATAGTTACAAAGAAGCTCTTTATATTAATCTGATATCAGATTATATTATTGCCAAGTGTCATTAAAATCTATCCCATAGTTTTTGCGTGACAGAGGAAGAAACATACCTACATACATACAAACTTTCTTGTGTAGAATCTAAAGGCCGACTAACAGTTTGCAGTCTGAGAAGGTTTTAATTTTATTTTTAACTGTAACTTTACTGCAAAAATACACTTTCTAAAATATTCATTAAAAAACACAACAGGCTTTCTTTAACGAAATAATTTATTTCAAGGTCAAGGTCACAAAACGTTGGAATAAAAACGAGTGAAAATTTGAAAAAGGTCAAATAAGTTTTCTTTGAAATATGACCTGTAAAGTCTGGTTTTATCCCTTTTTTTACAACTTTTTTATATTCGTTTTCACGGTTGAAGGTTGTAACACTTAAAAGAAATTGGTACCTATACCCCAGATCTAGATATATTTAGACTTCGTAGCCTAGTTTAGAATCTATAGATTATTCTACTTATATTTTATCCTACCTGTATATTTTTACAGTTTGTTTACTTTAATGCTCTAATTTCAGTGCGAAATACTGGCCTAATTTAAAAAAATATATTTCAGTGAAACGAATTTATCTTGGCTACATTTTATCCGTGTGCGTGAAGTAGTTCAACGAGGTTGAAACCGCTGGGAACAGCTATTTGTAATGCATTTATTTCAGGGATCAATGCCCATTAGTATGTATAGATTCAATATATATATTTATATACAAACCCAAAAATACAAAAAAAAATCATAAAAATAATGCTACGCTCGCTATATTAATTACTATTAGTCATATATTGTAACTGTAATTGTATTTATTTTAATTAAGATTGTGAATGCTTGTTCTACATACAAAGCCATTTAATAAACACATAGTTGGTATTGTTCCGTTCTGCTGTCATTGAACATCTTTGGTAGTCGTTACGGGTAAGTAAGTCTGACAACCAGTCTTACATAGGGGTATTGGATTGCCCGGGTAACTGGGTTGAGGAGGTCAGATTGGCAGTCGCTCCTTGTAAATGCTCCATTCGGTTAGACTGGAAGCCGACCCCAACATAGTTGTAGAAAGGCTAGGCAGATGATGTAACTGAAGGTATTTATTCTAATTTACTTCGTAAATGCTTGAGTGTTTGTATTTGTATTTGTGATAAATACAAAGCTATTTAATTAACACATAGCTGGTATTGTTACAACACCACATCAAAAGCTTTGTATGTTTGTTTTAAGGGATACACGAAACCTCTAAACTAGATGTAGTGAAACTTTTCCACCGTGTTGTTTGCTTAGAACGGAAATATTTTTGTTTGTGTTTATAGAAGTTAGTGTTAAAGTAAGAATTAATTTGCAAAAACACATTAATTTGTGTAGTCAATTTGCTTTTCTCGCGGTTCCACCTGTGTCTCAAAGGAACTATTTAATTATTTCAACCGGATAAAAAACTATTAATGGACTACCTAATAGGTATTGAAAGGATGTTTTAAATCGGTGGAGTGCTTATAAAAATAGTTTCCGAGATTATCGCGTTCAAGCAAAGAGCACACAATTCAAATCAATTGCATTAGGAATTTATTAAGATTTAACAAACAATGCATCTTTATTTTATTAAGTAAAGAAATAAAATATGAAAAAGTAAAATAAAAGAAAACAATAAAAGAATTTATCACCCTCAAGAGAGACATTTGTTATATCAATTTATTAAAAATATTTTGACAATATTATTACACAATATACAAATTGGAAACTTATTTAGATTAAAAATGGTTTTCATAAAGTTCTTAAGACAAAAATTGAAGCGCAAATTGTTTTTTTATTACGCTAAAGAAAAAATAATTTAATTTATAGCCATATTTTTTATATTAATTTTCGCTTACCCAAATAAAATTTTATTAGACAATAAATTGAACAATTGATAGCTTTTTTATTAGGTAGGTATGCAAAGTGCTTCAAAATGTTTTTTTTATTTATAGCTTTAGTTAGCCAGTCATTTCATTTAGGTAATTAAATAGTTGAACGCTATTTTCTTATTCTAGAACGAAATTACTATCTACAGGTACCGTAAAAAAATATATAAAGAGGTTTTAAGTCAATAACAATACTTGTTAAATAATTTACTTCTTAAAATAAAAAAATGCAATAATGCAATATGTATTGTAAAAAATAAAATTCAATGCATTAGGTTATTTTAACCAATATTATTTTACAAATAGAAACAAAAGGTCAGACGGACAAATAAACAAACCTTCACATATTATGTAATTCGAACGAAAGTACTCGTTACAGGAAAAATACACCTACATACAAAATGTAATTACTTAGCGGAGACATATTAACAATTTGATAGTTCAAGGTCAAGGTCATTTTGATGTTTACCTACATAACATGACATCAGACATGTTTCTATGTGATACCAATTAATAAACTTATAAGTAATTATTTCACAATTAACTTAATTGAGGTACTTATAAACTATAAATAAAAAGAAATATACAAAATAATAAACCTAAAACCTTCTCCTAATTCTGAAGAATACCTGTGTGTGGCTGACAACCGCATCAAA
This sequence comes from Helicoverpa zea, assembly GCF_022581195.2. NCBI lineage: Eukaryota > Metazoa > Arthropoda > Insecta > Lepidoptera > Noctuidae > Helicoverpa > Helicoverpa zea. The sequence goes on from NC_061479.1 coordinate 3,657,131, forward strand.
ATCAATTCAGCTAACCGTAAGAATCGGGCACAAACATACGTAGGTACATACACAGGGGTCAAAACGACAACTTCCTTTTTTGAAGTTGGTAAATATTTATTTTTCGTATATTCTTTACTATCTCATTTTTGTTTACTATGACTATCCTTTTATAAAACCCTTGTTAAGGTCTTAAAAATTGATCTACCATGAAAAGTATCTTTTTCAATAACAAAACTGCTTTCAAAATTAAAAACAATAAAAAAAAACAACTTACTGAGCAGCGTTTAGCATAATAACCGTACAAAAGAGATAGCAATATACACAAAAACGTACACCAAAGCAGGACAGATATACTAGTATCGTCAATCGATCAGGTTGCCATGGCTACGGTACAGGATACAGCGCAAGTTTCACGTTAAGTACAGTCGCAGTCAAAGGTTTTGCTGTTAAATATTTTTTGGGGACTGTACTTGTAATCGGAGCGATTATTCACACCTAGCTTTGGGCATGGGTTTGTCCGTATTTTCTTTGAAATATGACAATGGTATTTTCTTTTGATGTTTATAGTGATAAGTAGAGAAATAATGTTATTGTTAGGTAAAAGAAATATTGTTTTCTTATATTAATTTCACTTATTATGATGACTTTTGATAGATTTTGAGAGTTGGAGCCAGTTAATGTAACACCCTCCGCGGCCAAGCTTTGGATGGGTGACCGCTCTTTTACGTCTAAAATAAGTCTGTGGCGCTTTCACGTAGTCTAAAACTCAAAGAAGGATAATATATAAGGCTTTTTTTTATCCGGGTAAGGAAAGTTGATTTTCTTAGGATACGGATAAAACTGGGGGCAGAAGCTAGTTTAATGTGTAATAGATAAATACTAGTTAGATTTTAGTACCAAACTACAATTTAGGTACAGAAAACAGACAATAAATTATTGAAACTTCGGAAATTGACAAAGTTTTGAATTCATAAACTTTTGATAGAAGCAACAGATAATTTGTTAGTCTTTCACGAAAGTGGTCTCTGATTTCGTAAATTTTGTAAACAATTTTTGACGTTGAATTAAACACTTATTGTTATTTCAACTTCAAATTAAAAAAAACATATTAGATTAATTAAGAAATTGCTTTATATTCTCTGTATTTTTTTTAAGATTTTAATAACAATGTTTACTTTCTATTTTTTTTTCTGTTTTATCAAAATTTAATATAGCTGATGTGTCAGCCTAGCCTTTTTCCAGCAGGCTGCCAGTCTAACCGGATGCAAGTGAGTACCAGTGTGTCACGAAGCGATCGCATATCGGATCTCCTCTACCCAGTTACCCGTAAAATCTATAAGCCCGTAGGATAAAAGTAGTATGTGTGCTATTCTGATAAAAGCTTAATACCCATTACTGCTAAGTTTCATCATAATCTGTTTTTTGCCTTTTTTTAGGGTTCCGTACCCAAGGGTAAAACGGGACCCTATTGTTTTCGCTCCTCTGTCCGTCCGTCCGTCCGTCCGTCTGTCACCAGGCTCTATCTCTTGAACCGTGATAGTTAGAGAGTTGAAATTTTTACAGATGATGTATTTCTTCTGTTGCCGCTATAACAACAAATACTGAAAACTAGAAAAAAAAAACGTGATTTTTTGTCCGTTTTATAAATAATGGCACAGAACCCTTCGCTAACTTTCACCCGCGGTTTCACCCGCGTCCCGTAGCCGGATGGTAACAAAAACTATCCTAAGTTCCTAGTATCCCAAATCGGTCAAGCCGTTTTCATGTTATGTCTTGACAACGAAAAGCGGGTTTCATTTATATATATATGAAACGATTTAACTCTTGTAATGGATTTTAATGGATGTGGGTTGCTCCTGTTGGCAATATTAAATAAATAAATAAATAAAAAATCCTTCAGACATTCCTACAAAATTTCACATTTATAGTACATACTAGTTGAATATTATGTACACATTTATATGGATGCGTATTATATTCAAATAGCCTTGAAAGTATACTTTGAATACAATACCGAACACCTATGAAACTTTTAGGAATAAACATAAATAAATCGTTACAATATCGGTTAACACGTGTCGGATTCCGATGGCAGGCTCGCCATGTACGGCGAGTGTTAGGGAGACGAGTTAAACACGTGCGTTTATTATAATATCAAGTAATATAATTAAGGCTGCATACACATGTACAGTAATAGGTACTTGTACCACTACAGACCTTCAAATGTTTAGGAAAACAGCGCTTTGTTTTTTAAGGTTCCACACAAAAAGGAAGATACCGTACACTATAACCTACTAAGACTTTGCTGTGCGTCTGTGAGTGAAATTTTTCACTGCGTTATGGTGAATTCACGCTTATGAGAATCTACCGCAGCGAAAGAATTGAATTATTGTGTGATTCTTCTAAATTCGTATGATTCGTTCGAGGTTTCAAACGATTTTATAGATATAAAGAATTCTAAAATTCGATTTTGTCGCGATCGATTTTCGTCGTTTTTGTCGAAAGGTGTGTGTTAACCAAGATTAGATAGTAAGTTTATGCAAGTTTATGAAAGCAGGATATAAAATTTCATCCCTTTAATTTAACAAACTAATACTGCACTTTAAACAATAATCTTTTCTCTCTTTCCACAGCAAATCTTTTTAATCAGTACCAGCATAGTTTCTTATAAAGAAAACCGCAGCTAAATTGAAAGTGCTACACCACCACAATGGCTAGGCGTTTCAATAATTAATGAACCCTAGCTACTGACTAATTACTAGCCGTCTACCTTGTGAAAACAATAGTGATGATGACAGCTGAGATAATGTTGGAATAATATTAAAGCTTAGTTCTTACCTAGTAACAAGTTTTCCATCCAAAACAACTACAAAAAAATAATTGTTTGTTTGTACCTTGAAAGCTGCGAAACTACTGATCCGATTTAAAAGATGGTCTGATGAAACTGTTGGAAAGCTAGACTATCCCTTAAAAGCATAGGCTGTATTTGGTCCGGGTACTGGAAGAAGTTCTCTAAGAAATAAAAACGAACCTGTGAATTTCTCTCGTTGTCTGCCAAGCCAGCCATATACCAGAGTTTTAAATGGAGCGACCGCCAATCGGACATCCTCAATCCAGTTACTTGGACAAACCAATACCCCTTGGCAAGACTGGATATCAGACTTTCGGGCTTCTGACTACATGTAACAAATGCCAAAGATGTTCAAATGACACCCAGGACCACGGAAAGTAAGATGAGTGGAGATGTCATTAGGCAGGCGGAGCTAGTAACGTTCCTCGTCCCCCTCGCCCCGCATGTTGTCGCGCTACTTTCTTAGGAGATTTTGCGTTATGACATCTCCGCTAGTCATTTTATTCTCCATGTCACTCACAATTTTATGTGCCTTTCGGATAGCTTATAATATTAGCACTATATTCAACAAGTTGGCTTTCCTAAGTGAATGTCACTTGTTGTGCCAAAACGAGTTAAGTAAGAAAGCTATGAAAATACGCTCAAGTTATAAAGGGAATAGCTTAAGTTTCACTCGGGGTATTGCCAACAGAAATAATGTCGAGTTTGTTCGAGTATTAAGCTATCATTTTCGACAGTTATGTTCAAGTATGTATGTTTTTTTTTCTTACGAAAGCGGGTAAGATATAAGCGTGGTGATTAACGCTCGATCCTTCTCTGTGTGAGAGGAGGCCGCAGCCCAGCAGTGGGGCGATAAAAAGGCTGATGATAATGATGATGATGGGTGAGCTATATACACTATTTTGAAAGAGTTTATATGTGTGTAAAAGAAGCTATTGAGAGCTCCCAAACTTTTGCATACAAAAACAATGTGCATGGAAATCAACACGCACATAATATGCCTACCAGCTTTCGTGATATTAAACATGTAGGTACTTATACATTGAAATAGGAAGGCTAGCTTATTATTATACCCATTTCTTCAATCCCACAGACCGACACGTGTTGTTGTGCCACTTCTTCTTCCTAGCAAATACAAATAGGAAGTGGTTAAAAGGGCGTTTTTGGGAACATTTTTTTTTAATGAATTTACTTTTTAATAGCCGTTTCACTAATTACTACATAAAATGTAGTCAACTGAGGATGTCGAAATGAGAGTCGAATCCATAACCAAGCTTTGCGATTCATTGTAAATTAATCATTAAAGTGAGAAAACCACGGCCATTTTGCCTATTGTCCTGTACCATTAAGTACCTACCTTCCCCGTTATCTAACACCATAGAAACAGCCATGTTTTCCCCACAATGAAAGAGAAGCGATATAAATTGCTTGGCCTTCAAACTCCCCACAAAGTTTCAAGGTAGGCTGTGACACTTAATTATAATAACAATTAATGCTACTTTGTTTGAGTATTCTTCCTCGCTGGTCTAGTAGTTGTAACTGGCTCGTTGGTCTAGTCGTATAGTGCGACTGCTGTGCTCGAGGTCTCGGGTTCGGTTCCCGGGTTGGACCGCGGGTATCGATATATGATGGTGACTGCACATGCTGCCCCTTCCAAAATGGTTTCACTAGCTTCAGAGCCTTTAAAAAATGTTCCTCTTTATGGTTTTGGTATATATTAACATTACCACCCAGAGTTTCATCCACGGCTGTTTAAAATTATATGTCAACCTGTTCCTCAGTTTTACCGTGACCGATAAACATACTGCGATAATATGAAGGTTTTTTTTTTATTTTACTAAAGTGCAGGAATAACTTGCAAGTCCTAAACCAATAGATTCAGTCTACTTTTTAAATTCAGTTACCTCTCCATGTGTACAGTACACTATCATATATTTTACCTTCGAGAAAGAAAAACAAGGAAGTAATTGATACTCAGGAAAAGGCAATAGAGGAAAGAAAGTAAATTTTAATTTCTTTGTTTAGCTACAAACTCTCAGTTCATTTTATTTGCAACAAAAACTTTTTATTTAAATTAAACATAACACCACAACAAACAATTTTTTATAACTAAATCAAGGTATATATTTACAATAAAAAAAAGCCTAAAACTATACTAAAACAAGCACGTAAAAAAATAGTCCTCATCACTGTAAAAATAAAATTTTAAAGTAGTAATATTTAGAGAAACCTACTATATGATATTCTAATATTAGTATAAGCTACATATTCCATTACCACCAAGTGTCATATCAAAATGCAATCACTAGTTTTAGCGTGAAAGAGGAACAAACATCCAACCATACACACGTAACATGTAGCATGTTTAAGTATTTGTAAAAATATAGTATTGTATGTATATAAAACATTTTTTGCGGAGCTAGGACCGACATTTATAAGTGGAGGAGATTGGAACTCCAAGCATACCTACTGGGGCTCCCGATTAATCAACCCGAAGGGTAGACAACTATACAAAGCCACAGTAGATATGAACCTTGATTGCATATCTCACGGTGAGCCTACATACTGGCCAAAGGATTTAAACAAAATACCTGATCTATTGGACTTTTATATAATAAAGAATATCAGCAGGAACTACACTAAAATAGAGAAATGTGAGGACCTATCGTCAGACCACTCCCCGGTTATTCTTAATCAAACAAAAGTTGCCATTCCCTCTGAGCCATCGACACGAATATACAATCAAAACACTGATTGGGACAAATACAAGGACATCATCTCTCAAAACCTAGAACTAAACATTAAATTGAAAACAACAGAGGATATTGAAAACAGTATTGAAAAATTCAACTACATAATTCATATGGCAGCCATCAAAACAACCCCTACAAAAAATACAAATCGCCCTCATAGAGAATATCCAAAGAAAGTAGTAATGAAAGCACTAGCGAGGAGAAAATTAAGGAAAGAGTGGCATAGGACTAGATATCCTTCGGATAAAACCAAATTAAATAGAGCCTCAGAGGAATTGAAGAAAATGATTAGCGACTATGAAAATCTCAGCTTTCAAAACTACTTAACTCGCCTGACTCCTTACAAAGACACTAATTATTCACTGTGGCGCGCGACTAAAAACCTCAAACGACCTGTAAACCACATCCCGCCAATCAAAAAAAGAGATAACACCTGGGCCAGATCAAATTATGAAAAAGCGACAGCTTTTGCTGTTCACCTCAAAGATGTCTTCACCCCTCTTGAGACTAGGAATGAAGAAAAGGATAAAGAAATTAGGGATTTCCTTCAATCACCCAACCAATTATGCCTACCACTAAGAGCAGCAACCCCTAAAGAAATTTCTAGAGAAATTATATCACTACCCACTGGAAAAGCGCCAGGGTATGATCAAATTGATTCGACCCTAATAAAGAACCTCCCGAAGAAGGGCATAATGTTTCTGGTGATGCTCTTTAATTCATGCCTAAGACTGAGCCATTTCCCATCCCAGTGGAAGATAGCACAGGTGGTAATGGTGCCTAAACCGGGCAAACCAGTAGAGGAAACCTTATCATACAGACCTATTAGTCTCCTCCCTCTCTTGGGTAAACTTTTTGAGCAAATAATACTCAACAGAATGTACGCCCACTTAGAAGAAATTCTCCCAGAACACCAATTTGGCTTTAGACAGAAACATGGTACTATAGAACAGGTGCACAGAATATCAAACACCATAAGCCAAACTATTGAAAACAAGCAGTTTTGTTCAGCAGTTTTCTTGGACATAAGTCAGGCCTTTGACAGGGTTTGGCACATGGGTCTTCTTTACAAAATAAAAAATCAGCTACCACACTCATTCTACTCCATTTTGGCAAGCTACTTAAATAAAAGGTGCTTTGAGGTAAAAGTTCAAAATGAAACATCAGAGCTATATGACATTAGCTCAGGAGTCCCACAGGGCAGTATTTTAGGCCCAGTTCTACACCTCATATTTACTGCTGATATACCAATAAAAGAAGATACTATGATAGCCACGTATGCAGATGATACTGCTATATTATCGGTGAACACCGAGGCTGCATCCGCATCAGCAACGCTACAAAGGCATCTCATAGAAATTGAAGAATGGCTAGGGTTATGGAGAATAAAGGCAAACAACAGTAAATCGGTCCATGTCACCTTCACTCTTAGAAAAGGCGATTGCCCACCAGTTACCCTTAACGGAGAGCAAATACCGCACTCTGACAACGTCAAGTATCTCGGTATGCACTTAGATAGGAGACTGACATGGAAAAGTCACATCTGGACTAAGCGGAAGCAACTGGATACAAAATTCCGAAGCTTGTATTGGTTGGTAGGCAAAAAATCCCAACTGTCTAATGAAAGCAAAATGCTAATCTACAAAGCAATCCTCAAGCCAGTATGGACGTACGGCATCGAACTATGGGGCACAGCATCCAGCAGCAATATTGATATCTTGGAAAGATTCCAAACCAAGAGCATTAGGTGCATGTATAACATACCTAAATGCATCAGCAATAAATATATTTTACGAGATCTAAATCTTAATACGGTGAAACAAGAAATCTCCATCAGAAGTTCCAAGTATCAGACCAAGTTATCGAAACATGTAAATGCCTCAGCTACTAAACTAACAGGCACTGGCAGCGTTCAGCACTCAAGACTGAGGAGAAACAGTGTTCCCTCCCTCAAAAACCGTTTTCCAACATTATAAAGAGTGAAGTCAATGGACCCCTCTTTAAATTAAAGACACACTCAGGCTGAGGTCAAAGAAAATAACAGCTAAATGTGGAAAAACAGATTGCTGTGCTAAGCAGGATTGAGGAAAAAAAAAAAAAAAAAAAAAAAAAAAAAAATTGTATGTATATCAGGTGTCACATAAAATCCTATCACATATACTTCATGATATTCTATGGCGAATTGTTAAAAAAAAAATAACCTAATCCATTCAGTGGTTTGGCTACAGGAGTCATTTTTCGTTTTCATAATTTACAACATCATGTGTAAAGCAGTGATAAAGTTAGGAGTATCGAATGTTTGGATCAGTTGACAACTGTTAGTTTTTAAGGGAGAATTTATATTGTTTGTAATGACTGACTCTTATATGGTGTTCTAATTCTCGCACATTTTTATTTCATTAACTTTGTTTAATTTTTTTTATTTTTGCGCATTTTATTTTTTTCTTTGAGCTAATCAACATATATTTTCCAGTATATTAACGTATTTAATTTAATGTCATTAGGTATATACACTGTGTGTACGATATGAGCGTTGATGCCTGGAATAAAAAGATGAATAAACACACAGATAAAGTCCTCCACATTTATATAATATAACTAACTATTAAAAACAGACAAAGTCACGGCAACAAGCTAGTTAATACTGAAGGTCATTTCCATCGTCAACACGTGCCGTTTGAAAGCGATTACAATTTTATGCCAATTGCAAATGTTACTCTCTCGATTAATTTCTCATTCCACATTGATACCTTTTCTATCTACACAGGTGTATAAAGGTGAATGTGGTCAATAAGCATAGTCGTAGTAGGTATATCCAGTGGCGGATTAAGAGTATCCGAGGCCCTAAGCACAGAGCCTGTGTAGACCCCCTATTACTTAAATGGAAATAGAAGGTTGAAGAAATTGACCGAGCAAAGCGAGAGTGATGCACATGTAGTTTCAAATGCGCGAGCGAAGCGAGCGCGAAATTTTTTTCGGACTCGTACGGAGGTAAAATTTATCCCAAACGTACTTAATTTTTTGTTTGTTGACAAATGCAAAAACGAAGGCACATAGTTTCTGAATACGCGAGCGAAGCGAGCGCGAAATTTTAATTATTTTTATTATAAACTCAGAACCAAAATTACGTACAATGTAGCCCAAACGTACTTAACTTTTAATTTGTTGACAAATGTAAAAACGAGGACATATAGTTTTTGAAAACGCGAGCGAAGCGAGCGGGAAATCTTGATTATGTTTTAAGACTCAGAACTAAAATTTCGTAAAAGGGCTACATTTCAAACCTTCATTTCTTTCTGTTGGACAAGTAAGATGGATAACGTAAGATCGATAACAACGTCCGCGGACTTAACCGGTGGTCCGCGGACCACTTGGAATGCCTCCAGGCACCACCAGCCCACCACCACCAGGACCACTGATCTAAAGCATCCAAAATTTTCGGATATGTTTGTTATATTGCACTCGTAGTTACAGCGTGAGCTTCCCAACGACTGTACGATAGCGACTTCGGAACGCTATCGTTGCCTATTAATTCTTTGCCCAACGATGAGTAGAAGCCGAAAAAAAATTGTATAACAACTGCACAATTGAAAAAAAAAATCACTGCGATCGTACAACAATCTACAGCACTGCGACCAATCAAGTTTAGAGGCGGGGGTGTATGAAGGGTCACTCCCGAACTGCTCGCGCCTTGTGATTTCGGATATATTGTGGATGAATCTCGATAAAATGTAGGTATAAAATGAAACGCCAGCAGAGGATGGAGGCCCCTGGAGAACAGGGGCCCCAAGCACGTGCTTGTTGTGCTTATAGGGTTAATCCGCCACTGGGTATATCGAGTGTGTCGTACCTAATCACATAAAATCCTATCACATAATACTTTATGATATTCTATGGCGAATTGTAAAAAGAATATCCTAATCTATTCTGTAACTTAGCCACAGGAGTCATCTTTCGTTTTTATAATTTAGTAGAGCTAAAGTTTGGAGTAGGTATCTAATGTTTTGACCAGTTATCAGCTGTCAGGTTTCAAGGGAGAATTTCAGTTGTTTGTAATGACTGACTCTTAAATGGTGTTCTAATTTACGTACTTACACTTATTTTATCGACAGACGCGACAGAGGTATCTGTCCATTGGAAAATATACCTTAAGTATAGGCATTTAAATGTAGTAAAAAGTGTGTGTTTACATGCATAGTTTTTATTTCATAAGTTGGAAGTATTTGTATGATCATCGTCTTTGTATCGTCCCACTGCTGGGCTGCGGTCTCCTATCAAACGGAGAAGGATTGAGCGTTAAACACCACGCTTGCTCAATGCGAAAATATATATTTTTTATAGTTATTGCCACCATATATAATTAAAGTAATTTTCATTGGTCTGTAAAGCCATAATTTTGAAGCATATAAAGTTTTTCTGGTTTGTTAAGAATACCCAAAAAAGTGCTTAAAATAAAGAAAAACAATTACAAAATCTTTAACGCTAAAACTTAAATAAAATATAATCTTTTCGAAGATCCATTACTGCAATACAAAAAACACGACATTGCAAAAAAACACACGACCTTTTTACCGCAAGAATACCCAAACAAAACAATTTTTTTTTCGTCATCCACATTACGCAACAGCCTAATAAAAAGGGAATAAAAACTCATACAACGCGAAATATATAAAACCAACTGTGGCTTTTCATACCTGCTCACATTTACATCTGTATAAAACTACGTCTGGGAAAACCAGTTTGTCTTGACCCCTCATTTTATACTAAACCCCCTTGAATGTTCTACAATTTGTTCGCCAGAGAGGGGGGCAGAGGTCTTCTACACTGGTTCATATCTATACAATTTTGTAAAGAGCATGCGCGGACTCGTGCAATCCGTCCAGTTGCTTTAAACCGGTACCGTGGTCCGAACGCGATTTCTGTAACAAAACAGAGCAAAAAAATACAACAAAATTTAAAACAATAGTGAGTGAAAAAAATTTTGTGTGTTAAAAATATTATTTTTATATTTTGTGTTGATTTTTTTTGTTGTATAGTGTATTGTAAAGGATTGTAAATGGGTCATTGCACCTGTTGACTACGGCGTAGGCGGTTGAGTACTACGGTAGGGTGAAAAATGTTACCATTTAGTTGCGTAGCTGCGTAGCGTTGGCGTAGCAAGTGAACCGATTATTTAGTGGGAAATTAAAAAAGGCTACCTGTGAGAAATTTTATTAATTATAAAAAATAAAAATATAAAAAAAAGGTAGAATAATTTATTTTTCTTACATATGGAATGACATAAGGTATTTAATAGTTTTTTTGATGTAATTCTTGTTCAATGTTGGGCAATGTTCAATATTTCCTTCACATAAAATAGTTTGAGATTAAAAACGTCTTGTATTTCAATGTAAACAAAAGAACACAGTCTTTTATTACAAAGAATCATAGCAATAGATTTCCCAAGGGCTTCAAATTAATAAAGCGCTAAAGTGAACGCGCAATTAAAAATGGTACTCTATATTTATTAAAATACAGTTTACATTTCAATGCTAAGATATTTTCTCTTTACTTCGATTGCAAAATTTGTTCACAGTGAAATTAAATTTTCACTAGACTTATTCAACAGATAAAGGGAACGCTCAACAAGAAACCCATATTTTTGTTATTTTGCGCACACATCGAAGAAACTACACCGAGCTACTAAAAGAAAAAATGATAATAAACATAAACAGTGATAAATTCAGAATTTCATGTAACCCAAAAATCACATTATCTATTGTCATTTTATTTAACCAATCTCATAAATCTAACACCCCGCGGAGCCTGTCGGGGCTGCGGGATTGTTCGCGCGAGTTACCGCGGCCCCGGTACATAAAGGGCTTAAGAAGGAACATGGTGGGTTTTAGTCAGTAAGAGTCTGACACTCCCTCACGCTGCACCCACAGCGGGAGGGGTCATTTGATGATTTCCCATCAAAAAAAGAGTAATAGGTAAACGTTACAGGCTTTGAGATTATTGCCTAGGTTAAACCACCGAGAAACGTAAATACAATTTTTTGTAATATTGTTTAACTAAAAAAATAATAAATTATTCTGAACTGAAAATGATAAATAACCTACTTATATACTTTTTTACACACAATCTAGACCTTAACTAGAAAATTATTCGCTGAAAAAAGCGTAAATAGTAGTAGACTGTAGAAAAAAACTGTGCCAGTCTGTCTAGGTCCGTGCATAGTTTTTACACAAACATAAAAACAAAGTGTTTTTGTGTCAAGGCATAAAAAATTTATAAAATCTTTATTTATTAAGTACTTTCTGTGCCTCGCGGTTCTACTTAGATATCTACCTTTATCCAGTCTTATATGTAGTAATAATGGCGTCCACGGCCGATTTCGGCCACGGCGGCTGTTCTCATTTAAGGAGATCAGCCAGCTGCGCAGGACATATTATAGTGCACGAGCATTTGCGCAAACACAGGTGCACTCCCTATTCCTTCACTCTCATAACCCGATGCGACGGCAATCCGACACGACCGGAAAGAGATCAGGCGCAGGACCGACATTTACGTGCTCTCCGATGCACGGCTTAATGATTAACTCAATTGTGAATTATTTTTAAGGTAAAAAAATACGAAAGTAACTGTCTGTCCGGCTTCTACGCCAAAATTACTGAACCGATTCAAATGATTTTTTTAACACATATATGGTCTAGGACATGCGAAAGGACATAAGCTACTTTTTACCCCAGTGCAGGAAGAATGCGGGTAAAGCCGTAGGTAAAACCTAGTTATAAATACAGCAACTTCGTTTATTACGCATCCCTTTATAAGTAAACATGGCTCCCATTGTGCGAACATCACACAGGGGTTAACATAGGGAAGGTGTAATTTGCATAAGAATAGCAATAATTTCCACCAAGCAGCTAACATATGGAATTTTGTATTATAGCTGTTACTGTCTAAAATATATTATGACGTATTTTAATAATGTATAATAAGGATATTATCACTACATAGTATGAAACAAAGTCGCTTTTTCTGCCCCTATATCCCTTTGTACGCTTAAATCTTCAAAACTACGCAACCAATATTCATGCGGTTTTTTTAATAGATAGAGTGATTAAAGAGGAAGGTTTATATGTAAAATAATATGCATTAAATAGTGGGGAAATACTGCTATCCCGTGCGAAGCCGGGGCGGGTCGCTAGTTCTTTATAAAGCCGTGGTGGCCTATTGGGTAAAGAACCAGCCTCTCATGAATAAGTGTGGGTACGATTCCAGGTCAGGCAAGTACCAATGCAACTTTTCTAAGTTTGTATGTACTTTCCGAGTATGTCTTGGGCAATAATGACCGTGTGTTGAAGGGCACGAAAAACTGTAGGTTGTCAATTGAACATCTATGGCAACCGTTACGCTAGAAGCCAGTAACTCTGACACCAGTCTTACCAAGGGGTATTGGATTGCCCGGGTAACTGGGTTGAGGAGGTCAGATAGGCAGTCGCTCCTTGTAAAGCACTGGTAGGCACTACTCAGCTGCATCCAGTTAGACTGAAAGCCGACATGTACGTTTTGCCCTACTAACTATATTGGGGAAAGCGTTTATAATATTAAGTAGGATGCAACAGAGTCAACCAAAGTGAAGCCAGGGTCTGATACTATCCTTTGTTCTATGATATATACTTAAGCTACGTTTATCTGACGTGCCGGCTTAAACTCACAGAGTTAATCCTTTTCTGCCGTGAACTGAACTTTCTAAGGTGTTAATCTTGCAACAGATTATATAAATATTAAAACAATTTCTTAACTGGGTATTTTCTTATCTTTGGTTTTGACTGTTATTGTGGATAAAGCAGAAAACTTTTCATTATATTCTAAAATGATTCAGAAATTATGCCGTCGCATGGATACAAATTTACCTTACTGCTTTACTTTTCATCTTTACTTTATCATTATTCTTCATGACTCACATTACTATCCATTCTTTTGTTTTGAACTTTAGATAAGTTATGGAAACACAAGTTACTCTGCGGAAATCCGTGACATTAAATGTTACGAAAGATTTTAGTGATAATCCTACTTATATTATAAATGTGAAAGTTTGTGAGAATGTATGGATGTATGTTTGTTATTCAATCACGCAAAAACGGCTGGACCGATTTGATTGAAATTTGATATGCAGATAGGTGATAACCTGGATTAACACATAGGCTACTTTTTATCAACACAACACGCGGGCGAAGCCGCTGGCGGAAGCTAGTTTTACAATATTTCGAGGCTCGATGCAGAATGTAATCCTATTTTCATGGACCCTTGTTGTTTGTGCATAAGCATGGTTAAGGCATACCCATATTTTTTGTACTCTCAGGCAAATGTTTAAAAATGTTTCAAAGAACAAATGAGCAATGGCTTTTTATCCCTAGTCTAGCCAATATGACTGTATGTTATATGTCACTTCTTCCTAACCTTTCAAAACTAGAAACACAATAAAATACCATCAAAGGAAAAAGAAAATTCCTTTTCACGTCTGTTTTCAGCTGAAAAGAAATAGGTTCTGTCAATATGATCTGTACACGAAATGAAACTAACCTATTTTGTGATTGCTTCGTTGGAACACATCTGAAGCTGAAACTAGCCTCGATTCCTCGATTTTTATTGGATATTCTTGAAACTAAGACTAGTATTTTTTTATTGAACTGTTTGGTCCGATTATGAAAATAATGACGTGAATTAAAATTGAATAAAAAATATTAAGTAGTTACGTAATTTGTTCCATAATTATTAAGATTCAGGTTTTCATAAATTACTACAATTTTCCGAACAGTCATTATCCGATTTCATCGGTTTGAGCGTTTCTCAAAATACAGAATTTTGAAACATTTCCTAGTATGTTACAAGAAATAATTTCTCACCTACCCATCCGAAACTTTAAGATGGTAATTATTTTTGAATAATAATTTGATTCTCTAATAATAATAAATATTGACATTTTAGACTTTGGATTTATAAATAGGCCCGATTTTTCAATAATATAATCAGTAAATTTCTATTTGAGGAACAAGTATGAAAAATCGGACCTTAATATATTATTCCTAAGAAAAAGAACACAAAAAGCAAATAAAAACCACATAAAGTCAATAGTTACTAATGAAATGTACAATTCTGAACTTATTTTCTTACATCAAAGGAATTCCTAGACTACTAACATATACTTATTACTCTATTCACTATATATTTTATTTTCTAGAAAATGTTTTCTGCACGTAACAATTTTCTTTTCCTTTTAAAGTATCCGCACACTTCAGAATAAACAGTCGGCCGACAATTGACCCGATGGTTGGCAATTGTTTTTAGATTAATATCTTGATTCTTATCAAAGTGTTCAGTCGGTCTGATATCGGCAAGTCATCTTCATACTGATTTATGAGCCCAAACAAACTATCGGCCGACTAAAAGTTTGCAGTGTGTGTACTCTCACGCTACATTCTTTGCCTCGTTTGAAAGTAGTTTCATATTTTTCAACTACTCGTAAAATCGCTGAGTGTATCTCCGTAACATTTTTCTAATTTGAATTTTTCTTTTATTATTATATATGTTCTCTGCGGTTCTATGCGGTCTCTTGAGGTATTTATTTCCTGCACTCGGATAAAACCCTTTGACTAGTCAGCTTCCCAACAATGCATATTATGTAAATCGATTCAGTAGTTTCGGCGCCTTTAGGGTACAAACGAAAAATTATCCTCTTTATAATATCGGTCAATATAGACTAAATGCACCCCGTTATTTCACCCGCTTATAAAACCAAGGAATACTATTTCCTGCATCCGGCTAATAAAATAGCCTAAGGTTTAGCGTCAACGCGCTATAAATAGACAGATACTTCTGCACATTCTGTACATGGGTGGACTTAACGTCTTAGGCGTTTTCTCCTAGTCTACCTTTAGGTGGTGGAGAAATAGCAGTGCACATACTTACATACATATTAGTACCTAAGTAAGGAATTTTGGAAACTTTATCTTAACTTATAATAAAAATGTCACGTGTTATAAAAAATACGGTTAAACTTTCTTGTTAAGTATAATTACTGAGTGGAAATGAAGAATGGAAAAAGTTTTTAATTAGTTTACGAGTTTCGTTGTGACAGTAGAAAGAGAATATTTTGTATCTTGTTATGTTAACTTTGCTTGCGACTTGGTCTATATTTTTATCAGATTTTGTACTGTCAGAGCTAAGCGAAGGCCTCTTCTCAATCAGAGAAGGCGAGGCTACTCTTCTTTATCACGTTTGCTTAAGTGTAAAAAGGGCCCTTATCACTAATACTTCGCTGTACGTTTGTCACCAAGCTGTATTTATTTCTTCTCAAGAACTGTGACAGGTATAGTGATAGGTAATGCATTTTTGCCACTTAAATAACTAAATGCTGAAAACTATATATTTTTTACGTGATTTAATAATTTAAAGCAAATGTGATTATTTTGCTTGATTTTTTTTTGTATTGCAACGGCATGGAATCATTTGTCATCAGTTTATTACCTCAATCTTTTTATTATAGTTCGGCCATTCAGAGAATGCGTTCCTGACACGTCGCGATTGAACTGACGACGTAACTACATTCATTGATTATTGATATAATAATGTTGTTTTAATGCTCCTCAATTGTTAAAACGGTAAACAACCAGCAAAAATATTTTTATCGTAACTGCAACGCCATTGCAAAGTTACGTCGTCAGTTCAATCGCGACGTGTCAGGAACGCATTCTCTGAATGGCCGAACTATAGATACTCGTACAAGATCAAAAACTGTTGACAAAACACAGTGTCAATCATTTTAACTAAAACATATGACGATGCTAACCAATATACCAGATTTCCTACAAAAATATATCGTTATACCATAATCCTATAGGTTTGAAGGTATATTTATCCAATACTCGATAAAATATCGGCATTAAATACTGCCCACTTTTCCTCACCCACAATTTTCTTATCCCTACTAATATTATAAATGCGAAAGTAAATCTGTCTGTCTGTTACGCTTTCACGTCTAAACCACCGAACTGATTTTAATAAAATTTGGTACAGAGATAGACTGAACCTTGAGAAAGAATATAGGATAGTTTTTATCCCGGACTTTTGAAGAATTCTCTTGGAAACGCGATATAATCGAACTCTACGCGGACGAAGCCGCGGGCGGAAGCTAATACTCGATAAAATTTTCGCATTAAATACTGCCCACTTTTCTCTCAACCACAATTTTCTTATCTGGGATAAGTTTTTGCGCGAATGAATACACCCGAGGGTGAATAACTGAAATTATGTTCACATTTTATTTATTTCTTGTGGGCAAGGTTTGTGGGTTATATAGTTTTATATTTTAGAAAAGATTTTTGGCATTTTTTTTAAGTTAAGGCACATTCAAAATCGATCGTAAATATTTTTACTAACATATAAGTTTCAAAACTGCTAAACACCATGTTGATGATAAATTATCAAAATACGCATCTACTTATTTGAAGTTTTTGGAAGTTAATGCTGTTAATAAGTTACCCTTTCCGTTGTTAGACAATTTTAAAATTTCAGCTTCTTTACACGCTGACTATTCTATACAACAGTTTTTCTAGTACCAAAAAACATTGTTAGGGTGAGTCTATACGGTGCAAGTAGCTTGCGCATGCTGAGGCACATGCGCAGGTTACATGCATTTTACAAACGTGCACGTCCAGCGACTCGCGCATGTGCCAAAGCAAAATAACCACCCGCGTGCTCTTGTCACTTGCGCATGTTAACTTGCTCCAGCTATATGCACCGTGTAGACGTACCCTTACATATAATTAATACCAAGATGCTGAACTGAAACTGAATGTACCTATTCTCTAAATTCTGTACCTAGAATTCATGGTTGATTTTCCAAAGCAAATACATTCTTGGAAATTGTTAAGTGGTTTTCCATTCTATGTTGTCACTGGTTATTTTGGTACATCATTTGTTTTCTAAGAAATCATTAACTTACATAGAGAGAATGCTCATTCTATCTCTACTGTATGAAATTCATTTAATTTTAATAGTCACTGAGCTTTATTTAGTTCTTGCTGTGTTCTCTAAAATTGTATAGAATATAATCTAATGGTTAAATTGATCTTGCACATTTGTTCGCGAACATAAAATGTGTCATGGTTGCAATTTTGAGAAAATTTTAGAAAGCGAATTGAAAATAACAGGTGTAGGTACCTAGTACTAGGTACATTAAGTTATAAAAATAACATTGCAACTCGCTTGATCTTTTTTTCTGGTGAAATTAAATGCCCCCTCACGCTGTGGGTGCAGCTTGAAGGAGTGTCGGACTTTTACTGATTTAAACCCTCTAACTAAACTTATCAGATATTATAACGTCCATTTTTAGGGTTCCGTACCCAAAGGGTAAAACGGGACCCTATCGTTTTCGCTCCTCTGTCCGTCCGTCCGCCCGTCTGTCACCAGGCTGTATCTCATGAATCGTGATAGCTAGAGAGTTGAAATTTTCACAGATGATGTATTTCTGTTGCCGCTATAACAACAAATACCTACTGAAAACTAGAAAAAAATAAATAGTTGGGGGCTCCCATACAACAAACGTGATTTTTTGCTCATTTTTGCTCGATATCCATAAATATATATAGAATATTACTTTGGATGGTACGGAACCCTTCGTGCGCGAGTCCGACTCGCACTTGGCCGGTTTTCATATTCATATTTCATATTCATATTATTTATTTGCATTCCACAATGTTTAAAGTAGGTGTTACAGTTAGGCTTAGAGCTAGGTACAATTGTGGACCCTGTAGGGCACAGCAAAATAAAATAAAACTTACAACTAAAATTATTATTATTAAATCTATAGAGAAAAAAAAAATATATGAAAAATACAACAATTGACTTATATTCTTATAGTAACAAGCGTGAGACTAGACAATAAGGTATACCGGTACAATTAAATAACACGTATTTGCTAATAATATAAAAGAAATAAATTTTTTTTTAATATTAAAGCAATTCTTTACTATTTACATCATCAGTTACCTTGGACCACTAAAAATCTTTGAAAGTTCATAAAAAAATTTTGTTCACCCACAAATAAACTCTCCCCTTGTAATTCAATCGTCATGAAGGCTAACGATTTTGACCCGAAACCTCAAACCTTTGTATTTAGGCTCGCGGTTTTGCGGTAAACTGGTCTGTACTTCACCTTGTTTTTAGATTTTCCAAAACCGACATAATTATTCTGTCCGTACTGCGAATTTCAGGCTCGTCTAATTTTATTTGTACTAAGAATACTAGCCGCTCTGTAGGTAAAGGTATTCTTGGTTAAGTAATCAAAACAGCCACACGGATTCATCATAAGGTTAAGCAGCTGTTACCACGG
Organism: Helicoverpa zea; assembly: GCF_022581195.2. Lineage (NCBI taxonomy): Eukaryota > Metazoa > Arthropoda > Insecta > Lepidoptera > Noctuidae > Helicoverpa > Helicoverpa zea. The sequence continues at coordinate 3,676,095 of NC_061479.1, forward strand.
CTGGTAAGTAGATGGGTGACTATCTTATCATGACTTATTTCTTTATTTTTTTAAGGTACGTTTAGTCGGTTGGGCCCAGCTGTCATTTGGACATGTTTGACAGTCGGTACGGGTTAGTCAGAAGCCAGAAAGTCTGACAGCCAATCTTGCAAAGAGATTCATTTATTCATCTCAAAGTTGCTATGCCTTTACAGACTTAATCTAATTCGACATAGTACCTACTTACAATTAATATTTCCTTAACTATAACTTAAATATATAACACAGTACAAAACAACTACTAGTCCTTACATACTACACAGTAAGTGGCCCTTGTGAACTCGCTCAGTGTACAGTTAAATATGTCGATATGCTCAGCCACCGTGTTGAGAGTGCGCAGCGCGCGAGTGAGCGTCGCGCGCTGCAGCAAGTTGGTTATCGGTTTGTCCAGGTATCTGGGTTGTAGAGATTAGATAGGCAGTCACTCCATGTAGCACACTGGTACTCAGCTGCATCTTGTTAGACTGGAAGACAAGTTATGACATAGAGTCTACGTCATAACTTGTCTGTCTTGGCTGTCTATTAGACAGTCGACCATCCACAAACCGTCAGCACAAAGCATTGCTTAACCTAATTGTTGGATCCATATGGCTCTTACCTAGCCACGGGCTCTATAATCATTAATTCAGACCACTGGACAGTGGATGTAATCGAGTGGTACAGAATGTTTGTGACACGTATTTATTGCGGTAGGCCCACTGTGCAGTGTGTCAGTCTGGTCAATATGTCAATTTGTCACGGCGACAAATGTATTTAATATTCATTTAGTATTTTGGTTTGTTTGTACGAATTAGTATGAATGTATTGTTTATTTTTGGGGGATTATTATTTTAGGAAAAATTTTGTTTCTTTTTTTCGTAATAACATGGTAGACGAGTGCAATGACCCAAGTTTTACGTTCGTATTTATTTATATTGAATACATAAGTTTGAATTTCTTAATTTTTTTTAAATAAAAAAAATCAAGTATATTATAAGTTATAACTATAAAATATTGCGTTATAATTCTTTCTATGGGTTAATAAATTATTACTGTTTTATTTTATTTTAAAGTTCATTCACTATTATTTATTTACATAGGTATATTTTATCTAAATAACGTTTCTATGACATTACTTAGATAATTAACAGTTTTGACAGGTTAACCCAAAAAAAAAATAAGTGCGAAAAAAAGTGAAGTGAACCACCTAAAAATTTTTTTTTTTCTGTGTTATCAATATATTTTATTTTTTTGTGGTGAAAATAAAAATAATGTGAAAAAACGTAAAAAACAGTGCTAAATGTCGGAGGGGCCGTCTCGTTTACCGTCCCTACTGAACCCAAAATGCAAGACACACGAAATGTGGGCCGCTATGACAAGGTCCATTGAGATACTCGTCGCCTTCTTCGAGTATTATGCACAGAGGTAAGTTTCCAAAAAAAAAATGGAAAATAGAAAAAAAAAACAAGATTTTTTATTTTGCTGAGAAAAAAAAGCTCTTCAATATAAAAAAAAAAAACATTTATTTTTGTTTTTCTTGATTTTTACCGCAACATAGTGTTTTGTACTAATCTAAAAATGCAAGCAATAAGTTTTTAAAACATCTGAATAAAACTTTTTTTGCCGTTTATGTTGCTTTGTTTTTACTGCCATATGATAGTGTGTTTTTCCTAATATAAAATGCAAGACGAACGAAATGTGGGCCGTTATGACAAGGTCCATTGAGATCCTCGTTGCTTTCTTCGAGTACTTATGCACAGAGGTAAGTTTTTAAAAGTTCATAGAAAAAAAAACTATTTTTTTTGTTGTAAGTTTATTTTTTACTTAAACTGCAACCAACTTAATATGCAATAATAAGCACATTAAATAAAATTGACTTGACACAAGAAAAATTACATTTTGAAATTACTTCTATAAAGGTTTATTGGTGCAGATTAAGAAGGTATCTTCTGGAAGATTAATTTGATTTTATTTGTTAGAAGATTAACTATTTGAATCTGCTTTTTTATTGTATTTTATCAATGACAGCGAGCAAAAATAAATCTGCTTGTGCAAAAAATAATGTAAATTGGTAAAGGCATCGATTCTTTAATTGTACCTACTTGGTAAATACGAGTAGGTACTTCAATGAATCCTTGTTTATCTGTCATCTTGGCGACAGTTGAAAAAACAAGCTTCCTATAAAATAATATTGATATAGAACATTTATTTCTTACCTGGAGACAAAGTTTACGCTAAGAATATGAAGTGTGTTCTTAGGACTAATTAAATAATAGGAACCTTACTTGTTTTTGCTATCACTCTCTTACTTATGAAGATAAAGGAAGTTCACTGACAATATAAACGTTAGTTTGTTACTATACAAACTTTGAATTTTTACTACCAATATACTATATGAAAACTACATGTCAGCTTTGAAAAAAATATCTAAATTCATGGTGAACAGTTTGTTTTTAAGATCATAAATTTAAAAAAAACCCCGAACCAAAAAATTATTATGACAAAAGGTTAACAATGCTAGACCCTATAAAAAGCAAAAAATAACTTTTAACAATACCAACTAAAGCATGTTAGACTAAACTAAATTTTGACGTGTCGGGGGACCGCTCTAATTTATTAGCCTTTTTTATACGAATGTTGTAATTAGGTAGGTATCACTTGATTTATGTAAGTATTTTTGAATATAAAAAGCGGTCCCCCGACACGCATTACATACGAATCATCCGTTTGGGAGCTACGATGCCACATACAAACACACACACAGACACGTCAAACTTATAACACCCCGTCGTTTTTGCGTCGGGGGTTAAAAACTGATGCTTATGTTGTCGGTGTACCTACTTAGGCCCAAAAGCTCCTACTTTGGCTAAAAGGCGGCTTTTTATCCCAGTGCTTGAAGAAGTTTTCACGTAATAAGAGTAAAACAGCAGCGTTAGAAGGTAGCATTATTTCAATAAAGACAACTTCAAAAATAGTTTAACCGTTAAAAATGGTTCTCTTTCTTACGTAGACGGGTTCTAATCCGAGATTTTCAGAAATTCCAAAGGCCCTACAATAACGCAAGCTCCACCACGTGTATGTAAATAACATTCCTGTTTTATGCAACATGACCTTTGACCTTGACCTTCAGAATCCTGAGGGAAATCACCTGTGTAATATGTCACCAGTAAACCTCAACTGTACAACAAATAAATCTTTTGCGAGCATTTTTTACGGCATTTGTTGGCAAAAAAATACCGAATGGCTTTTACGTGGAACCGCGGAAAATGCTTCAACAAAACAATATTCTTTTTGGCCATTTTTTACTTACCGAATGTATGGTTATTTTATAAACATTCTCCCTAATATAATAAATGATGAGAAATTAGCTCTCTGTATCGGGTTGTCACGCTACAAAATTATTTTGTGTGAAAATAAACAAAAAAAAAATGTTTCGTTGTCTGACTGAACCGATTTATATTGGTAGGTACACAAGTATAGAGAGAACATAATCATATTATTTATTTGCATTCCACAATGTATAGAGTAGGTGTTACAATTTGGCTTAGAGCTAGGTACAATTGTGGACCCTGTAGGGCACAGCAAAATAAAATAAAACTTACAACTAAAATAATAATTATTAAATCTATAGAAAAAAAAAAATATATAAAAATCTAACAATTGACCATATTAAAGTCTAGAGGTTTTTTATCCCGATGCGGGACGGATTCCCTCAGAGAACTAGCTAGTATTCTTCAATAGTTCTTCTAAACAAAGATCCAAGTATTCTCCTATAGTACTTCTAACCAAACAACTATAAACTTTCAAACTTCAGTATCACAAATCCTTATTTATGTGTTAACTTAAAATCTAGCCTAAGTTCCAGCTCAAAAGTTAGACCACAGGCTGAATCTCTTCATGCGAAAAATCCATTAAAATGGCTCGGGATTACAGAGAATAAAAGAACTGTATTGGGTCGTGTTTTTGTATTCTCCTTTTGCTATTGGTCGTATGGAAGTCTGACTCTATTTTGTTATTTTTTTTTTTACTGTTTTGTTAAAGACCACAGATTAATGTATGGAATAAAGAAGGGAGTATATTTTTCTGGTTGGTAACTTTTGTAAATTTTCTTATATTTAAACTAAACTAAACTGCTTGACGCGTTTGGTTCGCGCATCCTAAAAGAGCTATTTCCTGCATCCGGAGAAAAGTAGCTTTATAAGCGTATGTCCTTTTTTTTGGTGCAGTTACTTTTTACATTTATGTACAGACAAAGTTAATTTCTTATATTTTGTATTTTTTATAAGAATACCGAAAGAGTGAAGTATGTTTCCAACGTCTTACCAGAACGATTACTTCAAAAATTCAAAAAGGAAATCCGGAAAATAAGATACACTAGTAAAAACAACGAAAAAGATTTCCTCCAACGAAAACTAGCTTTAAAAATCTCGGTAAACCCTTAAATATTTTGGACACATTAGCTCAAGTTTATCAATGCCACAACAACAAAATATGACTAAAACAGCTGAAAATCCCTACTGCAAGTTTTATGCAAGTTACAAATGGCGTCCATTTGTCCAACTTTATCCTAACTAGTTAGAGGATATTCTAGACTAACTAGTACATAGGAGAAATTTAACAAAAAATGGACAATGAAGACATAAAGCTTAACTGTTGTTTACATATTTTTTATTTTTATTTAGTTAACTAAACTACCAAAAGGAATAGTTTTGCCCGGATAACTGGTTTGAAGAAATCAGTTAAGCAAATGATATAATAGGTTAAAACCAACACGTTAAACATATATTTATTACTAAATAAAGTCAGCAGTTCCTATATCCCTAGCTTGAGAAGAAATATGTTTTCAGCAGTTCCACAAAAGCAGGTTTTCAACGGTTTCAGTCGGTGACACCTGGAACCACATGACAGATCAAGACCTGCTTGTGTGAAACCGGACTTACTGGCTTAACGAGCGCTAGTGTCAGACCATGTCAGTCTTCTCAAATCTGCACGACGATCTTTGACATAGAGTTCTGACTTGCTGTCAAAGTAGTAGCCTCACACATGTCAATCTCTGACTGACATCTCGACACAGTATTGTTGTTTTCCATACTTTTCCTAGGTAGAATTTTCTTAGCACAGTAAATCCAAATTCGAAGCTCTCTCAAATCTCCAAATGGACTTTTATATTGGGTTACCTCAATATTTTTTTGGGATTATATGTTTTTTATTCTTCTGTAATATAACGGTCTCCTTCCGATGCTCTTTATTATTAAGTTAGTATGCATAGCAAGCAAAGAATAAGACTATCAGAGCGATCATCATACTGCGAAAAAAGTACAATGTTTTTTTTAATTATTTCAAACACAATATTCTTTTACAAAGAAAAAAATCTTAGTAATAGATACTAAGCGCTGTTTTTAGGTGAATTATTTTCTCCGTTCTTTAAATAACTTGTTTAAGAGGGCTTTTCTGACTACCTGACAACACATCACCGCGTATTCTATTCTATTTATAATTGATGGTGTAACTCAGACATGTGCTGAGTACAGGTAAAATATGTACGCGAGCTCGCGGGAGATGAATCATCTTGTTATAACTAGACGCACCTAGATACATACGGATGAGAACATTGTCAAGCAGGAAATAATGTTTTTAGGCCTTATAAGGAGTGAAGAACCCTTTTGTGGTAATTTCGTTATTGTAAGTTTATCTGCCGAATTTTAAAGCGAATTTTAAAACCGAGCGACAGTTTTTTTAACTCGAAATTGCTACGCGTGACAAAAGTCTGCTTGTATGAAATGGTATGGTATGAAAGCTGTAAAGAAAGACTATGAAAGGACAACCAAAAGTCACACTGCAGACTAAACAGGTGCCCAACAGTTGACCCGATGGTTTGCAATTTTTTTGTTAAAGAAAATCTTGATTACAATGACAGTTTCCAGTCAGACTGATGGTACTGGCTAAATAATCTTTGAATTCTGCGTGCTTCCATTCATCTTCATACTGATTTATGAGCCCAAACAAACTTTGCAATGTGCGGGAGCTCTTTGTGTAGGTACCTAAATTGGATATTTTTACTATAATCTTATACACGTGATCATACAAAACATCTTCAGTAAATACTAATAGACATGTCAGTCTCAGGTAATATTTACTTTGAACCTTAAATAGCTATGTTATTATTTATCTAGACTTCTAGACGTCTATCTAAATATACTTACCTCGTGGAAAAAACATATGGTATATATTTTAGGTACCTATATCGTTTTGTAGAAACATCAGACATTTTTTTCAAGAATTACTATTTGTTTAAAAAAAATACCTACAATTAATTTGACTTTTTGAGACTTAATATTCTTAATAGGTTTAATTTCGCAAGAAAATTTCATGTGGTTAATTAACTGGCTTGAAAAAAGCGGATAATCATGTAAAACACTGGCATACCGCTGCAACCGGTAAGACTGGAAGCCGACCCCTAGAATTTTCTTTCTCGATACTGCAATTTTCTTTCTCGATACTACAATTTTCTTTCTAGGAACTCCGTGAACCTACGAACCACAATCCAAAAAAAAGAGAAAAATAACAAAGCCCATTATGGTTAAAGTTCTTCCTTACTTTAATCTAATTTATCCGCCATTCTTTCAACCCGTGTGTTCCTGAATACCAAAATGATGCATGGTCCCTGAACCGTAATATGGCTTTGTATATATTTTTCACAGGATTACGTTACCTGCGATAACTTCACGAGGCTTAGTAAGATATTATATGTTATTCGAACTGCCTCATTGGTCTAGTTGTCGCAAGTGTGGCTGCTGAGCACGAGGTCTCGGGTTCGATTCCCGAGTCGGGCCGAAATCGCTTTGTGGGTTTTAGAAGACTCACAAAGCAGCCCGAAGCCTGGAAGTTGGTGATTGATTCACCCGTGCATCGGAGAGCACGTAAATGTCGGTCCTGCGCCTGATCTCTTTCCGGTCGTGTCGGATTGCCGTCCCATCGGGCTATGAGAGTGAAGGAATAGGGAGTGCACCTGTGTCTGCGCAAATGCTTGTGCACTATAATATGTCCTGCGCAGTTGGCTAATCTCCTTACATGAGAACAGCCGCCGTAGCCGATAATCGGCTAGGAGGACATCATCATCATATGTTATTAATGTTAGTACTCCGTCTTTTGCGTTTATTGTAGACATTTTAGATGGTTCCAGGTTTGTAAAGGCAAAGGAAAGATTTTTAGGAAGAAATATTTTTTCATGAAAGCTGAAAGTAACTTCTAAAATGTGTACTTATTTTTTCTTCGCAGCGAAATATTTCTTACAATATATATGTTTTTTTTTTAATATAAATTTTTACTCAATTATTTACCTCAAAATCTGTACGTAATGTACAGAAAAAGGTAGAAATTTCAAAGTAAACTAAATCTATAATTTAAATAAAAAAAACAAGAAAACTTATAACAATATCTTACGAGAATAATTCCATGCGTTTAATGTTTAATTCCATTTCCATGCTGTCATTTGAACATCTATCAGTCGTTACGGATATTCAGAAGCCAGAAATTCTGAAAACCAGTCTTACCATAGGGTATTGAGTTGCCCGGGTAACTGGGTTGAGGAGGTCAGATAGGCAGTCACTCCTTGTACAACACTGGTACTCAGCTGCATCCAGTTAGACTGGAAGCCGACCCCAATATAGTTGGGAAAAGGCTCGGCTGATGATGAGTGCGGCGCGCTAATCGATCTATCACCACAATATTATTCTTATTTTACTTATTTGACCAAATTATTTTTCATATAGCGTTCCCCAAGTTATTATAGTATAAAACCTCATTACGCACTTTATCTAAAGTAGGTTAAATATAAAGATAAGATCACTCTTAAACGTTTGAGCCATAAAACCTACCCTTACGTATCTTTTAACGATAGATTATATCGTTGGGCTCGATTATTGCCTGTTTTCGTAAAGTAAAAGTCATGGTGGCCCAGTGGGTAAAGAACCAACCTCTCGAGTATGGGGGTGTGGGTTCGATTCCAGGTCAAGCAAGCACCAATACAACTTTTCTAAGTTTGTATGTACTTTCTTAGTTTATCTTAGACACCAATGGCTGATAAAAAGGTGAAGGAAAACATCTTGAGGAAACCTGGACTATAAAGTCTGAAATCACCAACCCGCATTAAGCAAGCGTGGTGATTAATGCTCAATCCTTCTCCGTGTGAGAGGAGGCCGCAGCCCAGCAGTGGGACGATAAAAAGGCTGTAACAGTAAGAGCCCTCTGACACTTAACTGTCGGCCTTTAGTTGGCTGTTTTTTTTATTTTGAAGACAATCGTGAATTCAATCATTCTTTTTAGTCGGTCTGATACCTGATCGTTGTAATGTGCACACTACCATTCATCTGCATACTGATTTATAAGTCCGATTAAATTATCGACCGACTAAAAGTTTGCAGTGTGCCGGAAGATTAAGCTCGTAATGTTTATTTTGGTCTTTACAAACTCATAACACTACTTACTAAGAAATGGCTAGGAGGATGATTGATAATAATGCACCAGTGTTTTACATTTTGCCCAGACCAAATTTTACAATTACCCAGGTAATACGACATCCCTTAGTAAAATTGGCAGTCTGACTTTCGGGCTTTTGACTACCCGTGACGACTGCCAAAGATGATCAAATGACAGCCGGGACCCCAAATTATATAACATTTGTAAACGAGATAGCCTAAGTCCTGTGGCAGATAAGAAGTTACTTTATAAAACGCTAATTCCTTCAGATTGAAAAGTTAAATGAAAACGGCTAGTTTGAAATACTTAACTCAGATCAGTTTAAAAGTTAAAATACTTGCAAAGTAATACCTACAGGAGAGGATTGCAATAAAACTCGATTTACGTTGCACTTGTTTCATTTCTTCAATCCCACGGAGGAAGGAAATATAGCGGAGATGTCATAGGGAAGGTAGGTCAGGCGCCTTCTTGTAGGTCAAGCAACGTACTGTAGGCGTGATTAGTTACTAGAACTAACGAGATGTTCGGGCTCATTGAGTCATCTGTCAAAGATTAGTCTTGATTGATTGGTAATTTTATTTTGAATATAATAGACGGGTTCCATAGAAGGTGTGTTTCGGAGCTGTACGTGTGTGTAACGTTCCTGGTCCCCGGAAGACCCGCATGTTGTCGCGCTACTTTCTTAGGAGATTTTGCGTTATGACATCTCCGCTAGTCATTTTGTTCTCCATGCTCAATTCCAATTCGCATTAAATTCCGAGTCTCGGAGAGTTTTTCAAGATGGCCGCTTGGCGGGAAATGAGAATGTCAAAGAGACGAGTGACATTGGAAATGTTTTTAATTAAGTACACTGAATGGCAATGTGTATGCCTTGAATGTATGTGTGACTATACATACTTTTGTTTATTGACTGGTTGTTACCCGTGGTTCTCGTTATATTCCGAGGGATAAAAAGTAGCCTATGTCCTGACTGATCTTTAGACTACCTGTGTTCTTAAATTGGTTATGTAGTTTTAGCGTGAATATTGTCAGACCGACGTTTAATATCACATTTATGATATTTCTGTAGGGATTTCTTTGTTCTTTGTTTGTCAAGTAAATGTTGAATGGGCAAAAAATAAGTTATAGGTATATCTTAATCTTGGCACAGAAGACAGTAGTTACATGTTTTAAGCTGAACATCAGGCGGTATAGCATTAGGAAGTGGAGGCCTATTTCCAGCAGCAGGCTAAAATTAAATAGTGATCACACTATTTAATTTATGATCATGAAATTAACGGATTAGATTATGTACCAACATATTACATATATCATCTCCCTTTGAAATTCATACAATATAATTTCAGTTAAACCGCCAAAACAAAGAATTGTAAAGTATACCAATAATTAATGTTTATTTAATCCCTAACGACCACCAATTACCATTCAAGAGCATCACAATCGCCAGATTAATATCATTGACGTAATAAAAACAAACGTCAACGTCATTAAACGTCATTAACGTCAAATTGACGTCATTAGTGAATTGTCGTGTGGAATGATCTGGTAATTTTGCTCGTTTGAGCATGGAGGAAGGAAAGATAGCGGAGGTGCTATAAGGAAGGTAGGTTAGGCGCCTTCTTGTTGGTCAAGTTACGTACGATAAGCATGATCAGTTCCTAGAAATAATGATACATTCGGGTTCCTTATCAAATCAAAACCAATCAAAGATTGGTCTTGACTGATTGGAGATGTTATTTTGAAAATAATGGGCGGGTTCTAAGGCGTGTAAGAGCGGAGCTAGTAACGTTCCTCGTCCCCCTCGCCCCGCATGTTGTCGCGCTACTTTCTTAGGAGATTTTGCGTTATGACATCTCCGCTAGTCATTTGTTCTCCACGTTTGATCCAAATTGTGCTAATTATGTCAATTATACTCAATTGTGTTGAGAGAATGGGTGTTATGGTATACCCATATACATTATATATATGTTATGGACCATGTGATTAATTCGGGCATTATAAATAATGCCCGAGCATTATGAATAATGTCTAGCTTTATCGGGCCAAGTGATTAATAACTATCTTAACTTCATTATTTATCACATTGCACGGGCATTATTATATTGCTACATGACAGTTGGGCAATTTGATAATAAAGCTATATTTTACGCGGTAGGGGTTCGGGGAGGGATGTACGCATGGCGTGACACGCTTTGACCAATCAGAGACCGTCATTTTTATGTTCTATTTTAATTGTATTTTAATTTAACTTTTATTAAGAGATGTTAATTATGCCAAATAATGAGTCTGATTGCTTAAACTTTAGTTTATTCTGTTTTGTAATAATAAGTCATTTCTATAAAACAAAGATATTTTGTAAATTTTTTGTTTTAAATTTAATTATATTGGTGAAGCGTCAATGTCTTTTTTTTTCAATGCAAATATTTATTCAATAATAAATTAAATACATAAGTTATTTTTCCCGCAACTTAAAACTTTATTTCGATCATTTTCATATTTATAATTACCCAATTGAGTCTCTGGTGATGATATCCGAACGACAATACTAGCTACCGCAGCGCCCATTGGTTCGTATCGAGTGTTCTAGAAGATACTCGCATCAAGCTAGGAGTGTTGCGTCTGGCCACCGCCAAGGACGGACGTAGTACTTCTCCCGCCGCCATTCGCATTGTGTCGAAAACACACCGCTCCGCGTCATTATTTCCCTATATGTGATTTCCTGAAGATTCTCGTGTAATAATTGAACCTGCTGCTAGAAGACATTGCGGACTTATAGTGCAGTGCTGATTTCACGAGTTTTAACCAGTCCACCGGTGGATGAACCTAGATTTAGCTCGCCGGCCGGCAGCCCTTACCGCGACCACGCGCCCTGGAACGAGGCATCTTCACATGTCGCTGGTTCTAAGTGAGGTCCCTGGATTCACAAGGTCGTGGGCTTTATTGCTGCAAATAGTTGTAGTGGGTATTGGTGTCTAACGGAATATCATCGGCAGGGATTTAATTGAATTACGATTTGAGTTTAACCGCCACATTGTTTTACCCGCATTCGATTTTCAAGATTTGAAATCACCGCTCCCGCATCCCGCACTTCTCTTTTCTTTCTTCATTCCACCTTTTTTTGTCCTAATTAAATCCATTAATTTTATTATTTTTCCCTGATGAGGCTATTTACACGCCTCATCATATATTCTATGTTAAGAACATTTTTAATATGACTTTCCTTAACTTTTAGATGCAAAAACTAACCTTCATAATTAATCCAAATCATGAGGCTGAAATAATCAGCCTCATGATTTGGATTAAAGTGGTTTAATATTGAGTTTATTTTAAATTAAATGGCAATAACAATAAAAAAAAATCGGTAAAATACTTTTAAGTTAAACGGTTTTATCTTATGTGTACTGTAAACTAGAAAAAAAAAATGTTACTTACCTATCAACCTACATAGGTGGTCCCGGTCATATTAGACTAAAATAAAAACGTGGGGCCCATTAACTATTGCTGTAATACTTTCTTCTAGAGGAGTGGATTGCATCGACTTACTATAATTGTAACTGGAGGTTTTAACAGTCAATAAAATCAGCTATAGCGGCTTCACCAGCGAACGCCGAGCTCACGATCTACCAAAGTATAAAGATATGCTTTGCCATAGGTAGGTTTTCAGAGGGGCCCCACGTTTTTATTTTAGTCTAATATGACCGGGACCACCTACGTAGGTTGATACGTAAGTAACATTTTTTTTTTCTCGTTTTCAGTACACATAAGATAAAACCGTTTAACATAAAAGTATTTTACCGATTTTTTATTTCCTACTTTTTATTATTTCATGATAATGCCTACCGAATATTCCTCATTCTATTTAATTCATTTAGTGCATTATTATTACATGGTCTCTTAATTAATTTATTACAATATAATTCCTCAATACATAGCCCTTCCAGAGACTTTTTTTTAACGACGCCAAAAATCATCAAATGACCCCACCCGCTGTGGGTCAGCAGCGGTGAGGGAGTGCCAGACTCTCACTAACTAAAAAGCGTTGTGTTCCGTCGTTTATGTACCAGGGCCACGGTTAATCTTTCGAACAATCCCGCAGCCCAGGCAGGCCTTGGCCCTGTTGGGCCCCGCTGGGGTTGCTGACAGTATTCTACTTATGTAGCCCTTTCATTTGACACCCATATTGAGGGGGTTGTGGAAAAATATGTAATCCGCCATTTTGTGCCGGTGGCCATCTTGGATTTACAATGTTACTGATATTACTTTATTGTATTGTCATCAGAATTAAAGGTATGTACCAAATTTCAGATCATTCTGACAACAGGAAGGTATTAAAATTTTAATTACTAAATTTGACCTAAGAATAAATAATAAATAAATAAAAAAAAAAGCAAACGGGGTGAGCTAAATAAAACCGTTTAATAATTATGTATGTATTACTTTGCCCAAAAGATCACGGGCAATATGTATAGTGCCCGGTCAATTTGATCATTTGAATAATTATTATCAAATTGCACTCTTATATTGGGCATTTTTCATAATGACCGGGCATTATGTATACTGCCCAATTTATCACTTGGTCCATAACATATATAATGTTATATTTGATCGATTGTACGTGTTTCTATTGAATTGGTGGGATTAATTTCAATGGCGTTGAGTATGTACGTTTATTTTAATTTAATGAGAACGTAAATGTAGGTATTCATACTAATGTTATAGAGCTAAAGAGTTTGATTGAAGGCCAATGTCGGAAACTGCCGTACAGATTTGAAAATTGCTTCTAATGCTAGGTAGCATGGGTTATCTTAACGATAAAGGTTTTTTATCATCCGGGTACGCAGATTAGTTTCCACGGGATGTGTCTGAAACTGCTGGCGGAAAATAAATCCAATAAAAAATGGGTTGTTAAAATCTTTTACCGGCAGATTATATCTGGTTGTTGTAATGTGCGCACTGTCATTCATCACCATACTGATTTATAAACTTGATCGACCGAATTAAAGTTTGCAGTATGTGACAGCTCATAGATTAATAGAACTTTCACATGGTAGCCAGTTATAACGATAATAAGAAGGACAATTTTGTGATAACGTGTTTTCTCCAATAATTTAATGTTGTCACTTTCCACTAGAAAATATATAGCGAATTTCTTGCCAATAAAACATAATAAATTCAATAAACAAACAATTTTCTAATCTATAAAACTATTTTCCTTCTAAACGCATCTGACAACCCCACGATAAATTAATAGTGAGGGGACTTAGATATTACCACGGAGAAAGGAAAGATGAGCAGAGATGTCATAAGGCAGGTAGGTCAAGCGCCTTCTTGTAGGTCAACAACTTACTATTAAGCTGCCTCGAAAATCGCTATGTGGGATTTAGAAAGCAGCCCGGAGCCTGGAAGTTGTTGATACACCCGTGCATCGGGGAGTACGTTAATGTCTGATCTGATTTTTCTCCGGTCATGTCTGATTATTGTCCCATTGGGCTACGAGAGTGAAGGAATAGTGAGTGCACCTGTATCTGCGCAAATGCTTGTGCACTATAATATGTCCTGAGCAGTTGGCTAATTTGCTTATATGAGAACAGCCGCCGTAGCCGATAATCCGCTAGGAGGACATCATTCTCCAATAATTTAATGTTGTTACATCTCACCAGAAAATATAAACCGAATTTCTTGGCAATAAAACATAATAAATTCAATAAACAATCAATTTTCTAATCTAGAAAACTATTTTCCTTCCAAACGCATCTGACAACCCGACGATAAATTAATAGTGAGGGGACTTCGATATTACCACGGAGAAACGGAGAAAGAAAAGATGAGCAGAGATACCATAAGGAAGGTAGGTCAGGCGCCTTCTTGTACGTCAAGCAACGTACGGTAGGCGTGATCAATTTCTGGAACTAACGAGATGTTCGTGTTCCTGGAGGCGTCTGTCAAAGATTGGTTTTGATTTCATAGTGATTAGGTCAAAAACAAGAAGGCGTGTAAGGGCGGAGCTTGTAACGTTCCTCGTCCCCCTCGCCCCGCATGTTGTCGCGCTACTTTCTTAGGAGATTTTGCGTTATGACATCTCCGCTAGTCATTTTGTTCTCCATCGATATTATTCTGTTATCGACATTAGTGCGGTGACCCGAACAAAATGTCGTTAGTCTGAGGTCATTGTGTAAACACGGTGACGGGGTCCAATAAATTATCGATAAACACATATTATGGTTCAGTTGACCTGCTTCTTGGTAAGGAATTGAGTATAACAAAGTTTTATTGTACCCAAGTTTCTGAAGTGTTAGATATAATAAGAAACTCGTCATCTGCAAAGCCTTTTTAAAACTATATCGGGGTCGGCTTCCAGTCTAACCGGATGTAGCTGAGTTCTTGAATGTTACGTGAAGTGAATGCCTATTTGCTTTCGTCAACCCAGTTACCCGGGCAACCTGATACCCTTCTGTAAGACTGGTTGTCACTTTCAGTTTTTTGACAACCCGTAACGACTGCCAAAGATGTTCAAATGACATGTAGCTTTTCCTAAGGAAATAAGGTATGAATTCTAGGACCCATTTCTTTAACTTTTATATTTAAATTGCAAATGAAGTCAATTCTAGGCTCAAGGGAACTAAAACGATCTAGATTTTCCAATCTAAAACATTAGCATGTCATTTCATGGATCACTGAATCTTTTATTCTAAAGATGGATGGAATTGCTTCCGCCAGCGATTTCATTTGTGATCACTACTTCGCACACTCTGATAAAAACAAACCCATAACCGTCCTCAATAAATGGATCATCATTACTGCACGATTTTTTTCAAAACTTTCGTTCGTAGGGTTAGTGCATTCAAGAAAAAAAAAACATGGAAACAAACAAAAGAAAAACTCTTCAGCTTCATATATTTTTACAGCTTATTTAAAACATTCAAAAAATAACAATAGGTAATTATTATACATTTTAAAGAATCCTCCTCATAGCTGCCAACCAAGAGTAAACCCAATAGACTGTCAGCATTACCACGTTATATGGCAATCCATTATTTCATTCCCTTCCCCTACAATCTCCTACAAATGCGCAGGTATAAAGGTTGACATATCAAGTGTCATATCTAAGCTAGAAGCTTTGCAATCAGCCTGCAAGTTGAATGGTTAGAACACCCACAGACGAGAGACTAAACAGTCGGCCTACAGTTGTCCCGAGTGTAGATATTTTTTTTTAAATCATACATTTATCACGTCGATGGTTGGCAAACATTTTTTTATTAATCACATTTACAAAATATTAACAAAAACAAGTGAAGCTAATTGTATTGTTAAAAATTAAAAAGTGGCCAAAAATGAGCAAGAAAAATCACGTTTGTTGTATGGGAGACCTCCAAAATATTTATTTTATTCTAATTTTCAGTATTTTTTGTTATAGCGGCAACAGAAATACATCTTCTGTGAAAATTTCAACTCTCTAACTATCACGGTTCATGAGATACAGCCTGGTGACAGATGGACGGACGGACAGAGGAGCGAAAACAATAAGGTCCCGTTTTTCCCTTTGGGTACGGAACCCTAAAAACTATCCAAGTAAATAACCTAAAACTAAAACTAAAAAGCGTCAAAAAATTCGTCCCCATCGCTGTCGACTGGGAGCGTGTCCAAGAGGCTGGATCTTGATTCCGATCAAAGTTTTCATTCGGTCTGATTCCAGCTAAATACCTGATCTTTGTAATGTGCGTACTACCATTCATCTTCATACTGATTTATGAGCTCAAACAAACTATCGGCCGACTAAAAGTTTGCAGTGTGGTACTCTTAGGTAACTGCACTTAGTGAGATTGTATGCATCGTAGATACCTGCACCTGTGCTATTTCAACGACTATCTATCTTTGTTGAAGATCTATGAAAGGTAGAAGAGCTTGTGATTTAGTAACAGCCGAGTCGATCGATCATAAGGTTAAGCAACGCTCCGCGCGGTCGGTTCGTGGATGGGCAACCGTCTTGTCATGACGAGTTCTTCCGAGTTTGAGAAATTGTAAATTGGTGGATATCGAATGAACATCTATAATGTTCAAAAGACATCGAGAATTGTATTCAGAAGCCAAAAAGTCTGATAACCAGTCTTACCATGGGATATCGTGTTTTCCGAGTAATGAGGGTTTTCAATACTTTTTCTGCCGCCAGGCGGCGCTTCGTATGCGTCAGGTCCAAACAGCTGTCAAATAGTATGGAATAGGCATGATGACAAATTTTTAAATTCCTTTGTATGATGTAGGTTTACGTCTATTTTATATGAAAAATTATTAATTTTAAGAAAATGCGAAGTTTTTTTATCAAATAATTGCATTTTTCTCTGTCCACTTTGAATCCGGCGCGAAAACGCTTGTCAGTGTCATGTCGTCACTTGTGACGTCACGACTGAAATTACAAGACGCAAGTAAACAACGCTCGTGCAATAATTAAGTTTTTTGTGTTATTAAATATGAATTCGAAAGTGCATAGGTGTTGTGGGGTCCCCCAGTGTAAGAACACATCTCAAAACAACTCCTGATAAGTTATTTGTGTACGTTCCTCACAATAAAAAAATACGAAACAAATGGCTTAAACTTGCAAGGCGAGATTCAAAAGCAATATTGCCCAGGGTACAACTTTATTTTTGTGAAGATCACTTTGATGTAAGTTATTACATAGTTCTCTAGATTCTAGCATAGTTTATAATGTAAATAACTATTTCGAGGTTAGGTTTTATCTCTCATTGCTGTTATATTACGCATTTTATTCATATCATGTATTTATATGTATGTGTTTATTTGAGGAATTATTTATAACTAAAATTGTTTTTAATTAAACTAATATTCTAACATAGAAGTTTTTTTAATTAAACTAATACACTTAAATGGAAGTTTTTTTAATTAAACTAGTATACTTACATGGAAGTTTTAACATTTCTAAATTCAGCTGAACAAAAATCTTTATTTGATGCCAAAAACTCTCCCAGCATTATGATATCCATTCTAGGCAAATTAGCGCTGTTTGCCTTGATAAATCCGGGCTCCATAACTCGTGTTATAAACAATTAATTAAAAACAAAGATCGCAGTGGAAGTTCACAATAACGAAATGTGACGTTCGCGCGCTTTCGCGCGACTTGTTTTCAGAGATGACGTCACGAGCTCTGATTGGTGTTCAAGATATCATGGCGGATTGCCTTATTTCGTAATTTTATTTTATAAAAATACATATTAATCACATTATTAATAAAGAAAACAATGCGCGTTTTATATTCCAAGCTTCAAGTTTAATTTAATAAATATATTATTTTAATGATTTTTGATTACTGTCATCATGCCTATTGTAGGGTCCGAACTTATTGTTTATTGAAATTCTGTTATATTGGAAGTGTTATTGATTTTATTATGGACTACGGTCAGAATAAGGTTTCCCAACTAAAAATTGAGCTAAGAGAGAGGGTGCAAAAGTCACTGGTACTAAGGAAAAGCTTGTTGAAAAATTTGTTAACACAATATGATTTAGTTTTTTTTATTTACTCAACCTCAATAGTAAAACAATAATGCAGTGCTTTAATTATAAAATATAAAAAAAACACTAAAATCGTTCACTATTCATAGTAAAGATAAGCACTTTGACAGTTACCTGGACCTGACGACTCGGTGCTGCCACCTGGTGGACGCCATTTTAAAAAACCCTCATTGGGTTGCAGTCGCTCCTTGTAAATAAGATACTGGTTCTCAGCTACACCCGATTAGACTGGAAGCCGACCCCAACATAGTTGGGAAAAGGCTAGGCAGATGATGATGAAACAATTTTCTACATGTGAGTAAAACTGTATGATACATTTAGTCTTAAAAACGTTTTTCTCCAAAGTAAAGGTATTTTATATTGAAATGTATTTTACCGGAAAATAATCTGAATAGCTCTTCCGTATAAGCAAACCGATTGAATTTTTGAATGTTTCCCAAACTTCAATTTCACGAATGAGTAGTGAAAGAGATTTGGGAAATGTTTTTTTCTTTTTAAGCTTTTCTGTACCGGTTTTTCAGGGTTTTTTCAAATTGGATGTTTGGTGTTGGTACGGTTCCTGCACCCTGCGTTTTGTATGAAAACAAGTAAATGTTCAGTTATAGAGATTTTTCAAGCATTTGGGCGTTTTAGATTCTTATTTATGACTAGTTTTACCAGCCTGTCAGGAACTTGTCCGACAGATAAAGTGTAACTTTTGATTTCAGAGGTCTCGGATAGCAAATCTGGCAGAAATTATAAGCAACCTTTATCTGGCAGATAGCATTAACTTTCAGATAACGAACTGACACTTTATAGATAACCAGTGAAACCTCGTCTTAAGCCAAATAATAATGTGAAGCGTTTGTTAGTCTAAACATAAAATTGTTTTTTTTTTTTTAATTGGCTTCTTATCAAGATCTACATAAACTGATAAAAAAAGAAAGTTTCCAATTCATTTGCTCAAAATCCATATTTTTCTATATTATTCTACCCTATTGCTCTAGAAGAATCATCATCCTCCGAGCCTTTTTCCCAATCATGTTGGGGTCGGCTTCCAGTCTAACCGGATTCAGCTGAGTATCAGTGCTTTACAAGAAGCGACTGCCTATCTGACCTCCTCAACCCAATTACCCGGGCAACCCGATACCCCTTGGTTAGACTGGTGTCAGACTTACTGGGTTCTGACTACCCGTAACGACTGCCAAGGATGTTCAATGACAGCCGGGACCTACAGTTTAACGTGCCATCCGAAACACACCCTATTGCTCTAGAAGAATACCACCATAATATTCAGTCTCCAGGCCACTTTTTAATCATTTCAAAAATCCACAAACCGCTTATGACCTGACTTAGGAATCGAACCCGCGCACGGCAGCCGCGCTTATGATCAGTAGACCAGAGGGACACTTCATTTGAAATGCACAAAACCGCAACATAACGCAAACAAATTCAGAGTTTCTATTTTCTGACAAATTTTCAGTGACCGTTATCTATTAATTTAATTAACGAGGTCAGTATGGCGTTGAATAAGTTATAACTCTGACCGTACATTAATATTAGATAAAGCACTATTTCCATTATAGAAATGAGGGTTTCGGCTTCGTAATGGGTATAGATTGATCGATTATAGAGTATAGTTATTTGGGCTTTTGTTATAAGTGGAAAATCATCAAATAAACTCGCTTTAGGTGGATTTGAACAGACTCTTACTGAGTGAAACTCCTCCTCTCTTATGTTTTCCTCGATAAATACGGTAGCTAAAACTGTAAAGTTTCGGTTTGGTATAGATACAGTCAAAAGCCAGTAAGTCTGACACCAGTCTGTTCAGGGTTAATGGGTTGCCCGGGTAACTGGGTTGAATAAGTCAGATAGGCAATTGCTTCTTGTAAAACACTGGTACTTAGCTGCATCCGGTGAGACTGGAAGCCGACCCCAACATGTTGGGAAAAGGCTCGGGAGATGATGATCACGGTAACTTTTGCAGTAATTCGCTTAGAATGCGGTTATGTGCATGTAACATACTTATAACTTTAAATATTGTGATACGTATCATAATACGAAGGCAAAACATGTAGGAATGACCATGGTTTTCATGTGCCTATACCTATATATCTTGCTATATACCTTTATAAATATACATACATGTTTATACAAACAAACAATCATAGCAAATAACTCTATTCGAGTCATAAAAATTTTAAACAGACTGCAAAATTTTCAGCAACGCGGCAACGTTCAAAAAGCTGTATAGGAATTAAAATGGATAGCGATTCTGAATAGTTAAAATTCTGTCAGCACTGAGCGAGCTCTCATATCTGTTAATATAATTAAAAGGTAGACTGGGAGAAAACGCCTAAGGCGTTAAGTCCGCCATTGTACCATTTGTGCAAAAAGTATTATAAATAAATAAAGTATTGTAAATAAATAAATAATTTATACTATACATACTAATATTATAAAGTCTGTGTTTCGGAGGGCACGTTCAGCTGTAGGTCCCGGTTGTCATTGAACATCTTTGGCAGTCGTTACGGGTAGTCAGAAGCCAGAAAGTCTGACATCCAGTCTTACCTTGGGGTACTGGTTTGCCCGGGTAACTGGGTCGAGGAAGTCAGATAGACAGTCGCTCCTTGCAAAACACTGGTACTCAGCTGAATTCGGTTAGACTGGAAGCCGACTCCAACATAGTAGGGAAAAGGCTCGGGAGATGTATGTAGCAAAAAAACCCTAAAGTCTCCGAAAACACTGAGCCTATTTGAAAAATTCTTTCAATATTAGAAAGCTACACTCTTCCTGAGTAACATAGACTATTTTATCCCGGTACGAGCAGCAGTTCCCAGCTTAAATTTTATAGCGTTACTTCCTACGGGACACGGGTGAAACCAGTTGAAAACGGTTAGTAAAAAATAAACCAGATTGCAAAATTTTCAGTGCCATCCAAAAGCTGTATAGGAATTAAAATGGATAGCTATTATGAATAGTTAAAATTCCGCGAGCATTGAGCGAGCTTTCATATCTGTTATTATAATTTATACTCTATATTTTGCATTTAAATCTGAATCACGTGCATGAAATTATAATGAGATGGAAATAATCTAGGCGGTGATGCTGAAAGTTATGAATTTTACATATAGCCTCTAGTGACGACACTATGTGACGGTGAATTTCAATCACCTATCTATATAGCTATTGATTTGCTTACTTCTTCATCTTCTTGTGATGGGGCCTGTTTTCCATATAATCTTCTTCCACTTCACTCTGTCCTAGAGATCTTCTGCTTCGAGATCGCACCGTAGTTTTTAGTTTTGTATTAAAGATTGCAATTCGTCAATACTTTTTTTTAATGGGTCTGGTTAAAAAATCTTTATCTTGTAAACAAATCTTAAGTGATATCGCCGCTCTTACAGGTTTCATTCTTCTCCATGTTTAATATAATGAAAACATATTTAAATGGCTATTGTACAGACGCCAGCAGGTCAACCTACCCGAATCTGTCTAATTTTAAAAATTCAATATTAACTTTCCACTACTGTGATAAGGTTGAAAGTCTATTGAAGAAAATTCACATGTTGAGTAGGATGATGGGCTGTCGTCTGAACGTCAGTGTCGCAATTTGTCAGTAGACCAAGTAGATCAGAAGAAACATTTCTGTGCTTCACGGTACCGTTTTGTTCTGCACTTTGATAGAATCCGCCTTAGAACTAAAGTACGTACCTAAGCTCTAAGGTAGGATCCTAAGTTAGGCTAAGTACCTGCATATCAGCTTTGAATATAGCTAAGCCGAAAGCGTTCTCTTAGAAGCTCATTCCTTAATGCTAAACGAGAATCTATGTTCTATGAGCATACAATAAGATCTAAATTGTGTGCAGAGCAAAGGTGCTTTAATTAAGTTAGAATAAGGGGTATAACTAATATTATTCTGTTTTATTTTTTCAGGTAAGTTTCTATGCTCTTCTACTTGGGTAAGCTAACACAATTAGATATACAAATTAATGGTGTAATTGACGTTTTGAAGTCATCGTCTGGTAAGGTCTTCTAGGTTACGCTATGGAAAAACTTTAAAGAAAATAATAGGTATCACGGTCGTTATGTCCAAAATTTGTCATTATTCGGATAACGGATAACATTCTGATTACGTAATGGAAAACGGCTTATATACGACTACAACTTCGAAGAGTCAAAAATAAGAGAGGCTTTTTTTTCTAAAACAACTGATCAGCAAACCAAGTTCATACTATAATAGTTCTAAATTCTGGTTTAACCCACCCATCACATTATCAACTATCAATAAAATTAACCCTTATTCTAAAAACTAATCATCTAAAGTTTGTCTAAAACATATATTTTTACCAACACCTGATGTTTCCACGTTCATCTAATGTATCATCATAAGTTGACATCTCCCTTCTTCGGAAAATGTCATTCTAACAAAACATTATAAGCCTACCTACACACTTCAAACTAAATAGTCGGCCGACTGTTGTCTGATTAAAGAAAAAAGATTTTTTTTTTTAATCGTAAATAGGCGTGATGATAGGGTAAAAAATAGTGATTCTAATTAGTTCGCTTTTAGACAGGCCAAAAATATTGGACACGTATATTTTATTTTAACAAAACATTAAATATTTACTAAGATATAACGCAACAAAGATTGAGAGGCTCGTGACGTCACGTCTGTGTAAAATGTGTACTGAAAAGTGACGTAACACAAAATTCAATCGTGTTGTATCTTCGTTGTTATTTGTTTGTAATATCACTTTTTTTCAGTCACCATACTTATTATATCAAAGTTTTCAGTCGATCTGATACCGGTCAAATACCTGATCGTTGTTACGTGTGTACTTCCATTCATGATAGTTCAACTCAGATTTGCGCGCGGCCCTATGTGTGCGTCGGCTTGTAAATATACAACTTTCATTCGTGTGACAGTGACGTCGTCCGAGCATGACGTGTTCTCATCGCTTTTTGTTATGGGTACAGTCGTTTACGAAAATGTCTAGTTCTTCACGAAGAAAATGTTTTAAGGAGTCAGGTAGCGTTTCAAAAAAATGAAACAACATTCAAAGCTTTTTATTATTACATTTTACAGTTTATCATTATTTTCTCATACGGCTTTTCAAATTGACATTGACAGTATCTAAGAAATAAATTAATGAAGTGAAATATCTAAGATGAATTAAATACTCCTTACATATTTTCTAGCTCGGGGTACGCGGACAATAAATAAATGTGTGGACTAAGAATGTAAAAGACCTATAATTTAGTATAATAATGGAAACAAAATGTGTGGGGAATTTTAAAAAATTATATTGCTTCGCATAATGTCGACCAAAATAAGACGGAAATAATGAAACTCATAAATGAACGTTTAAGTCAAATTGATGAAGGGATGTTGGGTAATACTTGTCGACATGTACAAAAGAAAAAAGAAGAATACTATAGACATTTTGACATGGAGTCAGAATTTATAATTAACATTGGTGAAAGTAGCGAATCCGAAAATTCATCATTTGATTTTTCAAGTAGCGATACAGAATCATTATAAATAAATAAACTAAATTACGTAATAACTGTACTTTAAACAGCCGTATACAACCCCTAAATAACTGTATTTGTACCCGACTGTACCTCTTGTCACGCACACAAAGTCACTGTATATGTACAAGGGTTACCCACACATAGGGCCGCGCGCACGACTGAGTTGAACTTACTATACTGATTTATAAGCCCAAAGCAACTATCGGCCGACTAAAAATTTGTAGTGTGAGCGTACTTTAAGTTGACACCCCCATATATCGGTAAATGTCATGTTACCAAAACATTATTGATCACAATTTATTGTCAGCTTGTGTTTTTTCGATATTTTTTCCTTTAGGAGGTTTTATTTCACATTTGACATTTAGTGCTGAAATATAAATAAATCTATTTATGTCTATAACACCAGTCTAAACAAGGGGTATCGGGCTCCAGTGAGGCCTAGTAGGGGAAAGGCCTGCTGGGGCTGCGGGATTGTTCGAAAGAGATAACACGCTTATATTAGCTTCACTTGTAACTATGTATGTAAGAAAATCTTTATATTTTAATTTGACCAACTTCCCGTCTTCGCTTAAGACGAAATTTTGCACACGCTTTGAGTTCTGATGACAATACATGACAAGCGTGTTTATTAGTTTTTTAAACTATTTTTATTTTAAAAGGCAAACTTTTACTAAAGTTTTAAATCTAATATTTGTTTTTTCTGTAATAAACCCTATTTTCCTAATGGAGAAAACCGGGCATTTTTTTATCTATCTACCCTCCTTCAAAGTGATAGCCAGTTCCGTTTGGCATGATCTGAATTATCACTCGATTAAGCCTGTCCATTAATCAATTCAATTCTCCAAAATTACTCAGCTTTTTGCGGACGTTCTTCTAAAATACCCGGGTCAAAATGTTCGGTTCAAAACGCTCCGGCTAAGTCTTAGAAGTAAATGGATAAGGATCAATTAATAGAATTGGTTTACTTGATAAATAACTAGGTACTTTAAAATAGGATTTTAGATGAAACAATAATTTTGTAATTCAATTGTTTTTAGGTCGACCTAACTGGCTATGTAATGGAATCTAAGGTAACTAAACCATCTTCCAAGGATCGTAGCGTCATGAACATTCATGGTAGCTGTATGTAGTTCTGATGACAATACAATAATATGGTACTGTCGAACTGATCTGATGATGGAGCCGGAATATATGCACCCACAGGGTAAAACGGGACCCCATTACTAAGATTTCACTGTCTTTCCGTCCGTCCATCTGTCACTAGACTGTAACTCATAAAATGTGATAGGAAAACCGTTGAAATTTTCACAGATGATTATTTATTTAGACATGTTGCCGCTATAAGAACAAATACTGAAAAACATAAACATTTTAGAGAGCGATTCCCATATAACAAAAGTGTTTTTTCTTTTGCTCGTTTTTTAGATAATTGCACGGAACCCTTTGCACGCGAGTCCGACTCGCAATTGACCGTTTTTTTTTTTCAATTTAACAGAAATGTAATTATGAAATTTCAATTAGTGGAAAGTCTTCAGTACTGAAGCCACAAGGAAATTATTTCTAAGTACCTGTCCTTTTCAATTTCTATGCAAACAGTTACAGTTGATATTTTAATGAAACGGGTTAACTGAAAGAATAACACAAAATTCTGAATATTTTAGAGGAAAACTTAGAGTTTTTGTAAGTTATTTTTAGCAAGCTCTTTTAATAATTAATTCAGATCTTTATTTATAAAAGCAGTTTTTAGAGTCTAGGCGGCTTCTAGGCTATTTTGAGTAACCCTTTCAAGTTAAAAAAAAAACGCTGGAAAATTGAGCTAATTGCTCAATTTTCCAGCGTTTTTTTTAAGTAGATCGATTCAGGATTTTGGCCTGAAACTGCGACAAACAGTATTACTTTCGCATTAAAAATATCAGTAAAGATTATCCAACACTCTTCATAGAATAGCAATGGAAATCCGATCATAGCTAATAGCAAGCCTGAACTTCATAATAGCCAGTTCCTATCGGCCACACCGGCCACGGATTCACATAACAATATAATTTTACTAGCCGATCTAGCTTAATGTAGCTTTGTGGCAATGCAACAGGGGAAACGATCCTTAATGACGACCTCGTTGGCGCAAAGGTTACCTTACTAGACGAACTGATGGTCCTGGGTTCAATTCTTTTTCGTCTTCACAAAACACTGTGTTAAGTGTCTCGGGAGGGGTCTATTTTAAACTAGCTTATCCCGCGAACTTCGTTATCGTTTAAACCTTCCCTGGCCCTCTACAAACATTTTAAAACCAAAATGAGCCAAATCGGTTCAGCCATTCTCGAATTTTAGTAAGACTAACGAACAACAATTCATTTTTATATATAAGATAATCTAATTTTAGTATAGTATTCTGATAGGTTTGGATTCACCAATAAGCCCACCTGTGTTCCTGCTGAAGCCCCGTGGCTTAAGCCATCGTTACTCTTTCGACCAATGGGGTCCAACAGGCTCAAGGCCCGCCGGAGCTGCGGGATTGTTCGAAAGAGTTACCGCGGCACAAAAGGGCTCAACATGATGGATTTTTAGTCAGTAAAAGTCCGACACTCCTTCACAGCTGCTAACCCACAGCAGGAGGAGTCATTTGATGATTTTGACATCGTTAAAAAAAACTCTTAAGAAAAATCCCACGGACATATCTCTAGCCAGATTTCACTGTTTCAAACCTCTAAAAAACTATTCCGGTAACAAAAACTAGACCAGTAGACCAACAAAACAATCTACATACGAGTAGTTTGTTAAACAAACAATTCCTATACAAACTAGAGTCAATAAAATTTAACTTTTTACATTTCAAACGAACCGATTGAATATCGGAACGCTTTTCAAAGTTCCAATAGGATGCTATTGGATTGAAACATGGAGAACAAAAATGACTAGCGGAGATGTCATAACGCAAAGTCTCCTAAAAAAGTAGCGCGACAACATGCGGGGCGAGGGGGACGAGGAACGTTACTAACGTTACTTCGGCCGTTCAGAGAATGCGTTCCTGACACCTATCAGTTAGTCACGACTAGTGATGGGCACAACATAACACTGAGTTCGTTACCGTTCCTTCAAAATGAACCGCCGCATTATTTTAAGATTATTTTCGTTTTAAATTGGCGGAATCATTTGTTTTATATTTTAGTTATTTAAGTGGAAACCAAAAAAAGGTAATATTCATATAATAAAATTGTTTTATTTATTCTTTGTTACAAGTACATTGAATTGAATGTGCGAACAGAATATTAATCAGACTCCGATTTGCTTGAGGAGGTGGTGTCTTCATCATCATCTTCGCCTACATGTATAATTATATTATTATCAATAACAGAATCAATCCTGATATCTCGGTCTAACAAAAGCCGGGTAATCAAATAAAAACAGATCGAAAACACTTGAAAAACGTGGTCTATGCGCACGAAACGACAACGGACGACTGTTTTAGCGTCACAAAATGGCGGCCCATAACGCCATTTGGGGTTACCATTTTTAATCTAAGTATAAAAATGCGGTTTGGTCATAGTTTTATTTTTATTTTTCATAAAAGTTATAATTAAGTCTTATAGTCCATTATTTTCCAATTCTTAAAAAGAAAATCAAAACGTATTATTTTATATTATAACTGTATAAGAACAGATTACGATACTTGCCTGTTATTTTTAGCACAGCACTACAAAATATAAACCGCTGACATAACCTTGTAATAGCGCAGTATAGATTTAGAAAAATATTGTTTACCAAGTTATTTGACACTCAGTTTGGCACAAAATTATAACATTCATTGATTATTGATATAATAATGTTGTTTTAATGCTCCTCAATTGTTAAAACGGTAAACAACCAGCAAAAATATTTTTATCGTAACTGCAACGCCATTGCAAAGTTACGTCGTCAGTTCAATCGCGACGTGTCAGGAACGCATTCTCTGAATGGCCGAACTATAGCTCCGTACTAACACGCCTTCTATAGAACCAGCCCATTATTTTCAAAATAAAATCAGCAGTAAATTATGGCCAGTCTTTGACCAAGAATCCGAACGTCTCGTTAGTGCTAGTAACTGATCACACCTACCGTACGTTCCTTGACCTACAAGAAGGCGCCTGACCTACCTTCCTTATGGCATCTCCGCTATTGTTCCTTCCTCCGTGAATTAGAACTAGTTTTCGGAACTCCAATTTCAAACGTTCGTGGGTGAGTGAACAATTCTCTGGTTTCTAAACGACTGAACGAGTGAATGATTTGATGTCCTTTGAATGAACGACAAGCGGTCCTTTTGTTTTGACTTTGAATAGATGACGGAACTTAAGATTGCTCGCTATCTTTTCCTTTGTTTTTTGTGGAAAATGATTTTCTGACGTTTTTTTTTCACGTTATATTTTTGCATGTTTATTTATTTATACAGCTGGTAAATATTTCTGAGTAGGTTTCTGAGGCAAGCACATTGTAAGCCCTTATATTATTTTCAACGCCTGAAAAGTCCGTTAAGCTGTACTTATTGTTAACACCGCCGTTTTATCTTATCAAGCAAATAAATAATTTAAGCCTAAGTTGAAACTAATCCTTTCGCAATAATATGATATCCCTGACAGTTTATACCTCTAATAGCTATAGTGATAGATGTAACCTAACGAATTTCGACCCATTGTTTTAAAATATCAAATTGTTATGCAAAGATAATAGTATCGGCATTATCTACCGATTTCAAGATAACCGCATTTACTCGTTGATTTTTAACTACAGACTGACTAGCGAGTAGCAGTGCTATAATCAACCGTTATATTTTATCATTTTAAATTGTACGATATACGAAACATTCATAGTATTTATATCATATCATATCATATCATTTATTGCATTCCATAATGTGCATTTGGTGGAAAATATAAAATAATAGAGGTAGTCACAATTATGGACCCTGATGGGCACAGCAAAATAGTTAGAAGAGAGGAAGGCGTTTAATGTAATATAGTAGTATCACAGATTATATAATAGTTAGTAGTATGAAGTATAATATTTAAGTATTTATTGCCATCCAGCGTGGCAATGCAGCCAGCCTTTTGGGCACGATCCCAGCTGACAGCGATGCGGATGAATATTTTGATACTTAGTTTCCCTATAATACTTACTTGAATCAGAAGTTAAGTATTTATTTATCTATATCTATATTCTATATCTATATCTATATCTATATATATAATAAATCTGTAGAAAAGTAATTTTTGTACATTGAAGAAATTGACAAAAAAAATAGCCAGCATGTTAAAGGATAACTAACAGAACCCATTTCCATCATTTTTGTCATTTTTGTCTGTTTGTCTGTTTATCTGTTTGTTTGTTCGGGATTCACGTAAAATCTACGAATTAAATGCAGACAATGCTTATATACAAAAATTCTACGTAACTTGGGGTATTACTTAGTTTTTGTTTCATCGAAATCGATTCACTCTATCAAAAGATATGATTAATTTTGTGAATTCAAGATGTAAAATATTACGTCTATACATATAATAAATCTGTAGAAAAGTAATTTTTGTACATTGAAGAAATTGACAAAAAAAATAGCCAGCATGTTAAAGGATAACTAACAGAACCCATTTCCATCATTTTTGTCATTTTTGTCTGTTTGTTTGTTCGGGATTCACGTAAAATCTACGAATTAAATGCAGACAATGCTTATATACAAAAATTCTACGTAACTTGGGGTATTACTTAGTTTTTGTTTCATCGAAATCGATTCACTCTATCAAAAGATATGATTAATTTTGTGAATTCAAGATGTAAAATATTACGACACGCAATCTATTTGTCAAAACTGTACATTTGAATGTTGTACTTATATTAGTTGATCGGCCTATTATTAATCTTTACACAGAAAATCACACCTTTATAAGTAACTTCGTAAGAAAAAAAAAAATGAAAATTTTGTTTAGCCAAGGTTAAAGTAGCTCCATCTGTCTGTGGTAAATAAAATACATCAAATTTGTCAAAGGAAGGAGCGAGGTGGTAAATGACAATATTACCATACATTCTTTATAGAGGATTATTATTTCAACAGATGGAGTTGTGTATTTTCCGTAATTCACCATATTTTAACACGTAGTGTAATTTTTCGATAGACATTCCAATAGTGTTTGTCAGTTTGCCGTGCCACTTCAAAATCCAACTATAATTATTACCTTGATGAAAAGAAAATTAATAGTTCTCAGCCAAATTTAAAACGGTGCCATCTAAATTATTTTTTGAACATTATGTCAAAAATGACGACTTTAGTGGAACAATTAATTATCATTTAAAGTTACAGATGGAGTTTATATCAGGATTTTTTCATAAACATAGTTTAGCTTATCTTCCACTAATGTGGTGGCCTTAAAACAAATTACTTTGAGTGAGTAGTATTAAGTAGACCTTAATTATTTTTTCTGATGCAAAATATGTAAACTTAATCCTAGAAGAAATGAGGATCTATCTCTCGCAAGCGCTGCTAAGCGTGAGGTTGGTAATGTAGGATTCTGTAGCTTTAAAAACAAGCCCAGATACAAAGTGCAGATAAGAAATGGGAGCTCTCTCTATTTAATACCATACACACGTAAAATGCTTTATGCGTCTGAAAACGTACAATCACCAACGTACATTACGAACAGTCTCAGTAAGACCCGAGCCAAGTCAAAAAACCCTAAAAAACACCTTTTATATAAAACTACGTTTGATGTCATTTAATCACAAAGACAGAATTGTTCTCTGTTGCAAATCCTATCCACCTATATCCTATCCTAATTCAGAATGCATTGCAGGTGTGCATTGCACAAAAACTAATGGTATCCTATTCGAGAAGTCAAAAGAGTTGACCTGCCAACGTCAGCTTCTGCGCTAAGCAAGTGTTCTTAATAGTACCATCAGAATTACATTCATCGTTGAATGAGGTGAATAAATTTTCAGAAACCACAATAACAGTAGGAGCCAAAGCGTATTATCGCTTCATAGAGCTCTGATTGGCCCCAGGTGACCAAGTCAGGTCTGATTTGACGTTCATCAGATCTTTGAAAGTGTTTCGGTGGATACTTACTGTCGTCCTGTCTACGTGTGACACAAAATATGGTATATAAACGTCCTCCGCAAGAGCGAAATTTTCCCGGTGTGCGGTAGTGACGCACAGTATACAACACTTATGTTTCTTTTGATTTACTGGCTCCACCAAGAAATGACAAATTGCGAGCGTACATTCTGAAAATCTTGGCAACACTACAGGTTTCAAGTACGAACACATGAAGTGGACTCTCACAGATACGTACATTTTGCCTATTCGTGAACTAATGCAAACATTTCGGTGGAGTCCCGGCTTAGGCCTCCCCCACATTAGGCGTGCGCGATCCTCGGGCGTGTGAGTGGCGCGGGCGCCGCGCGTGCGTCGCGAGCGCGTAGCGTGAGCGTCGCGTTTTGCTGCCCTGCGGCATTTGCAGCGCGCTCGCGGCGCGCACGCGCCGCTCTCCTTGACGTTTAACTGCTAAGGCGTTTAGCGGGCGGCGGGGATAGCAGGCGAAGGGGTAAGAACGCAACTCGAGCGCCGCGTGCTCGCCGCGAGCGCGTCGCTTGCACTCCTCACACATGCCGCAGGGCAGCAAAACGCGACGTTCACGTAGCGCGCTCGCGACGCCCGCGCTACTCACACGCCCGAGGATCGCGCACGCCTAATGTGGGGTCAGCCTTACCATGAGTAAGTGAAACTATCCTACCCTATGCGCCTGCTGATGATGATGACTCATTTTATCATCCATCCAGCTATTCCCCAACTATGCTGGTGTTGGCTTCCAGTCACCGAATCTGTTTGAGTACCAATATTTTGCTTGGAGCGACTACCTATCTACAATCCAGTCAACTACACAAGACGATATCCATATTATGGTAAGACTGACAGACTTTCTGGCTTCTGATTAGTCGCAGCAGCTGCAGAAAATGTACAAATGACAGCTTTGTCAGACTCAAAGCATGTAGACATAGATTATAGCTGTTTCCTGTGAAAATTACTTACGCACCATACGTAATAATTTTCCAAATTGGCAGAACAACGACACAAGCTTTACTTCTTTTGTTTAGATAAATGGTCACATCCACAACACAACCTTGATCAATGAATCTATGCGACTGCTAAGTGCTAATCCTAATTATACTGTCACGTGAAAGAATGCACCTACGGGATAAGTAGTATTTTGACGATTCTATATTGCCCACGCAGACGAAGTTGCGGGCAACAGCTAGTATTATAATATTACGTATATTTTTGTGTAGCATAACTTCGTTTTATAGTTATTTTTATTTATACGTTGCTTTTATTTAATTTTAGGTTATTTTTTTATCGGTGATATACTCGTTGATTGAATAGTATGCTTTTTTTATAAAAATTTGTTTGTATTTGTAAATATTTAAATTAAACCGTATAAAACGTTTTCATTTCGTTTATTAATTAACAGTTTGAAATTGTTAAATGAGGCGACATATCACCAATTTATGTTTTTATTAAATAATGGTATGCATTGACGTACAGACATGATTTGTGTTCATATGTGTAATTGGAAATATTGAAATTGCTTAAGGGAAATATATATTGTAATACCTATTTTTTACAGATTTTAGATAACATTAAATATTAGTTATATCTCTCGGCTAGATTTATTTGTACTGACTACACTACTATAACTGAAGCTATTGAACTTCTTCTTCTATGTTTTACTATTGGAAACATACACTACTCCGGAATAACATTATCACCCGCGTACGGGAAGCCGGGTAATGTCCTCGAAAACAACTATTGTGTCATGCCTCTTTACCCTGCATTAAATACCTTTATCTTCATAAAAACACAAAGGTTTAACATGGCAAAATTGCTGAACTAATTTAGATAAAACTTGGAGAAAAGTTCATTATAGGAGAGGAAAGTATTTTAGGTATTCACATTCACACTGATAGGTCACATTTGTTATAATTTCGATTGTAGACGCACGTGCAAAAACACGCTATTTGAAATGGGCAGGGCAAACAAACACAACACTAAAAGTAGACAGATCCCAATAAAATTCGAAAGTCAGCTAAAAAGATCCGGATCCCCAACCCTTAATCGGATAAAACTAAAAGAAATCCAACCTGGTCCATATCACAATTATATGAAAGACCCACGGAGAACAAAATGACTAGCGGAGATGTCATAACGCAAAATCTCCTAAGAAAGTAGCGCGACAACATGCGGGGCGAGGGGGACGAGGCACGTTACTAGCTCCGCATTTACAAAACCTTCTATAAAACTCGAACATAATTTTGAAAATAAAATCACCAATCAATCAAGACCTTTGAATGGTTTTGATTTGACAAAGAACCATAACGTCTCGTAACTTCTAGTAACTGATCAGGCCTACCGTACGTTGCTTGACCTACAAGAAGGCGCCTGACCTACCTTCCTTATGGTATCTCCGCTATTTTTACTTCCTCCATGGAACGACCCCATTATTTCAACCCTTGGTAAAAAGAGCAGATATAATAAATTTTCTTTGCCCTGTGGTGTCACCCGTCCCCGGGTAACTGCGAATTTCTGACAGCCCGTATATTTTCCAATTTTTTGACTCCTAAGTTATGATATATCGATTTTTTACTCGTGAGTTATAATATATCACCTTTGTAAATGGCTTAAATATACGAGTTTTAGATTTTACCGTGGAAAATAGTTCCCTAGGGGGAACTATTTTCCACATCCGGATAAAAAGTAGCCTATGTCCTTTCTCGGGTTTTAGACTATCATTTAAAATGGTTCAATAGTTTTGTTTCTAAGTTAATTTACGCATAATCATATTAGATAGCAGTATTTCGACTGCAAGCAAGCAATACCTCCTATCTGACTCCGGGTGGATTTTAAAGGGGAACAATAAAACTTAATAAAATCCTTATTCCGAGGTAGGTATAATGAGATACTGAAAATCCAAGTTTTCTTTATTTACGCATAGTATTGATTAATAAAGTTTTTTGTTTTTATTTTGAATCTTAAGCTACCTTAAACCTTTTAGGTAGATACAAGTTTTTTGAAACAAAAATGTCAGATAGGAGGTATTGCTTGCTTGCAGTCGATTTATGATAGAAATATATGACAATAACTAGCTACCGCTCGCGGCTTCGCGGCCCGCGTGGTGTGTTGATAAAAAGTAGCCTATCTGTTAATCCAGGGTATCACAAAATTTAACCAAATCGATATACCCGTTTTTGCGTGAAAGAATAACAAACATACATAATATATCCATACATTCTCACAAACTTTCACATTTATAATATAAAGATATATTAGGATATTGCTTTGGATATATCAAATTCAACAAACTGTTACCAAATTAACGCATTTCAAAACAGACAGATTTAACAGCTCAATTTATTACTAAGTATACTTAGATTAAAAATGGTGAGATCCCTTTGTCATTATTTAATCTGAGTTCAGATAAATTGTGAAACTTTAGTCGCTTTCAGAAATTGACTACAAATGGATAGCGTTTTCGGTGACTCCAAATTAAACTATGAATAATAGGATTTAGAGGAAATTTTATGAGGCTTAGCCTCTCTCGAAATAGAACTAGCTGTTTTCCCGTGGTTTTATCCCCGTCCCGTGGGAACTACTACCCGTACCCGGATAAAATATAGCCTATGTTACTCGGGAATAGTGTAGCTTTCCAACAGTGACATAATTTTTCAAATAGGTTCAGTAGTTTCGGAGCCTTCTGGGTACAAACAAACAAAAAACTCTGACACTTATTGCAACTCTAGGAGTTAGGGCCTCGACTTAAAAAAAAATCGAATTGGACCAGTATTTCCTTAGATAAACGCGTTCGAGCAAACAATGAAATGAAATTAATTTGCCAGAATATAGGTACATCATGTTTTGATCGATACAATAAAAATATGGTATCACTTTAAAATATTAATTTAAATGTTTTAAATAAAAGTTAATTCTATTAGAAATTCACTGAGTCAAACATTCTATTATAAGGTCATTATGCTCTGTCACCCTTTAATTAACTTTGAATTTTGTCTTCTAGACTGGTTCCTCAACTAAACAAGTATTATAGAAATTAATTCAATCAGTACTTGAATAATTATGTGCTTCACAGTAAAACGGCTGAATGAATTGAGATAACATTTGGTATGATGACTAATTTCAGTAGACTGTTTTAAGGTGGTATCGTCACGTGAGCGATTCAGCTCCAACCCGGAAAAAATAATATTATTCAAATGCTCATTAGCTTAGTTTCATTAAGTATGGGACTTTACATTAGCAGCATAAATTAGTAGTCAGCTCGCAGCTAAAAAAAAAACCTTTATTAGCCATCTTTAGCATTAGAAACCACCTTAAAAATAGCATTAGCTAAGATTACAATAAAATATTAAACAGAACGCCAAATTACCAAGGATAACTACACCTTTTTACCAACGTACCAAAAGAGCACCTTTTTCAGTCCACCATGACCTTGAAAACTAACAGCACGTATGAAATATGAAGTCGCCCATTATGCATAGGAGAGGTAACATCTTCCGGACCCCGGACTCGAACCCACATTTAAAATGTAACAATAGGGTCACGGGTCGAGAAGTTTTATTACAATAGGTGAACGGGCATGAATAGGATTATTTTTAAAGCTTTCGCTTTGTTCGGGGATAAATCATTTGCATGATTTTTCTGTTTAGAAAAGTGACATCTTTGGCCGCATAATGGTCAAGTGTAAGTTCCTTTGATATAAATTAGATAACCTCATATCTATGTAAGTATATAAAAATGAATCCCTATATCTCTTGGTCACGCGTGAAAACAAAACAGAACGTGGCTGGTAGTTAACCCAGGAGATGGACAGGACATAGAATAGTTTTTGTCACCATCCGGCTGCTGGAAGCAGTTATCCCGAGATGTGGATCCGCGTGCGGAAGCTAGTACCATAAAAATATTTAAAATAGGTATTTTAGAACATCATCTCTTACACAGAGCTAAATAGAGGTCCCGAAGGAACATGATGGTTTTTAGTCAGTAAGAGTCTGACACTCCCTCACGCTGCACCCACAGCGGGAGGAGTCATTTGATGACATGCTACCAAAAAAATGGCGTTTAAGCAAAATTTCGAGAACGTATTTATTTTCTTAAACACGTGTCAAATGTCTATTTTATTTTATGAAATAACACAAGAATTTAAAACTAACCTTATAACATGTGAAGACGTAAATGAACACTCATCTTTTAGAGACGGTAACAAAAACGCCTAGCAAGCAGTAGGACGCATACTTTTAGCGACAAGGCTAAAAAACGGCTAACCACAAAATTGACAAAATCTCCTCAGCTTTTTATTCAAATTTTCATACGTACCGAAGTTTTTAAAGTGACGTTTATTACTTTTCTGAACAACGTCTGGGAAACGGCACAGTTGCCAAATGTTCTGTCTTATTGGACGAAGTTCTGAATATATATCGCGTTTATGTTAATGTTTCTATGTGGGGAATTTGTCTTGGCGTAATTTTGCATTTTGCGGTTATAAAATTGGGGTTTCAAGTTGCAAATATCTATGGTAATATTTTAATGGGGAAAAGTTTGTTTGTTTTCTTGCTCGAACACGTTCATATAATAAAAATAATAACAACTTTGATCCACAGTTACATTAAAAATCTTGTCTTAATGTTAAAATGATGTGACGGTAGTCTGTTGATAAATATACTAATATCAGGAACTACTAAATGAATATGAAATATTTATTCGTCGAGATATGGTTAACACAAAAGTTGGTAAAAACAAAAAGTCACTTAACATATCGCGCCTTCAGTAGGCATGCGAAACACTACACACTAGTCCTATTTGAAAAAAATCTTCATTGTTAAATGGCCCATTTATCAAAGAAGACTATAAGCTTCTTTTTGCTTCTTTTTATCCTACTGCACGGAGAAGTTACCACGGAAGAGAAAATAGAACAAATTCACAGAAGTCTCGTAAATTCTCACTATAATTTTTGTCTAGACACAGAAAATATCCAAACCTACAAAGTCGACTCATTTTTTCTCTCACGAATTCTCTCACAAACGTTATACAGCTCATAAAATATACTTACATGTACGAACGATGTCCTAAGTAATTCTAACACGAACGAGACGATACCAAGAATTTCTGTCTTTCTCTAACTTTATGTAATGTCCTAGTGTTTTTGATATTCATTTGTTTTCTTTGGGCGAAGATGTGTGATTAGATAGAAGTTTTTTCTTCCTTTTATGTGAGACTAAAGCCTATTTTCACCAAAAAATACCTAACTTTAGGGATCCCCTAAGAGTATTTTGGGAACACTTAATACGAATTTCGTTTTCACCTAAGTTTAAGTTTCCCTTATAACCTTCATTAATGGGGGAGCCCTTATTCTAAGTAACACTTAGTTAGGGAAATGTTAAGAGATTGTTGGTCAAACGTGCATTACTGTATTTCTCGCATCCGAATAAAAGCAGCCTATGTGTTTTCTCAAGATATACCTACTAAACTATCTGTATTGACGTGAAAGCCAGACGATGATTATTATTCAAGATTAAAACTATTGATTTTATTTAACGCGCTTTCACTTTTCACTTGCCTTAGTGGAACTATTTTGAACACCTGTGAAAAACGATGTAATATGTTACTTGACAAAATAATACTCAGCTATTCTACATGAATTTCCTTTAATAGTTACTGACTACTGCAAACTTGATCTCCAATTCACTTTAAAACTCCACTTAAAAGAGGTACGACCACTCTTCACTCAAAGAACTTCACAAAGGACATAACCCAATTATTCTGTCCTCAAGTGTACAAGACCATGGAGAACAAAATGACTAGCGGAGATGTCATAACGCAAAATCTCCTAAGAAAGTAGCGCGACAACATGCGGGTGCGAGGGGGACGAGGAACGTTATTAGCTCCGCCCTTACGCGCCGTATTCTATAAAAATTTGAGGCTGGTTTTCTATACCAGCCTCTAATTTATTCAAAATAAAATCAATAAAATCGCGACTAATTTTTGACAGATTGGTTTTGATTTGACAAGGAACCCAAATTCCTCCTTAACTCTAGTAACTGAGTGCTTTTCAATGCGTGAGACCCCGTCTCACGCAACCCCCGAAATATTTTCTTAATAGAAAAGGGGTCGTGTCATGAAAAAGGTTGAAACACACTATAGTAACTGATCACGCTTACCGTACGTTGCTTGACCTACAAGAAGGCGCCTATCCTACCTTCCTTATGGCATATCCGCTATTTCCCTGCTCTTTGGTACAGAATATCATAAAACATTCTGTCAGAATACGGCGTAGATTCGTTCCAATTGTTCCCCTCGTTTTACTGTACCTGTAATTTTGAAAGGAAGTGTAATTCTCTATAGCTTTGTATATTTTGAAGCAAGATCTTCGTTTTTGAGGAGAAAATGGACTATAGAATTTGTGTGAAGGTATTTTAAGGTTAAGATTTTTATAACTCACAGTCATCTTCAGGTTCCTATTGTTCCACGTAAAGCAAGATGTTTTATTGATCGATCTATTTAGTAATATACAGTCACTAGTTTTGTAATAAATTGAGAACAGGGGGAAAGTTAAGTGCGGTAAAACACATGGTTTTATAATTAGCTATCTAGCCTTTCTTTATAATGGGGTCGGCTTCTAGTCTATTCGAGTGCAAGTGTTTTTTTTACATGGAGCGACTGCCTATCTGACCTCCTCAACCCAGTTCCCTGGGCAATCCGATACCTCTTGGTAAGACTTCATCAGTTTTGACTGACAAAGTTATTTAAATGACACCCACCAATTTAATACACGGAAGAACTAGGTCTATAAGCAGAATATATCAATTTTCAATCTAATTATAGTTAACTACCAAATGGTTCTTACGCTATAGTAACAGGCCTACTAAAACAAACACAATCGAATATAATAAGGACTAACAGTTACAATATATTTGCTAACACTCCGCGAGATTGGTTCGTTCCGTCAATAGCACTTGATACCAGGCTCTAAGCACCATGTTGTTTACAATTAACCTCAATCTAGTACTAGCTATAGGTATCCCGCTGCTTTGCCCGAGTTCAGAGACTACTTATAGGAGGATAGTAGAATGGTCTTTCTTTATAAATAAACCAGCTGTTTTCCCGGTGTTTTGCTCGTGTCCTGGGGGAACTACTGCCCGTACTGAGATAAAATATAGCCTATGTTACTGGCAGATAATGTAGCTTTCTAGTGGTGAAATCTGTAGCTTGCTGTCAGTGTAAGAATTTTTGAAATTGGTTCAATAGTTTCGGAATCTTTATGTACAAACAAAGAAACAAAAATTTTTTCCTCTTAATTATATTAGAGTAGATAAAAAATCTTTTACTATCAGACGCCTAGGCCCTATGCAAATGTGCTTCTAACTAACACATTTTTTTTTCGTATCACAGAAAATTTGTTGAGAGTTTCAAAGGCATTTCCAAATCACCGTTGAAATAACTCAAAGACCAGTTCATTATATTTTAAAACAACTTTTCACCCTTGCAAATATTTATTCAGATCACTGCCACAAATAAAATGCATCGGTCAGAATGTTGCAGAACTATGTATAACTTGTGTAGGCTGCAGTTGACAGCACTGGGGAAATGGAGGGTACATTTATTTGCTTGTACTTTTACTAAGCAATGGGCTAATGTATTTTTTATATCGGGTGTGTCGTTCACAATCACATTAAATCATATCGCATATAAGTATATGCGATATGATATATATATTATGGCGAATTGTAAAAAAAATAACCTAATCCATTCAGTGGTTTAACCACAGGAGTCATTTTTCGTTATTATAATTTACAACATCATGTGTAAAGCAGAGATAAAGTTAGGAGTATCGTATGTTTTGATCAGTTGACAGCTGTCAGTTTTCAAGGGAGAATTTCAGTTGTTTGTAATGACTGACTTTTATATGGTGTTCTAATTTTTGCACATTTTTATTCCATTTACTTTGTTTGAAAAAATCATTTTTTTATTTTTACGTATTTTTCATTTTTCTTTGTGTTAATGGACATATATTAACCAGTATATTAACGCATTTCATTTAATGTGATTGTGAACGTCACATCCGATATAGGTATACTTAGTAGATATTTTATGGTTTTAAATTCTTTTTTATTACCAACTTCTCAAAAAGGAGGTGGTTGTGAATT
Source organism: Helicoverpa zea (assembly GCF_022581195.2). Taxonomy (NCBI): domain Eukaryota; kingdom Metazoa; phylum Arthropoda; class Insecta; order Lepidoptera; family Noctuidae; genus Helicoverpa; species Helicoverpa zea. The sequence continues at coordinate 3,715,854 of NC_061479.1, forward strand.
CGACGGGATCTTTGTTTTCTTGTGGGCAAATGGTATGGTTATTTTTTATGTTGAATATGTAATAAGAGACCTTGATAATTAATGGTGACCCAATTTTTATGTCGTGTAGTGTAATTGCTGTTATAAGCGATGTTGGTTGAGTCAGGACTCATAATCATTACAAATGATTCAAAAGTATGGTATGGATTATAATATATGTGAGCTTAGTAGCTTCACACTTCGGTTAAAGCATTTGCACTGTATAAAAAAATCAGCGGACAGCGATGTGAATGAGTTTTTTGATACTTTGTTAAAATTTTTCTTTTTTTAATAGTTTACAAATATTTTTCGTTAATTGTTATTGATAGCTCTGTTTTTATTTTGGTTTGTACATATTATAACTATTAATGTTTAATGCGCTATAATTTTCTCTTCACCTTCATCTGTAATTCTTCTAAATACCTGCCCAGCTTCCTATAACCACAGATTACTATAATAGTTACCTATAACAATTATTTAACATTTACAATGCAAATGATGACCTTATTTCGCTGACTATTAGTCATCAACGCTAACGTGACTGAATTGACGGGGACGGATATGTGTCATGATCACGGTAATTTGACATTGATGGTTGTCATGGTAACAAGCAGATAATAATCTATAACGATAACTGAGCCATTTTCAGTTGTAAAATCGCCGATTTGGAAATTGGATGTCTCTAATTACAGACAACTTAGCAAACGGCTGATTTTGGTCGGTTTGTCGTTTTAGTTAAAAAGTGCAAATGTATCTAAGGGTGTTATCAAATTTTCTCTGTCAGATGACACGATAAGATTTTGTTTGAAAAAAAACATGACCGATTTAGTACATAAAATTTAGAAGTACACAGTATGGAAAAGGACTTCCGGGAATTGGATGGATTGGGTCTCCAGAGAAATAGATGAAATTAAAGCACAAAGTAGGTAAATACAATTAAAGATTGGTCACATAATTTAACAAAAACGTATCTCAAACAATGTAATTAATTTAACAAAAACGTTTCTCAAGCGATCTACAGTTATTTTATATTATAAAATAACCTATCTCCAAGCCATATATAAAAAGACCTGCCACATTTCCCGTACGAAGCGCAAATTATTGCGCTACAGTGCACCAGTGACCCTTGTTCACCCTTGTGTAATCTACCGGTCATAGGGGACAGTTGCTGAAAGAACAGACAAGATGGCTTCCTGTAGCCATGTTGTAGAAAAAAAACTACGTTCATTTTTTCCACAGAATAAAGTTGTTAAGCTACCTACTAACGTTCGTAAAAATGACACTCAATCTCGCATGTGCATCGATTGAGTGTCGTGCATCGAGCACATGCGTTTGAGTGACATTGTTACGAATGTTATACAGTAGACAGTTGCTGAAAGAACGGACAAAATGGCTTCCTACCGCCATATTGCAGAAAAAAAAAACCACGTTCATTGTTACTCAGAAAGCTAAAGGGGAGAATTCAACCTAGCAATTTGGACTATTTAGTTTTCATGAATATAGGTGACAGGTGTACCAGCACACGTCGCCTTTAAAATTCTTTCATAATTTATCCCACTAAAAGCGAGTTAGCCATACTAGTGTGTATTTAAACACATGCTTATTATCATTGTGTACAGAGCTCCCGAGTTTACGTATACAAAGACAATGTGCATATTTTACACCCACATCTACCTATGGCTCACCCGCTTTCAGAAACTGATGCATCTGTACCAAGCTAATAATCAATTCATTATTATATCCTGGTTAACTTACCTTCAATAGCTATTAACACCATAAAAATCTAACAGTAAGTCAAGTTAATTATTAACAGGAATAATACATCAAATAAACATAGGTACATAAACTGCTAAACGCATATCTAAGAGGTTAATTAAAAGGAACGCATAACCCTTTTAAATTCCCCGAAATGGCAACATCGTCTTTGTAACTTCAAAAGCTTAAGTCAGAAGTAGTTGTTAAACTTTAACTTAGAAAACAATTGTTCATTGGTTGTGTTAACTGACTTTAGGCGTTAAATATTAGGGTAGTGATTGCAAGAAGGAAGGGTACGAAATTTCTCTAAGAAGTGTTTTTGTTCTGCGGGATTGTTCTTGCGAGTTACCACGGCCCTGGTACACTGCGGGCTTCAGAAGGAATATGATGGGTTTTAGCCAGTAAGAGTCTGACATTCCCTCACGCTGCACCCACAGCGGGAGGGGTCTATTGAGGATTTCCTACCAGAAAAAAGGTGAAAAATCTTCGGATTGGGCATCAATGAAGAATATAATTATATACATTGCCAGGGCCAATAAATTAACACCACTTCTTCAACCAAAATAATACAGATGATAGTTATGAAAATAAGTCTATTTTGGGCTTTTTTCATTCAATCTTCGTTCTCAGCTCATTTACATTGAATTTTGGAACTTTAGCCTCCGTCTCTTGCCAAAATTCTTGCAAGATTTTGAAAGAAAATTCAGTAAAATCTTCACGTAGTTGATCCGTACTTGGACCTGCATTGCTGTATATTGTAACCTTGCCAACATAAATGTTCGGTAAGAGAAAATAGTGTTTTATAAGCCAATCATGACTTTCGAAGTTTTGTTGCATTTTAAAACACACTAGCCTTTTCTCTAGGTAACCCTCATCCCAAGGTATTTTCTTCACTATGGATAAGTGAACTAATGAAATATGAGAAGTGCAACAGTTTTTAAGTTTATTAAAATCACTTATTATCACCAGTAAACGAACAGACGCGTGGATCGATCGATCATAAGCTACGCTTGGCGTGGTTGATTTTGTCACTCCGTTGTGTAGCACAAACAAACCTTTTCAATTTACTGATAGCTTTATAAAATACATATTATTCTATCTATATATATGCAAATAATAGAACCTTTGTTTAAGGTAAATTATAAATGCGAAAGTAACTCTTGACGACCTCGATGGCGCAATGGTCATCATGCCGGACCGCCGAACCTGAGGTCCCGGGTTCGATTCCCGGTTCCGTCGACATTTGTGTGATGAGCATGCTTGTTGGCCGTGGTCTGGGTGTTATGATATGTATTTATAAATATGTATATATGTAGCTATATGTAGTTTATCAGTTGTGTTAGCACCCATAACACAAGTTAATAAATAACTTACCATGGGGTTAACCGACCTTGTGTGAAAAAGGTGTCCCGACATTATAAAAAAACTCTGTCTTAATGTGTCAAGCAGTATATCGCGCTTTTACAAAGTCTAGAGTCTAGAGCCTGAGAAAATACATAGGCTACTTTTTATCCGATTAACGACTAAGTTTGATCATACATCGTGACTTTTTATTTATTATTTATTTATTTATTTATTGCTTAGAAGGTACATTTTACATTATAAAAAATATAAAATGTCCAACAAAACTGTATACACAGTTTATCTGTTGGATCAGATTTCTAAACTATTGACTTACTATTATAGGTTCTATTAATTTAAGTTTACAATAATTATAAAATTAATATATTAGTATATATTAGTATTATATTATATATATATTAGTATTATATATGTAATATTAGTATTATATATGTTAAGCTATATAAGTAGTATTAGGAGGTTAATATTAAGTACGTAAGTATGAAAATCAAAGATTAGATATAGATATAATCGGAGTATAGATATAGCATAAGTAAGAAAAGTAGTCGGTAGTTAGTTAGTAGAAGTAGTTAGTAGGATAGTAATACAATAAAAAGTTAAGGCAGTGTACTGAGTAGGTGTTTTTTTAGTTTTATCTTAAATTTATTTTTCCTATTTTCGTTTCTGATGTCGTCTGGTAAGCTATTGAGTACGTATGGGACACGCTTTTCTAGCGTTCGGTCCCCATAAACATTATTAACTCTGGGTACTACATATTTACCAGACGACATCGTTCGGGTGTTATAGCTATTACTAACATTAGTCAACAATGAATTACGCTCCCGATTACCATGGCTATTAGTTGCGAGTAAGTACTTATGTTTTATGCTGACCGGTAATACTTTGCAAATTTTGTATAGTTTATAATAGTCTGTTTTATGTTTATTTTTAGTTTTTTTATCCACTAATAGTTTTAAGAACCTAATTTGTATATTTTCTAATTTTTCTATGTGAGATTTGAATGTAAGTCCATAGCAATCAAGAGCGTAATCAATTATTGATTCCACCATACATGAATATAATATTTTTAGGGTACTAGTAGGAACTCGATAACTTAGGTGATAAAATTTACTTAGTACAGTTTTAAGTTTATTGCACAAGAAATCTATATGTTCTTTCCATGAGAAATGCTCGTCGACTTTAACTCCTAAGTAAGTTACACAACTTACTCTCTGGATAGGTTTGCAGCCACAATTGACAAGGCCACCATGAATGCAACCAAATGTATGAGTGTATAGTGGTAGAGGATTATCCTTTAGTGGTAAGTAAGGTGAATGAATAATGATGTATTGTGTTTTATCCGTATTTAATACTATGCCGTTATCATGGGACCATTTAACTACGGCGTCCACGTCTTGCTGCACCAGACGACACGTTTCAGCGAGTCGTCTTACAAAGGTGGTCCACTCAATCTATCCGACATAAAATAAAACTAGACACGATTATTAATTTTATAGCCTTACTTAATTAAGATAATAGGAGCAAAGAAAAATACTGAAAAAAAAATGTTTACGTATCAAACGGTAGAAAGTAGCTACTTTCCCAACGCGCCGCACTCCATTGATACAAGATTCGGGCAGCGCGCACAACAGGGTGTTCTTAAAATCTACGTCATGCATCATAATAATGAATTAATTTTTATTTTTAAATTATTCAAATCTCATAAATATTTTTTTTTTTATATGAACGTTTACTAGTCATTGGCTACATGAAGTGGGCCGCCGTTGTAAGACGACTAAAAAGTCATGGTGTATATTTTTGACGTTCAAAGTGCTTTTAAAGGCCTAAATGAAATAAATGATTTGACTTTGATTTTGCAGTAAAAACTACTGTCAAAATACGGATGAAACCATATATAACAACTAATAAGTCATCATCCTCCGAGCCTTTTCCCAATCATGTTGGGGTCGGCTTCCAGTCTAACCGGATTCAGCTGAGTACCAGTGCTTTACAAGAAGCGACTACCTATCTGACCTCCTCAACCCAGTTACCCGGGCAACCCGATACCCCTTGGTTAGACTGGTGTCAGACTTACTGGCTTCTGACTACCCGTAACGACTGCCAAGGATGTTCAATGACAGCCGGGACCTACAGTTTAACGTGCCATCCGAAACACAGTCAATGGTGTCTAAGATATAGGTACTTAGAAAGTACATACAAACTTATAAAAGTTGCATTGATACTTGCCTGACCTGGGATCGAACCCGCGCCCTCATAATTGAGAGGTTGGTCCTTTACCCACTAGGCCACCACGACTAGTGTAACAACTATATAACAACTATAGTTCGGCCATTCAGAGAATGCGTTCCTGACACGTCGCGATTGAACTGACTGAATTATAACATTCATTGATTATTGATATAATAATGTTGTTTTAATGCTCCTCAATTGTTAAAACGGTAAACAACCAGCAAAAATATTTTTATCGTAACTGCAACGCCATTGCAAAGTTACGTCGTCAGTTCAATCGCGACGTGTCAGGAACGCATTCTCTGAATGGCCGAACTATAGTGAGTATCCTATAAAAAATAGCTTAAGTAGTAAGTAGAAGGAAATAGGACGGCCTCTAACTTAGAGGTTCAATTTAGGGAAAATTCAATTTATATTTTGCCCCATCGGCTAAACACAGGTAGACAGAATTTTTCAGAAAAGGTCAGACGAGTTTTTAAGTTGCTATTAATGATCAATTTCGTTTTTCGAAATGACTCTTTGAAGGAAATGTCTTTTTGTTTAGTTGATTGAGAAGGAAATGTGAGATACATAAATCATTCACATCATTAACTCGTATTCAATTTTTATAAAGATGAAGAGTTTGTAATGTGCACCTCTAATTGAGGAAGGCTTTTGGCTACGTTTTATCTAGCTGTGTAGAGTTGTTTCCTCAGGACGCGTCTGAAAACACTGCCGTAAGCCAGTTTAAAAATATTATTTGATTAAAATACCAATTATCACATTTTATTTTGATACAAAAGCAAAGATTTATTTCAGTTCTTATAATCAATTAATGCAGTTTTTTTTTTCATATTACAAATGTTTAACCTAAAAAATCATTTATAATATATTTTTTTACCTCTACTTTAAATAGCACACTTTTTTATCAACTCCAACCTACAAAAAGTGTTTCTCTTTACACTTCGCGCCACTTTTCAACTACAAGGGAACAGCGGCGAGTCCCTATTACTCAGACTATCCAACTTTAAAATTTGTTCTAGCATCGAGCTGTGAAATTTCCTAGTTTTAACTTCGTGATTGCTGCTTCAAAGTGTCAATAAAAATAACTGTGTAAAATGCAGTATGAATATGTATTTTAGAAGATCTTAGAAGTATATTTTTGTATGTATCAAATAATATTGAGAGACCAAAAAAAAACATTAAATTATAACTTTAAGTAAGTATTTATTATCCACTCTAAATTATCATGAAAGTTTACTTCACCTAATAGTACTAAGACAAAAGACACCCCACACCTAACTATAAAATTAACTAAATAATCAGTATTTAAAAAAAAAAAACGCAAGAACGAGCTAGTCTTCTGTGAATAACATACTACAACATACTAATTTCGTCAAAAAATAGCTTAACATTTTTTTTTTCACTGTCATTCAATTTCACCCTAACCCTGTAAAACAGGCATTTACATAAAAACACATTCTGAATACCAAATACAACATTAAAAAACAAAATTAGCAAAACATAGCACATTTCCATAAGAAATAAATTATATTAAGTGCTGGCTCATTAATTTTGTCCCCAAGTGTAAATGAGGCTCTTTACAAAATTAAAAGGAAATGGTTCGTTTTAAAGGGAGACGGGTGTAGACCATGGAGAACAAAATGACTAGCGGAGATGCCATAACAGAACATCTCCTAAGAAAGTAGCGCGACAACATGCGGGGCGAGGGGGACGAGGAACGTTACTAGCTCCGCTCTTACACGCCTTCTATAAAACCCACCCATCATCTCCCGAGCCTTTTCCTGACTATGTTGGGGTCGGCGTCAGTCTAATAAAATGCAGCTAAGTGCCAGTGTTTTACAAGGAGCGACTGCCTATCTGACCTCCTCAACTCAGTTACTCGGACATCCCAATACCCCTAGGTAAGACTGGTTGTCAAACTTACTGGCTTCTGAAAACACGTAACGACTGCCAAAGATGTTCAAATAACAGCTTGTGGAATCAACCCATTTGTTTTAAATGAAATCACCAGTTTTTGAATTAACAAGTAACCCGAACGTCTGGTTAGCTCTAGTAACTGATCACACCTACCATACGTTACTTTATCATCATCATCTCCCGAGAGCTTTCCCAAATATGTTGGGGTTGACTTACTTACTTGACCTACAAGAAGGCGCCTGACCTACCTTCCTTATGGCATCTCCGATATCTTTCCTTCCTCCGTTAGACAATGAATGTGCGTGGCATTAGCGTGAGAGATGCGTGGTGATTGCGTTAACCTAACGACCTTATTGCAAATGATTTACGTTTATATCAAGAGTACCTTTTGAAACGATTTCGACGGTTATCAGCTTCGGGAGAGGTCGGAGAGCTTTGGGTATGTTCGGGTGTTGCGTAATTGACAATGATGGAAATATTACGGTCGATTTGATGTGGATATCGTAATTTAATACTTATCGATTTTTGTCGACTTTAAAGCCCTTCATAGCTATGTGAATAAATTTTGTGGCATTATATGTAATTTAGGCAGGTATATACATAGGTACCATTATCAGTTTCCCGTGTCATGATTTTCCTGAGAAAATATTTATTTTATTCTCCTGGATAAATTCAGATTGAAATGTCGTCTATATGTCTCATAATTATGTTCTAATTAATAACCTAACCCTTTACAAACAAATTCACTGTCTACGCATCGTCATCAATCGAACATGTACCTGCGATTCCTGCGAGCCCCACTAGATGGCGTTACGATTTTAGTTCCAAATTCCTCCGCGCGCCGCGCCTCATGCACTTGCAAATTCGCTCGACACTTGCGCACACGATATATAACAAAATTTTGTTTTATTGTAAACCAATCGCTGATTACACGCCTTATTACTATCGAAGAAGATCTATTATTCATCTCCAAACATAAGTTGGACCTTCAGCGCCGGGTGCAGCGGAAGAAATCGTTGCGACCAGCATAAATCGGACGCACGAACGACGTCACCAGCAAGAACATCTACGGACCCATGGTACCAGCATAAAAAGGTCAGGCCAATCATCCTTATCAATCCTTAGCCCTTTTCTTTATTGTGTGCTTCATTTGTGTTGATAGTGTTGTATTGTGTTGTGTTGTGTTGATACTTAAATAATTAAAAACGCGTAAGTTTCTTTCGTCTCGTCGCTACCCTCAACTTAAAAATATAAAAATATCCTTTGTTAATCTTAAGTACAAAATAACGGTTTCCACTGCCTTCCACAAACTACAAAATGACTAGAACTCCATCAAAGGAAAGTCGTAGCAGTAGTGAAGAGTTAATTAAAGATTTAAACAAAAGAAGAGGTGTTGTTCGCGGTAAATTTAGACTATTCATGAAATATGTGGACTCGGTAGAAGTAATGACTACGACTGAAACCATAAAATCAGAATTACAAACTCGTTTACAAAAAGTAGACTTACTACTAGAGCAATTTACAGAAATTCAGGATGAAATAGACTTAAAAATACCTGATAGTCAAGTAGAAAAAGAACTATCTGAGAGGGAATCTTTTGAAACCAATTACTACGCTTATGTGACCAAAGCTAAGTGTATTATTAACGCAGATGATGTTCAAAACAGTTCAAAAATTTTTAGTAAAGTTAAATTGCCTACAATTTCACTTCCATCCTTTGACGGATCTTATGATCATTGGTTGGAGTACCGCGATACTTACCTTTCTCTAGTACATAACTCTAAAGAAATAGATAATGTGCAAAAATTCCATTACCTACGATCTTCTCTTTCTGGCAGTGCATTATTGGTTATTAAATCCTTAGAATTCTCCTCAGAGAATTACAATGTAGCATGGGAGTTATTAGAAAACAGATTCAATAACAACCGTTTACTTGTGCAAACCCATGTTAAAGCTTTATTCTCTATGACGTCGCTTAATAAGGAATCACCTAATCAAATTCGTAAACTCATTGATACCGTTCTCAAAAATCTACGTTCCCTCAAAAACCTCGGCGAACCAACTGAGTCGTGGGACACGTTGATTATTTATTTAATTACATCTAAACTAGATTCTGTTACTGAACGAGAATGGGAGACTCACAAAAGTTCAATTATAAATAGTCAAAATCAGTCAATTTCACGTACAAGGGTTGATGATTTAATAACGTTTCTTAAAAATCGGGCTGACGTACTGGAAACTATTAATTTTGCACATAGTAAATCATACACAGATAATAACATAAAAAAACCGTCACAGTCACAACAATCAAACAAATCACATAGTTACACATCAACACAAAATAAACAACCTAATAATAAAAATTCCAAACGTCCTCGTATTTGCGCTATGTGTCAAGCTAATCATCCGCTTTATTCTTGCGAGTCATTCTTAAAATTAAATATTAATGATAGAATAAAATTCGTTAATGAAAAGAAGTTATGTTGCAATTGTTTACGCGCTAATCACTCGGCAGATGAGTGTTGGTTTGGTCCGTGTAAGCAATGCAACAAAAAACACAACAATCTACTTCATGATAAATGTGACGATAGCGCGAGTGTATCCACCTCGCCAGTCGTTGCGCATAATTCTCAGGCATCGTCACAGAATACAACTAGTGGTAAGTCTTTACATACTGCCACATTACATTCTGCATCTCATACGACACATCAGAGCACTACTCATTCATTATTAGAGACTGTCCTGCTGTCTACAGCTTTAGTTGAGGTTGCAGATAAAAGCAATAACTATCACACTACTCGCGCTTTACTAGATAATGGTAGTCAGCATTCCTTTATAGCGGAATCATTATGTAAACGACTTAAACTCAATTTAATACAGTCCACTGTGCAAGTCTCCGGAGTAGGTAACTCGGTGACTAATTCTACACAATCTTGTGAAATTAATTTGAGATCTAAAACTACACAATATAACACACGCATGAAGTGTTTAGTTTTGAATCAAATAACAGCTCAATTACCATGTTTAGGTACAACTTCAAACATAAATATCCCTGATCATGTACAGTTAGCTGATTCGGAATTTTATTCGCCATCAGAAATCGAATTATTAATTGGGGCAGATAAATTCTGGGAACTTTTAACTGATGGACTGATTCGCCTAAGTAGTGGTCCATATCTTCAGAATACTCAGTTAGGATGGGTAATATCTGGCCCATTGCTGAATAAAAAAACTTCACGCAACAATCGAGTTCAATGCAATTACTCACAATCATTAGACGCTCAACTTAGGAAATTCTGGGAGCTAGAAGAACTACCTCCGCAAAATAAATTAACTAATGACGAGTCTTTGTGTGAAAACTTGTTTTTACAAACTACGTACCGCGATAACACGGGTCGGTTTTTTGTGCGCATTCCATTAGCCGAGCCCAGCGATACACTGGGAGATACGTATGCGCTCGCACTTAATCGCTTTCACGCACTTGAACGAAAATTAGATAAATCTACGCCTGAATATAAAAGGTTATATTGTGATTTCATGAATGAATATTTGAGTTTAGGTCACATGAGTCGAGTCAATTCTTATCCATCACCAAATTATTTTCTACCGCATCACGGTGTTTTAAGAATTCATAGTAGCACTACGAAACTTAGGGTTGTTTTTGATGGTAGTGCGAAGTCAACTTCGGGTAAATCGCTTAACGATATTCAGCATATTGGCCCTAGTTTACATAATGATGTTTTCTCAATCTTGTTACGATTTCGTCAATTTAGATTCGTTGCATGCGCCGACGTCGAGAAGATGTTCCGGCAAATTAATCTACAACCGGATCAAAGAAATCTTCAATTAATTATTTGGCGAGAAAATAAATCCGATGAACTCGGTGTATTTCAGCTTAATACGGTGACATACGGTACCGCGTCCGCTCCTTATCTAAGCATTCGTTGCATCAAACAGCTGGCGTCGGAATGTAAGGATGACGTCATAAAACAGGTTATCAACGAAGATCTGTTTGTCGATGACCTAATTACAGGTAATGATGATAAACAATGTTTATTAGATATTTGTACCAAAGTAAATGATACTTTAAAATCTGGTTGCTTCCATTTACGTAAATGGTTGTTTAATTCGGAATCATCTACAACAGATCAACAAAAAGATTTATCTTTAGGAGAAAATTGTTTAACTAAAACTCTGGGTATTGGTTGGTTAAATTATTTAGATTTATTATATTTTACGACAAAAATTGATCAAAACTTTACTCATGTGACTAAGCGCGTTATCTTGTCCGTTGTTTCACAGGTGTATGACCCATTAGGCTTGTTATCACCCGCAATTATAATTGTGAAAATACTTTTACAGAAACTATGGCTTTGTAAATTAAGTTGGGACGATCCAGTACCAAATGATATTCTGTCTACGTGGAAAAACTTTATTGCCACTCTTCAACACTTACAAGACATAAAAATTCCTCGTCATGTCAGGGAAATAAATACAAATTATACAGATTTACACATTTTTTCGGATGCATCACAGGATGCATATGGTGCATGTGCCTTTATAAGTACATACAATGACAACTCACCAGCTACAGTTAGGATACTTTGTGCCAAGACCAAAGTCGCACCAATTAAGCCAGTCACAATACCGCGTCTTGAGCTGTGCGGAGCGTTAGTTGGTGCCAAGCTGTATCAAAAATTGTTCAGTCATGGAGATTGAAATTTAACCACATATATTTTTGGTCTGACTCAATGATTGTCATAAATTGGATTAAAATGTCACCTAATTTGTTAAAAACGTTCGTGCAGAACAGAGTCGTGCAAATCAACGAACTGACTGGTGAGTTGCCGTGGTTACATGTTGCTGGTAAAGACAACCCGGCTGACCTCTTATCTCGCGGGCTCACGCTCGACGCGCTTCAAAGTACAGATATTTGGTGGCACGGGCCAGCATTTTTAAAGGATATGCACATGAATTTTAAATATGACAACCAGAATGAAATTATAAATTTAAACGATTTACCAGAAATGAAATCAAAGGTTTTATTTACACAGTCGACTTATACTAGTATTTTTATTTTCGAACGTTTTTCAAATTTTAATCGCATGAGACGTGCAGCCGCTTACGTGTTACGATTCATTAATAATGCACGAATTAAAAGTAAAACGGAACGTAGCATTGGTCCGTTAACGGCTGATGAATTAAATAAATCAACGTTAGTTTTAGTACGCTTAGCACAACATGCATCATTTGCAGACATTTTGAATCAATTGATAAATAACTTACCTGTAAAGTCGATGAGAAACATATCTAGTCTTGATGTGTTCTTGGATTCTGATCGCATTATAAGAGTGGGAGGTAGATTAGTAAATTCACGCACCTTCCCATACAGTAAAAAACACCCTATATTGTTATGTTCAAAACATACCTTCACGCGACTACTTTTTCAATTTGAACACAAACGTCTACTCCATGCTGGTCCACAGCTTCTCTTGGCTACTATCAGAGAGAGTTGGTGGCCACTCAGGGGTCGTGATTTAGCTAAGCAGACGGTACATAAGTGCATTATATGTACTCGCCAGAAAGGGAAGGCACTATCAGTAAAAATGGGTAACTTACCCTTTGAGAGATTGGAACCGGGGTATCCTTTCTTGCGCTGCGGTGTGGATTATGCGGGACCTATGTTTATATTGAATCGGAAGGGAAGGGGTTCAAAACTTGAAAAATGTTATGTGTGCCTATTCATATGCTTTACCACTCGAGCGATACATCTAAAATTGGTCACAAGTTTAACTTCTGAGGCGTATTTACTTGCTTTAAAAAGGTTCCTATGTCGTCGCGGAAAACCCGCTTATATATTTTCCGATAACGGAAAAACATTCGTAGGCGCACTCAAGGAATTTTCAGATTTTTTAAATCATAGTGAAAATGATATTTTAAATTTTGCAGCAAATGAAAATATTAAGTTTAGCTTTATACCTCCGTACTCCCCACATTTTGGAGGTTTGTGGGAGGCAGGGGTCAAATCTTTTAAATATCATCTCCGTCGCGTAGGAAACGTTAACCTCACGTATGAGGAATTTTCAACATTATTAGCACAAATTGAAGCCCTCCTCAACTCCAGACCTATGTATCCCATGTCTTCAGACCCAAACGACCTACTCCCTCTTACACCAGCCCATTTTCTGATTGGCCGGCCGCTCACTGCACCTGCCTGCGAAGACCTCACAGCTTCGAATACATCACGCCTGGTCCGCTACGAGCGCATCGAACAAATGAGGCAAAATTTTTGGAAACGCTGGTCGCAGGAGTACGTTTCGGAACTGCAGACAAGGACCAAATGGCAGTACAACACCGGCACAATAGCACCCAATACATTAGTGCTCATCAAAGATGACAATTTGCCACCCTTAAAATGGCGTCTTGGACGAGTCATAACCACTTTCCCTGGGAAGGATGGACTAGCACGTGTAGCTGACATCAAAACAGCTAACGGAGTAATACGACGGTCATACCCCAGATTGTGTCCGCTACTACAGGAGGAAGAACCTTAACTTCTCCCAACTTCTACTTCTGCGTTGGAGGCTGTCACTCCAAGGCGGGCGGCATGTCTACGCATCGTCATCAATCGAACATGTACCTGCGATTCCTGCGAGCCCCACTAGATGGCGTTACGATTTTAGTTCCAAATTCCTCCGCGCGCCGCGCCTCATGCACTTGCAAATTCGCTCGACACTTGCGCACACGATATATAACAAAATTTTGTTTTATTGTAAACCAATCGCTGATTACACGCCTTATTACTATCGAAGAAGATCTATTATTCATCTCCAAACATTCACAAATAGCTTTTGTATAATAATAGTAATTCTTCTTATTACAAATGCGAAAGTATTATCCGTCGCATTTATTTATTTATTTATTTATTTAAAATACTTTATGCACATTGTACAACGGCGGACTTAACGCCTTAGGCGTTCTCTGCCAGTCTACCTTAGGGTGGTGGTGAAACAGAAGTGGTAGGTGCAACACAGTTTGAGCATAAGTGCAAGAAAATAAAAATAAATATATTTATGTATATATAAATATAATAAATATATATATATATATATATATATATATTACTGAATCCAAGAGAAGAAAGTGAAGAAAATGAACTAGTGTAATGATTCCGCCAACTTGCCATGGATGTGATTACGCAGTTTAATTTTAAACGTGTGTCGACTATTTACCATCCTGACCTCCAAGGGTAGCTCATTCCAGAGAAGGATAGATTTAACAAAGAAGGAAGAGTGAATAATATCTGAACGGTGAGCAGGGCAGTGAAGAAGACGATTATTAGAGGAGCGGAGATTTTTATTGTGCTGTGAATACACATACTGAAAGTGGGAGGTTAAGTATGCAGGTGAAGACGGGGTATATAGTATAGAAAAAAGAGTAGTTAATGCCCTCATCACACGTCGTTGTCTTATCGGTAGCCATTTAAGTTGCGCTCGATACGCTGACACATGATCGTACTTGCGAAGATTAAAGACGAATCGAATGCAATTATTGAGAAGCCGGTCTAGTTTATTGAGCAGATCTGCATTCAGGTCATAGTAGCAAACATCACCATAGTCGATTATAGGAAAGATTAAGGTTTGCATAAGCATTGCTTTTACATGGACAGGTAGCAAGTTTTTAAAGCGATAGAGAAACCGCAGCGTATTCGTGATTTTTTGACTGACAGCTGCAACTTGTGCTTGCCAATTGAGTGAGGAGTCAAGTTGTAGGCCCAAATTCTTCACAGAGCAGCTGTACGGTATATCTATCCCGTCAAATACCAAAGTTGGCAACCCAAGGGCGTCTACTTTTCCTAAAACTCTTGAGCTACCAATGATAATGGCTTGGCATTTGACAGGATTAACTGCCACTCCGAACCTGTCAGACCAACTCTTGACTACCTCCAAGTCCTTGTTCATTTTAACAAGCGTAGCTGCCAACTCCTTCACTTTTGTGTGACGATACAACTGCAAGTCATCGGCATAGAGATGATACGAACACTGAAGTTCAGGAGTAAGGAAATCTATACATATAATAAATCTGTAGAAAAGTAATTTTTGTACATTGAAGAAATTGACAAAAAAAATAGCCAGCATGTTAAAGGATAACTAACAGAACCCATTTCCATCATTTTTGTCATTTTTGTCTGTTTGTCTGTTTATCTGTTTGTTTGTTCGGGATTCACGTAAAATCTACGAATTAAATGCAGACAATGCTTATACATAAAAATTCTACGTAACTTGGGGTATTACTTAGTTTTTGTTTCATCGAAATCGATTCACTCTATCAAAAGATATGATTAATTTTGTGAATTCAAGATGTAAAATATTACGACACGCAATCTATTTGTCAAAACTGTACATTTGAATGTTGTACTTATATTAGTTGATCGGCCTATTATTAATCTTTACACAGAAAATCACACCTTTATAAGTAACTTCGTAAGAAAAAAAAAATATGAAAATTTTGTTTAGCCAAGGTTAAAGTAGCTCCATCTGTCTGTGGTAAATAAAATACATCAAAGGACAATGGGCAGATTGGTATACCCCACCAATAGCAATGTCATATATATCATTGGATAGGCCTTTTTATGTAGAACAACATTTACTATGACAGCTTTGCTGAAATGTTTGTCCGTTCTGAGATATAGATCAAAAACTGTGCAAAAGTTAGAACTAAGTAATCTATTGATAACTCAAGTTTTTAAAGGAAAATCTAAGTACTACCAAGTGTAAGTCTTGTAAGTGCTACCTGCTGTGCCCGTTAGGGTCCATAATTGTTACTATTATGTAGCATTTCAACCTTTTATTGTATCAACTGGATTTTGGGCGTAATGAGAAACCGCACCAATAGCAAAGTCATATATATCGTTGGATAGGTCTTTTTAATTGGAACAATATTTACAATGACAGCTTTGTTCTATTGTTTGTCCGTTATAAAAGGTTGAAATGCTACATACCTAATAGTAACAATTATGGACCCTAACGGGCACAGCAGGTAGCACTTACAAGACTTACACTTGATAGTACTTAGATTTTCCTTTAAAAACTTGAGTTATCAATAGATTACTTAGTTCTAACTTTTGCACAGTTTTTGATCTATATCTCAGAACGGACAAACATTTCAACAAAGCTGTCATAGTAAATATTGTTCTACATAAAAAGACCTATCCAATGGTATATATGACATTCCTATTGGTGGGGTATACCAGGTCCCATATATTTGTGCCCATTGTCCTTTGTCAAAGGAAGGAGCGAGGTGGTAAATGACAATATTACCATATATTCTTTATAGAGGATTATTATTTCAACAGATGGAGTTGTGTATTTTCCGTAATTCACCATATTTTAACACGTAGTGTAATTTTTCGATAGACATTCCAATAGTGTTTGTCAGTTTGCCGTGCCACTTCAAAATCCAACTATAATTATTACCTTGATGAAAAGAAAATTAATAGTTCTCAGCCAAATTTAAAACGGTGCCATCTAAATTATTTTTTGAACATTATGTCAAAAATGACGACTTTAGTGGAACAATTAATTATCATTTAAAGTTACAGATGGAGTTTATGTCAGGATTTTTTCATAAACATAGTTTAGCTTATCTTCAATGTGGTGGCCTTAAAACAAATTACTTTGAGTGAGTAGTATTAAGTAGACCTTAATTATTTTTTCTGATGCAAAATATGTAAACTTAATCCTAGAAGAAATGAGGATCTATCTCTCGCAAGCGCTGCTAAGCGTGAGGTTGGTAATGTAGGATTCTGTAGCTTTAAAAACAAGCCCAGATACAAAGTGCAGATAAGAAATGGGAGCTCTCTCTATTTAATACCATACACACGTAAAATGCTTTATGTGTCTGAAAACGTACAAATTACGCGCCGCATACCAGAGACATGCTTACGATGCATGCACGATTACGAACAGTCTCAGTAAGACCCGAGCCAAGTCAAAAAACCCTAAAAAACACCTTTTATATAAAACTACGTTTGATGTCATTTAATCACAAAGACAGAATTGTTCTCTGTTGCAAATCCTATCCACCTATATCCTATCCTAATTCAGAATGCATTGCAGGTGTGCATTGCACAAAAACTAATGGTATCCTATTCGAGAAGTCAAAAGAGTTGACCTGCCAACGTCAGCTTCTGCGCTAAGCAAGTGTTCTTAATAGTACCATCAGAATTACATTCATCGTTGAATGAGGTGAATAAATTTTCAGAAACCACAATAACAGTAGGAGCCAAAGCGTATTATCGCTTCATAGAGCTCTGATTGGCCCCAGGTGACCAAGTCAGGTCTGATTTGACGTTCATCAGATCTTTGAAAGTGTTTCGGTGGATACTTACTGTCGTCCTGTCTACGTGTGACACAAAATATGGTATATAAACGTCCTCCGCAAGAGCGAAATTTTCCCGGTGTGCGGTAGTGACGCACAGTATACAACACTTATGTTTCTTTTGATTTACTGGCTCCACCAAGAAATGACAAATTGCGAGCGTACATTCTGAAAATCTTGGCAACACTACAGGTTTCAAGTACGAACACATGAAGTGGACTCTCACAGATACGTACATTTTGCCTATTCGTGAACTAATGCAAACATTTCGGTGGAGTCCCGGCTTAGGCCTCCCCCACATTAGGCGTGCGCGATCCTCGGGCGTGTGAGTGGCGCGGGCGCCGCGCGTGCGTCGCGAGCGCGTAGCGTGAGCGTCGCGTTTTGCTGCCCTGCGGCATTTGCAGCGCGCTCGCGGCGCGCACGCGCCGCTCTCCTTGACGTTTAACTGCTAAGGCGTTTAGCGGGCGGCGGGGATAGCAGGCGAAGGGGTAAGAACGCAACTCGAGCGCCGCGTGCTCGCCGCGAGCGCGTCGCTTGCACTCCTCACACATGCCGCAGGGCAGCAAAACGCGACGTTCACGTAGCGCGCTCGCGACGCCCGCGCTACTCACACGCCCGAGGATCGCGCACGCCTAATGTGGGGTCAGCCTTACCATGAGTAAGTGAAACTATCCTACCCTATGCGCCTGCTGATGATGATGACTCATTTTATCATCCATCCAGCTATTCCCCGACTATGCTGGTGTTGGCTTCCAGTCACCGAATCTGTTTGAGTACCAATATTTTGCTTGGAGCGACTACCTATCTACAATCCAGTCAACTACACAAGACGATATCCATATTATGGTAAGACTGACAGACTTTCTGGCTTCTGATTAGTCGCAGCAGCTGCAGAAAATGTACAAATGACAGCTTTGTCAGACTCAAAGCATGTAGACATAGATTATAGCTGTTTCCTGTGAAAATTACTTACGCACCATACGTAATAATTTTCCAAATTGGCAGAACAACGACGCAAGCTTTACTTCTTTTGTTTAGATAAATGGTCACATCCACAACACAACCTTGATCAATGAATCTATGCGACTGCTAAGTGCTAATCCTAATTATACTGTCACGTGAAAGAATGCACCTACGGGATAAGTAGTATTTTGACGATTCTATATTGCCCACGCAGACGAAGTTGCGGGCAACAGCTAGTTTATAAATATAGAGAATAACAGAGGTGAGAGTATGCCGCCTTGAGGAACGCCAGCATTCAAAGTACACCAGGTAGATGAATCCTCATCCACCCGAACCGACTGCTGGCGATCATGAAGATAAGAAGAAGAGAGTAGAGAGTAGTGCAGAGTAGAGAGAAAAGTTTATGATATGAGTGATAACAGGAAGGATTGGGACTAGGATAGGGACAATCATCTGACGGCTGATGTTATCACACCCCACCGCCTTAGATTTGATGGACAGGATAATCTTTTTGACCTCTTCCTCGTCGACTGGCACAAAACCAAAAGATTCATTTCGCATTTCGCAGCCAAAACTACCCAAATTACTTTTTTTGATATTCACATAAGTAGTCTATATATAAAAGTAAGTAAGAGTCTATATCTAAGAGTCTGAGAAAGTACTTAGGCTTCTTTTTATCCCACTGCTGAAGGTAGATAGATCCCTTGAGAAGCAGGTGAAACCGAGGTTAACAACTAGTTCTCCCATATAGGTATAATTTCACTGTTAATTACAAAACTTAAATATTATACTTCATACTACTAACTATTATATAATCTGTGATACTACTATATTACATTAAACGCCTTCCTCTCTTCTAACTATTTTGCTGTGCCCATCAGGGTCCATAATTGTGACTACCTCTATTATTTTATATTTTCCACCAACTGTACATTATGGAATGCAATAAATGATATGATATGATAACTGTCTTCACAGAGAATTTATACGACACCGGCCTAACTTAGTCTAGATTATTATTTCGACTAATTAACTGTCTAAGTTAGAATGGTTTGTAAAGGAGATAAATTATCGTATTTAATCAAGAGCTTGTTTATAGTCGTTTTACGTTTTACTGTAGTTTGTTTGTGTCAGTTAAGACTTATTACTTAAATAATGGAGACAGCTGTATAATTGGTTTTTTAACCCCCAACGCAAAAAAAGTATAGGGATTAAGTAAGAAAAAAACCTATAAGAAAAAAAGTAAGTGCCTAGGTATAAGTTGTCAGTGTAATTATCTGTCCGTGGTATCACAAATGGATAAACCAGTTCTCGCTTCGTTTTTTGTTTTTAAACATAGATTTTATCCCGAGGCTTTTTCTTTACGTATCATGTTTCAAGAAAATCACCTGAAAATCGTTTTAAAGTTTCGAACTGCTTATTGTACATTTTTTCAATTATGTTAATCGTTCTTGATTCATTTTCTTGAGATATGAACCTCTGTCCTATTTCCAAACAGAGTTAAAACGGTACTTATAATACCGTATTTTCGTTACACGACTCACCTAAAATACGGTACTAGCCCGCCATTTGAGCTTATACACTTTCATGACCAGAAAAAAGGCATGTGACCATTTCTTTATTACCTAACAATAGTCAGCGAACGATGACCTAAATAAAAAAAAAAGACTGAAAGCCAAAAAAAATATTCATGCAAAAATTCCCCAATGACGCTGTGACAAACCCTTTGAGGCCAATATTAACTGAACATTTCAGCTTTCAAAATTGTTTGCTTTCAATATCAACAATGAAAAAAAAATACTGTCATTTTTCAGGTATTGAAGAACGAAGGTTGAAACATTGGTGTACCTTTTTCGTATATTTTTTTTATGCCACTGTTCTGTTTGTTGATTGGGGCGTGATACTGAAAATGTTTGGTGTATGGTTTTGTTAATTAGTTGACTGGAATATGTCGCTTTTATAGATTGAAAGGAAAAAAACATAGGGTTGATAGCTTTTGTCAGCGGTGTCACCCGCTTCCCGTGGCATGGGGACTACTATAGGTACCTGGATAGTTCTATACGTGGGGGCTTGTTACTAGCAATAAGTTTAAACTTTTATATATTAGCACGTGATGTTATTAGTCTGTTATTCCTTTAAAAAGTACTCCGTGGACAGACTAGCTTGATCAAATTAAATGGGCCATCAAACGCGGATAGATTATTTTAAATCGGACCTGTGAATCCTATGTACAGCGAGTTTACGAATCATTACCATCCTCCTGCCCTTAAAGTAGTTATTTTTATTTATAGCGAGTTTACCTAAGTGATTGTTACACTATTATTAAGTTAAATTACATGTTATCTTAGCCGTATCAGTGTAAACAATCGTAGGTGAACCAAAATAAAAACAATAATAAACAAAATCTTCGGCTTGATTCGGATTGACCTATGGATAATATAAATTATCAATTATACTAAGGAATGCTGGTGAAACGTAGTCGCGATATAAAATTCTATTTAAATCGACACAGTAATGATAATGTGACTCAGTGAACATTCCTCTACTTCATTTCAAATGAAAACTATAACATTATATAAATTACCCCCTTAACCCTTCCACCACTCAAGGAATCTAACCGTTATTCAACGCTAAACATAGATAGGGAGGTAGATACATGTAGGTCCCGGCTGTCATTGAACATCCTTGGCAGTGGTACGGGTAG
Organism: Helicoverpa zea; assembly: GCF_022581195.2. Taxonomy (NCBI): domain Eukaryota; kingdom Metazoa; phylum Arthropoda; class Insecta; order Lepidoptera; family Noctuidae; genus Helicoverpa; species Helicoverpa zea. The sequence continues at coordinate 3,737,185 of NC_061479.1, forward strand.
TCAGAAGCCAGTAAGTCTGACGCCATTCTAACCAAGGGGTACTGGGTTGCCTGGCTAACTGGATTGAGGAGGTCAGATAGGCACTCAATATTTGTAAAGCACTTAGCTGCATCTGCTTAGACGACGAAGCTGACCCCGACATAGTTGGGAAAAGGCTAAATATCATTAAATAAATTACCTATTTAATCTAACTCACCCACCACTCAAGGAATTTAACCGTAATTTAACGGTAAACATAGTGACGGGTGTCATAAATAACCGAATTTAATGGAAATTAATCAATTTGAAACTTGGGGATTATCGTTAAGGCTGTCAACTGGTTAGAAGATAACTTAAAGATAAATGGTTAGTTTTCATTAGGTAAATGGTTTTAGCAGTAAGTGTCAGTGAAAATTTAATATTTTGGGTGTTAAAAACTGAATTATAATCAATCGTTTCCGGAGAACAGTGATGCGGAGGAATACTTCGACGCCTGATCGATGTTCTTTTATATATGTTTATGTTTATATATATTTTGTACATAGTATTTTATTTTTAGTTTTGTATAAAGATAAGTAGTTTAAGTTTGTATATATAGTGTGTACATTATAATCACAACATGTTGGGTAATATCTTTATCAATATTAGGTAGCTCATTTACCAGCGGAGGCTATCGGCAAATTTTTATCTAAGTGCGCGGAGTACTTTCCAGAGAGCGCAGGTGAAACTAGCCGAGTGTTTGTAATAAACTCAAAATATATAAAATTTATACAGTTTTCACCATTTTATTGAAGGAAGTCAATACAGACCATTAAGCTAGACATACCATATTTATTTCATTTGTAATGCATTTACAAACGTATATTTTACACAATAATAACCACCCTATTTCATTCGCCATAACACAGTCTAAAATTAGTAAGTTTATATACCTTAACAACCCCTTATAACTCTACAGTATTTTAACACGAAGTTACCTACATTAAGTTAAATATCCCATTTATTTGAAAAGGTCTCGTTAACTTTACAGGTACAACTGTGTTATTTTAATAGCCTAAATGATATGTAGGGAAAGGTACCGTAATTAGGTAATGAGTACATTTAAATATGTGTGTACTTATTTTTCTTCATATTGTACGAGTAGGAACAAGCTTAAAATAAGTTCCTAGTTCTACAATCTTGTAGCGCGGACCTTATCTATTGCCCCTCCGCGCCCCTCTAGGCTAAGACGCGCGCCGGCTCGCTACCGAAATTAAAAGTGGAACAGCCGCGCAGCTTTTGCGGCGCGCGCGGAGAGTCGACAGAGACCGACTAACCGCGAAGCACGACGCATGCGCTTGGTTGTTGACGGACGCCCGCGTCGCTCGCGTGCCGCTACTTAAGGTCCCTAGTGTTAAAGAAGATGGATCACAATCCATACAAAATTGCCCTACGTCCTATAACAATGTGACTTATCTCAAAAAAAAGATAAAAATGTTTAAAAAAATATGGCATACTCTTTAATTTATTTTTTTTACACCTTCATACGAAAAAAATGCTTTAAAAATTGTTCAGGCGCTGTTAAGAAAACATCGTTCATAGGACTATTTATGGACTATTTTATTAAATTATTTTTTGTTCGATAGGGTATACCTCACAGGTGGTCCCATAATCATCAGGTCAGGATCTGATGATGGAAACCCTAAGAAATCCATGGCAACTTTTGAAAGTTGTAGGCATGCGCAGGATAAAAGCTTGACTATAAGGTGTATGTCTTATAACAATATGCAACAGTGAAGGTTTGGAGCTGACCTGATGATGGAGACGAAAGAAGGTCGAGGGAACTCGACAACTGAATATGTAAACTACCTCGTGTTTGGGCTTATATTATTTGTATTGAATAGACTTTTGCAACAGTGAAGGTTTGGAGCTGACCCGAAGATAGAGACCAGAGAAGGTCGAGGGAACTCGACAACAAAATATGTAAACTACCTCAGCAGTCGGTGTCTAATGGATGTACCTAAGTTAAGTTTATTTGTAAGTAAGTTTATTTCCCCACCGACTTCATTGTTTTTTTTTTATTTTCAGTGACAAGCACAGTTGTCACTATCCGCATAAGTGGAAAGTTCTCATCAATACGAATAATATAAGCCCAAACACGAGGTAGTTCACATATTCAGTTGTCGAGTTCCCTCGTCCTTCTCTGGTCTCCATCATCAAGTCAGCTTCAAATCTTCACTGTTGCAAGGGTCAATTCAATACAAATAATATAAGCCCAAACACGAGGTAGTTTACATATTCGGTTGTCGAGTTCCCTCGACCTTCTTTCGTCTCCATCATCAGGTCAGCTCCAAACCTTCACTGTTGCATATTGTTATAAGACATACACCTTATAGTCAAGTTTTTATCCTGCGCATACCTACAACTTTCAAAAGTTGCCATGGATTTCTCAGGGTTTCCATCATCAGATCCTGACCTGATGATTATGGGACCACCTGTGAGGTATACCCTATCGAACAACAAAATAATTTAATAAAATAGTCCATAAATAGTCCTATGAACGATGTTTTCTTAACAGCGCCTGAACAATGTTTAAAACATTTTTTTCGTATGAAGGTGTAAAAAAAATAAATCAGAGAGTATGCCATATTTTTTTAAACATTTTTATCTTTTTTTTGTGATACGTCACATTGTTATAGGACGTGGGGCAATTTTGATCCATCTTCTTTATACGTGTCTCGTGTGTGCGCATTATACATTTATTTACCACCAACCGTTTTTTCAATCAGTCTCGGAACGAAGCCCAACTATAATCTACAACATTTACTGAATCAGAAATTACAAAAAACAACAGCATTATTTTTATACACTTATACGACGAGATTCCGCCGCGTTGCACGACACTGTTACGACACAAATGTATCTTCTGGTCTACTCGCTTTAGTTTTAACAAATGACATGCAAACATTTCTAAAAATTACCAAAAATACCAATGTAACATAGTATTTAAGTCGTTAAAGTACATGCTTTTCAAAGAGTGTGCTTGTTCGTTTTCAGGTCAAACAAGTACCAATACAAAACTTTTCTAAGTATATATTGGACAACAATGACTGGCGGGACGTAAAATCTTCCTAGAACAAGCGTGAAGATTAACGCTTGGTCCTTCTCTGTGTGAGAAGAGGCCTGTCTCCTTCTCGTAATAGTAAAAAAGTGCTAACAATTCTTAAAATTACTGAGTAAAACAGCTGAAATTAACTAGTTAATTTGCATGTAAAATTCAATTTACACGTGACACGATTATGACACCGAACCGTTACGTCAAGCGTGAAAAACTAATTTTGAGTCTTATAAATTAATTTAGGAGCTACACACTTCACAAAATAATTTTATTATAGAACAAGTTGATGTAATTTGAAGTCTGTTAACTATACTTGAAGTAGCTCGTAGCTAAGTATGGAAAATCGATCATAAGGTTAACCAATGTTTGGCCCGGTCAGTCAATGGACCATCTTGTCATGACGAGTTCCTCTGTGTTTTCGGTTGGCACGTTAAATTGATGGTCCCGGCTGTCATTGAACATTCCTTGGCAGTCGTTACGGGTAGTCAGAAACTAGAAGGTCTGACAACCTGTGTTATCAATGGGTATCAGGTTCCCCAAATAACTGGGTTGAGGAGGTCAGATAGGTAGTGAAACACTGGTACTCAGCTGCATCCTGTTAGACTGGAAACCAACCCCAACATACTTGGAAAAAGACTAGACAGATGATTTTGCGATCAGTAATACTTGCTCTTCTATCTTACCTGTAAAGTCCTAAAATAAATACTAGATTCTCACATAATTTACCCTGTAAATTACCCTCTACCTCTCCCCTTTCCGTATTAAGTTCTACCCTAACATGTACTTAAACTTAGGTGTAATACTATCTCTAAGTAGGAGTCATATTTTGCAACTTAATCTTACTTAGGGAATCTTGTAGCCTGTAACTTGTTGCTAAGTAATCGGATGTAGTTAACTGAAGTGTAGATAATATGGTTTAAGTTATGAAATCGATTAGGTATATTATTTCCTTTGGTGATCAATGAAACTAGCTGATTACGACGGTTTTACTCACGTGTCGTGGAAACTTCTTCCCGCACATGGATAAAAACCAACCTATACCTATTTTTATGTACTTATATACTACTCAAATTCAAATTCAAACTCAAAATATTCATTTGCTTGTAAGGGCATTTTACAGATGTTACTAATTAATGTTACGTACAGCTTAACGGCCTTATTCAGGCTTTGCAAATGTGAGGGCTTGTAATATACTTATAACTAGGCATTTATTATATTTTATACCTACCTATGTATTCAGTTTCATTAAAATCCATTCGTAGTGCCTGCGTGAAAGAACAAACATACATAACAAAAATCTTGTATACTTATTATTATAGGATAGCATCATATTCAAGTCTACATGGACGAAGTCCTATACAACAGTCTATAAATAGTACTTATTACATAAATTGCCTACACACAGACACACAGACATACAGACAGACAAAGCTATGCTGCTCCGGATATGAATGGGGGGAGGGGGTACAATGAATATCATTCTGTGAAGGGAGATTGTCTCCTAAGATGGCGTTTAAAAGGGGGACTTTTGAACTTTAGAAGCTAACAAATGGGGATAGAATTTAAAGAACGAAAAAGTACTTTTCAAATGAGCGAAGGATTTTTGGTATGATTTTTATGCGCTAAATCTCAGAAACTACCCAACCGATTTAACAAATACTTTCAGTGTTGGGTTAGGTTAAAATGGCTTATCTGCATACGTGAAATAGTTTCCTCAATATGAGTGAAAACTGGTAGACTTTAACCAAGCGACTTCCCAAAAACAAGGAAGTTATCAATTCGGATGTTTATTTTTTTTTTATATAATAAAATAGTCATCCACAATAAAATTAGAGGTATATTTTTTTAGTTTTCATCTCTGAAACAATCGTAAAAAAGCAATCTATATTCCAATCTTTTAAATCCAGCTCTAAAAATACTTTATCTCAAGCACATCAAACAAAAACCGACAACATTAAGTTAACCCGTTCATTACTGAAAACATACGTCCAGTTTTATTTAATCAACATAAATTCCAGCTGTTTACTCTAACCGTCAGTTAGTTTACGAGTTCCTAAACTACCTGGGTAAGTTCTATCCTTTTAGTTAGTTTTACGGTTAACCCGGTGAGGTATTATTAAATTATTTTGAAGTTTAGAAACGTAAAGTTGAAAATAACCCAAACTTTTCGTTAAATTTTCATGTTCGGAAGTAAATGAATGGTTAATAAACACGCTTCTATAAATACACGTAAAAACTATTACAAGACTTTCCTAACAAGTCTAAACACAGCTATGATACGATGTTCCATCATAAAGTTCCAGTTCATATCTTCCGGCTTCATCATCAGATCAGTTCGACAGTCACATATTATTGTATTGTCATCAGAACTAAATACAGCTGCCAATTTTCATGACGCTATGATCTTTTGGAAAATGGATAAATTAGATACCTTATATTCCATTACGTACATAGTCACATTAGGTAAAATATGTCGATCTAATAAAAACGTGTTAACAATACTAATATTATGGAAATGCTTTCTCCACATATGGTATTAAAAAATAAAAATGATACGAAACAAAAAGTGCTCTACTTTAAATACAAAATAACGTATAATATTACACCTACGATCCCATTCACACCCGCGGATGTTGTCACGCTGGTAGGCTAATTATTTCTATGCTTTTTCTAAGTCACATATTGCGCTGTTAAAAAAATGTGAACTCATACATTATTTTCTAAAATTGTATAAGATATAAAAAATTTGTTGCTTTGTTTTTTCGCTAAAGACTCCGAAACTACTAGACCGATTCGAAAAAATATTTTAATGTTAGGAAACTAGGCTATCTTCGAGGCTAAATTTTGCTCGGTTACTGGGAGTAGTTCACTAGAAAAGTTGGTGAAACCACTGGCAGAAGCTAGAAAATTATATTGTGTCTTAACTGTATCCTGTATAAATAAGATCCAGTTTCAAAATTGATGTCTTCTTGTAAAAGAAGCGGTCGTTTTCAATTATTGTTTGCGTTAATACGATCACGCGAAAAAACTGAGCAGAAAATATGCTAGTGTGAAAGTGCTGTACTACTAACATAATATCTAGATAATAAGTGGAGCATTTTTCACATTGTACCGTCATACAGAATGAAATAAAACAAATGCTTAAGTACATTTTTATGTTTTCAGTACTTTCAGTACTAAGTGGGAAAAGCATGTAGTCTGAATGGTTTTACAAAAACTGTGTAATGTAAGGTACATTATTTTTTATACTGGCACGTTTCACGGCTTCACTCGCGTTCTGTATTGTACGGTGTATTTCTATTTAAAATTGTATCAAAATTGATGCCGTTGAACGTTATTCAGATTGATCTGTGTGTGTGTGTTTTCAATTTATCCCTGTACCGTACTTTTTTTCAGAACGGTTCAGCCAATTATCGATTAAAATTACGACAAGTAAACTAATTCACTATCGCATTTATAATAGTTAATAGGTAAGACTGGATGGGAACTGGCAACTTACCTCATAAATCACCTGTCTGTTAGAGAAAACCGCATGAAAACGCATTCCGTAGATTTTGAGATAAAACATTAGAATTAAGGAAAGAAAATACATTATTTATAGTATTTCATATTATTCCACCAAAGGATTAACTGGCTTACTTAAGAATCTTTTTTCCGCACACAGATCAAAGGTACCTTAAGTCCTCGATACATGAGTTACTGAGATGCGATCAAAAAATCTTCAGCTTCATAATATCAGTATAGACATTCTATCATATCTACGTAATATTATAACCATGTTACCAAAAACCAAAGTTCGTTACCCAATTACAGATTATGTATAATCTGAAGTGTACAGCGGAGGTATTAGATAAAGTCCAGTAAATTGTAATTAATGTCGGCCATAGTTATTAAGTATTAAGCCGGATTATGGCCGAGCTTAGAAAAGAGTAATTAATAGTGTTCGTGGTTAAAACTGTTGATCTTTTCATTAATAGTTTAATAATGATTATGAGTATTTTCTAAGTATATCTCGGACACCAATGGCTGATAAAAAGGTGAAGGAAAACATCTTGAGGAAACCTGGACTATAAAGTTTGAAATCACCAACCTACACTGAGCAAGCGTAGTGATTAACGCTCAATCCTTCACCGTATGAGAGGAGGCCTGTGCCCAGCAGTGGGACGATAAAAAGGCTGTAACAATGATTACGTTAGGAGCTCTGGTTAAGTCGGGATTGCTCGCGCCAATTATCGCGGCCCTGGTATATAAAATGCCTACGACGGAACACGACGGTTTTTAGTCAGTAAGAGTCTGACACTCCCACACCGCTGCTAACCCACAGTAGGAGAGGTCATTTGATGATTTCGTTTCACGGGCCGTGGTCCTTCTATCTCGACATAACGAGCTCTTTCGTATTTTGGAAGGCATGATAAATTGGTGGGTGCTGTCATTTGAACAGCTATGGCAATCGTAACGGGTTGGCGAACTTTTAGTCATAAATCAGTATTGAGATAAATCAGGTATTCTGCCTATTTCATGCAGTTGCGGTATGTGCTGCGGCATTCAAAAAGTCCCTTTACCTTCGAAATAAACTGTCAACAATCCATCAAGACAACTATGAACCAACGATTTAGTCTCCAGTGTGTAGGGTATTGGGTTGCCCGGGTTGAGGAGGTCAGATAGAGCAGTCGCTCCTTGTGAAACACTGGTACTCAGCTGCATCCGGTTAGACTGGAAGCCGACCCCAACATAGTTGGGAAAAAAGGCTCGGAGGATGATGAGTAGAAGCTCTTAAAATTTATCTCGAATGACCTAATTTTCTAGCCTCATTCACAAAAGAAAAACAACAAAATTTGTTAGTCGCCTTCAAAAAACAAAAGCAAACAAATTGTGTTACAACATTTTCTTCCTAAGTGTACGTTTCTTATTTCTTTCGGAGCAAAACCTTCAAAACTTTGTAAACTAAATTACTTGAGTAAGGTGAAAAGCGTCTTCTTAGTATAAGTAAGAGAAATGAAAAGTTTTACACTAAATACGTTTGGTAACTTAAACTTAACGTTTTTGAGTAAATAAGTTACAAACTCACACCTTTATTTTTAAGTGGATAGTTAACTAAGATCATTTACAGTATTAAGAAATGTCACCTAAATGTTATATGCCATAATACTAAGAAGTGGTGAAAAAGGAAGCGGGTTTTGGGGGTGTTGTACTTTGTAAATATTGAAGTAAAAAGTGCAAAATTAATTGCACTTTTTCACGCTCACGCATTTTGCTGTTTACTAAACAGAGTAAATCATGAAGAAGTTTCAGGTACGTTATTTCCACTGCGTTAAGACAAGGCAAGTTTGTTCGCTCTCCGTTATGAAACGGCTAAACCGATTGCAATAGGATTTGAAACTTCCCTCGGTGAAATTCCTCCAACAATATTTTTTTAAATAAAAGATAAAACGTCAAGTATGCTATGGCAAAAAGTAAATTGAATCTTAAGATTTACCTCCCCAAGACATTTCCTCTTAGCAATAAGTATTACTCTTTACGTGGTTAATAAAAGATAATTTGAGACAACCTGGAGCTTTTCCAAGGTTAAAGTTATAAATACAGTTTATTGCGTACCGGTGGGAGAATACTAAATATTTGCTGTATTGCGTTTTTTTCTTGTTTTTAGAGAAATGTTAGGCCAGACTTATGATCTCTCCCAATATTGTATCTACCTATTTGTTGGTTTGCTTACTAGATAGCCTTTTAACATTAGCCTCATAAAAGTAACTTTCAAATGTCTATCTGTAATAAGCAAAACGGTTTTTTTTAACGACGTCAAAAATCATCAAATGAGCCCTCCCGCTGTGGGTTAGCAGCGGTGAGGGAGTGTCAGATTCTTACTGACTAAAAACCGTCGTGTTCCGTCATAGGCCTTTTATGTACCAGGGCCGCGGTAACTCTTTCGAACAACCCGCAGAGCAAAACGGTATCAGACTGACTTAAAAGTTCTATTAAATTCATGACTCTTATTCATGAACTTAAAAAAAAAACTGTCAGCTAATCAACGAGCCAACTACTGGCCGATAATTTAGTCTGTATCTAGTACGTATGCCATCTCTTACCATTACTGTGAGAAATACTTGAAATGTGCTTTTTTAGACAATGAAAAAAACTGCTTTTATTTTTCATACAAAAACCAAGAAAAAATTGTAACCATACAAAACAAGGAAATGGCACAAATACTTCAAAAATCTAAAACTTCAGATTTCAGAATTTAATTTCGAAGTTTTCAATACATTTTCATGCAAAATTTTCCACTTTTCAAACGTCTTGTATTCAATATTTCAGTTGCCGCAACTTTGCATATTTCTATCGACTTTCAGGAAAAGTCCGTCGCGAGAAAACTTTTTAAATTCATTGCGCATGCAACCGATTGTGGCATAAAATGTAAGTTATGATTTCAGGCGTATCTCAATTATTATATTTCTATTTTAACTTTAAATCTGTCTGTGTAAAAAAGAGAGGATTTTTATGCAAAACATTATAAAAACGTAACTTTGGTAAGGTACGTTATGGAAACAGTAGGTACTTAACCTAATGCGATGGTATGGATATAAGTACTCGAACATGATTACAGATTTTTAAATTATAATTAAAAGTTGCGAAAAATATTTAATTAGTTCTTACAACCATCAAGTCCAAAAGGCGAGAATCCGCCGGTAAATGGCACTGTGACGCACACAAATGTATCGTTTGGTCTACTCGCTGTAGCAAACAGTAACACATTGCGTGCGAACATTTCTAAAATGTCCGCGAAACTGCAATCGCCGTGCGCGAACACATGCTAACTATGGACCTACACATTTTTTGGAAATTCCGCCTAAGGTAACAATACCTTAGTACAAAAGTATACAGTAAAAAAGTAATAAAATATTCGTAAGAACGATGACATTAGAAAACCCTCGTCAACCCGGCAAAATGTGACAAGGCGCGATAACCCTTAAAATATATTCATGACTTTGTATGTACCTTAAAAGGTTCACCTTTATTACCCTACTGTAAAGAAGTGTGTTTATGATTGCGAACGGCGTGTATGTATGGTCATCTTCTTTTTTAATTAGAAATATTTCATGTTCGATATAAATTATATTATGAGTTGTAAACTTTTCATCTGTCTGGCCTTTTCTGTATTATTTGGGTCGGCTTTCAGTCTAACTGGATGTAGCTGAGTACCAGTGTTTTACAAGGTGCGTCTGCCTATGTGACCTCTAACCAGTTGCTAAGATAACCTGGTACTCTGTTAAGACTAGTTGTCTGACTTACTGGTTTCTGACTACCCGTAGCGACTGCCAAAGATGATCAAATGACACCCGAGAGCTACAGTTTAACGTGCCATTTGAACGTAGTACTTGCCTGACCTGGAATCGGACCCACACTTTCATACTTGAGAGGTTGGTTCTTTACCCACAAAACCACCATGACTTTTTATAGGTATCGGACTAAAGCAGCATTTTCAAATATTCCATTGTAACCCAATTTTAATCTTAAAAATAATGTTTTAACGCCTTACAGAGTAAAAGACACGATTATAAAGCGTCGTGAGTTATTTTTTCATTGAAAATGTTTAATTAAAAGGAACTCCGCTTTAGTAATTTTAATATTTAAGTTAATTAAAGGCTGTAAATTAATATAGCGTTGTTTAATAAAGAGGATGTGAAGATATTGTTTTTCGCACTATGTCTTTATAATTATAGTCTTCATTATCTGCGTTCCGGGGAAATTACTCCCAGCGTACCGATAAACAGTAATCTTAGTCCTTTTCGTATGCAACTTTCAAATAAATGTTTCTTTCTTACTTCCATCCCAATTGATTCAGCGGTTTTAGCATAAAAACAAATGACATACAGACGAACACAGTTACATTCGCATAGCTATATTTGTAACTTTATTAGTGTGGATTAACTTCTTCGTTTTGGTCTTTCAGGAAAATTTGATAAAATGTTACATATGGAGGGGTGTCAATTTATATCAAAGGGAGTAACTCCATATCCTGAAAAGCTTTAATTAGTAGGACCCAGCACGTAATGGTTAATCAAAAATTAGGAAGTTTAGCAACCAGTCTTACCAACGAAAATCGGGTTGCCCGACTAAGTAGGATAAGGAGGTCAGATAGGCAGTTGCCCCATGTATAACACCGGCACTGAGCTTTTTTACGACTTCAAAAATCATCGACTGACCCCTCCCGCTGTGGGTTAGCAGCGGTGAGAGAGTGTCAGACTCTTACTGACTAAAAACCGTCGTGTTCCGTTGTAAGCCTTTTATGTACCAGGGCCGCGGTAACTCTTTCGAAAACCCCGCAGCCCTGGACCGGCACTGAGCTGGTTCCGTGAATGGAAGCCATCCAACATAGTTGGGAAACGGCTAGGCACATGATACCTTCACACTTCTACAACAAATTAAACACAAGATCTAAGTATAGAACCTACAAGTTCAATTTCCTTATGTCCCGATCAGACGCGACAATGGCTGACAAGGCATTGTGTCCATGTTACAGGACAGATATTGTTCACCTGTATGAACGTTCAGCTGTATGGACGTTCAAGAATCAATGTGTTTTGTATTTGTATGCTAGTTTCTTGTGTTTGATGTTGTGCTAAGTTTTTTTATGGAAGACTAGCTGTTTCTCGCGATTTTACCAGGGAAATTCTTGCTCCCTGGAATGGGATAGAATGGGATAAAATATAGCCTTAGCATAGGATAGTGTAGCTGCCCAATAGTGAAATATTTTGCCTGTACTTTTGGAGCCTTTACAAACAAATAAATAAAAACATATTTTTATAGAATTATTACTTATTGGGCTATTTTATTTCGGATCTATAAAAAAAGCAGCGTTTTGACACAATAATTAGGAAGAAAGTCTAAGTAAACAGTTCGTTTATACATATAAACCCAAGCCTGCCTCTATAATACATTCATATTTCAAATTCATAATTGAAAAAAATATACAAGAGATTTATGAAAAAAAGATTCCAATTATGAAATTATTCATTACCTTTAAAAAGTAAACAAATACATAAATCAAAATTGGAATAATTAAAAACGTTTACGTTACATGAAAAAGTTTATAAAATTAATAAAAACCTTATTGGAAGCAAGCCATGGAATTCGATATTTAAAATTTAAATCTGCACACGATTTTAAGCCCTAAGGTACTTGAAACAGGATAGATTTTCTCTTGAAACTCGCCGCTAGTTCGAACAAAATTGAGCTAAAGGATTATAAATTCTGACAAGCGATTTTCAACTTAGTGTTTTAAAGTCTAAAGCCGATTTCAGCTTGGCATTGCTTTTAATATAACTAAAGGATTGCAAATCCTCACACGCGATTTTTGACTTTATTCTTTGCAATCCAAAGCATATTTAAGCTTAGCAATATTTTTAATATAAAATAGATGGATCCAGATATTAAAATGAAAACATGGCCTCTGCTTGTGGGTAACAATTTTAGGCGGGAAAGAAGACATTTTGATTTTATTATTGAATTTCAAAGTGTTTTTTAACTTCTTACGACTGGTTTAATATTTTTATTGAGTTTACAAGCTTTAATATTGTTTTTCGTAGACATACTTTTTGCTACTGTTAATATTTCTAAGCATTATTAATTTGTAGGCAAAGAGAAAATATTTATACTGCTTTAGAATAGATATGTTAATACAAAATACGGGTTTGTTTTTCCAGGATTTCTGCCTATCCCCTTATTAAGTATAGCCTTGAAGCTATATTATGACTTTGGTTAAAGGACATGCAACAGCTGTCAGTTTCATCGTCCATTAGTGTAAACATACACTTGAGTGCAATAAATTCGGGCTAGTCACACAATATTTCAAAACTTTTGACATTATGAACTTAATACTATTACTTAACTCCTATTTTACGATATCATAAAAAATTGAAGTAACTCTTAATGTACACAAAATGTTACTTATAATAATTTTGGTTCACAATTTTATAAACTTTGAATTCAACCGTGGTTTCACCCGCGTCTCTACCTACACACAAATAAAAAATAACCTATATGTTTTTTATATATATAAGCTATATTAATACCAACTTTAATCTAAACCCATCCATTAATTTCTTCTCAAAAGAAGAATAAACATCCAGAAATCTATAAAAAAAACAACACAGTGCTATCGATATTTTTTCTCCTGACCCATTTTCCTTGGCCTCTCGTGTATATTTGACATTATAGTTCGGCCATTCAGAGAATGCGTTCCTGACACGTCGCGATTGAACTGACGACGTAACTTTGCAATGGCGTTGCAGTTACGATAAAAATATTTTTGCTGGTTGTTTACCGTTTTAACAATTGAGGAGCATTAAAACAACATTATTATATCAATAATCAATGAATGTAGTTACGTCGTCAGTTCAATCGCGACGTGTCAGGAACGCATTCTCTGAATGGCCGAACTATAACATGACAGCCGGCGTTACAGAGCTTCTGTTGACTTATTTGAGAGAATACGTAATGCATCGCTCGCCCTGTGATATGCACTTACTGTTTACTTTGTATAGCTAGAAAGATACTAGGTTCCAGGTAAAGTTATAATGTATGTACCTACTAGCTTTGGTACACAGTTTTATCGTAATATACACATAAAATACATTTCATTTTAAACATCATCATCTCTCGAGTCTTTTCACAACTATGTTGAGGTCGGCTTCCAGTCTAACCGGATGTAGCTGAGTACCAGTGTTTTACAACGAGCGACTGCCCAATCTGACCTCCTCAACCCAGTTACCCGGGCAACCCAATACTCCTTGGTAAGACTAGTGTCAGATTAACTGACTTCTGCTACTAGGTACTAATTAAGTCCTTTTACTTATATCATCATCATCATCCTTTGTCTCGTCCCACTGCTGGGCCGCGGAATACTCTCAAATAGAGAAGGATTGAGCGTTAATCACCACGCTTGCTCAGTGCAGGTTGCTGATTTCGGACTTTATAGTTGAGTTTTCTTCTAGATGTTTTCAATTGTGTAGCTTTTATAAGCTTTTTACATAATATGCCTAGTAAAGATCTGGCTTTTACACATACTACCTATGCACTTTTAACTCCCTTTTGCAGAAAAGGGGTCTATGTGACGGCTAGGCGTGTCTGTATGTCTATCTTTGTATCTGGTATGAATATTATGGTCCGATATATATGTGAAATACCTACTTATTGTAGTTATTTGAAAGCTGGTTTTCCAGCGAAGGTTTATAGATCCGTTTCATCAAAATCGGCTTAACGGTTTAAAAGGTATTAGCTGTATTGTCAACAGCGATCGATTTATGTTTCAAGCTTAATGCTTTTTGCAATGGCTGTTGTTTACTTGTAATTTAATATTCATTTTAGAAAGTGAATTTTGCCTCTCAAAAAAAATGAATACACTGTTAGTATGTACATATATATGTAAAATAATATAAAATTTAGTAAAAGGCTTTTCTATGGGAAATCATCAAATAACCACTCCCGTTGTGGTTTAGCAGCGTGGGGGAGTAAGAAACTGTTACTAATAAAACCCATCATGTTCCTTCTGAAGCCCTTTATGTACCAGAGCTGGTGTAACTTGCGCGAACAATCCCGCAGCCCCGACAGGATACCGCGGCCCTGGCACATAAAAGGCCTACGACGGAACACGACGGTTTTTAGTCAGTAAGAGTCTGACACTCCCTCACCGCTGCTAACCCATAGCGGGAGGGGTCATTTGATGATTTTTGACGTCGTTAAAAAAAAGGCCCGACAGGATCTAGTCAATGGCTAAGTTTTAAAACATAAAAATTATTCATTCCGACTGCCCAATACTTATATTTCACCTCCACAATTTCAAAGAAACAATAAAATAATAAGTACCAACTACCCCACGTTTAGGCAATAAACCTTTGGAGTCAAACCTGAGGTCCCTTCGGCAGTTAAACCCGAAATATATGCCATCAAACCGACCCTGGACTCTCGAAGATATTTTTATGAGACCCTGATTGGCTTACTATCTTTTCCTATGAGGAATAGTTATTTTTATTGATAGGAAAGGGTATGAAATACGTTTTTAACCGAAATCAAAAAAGGAGGTTCTGTGTTTTACCTGTGCTTACGTCTGTGTAAGATTATGTCATTGTCATGTAGCTTCGCTTAAATCCTTCTCCATGTGAGAGGAGGCCTGTGCCCAGCAGTGGGACGATGAAAAGGCTGCAACAGTAACATTTGTATTCGCACTATTTGTCAGATTTAACAGAAGTTTGTAAGTATATGTATATTTAAAGTCAGTTTTTGTTGTAAAATGTTTTTTTTTATTCTAAATCGAAATAAATAAAAATCAATTTTTTTGTTGTTTTGGGTGAGGAAATTAGTTCCGCTGTAGTTTATTGTTAGTAGCTTATAATAATTTAAAGTTGCGCTATCATATGTATAAATTAGAATATAGTTACAGGAATTAGATATTCGATAATTCCTAAACGGGAGCAGAAACAGTACTTCACATTGAGTTATCTAACTCTATACATGATTGTTAAGGATTTAGTCAAAGCTCAGTTGTAAAGGTTAGGTTACAAAACGAGCGTTTAGTGAGGATTTTTTCATAATAAAATTCCACCGAAATGCAAACAGCAACAATGTACGTAGAAATATTTCTAAAATGTCCGCGTAATTGCAACCTTTTGCAAACCATAGAAATCTATGGCGCCACAGAAACTAGCAGTGGTCTCGCTCCAACGCGTACACATTTTGGTGGAATCCAATGTTACATTTTTCTAAAATTTTCCTATAAGCCGCTAACATAGAATTTCAAAAATGAATGTTCCCCTACAAATGTCTTATATGTTTAATAGCCGGTACGTTTCTAACTAAATATAAAAAAGTTCCGTTTTGTTATGTAAACATTCAAGCAAAAAAATGTAAATCCGCTAATCGCTCAGCTACCCGCTCCGCTCTTCTAAATCCTAGGCTTTAAACTATATTGGCAGTACGCGACTAAGTTTAACGACTAGTACGTGATTCGGATTGCCTCGTGCATCTCTTTGTCATCCATTTGGAGAATTTAAAACTAGCTTTGCTAGTGAACAGGAGTGAAGTTTTGAGTAGTATTGTTTCGTGCCCAATAAAGGTTTTTCTTTTTTACCGACTTCTGAAAAATTAATTGAAGGTTTGTCTTAGGATGCTTCATATCTATGTGTGTGTGATAGGTTACGTCTTAGCTTATTTAGATGATTTTTTAAACACCAACTGCTAGAGCGATTCACGGCCCTTTCACACGGCAGTCCAGTTTTTTGCAGGATACCGTTTTTTGCAGGATCCCGTTTGATCGCAAATGATATTATATGCTAGTGTTCACACGAGTAAACCGCATGCAGGATCCTGCAAAACGCTATTCCCGTCGATTTGTGCAATTCGGTTTTGTCACTTGACAGGCCTTCCTGCAAAACTGAACTATGTGTGAACACAGCGTCCGTTTTTGCAGGATATAGTAAAATACCCGTCCCGTAAAACTGGACTGCCGTGTGAAAGGGCTGTAAGTGTTTCAAAATATAATTTTCGTCTTTTGGTAATGTTATTTTTTGCATGGGAAATTCAACAGGCTTTTATCTTAAATTCCTTGCAAATGGGAGTGAAAATTTTATAGTTAATCTTGGATAATATGAAACAAGTTTTAACTTTCTGGAGGTCTTCATAATACTATAAGTGAGTAAAACAAAAAAACTTGCAAGCTTGTTTTACACCATTTGTTGTAAATGGTAAAATATTTAAAACACTAACACTACTTAATAAAACACTAAGCTGTAAAAATAGACCCAGTAATTGTACAATTAAAAAATGGGAAACAAAAGCAAAATTATTTATAATTATTGTAACATACGATAGCATTAAGTCCTCCAATTGACATTTATCACTTGTACAAATAAAACCGAAGCGAACAGGGTCCAAAAATCCTGACAAATCCCTATTTTGTCCCCAAATCCTGGTTATTGGTTAATAAATCAAACGCCTTGCCCATTCGGGGTACATTTGGCAATACTGACGATTTCGTGGGGTCGAGATTTTTGCAAGACAGTGTATTTTTGTGTGTGACAGCCATTTTTTAGATAGGAGAATTGTATGATTTGTGTTTCTATCTATTTGGTTTTAATGGACTTTAGTTAGTTTAGTTAGTATTTTAATTAAATATGGTTCTCTAAGTACTAAAATAATCATAGTTATACGAATTTAGTTATTGCAAATCGCCTAAGAAATCCTAAGAAAGCCTAAGAAATATTATCTTTTATTGGTTCATGTTTTCTGACAATCTATATGTATTACAGCATTTACAGAGTATTCGAAAAAGTTTACAAGTTTTGTTAAGCCTGAAACAAGTTAGATCTGGTTTTCTTGACTTTTTTATTGCGTAAACTAATCACTATGTTTTCTTTGTTTCATGTACATCATTTGGATTCTACAGAGCACAACTTGAGTAAGTATACTATTTTAAATATTTTCTTTATACAAAAAGCATCAGTGTTATCATAAAATTACACAAATAATTCCATATATTAATGTAAAAATTAAGTCTTACGGCCAGTTTCTTCATCAAAAGTTAAAGTTAAAGTAATGTCTAAGGTAAAAGTAACGGTCAAATTCGTTTTTTCAAGGCTAAAGTGACAGCAAAACTAATAGAAAAATTGAATTTGACCGTTACTTTTACTTTAGACATTACTTTGACTTTTACATTGGCTTTAACTTTTGATGAAGAAACTGGCTGTTAGTGAAGACTCTGGTCAGCAAAAACTTTACTTCTAATAAAAATAAAATAAATATAGGTATAGAACAACAAACCCATTTTCGCAGTCCTCAAGTGTAACCCCAAACTATCAGGATTAAAAACTTTTGACCATCCGTCTGGTCAACGACACCCATTAAAAGTTAAAATTAGACCCTACTAAGGTGAAATATACTGACATATGACATGATGAGAAATGACATGGCACAGTAAAAGCCATTATGACACCCATGGGATAGCTACATGGAAATTAAATTAGCATTGCCATGGGGGTTAACCATTACTTTGTCATTATATTTTTGGGTCACTAAAACTGCCTGTTTTATACGAGTATTTTATTAGGTATGACACAAGAAGTGGACTGTCTGTTCTGATTACCCGTAACGACTGACAAAGATGTTCAAATAACAGGAAATTTCTATGCCAGTATAAAATATAGCTTACTAACTGTTCCCCGTGGGAACAATACTTCTCGCACCCGGATAAAAAATTACCCGATTTCCTTTCTCAGACTCTCGACCGTGTACCGAATTTCATTTAAATCGGTTTGTCGTGAAAAGACAGACATACAGGATTACTCTCGCATTAATAAATATTAGTAAGGAAATAAGGATTCCTTAGTTCAGAACGTTTTCGTTTCTCCTTTAATAAATTCGATTTGTAAATGTATCCGAGACAAAACGAGGTAGAGAAACTTGGTCATTTTCTGAATTATTTATTGGTCGTAAGTCCGATTTTCTGATTGGGGTGTTCTAAGAACCAGCAGGTTTGCAATGTTTCTGGAAGTATTAGTCTGAATGAAAAAGTCAGTTTAATGATCTATTTTAAACTAGTTGACCGTACCTATATGTAGTTGCCTTAGATACCACAACACTTTAACACAGTTTACTCTTGACCCTAAATCTTATTTCACCCCACAAAACACTAACCTTTTACTCCCTCTTTCCAGGACAACCTCAATAAGCTCTCCCCAAGCGAAGTCCCCGGCTGGTAGCAGCGCTGGAGCGGCTGCGAGTGCCTCCACAGCACCTGGTGAAAGGACCCCGACAGCCCACAACAAGCAGCTGCAAAATGTCAAGGGGCAAGACCATCCACCGCACCCATCTGTAAGTAGAAGAGCTGTTTTGAAAGGGGCGCTAAGTTGAAAGTGGGGGCACTTTTGAAAGTGGCGTTAAGTTGAAAGTGGGGGTTTATTGAAAGTCGATAATTTTTGAATTGTTGATGTTGTAACGGTTATATAGGTGATTCTTGATGATATATGTTTTTTAATATAGGTACTTATGTGTGTAGGAGGATTTTTGACTCGAAAATGATGTTAAATGTGTAGTTTTTATTATTATTTAGGTATTTTGTTTGATGTTGTATATGTGTTGTTTTATCCTTGTGTATCTTTTGGAGAGTTTGTGAACTTGGGTAAGGTAGTTCAGAAAAAGTTACTGAGTAATTCACAAACGGTAATTTACAGATAGTATATTTATTTTATAGGTAGATGAATCAATTAGTATTTTTATACTACTTAAGCGCAGAAGGTTTATAGAGCTGCTCTTACAAATTAATTACTGTGCAGGGAGTCATTATTCTTCTCTAGTACTGTGCATATTTTATGTATGTAAGTCTATATTTGCCCACGCATACATACACGTTTGTCTAGGTGTGAACTATATGTAAAGGTAAATGGCCTTACTGCAAAAACTTTAACCCCTGTTTTACACTTGTCTAATAAAATTTTGGCTGCAAAATGAACCGTATGTCAATGTCATAATTTGACATTTTTTCAGACAAGGCATAAACTGACGTTTAAAAGTTTTTGTGGTAAGACCAAAAATGTTTAAATATAAAGGTGCTTCTTATAATTATGATTGCATAATAGCATTTTTCACAAAAGTAGGTCTGAAAAATTGAAGGCAAGTTTTCTTCTTCAATTTTAGGTAATAA
The DNA here is from genome assembly GCF_022581195.2 of Helicoverpa zea. Classification (NCBI taxonomy): domain Eukaryota; kingdom Metazoa; phylum Arthropoda; class Insecta; order Lepidoptera; family Noctuidae; genus Helicoverpa; species Helicoverpa zea. The sequence continues at coordinate 3,756,948 of NC_061479.1, forward strand.
ATATGATTTGAAATATTTTGCAAACAATTTTATAATAAGGAGATGTCCAGTATAAAAAATAATTTTCAGTAAAACGTTCGGTAACTTTCTATTACAATTTCCGAAGAAATAATTAATTATTGAATTTTTTCAAATAAGAGGAAATTAAGTCTTACAATTTAATTTTCCCTTAACGACAAGGAAATTGATATTTATTTCCTTTTTCAGTTTTTGAGACCAAATTACTTAGAAATGTAGAGTTTGATGTATTTAAAAAGACACAAATTACCATTAACACATTGCAAACTTTTAGTCGGCCGATTTTTTGGGCTCATAAATCAGTATGAAGATGAATGGTACGCACATTACAAAGATCAGGTATTTAGACGGTATCAGACCGACTGAAAACTTTGATTGAATTCATGATTTTCTCAACATTATTATTAAGTGTGAAAACAAAGATGAGCTTAGAAATAATTTAATAATCAAAACGAAAGGGTTATTATCAAAAGTTTTAGAGCAAACGATATTGGAAAACTATAGACATGCTTAAAAGTGGCTGAATAGTTTGAAACTAAGCAAATTGCTTAGATAAGTATTTGAGCAAAATAACTTTTGCTATAATGAATACAAATTGATGATCAATTTTATGTTATAAATCTGAATTTAGGTACTAGACTCATTTTTAGATGTCTAGCATTTTCAAAATAGATTAGGTTAACTAAATTCAAGTTTGATTAAGTACCTATAATAAGGATTATTCCAATATTTTCAAAAGTTTAGTACGAAATAAAACTTTCAAGATTTCCAAAATATAATTATAAAAATTAAGATGATAATTTTAGGAAAGTAATCTAAAAATATATTTAGTAATCATCAAGAGACTATTGGCCTTACTACAAAAACTTTAACCACTGTTTTACACTTGTCTAAAAAAATGTGGCTCCAAAATGAACCATATGTCAACGTCATAATTTGACATTTTTTTAGACAAGTCTTAAACTGACGTTAAAAAGTTTTTGTGGTAAGACGGTATATATTTAAAGAATACATTATAACAAAAAAAGGCCATTTTAACAGCAAGCTTTTAGTTAGCCGATAGTTTGTTTGGGCTCATAAATCAGTATGGAAATGAATGGTAGTACGCACAATACTAAGATCTGGTATTTAGCCAGTACTAGACCGACTGAAAACTTTGATTGAATCCACGATTTCCTTCAAAATAAACTGTCAACCGACAATTTAATCTTATAATATTCTTTATTAATACAATTCAATTTCGCAGAGATAATTGAATTCAGAATTCCAATAGTTTATTCAGTAATTGGAATATAAATTGACCTAGGTCTTCAGTTTTGGCTAGGCTAATTAATTAACTGTCGCTAATTAATATTAATTACTATTATATATTGTTGTTGTTTTGTATGTCTGTTTATGAAAGTTGTTGACATAGAAAAATAGCTGTTTTTATGTAGGTGTTAACTACCTAAATGTTAAATTCTATATGTTATCATCGTTAAATGTTCGTTGTTATTATGTCAAGTTTTTGCGGTTGATCACAGTGTGGAATTATTTCCATAAATGCTCTATTTTCAGTGCGGTCACTTCAGGCTTTTCATAAAAATCCGTCCTGTGTTTTTATAATTTGTTCTAGAGTATTGTCCACTTATCATCTTTTTATAAACCTTGAATAATTATATACTTTAACGTATTATACCTACTTGTCACTCACCCTTCAATATTTAAGATCCATTCAATAAAGTATGACTAAAAAAAACTGTGATTGATCGCAAAAAATCTAGATGTTTGTCTACTCATATAATCTATAAAGCTTTCCCTTGTATGTGTGTTTTTCCTCAAAAATGGGACAGTACGGAAACTTTAACTTATTAGATTTATTTATAAACCTTACAAAAACTGCTGTTACGAAAAATGTCTTTACGAAACAACAAAACTTCAATAATATACCTGCCTACTTAAAAAGCTCTCCTAAGTCTGACAATTACTATGCTGAAAACTGCGCACAAACATACGAACCTCTTATTATCGAAATCAGTTAAAAACACCCCAATCCGAAATCTTGCTTCAAGAAAAAAAACCTTTTCTCCTTAAACGTCAAATCAAACGCATCTAAAAAGAGGCCCTTATTATATAGGCTTGTAAACCAGACCTCAACAATATATTTAAAACCTATTCCTAATGTCCGTTTTCTCCAACAATCTCTTAACGTTTCCCTAACTGTCATAGGTTATAAGGGAGACTTAAACTTTGGTAAAAACGAAATTCGTATTAAGTGTTCCCTAAATGCTCTTAGAGGATTCCTAAATGTAGGTATTTGTTGGTGAAAATGGGCATAAGTCTGATAAATACCATGCTGAAAACCGCGTCAATCGTCATCCAAATATGAGATAGGTAATCGCGCACAAACAAACATAGGTACATACATACGAACCTCTTTTTATTGAAGTCGATTAAAACACACACCAATCCGAAATCTAGCTATAAGAAGAAAAAAACCTTTTTCTCCTTAAACGTCAAATCAAACGCGTCTAAACAGAGGCCTTTATTAGTCTTGTAAACCAGACCACGTTCGAGATAACATAAATAATTCATGTGCAGTAATAAAGACCCTCTTTAACCAGACGCAGGTGTAAGCAAAAAGGCGTATAGCTATGTGTTTTTGTTTTTTTCTTTTACTAAATATAGTACGTAGGTTCGTAGTTGTATTAACGAAACACTTAAATGTTACTCGTGAATTGCTCTGTTTATTGGTAAAAAGTAAATGGAAATCTGTTGGACAGTTTTAATGAACATTTATTTTGAAAAGCATAATAACGAAAAATATAAAACTGATAAAATATTTTATCACTTTGATCAAAGACTTAACTAACCAACTGATATTGATTTCATAATTCGTTCAAAAATGTAACTGCCATGATCAAAAAGATGTTTTTCTTCTTAGGGCTGACATTTCAATCATCAGTTACCATCTATCAATTTGAAGAATAAATATGGCAACTCGACATAATAATATTTTCTAGTACAAAAGCTATCAAAACGTCTAATATGTGCTTCAAATAATTTAAAAATTACCTGGTAATTGAGAAATGGACCCTGAGGGTGCGTCCACATATGGCGAATGTGCCGCGAATGTGCAGCTCGCGAGCCGTTTGCGACCTGCCCGCGAGCTGCGCGCGTGCATTTTTGTTCGTGCGCCGCTTCTGCGCCGCCCGCGCGCAGCTCGCGCGCGACCTAAGCGCCGTACGCGATCAGCGCGCAGGCGGCGCGCGACGTGCTCTTTATTAGGGTGCGTCCACATCTGGCGAATGTGCCGCGAATGTGCAGCTCGCGAGCCGTTTGCGACCTGCCCGCGAGCTGCGCGCGTGCATTTTTGTTCGTGCGCCGCTTCTGCGCCGCCCGCGCGCAGTTCGCGCGCGACCTAAGCGCCGTACACGATCAGCGCGCAGGTGGCGCGCGACGCGCTCTTTATTAAATAATAAACGGAACTGTAAGGGCGAGAACTGAGTGCGCGCAGATCGCGCGCCGCTCGCGCGCTCTATACGAGCCTTGCATGCGTTGCGCTAAAGAGGCACACCAAACTATCGCAGTGACTGCACGCGCGCAGCTCGCAGACAGCTCGCAATCGGCTCGCGTGCTGCGCATTCGCGGCACATTCGCCAGATGTGGACGCACCCTTAAATAATAAACGGAACTGTAAGGGCGAGAACTGAGTGCGCGCAGATCGCGCGCCGCTCGCGCGCTCTATACGAGCCTTGCATGAGTTGCGCTAAAGAGGCGCACCAAGCTATTGCAGTGACTGCACGCGCGCAGCTCGCGGGCAGGTCGCAAACGGCTCGCGAGCTGCGCATTCGCGGCACATTCGCCAGATGTGGACGCACCCTAAAACCTCACTTTTTCTAATTTTCGCTTCAAACTATAACTTTTTGATTTTAATCTAACGTAACAGTTTTATAGTTAAACTAACTATGAGCAAGCACTAAACTTTGAAGTTCATTTATACTTCTATTTGAGTCTAAACTAATTTATGATATAATTAACTAAAATATTTAGATGAGAAATTGTTGGTTTAAACTACTACATTGTTGGTATAGAGTTTACCTACCTTTTCTTATATTAAAAGACTAGCCGTTTTACTGCGGTTTTACCCAGAACCCGTGGGAACTACTACCCATACTGGGATAAACTATGTTACTCGAAAAGAGTGTAGCATTCCAACAGTGAAAGAATCTTTAAAATCAGTCAAACAAACAAAAATACATATTAGTCCTCTAAGGAATATCAGTACCTCAGTACTAGCTATTACCCATGGCTCCATCCGCGTCCAGAGGGAGCTACCTTCCTCAGCCGGATAAAAAGTATGTCCTTTTTCAAGCTTTAGAGTATTGAGGTCTTGACACACATAAATGACAGGGCACGGCACAACAGCACAACTCTCTGTCTCGTATTTTGGTTACCGACGGGACCCACCAATCTAATTTACCTTCCTTTCTAACACGGAAGAAGTCGTTGTAACAATAGTCAACCATCCACGGACCAACCTTATCATCGATCGATCCGCGCAGCTTTGACTTAGCTAGAGCTCTTCTTTTAAAGTCAAATAATTTATTTCATACTAGCTTCTGCCCGCGACTTCGTACGCGGATCCTGTCCCTTATGCCAGCGACTACGGGGTCAGCAAAATCAAAGATCTGAATAGTCTGATATTGCATTTTAAGGGCCCGTTGACTTGGAAACAACGGAATACGCATAACCATTAGAAACGTTCCATATATTTAATTTTTGTACTTTAACGGCAAAAGCACAGCAGACTAAACAAAACGCTGAGAACTGAACCGCAATAGACGTGACCATAGGGATAAAAGTGGTGATTCTAATTAGTCCGCATTTAAGTTGTGAGTGGCAAAAATATTAGGTACACGTATTATTACGTAAAAAAAACATTAAATAGATGACAAAGTCGTGGTGACTTAGTGGAAATCGTGGTGGTTTAGTGGGTAGAGAACCAATCTCTCAAGTATGAGCGTGCGGCTTTGATTCCAGGTCTAGCAAGTGCCTGTCAATGCAACTTTTCTAAGTTCGTATGTACTTTCTACGTATATTTTGGATACCAATGACCGTTATTTGGAGGGGATGTTAAACTGTAGGTTCCGGCTGTCATTGAACATTCTTGGCAGTCGTTATGGGTAGTCAGAAGCCAGTAAGTCTTACCAAGGGGTGTTGGGTTGAGCGGGTAACCAGGTTGTGGAGGTCAGAAAGGCAGTCGCTCCTTGTAAAACACTGGTACTCAGTTGCATCGTGACTGGAAGTCGACCCTAACATAATTGGGACAAAGGCTCTGGAGATAATAACGACAATAATAATGAGATACAGGCACCGCAGGACATCTGAGGCTGATGACGGGGAGTAGCGACCCCGCGGGGCTATATATACTGAGTTCTCCAGGGAGAGTATACTGTCCCCCATCTCCGGCCGGTCGGAGTGAACCATGACGGGGGTAGGTCTCACGCCTCTGACTTGGCTTGGCCGTCCAGAGTGGAGTCGCTAGATTAGGATTAGTAGCCCTGCTCGGAGGGTAGGTGCCTCATGGTAAGCACAGGGAGCGCGTAATCAGCGTTTAAAGTCCACCGAGGTATCTTCACCCTACAGCCGCTCATGTACCTGTTGCCCTCTTGTTGCTATTCAGTGACTGGTTCCCGGGGGCCCAGTAAGTGAGGTAGCAAGTCTCCACCTGCTATTTTTACATATACCTAATACATTGTCATCCACTAACATCCCATCACAATAGCCCAAGTACTTTTCCTCCATAGTTAGCAATAGTTTAGCACAGAACCGGGGATTGTCTTTTTTTAACGACGTCCACCGGGGATTGTCCTTGGGTTCATTTTTATAGTGTATAAAGGGATAATCGTCGGTTTTGTGTCACCATTTCATTAAAGTTGTCTCAAAAGGGCTTCAGCGTGTTGGCTTCGGCCCCACGTTTGCCTCCCAAAAATTCGGAACTCTGTAGTCCCGAGGTCTGGAAGAGACATACAAAATAATAATGAGATATAACGCAACAAAGTCGGAGAGTAGGGGCTCGTGACGCCACGTCTAGGTATGTAAAATTTGTATTAAGCAGTGACTTAACACAAAATTCAAGTGTGTTGTATCTTCGTTATTATTTGTTTGTGAGAGAGAGAAAAGAAAAATACGTGTCCATTATTTTAGGGTTATCTAAAAGACGGACTAATTACTTTTTTTTGATTCGCCATACCTATTTCATAACATTCATTTCTATACATTTCAAGTGTAGTATTGCTCTTGAGGTCTTCAGGTGTTCCAGATCTTCGATGTTTATACGTCAATAGAGAGTGCTTATCAGATTGAACCACTTTTGCTAAAACGTCATATCTTCATATGCTATAGTCTAGCTGGGCCCCTGGAGTTCCACATCAGGTGTTTTAGATCTTCAATTTGTATAAGTCAATAGAAAGTGCTTATCAAATTGAACAACTTTTGCTAAAACATCATACCTGTATATGGTACAGAGAAGCTGGGCTCTTGGGGTTCCACATCAGGTGTTCCAGATCTTCAAATTGATTATCTCAGCTGAAAATGCTCATCACATGAAACAATTTTTGCCATGGCACCATTTTTGTATCTCTTATAGTTTTGTTGGTCTGTTGGAGTTCTGCATCAGGTCTTCAAGTTTGGAAGATAAATTATAGCCTATATGTTGACCAGGCTTAATACTGATACAACAAAGAAAAAATCATTGAAATCCGTTCAGTAGTTCGGAAGATTAGCGTGTACAAACAAACAGACATACAGACATACAGACATACAGACATACAGACAGAATTTTGGATTTGTGCTCCATTACTGTTTCTAAACCCCACCCAATTATTATTTTTTTAATATATTCAATGTACAGACACAGTTTTTTTACAGATTTATTATATGTATAGATAGGCCTTTACAAGCACTCATGATCGTCAAAAATATGAATAGGATTGATTCTAGTTGCCCATTCCAGAAAAAGCTTTCTTCAATGCCTTTATTCAATAAAATATGTATCCTATAGTAATACGCAGGCGAATCGACAGACAGCAACTAGTAGGTAATAAAGAGCACATGTCGCTATATCTTCCCGAAGTAATCTCTTTCATTTCATCAAGTTTCTAAGTTCTAACTTAAATTAAATTTGCATACTTCGTCTTGTACTTACGAAGCAAGTGAAGATATGCTGTATATTATTTTATCTTTGTGTATTTAATACCTACGTAGTATATTATACCATAGGTTCATGAACTATATAATGTATACTATAATATAGTTATATAGGTCATCAGAATCGACAAATTTGGGTTGGTCTTCCACTTTAAAACCAGATGCAGCTGAGTACCAGTGTTTAACAAGGAGCGACTGCCTATCTGACCTCCTCAATGCAGTTGTTCGAGTTCTACTCATATTGAATTATCAACACCTTGTTAGAGCATCAAAAGGGGTTATGGGTTGGCCGAGTAACTGGGTTGAGGAGGTCAGATAGGGCAGTCGCTCCTTGTAAAACACTGGTACTCAGCTGCATCCGGCGAGACTGGAAGCCGACCCCAACATAGTTGGGTAAAGGGTCGGGAGACGATGTTAGAGCATCAAAATTGATTACCACTCTTGCTTAGTAGAATACCTCTGCTACGCACTTCGTTATTTCTCATAATCTGTTCTGGTTACACCTCCGTGCCCCGTACTCGCAATAGTTGTTACAATTTCACGTCATACGGATTTGAGAAAACTCCGTGACTAGATTTTGTTAGGTGATTAAGCCGCAGCTCACTCGATAAATAGAATAGAAAATCACATGAAAAATAAACGGTACTCAGTCTATATTCAAGTGCGACTAGAATTTGACCCTAATATTATAAAGAAACCCGCTAAATCCAAAAAGAACAACCAAAATCAATGATTTCCCCCACAAAAAAATGTGACAAAATTCCCAAGTACTCCACCGAATCCCTTACAAAAACCACTTGATATAAATATGAATGTATTACCATAATATTTCTCGCCGTGTCAACTAAGGGCCGCTACCAATATTCGATCTATCGACTGTTTCGGTTACTGGAGATAGAATTTTGATATTAGACCCATACAAGTAATGTTAAATTCTTAGTCGTGGTAGCCTAGTGGATAAAGAACTAACCTCTCAAGTAAGAGTGCGTAGGTTCCATTTTAGGTCAGGCAAGTACCAATGCAACTTTTCTAGGTTTGTATGTACTTTCTAAGTATATATTGGACACCAATGACTGTTTCGGAAGGCACGTTAAACTGTAGGTCCCGGTTGTCATTGAACATCCTTGGCAGTCGTTACGGGTAGTCAGAAGCCAGTAGGTCTGATACCTATCTAACCGTAGTAATGGGTTGCCCGGGTAACTGGGTTAAGGAGGTCAGACAGGCAGTCGCTCCTTTCCTCCGCTCTGTCTAGTTAGACTGGAAGCCGACCCTAACATAGTTGGGAAAAGGCTCGGGAGGTGATGATGTAATATTAAATTCCTATCTCTGGCAAAAAAAACCATAGATAGGATATTGGTATCCACAGTAAATCAGTTTGTGAAAACAGTGGGAAGATGGCTGCCTGTTCAATTGTTATGAATAATGTAGGAGAGCCTTTCGGAGCCAATAGCTGGAATATAAAGGTCTGTAATGTTGAGAAAACTGGTAGGAAGTATGTACCTATTTGTATGTAGAGCGCTAGCTTTGAGTGTTAGGGAATTATTAAGTGGGTATGAAGGCAGTTTCATGGCCATTTTCATCAACAAATACCTAAAGTTAGGGATCCCCTAAGAGCATTTAGGGAACACTTAATGTGAGTTTCGTTTTCACCAAAGTTTAAGTATCCCATATAACCTCTAAGTATTGGGGGAGTCCTTATTCTAAGTGACACTTAGTAGGTAAGGGAAACTTTAAGAGATTGCAGGAGAAAACGGGCATCAGAGTTTTATTGACTAAAACTCACTTATGTTCCTTCCGGAGCTTTTTGTGACACGGGGCCGCAGACTTTTTGAATTAGTACATTGTATAAATATTTATAAGTCGTTTGCATAATGTCACGAAGAAGTTATTTATTATATTGACTACGCCCATCAACAAGAAAAGAATGGCGGAGAAAGACAATTTTATTTAGTCCGCGTTAATTTTGGTTAGAAAAAGGGCGAGAATATTTCTTACCATTTTCTGCATGCGGTATCACCCGCAGATGGATAAAATAAGCCTGTTTATTATTCTGATAGGTATATGAGCCATATTATTGCCTAGTTTGAACAAAATCTATCCAGTAGTTTTTGTGTGAAAGAGGATCAAACATCCATATTCTACTAGAAATATTTATTTATTCAACATAGATTTATTACATAAGGGCGAACAAATATTAAAATAAATTCTAAAAAAATCCTACAAAGAGAAACTACTTACATACATACATTTAAACATTCAATTCCCCCAATTAATAATATCTGGTTGAATAGTAGAAAAGACTGAAAACAACCCAGTATTTTTGATTCAGTATTCATCCTCTTTACATATAGCTTGTAATATTCATACTTCGAAGTACAGTTGGAAAATAAAAGCCCTTGATTATATCGGAATGCCGACACTCCTCGCGTTTGTTGTGTCGACCCTACTTTGTAATACTGCTGGGAAAGGCTAATAAAATTGTTTATTTAAACGGTATTGTTTTTGACCTTGAAAATATCAAAGAAAAGATTTTTTTTATAGTCCTGAAAAGAATATGAGACAGAATATAGTCAAGATGTTTTAGTACCTAGCGATTGGAATTCTTCTCAAAATGTTTATGTTTACCTGTGGATAGCGTTGTGGGTTACATTATGACCACAACAAGCTATTGCTATATTAGTTGTAAGATTTTATAATGTAACTGTTTGTTGATCTTAAAAAAAATCGTGAGCTACACTTGTGTGCGTAAATGTACATGCACATAGTCTTTGTAAATGTTCACCTATCTAGCCTTTCTCAACTATTTTGCGATTAGCTTCTAGCCTAAATGGTAGCCGCTGGGTATTATAGTTCGGCCATTCAGAGAATGCTTCCTGACACGTCGCGATTGAACTGACGACGTAACTTTGCAATGGCGTTGCAGTTACGATAAAAATATTTTTGCTGGTTGTTTACCGTTTTAACAATTGAGGAGCATTAAAACAACATTATTATATCAATAATCAATGAATGTTATAATTTTGTGCCAAACTGCGTGTCAAATAACTTGGTAAACAATATTTTCTAAATCTATACTGCGCTATTACAAGGTTATGTCAGCGGTTTATATTTTGTAGTGCTGTGCTAAAAATAACAGGCAAGTATCGTAATCTGTTCTTATACAGTTATAATATACAATAATACGTTTTGATTTTCTTTTTAAGAATTGAAAATAATGGACTATAAGACTTAATTATAACTTTTATGAAAAATAAAAATAAAACTATGACCAAACCGCATTTTTATACTTAGATTAAAAATGGTAACCCCAAATGGCGTTATGGGCCGCCATTTTGTGACGCTAAAACAGTCGTCCGTTGTCGTTTCGTGCGCATAGACCACGTTTTTCAAGTGTTTTCGATCTGTTTTTATTTGATTACCCGGCTTTTGTTAGACCGAGATATCAGGATTGATTCTGTTATTGATAATAATATAATTATACATGTAGGCGAAGATGATGATGAAGACACCACCTCCTCAAGCAAATCGGAGTCTGATTAATATTCTGTTCGCACATTCAATTCAATGTACTTGTAACAAAGAATAAATAAAACAATTTTATTATATGAATATTACCTTTTTTTGGTTTCCACTTAAATAACTAAAATATAAAACAAATGATTCCGCCAATTTAAAACGAAAATAATCTTAAAATAATGCGGCGTTTCATTTTGAAGGAACGGTAACGAACTCAGTGTTATGTTGTGCCCATCACTAGTCGTGACTAACTGATAGGTGTCAGGAACGCTTTCTCTGAACGGCCGAAGTATAGTGTTTTATAACGAGCGACTACCTATCTGACCTATTCAACCCAGTTACCGGGGCAACCCAAAAGCTCCTAATAAGACTGATTGTCAGAGTTTCTGGCTTCTGTCTACCCGTTACGGCTACCAAAGATATTGCCATCACAGACCACCAATCTGATTACCCTTCTTAAACAGACATACTCATCATAGCAAGATGGTCACCCATCCAAGGGCCGACAGCGCCAAGCGTTGCTTAACCTTATGATAGATCGATCCGTGTCGCTAGTGCTACGAGCTCTCTCTACCAAATTACCGTAATTTAATCTAACGATTACCCTCAACCAACCCTTATCTTACGTAATCACCGTAATCATTGTAATCAGTGTCCTATTCTGTCTATGATTACCCGGTATCCCTACTAATATTATAAAGGCGAAAGTTTGTATGTATGGATGTTTGTTGTTCTTTCACGCAAAAAGTAATGGATGGATTTTGGTTAAGCTTGGCAGTAACATAGCTTCTAATATCAGAATCCATGCCTCATATTATAAAGCTGAATAGTTTTTTTTTTTACTTGCACGCGCTTATCTCAAGAACTACTGGTCCGATTCGAAAAATTATGTCATTAACTAGATAGCCCATATGTCGAGGAAGGCTTTTTATACGGGTTCCTGCAGAATTTTCCACTGGATACGGGTAAAACCGCTAGCAAAAACTAGTACCGTGTTGATATGCTATTTTTTATCCTAGAGTGAGAAGTAGTCCCCTAGGCACACGGGTGAAACCGCAATCGAAAGCTAGGTTTTTACTCTGGTGCACGAAATAGTTTCCTCAGCACACGGGTGAAACCGCAGCCAAAACACAGTTAAAGATAAACTTGATACCAAAATCACGAAAATACCTTCGCACGGATTGAAGCCAACGTAACCGAATTACATAGAATTTATGTAAGGTCTCGTTAGGCCGAATTGTCAATGATTTCGTACCACTATTACTGTTTCCATTACAAATGAGAATGGACTTTGAATAATTCATTTTGTTCATATACTTGGTTTGTGTGGTACAAGTTGAAAGATTGTGGCGGTTAGGTTTAAGACCCCTTATAGTATGTAATTAAAACAATATCGTAAACTCGTCACTTAATATGACACGGCTGGGCATATCTTGATATAAATTACCACCTCTAGCAAAACAGTTTTCAAATAAGAAAACCGCTTCCAAATTGCTGAAAACCAGCGCTGTTGTCTCGTGCCTGCGTGCGTGAGACACAGCATTTATGCTGAGCGCTGTCCCTTTCACGCACGAGTGACGCAATTGCAACATTTTTTTCTTTTTATGTTCATTGTTTGTTTGTTTTGTGCCATATTTATTTATTTGTTTCTTGCGTCATTCGTGTGTTCGAAATAAATGGATTTTCTTTCTTTCTTTCTTTTCTTTCTAAATTAGTTCATCTTTTTAAAAGCTGTCGTACCGTGGTTTAGGTTAATTTTCTAAACTATTTTGGGGGTCTGATTCCTGTGTAACTGGAGTGACTTGACTTTCTTAACCCAGTAATCCGGGCACCTCTTAGTGAAAGTGGTTGTGAAATTGTCTGGCTACCAGTAACAACTGCCAAAATATAATAAATGAAAGCCACCGATTTAACGTGTCTTTTTTTAGACAATGATTTTATTTTAAATCAATTAGATACTATTTACAGAAATAATACTGTAATATGTAACCCTAAAATAAAAATTAACAATTTAATCATGTTTTCATGTATGTACATATTTTGAAATCGCTTGTAACTTGTACCACACACAAAATGTGGGTACAAATTAGTGTGGACTTGTGCATTGGACTAAAAATGAGTTGGAATACTTTGTTAACCTCACTTCTAGGGTTGCCACATTGTATTACGTTGATTGACTATTAAATAGTTCTAGAATACGTGCTGATTTGACCTTCCCCTAACAGCAGGTTTTTTTTTTCTGAAAATGCCGAATGAAATGAAATGTCCTTATGTATTTACTGTGCAATAAAAAATAATAATTATAATAATGCCGAAGTCTTAATTTATAGCTAGCTACAAATATTAAAGGTATAGGTAAAGCTGAAGAGTTTTTATTTTCTTGAACACGCTAATCTCAGGAAAAACTGGTCCTTTTTATTTAAAAATGTTTAGTGTTTGATAATCCATTTATCGAAAGCGTAATAAGCAACTTTTTTATCCGGGTGCGTAAAGAAGTTACCACGGGAAGGAAAAACCGCTAACAAAGCCAGTGAAAATATAATTCTACTAACATAATCTATCCTGTTTCAAAAATCTTACATTCTCTCTCAAGCTAAAACCTAAAAAATAAATCTACTTAGTCAGCAGTAAATTCTCTTAGGAGTTCAGTCCAAATAATTTAAGACTATCCAACGAAAAATCAAAGAAACCTCTACATATAAAATCTACTGATTTTATCCGAAAAAGAGAGTAGGTAATAAGATTTCGGTCGCCACATTTAAGATTAAAAGATAGACTTGAAGAATAATAAATTCTAGTTTATTTACTGGATATACTAGCTCTTATTTCTTAGGGTTTCTTAGGGTTTATTGTTGCATAGAACGGTTTGTTTTAATGTAAACCGTATACTTTCCAATTATATACAAATACAACACCCATACACAAACGTACACGTATATTCCGGGTGTTTCAGATGCCTTTTCATTAATCTGCCTAGCTTTTCACCAACTATGTTGGATTAGGCTTCCATTCTAATCAGAGACAGCTGAGTACCAATGTGCTAGAAGAACGACTGCCTATCTGACCTCTTCAACTCAATCCTGCCATGATACAAAGGTCACCCATCTTTATACCGACCGCGCCAAGCGCTGCTTAACCTTACGATCGACCGAAGTATGGCTGTTACTCAGCCACGAGCACCTCCAATTATTTGTGACCAATTCGTGACCAGTCCAGATAGTTAGGAACTTAAGTTTACCCGGTTCTTAACCGTCAGTTACATAACTGAGTTCCGCAGTTGGCAAAGACGTTTCAATAGAAAATTCTCCCGTTTCTGTTGAAGTAGTTTTTCAAAGAAAATTTTGAAGAAATTAGATTGCTTATTTGAGAAAATTTAGTTATTTCCTGATGCTGGATTTTGGTATCAATCTTTGGTATGTATCTTTAAAAAGGTATAGATACATGTACTGTATGACAGGATAATTATACTAATGACTTATGTAATACTCAAGTAATCGGTTTTGAAGGTAATAAATAGGTATTAAATACCTTTTTACACAACACAAATTACTGTAGTCAGCGTCGAAGGGTCGTAATTATGTAATAAATAAAATGTATAATTAAAATAAATCAAAGAGCAGATGTATTTTACTGCTTAAGCATTGTTGCGTTGCTTTTACACTGGCGAATTTTCCACTCGGTTTTTTGCCATTTACACTAGTGCGAAAGTATTCAAACTGTTAAAAACTACAATCTCATTTCAAAGACATAACATAATAATACCTACTACAATTTAAATACATAGGTAATGTTGACATACAAATTGTACGATCACGCTTAACCAATATCTGACGCAGGTTAAGATTAAATAATCTTATTCTATCACGATTTATTTCAGTCTAACAGCATTAGCTTACAAACGTAAAACTGAAAAATAATTTTAGTGAAAAAAGTGTAATTTTTAGTAAAAAGAAAATAATTTTAGAGAAAAAAGTTTATTTTTGACTAAAAAGAAAATAATTTTAGAAAAAATATTTTTTAGAGTTTATAGTGTATTTTTATCAGTGTTTCCGAACTGTCCTTTTTTTGAACTGTGCTCCTTGATTTTTAGTTTTTTGACTTGTTATTTTTATTTTCGGTGGAGTTTTTCTAAACTATGAATTCTCTTTCCATGCTTTCTCCTTCAAACATGGTAGGTAGAAGAGGTTGTATATGAAAGAAATAGACGATTTTACGAAAAAACAGCGAAACGCTTTTGAAAATTTCGCTTTTTGTACACATTTTTTAAATATAAGATGCTTAAAATTTTTCAGCGAGCTCGCTTGGTTTCGGCCGAAAGCTAAAAAATGATTTTGTAAATATTTGCTGCGCAAAAAGTTGAAATATTGAGCTTTATAAAATAATCTACAAAAATCACAATTTTATGACAATCCCACATGAGGAGTGGAGTAGCAATTTTTAGTGTGATTTCACGAATTAAATAAAACACCGTTTTGTTTTGAAAATTCACGGTTTTTATCACAAATAAATCCAAATATAGACTTAGAAAGTAGTAAATAGGAACTAGAATAGCTTAGCACTCACCATACAAATTTTATCTTTAGTAATTTTGTAAAATAGCTACAAAAATCATAGTGTGAGATTTCAAAAGAATAATTGGCTTAACTAAAAAAAAATATTTAAAAACTTTTTTTTTAATTTTTAATATTTGCAATCTCGCATTATTTTTAAGATTTTTACTAAATCAAAATTATGCAATTTTAACTAAAATAATGACGCTAAAGCATAAAAACCCCTTTTCAAAAAACTTTTTAAAATTCTATTTAAAAATATTATGTAGTGATAGACTTAATAGTCTAGATTAGCTATAGTTTTAATTGCTTTTATTGCAAATATTTTTTTAAAAAGGTCACTAAAAATCTTTTTAATAATTATAGGTACGAACCCCGTAGACTCTTCAAAATTATCCGATAAACCTCAACCTATTATAAAAGTTGGTAACTAGAAGAGGAAAAATATATTTTGGAAATTATACCCCAGTAAATAATTATCTTGCATGTACCAACCCTTTTGATTTTTGTGACGTCTACCCCGCAAAAATAACATTTGAGAAAATGTATGTTTTTTACTACTAAAAGATCGTCAAAAGTAAAAAAAAAACAATAACTAACTTATTTAAAAAAAAAATGTTTTTTTAAATATTTTTTTACTTAAAAAAACATACATTTTCTTCACCTATTAAATTAAGTAAGTACCTAATTCTAAGAAACATAAAAATCATGATTTTGTAAATTGCACGTTATAATATGAACGAACAGAATTTTGATGAAATACTTGAAAAATATTGAATTTTGTTAATATTTTTTTGTAACTTTTATATAATAAAATAATTCATAGCTTTTCTTTTTACATGTAACATTACAGGAAATTAAATATGGTCACCAAATTGATTAATCAACCTATATTTTTTTTACTTTATTTTGTGTGTAACACCGAGTGTTTTTTCCGTGTGTGTTTTCAATCACGTGTGCCGATTATCTTCACAAAAAAAATACTAAAATTTTCGTAAAAAATTCATCAAAATTCTGATCGCATTTTTGCCAAATATGGCGTCAGCCTTACAAACGCTTTAAGTTTCAAATTTATGCTGACAGATGGCGTTTCTTCAGAACCGATCGATTTCACTGGTGGACATGTATATCGACAACTCGGAACCATCGGAGAACGTCGGTCAGATCCACTTCAGCTTGGAGTACGACTTCCAGAACACTACTCTGATACTGAGGATTATACAGGTAAAGGGTTTTAGATTTTGTGTGTTAGCGCTAGAGTTTATATTGCGGTATGCACCTCATCTGTTCGTGGTACCTCACTTCATCTGCCCGTCGTGCCATGTTGAAAAACAGATAAGGCTCTGGCGATCCACTGGTTGTGGTAAAGCTACCATATAGTAGCATGTGGGATAATAAAGGACTTACTTGGAGATGGGCAGCAGCATCTTCGCAGCTAAATTCTATCCCATAGTTATTACCCTCGCCAACAGCTGGGAGAGGCTTTTGTCCAGCAGTGGACAAAAAACAGCCAAAATGTCTTGAAGCTTGTAGTGTATTGGATAATCTCTGGATCTTCAGAAATCACGTTATTTGTTAGTATCACAAGCCAAATGGTATCCGAATACGGGAAATGTTTCCCTCAGAACCTCTGTCTCTGTGTTATCTAACTTTTTGAGATGTTTATCATTGAATCAGGTTTTTCAAACACTTTAGTTTAATTTTTTTCGTCTCAAATCAACATGTATGAAGTCCTAACTTTAACTTATGTGCAAACAAACAGATATTTACAAATTCTTTTCATACATTATTGTCATATTTGTCTGCAAATCACTGAAACAAATAATAATCATGCTTCAGTCTATTGTATGGTCACGAAAACTCGTTATAATGTTTTCATCAAATACATTGAATGGAAAAATCTATTGTAGTCATATTTGTAATCCAATTTGTAATGGTTAAAACAGGGCCTCTTCAAAAGTCAATTCTGAATGGATTTGGGTGTCAAATCGACTCAGTGGTTCCTAAAATAAGTGCATATAGAGCGACACACGAATTCTTCGTCCTAATTTCCTGAAATAAATAAATAAATAAAACAGTATTGTTATAGACTAGCTGTTTTCAGCGTCCCGTATAAATTTCCAATACCCAGATATAATATAGCTAATGTCATCCAAAGATAGTGTAGCTTCCCAACAGTGAACAATTTATTCAAATCTTTGCAGTAGTTTCGGAGCCTTTACAAGCAAAAATAAAAAGCATAGAACTGTAGACAGATATATATTCTCCTTTTTATGTGATGGGAAATGATTAAATGACCCTCCCGCTGTGTACTTTATGTACCAGGGCCGCGGTAACTCGCGCGAACAATCCCGCAGCAGATACATACTTCCTGCTTCTGACTAACTGAATACTTCTTTCTCAGGGTAAAGAGCTGCCTGCAAAGGATTTAAGCGGGACATCAGACCCTTACGTGAGGGTGACTTTACTCCCTGACAAGAAACATCGCCTGGAGACCAAGATCAAGAGACGTACCCTCAACCCGCGGTGGAATGAGACCTTCTACTTCGAGGGGTTCCCGATACAGAAGCTGCAGAGCCGGGTAAGATATAAATATATATATTTTTTAATTGAGGTACGAAATACGGGTCCCGTTCTCCCCCTTTGCTCAGAAATGAGGTATTGTAGGCTAATAATAAATAAACTGAGTTAAGAAGGTTTTATAATATTTATGTATTGTATTTTCCATTGGCCTTAGATGCCTGATTCAAATAAATAAATAAATATTTCCAGTTATCTACATCGGCCTTGTTTACAGTCAAAATGCACCAAGGATTGAGCACCAATCACCTCGCTTGAGACGGATCGACGATTCTGAACTTTCAAGTCTTTATTTCCTCAAGATATACTCATACATTAGAGTCCAAGTTATATCTACTTGCCCTTCGTGATTAGAAAAAAAGAGTCCCAATGAGGTACTTCTACGCAAATTATTAAGAAACTTCTATTTCTACAGCATTATTCAGTTGAGCAATTGCATGACAATCACCATCCTTTTCCATCAGCTCCAAGTGATGAATTGGTAGAAAATGATTAAAATACGAATGAAGGAAGGGCGACTCGTTACTACAAATTGTTATAAATTGGCATTTGTGCGTGCCGTGGCCGCGAGAGACGCCGCGGGGAATAGTAATAGCATTAGTTAACGTGTTTTAATTAATTCGGAATGGACTGTTTTGGGCGAGTCCAAATTAAATTGAAGGTATTTGGGAATTGTGTTTGTTTGTGACTGATTGTATCTATGTACTTTTATTGAAAAAGTGGGTGAGCCATACTTGTGTGTGTAAATGTACAAGTCAAAGCTCTTTAATCTGTGTATTCATAGGTTACAAAGGTGTTAGTATATAATATTGAGTTTCACAGTAGAGGTACAGATATAATTACATTAGTACCTAAAACTAGGTAAACGTCTTTGTGTGTGTAAGTTAAGGAGCGCTCTGTAATCGTCGAGTCGTCGAGTCGACTCATACAAAGACAATTTACATGTACACACAAGTGTCGCTCGCCCATCATGAAACATAACATCTAAGTATATGTACTTATCCATGGCTACTACAATATTCTTTTCATAGTCTGCGTAGTCTTTTCTCAGCTCTATGTATGTATCGGTTTCTAATGTAACCAGATACAACTAATAACCAGTGTTTTACACGAACCGACTACCTATCTGACCATTGATCTGAGCGTATTTATATTTTAGACATTGATTCAAGGATTGTTAATGAAAGGTCCCATCCTTCAGGCATTTTCCTGATTAATCTAAATTGTTATATTGTTCAGGTACTTCATCTGCACGTGTTTGACTACGATCGGTTCTCAAGAGATGACTCCATTGGAGAAGTGTTTCTGCCATTATGTCAGGTAAGTTTATACCATCATCTGTCTAGCCATTTCTCTATGTTGGGGTCGGCTTCCAGCGCAGGAAAGCTGAATTCCTGTGTGCCACATGGAGCGACTGCCTATCAGATCTCTCCAACCCTGTTACTTGGGCAATCCGGTGCCTCTTCGCAAGAATAGGTGTCAGACTTACTGGTTGGACCTGTAACAACTGTCAAACGTGTTTAAATGACAGCCGGGACACACCAATTTAACGTGGTTTTTGAAATACGGAGTTACTTTACGGACGCTTTGCACGGAGGATTTAGGCATATCATTTATGATCTGACCTCCTCAAACTCGAAAAAAAGAGTTATGGCGGCCCTCGTTTTCAAAGGGATCCAGAAGAAACATGGTGGGTTTTAGTCAGTAAGTGTCTGAAACGATACTTTAGAGTGAGTATCTTAGACAGCGGTAGATACTTCTTTGATGATAAATTCCACTTTCAAAAAAGGTGTACTTTATTGTTCTGTCAGTCTTCATAAGTATGATATACATTACATTATATATGACATTAGATACTTCATATTTCAGCCTTGTGCCAAAACACCCAGGATTTTATTATTATTGATCGTCTTGTCAACAGGCTTCATAAAGTTTGTGTGAACCAAATAATTTCTTTTGTGTAACTTTGAAAATTGTCGTGAAGTTTATTTCCTATAACGAATAACAATTTTGCCAAAGTTTTTGGATGTTACGAAGTCATGTGTCTGTATTAAATAACGTCTGTTTTTAATCTTTCCTATCCATAAAGAATACATCTATGTACTTAAATGTAAATAATTGCCAAATAATTATATGACACATATACAACATGTAACGTAATTAACGCACACCCTCAAACACCCCAATTAGAATATTATGTTATAAGTAATCATAATACATACACTGAATTTTTAATTGAACATGTATATGCATTGTTATTTACTAAATTAGTTATACCAATTCTTGGAGAACTTTTTGGTCTTACTACTACGCACGCAATAAAGCGCCGCGCGCCGCTCGACTCGACACAACATAACGAAACTACGGAAAAAGCCGACAATACACGAAGTCTTATTACTTTGAGTTACGGTCTATTTGAATTTGTTTTGACTGTACAGGGTTAATATGACAATAATTTCCGTAGTTTTAATTATTTTTGGGATAAAAAATTACCTTTATTAAAAATGATATAAATCGATTCAGTAAACGATTCTGAACAAACTAATTTCAGGATGTGCGTTAATTAAGTTACATGTTGTATAGATCATTTATACATCATATCGTGTCGTACCTAATCACATTAAATTCTATCACATACTTTATGATATTCTATGGCGAACTGTAAAAAAAATACCTAATCCATTCAGTGGTTTAGCCACAGGAGTCATTTTACGCTGTCATAATTTAAAAAGCACTGGTACTCAGCTACATCCGGTTAGGCTGGAAGCTGACCCCAACGTAGTTGGGAAAAAGGCTCGGAGGAATGTGTAAAGCAGAGATAAAGTTAGGAGTATCGAATGTTTTGATCAGTTGACAGCTGTCAGTTTTCAAGGGTGAATTTCCGTTGTTTGTAATGATTGACATGTATATGGCGTTCTAATTCTCGTACATTTTTATTCTATTTACTATGTTTGCAAATTTTTTTTTTTGTGTATTTTAAAGATTATATTAATGTATTTATTTTAATGTGATTATTAGGTACGACACACGTTGTATAACTGAACTCTCATAGTTAGAGTTAAAATAAAGTTTAAATGAGCTAGCGTTAGCTCATAGTTAGTTTCAGTTCTAAAACTAAACTAAGTACTAACTACATTTGTTTTACTAGAATTCAGTAAACTGCGAGAAAACGGCAACAATGTTTTTCATGAAACTGTATCCCACCCAAAACAAAAATGTGAAAGGCTGCCAAGTTCGATAATATGGGAATGCTTCGCCTATAAAAGAAGTGAGATCTGTTTCAGATTTTTCCCTTTACCTTAACATAAAGACCTACCTCCATGCCAAATTTCAAATCAATACGACCATTGGAAGTGGTCTAGGTTTTTGATGAGTAAGTCAGTCAGCGATTTTCTGACGTCAATACCTCAAGACCTACAATAGGTATATTAATGAAATTTTGTATTTTAGATAAGTGAGGGGGTCTCAACAGTTACTACAAATTTGATATGCGTAAATAAAATAGATTTTGAGTTACAGGGGGGTCGAATTTGGCCCGAAATGGTTCGTGTAATATAACCCACGGCCGGTGTGTCGCTTTTTTTGCTCGAACTTGGCGGACACACTACCGTGTGTCTAGATAGTGGTGGAACTATATACCGCCCAAGGTTTGCCCCGCATTCTGAAAGAACTAATTCTCGCATCCGGATAAAATAAGCATATTTAATGAAATTTTTTAAAGATGTGCCTATTAAATACTAAATAACTTTTAGCCATAACTTCGTTTACAATGTTGTGTTACTTTATAAGCATTTTCGAATCCGATACAATACTTGCTTACTTAAAAGCTTACTTAATGTTTTATCAATTAAAAATACAAATAGCCAATAAAAAATATTGGCGCCTTATGCAAAATGCCCTGTATAAAAAGAAAAATATAATTGATCAAAGATATACTTTTAAGGGCATATATAAAACAGTAAAATTTTAGTTTGCCTGATCTCACTCGTACTGAAGTATCAGTTAAAAAATACAAGAAAACAAATATTCTACGTATGTACGTCCAATTTGTACCTCCATCCAAGTTTATTTATTTAGTTTATTTAGCCGCAAATTGTAACCAGGAAAAACCCGGAAAACTCCCTCTATATTAGTAATTGTGTGGGTCACAATGTGTCTGCAATTTTCTTAATGAATGGGCGTACGAGTAAGCTTGGATCTAGTGGTTAAACTAACCACTGATAAATGAATGTGAGGGTTCGATTCCAACTCAGGCAAGTAGCAATGCAACTCTTATATATTACAATGTACTGTCTATGAATATCTTGGACTTCATAGACCGAGTTAAAGGTGCAAAAATTCATCTTGAGGAAACCTGAACTCTAAAGTTTGAAATGACCTTGAGCAAACATAGTGATTAAAACTCTTTCCTTCTCTGTATAAGAAGAGGCCTGTGCCCAGCATTGGGACAGTAAAAATTAAATACCATTTATTTAAAGTAGGCTGAAAAACAGCACATCAAAATTACATGAGACAGAAACCCAAAACGACCACCCTTCACCACTTCCTATGTATTTTTGCTGGGAAGAAGTGGAGCAACAAACTCCCCAGCAACACATGTCTGTCAATTCGGTTTGAAGAATCTTAGTACAAAATTATGCCTTCCACAATATACTTTGTGTCCATTTCACATTATTTATATATTACAAAGGTATTTTAACTAAACATACTACCTTCATTTAACCAGTTTACAAACAAGGAATGTGATAAATTATCTCGTGGTTAGGGGTGCGACAAGAACTATTACCAACGGGACTCGGTTTTACGAAAACAAATGGGTTTTTCAAAATGCAATATGTTTGTTGTACATTCCTTGTTTTGGAGAGATTGTGTTTTGTTAGTTTGTCTGTTAAAGGATTTAGTTAGTGTGAATCATGAGTGAATAAGCTAGTTACTTATATTCTATATGCACGACTATATTTTGTGGTCAAATTGTATGAAATTCCACACAAGGATTTTTAGTGTGTACCTCTACATGTAACGAACAGACAGTCACACTGTAGGTTCTGTGCTAAGTCAGTTCTGTTTATTATCATCATCAGCCTATTCTTGTCACAATGAAAGACTATGGCCTCTTTTCACACAGAGAAGGCATGAGTGTAACCTATATAATCACCACCGTGGAAAACAGAACTATAGATCACCGCGTACACTCAAGTGATCTAAAAATATATAGGTATATAAAAAAAAAACTAAAATATATTTAAAAACATTGTTGAAAGGTTCTTCTAACCTACAGACAGACATGTGTTGCTGGGGAGTTTGTTGCGCCACTTCTTCCCAGCAAAAACACATAGGAACTGGTGAAGGGTAGGCGTTTTGGGGGCTGTCTTTTGTTTTCTGACGTTCAAAAAGTGCTATTTTGCAGCGAAGTTTGAATAAACGCTTTTCCAAGTTACCGATTAAACTTTTGTAACTTCAAGTTTCAGACGATGTGGTCCTTCAACGGTAATCAAACATTGGTGTCCAAGAAACCTTATAAATAAGTTGTATTCAATTAAACCAAGCTTAATGAGTAAACATATCGCCCCGTATAACCGCGAATTGAATTCATTTGTTCCCACAAATCCATTACCACAAAATAACTCATTTGGTTGTCCAATGCTGTTTACTTTAAATCAATTAAAGTGCAGTACGATAGTTTTTAATTTGCATTTCTTTAACCTATTTCCCAAAAAAGAGGTTGCCGATTCGGATGTTTCTATTTTTTATTTCCTTTACTTCTTTAATCCTTATGGTGTTAATTCGTACTAGCCACACGCTCGTATAAAGCTGAAGAGTTTCTTTGATTGGTCACGGTAATCTCATGAACTGTTTGAAAAGTTATTTAAATACTAGACAGCATACATGTAGAGGAAGGCTTCTTTTTACCCGTGAGCGCGGAATAGTTCCAGTGGGTGTAAATGAAACCATTTGGAGAGAAACAAGTAACGTTAACAATTTCCAAGAAATTATCGCAGAGAGAAAGAGTCAATTCTTAGTCTCGATTAAATATTATATTCAAAAATTCTGTTTTATGGTATTAAGTTTGAAAAGATAGGAAAAACACATTTTAAAACTATTCTAAAGAACAATTTTACAATGCCTGGGTAAATCATTATACACCGTAGCAAAATATGGTGTTGCTGTTAAAATAATAAAAGGCGCAATGAGAATATTTTTCCATATACCAACACAAATGTTTGTGTTTATTTATTTTGTAAATTGAGTTCCGAATATTTTAATTAACAAACTTGTTTTTCAGTATAAACCAATTTAAGGCCGTTTCAATATACGATTTTATTTTTTATAAAATCTTAACATGCGTTGAATTTTTAATGATGGACGATTTTTGTTATTTTTTACGGCTCCGTTATTTTGCGATAACTGTAGTGTGTTCATCCATTTTGACTTTACTGTTATTTTAAAGATACTTATCATATCCAATAAAAATCTTCTCAGAAAGAAAATAAATGAGTATTACCTATAATTACCATATACCTTGAAAGTCCAAGTTCCGTCAAAATGTTTTCATTCCCTCAGTCGAAATTGGTATCCAAAATATTTATACCTAGAATGTAAATTTACCTTTAAAAAGTTGCATTAGTTATTTGCTTGACCTGGTACCACCCATTCATACTTGAGAGGCAGGTGTCTTAACCCCTAACCAAAATAAATTAAACCATACCCATTCCAATTCCAGACTGACTAGACTTTAAATTAACCATACCCCTTAAAATTCCAGGTGGACCTCAGCGAGAAGCCGTCATTCTGGAAAGCCTTAAAGCCCCCAGCCAAGGACAAGTGTGGGGAGCTTCTGACCTCCCTGTGTTACCATCCCAGCAACAGCGTCCTGACCTTGACCCTGCTGAAGGCGAGGAACTTGAAAGCCAAGGACATTAATGGGAAATCAGGTGCGTTGTGTTTTTTGTGACATATAATATGCTGAAAATATAAACTTAAAGGAGAGTTGCACTAAACTATAAGGATAACGAAACCATAACCAGTATACTTGCCGCCCATTGGTCAAGTCGGCGATTTGACAATGAAAATGCTTTGTTAACATTATAGATTCTATGAGAGATTTAATGGTGCAACTCACCGTGAGTATAGGTAGAACGCTCTGTAAGTTTCATTAGAGGTAGAACTCAAAAACAACTGAACATATTTGGCTAAAAATTGGTGGGGATGGGGAGGAGGGAAAGACACAGGACAATGTGCGGCTTACCTGCTTCCGTGATATAAAACATCTGTACAAGAGAAAACTTTGCTGAAGAGTAGCTATTTACACATGCTAGTGAAATACCTCTATTTATTTGAGTAAGGGGCCTAAAATTACACACCACAATGCATTTTTTGTCGTATAATTCAAAAAGCACATTCCGACAATACAGAACCTTTTTTAAATAACTTCACAAAATACAATCACCTAAGTAACCCCATACACTCAAGTACATACATAACTTCAACCTTATATCACTCCACTCAATCGTAAAATTGAAACTCCTCTTAAATTGGACTCGTAAAATGTAGATGAGGCAATTTTTTGTCAAATTTAGTACTTTTCCACTTCTTAGGGTTGTTCATAAATCTTGATATGAATCTTAGAAGTCCCGGAGTCCGGAGTCCGGAGTCCCAATTAAGTGTGGGCTCCATTTTCACGGTAACTGGAGACGATGGAAAAATGCTCGGTAGAAGGTTTTTGTTTAATGATCGCGGGTAGTAAGGTTGGCACATTTTTTTTTGGGTAAATTTGTTTTTGATTTTAACTTTTTTTAGTTATGAATGAGCAATCCTTCTCCGTGTTAGAGGAGGCCTGTGCCCAGCAGTGGGACGATAAAAAGGCTGTAACGAACGAGTTATGAATGAAATTGAATCGAAACACGACTTTATCTGCAATTTTGTGTCTGAAATTTTGTATCTGAGATCCTTACCGCTTTGTTGACAAATAGATTTTATATATTTTGATTAAATATTGAAAAATCACAGCTGAAACACCAGCTTTTATTTAAGGGTGCGTCCACATCTGGCGAATGCGCCGCGAATGCGCAGCACGCGAGCCGATCGCGAGCTGTCCGCGAGCTGCGCGCGTGCAGTCACTGCAATAGTTCGGTGCGCCTCTTTAGCGCAACTCACGCAAGGCTCGTATAGAGCGCGCGAGCGGCGCGCGATCTGCGCGCAATCAGTTCTCGCCCTTACAGTTCCGTATATTGGCTCAGTACTATCGAAGATGGCAGACGTCGCGCGCGAGCTGCGCGCGGGCGGCGCAGAAGCGGCGCACGAACAAAAATGCACGCGCGCAGCTCGCGGACAGCTCGCGATCGGCTCGCGTGCTGCGCATTCGCCAGATGTGGACGCACCCTAAAACAAAAACACAAATATCGGGTCATCCGTTGATCTACGGTACTTTAGGCAGAAACACAAAAAGAATACAAACAAACATATCGGTTTGTAAATATATGTAGTTTAGATAGTTTGATATTTTTATTGTAAATATTTTTAAATGAGATGATTAAAAACAAATTTATAGCACCTCTCTTTTTGCGTCAGTCACAGAACTAAAAAAATATTGTTTTTTTTTGCTCAAAGCTTATTTACCAAGGAAACAAGAAAATGTTATACATCAATAGATTAATTAAACCGCAATTAAGTACCTATTACTCCTTTGAAAACTTCTGGAATTTTAACACTAACGCCGGGAATTTTTCCTGGAATTTTCAACCTTTTCCGCACAGCCCTAGCTTAAGGCGAAATAACTTGATTCTTGAAGAATTTTCATGAGAACATTTCAGTAGATTAACGTGAAGTTCATTAAAGTTTTTTTTATTGAGAGCACGTTTATTAGTTTTTTATTCTATTGATATATATATAAAACCTTGTTAAAAATTATTATCTCGTTAACTTCTCACATATTACACAAATCAATGTAGGTGTTTATCCGTTAAACCAAATATTATTTCTCAAAAATCTACATGTGACAAAATAACCATCTTGTAAACACAAGATATTATGATTAATAATAAATAAAAGATGGAAGTAGCAATATTACTTCTTTAACTGCATAACACACGTATCTTGCCTCATTTTAATCACCCTTGTAAAAATCACTCGTTAACAAAAAAAAAATCATTTTTTACATCGACATAATTATGTACCACATACTCGACACCCTTCAGACACTTATCGTTTCCCACTCAACCATACTGTAATCAGGGCACCCTACACACTACGTCATTAGTACGGTTTAACTTTGTTTCAGTGTTCATAAAACCTGGTACCGATATGTCAATTATTTTTAACTCCAAAGAGAATCATTATAGTAAGGCGATTATCACACTGCCCCGCATGATGCAGCGTAGTGCGTGGATGCGTTTTTTTCCGTTGTATGGAAATATCTCCGTTTGTATGGAAAACACGCATAGTCCAACACACTGAAAATGCATCCACGCGCGTTCATGCGGATCACGCACATACATGCGGAGAAACACGCACCCCCGCGCGTAGGTGCGGGGCGAGACGCAAGATATGGCACACTGAATCCCGCAATGCCGCGCGTAATTTTGAATGGGCGTGACGTGTATATTTGAAAATGGAACTCGCTGTGCGTGAATTTACAAAACGCACCTACGCGCGTGAGTGCATGAAAAACCCGCACGATGATGCAGATCTGCACTCCCGCAGGAACGCGCGTAGGTGCGTCGACACGCAAGATGCAGCGTGATGCGGGGCAGTGTGAAGATCACCTAAGCGGTTATTACAAAAAACTTAAACAGACGTTTGTTCTGTGTTCGAGGGTGATTTGTACCATGACTAGCACCGTAATAAAATATTTTATTAGACTTTCTGTATCTAAAGGAATGTCAAACTTCTATTTAACTTTGTAACCAGTTTCGATTCAGTGTTAAAGAAGCGACACCTTGGTGAAAAAATAGTGTGAAAACTAACTATTTTTCCAAGGTTTAAGGAACCTACTTCCTGTACCTCGATAAAAATAGTCTATATCACCTGATTATTTTCCCATGAGCTCAGTATTTTCGGAGCTTTTGCAAAAACAGATCAGAAATATATGTCGGATAGGCGAAACATCAGGATGGCACTATCGTCCGACATCAGTTAGGGTAATCGTACAAAGAGATAACTCAAAAGAACTCAAAACCGTTTATTCAAATTACTAAGAACAAAAGACAGCCCCCAAAACGCCCGCCCTTCGCCACTTCCTATGTGTTTTGGCTGGGGAGAAGAAGTGGCGGAACAAACTCCCCAGCAACACATGTCTGTCTGTTAGGTTAGAAGAACCATTACAATACAAAAATCACAAGACACTTTACAATAACACTAGGTACACTACACGTAACGAAAGGCAGTTTCGAGATGTGCACAGCACGACGACTCGACCAAGACTGAGCTCCGCGGACGCCACGCCGACAACCACGACTCTGCCAAGCGCGCCAAAATGTTGTTTCACCGGAAACGCCACCAGAGGGCGCGCTTGCGTGACGTTTAGTGTCCGAACTAATGACAGTCTCCGACATATATATTTTTTTAGTAATAATATTTTTTTATTTATTCAATGTTTACAGATTCGGCCTTAGCTAAATAAAAATTACTGTAAGGTTAAGCAGAAGCATAATACGCTTATTATGCATAGCATCAGATAGAAAATGTGTGGACCAAAATATAAGAACCCTGCCTCCTAAACTAGGGTCACCTGTATCTTAGGAGGCAGCTTTTTATTATACATCTTTGATTATCTAATTACAGATCCATACGTAAAAGTCTGGCTTCAATTCGGCGACAAGCGCATAGAAAAACGCAAGACGGCCATCTTTAAATGCACCCTGAACCCGGTGTTCAACGACTCGTTCTCGTTCAACGTGCCCTGGGAGAAGATCCGGGAGTGCTCCCTGGATGTCCAGGTCATGGACTTCGATAATATCGGGAGGAACGAGCTCATTGGGAGGATATTGCTTGCTGGTGAGTTAGAGAAATTTTGAATGACCCGACTGTGTGGGTTATGTTTTTGTGTAGGTATATGTATGAAAATAGATGGGTTAGGCCACATCTAGCCCACATGAAATCTGGCCCGAGGGCGATATGTCTCCTCTAAGGACAGGTAGACAAGTGGCCCACTGGGGTAAATTCAGGGGTTATAGATAGATAATACTTTATTAGGTACACATTTTTTTATATTCTAACTTTAAAACTAATAAAAGTAGATGACAGTCTTATCAGACAACATTTGTTTTGCAAAATCTAGCGCCTAAATGATTGATTAGGGCATGGTGGTCTTAGTTGTGTGGCAATAGATATACAACATGTAACTTAATTAACGCACATCCTGAAATTAGTTTGTTCAGAATCGTTTACTGAATCGATTTATATCATTTTTAATATAGGTAATTTTTTATACCAAAAATAATGAAAACTACGGAAATTATTGTCATATTAACCCTGTACAGTCAAAACAAATTCAAATAGACCGTTACTCAAAGTAATAAGACTTCGTGTATTGTCGGCTTTTTACGTAGTTTCGTTATGTTGTGTCGAGTCGAGCGGCGCGCGGCGCGATATTTGCTTGCGTAGTAGTATGACCAAAAAGTTCTCCAAGAATTGGTATAACTAATTTAGTAAATAACAATGCATGTACATGTTGAATTAAAAATTCAGTGTATGTATTATGATTATAACATAATATTCTAATTGGGGTGTTTGAGGGTATGCGTTAATTACGTTACATGTTGTATAAAGGGGTAAAAAAAATTGGATTTTGTAAATAGACGACAACACTTGACGATACCTAGTTCCTTTAAGAGTAAAAGACACGACGGGATAAGACTTTGTAACCGTTAATTTAGAGGAGTTTATTAGCTCCTAAGTTTTGCTAGCAGGCCGACGCTGAAGACAACTTTGATGTAAAAGATTTAGTAACACATATAAAGCATATAAAGTAATATATTTTTTCATTTATTTTTTCAGGTAAAAACGGCTCCGGCGCAACAGAAACGAAACACTGGCAAGACATGATAACGAAACCGCGACAGACGATCGTCCAATGGCATCGCCTCAAGCCCGAGTGAACGAACAACAAAAACAAATAATAAATAAATTAAAAAAAAAAACACAAAAAACGTCATAAGACTGAACGGTTAACAAAAATTTAATGGCACACCAATCTCTCTGAGCTGTCCTTGTATTGGCGTTGTGCGGCATTTTTTAAAGATTTTTTAATAATGTTTTCATTTTTTTTTCCTTTTTCGGCTTACATTTTTATTAAATAAAGTCGTTTCATTTTTTTAACTCTTTTCTGTAGTGAATTTACGCAGTTATGTATTTAAATGTTGATTTTCAAGTATCGCTGTAAGTTTTATGTATTTAAAAAAATTATATTGATTTACTATTTTTCGCCTTCATCTAAGCACACGCTACTTCTCGAATCTTGACTATCGTTAAAGAAAAAAAAAAACGTTAAAAAGTCTTAAAAACCTAAAATTGGTGATATTTCTAAAGAAAGAAAAATCAAGTGTTGAACATTAACTTTCCTACAACAACTATTTTGGAATGCTGTTCATGCAATATTATTTTTTTAGATACCTACAGTTTTTTTTTTTGCATGTTTTAAAACTTATCTGTAGAATCCATTTAAATCCATAAATATTCACAAAATTATTGATTTAGTGTATTTTTTATTCAATTTTCTTAATGTTATTACTGCCTTTTTCCTATTTCAATTTCTTTTTTTATATATATTTCATGACACAGCATTTCAAAATAAGTTTTGAATCTTCAAGCTATATTGACGTTTTACTTAATAAGTAATGGTTAATGATGAATGTTAAGAATTTTAATAATAAAAATATTGTTAGAATTATAAAATAATTGTTAAAAATGTAGTAATTATTATGAAAAGTCGGATTCACATCGCACAAAGAAGAGTAGATTTTTGCGTTTGAATTATATTTACCCGACTGTGAAGAAGGGTATTTTTTGTTTTTAATTGAACATAAGTAATTAAATTGATTAATAAATTAACCAAATAATTGATGTCTAAACTTTTTCAATTTACTTTTGGATTGCTCAATTACGAGTCAATAAAAAACATTTTTCAAAAAGAAAAAATAACATCATTTACTAAAACATTTTTTTCAAAATCGAAATCATCAGAGTGTATAGAAAAAAATACCAAACTGCCAAATTGTTAACATTGAAAAAAAACCATCAAATGAGATTTTTGAGAAAAAAGTGTCAAACGTTTGCTTTCTGTATTAAAAATGCTTATTATACTGAGTACAGATTCTAAATTAATTGTTAAAAATTAAGGAAGAGTTGCAAATGTATGAGGCTGGTCAATTTTAGGTGAGATTTTAATGTGAATAAGAGTTGTTGCAAGCCGTTCTTTGAAAATCATCCAGCAACTTTGGACAGCTTAATATGTTAGGTAGCAAACTTTTTTGTTAAATATATATATTTATATATATGATATTAAAAAATATAATGATAAAAAATAGTATCAAAATGCTTGTTGTTACATGTTAAAGCTTACATTCCATAAAAGTAGTTTGAATTGATGTTAAAACGTATTGAGAAATTAAAATAAAAAAAATAATCATCAGAATCCAAAATATTGTATACATTTATAAAAGTTTTATAGATATTAGCTATATATAGGTGTACCTCGTAGCTTGTTGTTATAGGTGTTAGACAGTTCAATGTTCATATTAATTAGTTGCAAGAAACGACATCTGTTTAAAAAAAAGCAAATAATATACAAAAAAAAAACTTTTACCCAATTTTACTTCAAAAAATCCTCTAACTGAGCTTCAAAAACCGATTTTAGTGGAAAAAATGTCGAGAAAATAATAATTTAAGATGTAATTGATAGTTTTAGAGTAAAAAATCATGAATATGGTTAGTTATACCGATACTTAAAAATAAAGGAAAGACTATATTAGTCGTTTTTACTTGTAAATAGGCAGTTGCATCAGTAGAGTTGGTAAAAATAACTGGTTCCTTAAGTAAATGTGTTAGGAATTTGCCGTTTCAGAGCCTTACGAAATAAGTATCGCTGTAACTGACCTAGGATAATAATTGGAACTAGAAACATGACTACATACACTTTCAATATCCTCAAGTAAATAGATATACTTGAATTAATGTGCCAGTAAAAGAAAAACAATAGAAAAAAAATAATCATAAAAACCGGTTTGTTGAAATTTTAGTAAAATAGCTGAGATCTATATTTTTTACTCTCGTGTTTATGCGAATATAAATGTGTATTTTTAATGAGGTGAAAAAAACCTCAGAAGCGCTTTTTCAATTTATTTTTGCTAAGCTATTTTGTATATTGTGTTAATTTTCCTAAAACGCTAAAACGCTTTATTTATAATTAGGTGACCACATAATCCTAAAAAAGGTTTTCTTTTTTACATAACTTCTCATAAAAAAGCACTTAGTGCTTGGTTCAAATAGCGGGGTAATTAGTGAAAAAGAAGACGGATAACCTATGTCATACCTATACCAATTCTAGAATTCTAGAAGTGAAATCTACATGGCGTTTTGATGTTTACCTAAGGCCACGTCCTCACAAGCAGGCGACTTGCTTAGAGTCTAGCAAGTCACCTAAAGAGTACCTTAGTAAGAAGGAACATTCTTAAATGTATGTGACCGATCCATATTCGTTTGGGACTCACCTGGAAACGTGTTATAGCAAGGCGTGTGATGACTTGTTAGACTCTAGTGCCTAGAGGCTAGGCACTAAGCAAGCTGCCTTTTCTGCCTGGGCAGACGTGGCCTCACTGAAACTTTCAACCAAGCAATGTTTATTATTCAACTGCCAAAATTAGGAGTATATAGAATCTAATTTGACAGATGATGTCTTGTTGCGTAGTTACCCCGCAATCCAACTAAAATTATTTTTTAAAAATCGAATCTTCAACTATCGAAAATTCTCAAAAATAAGTACAACGATTTCATTTTGAATTCAGTAATTTTGAAAACAAAAGCATATCCAGGTATTGGTAGGGAAGTTAAAATAAAAAAAATATTGTAAGTATAAAAGAAAGGTCAAAATGAGAGGAATTATTCTAATAAATGTACATAAAATAGGAAAAAAAAATTGATTGTCGTCATGCAAAGTTTGAGCTATTAAAAAGCGTATCTCATTAAATACTTATATACCTAAAATATTCAATAAAAAAGTGTATTTTTGCATCTTCCGATTACTACCTCTTTTTGCTTAATCAATATTTTTTACTGTTGTATAAATTATAACAGAATATTTTTCAACTCTAAATAATTATGAGAAAAATATTTTTTCATCAAAAACAGCGATATTATTTTATTATTGAAAAATTGGACAGTTGTTTGGCTTGGTAAATTGTCATCTAAAAAATATTATTCTTACTTCCTCTATATATATACTTAAATCTAATTCTTATTATGAAATTTCTTGATATTATAAAACTAACGTATATATAATATATTTTATAAGTCAAACAACTGTCCTATTTTGCCTATCTCTAAGCTTTTCGATTCCAAAATCATTGTGATGTACAATTATGACATATCAAACATTTTTATTTTCAAAGCCTTCAAGGATATATATTTTCGAAAAAATCTATATAGATTTAACACTGCGCACTTAATAATTATTTTTTAGTTAAATATTTATTCTTAGTAAACTACTTCACGTTGGTTAACATTTATTTCCTTAAATACATCTTGGAAATTATTTTTTGCAAATTGAGACGTGAAATTGACGTATTTTTTTCAATTTGAACGTACTTTTTGATGTTTTGTAGAAATAATCACTAAAAATGGTGATTAACGCATTTATTTTTAATCATATAACATTAATATATTTGAATGTTACCATGTAAACGCAAATAACATAGTATTGTGGCAGAAATAATGAGTTATATTGCAAAATGTGTAATATTTAGTGCTTCTGTCATCCGCCATTTTGTCGTGATCGCTTGAAGTTTATTTAAAAAAAGTTCGGCTCAAACGGTGTAACTAAGTCGCGATCTGTGTCTATTTTGTGCAATATAAATGTTATAAAATTAGGAAAAATGTGATTTTAAAAATATAGTTGATTATATTTTATCGTATAGTTAAAAAAACGTTTTAAAATGTAATATGTAATATCATGTAACGTTAAGATATCAGTGTTAGATTAGATAAAGAAGTTACAAACATATTTATAGACTGTTATGTTTAAAAAATAAGAATGTATTCGCTTCGAAATCATTTTTTAATTTTTTTTTCTTATTTTTTTTTTTACTGCATAGCATAGGTGTCATTGTTGTTTATGATTTTTTAGTGTTTTCATGTTAATTAAGGTTTTTAGGTGTACGGTTCATTAAATTTATTATATTATACACGTATTAAAAAGTGTTGACAATCATTAATGTATTGTGTATTTATTAATTGTAATTAAATTCATTATTCCCGAATAAAATATTGAGTTAATTAGTGGGGGTATTTATTTATAGAAACTATTTAAGCCAACTAGTACAATATGTCTCATATCATAGAACATCATAACGTTTGTATTTTTTTGAGTCGAATCAGCAAATTGGTATGACGAGAATAAAAAAACACTTAAGTACAGTCAACAATAGAGTTCTGTTGAAAGCTGTTGTTATATACCTTATATTTATAGGGGACTAAAAAGCACGTGATAATCCATTCAGTGTTGATTGTATAATATTGATGAAGGATAAATTACTAAATGAAAGACAAGTACGCAAAAAAACAACAACGTAGAAATTTTGTATTTTTTTATTGAATAACTTTTCTATTTATATTAATGTTATCAATATCACAAAACATTATAATTAGTTAGGTATTCAAGTAAAAAAGCCGATAACTTCTAAAAACAAAACGCACCGTTGGAAAAAAAATACAAAAAAAGTTACAAACTTTTTTCAATATATTTTTTTTAATTTATTGTTTTGTATTTCTGTCCAAACGGCGCAGAATCACAAGCAGCGTTCCATACATTTTTGTGTCAACAAACTTTCTATTGTCACTCGATGACTAAACCCACTGTTGTTTGATTCATTTGTAAAGTTAATAAAGAACAGGAAATAGAAATCTACTTTTGAACTCTTTTGTGACTCAGTCACACCAAAAACGTTATTTAAACCACGAAAATATGTTCTGAATGACCAATTTAATTCTAGCTCACAATATCATTTTTTTATAGAAAATCTGATAAATAAATCCACAGAATCCGAGGTCAAATTTTCAGCAGTCAAACAGAACAGTAAAATAAAAAATTTGGTATAATTAAGGAATATTTTGAGACCAATTTCTACACCCCGGGCATTTTACGATACGACAATTCATCAGCCAATGAGATTCTGTCTTGCAGATTATCACGCGATTTTCGACCAATCGCTCTTCATCTTTAGGCTGTTGGCTGATGTTGTAAAATGCCCCCCTTTTTGAGTTCTTAAGCCTTCTTTTCTTCCTCTTTCTTCTCGGCTTCTGGGGCAGGAGTGGGGAGTTCAGGGTACTCCAACTTGACACCGTCTTCGCAAGTGAAGATTGGACAGCAGCCAGGGAAGGGAGCCGTCTTGTTGGTGGCGTCTGTAAATGGAAAGGAAAAACGTATTTAATTTGTTGTAATAAAGACTTTTAATATAAATTATAGTGTACATGTTTTGAATTAATAATATTTTTATTTGAATTAATAATAATGGGTTGTAAATAGAGGAGTGATTTTGTCTTTTTTGCCATAGAGTTCCCTTGGAATGTTTGTGAGATAGATAGTCTTCTTTTATGATATTTTTTATTACCACAATCAAGGAGACAATATTGTACTGTATTATTCACTTTGTATCTGTTTACTATATTGTACAAAGAAAAGTAGTACCCTGCCTCTTGAACAATGCAAGGCCTGTATTGCTGCTTGTCGTCCTATTAGAGCAGATCCCAAAAGGATTGTACCTATAGGTATGCCTCCATTCTTTCCTATCATGTGTGTGTGAATGTGATGTAAAGCAATCCATCTTTCTTTTGTTTGATCTGCCTTTCCCTCCCCAAACATCACACTTTACAAAAAAGCAATTAAAAGTATGAACCACTTACCAGTGTCAAGTTTGCACTTGGGGTTAGCCAACGGCAGAGGGCCACAGTCCTCCACCAACTCCAAGAGCCTGGGAGGCGTGTCCTCGCTGACCACGCAGGTGCTGCGGCCGCAGAAGGGTGACAGGTCCCAGGAGTTGCCAGGCTCCACGGTGGCGCAGCGGGTCGACGCGAAGCACATTCCGGGGAAGTCTGGAAGGAAGAGAAAAGGTTGAGGCATTTTTTTTCGAGTTTGAGGCATTTTTTTTCAAGTTGGTATTTTTTTTTTTCGAGTTTATTTTTGCAGTTTTTTGCCCAGCAGTGGGACGATAAAAAGGCTGTAACAGTAACAGATTTTTGAGATAATTGAGCCTGAAGATTGATTTTTTTGGAATCAGGCCTTTTGTGTATATTTTATTTATACTGACTGATATGTCAGTAATTTTAACTTTAACTTTCTTCCATAGATATTTAAAGATGACATCAGCAGTGAACATTTTCATAAAGAAAAAAAATAAAAAGAATTTACATTAAAAAAAATTGATATACCTACACTAGTTCAAGTTAAGGAAACTAATATTTGACTACACATAATCATCATGACATAATGCCTACTTAAAAAAATATTGACTATCCACACGCCACATACGTAACTGATTACATATTAAACAACAAATATTGTTCTCGAAACGTCTATTTGTAGGTAAAAGGGAACTTTCTACAATTTAGAATACCCGCAGACCGTAGACTAAACAGTCGGCCGACAGTTGCCCCGATGGTTGGCAACATTTTTTTAGCTCTTGATTCCAATCAAAGTTTTTAGTCGGTCTGATACCGGCTAAATACCTGATCTTTGTAATGTGCGTACTACCATCTTCATACTGATTTATGAGCCCAAACAAACTATCAGCCGACAAAAAGTTTGTAGTGTGCTACTCTGTGCTAGAGAAGTTTCTTCTTTTATGACTAGTTGTTAAATGTTTCTTTATTTACTATGTTTTAATAACTAAGAATTGTTTACTAAGATTTCACTCGAAGACTCATATTGTTGTCATCCATATTTTTATTGTCTCACAGAGAAGGAATGAGCGTTAATCACTACGCTTGCACAATGCGTGTTGGTAATTTCAAACTTTATAGTCCAGGTTTCCTCAAGATGTTTTTTCTTCATTAGTTCGTCATTGTTGTGCAAGATATATAACTTTTAGGGACATTTCCAATATTTTCTATCTGTCTGCAGATTTTTAAATAGAGAGTAAGTAATGTCATAGTAATTGCCGTCCCATCGGGTTACGAGAGTGGAGGAATACCTAGTGAGTGCACCTGTATCTGCGCAAATGCTCGTGCACTACAATATGTCCTGCGCAGCTGGCTGATCTCCTTAAATTAGAACAGCTGTCGTGGCCGAAATCGGGCCGTGGACTCCATTATCATTTTAAGTAATTTTACAGTCCTATCTCCATTAAGCAAAACGAAGGATTGAATATTGAGAGCGACCCTAAGAAAGTGAATAATAACATAGATAAGTAACATTGGCTTACAAATGAGTATACATAGCAACATGGCCTTTCACTAACTTATAGTGAACAATAGAATGCCCATTTCAACTGACCCTGAGCTAAATACGTGTAGGATTTTCGAAAAAAAAGCCGACAATTTGTCGAAAAATACCGTGCGACTGTAGTTGCCGTAAAATTGCGATTTGTGACGGTGTGAACAGTGAATAAATGCTCTTTTCTTCAAGCATATCCGTGTGAAATGCCTTAACTATGTATTGAATACGTTTTTTTCATAAAGTGGCCTAGTGTTTGGTTGGAAAGTTAAACTATTCATGTATTTAACTGTTCAGTTGCATTTAACTAGCTATTTTACGTGTATTCCAAATTCCGTTTGAATTGGTGTGCCCGTTACAGTGAAATTAACTTTCTGGAAACTATTTTGTATTCAATCATAATAAAAATTCTCATAATATACTAGAATGATAAGAAAAATATTCATAGCTATAGTGATCCATGTAAAGAAGGAGACTATAGGCTACTTTTTACCTCTTTTATATCGCTAATCATAAAACAAAAGAAAATCAATTGTGTCTTGCGTATATCTGCGCTCCGACATAAAATGTACAACGAGTAAATCTGGGTGCACGAAGTAATTCAGATTGCGAGTGAAACCGCTGACTGTCGCTAGTATTTCAATAATGTGGATTTTGTAACAATAGACGTTTTTCGTGTATACAGGTACAAATATAAAGCATTTCCTTATTAGAACCATTTGTACCGCATAGTCACCATTTTTGTAGTCTAGTCAATTTACCAATGTGTCATCTAGCTAATTTTGTCTTGTCTACAAATGAAGTGAATAAAGAAACATTCTTTAGTAAGTACTTAGTAAGTATTCTTTAGTAAGTACCCAACTATGTTGGAGTCGGCTTCCAGTCTAACAGTATGCAGCTGAGCACCAGTGTGCCACATGGAGCGACTGCCTATCTGGCATCTATAACCCAGTTACCCGTGCAATCAGATACCTTTTGCTAAGATCGATTGTTAGACTTTCTGGCTTCTAACTACCCGTAGCGTCTGCCAAAAATATTCAAATGAAACTTAGTTGAGGAGGTCAGATAGGATGACTATTGTATAGGTACTTTATTGTCGCGAAAAATTACGTCTACCTCTACTTACTACGTACTTTTATACTTAAAATTCTGTCACTGTTGAGAAGCTACACTATCCCCAAGTGACAACACTTTTTAACCGAGTATGGGGAGTATTTTCCCCGGGATCCAGACGAAACCGCGGGAAACAGATATGCTGAAGAAATGAGACTGTTACATCACGACCTCTGTGGCGCAAAGGTCACCAAGCCGGACTGCCGAATCTGAGGTCCCGGGTTCGATTCCCGGTTCGATCGACATTTGTGTGATGAGCATGCTTGTTGGTCGTGGTCTGGGTGTTACAATATGTATTTATAAATATGTATATATGTAGCTATATGTAGTTTATCAGTTGTGTTAGCACCCATAACACAAGTTAATTAATAACTTAGCGTGGGGCTAACCGACCGTGTGTGAAAAGGTGTCCCGACATTATCCCCGACATTATCTGCTAATCCCTTTTAATCAAAGTCGTGATATTAAAGTGCTAAACTAGTATTTAATGCAAGCGGAAGGCAATAAGAGTTGCGAAAGTGAAAGTACTCAAACATCTAGATATCGCAATGTGGGCCGGACTAGGGTTGTCGCTGTAAGGATCAGATTTGTCGATATCGATAAACGAATTAAATTGAAGAGACACTGTAGTACTGTGACTGCGATACTAATAACTAGATATTAATATCCAAACCTTTCTTTACTTATTCAGGCCAAAAAATACTTAAACTGTTTTAACGCACTAAAATATTTGATCCGATTTTTCTTCAAAACGTCTGAATAAATCGTACTATTCAACTATCAGGCTGTCAAAGAAATAAATGAGGCTAATTCTCCTGTCTTAAAAAAAAATTAAATACGCATTATATAGCATTGAATGGGCATAGCTTATGATAAGTTTAAAAAAACAAAATAAGCAGAATACTTTCGCACTACATCATCAAAATTCCTTGCTCGATAAACTGGCAACCCTACCTCCGTTCGTACCAGTTAATCCAACGATGGATTGGCGTTTTGCAATCTCTGTCGCAAGTCAGTAATCGAGGCACATTTTTAGTGTCCTTTTTTGAGAACCGCTGTGCAATATGTGATGTATATCAGTTGCATAAGTTTGTCGTATCTTGCTGCAAAGAGTATGAATGTAGATGAAGTATATCATGGACACCAATGTCCGTGTTTCGTATTGCACGATAAACTATGGGTCCCGGCTGTCATTTGAACATCTTTGGTAGTCTTTACGGGAAGTCAGAAGCCGGTAAGTCTGACAACCAGTCTTACCGAGGGATATTGAGTTGCCCGTGTAAATTTGCACTCAGCTGCATCCGGTTAGACTTGAAGCCGACTAGGACATAGTTGGGAAAAGGCTCGGGAGATGCGGTAGTTAATGAGATGTGAGCGCATGCTACAATGAGTGTGGTGAGTATGAATGTGGATGGACGGAGAGGCAGAGGTAGGTAAAGAAAAATACGGATTGACAACAGAGAGATGACATGAACCTGAAATCTGTTCGTTGTGCGTTCAAACAAACAAACAAGTTGTAGGTACAAGACATAGTTTATTTTATGTAATGAGATGACTTTGCCTATGAGTATGACTTTGAGTATATGGACTTAAACCATCTGCTATTAAGTTCAAGCTGCCAAACCACAAAGTATGACCACAACATTTACTAAGAAATTCATTGTTTATTTATATTTGTCAGAACACATAAACCTACTTAAATCTGTCTAGATTTTTAACCTTATCACAATAGTGGAAGGTAATATTTCATTTGCATTCTTTAAGTACTTACCAACTAGTCTGTAAGTACCTAGTATTAGTAGTAGATTTAATCTTCCAAACTAAAACATCGATTAAAATTGAAACAAGATTAATATTCTTAGAAACTGATTTATTGAACAGTGATCACGATGTATCGATTAATCAAAAACGTTTCGCAAAACTATTCGAACAATTCAAATGAAAGCAGATTACTGTCGTCTATTTAAAATATCAATGTATCGATTAACGAAACAATTGCATACCTATCTGACTGGCACATCTTAGTTACTAGCTAAAATATATATCGGGTGTGTCGTACCTAATCACATTCAATTAAGAACGTCAATATAATGGTTAATATATGTCGATTAGCACAAAGAAAAAAATAAAATACGTAAAAATAAACATTTTCAAACAAAGTAAATAGAATAAAAATGTGCGAGAATTAGAACACCATATAAGAGTCAGTCCTTACAAACAACGGAAAATCTCCCTTAAAAACTGATAGCTGTCAAGTGGTCAAAACATTCGATACTCCTAACTTTATCTCTGCTTTACACATGATGTTGTAAATTATGAAAACGAAAAATGACTCCTGTAGCCAAACCACTGAATGGATTAGGTTATTTTTTTTACAATTCGCCATAGAATATCATGAAGTATATGATAGGATTTACTGTGATTAGGTACGACACACCCGATATGTATAATCTGTACTTAATAAAATAAAGAGGAAACATTCTTTTGTTTGTATAATCAAGGCTCCGAAACAATTGAACCCATTTGAGCAATTCTTTTACCGTCGGAAAGCTACACTCTTCCCAAGAAACATAGGCTATATTTTATCCCAGTACGGGCAGTAGTTCCCACGGGTCACGAGTGAAACCGCTGGAAAACAGCTAGTTAGTAATAACGGCTGAAATATTTCCTAACTCTTAAAGATTGTCAAATACTACTGATATTTTCGATACATGGAAAGGTGACTGTAGTTTCGATTCAAAATCGAATATTCCAGAATCGATTACACACAATACCACTGCTTACATAAAAGGTTATTTCCTTACTTTTCAAGCGGTTTTAACTAGCTGTTTTACGGTGAAAGGTAGACAGGAAATAATCGTGACAATTGCTCACTAAATGTCATTGAAGATCTGATTTCCTAAAAGAAAGTTTTCTTGTCTATAGTACGCAGAATGTTCGATGAAACGTGACTGTAAATAGACTATTGTGTCTAGACAGAAATTTGTTATGGTATAAACAGAATGAAATGACGAACATAGATGGAATTTTATTAAAAATGCGTTCATTTATTTTACCTATTTTTATGTTTATTTGTCTGTACCCTAAGGTGATCTTCACACTGCCCCGCATCACGCTGCATCTTGCGTGTCGACGCACCTACGCGCGTTCCTGCGGGAGTGCAGATCTGCATCATCGTGCGGGTTTTTCACGCACTCACGCGCGTAGGTGCGTTTTGTAAATTCACGCACAGCGAGTTCCATTTTCAAATATACACGTCACGCCCATTCAAAATCACGCGCGGCACTGCGGAATTCAGTGTGCCATACCTTGCGTCTCGCCCCGCACCTACGCGCGGGGGTGCGTGTTTCTCCGTATGTATGTGCGTGATCCGCATGAACGCGCGTGGATGCATTTTCAGTGTGTTGGACTATGCGTGTTTTCCATACAAACGGAGATATTTCCATACAACGGAAAAAAACGCATCCACGCACTACGCTGCATCAGTGTGATAATCGCCTAAAGGCTCTGAAAGTATTGAACCGCTTTGAAAAATTCTACACTCTTCCCGAGTAATATGGGCTATATTTTATCCCGTTACTCGCAGAAGATCTCAAGGTACGCGGGTGATACCGCGGGAAAACGGTTAGTTATCTCAATAACGTCAAAAACTGTAATTTTTCATCACCCACTGTTTAATATATATCTTACAAGGAAAATTATAACAAAAAAAATACAAAATTGAAAACAAATTCATTTTATTCCAAAATCTGACAGCAGGTTGACATCTGTCACCGCTTGGGAGGAAAAAAGAAAAAACATAATGTGATATCAAAATGTCATTTCCTTTATTATATAACCTGTTTTTGGTAACCTTGCTCGGATTGAATTAAGATGCAAAAAAATGCACGCTCGTTCGCAAAAACTTAATAACATGAAATAAAAAACTTGATGCCATTTTGTCATGACGATGACTAATTTTAGATGTAAGGTCAAAAAACGTAGCATAATAAAACTAACAAACGAGGCAGAGAATAAGGATTCAAATTATTTTAGTGGTAACAATTGCTCTTAGTGGTCACTTAAAAAATGATTCTTACACTCGCGTCCCATACTCCCTCGCGTATCCAGGAAAACAGTAGCCCAGTAGCCTAAACCCCGAATCGATAAATGGGTCATTTAACACTAACATGTTTTTCAAATCGAAGCAAGAGTTTCTAAGATAAGCTCGTTCAAGAAAGCAAACACACTAACTCTTCGGCTTCATATTTAATCGACTTCCAAGATTACATATCATCATCCTCCTGCCCTTATCCCAATTTTATTTGTGGTTGGCGCAGCATTTTTTCTCGTCGTTCATACTCGTCTATCTGCCGTCATCTCACAAGTAACATTCTTTCTTACCATATCTACTTTCACACAATCCATCCATCGTTTCTCTGGTCGTCCTCTTCCACTATATCCGTCCACGTTCATACTCATTCCAAGATTACATATATTTGTATAGATTCTGCGTATTATAGATAAATGTTCATAACTTAAGTAAGGCGACCTCGTTAAACCAAGTTGTATGC
Source organism: Helicoverpa zea (assembly GCF_022581195.2). Classification (NCBI taxonomy): domain Eukaryota; kingdom Metazoa; phylum Arthropoda; class Insecta; order Lepidoptera; family Noctuidae; genus Helicoverpa; species Helicoverpa zea. The sequence continues at coordinate 3,800,108 of NC_061479.1, forward strand.
ATAACTTTAGCTTAATCAGAACCCTAGCAGTTCTAGATATTTCCAAGGCAAAATCCGTTCACTTTTGAATCGTTCACTCAACTGTTTTTATTGTATAACCACTCTTACATTTTTAAAGGTCAGCAGGAAGTCAAATAAAATTAAATAATATAATTAAATACACTATTTCGCTACACTTCCAGGAAAGCGTTGAAAAAACGGGCGGAAAAAAAACGTGAAACTGGTTTTAAAACGTTGCGTTTTTTTTCGTTATTTAGACTTGATAGTATCTTTTTTAAGTTGTAGCGAATCTGTAGTAAAATGCATTAAATTGGTTTCTAGACTTTTAATTAAAAAGAAGCTTATTTACACGGATTTGTTTTGGAAAAAAATGGTCTCAAGCGAGTTTTCTGAGACCATGATGTAGATTTGCACCGTAAAATCGCATAATTTTTGCAAGCAAGGAAACTAATTAAAAATTAGAAGAACATGGTTTAATTAGTAAAAATTTAACAGACCTTGTTTTTGTGTTAATCTGAAAATGTCAACTAAAATCTTAACTAACAAATGAGAATTAAAGTTAAGTAACTTTGGCTGCGTGGTGGCCTAGTGGGTAAAGAACCAACCTCTCGAGTATGAGGGTGTGGGTTCGATTCCAGGTCAGGCAAGTACCAATGCATCTTTTCTAAGTTTGTATGTACTTTCTAAGTATATCTTAGACACCAATGGCTGATAAAAAGGTGAAGGAAAACATCTTGAGGAAACCTGGACTATAGTCTGAAATCACCAACCCGCATTGAGCAAGCGTGGTGATTAATGCTCAATCCTTCTCCATGTGAGAAGAGGCCTGTGCCCAGCAGTGGGACGATAAAAAGGCTGTAACAGTAACTTTGGCTGCAAAAGGATGGGCCGATTGTAATAGTATTTTGTATGGGCATTAAGAAGCTCAAACTTTTATCTATGTATGTTAAGTTTAAAGATATAACGCCCAATATATTGAAAAAAAAATATTAATATTATACCTACGCGGTTGCTCGCAACAGTTACTTTAAAACCGCAACAAAAAACATCTTTAAAGAGTACTTCAAGAAATGAAATTACAAATAATTATAGTCATAAAACAAAATTATTTTCGGTAACCAGTTACGGGGTCCTGCAACTTGTTTTAAAAGTTTACAAAAAAGAAAAACGTGTTTCATTTACAACCACTTATTATGGCCATGCAGTTTTGGGGTCAACGATTTTAAAAGTCTGTTTCTTTATGGTAATCTCTGTATGAAAAGTTATATGCTTCTGGGCGAACTGATTCTTTAAAAACTAAAAATCGTGGATTGACGTGTAATAAGATTAAGCTATCATTTCGTGGTATTTTTTTAGATAATGTATGTACATGAATAGGAAGGGAGTGAGTGTCAGTATGACGAGTGACAGGGAAAATGGAAGAGGATGACATATTGCGCCGACCCCAAATAAAATTGAGAACAGGGCAGGAGAAAGGAGAGCTCACTGTATGTACTATCGATCAAAAATCGTAAGATTTCTTTACAATTTCAACCTTATTTTGTACTTGACTGCATCAAAGATTTGCTCAAGTCTATAATAATATCATGTTTTATATGTAAGAGACCTATCTATGTACAAACATTCTATAAATAAATCATAATTTGATTTATCTGCGGTGGCAACCCTGTAATGTAAGGTCATTGTCCTATTTGGCAAAAGCAAGTTTGACAGCAGTGAAGCAACCATCTTGAAATTGATTGAGAAGATATTTTTGGAAAAGGCTCATGTATTTTTTTTTTGTTATGATTGTAAAAATTTTACACGATTTGGTCCAGTTTTACCGTACGGACGTGTTACCACCAGTGAAGGTTGGTACATCTGAATAACCGTCAAATTAGACCAGGTTGACAAATCCTGGCTTACCTCGAGGCGACTGACCCCCATTCCGATTTTTCATGTCTTGTTTTTAATTAAGACATCACTATTTGCGTATTTTTTCAGGTTAAAAAATAATAATTTAAAATTAAATTGACTTTAAACTTATAACAAAATGTTATGGTACTAATATCTTCTTAACAAGCGCGGTTCAAAACTTTTCTGTCTAGACAAATATTGTAGGCGAAAGTGCTAACTACTTATTTAAAGATATCTACCAATATTTTGCCTACTACCTTTCACAAATTTGTTCAGCTTTTTATTTGTACTTTCACTTAATAAATGATATTGAAAGAATATTCAGTACTAGCCTTCACCAGCGACTTCCGCGTCCCTTGGGAACTACTCTAGCCCATAATATCGAGAAATGGGCTAACTAACACAGAAATATTTTTCAAATCGATCCAGTAATTCCTGAGCTCAGCGCGTCAAAGCAAACAAACAATCTCTTCTACTTTATAATATCAGTATAGATAAGCATAACAATAAATAAACGAAGAAAAAGAATGTATGTATAGATAAACAATAACATGTATTAATTCCCGAGTGTATGATTAATTTTTTAGAATTTTGATGACTATCAATAAATCCATTGGCTGTTATTGAACATCTTTGGCAGTCGTTACGGGTAGTCAGAAGCCAGTAAGTCTGACACCAGTCTAACCAAGGGGTATTGGGTTGCCCGGGTTACTGGGTTGAGGTCAAATAGGTAGTCGCTCCTTGTAAAGCACTGGTACTCAATTGCATCCGGTAAGACTGGAAGCCGACCCCAACATAGTTGGGAAAAGGCTAGGCAGATGATGATGACGTTTAATTTTTATGACTCTACCAACACGTTCATTTAAATAACTTTGTATAGGCCCGCATAATAAGAGTGATTTCAAATTACTATGATTGGTTCTATTACACGTTTAAATTATTTTATGAGTGTCCCAGTCTTTAATAAAAGTAATTACTTATGAGTCATTAAGAGACTTCATTGAACAAAGATTCTTAGCGCAAATAAAATACTTTTATGACTTAAAATGGTTATAGGACATTCATACAGGAAAATAGTTATAATTACTTTTACTAGGAGTTATAAAATAGGCGTAGTTAAACGTCGATCATCATCATCATCATCAGCCTATCGCAGTCCACTGCTGGACATAGGCCTCTCCAAGTGCACGCCACTGAGATCTATTTTCGGCTTCTTCTAAACGTCGATATTATCACCATATTTTTAACACCAGAAGTATGTAAAATACTTCACATCAATAAACAAAGCATATAAACTAAAAATCTTGTCTATGAATATGAACTTATCGGTAAATTAAATTGGCAACCTCATCTTCCGAAGTAGATTAAAATATCAAACTACAGCTGTCAAATTAAACATCAAAATAATTTACAAGGTACTCGTTAAACACAGAAATTACCATATCCGTATGATAACTTGTATGTCTATATCTGCCCTTACAAAATATCCGTGAAGTTACAACAAAGCTTATTACGATTGTACACCGGGAATCCTGCTTACGACATTTCCTTTCAACCTTTGTAATACGCAATCTACTTTAAGTGAAAAACTTGGCAAGCGCGAGTCGGATTTGCAAATGAAGTTCCGTGGGTGGGTAGTGTTATCTGTAACTGTCATTATGACAACTAAACTAACTATGAAAAATTTGATATGACGAAAAAAAACATATTTGTTGCATGCTCCGAAAAATATTAATTTCATTCTGGTTTATTAGTACCTACTTACTACAACTAATTATAATCAGTTTCTGGTTTTCAGTATTTGTTATTACATAGGCAACAGAAATACATCATCTGTGAACATTTTAACTGTCTAACTATAACGATGAATGAAATACAATTGGACTATCCCCATTTAATCAAATACAGTCTGAATTGTGACAGACAGACTAACGGATAGAAGGATAGCGAAGTCTTTATAGAGTCCCGTTTTTTCCTTTGAATACGGAACCCTAAATTGCCTTTCATTGGGTAATAACGGAAATTAAATCATGAATTTTACTACATTTGCATAGATTTATTATTCTTCCTACAAATTGTCGGTACCATTTTATTATTCACGGCATCCATTTTAAATAAATTAATGTTCATTTATTTACAGTAGGTTGCATCAATCTTTTTTAAGCAAAACAAAAGAGCATTATTAACGGATTTACCAAAAAACCTAGGTTCTTAATTCGAATAAGAGATTCGAATCGTGATCAGCCAACTGCACAGAACATACTTGATTACTTGACTACTGTGCACGAGCATTTGCTTGGACACAGGTGCACTCACTGTTCCTTCACTCTCATAGCGCGATGGGATGGCAACCCGACACGACCGGAGAGAGATCAGGCGCAGGACTGGCATTAACGTGCTCTCCGATGCACGGACAAAAGATGAATTTTGCAAAATTAATTAGCATCTAGCTAGATTATGATACCTAACCAACTTGAAACTATTACGTTAGTACTGACAATATTATTACGTTAGAAACCCGTTATGCTCTGAAAGCTATGTATATAATAACATATTATCATGACTTTGATTAAGATCTCTTTGCAAAACAATGTAATTTTGGTAACATCGTAATCTGAACATCTCTAATATGACCAATTTATAATTATCCTAATCTATAAGAAAATACTCTATTTTGTTAAGCCATATTATTTTCGTTCATCTGCCTAGTCCTTTCCTAACTATTTTGGGATTGGCTTTCAGTAGGTGTATATTTTCCAAAATACATTATAATTTTAGTATTTTAATGAATTAAACATGTCTTGCCTATATTTGCAAAGACATCTACATACATGCTCATAATAAAAAACCATCAGAAAAATTATGAGTTGCCATTTGCAGATAAATATCTATAAAGTTGGCACACCCAGATCAATTAAAACGATTACATTATGTTTGACAAAATTATGCCTGCACTTCCAAAAGGCAGGCGGCAATTCATTCAACTTTCTGCAATGAAGGATCAAGAAAAGACCAATTTTAAAACATCTGAACCTATTTTGATGAAACATATCTGAAACATAAATGTTACAACACAACTTTTACTCCTCTTAATTTTTTTTTCTATACTAACTTTATATAGTTATCGGCACGAAACTTGAGCTCTGACCTACATCTGCGCAGAAGTGATTTATTAGCAAAGAACCAATCCCGAGTGACGGCTATGACGTGATGCACTGCGGGCCAATCACCGCTTTAGCCCGCTCCCGCGCTCACTTCATACCACAAAAAGGACCCAATAAATTACTTCTGCGCAGGTGAAGGTCAGAGCTCAAGATTCGTGCCGATGATTATACTAAAGTGTATTCAAGTCTAGCCTTTAGACATAATGAACTCTGAACTGGCATTTAAAAACTAGATCAACCACGCCTTAGCTAGCAGATTGTTGTATATTAATCTCTAATTCGATCTGAGTCTAGTCTTGCCTAACTGGTTTCTTAGTCACGATTCAGACTGAAAGGTTAAGTCAGACTATTATATAATTTATAGTTCATTATGATAATTCTTTCATCATCATCTGCTTAGCCTTTTCCCTACTAAACTAAACTATTTTAACCAGATGCAGCTGAGTACCAGTGCTTTACAAGGAGCGACTGCCTATCTGACCACCTCAACCCAGTTACCCGGGCAATCCAATACCCCTTGGTTAGACTGGTGTCAGACTTACTGGCTTCTGACTACCCGTAACGACTGTCAAGGATATTCAACGACAGCCAGGACCTACAGTTTAACGTGTCATCCGAAACACAGTCATTGGTGTCTAAGATATACTCTTATATTAATTCATAAAATAATCCTATTAATTAATTTTCAATACATTAATATCTTCTGTTTTATCTAAATGAATGTCACGGCCAAAAAGTGTTATTCTTCAGTTTTTGCGAGACCGGTTTCGGTTGACATCTTTTTCTCAATTTCCTTGACCTAGTAACGTTAATATATATGTTAATGTTTTTATATTATTATGTTTTTTGGTTTTTATTGTTTCCTTTTTTGTTAAGGTTATGTAATGTTGTTCTTGATATTATGTCATTAAGGAGATTTTGGTTATTAAGCCGTTAAATGTCGTAACTTTTGCAACGTGAAGTGCCTACGTATATACAAGGTGTTGATTTGCATTTGTGCCATACTTCAGGAGGACATAAAATACGTAAATAATCGATTGGAATTACAGTAGACGGGAAATAGCTAATATGCACTGCTTTTTTTGTCATTGCAATGTCGTAGTATTTCAGAAGTAATCCAATTTTATGAATGAAATTTATGAATAATCGTTGTGTATGCTTTGTGTTTGCGTTTGTGTGAGGGCACTGCACGGTTTTAAGGCCAGTAACACACGCGCCAAGTTTAAATACGGCTAGATGACATTAACGGAATTCCGAAAAAAAAAATTTAAAAAAATGACGTACCAATTTTTTTGTTGATTTGGGTCGAGAATCATTAGCATAATTACGTCCTTGACTATGGCACGGATGCAAATCAACAGCTTGTATTTTTGCCAAAATATTTTTGTCACATAATATAATTTATTCTTAAGGAAGGATTGGAATAAGATTGGATGCAGGTACTTTTTACATAACCATTTTAATTCACAAGAAAATTCGTATTAATGTATTTTCTCTTAATCTAAATATCTAACTGCTAAGTATTAGTCTCTATGCACAGTCTCTCTTATCCTATATTTATATATCTTCTATAATATAACGACATAAGTTCAGCATACACAGTATTGCAGAAAAAAGTGCCAAATACCGCACAAACCGATGCGTTGGCAATAGTAAAAAAGTGTTACTTTTATAAGGAACTGCAGTTTACACGCGATGCTAAAATAAACTTGTTAAAAGCCGGTCTTTTCATCAATTTCACTGTTAAATCATTCGCTGCGACTGACTGTCTTTAATAGGGTTGACAAAGATTTTTATTTTCAAAACATTTGTAAAAATTCGTTGAAAAATGTTTAAAAAAAAATAATTATTTACAATCACATACAAAGTTGTATTTATTTATTTATTTCATAATTATTATTTATATCTCATGAATATTTTTACCACAAGGATCGACATTGATTCATTGTAGCTAAAATCTTTTAATGAAAATTAGAAAAAATAAAGATAAATAAGAATAAATCTTTCTTTCCTGTCGTGTTTCTGTGTATAAGTATATCGTGTGTGTACAAAAAACGTAAATAAATAATCAGTATCATCATCATCATCATCATCAGCCTATATCAGTCCACTGCTGGACATAGGCCTCTCCAAGTGCACAATAATAATTAGTAATCAAAAATTAGTATTAATTATTAATTAATCCAATAATTAGTATAATAAACAGTAATTATTAATTGGATTACTTTAACAACACGTACCTACGTGTCAAATCGCAACACTTAAAAAGTCTTTGTCTCGGAAAGTTCTCGAAGATCCATTTATGTATTCCGACAGCCGACAGCCTTGCCAAACCGACTTGTTACGATGTTACGATCATCTTTTACGCAATCGGGACACTTTTTTCACGCTAAAATACACACGCAACTTCAAATACGAACATTTATTGTTTTAGAGGAATATTACTGAAAGACTGAATATATATGTACCTATGTAACCTGTAAGTATTACCTGTAAGAGATTGATACACTAGACCCTAATTGATTTAATGTTACCCATAATTTTTGAGTGTACTTGAATCACCAACCCGCATTGAGCAAGCGTGGTGATTAATGCTCAATCCTTCTCCGTGTAAGAGAAGGCCGCAGCCCAGCAGTGGGACGATACAATGGCTGATGATAATAACTGGTTTTGACCAATAGCTGTTTTCTTGTGAACTTTTTCCCGTGCCGGAATTAAATATAGCTCATGTTGCTCGGGAAGAGTGTAGCTTTTCAAAAGTGAAAGAATTTTTCAAATCCGATCAGCAGTTTCGAAGCCTTTGAGGTACAAACAAAAAAAAATATCTTTATTATAGTAATATTAATGAAAGAATCTCATTATTATTTTAATTAAAGAATGCACGTTATATTTATAATTATATGATACGTTTGAGTTACGTTTTGATTTATTTTATTGGCAAATGGAAAATTAATTATCATTATGAAGTAGATATCTAGTATTAATTTTCCTTAGTTAATGAACTTAATTATTTTTTTATAATGGCAGAGAATATCACCGACATTTAAAGTTATAGTTCTTTTTAGTATTTGTTTTTTATTTCTATTTTTGAACACTCTTTTGTTTTGGGCTATGGTCAACAGTAGATCAATTTTAAACTGAAATAAAATGTACGCATTAAGTATTGATTGGTCAATTTAGAATTATCTCTTTTTTCATTAAGCACTATTTCCGAGATGTCTAATAATTTAAAAATATTGAAATCCTTTCAAAATATTATTCACCGGAAAAAACCGCGTTTACATTCTTTTCATAACAACGCTCTGAGAAAATAAATATATGATCTAGATTGATTACAATAGACAACCAATGGAATGAACAAATGGAATATTGATAATTATTATGAAAATAATAAGTCTTTGTTCTAAACATTGTTCGTAAACTGTCTACCTGTTTATAGTTTATTTCAGTAGTCAGTTAATTAAAGGTAAACAATTTTGATACTTATGATTAAAAGGAATATAATGCAATTATCAAAACAAACTACAGTCGGCTCTCGTTAATTCGAAACTCGAGGGACTCTAAAAATATTATGAATTATCTAGTTTTTTAAATACTAAATGGTTCGAAATTTGTGAGAGAAAATAAATAGAATTTCGAATTATCAAGTGTTGATCAATTATTATTTATTGACTGCTATTCTATAACAATGTCAAAAGTTTAAAAATACATTTGTGTACAAACATGTACTTATTCATAATATGAATTAAGTAATCTTTCGAAACAACCCCGTCGTCATACTGGTTTGCTACAGAGCAGATTGCTGCCACTCTGAATTCAGAATGCTCTCCGACTCTGACTAACCTCACTCTTTCCGCCCCTTTCTCTCTGCAACTTTGAATTGTCGAGTGTTGGACGACTAGGAATTCGAAATAACGCGTCGTTTTGTTACATAGCAATGATTTTTTCGTTTGAATTACCAAGTGCATAAAAATGTATTGATTTAGTTCGAAATATAAAGAGATTTTGTAGGGAACTCATGATAGCTTTGAATTAAAGAGAGGTTCGAATTATCGCAGGTTTGAATTAACGAGAGTCGACTGTATTATATGCCATGCCAATTTGCAAAAAAAATTTTTTTTTTTTTCTGGGATAAACTTAAGTGATTATTTTAAAATTAGTAAAATAATAATATAAATTTTTATTGACATTATTTCGAATAATAATTTGTTATTCCGTGTTATCATTATTGCATAACTTAAACTTAATCACGCACCGAACTAATAAAATTTACAAGTAATTCTAGACATATTTTTTTCAGGTACAATTCAATATACATTTCAATACACAATTATCATCATAAATACATTTCAAACACCTAATAAAAAAATAGTTTTATAATTTAGTGAAGTAAATAAAAACAAGAAATAATTAATCGCAAAAGAAACCGACTTTAATTTATTGGACAGATTTAGGTAATAATGACTTAATCGCTGTAACAGATTACTTAAAACGCGTTTACTGTAGCGTTCACTTTTACTATTCTAGAACGTTCGATTACCTACTATTTATTTGGAACAACTCACTGACGTTTGTTGCACCTTTCATATGTGATTTTAACCATTTTAAAATAAAGTACGATGACTATTTTTAACCGACTTCAAAAAAGGTAGCGGTTCTCTCAATTTGTCCGATTTTTTTATGTACCGAGCACTCAAAAACATATGGACCGATTTATGTTTTTTTTTTGTCGTTTAAAAATAACCTTAGGTAGTTTTGAGTACTTTTTCTACGTTTTAATTTATATCAAAATACTATATTTTTGTATTATAAAATATATTGTTTTCATAAACAATCTGAAACGAAACTACCACATGAATTTTGTTATTTTAATATTTTTGACATCTACGGAATCACAAAAGGCACTGATTCCAAAATTACTCAGCCTACTTTTACAATTTCTGCACTACATACAGCCAGTATTTTTTAAAGGAACTGACCTCTTAACACGTCGGCCGGGATCAGCCTCTTGTAAGTCTTCGGCCTCTCATCCTCCTTCTGCTCTTCAGCCGCAAAGACGACAGCAAAAACGGCGAAAACGACGAAATATTTCATTTTGTACAACACCTCACGAGTGCCGAATCGATAAAAAAAATAATAGTTAAAAAAAATCGATTGGTTTCGCGCGCTTTTTTTGACAGGTACGCGTCAACGTCGCACCGAGACTGAGTCAAAAGTTTGAGTTTGGCGCGTTTTTATGCCAACTGTCAGGCGGGGAGTGAGCGTACAAGATGGCCGACTATATTTTTTTTTCTCATGACTCTCAGGGTTGGCTTTTGTTGTGAAATTTTTATTATTTTTTATGATCTTATCTCCGTTTTGAGTCTACCTAATGTTAGCGTAGGAAGAATATCCTGGCGTAATGCAATCTCCAATAGAATGAATCATACTTCCTGCTTGAGAAATACGTTCTCGTTGATTCGGATTGCGGGAAAGAGGTAACACAAAAACTAAAAATATATACATATCGACCTTTTCCTTATTTTAAGCTGTATGATTCAATGACCTCTGCTTTCGTTATTAAATTAAAAACAACTGGGTAGACTTTTAATAAACTACTTCCTAATATATAATTAGTCATGTTTGACCCTTTAATAAACAGTAAATGTTGCTTTACTCATTTACTGGTTGTTTCCCTGTGGTTTAACCTGCATCCCGAAGGAACTATTTACCGCATACGGATAAAATGTAGCCCAAGTTTTTTGATTCGCTCTGTGTACCAAAACTTGACATTACAATTACAACCTTTTTCATACGATGATTGCAAATGAATCCGTTCGTGTTATGTTTTTTAGGAAGCAACTTATCATTTGTTAAAATTGCGTATTTTTTCGAGTATTTAACGAGTTTTATAGTTTTAGATAGATCACGCAAGTACTGTCATTTGTAACAAACCCTAGCTATTATAAAACAGTCCACAGGTGCTTCTGTCTGTTTGTTCGTGAAAACTCGAGAACTACTGACACATTTTGCATGTGTTTCTTCACTGAATGAAGTCACTTTAAGATAAAATGGCTGTATCAAATTAAGTGTGAGGAATAGATTGAAATACGGATAAAGATAAGAATAGTATTATATTGATTATATCATTGAAACATTTATGATAAAGAGAGAATAAAAAAGCGACAACTGCTGAACGAATTTAGATGAAATTATTGACTTTAGACAGATTCATTAAAACATTTTGTTAGAGCATAAAAATATCTATTTAAAGGCAAAAGAATCCTCGGGTTGAAGCTAGTTTATAAACTGGTACACAAATAAGTAGTCTTGTATGTTTGCTAAGTATACATTTTAATATGGTTATTAAATTCTTGACCGTTATTTGAAGCTTACTAGTTTGAGATAGGCACCTACGTGTTTTCCGCTTTTATCTCCGTCCTTTTCTACCCCATATCTTGCATCTCTCTCGCACACCGACCAGTTTCACTCCCCACCAGGCAGGAGGCGACGAGTGTTCTCGGCGGCCACAGTTCGTCATTGGCGTCTTGTTTTCCGCCCGAGAAGGTTGTCTAACCAACCGCTGTAGTATTTCGTTGAAAAATAAACTCAGTGCTCTCGCAGAACACAGGTGAGTTTATAATATTTTATACAATTTGTTAACGGTTTTACCGTTCGATATTCGATTTTGCGAAATCAAGTGTTAATATTTTGTACATCTACCCCTTTTTTGTCACGAGTTTCTTCCGTGTACTTTTTTTTCAGTAATTTGTTTTCAGAATGAGTGACTTATAAAGCAAATACAGATGCGGTAAATAATAAAGCTACCACAGCCCGTGCACGTGACTATGGAAAAGAAAGCAAGCCCGAAGTTCCTAAGGCACCTGTGGCCCTAGTTCAATCCTGCAAGGCGTTCAACGGTTTGACAAAAAAGAATGGTGTGAGGTGCGGTCCAACCAGCATCTCCTTAGTTCGGACTGATCACTACCGCACTTGAAGAGGGCTGATGGTGTCAAGAAAGCTTTTCGGCCTTGAAAGACTTGGTACGCTCCCCTCGGACTACCAGTAAGTCTGTTAGCCACCTCCCATGGGGGTCGGCTCATTATCACGGCGTGTGATGGTTTTCGGCCTTGAAAGACTTGGTACGCTCCCCTCGGACTGCCAGTAAGTCTGTTAGCCACCCCCCGTAGGGGTCGGCTCATTATCTCGGCGTGTGATGCTTTTCGGCCTTGAAAGACTTGGTACGCTCCCCTCGGACTGCCAGTAAGTCTGTTAGCCACCCCCCGTAGGGGTCGGCTCATTATCTCGGCGTGTGATGCTTTTCGGCCTTGAAAGACTTGGTACGCTCCGCCTAGGACTGCCAGTAAGTATGTTAGCCACCCCCCACAGGGGTTGGCTCATTTTCACGGACCCGCGCAGGGTACCAATCTTGCATGTTGCGAGACGCAGCATCATTACAAAGTGGGGACCAGTAAGTATACTAGCCACCCCCCACAGGGGTCGTTTCATTATCACGGACCCGCGCAGGGTACCGATCTTGCATTTTGCGAGTCGCAGCATCATTACAAAGCAGGGACCAGTAAGTATACTAGCCACCCCCCGCAGGGGTCGGCTCATTATCACGGACCCTCGCAGGGTACCAATCATGCATGTTGCGGGTCGTACCATCATTGCAATCTACCCTCGCAGGGTGGCTTTTTGGATCGACTTTCGAAGAGTCGCCATTATAACCTTCCCTCGAAGGGAAATGGTAATCACACTCACGCTGAATGGCGTGTGACGCAAAACTCTAAAAGCTCCCTTGGGATATCACGAGTAAATTACAATAGGAACCATGTCCAACAGAGGAAACAGAAAGCGTCCAGGACCGCAGGCGGACTTTGATGCGTCCAACAAGGCACGTAAGTTATGACTTTCCAGGCGGGTTGCCTAACATTATATCAAGACCAATGGAAAGAAATGGGAGCTCCGCCTTTCTTGTCAAAAATAATAACTGGGTATCGCATACCATTGGCCAAGAGCCACCTTTGATAGATAATGCCAGATTTGACCAGAGAGTCCAAAGAGATGGATGTCGTCATATCCCAAATGATAAAACAAAAAGTTCTATTGATAGCTGCAAATTCTGCCAGCTTTCTTTCCAATATGTTTCTTGTGCCCAAAAGGCGACGGAAAGAACCGTCCAATACTCAATCTCAAGGTTCTCAACAAGTTCATAATTACGGAACCCTTCAGTTTAATAAATGTTTTTCGGGTGCTAGAGTTTCTTCAGAAAGACGAATGGCTGTGCAAGTGGATCTCGCCCAGGCTTACTTCTACCTTCCGGTAGCCGGAGGTCACAGACATGTTCTTCGACTAGTATACAGAAGAAGACTGCTTCAGATTACGTGCCTACCATTTGGCTTAAGCACGGCACCCAAGACCTTCGCCACAGTGACCAATTTGGGTGGCTCAAACTTTGAAAACTCAAGGGTTACTTATAATTGTGTATCTCGATTTTCTGGTGGCTCACCAAGATATATTTGCCTACTTTGGGATCATTTGCACCACGTTTTGGATGGCAAGTGAATAAATCGCAAGCATTATCAACAAGATAATGACAAAACGCACTACGTGACAAACAGCACGACAAACTTAGAAGACCTGCATAGCTTGATAGGACTTTTAAACTTCGCAAGTTTTCGTTGTTCCATACGGCAGACTGCATTACCGGGCTCTCCTCACTTTCCTCAATGCAGTGTTGAACAGCAATCTATACCTACCCTATTCATGGAACCGTGAGCCAAACGGTGAACAAACCATAAAAAGGGTTCTTATAAGTCACGATTGAAGTAATGATCATATTTTATAAAAATAACTACGAAAGTAATATACTGACAACATTAGAAATGATATTTTAGAACGATGTCTGTGGAACTTATGCAATCTTTTCAAACTTATTTGAAATCAAATATGTATAATAAAGGCCGTAAATTATTTTCTTAATTTTAATGAAATATGTAGTAAATCGTTTACATGTAAAATGAACCTAGAAGTCTTGACTGTCATACATAGAACCCTACTTAATTGAAGACCACGATACTAAGAACATTTTACATAAAAATGTGACGTTTTTGTCATCGGTCGGGTTATACCCACCATTTTGAAAAAGTGTCATTCTTTGGTTACATTGTGGGCTCACGGCTCGGTGAATGGAGTATAGCAATGTTGAACCTACCAGCAGATGCCTTAGCAGATCTAAAGTGGTGGCTGGTCAGCTGCCACCAAACCTTGGATATTCATTCGCCACTTCCCTGTCACCTTATAACCACGGACGCCTCCGATGTAGGATGGGGGCACAACTGAACGGAACTCCCGTAATGGGTTCATGGAACGAGAGAGAAAAAGGCTTTCACTGCGATCTGAAAGAGATGCTTGCAGTATTAACTGGAAAATCACGGCAAGTTGCTAAAGAGATCAACAGCCATTTTTCAATGCAAAAATGGGACTGTGGTGTCATATCTAAGAAATCAAGGTGGCACCCGATCAAGGAGCCTACCGAACTTGACGTACAGAGTATTCAGTTATCTTGAGCTGTATCAAATCTATCACGTCGTGAATCATATACCAGCCCTATTCAACAGTCAGGCAGACCATCTCTCCCGACACAAATCTCCACCGGAGTGGCATCTTGTATCAGCAGTGGACCTACTTGCCTCGAAGCGAGCCCAGGGACACATAGTTGTGTACTACGTGCCCCTAGATCTGAAGGACCCGAAAGCGGGGTTCCACGATGCCTTTTTCTCAAGTTTTGACTTACCCGCTAGCATGGGTATTACCGCCACCTTACCTTATACCGTAGGTCCTCAGTCATCTCAATTCAGGAACGGGAGTTAATCTCATAGTAGTTCCTTCGGTGGCACCAGGTATTTTGGCGAGCAGATTTGAAGTCCCGATCATTAGCAGTACCCTACACACTGATGAACCTCGAGCAGAAACCGATAGACACAGCAACGGGGATACCCCCTGCCAAGGTCAGGGAAATGGGGGGGGGGAGGGACAAGGAGTCTCTCCGACTGAAGTCTTCTTCAATCCACACGCAACACTTATCAATCAGCTTGGAGTCGATGGTTAAATTGGGGCGAAAAGTATGAAATTGGATCCTATGAATCCTTGAATCCCTATTTGGACCTATACTTACCCAATTTTTAGCAGACTTACACATAGTAAATAAACTAACATACAATACTATTTTATTACACAAGTCAGTTATAGCTACACTATGCAATGCAGAAACCACTGGAGAGCTAGGTTCACACGTTCTAGTCGGACACAATTTAAAATCAATAGCGCTGAGCAAACCTGTTCCCCGGGAAGCCGTCCATCTGGAATAATGACCAATTGGTAACCTACTTAAGTGCAGTAAACGTAGACGAGAATAATCCATTTGCAACTTCCAGGCACACTGCTGCTCTTTCTTTTGCTAGCTTGTTTCGGAAAGGCGAGTCCATGATCTTTCCTTGCTTGCAATAGACCCAGAACATTTCAAAAACAACAAAGATAATTTAATCTTATGGCCAGTCTTTGGCTCTAAGACCGACAGTTCTAGTCATAGGCAGTCGGGTTGTTGTTTGATGGATAATCAGGAAAATATAAATCTAAGTCCAGTGTATTGGGTCAGAAAGACTAAAGCCTTGTTAGAAGATAGACGGACATCGGCTAATTCCTTAAATTTATTTATATCCGTTAGAGGCCAACCAAAGGCAGGCACCCGAACGATGATGCGGGTGGATTAAGACATTGTTAAAAGAGGCAGGAATAACTACAACCCCAGGAAGCTTCCACTCGGCGGTAGCGTCAAAATCTGTGTTGACAATATACTTTTGGACGATATATTAGCAAAGGGTAATTGGCGATCAGGCAATACATTTGCCCATTTTTACAGAAGGGAAAGATACCCACTAAATAGAAGTAGCAAGTTATCTCGATTATTTAATTAATCCAGCTGATTAATGTCTATATTTTTGTTACTATTGTTATTAAGAAGTATCGCAATGTTTTTGTTAATTACTATTAGAAAATGAAATCAATTTTGCTTTTGTTCTTGCATCTCTCTTTTAATTTTTATTACTCATCCTTCGAGCCCATTTCCCAACTATGTTGGGGTCGGCTTCCAGTCTAACAGGATGTAGCTGAGTACCAGTACCAGTTAACTTTGATTACATTAGTATTCCAGGACGCAATACACATACTTACATGTGATTACTCGTGTACCTAAGTACCTATTTACATACACAATTTCATTGTGCTTTTGCTCACATTGGCGTCCACTTCCACCAGGCGATAACAAACACGTCTCAAACTAGTAAGCTTCAAATAACGGTCAAGAATTTAATAGCAGCGTTTTACCTGAAATAAAACGCATATTAAATACTTACCTTATTTGAAGCTTACATTTTAATTTCTGCCTGGTGTTTTCGACTCAATGACGAACTGTGGCCGCCGAGAACACTCGTCGCCTCCTGCCTGGTGGGGAGTGAAACTGGTCGGTGTGCGAGAGAGATGCAAGATATGGGGTAGAAAAGGACGGAGATAAAAGCGGAAAACACGTAGGTGCCTATCTCAAACTAGTAAGCTTCAAATAAGGTAAGTATTTAATATGCGTTTTATTTCAGGTAAAACGCTGCTATTACATGACTCATGCGAACGTTAGAAATGTAGACTTTATTTTACACTAGATGTTCCCCGCGGTTTCACCCGCGTCCTGTGGGAACTACTGCCCTTACCGGGGTAAAATATAGGCTGTGTTACTCGGGATGAATGTTGCTTTCCAATAGTGAAGGAATTTTTCAAATCGTTTTAGTACTTTTAGAGTGTTTCGAGTACAAAAAAATTTTTCTTCGTTATTATGTTAGTATAGATATAGTTTTCCAATACCGAAAAAAAAAAATCAAATCGGTTCGGCAGTTTGGGGAGCGTTTAGGGCACACATAAACAAACAAAATAATGATTTCTCTTTATTATTATGTTATCAGTATAGACAGTTACCTACGCTAAAATTATCAGAAGAGGTAAGCAGAGGTGTGTAGAAAATATTACCAGTTGTTTTTTTAGGTTTACTTGCCCAAAGGGTAAAATGGGACATGATTGATATACTTATTGTATATAGATATTATTTGTTTATTAACTGCAATAATAAAAATGTATACGCACTTTTACGCACATAAATAATTCAGCAAATTATTATGTACTTACAAATGAAGTTAATAGACGATTTATTTATTTATCCATTGTATAATTAAATGTTGACATTAGCTTCATTCAACTTGTTGTAAAATTTCAATCTCTGAGCCCTAAACAGTGGATCATCATCCTCCGAGCCTTTTTCCCAACTATGTTGGGGTCGGCTTCCAGTCTAACCGGATTCAGCTGAGTACACTGGTACTTTACAATAAGCGACTGCCTATCTGATCTCCTCAAACCAGTTACCCGGGCAACCCAATACCCTTTGGTTAGGCTGGTGTCACACTTACTGGCTTTTGACTACCCCTAACGACTGCCAAGGGTGTTCAATGACAGCCGGGACCTACAGTTTAACGTGCCATCCGAAACACAGTCATTGGTGTCCAAGATATACTTAGAAAGTACATACAAACAGTGGATAGGTTATTGAAATCCGTAGTAAGACTTCGCTGCCCGGTAGTCATGACGTTATATCTCATGAACCGTGATAAATAGACTCACAGCTAAGTATTATTGTTACCACTACAATAACAAATTCTTACTGGAATAAATAAAATATGTCTAGCTCCCATACAACAAACGTTATTGTTGATTTTTTATTGTTTTACAGATAATGGTTATAGAACTCTTCCTGCATGAGTCCGACTACACTTGGCCTGTCTTTATTTCCTTTTACCTTTCTTCTTGAAGTAAAATCTTTTTCTTGGGGTGGAGGAGGGGAGTATTGGTCCTCCAAAAATTATACCAGCCAAAAATCTACGCAGTATTCTTTCACCTTTTTTATGGGAAATCATTAAATGACCCCTCCCGTTGTGGTCTAGCAGCGTGAGGTAGTGTAAGACTCTTACTGACTAAAACCCACCATGTTCCTTCTGAAGCCTTTTATGTATCAGGGCCGCGGTAACTCGCGCGAACAATCCCGCAAGCGTACCTTCACCTATGGTCAAATTAATCTTCTCATTATCAGCCTTTCCCAAAAGTATATCTGGGCCGGCTTCCAGTCTTACCGAGTAACAGCTATTTACATTCAGCGACTGCCTATCTGACCTCTGAGGAAGTCGTGGTGGCCTAGTGGGTAAAGGACCAACCTCTCAAGTATGAGGGCGCGGGTTCGATCCCAGGTCAGGCAAGTACCAATGCAACTTTTCTAAGTTTGTATGTACTTTCTAAGTATATCTTAGACACCATTGACTGTGTTTCGGATGGCACGTTAAACTGTAGGTCCCGGCTGTTATTGAACATCCTTGGCAGTCGTTACGGGTAGTCAGAAGTCAGTAAGTCTGACACCAGCTTAATCAAGGGGTATCGGGTTGCCCGGGTAACTGGGTTGAGGAGGTCAGATAGGCAGTCGCTTCTTGTAAAGCACTGGTACTTAGCTGAATCCGGTTAGACTGGAGGCCGACCCCAACATGATTGGGAAAAAGGCGCGGAGGATGATGATGACTGCCTATCTGACCTCCTTACCCAAACCTAACCCTGCCTAACCTTGAGATTGCCAAAGATATACAATTGCCAGCCGAAACCCACAATTTAACACGGTGGCCTGATGATTACGGATTCTGCGGGATTGTTCCCGCGAGTTATTGTGGTCCTGGTAGACAAAGGGGTTAAGAAGGAACATGGTGGGTTTTAGTCAGTAATAGTCTAATACTCGCTCACGCTGCACCCACAGTGAGAGGGGTCAATTGATGATTTCCCATTTTAAAAAATGGTGACCCATCCACTAACCGACCACGCCAAGCGTTACTTAATCTTATAATCGATCGAATACTTAGCCACAAGTTCTTCTTTGTTGATACTTAATAGTAATAATTCATTGTTATTGTACAGATTCTAGAACTTTCGATAGATCAAATGACGACTCAAGGACGGTCCGCGAAAGGCAGAATTCAAAGCGCTATACAATTGACTGGGAGCTTTAGAAATACTAGGTACTTATTGGTATAGGTTAGCTAGCTTTTGTCTGTGATTTTGTCTGCGTGGCTTTTGAGTACCTATTGCATGTTTCTGTTACACATTTATAGCCATTTATAACATTTTACTAATTTTTCTTTCTTTTATTTACACACTGGCTAGATCTCTTTTACCTATTCCTATTTTATTACGCAAATATGCTGGAAGATTGAATGAATTAAAAATTGAAAGATTTCACTATAGAAAAGGGAAGCATTGTCTTTGTAAATTCTTTATTTTACTACTTTAACATAACATGTTGTGTTTCTATGTATATTATGTGTGTGTGTTTTTTTTAATACAAGTTTTGCATTAGAAAGTTAAGCTACTAATTAGAACTTTTTGAAAAATAAATAAGCTAAAGCTTCCTCCAACGGTTTGACCCACGTCCTGTGGGAACTACGTACCTACATCGCGCACCTGGATAAAAAATTGCCTAAATAAATATATTGCAATAAATGAGCTGTGTAACTCTGAAATGTTCTTTCAAATCATCGTAGCAATTTCCGTTCAAACAAACAAACTCTTCAGTTCTAACTATAATATTAGTAAATAGATACCCATGCGAAACCAAGGCGGGTCGCTAGTTCTAGATAATAACAAGGAAATCAAAGACAGGTAATTATTTCAGGAACATATTTGATCTAAATTCCAACTACATAGCAAGAACTTTATAAGGCAATTTGATTTTAGTTGAGTAGAGAAAAATTAATCATTTTGAAGACATTAACAGCATTTTCACACTAGCGTTAAGTTAAGCATTTTACAGCGTTTCTACACTAGCGGATTTTCCGCCCGGTATTGACAACAAAGTGGTGACAAGGTTGGGTTCGTACGTTGTCGCGCGGTACGAAAACAATTGATGATGAATGAATGATTTTGCCATTCGATGTGTCGCTATGTCACGAGGATACGATAATATTTATTTATTTGCTCAGAATGTAGGTATTTACAATAAGGTGTTTACAGAAATGTTGAAGCATCCTAGTACATTCTACCATACGATTGGTTTTGCTACGCGAGGAAAGAATGAGCGGAAAATTCGCAAGTGTGAAAGCGCTGTATAATACTTTGAACTTTTCTACGTATACTTAGGTACTAAACTTATAAATGCGAATTAATGCTTTATTTTACGGTAAAACTATTATTTATATTGCCCTAATCTATTGCAAAAACTTAATTTCTCTGTTCCCCGAAAATCTGTAAGGTTTAACCCACCTATATCAGTCCCACTTTCATCCTCGAACTATAGACAGAATACATATATACTGCGAGCGAGCAAAGACTTCAATAAACTGTGTAAAGAGTACTCTTTTGACCCATTCAATACCAAGAGTAGCGTAGCTCGTAGACAGCTAAACCTTGACTTTTTCAAAAATTAATATCAATTAAATACTACATTTCTCAGTGTACTAATAGTAGATCTGCTGATTAGCTATAAGTGTGTTACACTACTGCTATCCGTGAAAACCTGTAATTGGCTTTTTGTCTTTTTATCCATGGTCTATTCTTTTTTTGTATAGCTGTTGGTTTTCCTAAAAAATAAATAAATAAATATACTGTAGTACCTATTTTTATTTAAAAGTAACTACAGAGTTTTTACATGACAGGCCGCGTGACTACCTGAACTTATGACGTCATCGTGTAGGCGAAAGGACAGATTTGAAGACTTAAGGAAAATACAGACCTAGAGCTTTTGTTTTTAACCGACTTCCTAAAAAGAAGAAGGTGGTTACATTTTGATCGCCGACTGACTTCAGTGCTAAATCATCATCATCTGCTTAGCTTTTTACCAATTGTTGGGGTCGGCTTCCAGAGTAACCAGATGCAGCTAAGCACCTGTGTTTTATGCCTGCCTATCTGCCTATCTGACCTCCTACCCAACACAGTTGCCCCGGCAACCCGAAACCTCAGTAAGACTGGTGATCAAACTTTTTAGCTTCTGACTAACCGTAACGACTGCCAAAAATGTTCAATGACAGCCAGGACCTACCAATTTATCGTGCCTTCTGAAACACGGGAGATCTCGTCATGACAAGATGGTCTCCCAGCCGGATTGAATGCATCAATCGTTACTTCTGTTGTTTTATTCTTTTTTTTTTAATTTATTGAAATTTTAATATTTACATAGGTGCGTATCTTAAGTCTAAACTCGCCAAACTTTTACATTTGATGGCGAGATGCGATGTTGTTCTTAACAATGAACCACCCTTGTACATTTATACATTTCTACTTTAATTCTAATTTGAGGTAAAATTGTTATAATGAATGAATCATTTTTATCAGAGGATCTGTAATATTATAATTATTGAAGACCTAATTATTATTGATTATACATAACAACGCTGTTTCATCAGGATTATGGCAATGAGATGACAAAAACGAAAAAAAACCGGCCAAGTGCGAGTCGGACTCGCGCGGTCTTGCATGGAGGGTTCCGTAACATTATCTGTAATTTATTTATTTATTTCATCTCACAAGGTACTAATGACACATCAAAAATAAGTGAAAAAAGGACTTTTTTAACTTAAGTATTTCATTACATTTTTCATAATTTGTTGTTTTAGCAGCAACAATAATACATAATTTCTGACTTGATAATGACGACTCATCGATTATGAGACGACTCTTCTGATCGAAGGCACAGACGCAAACCGATTTCGGCTACGGCAGCTGTTCTCATTTAACGAGATCAGCCAGCTGCGCAGGACATATTATAATGCACGAGCATTTGCGCAGACACAGGTGCTCTCACTATTCCTTCACTCTCATAGCCCGATGGGACGGCAATCCGACACGACCAGAGAGAGATTGGATAACTTTTTACCCTTTAAGCACGGAATTCAAAAAACTAATTAGATAACAAAACATCATTTTATCTATTAATGACTAATTTGAATACATGTATCTTATCGATTTTTATCTCAACTTCACTGTAGCAGAATGAAATCAGTACATATCAATTATTATCTATCTCTTCGTTAAAACTAGCAACAGTATAGGTAATCTTGAAATGTGATTGGTGATTTCCACAGTGACTAATATACATTATTCAAAACAAAATCTATAATAATACTTATAACAAAAAAGTTTTTTTGTACCCTAGCTCCGGAACTACAGTACCGTTTGAAAAATTCTTTCACTGTTGTGAAAGTACATTATTCCCGTGTTACATAGGCTCTTTTATCCCGGTATGGGCAGTAGTTTCCACGGGAATCGGGTGAAACCGCGGAAAAACGGCCAGTTTCTAATAAAAAAAGATTAGGTACCTATATGTGTTATGGATGTTTGTTCCTTTTTCACGCAAAAACTAATAGATACATTTTGATGAAACTTGGCAGTACTAAAGTGTATACATCAGAATAATATATAGGCTGCTTTTTATCTCAGTGCAGGAAGTAGTTCCCTCGGAAAGCGGTTGCAACCGCGGGCGGAAGCTAGTTAACTAATTATGACCAATAGACTCATTGATGAATATTACTCAACCGTGAATATTCATTTATGCAGGTGTAGATAAGTTAATCCTATCATAGAGGTTGATAGGTTTCTATATTTTTCATGAATTACTTACTTGTATGTACTTACCTGGATATTTCCTATGAATATTAAGAAGTAGAGACTATTCGTAAAGTAAGTAATAAAAACCATCAGAAAAAGTAAATGAACATTTATTAAACACAAAATACTTTTTGCATTTTTTTTTATCATTTGTATGCAATTAATAATTCAAACATGGCTCAGAGCACTCGAACTAATCATAATAAACAACCAAAAATTCAAAATCGGTTCATCCATTCGGGAGTTACAATACCACAGACAGACAGACACACAGTCACGTCAAACATATTTATTACCTACCAAAAATAACTAGTAGAGGTAATCTGATAAAAATATGTAATTCATTCAATTAAAGATAGGGCCCTTATCTTACGTTCATATAAATAAAAACAAGAGAAGTTCAGCTCAGTAGTCAGTTGGCAGTCAAAATGGGCGTCATAGCTATTCTCGCCCTTTGTGCTGCGGTGGTGGCAGGTTTGTAAATTTTTCTAATGTTCTAAGAATCCTCGCAGACTGTAGTTTAAACTGTCGACTGATAGTTGGCCGATAGTTTAGTCTGTAACCGCCAATCATCTTCACCTTTCTCCTTCCTTCCCTCAATAAGCAATATGTCTTCCACTTCCATTCCTCCCTGTCACTCGTCATACTGGCACTCACTCCCTTCTTATTCATGTCCTCTTTCAGACAATCCATCCATCTTTTCTAGGGTCTTCCTCTCCCTCTCCATCCATCTACATACATCCTTAGCACACACTTGCACACGTACTATTAGTACCATTCGTACTCATACTGATTAAGAATCAAACTCGCAGTTTACAGTCTGCGGGAGTTACAAAAAACTTAAAGTCCTTAAAAAATAGTACCTTGGTTAACCTAGATTACCCTAAATTCTTTCAGTTTTAAATAGCCTATTTATCGAAGAAAGCTTAATGCTGTTTTTTATCCGAGTGTTTGAAGTAGTAGTTCCCACGGGACGCGAAAAGAACCTCTTGCAAAAAGTACTTACTTTTATGATACACTAGCCGTTTTCCCGCGGTTTCACCCGCATCCCGTGGAACCTACTGCCCGTACTGGGATAAAATGTAGCCTATTTAACTTGGAAAGACTTCCCATAATGAAAGAGTTTTTCAAATCGCTTTAGTGATTTTGGAGCCTTTAGGGTACAATCAAACTAGAGACTCTAGAGTTTCCTCTTTATTATTTTAGTGTTAATGTTGTCTATTTATTTCAGCTGTGCCAACCAACCAAAGGATAGTGGGTGGTTCTGTAACCACTATAGAGCAATACCCTTCGATCGTAGCCCTACTGGATTCCTTTGATCTGATCAACTTTACTCAGGGTTGTGGAGGTACCGTCCTCAATAACAGATCAGTCTTAACTGCAGCTCATTGCGTACGGTAAGTTTATTTCATTATGGAACCTTCTAGAATTTAGACAATACTTTAGATGAAGATTTAAGTGTCTTAACTACATGATAAGTACATAAGTTCATCAATCCTAAGGATATGCAATACTTGGAGTGGTTGGCCACTCATGACTTGAAGAGTTCCTCCGTGTTTCGATATTCTGTCATTTGAACATCTTTGATAGTCGTTACGGGTAATTAAAGATAAAGATAAATATAAATTTACTTGTTAAAAAACACATGTTATAAAGGTGTTACAATATTATTTACAGTTTCAATATGTTTTGCCATGTCAGGCGTACAAAT
Source organism: Helicoverpa zea (assembly GCF_022581195.2). Classification (NCBI taxonomy): domain Eukaryota; kingdom Metazoa; phylum Arthropoda; class Insecta; order Lepidoptera; family Noctuidae; genus Helicoverpa; species Helicoverpa zea. The sequence goes on from NC_061479.1 coordinate 3,824,591, forward strand.
TTACATTTATTAAACTTAAAATCTAAAAATCTAAAATCTATATTTAAACAAATACTTACTTTAAACCAAACTTAGTATTTTAAATAGTATCTTTAGAAGCCAGAAAATCTGGCAATCAGTTTTGTCAAAGGGGAGCGGGTTACCCTGGTAACTGCGAAGAGGAGATCAGATATTCCATCATGTAAAACGCTAAAACACAGCTGCATCCAGTTGGACTGGAAACCGACCCCAACATAGTTGCAAAACACTATGCATAACATTGCCAAATCGTTATAATGACCTTTTCCCAGACCAGAGCTGCGGTAATTCATCATTATAATGACCATGTTTTTTCCTGTTTTTGCAGAGCCAACAATATGCATAGATGGCGCATCCGCGCAGGGTCTACTTATGCCAACAGTGGAGGAACTATTTACATAATTCAGGAAGTCTTCACTCATCCTGAATACAACGTGGCTGCATTTGTAGATTTTGATTTCTCTATCGTCCGTTCGGCCACTGTCTTCGCTTTCAGTGACAAAGTTAGACCCGTGGCTATTGCTGGCCCTAATTATAATTTGGAAGATAATGAGCCTGTTTATGCTGCGGGATGGGGATTTATTACGGTAAGTTCTTTTATGAAGATGTTACTTGATTTGGTATCTTTTTACCTAATCTAGAAGTAGATATAGTTGTGTATGGGACCTCGGGTCAGAATCTTGGAGCTATTTTTCTGCCACATAGATGAGACATCTATTGGTTTTATTTACACGTCTCCAAAAGTCAATTAAATTAATCAGAGTGGGTACATTTCTTGCAATGGAGACTTAAAAATAAGAAAAATGCTGAAATTGCTTTTCGGGTTTCAAGAATTTTCACAAATCAGAATGGAATCTGTAATACGATATCACGTCGGATTACCGTCCCATCAGGCTACGAGAGTGAGAGAATAGAGAGTGCACCTGTGCCTGCGCAAATGCTTGTGCGCAGTCAGTCAACTACCTGATATCTTTAGAGCTAAGCAATCGCAGCCAATATCAGTCAATTATTATCATCACTTAATTTGCCATTTACTTATTCTATTCTTTGAACTCCACAGGAGGAAGGACCCAGTTCAGAGCAACTCCGTCACGTTCAAGTTTACACTATCAACCAGATGGCTTGTCGTCTTCGCATGTATGGTTCTGTGATCACTGACAACATGCTGTGTACCGGGATACTGGATGTTGGGGGGAAGGACCAATGTTACATGTTAGTAATAATACTTCGCTATTTTAATATTTGTAAGCCAGAGAGTCATCATCTCCTGAGGATGCCCTGTGGAGGTCGGACTCGTGTCGAAAAATTGTTCAGATACATGGCAACTGTTTTTTTTATGTATTTAAATGCATGATATCTTTATTGCATAATTATACATATCGAATAGTGAGTGCACCTGTGTCTGTGCAAATGCTCGTGCACTGTAATATGTCCTGCGCAGCTGGCTGAACTCCTTATATGAGGACATCCGCCGTGGTCGAAATCGGTATTGGACGCTATTACATTATCTGCGAAAATGCTCGTGCACTATAATATGTCCTCGGCAGCTGGCTGATCTCCTTATATGAGATCCTTATGGCTCGCGCAATTAACACATTTTTTTTTATTTCCTCAAAGTAACGGCTTACCCCCATCATTATTGTTACAGGGACTCCGGCGGTCCAGTTTACCACCATGGTGTCCTCGTGGGGGTCTGCTCCTTTGGTATGGGCTGTGCCAGACCCCAGTACCCTGGGGTCAATGCTCGTGTCTCCTCAGCTGCTAACTGGATTGTAGCTAATGCTTGATTTTGAAGGAGGTGTGAAATTAAATGTAGATACGTAGTAAGAAAGAGTTTTTTGTTTTGTGTGATAAGAATGCCCTAATTTTTTTTATAGATATGTAAATACTGTACGTCGATTCTATAAAATTCAGACAACAACTCGCATTTCACTTCGCTATTCACTCTCACTTCACATTCGGTTCAAAACGTTCTAAAAGTCATCTCATACTTTATCTGTCAAAATCTCGAGTTTAATTTAGTTCAACTCGCAAACACGCTCGCAAGAGTAGCGCTAGTGTAGTAACTCACGGCGGATTCAGATGCGAAGTTTAGAGTGAAGTCTTATAGAATCACACTGCTGAAGTTCAATTTATTTTTTCATAATTTCATATATTTACAGTTTTCCAACGGCAAAGTAACAGTTGTTCTCTTCACGAATAAAAATAAACTAAATATAGTTTATTGTATATTCTCTTCGTATTCTGCATGCATTGAACGGATTCCTCGATGCGCGGGTCAGACTAGCATTTGACCGATTTTTTCGGGACACGACGTTAAATACATGGCTACGAGAAACACCAGTAAAGAACAATTATTATAAAAAATATGTAATAACATAAAAAATTAGGTCCCATTTTTTTGCCTCGGCATTAACGAATTAGATACGGAAGCTAATCATTGACCATTGTGTTAAAATGTCACTAGTATTAATTTAATATACCTGTATATCAGAGTATATCAATTTCTTGGTAGACAGACAAAGACTCGAGTCTTTATTAAGTGTAGGCGAATAGATCAAGTTAATCTAGATTGAGTATTCAAGGTTAGATACGTTTATATTCCTAGATCATTACGTTCTATTCTAATGGTCTGTTATGACGGTGGACACTCGTGGCAAAGATAAGTTCAATATTAGAAATATCAAAGGATATACCTATCTACAATCTACTAGTAAATAAAGAGGAAATATCTGATTGTTTGGACCTATGTTTGTTTGCATCGAATAGGCCCCGGATCTACAGAAAATATTTGAAAAATTGATTCTCTGTTGCGACAGCTATACTCTTCCGGAGTAACACATCCTCCGAGCCTTTTTAACAACTTTGTTGGGGTCGACTTCCAGTCTGACCGGATGTAGCTGAGTACCAGTGCTTTACAAGGAGCGACTGCCCTATCTGACCTCCCCAACCTAGTTATCCGGGCAACCCAATACCCTTTTAGTTAGACTGGTTGTCAGACATGCTGGCTCCTGACTACCCGTAACGAATGCCAAAGATATTCAAATGACAGCCGGGATCCACCAATTTAACATGCCTTCCGAAACACGGAGGAACTCGTCAAAACACAGATGATCAATGTTTATATTTTTTTCCAAACAGACCATTTTTTTATTGGTCTTTAATAGGCCTATTATGTGGCTATTACCTCATAAGGTAACGTCATATTTGATATGATTTTGCATTAATAATTTAGAGAATTGGACCATAATTTTGGCGAGTCACGATTACAAATGGTTTGAAACTTTCTAGATCGGAGTTATAATTTGTCTGTCTAAGCTGTTATTGATGATACGGTGAAAGTTTGATTCGTTTAGGGATGGTGTACACGCGAATTTTGATGTGCGAAAACGATTTTTTGGAATACATTTATTTTTGAGGCCAATGCTTTTTTTAATTTGCTATTTTTCTTTGTAATGAATAAATGAATAATAGTTTTATGTTCCATCTAATCCTGGATACTTCGAGCCTGAACTTTTATATCCCTGTAATTTACTACGAATTCCTTAACTTAAAACTAGTTACACTATGTAAGTAATATTTTGTAGAATAATTTTAAGTCTCATATCACATTTATTTACATAAATATGGTCTTCAATAATTATGATGTTATGTATTTTTTATTTTTTAATTCATTTAAATAAAAATATGTAGGTACCTACACTATAATTACAAACTTAGACTATTTTACTAAATAAAAATACTATATGTTATTTTACATTTCAAATCATAATTTTTATACGTTTTAGGATCCAAAAGAATTCTCATTTTCCATTTTATAAAGCCATTCCAATGTTAATGAATTATTTTTATTTTGCATCTAGATTTGCAGCGCAGAGCATCAACATAGGAGAAAAAACATACCGTGGGTACTGCCTTAAAATTATAGTCTACGATTATGTCACAAGCTTCATTAACAAACAGGGTCTATATAATTAATTCAAATCACTAATTGACAGATACAGGAAAAATCAGTAGTTATATTAATTCATTTTAATATTACGACTCACTCACCAACACGCATACCCAGAGCGGTCATCATCTCCCGAGCCTTTTCCCAACTATGTTGGGACTGCCCTATCTGACCTCGACAACCCAGTTAGCTTGGGCACCCTTGGTAGGTAAGACTCGTTGTCAATCAAATTGGCTTCTGACTAGTTACCCTCAACGACTTTATTCAGACCCACATCGTGTCTTCCGAAACACGGAAGAACTCATTCGGCTTTGACTTAGCTAAGAGCTCTTCCTAAGGGCTATTACGCACTGTCGACTAGTCGGCGGCGACTCAGTCCCTCGGTGACCGAAACATAGCCGGACAACTGGCGACCAAGTGCGTAACACCTTATTTAAACCAATGAAAGTCACAGTCGCTGGCTACTCGGTCACCAGCGACTAGTCGACAGTGCGTACAGGCCCTTAGCCACGGGGTCTTCTCAGTCATTGTTCAAGATACATTTACAGTACATACAACCTAGAAAAGCTACATAGATACCTGCCCGAACTGGTATAGAACCCGCACTCTCATACTTGAGAACCCAGATACTTTGAAAATTAGGCCACCATGACGTGACGTGACGACAGACATTAAGCAATTATTTCTCCCGGGATGTGCCCAAAACAAAGATGTTGCGTTACAATCAAGCCTACAGTGCATTCTAGCGCAATTCCGGGAAATTATTTGTTAAGACATCTTAGAAACTGCTGTGCAAAATATGATCAAACGTCTTTTAATGCACATATGGTTTTTGATCGAATAAACCAAGTTGAAATGTAAATACAAGGTGTTGATTTGCATTTGTGCCATACTTCTGGAGGAGGACATAAAATACGTAAATAATCGATTGGAATTACAGTAGACGGGAAATATTTAATATGCACTGCTTTTTTTGTCATTGTAATGTCGTAGTATTTCAGAAATAATCCAATTTTATGAATGAAATTAATGAATAATCGTTGCGTATGCTTTGTGTTTGCGTTTGTGTGAGGGAGCAGCACGGTTTTGAGGCCAGTAACATACGCGCCGAGTTTGAAAACGGGTAGGTGACATTGACGAATTTCCGAAAAAAAATTAAAATAAAAAATTTTCGTACCAATTTTTTTGTTGATTTGGGTTGAGAATCATTAGTATAATTACGTCCTTGACTATGGCACGCATGCAAATCAACAGCTTGTATAAATGCATCAGCCCGAGATTTTGCTGGTGTCCCACAGGAGGACTCTACTTTACGCACATAGATAAAAAATCCTATATAATGTTCGGATATATAAGCTATATTACTTTCAAGTTTCATCAAAATCCATCCAGTACTTTAAATGTGAAAGAGAAACAAGCACACATACCCAAATACATCCTTTCTTTCGCATGCATTATATTGAGTAAGTTCTGCTTAAAGGAACAACATTAAAATTCACAAAAAGGCCGAGTATTACATAAATAACATCAATACAGCTTGTTTTTGTATAAAAATAAGTTCTCACATAACATTTATTTAAATCGGAATCTTTTTTTTATATCTTATGTTAATGCAAATTATGTTTGTTGCATTTTAAACATCACTTTCGCTTAAGGATTGATGATTCACTATTTACGTATTAAAAAACAAAGTCCGAATGTGTGTATGTTCGGGATTAACTCAAGAAGGATTTTCGTATGTGCAATGGATCATGATAATTGATGCATGATACCCGTGCAATGCTGGTTAATCTACATACACTAACATTATAAAGAAGACACGTTTATTTGTTTGTTTGTACCTTAACGGTACCTGAACTGCTAAAATTAGAAAAAATATTTCACTTTTGAAAAGCCCCGAATAACATAGGGATATTTTTTTTCCGGTTACGAGAAGAAACCACGGGAATGGCTAGTTATTAATCAACATATTATTTAAGACTTAGGCTTATAAATTGTTATTCTCACTAAACTTTTGACCCTAAAGTAATCAACAGAATAACTTGTTTTAAATGATAAGCCTATGTATAATCAATCTTTGTCTTAATATAATTAGTTATTTAATTAATACAATGACACTAAATGAAAAGAATTAATTTCAGCAATATTATAAGAAAAAATATACTTAGATCAAGAGGTTAAGCAAGGTTTTATGCGGACGCATCTTGGATGGGTAACCATCTATATCATGACGAGTTCCTCCGTGTTTCGGAAGGCACGTTAAATTGTCGAGTCCTGGCTGTCATTTGAACATCTTTGACAATCGTTACGGGTAGTAAGAAGCTAGGAAAACTGAAAACTAGTCTTACCATGGGGAATCGGGTTGCCCGGGTAACTGGGTTGAGGAGATCAGATAGGGCAGTCGCTCCTTGTAAAACACTGGTACTCAGCTGCATACGATTAGATTAGAAGCCGACCTAAAAGGCGTTTCTTGCCGGCTCTTCTCCATGAGACCAACTTTTTGGAACCCTGCAACTAGTGTGACGTTGAGTCTGCAAAGTCCTATTTGGAAACAAAACATTTGACTTTGACCTAATTATTGTTAGAAAAAGGCTACACAGATGATGTTAAAACTTCAAAAACAGAGGAAAATTTTACCCACATTTTTAAAGATGCTCGTTCAACACATTGTATCGTGAATGCGTGACCCATCGGATTGCCAACCGGTTTGGACATTGCTTAACTTACGCGATCCGCGTACAAAATTGACTTACTGTTGACCCAGTTTGTAAAAATCTTAAGTAAAATAGCCTTACTCACGTGAGCTTTTATTTCCTTGAACTTTTGTGATGATAAATCCTGGGTATTAAATAATGGAAAAACTTGGCTTATTAATAACTAGCTGACTGTCTTGATTCCACCTGAGTTCCGAGAGAACTACTACCCGTACCCGGATAAAACGTAGCCTATGCTTTTCCCAGGCTCTATAGTCTATCTGTGTACGTATTCAAATTAGGTCAGTGGTTTTGGCGTGCGAGGGTGACAAACGGTTAAGTATATAAGCGTTTATAAATAAGTAAAACGATTTAAACGTGCTTTAGTTTGCATAAATAATTAAATCTATTTACTGTACCTATATACTTTTATTGGTTCTATGTACCTTTATCCAAACCTTTTCAGTAGTTCTGTCGTAAAAGCCCCACATACAGACAGACCGAAAGATAGAATACTGAACTGCTCGAGTGGAACCGTGAAGATCTCAATGACATAATAGAAGTAGTTTTTCTTAATTCTATCAGTAACTTTTTTATCTCCTACACACTCTAAATACTATGCTGACCATGCAAAATCCATATAAAATAAAAACGGACCTCCATATTAACCGTACCGTGACCTATTCATTCATTCGTTCAATTGATTGCTTCACTCTCATTCAGTGGCATTCATTGACCTGTTTGGGAGAATTTCAACAAACTATTGATGTATTTTTTGTATGTATTAAGCTATTGTTTTAGTTTTATAATGGGCGGTTTTTATGGAAGTGGAATATAAATTTGTTTTTCCTATTTTGGCAAGAAAGAAGAGAGTTTAACGAAAGGTAAACTATCTGAATAGGACTTTATACACAAATAAGTTTAAAGAAATAAACTTCTGCTTAGCTAAATGGTTCAATTAATTGTTACTGTTATTATGATATTGACATTGTTTAGCCAATTTTCTTTAATTTGAGTTTTTTAATAAATAAAAGTCTTATGTAGATTGTTTAGTTTTAGTTAAATTACTACTCAAAAGGATTATATGCATATTGTCTTCCTGTGCATAAGTCAGTGTGCTTGTTGCGTCTTTAAAATACTTAATCAATACACACAGATGTTTCCATATATTTTGAGCGAGACCACAATATACAGTTAGTGTATCAATAAACCCGATCAACAGTTACTCTAAGGCGTCGTCCTAATTGGCAGCGATCGCACGATGGCGCGATGCGTTTTTCATCTCACGATCTCACTATCTCACTTGCGAGGTTCAAATAGGACACTCTGATGAAATCTGTATGTTTGAACTCATCGAACGACGAGAATGCATCGTGTCATCGTACAATCGCTGTCAATTAGGACGACGTCTTAGATGAAAAACGCATCGCGCCATCGCGCGATCGCTGCCAATTAGGACGACGCCTAACGCAGATTTCAAAATCGTCACAAATTCTAAGCGCACACGCATCGGCAGCTATATTTCGGAATACGAGCCAATTTTCTACGTCATTTCCTGCAATTCAATATATCTATCGAATCGAATATGGTCCATAGGTAAATGACACCATTTATAGTTCATGTTATTTTTTATTTATAAGCTTATACTGTGTTTTCATAAACATTACCTAGATAACCGTGAGAATATAATTGTTGATTATTTTTCTTTCTTTTACCTACATCAGAGATAAAATCAATCTTTTCTTTTCATGGGAAGTCAACAAATGACCCCTCCCGCTGTGGGTGCAGCGTGAGGGAGTGTCAGACTCTTACTGACTAAACCCCATCATGTTCCTTCTTAAGCCCTTTATGTACCAGCGCCGCGGTAACTCATGCGAACAATCCCACAGCCCAAGATGATTAAACTTCGATACTTCGGGATCATATTGTACTGAGGAGGAATGATACGCATGCAACAAAGTGTGTGCTAAGTATGAATGTAGATGGATGGAGAGGAAGAGGAAGACCTAAGAAAAGATGGGTGGATTGCCTGAAAGATGACTGAATAGGAAGGGAGTGAGTGTCAGTATGACGAGTGACAGGGGAAAATGGAAGAGGATGACATATTGCGCAGACCCCAAATAAAATTGGGAACAGGGCAGGAGGAAGAAGATGATGTCAAGTAATGGCAGTTTCCCTACATATTTAACCATGGAAATGTTTACATAATATTTTAACCTGTAAATGAATGAAGGCGTAAAGATAAACAATTAAGTAATAACTTCATGGTGGTTGCAACATGATGTTAATCAGAGACAATAGTTCCTTGCTAGTTGCAATAGAACAGTATAGGTAGGGTGACCATACTCGTCCTATTTCATTTATTTATGAAGCAACTTCCAGACACCGAGATGCTTTGTGTGTGTTTAAAAACTCGCAAGCGATTTCAACCAAGTCAAATTGGACCAGTCGCTCCTGATATTAGATGCTGAATATCTTCAAAACCGCGAGGGTAGCAATTAGTAGCAACTAACTGGTAGCTGGTATCAATTAGGTAGCAACTTTTTTTATGTATTTCAAGGGGATCGTTGAGGAATGACAGTCATTCTGACTTACATTAATTATTTTATGCCAAAGTAGGTATAGGTCCTGCGAAAACCTTTACTTGGTTACCCTAACTTCATAACACGGTAAGTCATTGTTCTACAGGTTATTTAGTAACCCACTTAACTGGGGCAGCCGTCATCGTTTAACTAACATTTGCTAATAACTGCGATGGTTCAAACTTTAACTGTATGTCCTTCACTGAACAAAATTATTTTTTTTTTAGGTGTGGGAGTAATTATACCTACTTTGCCAATCATCATCTGCCTAGCCTTTTATCAAATACGTCGGCTTCTAGTCTAACCGAATGCAGCTGAGTACAAGTGTTGTTCAAAGAACGACTACCTAGCCTTTTCTCAACTATGTTGGGGACGGCTTCCAGTCTAACCGAATGCAGCTGAGTACCAGTGCTTTTACATGAAGTGACTGCCTGTCTGACCTCCTCAACCCAGGTACCTGGCCAACCCGATACGTCTTGGTAAGACTGCTTTTCGCTTTCTGGCTTCTAACTACCTATCACAACTGCCAAAGATGTCCAAATGAAAGCCAGGAAGATGTCCAAATGAAAGCCAGGACCCACTAATTTTTTGTGCCTTCCAATCGATTGAACCGTGCGTTTGTTACTTAGACACGAGCTTCTCCATAATATTACTTAGTTAACATGAGTACCACATGCCTTCTATTAAACAGAGAAGGATTGAGCGTTAATCACCACGCTTGCTCAATGCGGGTTGGTGATTTCAGACTATATAGTCCAGATTTCCTCGAGATGTTTTCCTTCCTCATTAATCAGCCATTGTTGTCCAAGATATACACATGTACTTAGAAAGTACATACTAGAAGCCGACCCCAACATAGTTGGGAAAAAGGCTCGGAGGATGAAGAAAGTACATACTCTCGAACACCCTCACTTATACTAGAGAGGTTTGATTTTATCCGCTAGGCCACTACGAGTATCGAAGCTTAAATATTATGCTGGCTATAACATAATCCTACCATTAGTAAACTAATTTACTCTCCATGGCTCTCGAGACGGTAAGTTTCCAAGTTACATCAGCAAACCAGTTAGACTTGTCTGGTATTGGTGCAAGAATATGTGTCACCAATGACTAATGAACATTAGCTTAGGCCTGTGGTTTTGCTCGTGTCCTTATTAGAATAGATTAAACATAGCCTGTAGATCCATTTTTTTAGTGCGAAATCATCAAATTACCCCCATTCGGCGTGAGGGAGTGTCAGACTCTCAAGAAACCGCCTATCTCCACTTAAAATCAAATCTTATCGGTTCAGGGGATTTGCCGTGAAAATCCTCTCAGGTTCTAACCGCGTCTCTAGAGAACTATATTTTGCACCCGGTAACTTTATTTAAATTTAACCCCGGTAACTTTATTTAAATCGTTTTAGTACTTTTTTGGCGAGAATACTGGACATAATAGACATAGCTACTTTCGCATACATATAAGTAGTATTAGTGCTTAAGGATAGGATTATAAGAGGGTTCTGACTTCACCCAAAATATAATATAATAATGTTAAAACGCTATATTTTTAACGTTACTCGATTTGGCCTCTCACTGAACCTTAAAATAAACTGCCAATTGTTAGTGAAACCTATTGTTATTTTATACAATACCTACATAATAATGCAATAAGTCATTGTACCTTAAAAAGCACGGAAATAAAATAAATGACGTGGCCAAATTCAAACTAATGTATTACGCGTTTTACGCAGTAAGTTTATATCAACTGCCTCGTTGGTCTAGCTGTCGCAAGCGCGACTGCGGTGCTTAGGGTCTCGGGTTCGATTCCCGGTTCGGACTGAAATTTATGGGATTTGAGAAACTTTCACAAAGAAACTAGGGGCCAGGAAGTTGGTGATTGATTCACCCGTGCATCGGAGAGCACGTAAATGTCGGTCCTGCGCCTGATCTCTCTCCGGACGTGTCGGATTGCCGTTCCATCGGGCTATGAGAGTGAAGGAATAATGACAACCGGTTTCCACACAGCTTTTTGGATACTATAACCACTTTACATTCGAAGCTTGGCCACCCATCCTTAGCTTGACCGCGGCAAAAGATGCTTAACTTCTAATTCCGATAACTTAACGAGAGTTTGGTTAAGAAGTAGCCTGTTAACTGTGCAGTTTAATTAGTTAAACCTACATAACCGTATTGTAAACATTCAGTTAACGGCTCATTGAATGAGTATAGACCGGAATGAGTGAAAGTGAGAGTGAAGCACGAGATGGATTAGACATAAGTACTACATATATACCGCGACTATACTCGCCTCCTTAAAGGCAATAGAATGTAAAATATCGCAACTCAGAAAAATCAAAGCAAACAGTCCAAAACTAAAGAGTTACTGTGTACTCCCTTATATACTCCCTTATGTACTCTCTTGCATACTCTCTAATGTATTCTTCTTATGTACTCCCTTATGCACTCTTTTATGTACTCCCTTATGCACTCTCTTATGTATTCTCTAATGTTCTCCCATATGTACTCTCTTATATACTCCCGTATGTACTCCTTTATGTACTCCCTTATATACTCCCTTATGTACTCTCTTATATACTCCCTTATATACTCCCTTATATACTCCCTTATGTACTCTCTTATCTACTCCCATATGTACTCCTTTATGTACTCCCTTATATACTCCCTTATATACTCCCTTATGTACTCTCTTATCTACTCCCATATGTACTCCTTTATGTACTCCCTTATCTACTCCCTTATGTACTCTCCTACGTGTACACTCCCTTATGTACTCCTTTATGAAGTCCTTTATGTACTCCCTTATGTACTCTTCCTTGTGTACATTCCCATATGTAGTACCCCTTGTGTACACTCCCTTATATAATCCGGATCCCTTATGTACTCTCCTTATGTACTCCCCCTTATTGATAATTATTCAATTAGCACCTAAGTCTTAGGTGTTAACAAATAGTTCTCACAGTGCAATATTTTTTATATCTCCTCTCACGCTTAGACAATTCTCATTATATCGTAATGTTTGAAAAAAAACGTTCTACAGTTAGGAAATACTAACACTTCAGTCTAGATTATTTCAGACATTCTGTATTTTAACCTTGATTAATGTTCTTTCTAAGTATATCTTTGACACCAATGACTGTGTATGGCACGTTAAACTGTAGGTCCTGGTTGTCATTTAAACATCTTTGGCAGTCGTTAAGAAAAGCAAGTAAGTCTGACAACCAGTCTTACCAAGGGATTACCCCGGTTAATGGGTTGAGGAGATCAGACAGGCAGTCGCTCCTTGTAAAACACTGGTACTCAGCTGCATCCAGTTAGACTGGAAGCCGACCCCAACATAGTTGGGAAAAGGCTAGGCAGATGATGCAGTTAGGAAATACTAACACTTCTACTAAATTTACACTTGCATTCGCTGTACTCTCTAATTTCGATATAAAAAAAAACATTATTACACTCACTATTGTGAAACTATGCTATGCATCAAATACGATTATTTGCAATATATCGATCTTAAATCTTATTGATCTGCACTCACCAATAAATTGCACATAACTGCAATAATTTATTACAAAATGGATTTGTGTTCGAAGATATAAAACATTCTAATTGTAGGTACATTACCTATCCTAATCTTTTTTTCTAGATTATGAAAGTATCTAGCTTTCAGTCGCGGCTATGCCCACGTGTTAATCCAGGGTATCAACTATCTACGTACCAAATTTCAACCAAATCGGTCCAGTCGTTATTGCGTGAAAGAATAACAACCATACATCCATACATTCTCACAAACTTTCACGTTTATGATATTAGTAGTATAAAAGTTTTATTCTTATCTTTCAGTTTCATAGGTTGTTAAAGATTGCATTACTCACGAAAAATCTACCTACATTCAAAATCATAAAACTGAAGGGTCACCCATCCACGTAACGACCGTAGCTATCGTTGCTTAACCTAAGTTACATTACAACTACTCATTTTTAATTGTAACTAATTAACAAATTACTCAAAAAAACTGATAATTTACCCCAAATCACTTAACCACATAAAATAACATGGTTTTAAAACTTAATTATAGGAAACTACGCTAAGTTCATGTACTGATAGTCGTAATTAACTTACTTTATATGTAACTGAGATAATTATCTATTAACATAGTCGAAATTACGTCAGTACTTGAGTTTCATAGATTGAAGTAAAGATTTACGATATTTTAATGCAACTGGCTTCTGCCAGCGGTTGCACCCGCATCCCGTGGGAACTACTTTCGTGATCCCAGATAAAAGTAACTTGAAGCTTTTCTCGACAAATATAAAAATTCCAACATTTAAACTAATAATGCCCCCCTTTTTACAAAGTCGGATTAAGAGCCTATGTACTACGGGGCTGCGGGATTGTTCGAAAGAGTTACAGCGGTCCTGGTAGATAAAAGGCCTACGACGGAACTCGACGGTTTTTAGTCAGTAAGAGTCTGACACTCCCTCACCGCTGCTAACCCACAGCGGGAGGGGTCATTTAATGATTTTGACGTCGTTAAAAAAAGGGCCTATGTACGTGAAAAAAATTGCTTTCTGTGTCATTCAATTAGCCCCATTTACCGAGGAAGGCATAAACTTCTTTTTATCCAGATGCGCGGAGCAGTTCCTTTAGGACGCGGGTGACATTGTGCCGGGCCAATTTGGAAAATTTTATCATTGTTACCTAGCCCATTTATCAAACAACGCTATAGGCTACATTTTATCCATATCATATAATTCCTAAGGAACTGATTGAAGCTAGTGTTCTCATAAAAACTGCTCATACAATGGTATCAAATACATAATTTGCTATGTACTCGAAGGTGACTAAACGCAACAAAAAGTTCAGTTTTTATGCACACAATTATTTAAGTAGATCTTTGTAAGCGCAATTTTGAATCATACGGGAAATAAAACGCACCGTTCTGCAAAGATTTTATTATGTAACTAGCTGTTGCCCGCAACTTCGTCTGCGTGGGCAATATAGAATCGTCAAAATACTACTTATCCCGTAGGTGCATTCTTTCACGTGACAGTATAATTAGGATTAGCACTTAGCAGTCGCATAGATTCATTGATCAAGGTTGTGTTGTGGATGTGACCATTTATCTAAACAAAAGAAGTAAAGCTTGTGTCGTTGTTCTGCCAATTTGGAAAATTATTACGTATGGTGCGTAAGTAATTTTCACAGGAAACAGCTATAATCTATGTCTACATGCTTTGAGTCTGACAAAGCTGTCATTTGTACATTTTCTGCAGCTGCTGCGACTAATCAGAAGCCAGAAAGTCTGTCAGTCTTACCATAATATGGATATCGTCTTGTGTAGTTGACTGGATTGTAGATAGGTAGTCGCTCCAAGCAAAATATTGGTACTCAAACAGATTCGGTGACTGGAAGCCAACACCAGCATAGTTGGGGAATAGCTGGATGGATGATAAAATGAGTCATCATCATCAGCAGGCGCATAGGGTAGGATAGTTTCACTTACTCATGGTAAGGCTGACCCCACATTAGGCGTGCGCGATCCTCGGGCGTGTGAGTAGCGCGGGCGTCGCGAGCGCGCTACGTGAACGTCGCGTTTTGCTGCCCTGCGGCATGTGTGAGGAGTGCAAGCGACGCGCTCGCGGCGAGCACGCGGCGCTCGAGTTGCGTTCTTACCCCTTCGCCTGCTATCCCCGCCGCCCGCTAAACGCCTTAGCAGTTAAACGTCAAGGAGAGCGGCGCGTGCGCGCCGCGAGCGCGCTGCAAATGCCGCAGGGCAGCAAAACGCGACGCTCACGCAACGCGCTCGCGACGCACGCGCGGCGCCCGCGCCACTCACACGCCCGAGGATCGCGCACGCCTAATGTGGGGGAGGCCTAAGCCGGGACTCCACCGAAATGTTTGCATTAGTTCACGAATAGGCAAAATGTACGTATCTGTGAGAGTCCACTTCATGTGTTCGTACTTGAAACCTGTAGTGTTGCCAAGATTTTCAGAATGTACGCTCGCAATTTGTCATTTCTTGGTGGAGCCAGTAAATCAAAAGAAACATAAGTGTTGTATACTGTGCGTCACTACCGCACACCGGGAAAATTTCGCTCTTGCGGAGGACGTTTATATACCATATTTTGTGTCACACGTAGACAGGACGACAGTAAGTATCCACCAAAACACTTTCAAAGATCTGATGAACGTCAAATCAGACCTGACTTGGTCACCTGGGGCCAATCAGAGCTCTATGAAGCGATAATACGCTTTGGCTCCTACTGTTATTGTGGTTTCTGAAAATTTATTCACCTCATTCAACGATGAATTTAATTCTGATGGTACTATTAAGAACACTTGCTTAGCGCAGAAGCTGACGTTGGCAGGTCAACTCTTTTGACTTCTCGAATAGGATACCATTAGTTTTTGTGCAATGCACACCTGCAATGCATTCTGAATTAGGATAGGATATAGGTGGATAGGATTTGCAACAGAGAACAATTCTGTCTTTGTGATTAAATGACATCAAACGTAGTTTTATATAAAAGGTGTTTTTTAGGGTTTTTAGACTTGGCTCGGGTCTTACTGAGACTGTTCGTAATCGTGCATGCATCGTAAGCATGTCTCTGGTATGCGGCGCGTAATTTGTACGTTTTCAGACGCATAAAGCATTTTACGTGTGTATGGTATTAAATAGAGAGAGCTCCCATTTCTTATCTGCACTTTGTATCTGGGCTTGTTTTTAAAGCTACAGAATCCTACATTACCAACCTCACGCTTAGCAGCGCTTGCGAGAGATAGATCCTCATTTCTTCTAGGATTAAGTTTACATATTTTGCATCAGAAAAAATAATTAAGGTCTACTTAATACTACTCACTCAAAGTAATTTGTTTTAAGGCCACCACATTAGTGGAAGATAAGCTAAACTATGTTTATGAAAAAATCCTGATATAAACTCCATCTGTAACTTTAAATGATAATTAATTGTTCCACTAAAGTCGTAATTTTCGACATAATGTTCAAAAAATAATTTAGATGGCACCGTTTTAAATTTGGCTGAGAACTATTAATTTTCTTTTCATCAAGGTAATAATTATAGTTGGATTTTGAAGTGGCACGGCAAACTGACAAACACTATTGGAATGTCTATCAAAAAATTACACTACGTGTTAAAATATGGTGAATTACGGAAAATACACAACTCCATCTGTTGAAATAATAATCCTCTATAAAGAATGTATGGTAATATTGTCATTTACCACCTCGCTCCTTCCTTTGACAAATTTGATGTATTTTATTTACCACAGACAGATGGAGCTACTTTAACCTTGGCTAAACAAAATTTTCATATTTTTTTTTTCTTACGAAGTTACTTATAAAGGTGTGATTTTCTGTGTAAAGATTAATAATAGGCCGATCAACTAATATAAGTACAACATTTGAATGTACAGTTTTGACAAATAGATTGCGTGTCGTAATATTTTACATCTTGAATTCACAAAATTAATCATATCTTTTGATAGAGTGAATCGATTTCGATGAAACAAAAACTAAGTAATACCCCAAGTTACGTAGAATTTTTGTATATAAGCATTGTCTGCATTTAATTCGTAGATTTTACGTGAATCCCGAACAAACAAACAGATAAACAGACAAACAGACAAACAGACAAACAGACAAAAATGACAAAAATGATGGAAATGGGTTCTGTTAGTTATCCTTTAACATGCTGGCTATTTTTTTGTCAATTTCTTCAATGTACAAAAATTACTTTTCTACAGATTTATTATATGTATAGACTATTTTCTTAATATCTGCTCATAGTGCAGGTTCTCAAAAGTGAAATAATTTTTCAAATCGGTAGCTTCGGAGCCTTTTTGGTACATACAAATAGATAAACAAAAAAGTTCTCTTTATAATAGAAGTATAGATTAATTCAGACCAGCGTCTCTTAGTAACAATTATTTTATGCAATTAATACCTTCAAACTTAAATAACTTAACTACTTTACTAAAAATAAAATACTATATACAATATTAAAATAAAATACTATATACAAAACATAAAAACGTATACAGGGTTACTGGTAAGTAGACCGCATCCTTTCAGGAGGTGATAGTATAGGTCAATACGGACAAATTTGACCCTGGGATACACTGGGCAAAAGTTAACCCGTTTCAAGATAATCGAATTTTAAGATCTTTTCTTTACAAGTCGTCTAGGTACACGTATACATTTTTATTACTAGTTAAAAGTCTCGTTTTTGCGGATTTTTGTGTGTTTTGTGGCTTTTTGGATAGCCATATAAATGTAGATGTTTTTTAAGTATTCTGCACAAAAAAATGAAAAGTAATATTTTTGAGAAAATATCTACTAAAAAAGTAATTTCTGTTCGCTATAATTTCCTCTGAGATTTGTACAGTTTTATGGTTTGTTATTATGAAATGATTCATCTTCTATCCAAAAACAAACAAAAATCCACAAAAATGAGACTTTTAACTAATAATGAAAAGTTATACGTGTACCTAGACGACTGATCTTGAAATTCGATTATCTTGAAACGGGTTAACTTTTGCCCAGTGTATCCCAGGGTCAAATTTGTCCGTATTGACCTATACTATCACCTCCTGAAAGGATGCGGTCTACTTACCAGTAACCCTGTATACATATATAAAAGAACATTTTAGTAACTATTTCCCGCAGCCGGAAAAAAGGTATAACAATATTGCAATTACATTTTGTAACTATTTATCACTATAAAGGTGTGACTAATCTCTAATTGTATAGAGGTACAATTATGTACCTTTATTTATTACGCTACTCTACTTAATTGCAATCTTCCATTGAAAAATTGTGAAATAACAAACCTTCAATGGTTTGGTCTTCTCATACCTACATATCATCATTTCCCGAGCCTTTTCCCAACTACGTTGGGGTCGGCTTCCAGTCTAATCGTATGCAATTGAGTACCAGTGTGCCACAAGGAGCGACAGTCTATCTGACCTCCTCAACCCAGTTACCCGGGCAGACCAATACCATTTGATTAGACTGGTGTCAGACTTATTGGCTTCTGACTACCCGTAACGACTGCCAAGGATGTTCAATGACAGCCGGGACCTACAGTTTAACGTGCCAACCGAAACACAGTCATTGGTGTCTAAGATATACTTAGGAAGTACATACAAACTTAGAAAAGCTGCATTGGTACTTGCCTGACCTGGAATCGAAGCCACACCCTCATACTTGAGAGGTTGGTTCTTTACTCACTAGGCAACCATGACCCCCTACTAAGTACGCCGTGCAAGTTCAAATTACTTTCCCATATATTTTCAAACACAAAAGCTAACAAACGTGGCTTTCCACGGTTTCTGACCACATTATACATGACCCTAGTTTTGAGGTCACTAATTTTATTGTTCTTGTAACACAAGCATTCCGGTAATGGCTTTGTTTCAATTTTTTTGGAAAAAAATATGTTTGACATTGTTCTGTACTTAGGGTTCATTAAAATTCAAAACAAGGCCGCTTATTAGCATTGTCAGAAAAAACTGAATAATGTAGGTATTGCTCTGTTCTGGATGTCGGGAAGTGAACACAAAACAAAACACTTTTTTTGTTGTAAATAAAGAGAAAATGTATGAAGAATTTGAAGAATTTTATTGAGTAAGCAAGTAAGCCTGTATAAATATTGTAAGTAGGTACAATAAGCTAAGTGAAAATTTCGAAATCGAATTCCAAAAATAAAAATAGGTATGCGTTAAAAATACACAAAATGTCTGCTGAAAGAGATTTCTTAGGAAATAAGCTGTGCCTGTGTAGGTACTTTGTGTTCTATTTTTTTTTTCTTCTTGTCTGTATTCTGTGTGTGTTCAGAAACTATTAAATAAATAAAATACTTCCTCTCTAAAATACTTAGTTATACGAGGGGTGATCCAAAAGTAATGATAACAGGGTATTTCTAGACTTCAAAAAAATCCAAAAAAAATTGTTTAGTTTCTTTAGGGAACAAATATAATGACCACCATAAAATGCTTTGATACCCTTAGTTTTGTAACCAAAAATATCTACTGAACACCAGAAAAATAAAGTCTAAAAATGTAATAGTACCAGCTATTTAAGTGACGACTCCACTTTAAATTGTATTCGACCACCAAATTTAGTAAATGACCAAATTAATGTATTATTTTTGCCTAAATAAGTCACTGTGATTGCCATAAAATGTAGGCTTATTACCAAATAAAGTATTATGATGCCATATTCAGTTGTGTCCGGCTTGCAATGCATGCGCTATCAAAATATGCGCCCCTCCCACCGCAAAGCGAACGCCGCGCTGTGCCCGCCCGGACACGATCCCCAGTCAGTCAGTCTAAGAAAAGATAGATGGATTGCCTGAAAGATTATGTGAATAGGAAGGGAGTGAGTGGGGGTATGACGAGTGACAGGGGAAAATGGAAGAAAATGACATATTGTGCCGATAGTGTTGTAAACTGACGGTCACATACGATAAGTGACCGTCAATTAATATTAAATGACCGGTCACATTGGACATTTATTGTCAGACTGGTCAGATATATTAAATAAGTATTTTTTACTTGGTACAATTATTATTTTCGTCTCAAGCAAATTAAAAACATTATGAATGTGAAATAATACCTATAATTGCCTTTCTAAACAAACATAGTGCATAGATAACCTTTTAAAAAGATAGACTCTCAAGTACGTATTTATTTTTATTGATGTATACTGACAAATCATTAATCAGAAATCTTTTTTTTTTATCGACGTTAAAAATCATCAAATGACCCCTCCCGCTGTGGGTTAGCAGCGGTGAGGGAGTGTCAGACTCTTACTGACTAAAAACCGTCGTGTTCCGTCGTAGGCCTTTTATGTACCAGAGCCGCGGTAACTCTTTCGAACAACCCGCAGCCCCGGCAGACCTTGGCCCAACTGAGCCCCTCTGGGGTTGCTGACATCTCTTTGAGGAGCGCGTGTCGACACGGGTCTGTCGTCTAAGTAGACAGAGGGACGATGAGCCACCGGAACTCACCGCCCACAGACCCACACCTACGGTGGCCGGGAGTCATGGGCGCCCGTGGTGTCTACCTGGTCCAGCACGGCGGCTGGGATGAGAGGTGCGAACTCTCTGGCGTTCCTTCCGCCTCCTCCTTCTCGAGCATGATTGCTTCGCAGAAGGAGGCGACGGCATCCCATTCCCTCTCGCCCCGGACCATGGCCTGGATCAGGGCCGGACGCGAGAGGTCGCCGCCGCCTAAAGCCTCGACGAGGACCCAGCGGTGCCCTTCCCATGCGGGGCACACCTGGACTGTGTGGTCCACCGTGTCCTCGGGGCTATCCGCACAGTGGTGACACCCGGGCGCCTCCTCACGACCGATTTGGTACAGGTACCTCCCGAAACAACCGTGTCCGGTGAGGACCTGCGTCATGCGGTACGTGAGGGCGCCATGACTCCTCCCGAGTCACTCCTCAAAGAGGGGACTTACCGCCACGATGGTGGCGTGCCCTGCACTGGGTTGCGACAGTCGCTCCCTCCAGGCCACCATGAGATCGCGCCGGAGCTCCGCCCGCTGCGCGACAACTTGCAGCGGAGTTTCCCCCCGGCGCAGTGTCTCCTCGCGCCAGTCGTACAGGCGCAAGAAGACTCTCGCCTCCAGATCCCACGGTGGCAGTCCAGCAAGTAGGCCAGCTGCTTCGCGGGAGATCGTACGGTACCCCCGGATTAGCCTAATGGCTATCACCTTTTGGGGCACGTTCAGGTAGTGTACAGCACGCGACCGTACCGTACGTGCCCATACCGGGGCCCCGTAAAGGGCCATGGACCGCATGACCCCCGCGTAGAGTTTACGGCAGGGGGCGTTTGAGCCTCCCAGATTGGGCAGGAGCCGTTTGAAGGCAGCACCTGCCTTCTCCAGTTTGGGGCCCAAACGTCGGAAATGCTCAACGAAGTTCCACCGGCTGTCGAGGACGAGTCCTAGGTACTTCATCGCCCTCTCGACGCCGATGGGAACCCCCCCCCCCACTGTGACTTGGGAGCCTGAAGGTGGCGCGTTCCGAAGCCCATGAAAGCACATGGCCTCGGATTTGTGCAAGGTCACCTCCAGGCCCAGCAGCTAGATCCTCTCGATGATCGTCGCAACCCCGCGCGTCATTATCTCGGCCGCCTCCTGGTGCGACCTCCCTTGTGCCAGAACCAACGTGTCGTCAGCGTAGCAGACCACGCTGACGCCGCTAGGGAGGTCGGCGCGCAGCACCTAGTCGTAGCCGATGTTCCACAAGAGCGGCCCAGAACCGACCCCTGCGGAACATCGCACGACATCTCCCGCCGGGCGAAATCTTATCTTAAAGATCGATGAATGACATTTGGTTACCTTCGATGATTCTAAAACTTCCGTAGTTTTATAAAATAAAGAAAGAAAAAACGTTTATTTCTAATAAATTCTATTTTTAAACAAAAAAAAACGATTCTGACGTTGCTGACAATAAATGACAATAAGTGACCGGTCAAATTGGATAAATGTCCAATGTGCTCGGTCAGATTAATCGGTCACATATAACGTGACGGTCACGTTATCTCTACGCCGACCCCAAGTAAAATTTGGGAACAGGGCAGGAGAAAGATTTTGCTTAAATAGGATAGCAGAATTTAAAAACTTTGGTTATAATCTTACTTTAAAATGGTGGTTTAATTTTGGTGATCATTTACTATTTTTGGCTTACGCATGATTTATTTTGGAGTAATTTCACTTAAATAGGATAGCAAAGTGTTTGGTTATAATTTTACATTAAAATGCGAGTTTCATTTTGGTGATCATTTACTATTTTTGTCTGCTGTTTGTTACTATATCTGGTGATCAGTTAAACATAAGCCTTTCTTTATATACCCAGGATAAATTATTCAGGATAAATAATTATATAAATAGGTCATCATTCCTTGGAGATACAATCATTTGAACAGCGACGGTCGACAATAATTCATCAAACTGCGAGCAGGTGTGTTGTTCCATCAAGATAACGCTCCGTCTCACAAAGCCGCAGTTGCGATGACTGCCATCCAAGAATCCGGGTTCGAAATACTCGAACACCCACCCTATTCCCCAGATTTGGCCCCCAGTGACTTCTATCTCTTTCCTCGGCTCAAAGAACACCTGCGAGGCAAGAAATTTGAAGACAACAGCGAAGTGATGGCTGCAGTTGAAGAATTTTTGGAGAGTCAGAGTAAAGATTTTTTTTTTAAGGAATTCTTGGTTTAGAAAAAAGATGGACCAAGTGTATTGACTTATTAGGAGACTATGTTGAAAAATATATTTTTTTAATAACATTATTCACATTGTTTATTATCAATTATCATTACTTTTGGATCACCCCTCGTATTGGCATCGCGATACCTATAACCTTCCTCAATAATTGGACTATCTAACACTGATAAATTAATCAAATCAGACCAGTACCAGTACAGTAGCTCCTGAGATTAACGCTTCAACCAAACAATCTCTTCGGCTTTATAATAATATAAATAGATAAAAGATTAGCAGATATACTAAGTATTAAGATTAGATTAAGTGACAATAAAATTGTTCGATAAATTCATTTGTAAAAAGCAAAAAAATATGACTTAACTAGGGATTATATAAGTGTTACTATTAGATTTTAAAAGCAATTTGAATATTAAATGGCTTTGACACGCGATTTGTTACTTTCGATTCTTATGAATGATCTTTTATCCAATATCGTTTTGCAATATATTATAATCTATGTTATCATTTTTGTATTCCTAATTCTTTATCCTTGGCGAAAAGTCACAATAACTTAGAAACGGCTGATCCGATTTTGATGAAACTTGCCACAGAATCTCCGCTGGAAAATCAGCTTTCAACCAAATGAAACCGCATCCAAATCAGTTCATCCATTTAAGAGCTACGGTGCCACAAACTCATAACACTTTTTTCTGCGTGGGTGGTTAAAAAATGAGTATCGTGAAAACAAACAAGGATTTCAAGTTAGTTTATGCCTATACTTGATTACAATGCACTTAGCATAATAACACAACTGGTTCACTTTTATTTATGACCGTTCAAAACGTCGTTTCTGAATGCGCTTACGTCTGAACTGTTTGCAGAAACTATTTACTTTGTTAACTTCAAAATTGAATTATTAATGCAGTTTGCAATAGTTAGTAAGACATAGTTTTTATTATTAAAAAATAACTGTACATTATTATTTTAAAGTAAACATTATTATTTTAAGGTAACTACTAGGTTTTTATGTAGAAGGCATTTAGTAGGAAAAAAACACTATTACATTTTGAAACATCTTTGAATTTTGAAGTGACCTTCTAATATCCTTATTTTTATCTGCCACACAAGGAAAACTCCTGCATTTTTTCCTTCTAACCGCAGTTTCGAAAAATTCTAGGAATACCTAGTCATTATGTATGTTCTTATGTACAAATCTAAGCAGTTAGCATATTAATTTGCCTTTATTCTTTTATTCTTTTTCTCTTGCTCGTGATCATCATCTGCTGAGCCTTTTCCCAACTATGTTAGAGTAGTTGTGTACCAGTATTTTACGAGAAGCGACTGCCTATCTGACCTCCTCAACCCAGTTACCCGGGCAACCCGATACCCCATGATAAGACTGGTGTCAGACTTACTAGCTTCTCACTGTCCCCAACGATCGTCAAAGATGTTCAAATGACAACCGAGACCTACAGTATAACGTGCCATCCGAAACAAAGTCATAGGTGTCCAAGATATACTCAGAAAGTACATACAATTTTTTTGTATAATAAATATCTGTTTGCTTCCCAAATAAAAATAAAATACAATCTTGCAAAAGTCGCATTGGGACTTGCCTGACCTGGAATCGAACCCACGCACTCATACTTGAGAGTATAGTAATCTGTGCTTGAGAGGTTGGTTCTTTACCCACTAGGCCACCACGACTTTTTAATATACCTATGTATTTATGTACAAACGCAGTAAGCATATTTATTACCCTTTATCCTCGCTTGAGATGTTCCAATGAAACAAGCCAGTTAGTTGGTCGTCCCACGACTCGTAGTGACGTCATGCCACTTTCCCTGTCGTGAGCGAGTAGCGTGACTCACCTGTGTTGGGCTGTAAAACCAGCGTTTATGTGTGGATCTTTTTGTTTGGGATTTAGGAGAAGATCGAACTTGGTTATTGAGTTTTAAAGGAATTTTACAACTCCATAGAAAATAGATGTTGACGTTTACATAAACTATTCTAATGAGTAAACATGGCACTCGCATCCCGGAGGAATTACTTTGTGCAGTCGGATAAGAAGTAGTCAACGGCCTTCCTCGCTAAATAGCTAATCTAATACTTCAAATCCGACCTTATAAAGGTCGCCGGAAGACGCTGGATGCAGGTCGCTTCCAACAGGTATCTGTGGAGATCAAAGGGGGAGGCCTATGTTCAGCAGTGGACGTCCTATGGCTGAGATGATGATGATGGTGATGATGAAATCCGTACAGTACCTACTTCCTGAAATTAGCGTGTTGGAAAAAAGCAACTCTTCAGCTTTTTTGTCTTAAGATGAGCATTTACTACTATATCACTAAGCTTAATCAACACACAAAGAAAAAGACGTAACTCGCTCGCTTATCTCATGGCCACACACAAAACGCAGTCTGGCTGTCTCTTCTCTCGTTATGGCCATAAAATCGGTAATATTTGGCGCTGCGCTATAAATTGAGTTTCAACCAAAATGTCTTGTATTACATGAAAGCCATTATTTTTTTTGGCAATTTATTTTCATATTGTTCTTATGTAATGATGAATAAGAGTTTTTCGGAGGGCACGATAAACTGCAGATCCCGGCTGTCATTTGAACACCTTTGGCAGTCGTAATGGGTAGTCAGAAGCCTATAAGTCCGACATAAGTCTGACAACCAGTCTTACCAAGGGATATTGGGTTGCCCGGGTAACTGGGTTGATCATCTGCCTAGCCTTTTCCCAACTATGTTGGACTCGGCTTCCAGTTTAACCGGATGCAGCTGAGTAAAAGTGCTTTACTGGGAGAGACTGCCTATCTCACCTCCTTAACCCGGGCTACCCAATACCCCATAAGTAAGACTATATAGTTATCAGACTTTCTGGCTTCTGACTACCCGTAACGACTGCTAACCACCAGGTACCTAAATAAAGGTATTGTACCAGCAAAAAAATCAGTGTAACCTATGATTCATATTTAAACTAAACCACGTAATACATTTGGTGGGAAACTAGTGTTTTTTGTTAAAAAATCTTCACGCTCCATGCATTTTGGTGACTAACAGCCTTGACATAGTAAAGTACTCTAGTGTGAAAATCACTATTATTATGTTTTCTTTTTAAATAACTTGCATTTTAGATGAGTATGATACTGATATTTTTTTGTTACCGTGGTTTTATTCGCGTGCTGGATGAGCGAGGCATATGCGTTCGTGTATATCGTCACTTAGTTTTTTATTATTATTTATTTATTCGATTTACTGTGTTTTAAAAGCCAATTACATAAATTATATGATTATTAGAAACCCATAACCGTCTCGGTGGTATATAATTCTGTGCCAAATGTCATCTTAAATGGTGCAGCCGTTTTACTGTGAAAGGAGCAAATTAAAAAAAATACCGACTAGGTAGGTATATAGACTCTTCAATTAAATTGTCTTGTAAAATCGGCTAGGTAGGTTCTTTGATGGATAATCAACCAACTGACGACTCCTGAGGGAGTGTCAGACTCTTAGGGTCAATTCCCACTGAAAGAGCAGCGGCCGGCAGCGGCCGTAAGAGCACGGACAATGTAAGAGCGCGAACGAATATTGACCCTTAGGTACTGACAAAAACCCATCACGTTCCTTCTGGAGCCCACAGTGTACCGGGGCCGCGGTAACTCGCGCGAACAATTCCCCAACCTGGGTAAATAATGTCATGCGTGCAATTGTAATTTTTAACTGACATACCCATTAAATCCAATTATAACTATTGTAGCTAGAAAACAGGACTATCGTAGATTTCTAATCCTCGTAGTCCTAATTATTTAATCATTATTCAAATGAACTATTTACACGTAATCGTGTTATAACTATTTGAATGGCATGGCAGCCGGTTTAGCAATTCTAATTAGTCAGTAAGCAGATTATGTAAGGACAAACAGGAATTAGCAACTCACAACACTCACACATTTTACATAATAGATTTATACGAATTTAAAACGTAAATGCCATTTGATTTGGTACTAAAACGAATTACCTAATTACCTGCAAGTTCATTACTCAAAAACATTGTTAGACGTTGTTATGACTTCCTACTTTTATATCTATTCAATTTTGTACCCTTTCCCACTTTATTAAGATGCATTATTGTCTCTAAACTTTGTTGTGTACTAATTTTATTTTAGCGCCATCTATGTTGTTCTATAGTAACGTAGGGCCGTCTTTGGGTTAATTGTTGTTTCATAGTTTTGAAATAAACCA
Organism: Helicoverpa zea; assembly: GCF_022581195.2. Lineage (NCBI taxonomy): Eukaryota > Metazoa > Arthropoda > Insecta > Lepidoptera > Noctuidae > Helicoverpa > Helicoverpa zea. The sequence continues at coordinate 3,851,315 of NC_061479.1, forward strand.
GTAGATGGCGCTATTCTGAAACTTAAACGCTGTGGAATGGTCAATGACAGATGACAGACGCGGCCAGTGACAGTGACAATCTTGTCAAAAGCTACGTTCCGGATGCCGCTTTTAGAGCGTTTTAAAAAAGTAAATGAAACACAAAATGTAAACAAGTTATGTAAAGTAACAATTAGCCGCAAGAGAAGCATTTTTTTTTGGTTTTATCGGCACAAAAAGTAAACTCTGAACAAATTACCAGTAAAAAGAAACCTAGAACTATTAATTATGCTACGTTTAACTTATAAAAGTGAAGACAGAAAATAACAAACGTATAAAGTTTGCGAGACCCTTCACTTGCTTAAAACATGTCGAGCTCACTTGCTCAGCAACAAAAAAATCACACAAGATTTTATCGCTGACAGCACTACAGGAGGCAAGCGGAACTCGGAACGCAGCGAAAGAGGTTGTTTTTTTTTCGTACGCCAGTGAGTGACGAACGAAGCAGCACTGTTCCGCGATTACTCAACTAGGGACACGGTATCGAAGCAAAAGTATCGATACCGTACTCATGAGTAGAATCGATAACAAAGTATCGTACTCATTAAAGTATCGAAACAAAAGTATCGATACTTCAAGGTATCGAGTACTTTTTAGATCAAAATTTGCTAGGTCAATATCAGTCAGTAAATAATGTCAGTTTTACTTCAGTTCAGCAGGACATAAAAAACAAATGGTATTGGTACACAAATTTAATAGAATAATAGAAAAATGGAAAATGGAATGAATGAAACAAATCGAAAATGTAGCAAAAGGAAACAATATTAAGTTATTTGAGGTATGCTAAAAACTAGCAGTGTCCCACAGTTTCACCCGCGTAGTAGATTAAAGATCCCATTCCTCCTCCGTAGTCACTTAAAAATAGAAGTTTGTTGAGCCTTTTGGTTTCGAATTTTTGTGATGGTACTTCGTGCTTCAGAAAATAATCGTTCTGAAGGTACTGACGTCGCAGGGATTGATATATATATTCATTCTCGTGCCAATTTATATAATTTTGGGAATACTTTCATATCTTCCCATTGTTTTAAGGGATCTACTGAAAGTGGCGAAACCTGTGCCGATAAGTAGTAGCTTAATTCATCCTTAAATTTCAGGCTGTCATGAAGATGAAGAACTTGCTTTATTATTTTGTTTTTTAGTGTGTGCCAACTTCTTATGGTGGCTCCAGAAATCAAATGTCGTTTCTTTTTTTAAGACGAATGTCTTAAAAAGTTTTCAACGAGTGAGCTAGAAAGCGCAGTTAAATTAAATTCTTCATTCGATACGATACCTGGGAAAAAGTACTTATTGAGTAAAAGTATCGAATGCAAAGTATCGAGTACAAAAGTATCGGTATCGAACTGGAATGTACTCGATACCACAAAGCATCGATACTTTTTTCGTGTCCCTATACTCAACGTTTCGCGTCGTTTCATTGTCACCTATGATTGTCACGCACGGAACTATTATAATTTCACAAGTTTATTTCAATTACCGTGTTCTTGTGTAACATAAATAAACGAAACAATATAGTAATACTAATTTTAAACAGTGTTCTAGTGGCATTGTGTTGATAAAAGTGTTAAAACAACTTTATGTTTGGTCAATCAAAATAGTGTCGTGAATCAAGATGAGTAACTTCACAAAGTTTATGAAAACTACGCCGATCACGGATGATTATGAAATCTCCAACACTGTTCTTGGCCTTGGCATCAACGGAAAGGTAGGTTTTAATTAGGAAAATCGCTGAAAAACTTCCTAAACTTTGTCGAAAAGAAATACGTTGTGTTGTTTATATATGACGTCACTGTACAAAATTATATAGCTTCCACCCGTTAATACCTTTATCTCATCATGCCCGAATGACAAAAGAATTATTAATAGTAGCACTTTTAACTCAGCAAATGCGTATTTGAATAATGTTTTGCAAATTCCGTTTGAAAACTTTGTTGAAAAGTTTTACTTTACGTCAATGTTGAAAAAAAACTATAATGGTATGCAGATTTAAAAACTATGTAATGTACGTTTTGTCATTCATCATTCATGCAAATAAACGTACGTAGGTAAATGGTAAACAAGTTCGGTCCAAAACAAAAAAAAAGTTTCATAGTAATTTTTTTTAACCAGACAGCTATATACCATTGCTTAAATAACTGAAATAAGGTTGTATATGCATTGCACAATTTTATTTCAACTGTGTAACTACTGATATTACAGTAATTAAATACATATGTAAAGAGTTGACAAATTATTGTGTATTTGGAGATTCCCATGACAATATACAAATTAGGGTTTTCCAATTAACAAATGTGTATTAATATCTCTCAGTATGTGGGCCCATTTTATATATATATTATAAAACTTAGGTATGCAATGTTTCTTCTTTCAAACTCGCCTATATGCTGTCATATCACATCTTCATTTTTATATGAGGAATCTTTTTATGAGAGTGGGGCCAATGGTACTTTAAGTTAGCTGAAATATATATTATTATTTTTTATTTTAAAGTAAATGAAAAGTCAATTGAAGTTGATTGAGTCTCTTTTGAAATGTCAAGCTAGTTGAACAGTTCTCAAGAGGGGGTCTCAAGGAGATGACACTCTTTTTAAAAAAAACTACAGTTGTTTATAGTCTTAATTAGCCGTTATTACTGCCCAAACTTAATTTAAACAAGTCTTGTTACACATTCAAAGAAATAATGGTTTCCTAGTAATATAATAGTTCAGAGAATACTCAGTTAACTGGCAAACAGAACAGTATATTTAACACATTGCTATTTCTCACTTTAATTATTTACTTATAGACCGGTGTTAAATAATTTTAAGGAGAATATTGTATGTTTGGATCGGATGAAATCATGGTTTGACATAACTTTTAAAACTTGAAAACTGAACTTGAAGGAATAGAGTGAGCATATTATAATGCATTGTAGTACATAGGTGTGTTGCACAGATGTCTGGTAGCTGCATCCTGAGTTGAAATACCAATATGTTATTCTAATATTAAGCTGTACTACTGTTGCATCAAACTGAATTCAGTAGTTTTAGTGTGAAATAATAACAAACATGCATCCTTACAAACTCTCGCATTTTTAATATTAATAGGATTTATAATACGTAGCAACAATTAATTAATGAGGTACACACCACTTACAACTACCCCACTACCCAGTAGTAGGAACTCATCATAAAAATAGACAGCCGACTTATATCACCAAAACACCTGTTTTCTACTCCTTATTAATCAATAACAAAACAAAAAAGACGTTACACATTATTTGAATACAGATGACACATAACCAGACCGACAAGATTACAAAAAAATATGTAAATAGCAGAATGATAAGAATACCAATGTTTGGCTGACGTCATTGGCAGAATCTAGTTTTAAAGGAAACATTTTTACTTAAGCGATGTTAGGAAAGGTTTTTGTGTTGATGATCTAATCTTTTGAAAACTTAAAGAGATTTATTACTTTGAATGGACTCATCGTCTGCCTAGCCTTTTCATAACGGTGTGGTCAATTTACAGTCCAATCGGATGCAGCTGAGTACCAGTGTTTTACATTGAGTGACTACCTAGCTCAGAAATATCTGAGCTTTTTAACTCGGGCAACCTGATACCCCCTTGTAAGAATGGTTGTCAGACTGTCTCGCTTCTAATTATGACAATCGAGACCCACCAATTTAAATTCCCTTCCGAAACACAGTACTGTTATTAATTGTACCCAAAAAAGGTTTGAAATCCACTTGAAATACCTGGCTAGAGGAAATATCTGCTACAGAATATGAAATTTTTAATGTTAAAACCTAATGTTCTAAGTGAACATTCATTTTGGCTGTTAACCGCTATTGAGTGTTTGTAAGTATTCATAAGGTGGAACATTGTCAATGTTAATTAGCACATTAAAATATTACTGTTTTCCTCATCGTCCGTCTGTACGTATGTTATTACTCATTAAAATTGCAGACAGTGGTACATACTTAGAAATAATGTATATCCTTATAATGTTAGCAAGGTTTTACTCCCATCCCATGGTAAATCTGTTACAGCCTTTTGCGCCTCACACGGAGAAGGAATGAGCATTAATCACCATGCTTGCTCAATGCGGGTTGGTGATTTCAGTCTATATATAGTCCAGATTCCTTCTTCTTTCCCGTGGTAAATACTTCAGGGTTCCATAGCCATAGAGACGGGATCTTAAAACTAGGACTTCGCTGTTCATCCATCATCAGGCTATAAGTATCTCAAGAACCGTGATAGACTGTTATTTTCATATATGACCTTCCTATTACTTTTTGTGGCTATAACAACAAAAACTGCTACAGAGATAGACTTGACAAACGACGCAGTTTATATCATCATCCTCCGAGCATTTTTCCCAACTATGTTGGGGTCGGCTTCCAGTCTAACCGGATATATCTGAGAGTGAGTGCTTTACAAGAAGCCACTGTTCTGCCTGACCTCCTCAACCTAGTTACCCGGGCAACCCAATACACTGGTTACACTGGTGTCAGACTTACTGGCCTCTGACAGTTTATAATGAAGCGTTATTAAACTTCTAATTGAGATTGACAGCTGTCTAAAACTTGAAAACAATTTACACAGTCACATATTTCGTCCCTTGTATCAAAACAAAATTCTTACGAAACTTCTTATCTAAGCGCATAGGATATCTACCTACGTTGATATTGATAAGAACAAAAATCCGCAGTCATGATTACGTAAAATTGCCCCGTGTGTCATCAATATTTTATCGGTTATTAATGTTGAAATCCTGTACAAAAATATGACAAGTCAACATTAACAGTCATGATTGATAAATAATATAGGAGACATTTGTAAACCTCTAGTAATGTATACTAGTAATATATAGTCTGAAATCACCAACCCGCATTGAGCAAGCATGGTGATTAATGCTAAATCCTTCTCTGTGTGAGAGGAGACCGCAGCCCAGCAGTGGGACGATAAAAGGTTGTAACAATGTATACTAATATAATAAAGAGCAGACAATTTTGTTTGTCTGTTTGTTTGTACCCTAAAGGCTCCGTAACTATTGAACCGATTTGATAAATTCTTTCACTATTGGAAAGCCACACTCTTCCCGAGTAACTTAAGCTATATTTTATACCGGTATGGGCAGTAGTTTCCACGGAACGCATTTGAAACCACTTGAAAATCGCTGTTTTATAATAAACCAGTATCAAGTAATCTATACTTTAATATGATAAAGCTGAAGATTTTATTTGATTGCTGGAACGCGCTAATCGCAGGAAATACTTATAATATTTGATAAAGTTATTTCAGTGTTAAGTAGCCCATTTATCGAGGAAGGCTACTGGCTACTTTTTATCCGCTTGCAAGAAGAAGTATCCATGGGACGAAGGTGTTTGATACTAATTTGAGAGATCTATAAAACCAGTATCAAACAATTTCAAAATACAATTGGTTCCAATTCACAAAAACTTAGCAAAAGTTTCCCTATAACATACATGGTCTATTCTTTGAAGATTTTGCTTGGTCACCGATTAAATGATGAGAGGACTCCGCAAGAGGCAAAGTTCTTGAAGCCTGATCCAAACTGTCTTCATCCATGGATAAACATGATCATGTCATCATAAAGGATCGACCACATAGAGAAGAAGATTTTCTTAATTAAAAAAATACCCGCTCTCAACAGCCATGTGATCTTACTGTGAAAAAATGGCGCAACAAACTTCCCAGCAAAAATTTCTTCAGCCTATCTACAAGTATCATTTTCAAGGAAAACACACACCACTATTGGGAAAGTCCTAGTCATTAGATAATCGATTTTTATTCGATGACGAATCGAGACAAATTCGCCTTGTGCTAAATGAGTCAGAAAAAATCGAGAACGTAATGTCGGAAACTTGTTTTGGTGATGACCAAGTGACGGACTATTAGTCAATGATGACGATATTGCTAATTATGTTTTGTATAGTTCATTTACCTTGGTAGTTCGAAGATTTGAAGAAGTTGAGTTTGTTGCGCCACTTCTTCCCAGTAATAAGGCATATGAAGTGGTGAAGGGTGGGCGTTTTTGGGGCTGTCTCATGTAATTGTGACGTTCGAAAAATGCTGTTTTCAGCCTACTTTGAATTTTTTTTTTGTGACGAGCAGTGGGTGGATGTGGGATGTCCCCAACTGGGATGGTTGGCTCTCATTGGTGGAGGCCTAAGTTCAGCAGTGGTGGCAATTGGCTGATGTAATGATGATTTATATCTGTAATATATTTGAGTCTTTACGTAAAGGTAAATAAGGTACCTGGTTAGTACAGTTTCCAGGAAAGTAGAATGATTAGAGGAAAGTAGACAAAAACACATAGGAAGTGGTGAAGGGTGGGCGTTTTGGGGGCTGTCTTTTGTAAAAATTTTTTTGACGTTCGAAAAGTGCCGTTTTGCAGCCAAGTTTGAATAAATGAGTTTGGATTTTGATTGCTAATTTTTCTCATATTTTTTGAAGTGATGGGCACGGCAAATATTTGCGTGATACGAAACAGTATTGGTAGTCTCATCGGAATTAGTACAATGTATTTCACAATACTTGACATATAGCCCCGCCTATATTCCCTAATAAGTTTCTATGGTATATCCATATTTTTAACGTGTGATGCAAAATTAAGGGTGTCCGTGTCCGCTATGTCTCTGTATTTGAAGCACCGTAACTCTCAAACGGATGAACCGATTTGGATGCGGATGTATTAACTGAAAAACTGTTCTTCCGGCGAACTATTCTTCTGGTTTAAGCCTTTTTAAAGCCATTAACTGTTGTGTCAACTCGTATCGTATCCTGTTCTAGAGTAACCACACATTTTCAAAATCCTTACTCTACTTATTTAACTGCAAGATTAAAACTGATTTCAAAACCAATATTTGACGAAGAAAACTTTCAAAGAAACGTTGAGTTACTTTCGAAGTAGTACATAAACTTCGCCAACGCGACGATTGGACTGCGTCGTTCAAAGAAATCCTATTAAAGTTTAACTTTGGTTATTTATCAACTTGATAATGTAAATAAACGAGGCTACCAATATCAGAATTTGCTTTACATCAATATTCTTCGGCTGCTCAAACACTCTTCTAAAGTTTAGATACTTCTATACTAATATAATAAACTATTGAACTGATTTGAGAAATTCTTTTCACTGTTGGAAACCTACACTCTTTCCGAGTACCATCATCCTCCGAGCCTTTTTCCCAACTATGTTGGGGTCGGCTTCCAGTCTAGCCGGATGTAGCTGAGTACCAGTGCTTTACAAAGAGCGACTGCCCTGTCTGACCCCCTCAACCCAGTTAGCCTGGCAACCCAATACACTCTTTCCAAGTAACGTTGGCTAGATTTTACCCCAGTACGGCAGTAGTTCGCACGGACGTGGATGAAACCGCGGGGAAACTGGTACCACTGAAATATACACAATGTTTACAAAACTAGCTCTTAGATCAATCTTGATTTGAATCATAACAATAAGTAGGCGTTTGTTTTGGAAATATACTGGGTTTATTTTCAAATTATCTTTCTTCGTCTGTTGTCTTAATTTAGGCGTAACTAAGGATTGGTTTAAAGGTCAAAAGAGAATAGAAATAGAAGCAATGTATTACGCATTTATGTATCCTTAAGGATTTCATCTTCTTCCTGCCGTGTTCCCAAGTTATTTTGGGGTTGGCGCAATATGTATTCCGTTTTTATTCATGTCTGTCAGTCATCATATATGTGCAATCACCTGCTTTTGCGAATAATTCTTCAACTTCAACGAAATTGACGAACACCAGACTTATGTACCAGGAATCCAAACTTTTGTAGATACGATACATCATTGTTTGCGAAACTTATTCTGAGAAATATTACCCGAAAAGGTTCAATGACTAATGTTACTGTTACAGCCTTTTTATCGTCCCACTCCTGGGCTCAGGCCTCCTCTCACATGGAGAAGGATTGAGCGTTAATCACCACGCTAGCTCAATGCGGGTTCGTGATTTAAGACTTTACAGTCCAGGTGTCCTTAAGATGTTTTCCTTCACCTTTTTATCAGCCATTGGTGTCCAAGATATACTTAGAAAGTACATACAAACTTAGAAATGTTGCATTGGTACTTGCTTGACCTGGAATCGAACCTACACCCTCATACTCGAGAGGTTGGTTCTTTACCCACTAGGCTACCACGACTTTCAATAACTAATAATAAAAAACAAAAAACCTTATATTGTACATACTCAGTCCTCATGATTACTTTGCTGTCATTATCCTAATTATCATATATAATGTTTCTGTCATTGACAAATGTGCTGTCGTTTGGCAAACATGTGTTCGCCAAAAGTTTACACTATACCTACTCGGTAAAGTCGGGTGAGACTTACGTTCATTCAACTGGAGATCATAGACCTGACTTGTTTTAGATGACCGATTGACGGGTGTATGTTTTTGTAATTTCCTCGTTTCTGAAGTATGTCTGGTTAACAGCTAGAATCTTTCGCTGTTTGGCTGGTAACCTTATAGCTTTTGCTAAAAGTTTCAGCCGACTCCCGTGAGAACTTCTGCGCGTATCCGGATAAATAGTAGACTATAGACTTCCTTGGTAAATTGGCTATCTATCACTGAAATATTTTCTAGTAGTAGTGGAGTAGTAGTTCCTGAGACAAACTTTCCTAACTCTTTATCTAGTTACTCGGATGGGACCGCTTTATTTATTGTGTAAAAAATTCAGCCTAATCCTGCTACTGGAAGTAGATACTCCAAAATTGAGTTAAAAGATTTAGGTGAGGTAAATAAACGCTTTTGATATTAAAGGAATTAATTTCAATTTTATGAATGGGTTCCGTCAAATCGATTCGGTAATCGTTCAGCATAATTTCAAACTACAAGTTACTGTTGCTGCTTATTGAACCGGAGTGACCTACATCCGTCACTGCTGATATGACGTCATCGTTGCGAGTGCATTGACCCCTTATGCTTTGCCGTGGTATGAAATAAAGGCTCTCTTTGAAGGAGTGGAATGGTATCTGGTCTGCATAATGTTCCTTATAATGGAACGGAATTGGTGTTGCAATATGCGTATGGACAATTATGCGTACACAGGATTTCAGTACTTATAGTCCGTGTCATATATTCTTACCTTTGAAAGTAACTGGCAAGGTTAAAGATATATATTTATTTACTAGCTTCCGCCAGCGGCTTCGCCCGCGTAGTATGTTCATAAAAAGTAGCCTATGTGTTAATCCAGGGTAGCACCTATCTACATACCAAATTCCAATAAAATCGGTCCAGCCGTTTTTGCGTGATTGAATAACAAACATACATCCATACATTCTCACAAACTTTCACATTTATAATATAAGTAGGATATAAGTAGGATATGGCAATAAATGATATTGTGAATGTACTGTACCCACCAGTTATTAAATTACTATTTAAAATGGCATTTACAATATTCATTTGTTCAGGAATAAAGATATGATATGTTGCAGAATGTAGCATTAATAACTAGAATACTATTATTGTCTAATACAAAGGAAAAAATACTTAGGAATTTGGATTAGCACTAAGAATGTCAACACAAAAGTCCATTGTTATATATCTTTCAAGCAAGAATAATGCATCATTCCTAAGTAAATAAATAAGTACTAGTAATTTCCCGCGGTTCCATCCGCATTCCCTAACTAACGCATTCTCGCATAGCCTAACTACATCTCGCAACTACATAAACGTTTACCGTCTTACCACAAAAACTTTTAAACGTCCGTGAAACACTTGTCTAAAAATATGTCAAATTATGACGTTGAAATAAGGTCTATTTTGCAGCCATATTTTTTTAAACAAGTGTTTAACAGGTGTTTAAGTTTTTGTAGTAAGGCCATTAGTGGCCTGGGGACGCTTTCATTTCAAAGAACAAATATCTTAATCGGTTCAAAAACTAATTTAATGGCATAACGAGTTTTGTTTTGTGGGCTTAAGAAACTTTCACAAAGCGGAAAAAAAAGTACTAAAGACGCCCGGAGTCCGGAAGTTTTCGGTGTTACACTCCCATGCCTGGGAGGACCCGTAAATCCGGCATAAAATTTCACGTCAAAAGCCGGCAGAAAGATTTGACAAAACTCTATCACTAGGGCTAGGTGGTTAAGCCGTTAGCTCACTCGATATAACGAAGAAGAATAGATAGGATACACATTTACCATGATAATAGAAAAGTTCAAAGTACGGTCATAATTAATGGCACTTATCAATATGTTTTACTGCTTATCAATTGTTTGGTCAAAGTACAAATGAAGAATTACTTGAAATCACATATCCGTGCCATGCTGGCAAAGGAGCGTTCCTGAATGTACAAACAAAGTAACTTCTCTGCCAAGTCCTTAAACACGACATTGATGAGGATAGACTTTTTTTAAACGACGTCAAAAATCATCAAATGACCCCTCCCGCTGTGGGTTAGCAGCGGTGAGGGAGTGTCAGACTCTTACTGACGAAAAACCGTCGTGTTCTGACGAAGGCCTCTTATGTCCCAGGGCCGCGGTAACTCTTTCGAACAATCCCGCAGCCCCGGCAGATGAGGATAGATCTCAATATGACAAATGTTCACCCACCAATTCGAATGAAACATAAAAGAAATGGGCATTACTAATCCTTTCATGAAAAAACCAGTAAACAAAACAAAATTCATATTCAATATTCATGTCCTTTCAATCGAAAAACCCCACTGATCCGTTGACCCAACCTTTACAAGAAAAAAAACAGGTTAAGCGGAAAATGATAGCAGAAAAACACCCAAAACACCGTTTGATCATTTTCGCGTCCAAATTTAGCTCCAAGTACGCTCCAGTTCAGTTTCATACATGTACTCCTGACCTTTAAAGGTTTTCGAAGTCTGTTTATAAAGTCCGTTTATATCGGGATTACAAATTAACTAAACTACGCCTACATCTTTACTTGCGCAAATTGTATCTGATACTGTAATTACACAATGTACTTGTTGGCTCCTTGACATTTGTAACGGTAGCCAGAAAGTCTGGCAGTTACTTTTTCAATGTGTATTGTTACCAAGTAACTGAGTTATTTAGTTTCAAGTATCATGTAAGAAAGCCGACTCTATCATAGTTGGGAAAATACTAAAGTGAACCTTTGAAGTCCCGAATTTGAGCTAAACGTATTCTTTCTCAAAAGCAAAAAAGATGCTTGTTATTGATCAGATGGTGCCTCAATAATCAATCCTTAATCAGATCACAAAAATATCCGTTTCTATCAACCCTGATTATTGGAAATATAAACTCATTTGTATACACATAAACTGTTTAACACTGATTCCCTGTAGTGTTGTTAGCGTACTCTCCCGATTGCGAACAAACATCCGCTATGGGAGTGCCGACCTTGTTAGGCGGATGATTCCAGTTAGTATCTACTGTATTTTTTAGGGATTTTATCTATTTGAGGTGTGCCATAAAATCCTCTTACACTTTTCTACTCAAGTTGTTCCCATCCAATTATGGGAACCCCATACAATAAACCTTAGTCTTTATTGTTACAGCGGCTTCAGAAATATCATCATAGATGAAATTTTCACTGGCTGGTTCATAAGGTACACGGACAGAGTCATAACCACTTCACTGTCCCCGATGCAGACACAATAGTTAAACAAACGGTGACGTATCACATATTACTCATGGGATATCGAAGTTATGAAGTAATAGGCTCCCGTTTTCTTTACCTTTTGGACAGCGGAATATAGTATCTCCAATTGACGCCATATTTAATTTTTATGCAGTCCACGACGTAAGAAGTGACGAATTCATTAATGACTCCACGTGGTACGTCCAACTAGTAAGAAAAACAAAGAAAATCAAATTAAACTGAATGAGTAATGAAACAACAGAAATGGTTATTGTAACCTCCCACACATTGGATCTGCAACTCCCAACTTGATTAGTAAGTACGCAGAAACCCCTAGGTTTAAGGAAAATATATGCTCAGTAGCATTCCGACTGTTTTCCTGAAAGATTGAACTGTGTTTAATTTATCGGCACTTCAGTAGCGACCTAGCTTTGAAAGGATGAATGCAAATCATGAATCACTTTTACTATTGGTGATAATCACTTGGTAAGATCGCTCCTGTGTATATTTTGAGTTTATCGCAAACACATACACAAAGTAGAAATCTAAGAAAGGTATGACTGACTGATTGTTTCGGACTAGATTGGGAATTCAACCAAAAACTTAGAAAGTCTGACACGAGTCAGCAGACCCCAGCGGGGCCCACCAGGGCTAAGGGGCTGCGGGATTGTGGGAAAAGGTTACAGAGATACACAAAAGGACTAAGAAGAAATATCATAGTGTTTAGTCAATAAGAATCTGACACTCCTTCACGCTGCTAACCCTCAGCGGGAGGAGTCATTAAAGCCATTCAAGCCGGAATTGAAATGCAGGAGAGTATGCATATAGCTGTATTCATCCTCATCATCCTCCGAGCCTTATTCCCAACTATGTTGGGGTCGGCTTCCAGTCTAACCGGATTCAGTGCTTTACAAGAAGCGACTGCCTATCTGACCTCCTCAACCCAGTTACCCGGGCAACCCGATACTCCTTGGTTAGACTGGTGTCAGACTTACTGGCTTCTGACTACCCGTAACGACTGCCAAGGATGTTCAATGACAGCCGGGACCTACAGTTTAACGTGCCATCCGAAACACAGCCAATGGTGTCTAAGATATACTTAGAAAGTACATACAAACTTAGAAAAGTTGCATTGGTACTTGCCTGACCTGGGATCGAACCCGCGCCCTCTCACTTGAGAGGCTGGTCCTTTACCCACTAGGCCACCACGACTTCTTATTATGCATATAGCTGTATTATTCATCCGAAAGATCCAAAAGTAACTAATATAATTATGTATATGTAAAAGTAATTGTATGAACAAAACGAACTGGGAGATGATTCACCTGTCTTTCATACAGTTATTCAGTTAATCTGTAATAGAATTCCCTGAAAAGCGATGGCGGTTGACTTTTATTGCCTTCAGGGTATATTATGGCATGTCAAACAATGACGGCGTTTTGAGACTATCAATGAAAATCTCATGTTTATCCTGTTCGAAGAATTTAGCCCCAATATTACAAGACCTTTAGATGTTGTTGTTTCCAAAAATACTCCAAATCAAATCAAAATTCGTTTATTCAAACTTGGCTGCAAAACAGCACTTTTCGAACGTCAGAAATTTACAAAAGACAGACCCCAAAATGCCCACCCTTCACCACTTCCTATGTCTTTTTGCTGGGAAGAAGAAGTGGTAGAACAAACTCCCCAGCAAGAAGCTCCTGAACCATATTCATTTGTTTTTTTCTTCTTCAATTTAAGAGCCCAGCTCTTGTCGGTGCAGCTCCTTCCATCATCATCAGCCTATAGCAGTCCACTGCTGGACATAGGCCTCTCCAAGTGCACGTCACTGAGATCGGCTGCTCGCATCCAGCTCCACGCACCAGCCGTCTTGCGCAAGTCATCACTCCACCGTGCCTGAGGACGTCCTACACTACGTTTGCCGAGACGTGGTCTCCACTCTAGAACTCGTTTACCCCAACGGTTATCGGTTCTTCGGCTAATATGGCCGCCACTTCAGCTTGCTGATTCGGTGGGCTATGTCGATGACTTTGGTTCTCTGACGGATTACCTCATTTCTGATGCGATCCCTCAGAGAAATGCCAAGCATAGCTCTTTCCATAGCCCGCTGAGCGACTTTAAACTTGTGGACCAGCCGTACCGTCAGTGTCCACGTTTCGGCTCCGTAAGTCATGACAGGTAGGACGCACTGATTGAAGACTTTTGTCTTTAGGCACTGTGGGATCGACGATGTTAGGACTCGACGTAGCTTCCCAAATGCAGCCCAACCCAACTGAATTCTCCTATTCACCTCGTCCTCAAAGTTGTTTCTACCTAACTGCAATGTCTGCCCGAGGTATACATATTTCCGAACAACTTCGAGAACGGCGCCGTGTATCGCAATCGGTTCCGGTAGAACATGTTCATTGAACATGACCGTGGTTTTGTCCAAGTTCATCCGTAGGCCGATGCGTAGAGAAGATTCAGCCAGGTCGTTCAGCATCTGTTGTAGGTCCTGCAGCATTTCCGCCATGATGACGATATCGTCAGCAAATCGCAAGTGAGAGATGTGTTCGCCATTGATGTTGATGCCGCGTCCTTTCCAGTTCAGCGTCTTGAACATATCCTCTATTGCATTAGTGAACAGCTCCTTCCATTTACGCCTATCTAGCGCCAACTCCTGAACTTCCTTATACGTCATTTGTTTTTTTACTGAATCAAATTTATTTTCATTACTATTTTCATATGCATACTGTTTCATTTCGATGTTTAACAGAATCTGACCATCGAACTGAATAAAATATATCTAGGTATTTACTCAAGTACTAATTGTAAAGTACCAAGTTATTGCGCTTCATAAAATTACAAAGTTTCTCAGATAATTATGTAATGACGTCATTTTAACTAGAAACCATTAAAAACCAACATTCTTTATGTTGCGATAGGTTAGTTATGCACTTAAAAAATATGATTAATAAACATTAGTAATAATTTAATGGCTTTGCCATTCTCTCCTTAATGCTGTCTGTACTGTTGCCCTGTAATAAAAAAATGCTTTATTGGCATCGTAGTGTTTTGTCGTATTTTCATTGCTATCAACAACATATTGCGAACCTTTGAAATCCCTTTCCACTTATTTCTGGGGGGTCACACGGTTTGAGGCTCAAGAGTCGCGCTTTGCGACCTCTAGACCGAATAAGCGATTGTCGGAAAGAACTGCTGTTCTCATATGAGAAGATCAGCCAAGTGCGCTGGACTTAATCTAGTGCACAAGCATTTGAACTCCCTATTGACACTCGTGCCTCGATGAAACGGCAATCTGACACGACCGGAGAGAGATCAGGCGCAGGACCGACAGTAACATGCTCTCCAATGCATGCCATCGATCATCAACTGAAAGACTCCGGGCTGCTTTTCAAATTGTCTGTCATATATTATCTGTTTCGACTGTCATAAAATCTGCCATAACCTCTGCGTTTAATATCCTCAGTTATTCTCAGGTCGTTAAATCATTCATGCGACCAAATGTGTCTTCAAAGTGTTACCAGTCAGTTTTATTTCAATTTCCCATGCTATTAAACTATTAATACACGAACGTTGTTCCGCTTGAAATGGATTTGACGCCGTCAGCGTAAAACCCACGTATTGTTGCCGGATTTAATGCCATTTACCACATGCATTCAGGGCTGTCTTTTCAGGAGATTGACTTTGAACTTAAATAAATTAATATTCATATGGCTTTTGCTTCCCATAGACTTCGTAAATTTTAGAGCGTACACTTGAAATATTTTAATTTTTGTGTGAAAATTTTGATGAACTAAAATCTGAGAATTATTAAAAATCGTAGAACAAAAGTTTTAGTTTATGATATTAGTGATACGGACCCGAGAGGTTGCCAGTGTGTTACCTATAACCCTGTATATATGGCTCTACCTGTACTAATATTATAAAGTATAGTAGGTATAGTAAAGTATGACGGTAATCTCTTGATCCATTGAAACGATTTTGAAAAGTCTCTTACCAATATAAAGTCAAGCTTTGTAAGCATCATAGGCTACATTCTATTCTGCTATTGGAAATAGTTCCTTCAGAACGCGGGTGGAAACGCGCACAACAGCTTTTTAGTTATTACAATTCTTTACTATGTATGAAGATCAATTTGTCCTTTAAACCAGTTGAGTACCTACATGAATCTTGAACCCAAACTTATGTAATATTGACATTCAAATTGTCTTTAGACACGGAATAATACAGATCTTCATTTAGAACCTTAGTCTTGTATATTTTGCCATGAACTCCATCACTATTATTTTGGTGCCTGTCACCTAGTTTTAACTGATAACCCTACATGACCTTTGATAAAAATAAGCTTAACCAAAGTGTAAAATTAATTCGCTATCGACTCGATTTTACTCCGGCCTTCGTTCAAGGTGAAGTTTTTTACCTAAACTATAGTTGAATGTTTACTTTGTACATGTCTGTGTCTACTTCGTTAAGTTAGGTTGAAGGTAGGTTAAATAAAATATTTTATCCAGTAGTATTGTAGTTCATACGCACGTAAATGTCGTTCCTACGCCTGATCTCTTTCCGGTGGTGTCGGATTGCCGTCCGCTATGAGAGTGAAGGAATAGTGAATGCACCTGTGTCTGCGCAAATGCTTGTGCACTATAATATGTCCTGCGCATTTGGTTGATCTCCTTACATGAGAACTGCCACCGTAGCCGATAATCGGCTAGGAGGACAACACATCATTATTGCATGTTTATATAGCTCTATAGCGAATGTAATACTGTATTGGTTTATGTAGATGACTCGATTGTTTTTTGTATTCCGCATCCGGTCGTGCTCTCGCTGTGGCATATTGGGCTGACAAAGTGTAGTCTCACTATAAGACATGTCATCGACACGAAACAAGAAGAATAATCGTTTTTTTTTAGTCTCACTATCGGTTTCAGGTAAACGTTTGAGTTATAATAATAGCTATGTTACTTATTCTTATATTGATAGGGAGATCCAGTCCAAAAGTGATTTGATTTTTGATGAAGCTTAATATCGATTTGCAGAAAATCTTAATAAGCTCCAACACAAAAACTAGTATCCACGGTACAATTCCTCCTTATTTGATAAACATTGCCAATTCTAAATACGAAAAAAAAAAATCATTTATTTATTTGTAAACTAAAGGCTCCGAAACTACTGTTTGAGAAATTCTTTCACAGTTGGAAACACAGGAAGGAGTTCCCTAAGGACGCGGGGAAAACAGCAAGTTGTTATTAAGACGCCACCGTGATTTTGATAGCCGTTTGCCATGCCAAATTATAGGACTACCCGCTTACCAATGGATCTGAAATTTTGATATAGGTAAATTGATATCTTTATCTAGATTCTGCCAGAACAAAAACACGATACTGATAATTTTACTCGATCATAATTAATTCCGAAAACACGTCTAAAAAAGTACTATTTTTGAAATTACAAGGAAGTTACACTATCTTTATGTTTCAAAATTACTCTAATATATTCTTAACATCAATATTAACGTTCTGTCAAAGTCATTTTTCCATAACTATTACCAAACATTTTTAATTAAAGTTTTAAGATATTGGATTTTTTGAGCGGCAGCGATCATGATAGACGCTACGCAATTCTGAACCTTATGTCCGTGCTCTAGCGATTGATACACAATGTGTACGGAGACGAGCCAGTCCGGCGATAGCCCTCGTCGAGGTCGGACCTGCGCATGTTGTCGCTCCGGCCGTAGGTATAATAATTTGTGACGATAACTCAGATTTGCGCGCGGCCCTATGTGTGCGTCGGCTTGTAAATATACAACTTTCGCTCGTGTGACAGTGACGTCGTCCGAGCATGACGTGTTCTTATCGCTTTTTGTTATGGGTACAGTCGTTTACAAAAATGTCTAGTTGTTCACGAAGAAAATGTTTAAGGAGTCAGGTAGCGTTTCAAAAAATGAAACAACATCCAAAGCTTTTTATTATTACATCTTACAGTTTTTCATTATTTTCTCATAAGTTTTTTCAAATTGACATTGACAGTATCTAAGAAATAAATGAGGTGAAATATCTAAGATGAATTAAATACTCCTTACATATTTTCTAGCTCGGGGTACGAGGACAATAAATAAAAGTGTGGACTTGATTTTTCAAGTAGCGATTCAGAATCATTATAAATAAATAAATATTTTTATTGGGTATTAAACAAATCAAAAACTAACTTAATAATTTCAATAGATATTTACACAGATAAATAAACATTAAATTACGTAATAACTGTTTTTCCTTAAACAGCCGTAACCCCTAAATAACTGTATTTGTACCCGACTGTACCTCTTGTCACGCACACAAAGTCACTGTATATGTACAAGGGTTACCCACACATAACCGCGCGCAAGACTGAGTTGAACTTACTATAAGCACTCTGAGAACAAAAAATCTATGGAGACCGTGTTATACTATAAATTCTTTTTTTTTACATTATATTATTATTTATATTTCAGTTTTAATAAATATGTTTAAAAATGAATTACTTAGCTTCATTACTTCTTTGATACCTTACAGCTTCACTACATACATTTATAGCATACATAACACACAAGATCTGCGACGCTTTTATTCCTTAACCACTTAATTTTTACTAGCTGTTTAACGCGATTTTAGCCGCATTCCCGGGGAACTTCTTCCTGTGCCCGGATAAAATATGGCCTACATTCACTGGGGATAGTGTAAATCTCTAATTGTGAAAGCAAATCAAATCAGTTAAGCAGTTTCAGAGCTTATACAATCCACAGAAACAAACAATCAAATCTTCCCTCTTTATAACATTAGTATAAATTATTTAACACTGGTCAAACGCTTTCATTTGATACCCATACTGAGAGAGCTATAAAAAAACAATGCAATTCAGCATTTTCTGGCGGTGGCTATCTTGGACTTTAAATAATATTATACATGATTCTACATACTAATCAAGCCCTTTCATTTGATATCCATACTGAAGGAATTGTAAAAAAAATATGTTATTCGCCATTTTGTGGCGGCGGCCATCTTGGGCCGATATTCACCAAATAAAGCTAGGAACACTCCCGATTAATTTCATTTCAAACAAAAAAACCTAAATACATATCGATTCATCCGTTCTGGATATACAAACACACATACATGACACACCACACATACATACACACAACCATACGCGTCCAAATTATCATATTACTCTTCATAAAAAGTTTTCATTACAAATAATTTTTGTAAGTACAACAAAAAAAAATCCGATCAAAAAATAAAAAACTTAGGTAAGTTGCGGCTCCCTATCTTCCCTGTTCGGTTCTCCTGACCCCGCGCTGACCTCGGCGTGTGCGATTGGCGCGAAATTCAAATTTTACACATTGAGTGAAGGAAGAGTATAGCTTGCGCGACGCGATAGACGCGGAAGTGTAGTGGGCGGAGCTATCTAAAATCAAAAAATCCGCGGTGCGGTCTTAAAACTACATTATGTACCGCTTATAAGACTACAAGAAATCGTTTTCCCTTTTCAAAGCAAGGACCACACACCACGCAACATTAAAATGCAGATTTCATTGCCAAAATCGTTATGTATTTAATTGAGGTAACATTGTATTGTAACTACTATAGAACATAATATCATACCTTCTATTGATATGTCATGTTGACTATATTTATGTTAAGTACTAGTTTCCGCTCGTGGTTTCACCCATGATTCGATCGAAGTACATAATATGTACTTCTTCTAAAACTGTAAAAACTTGTAAAAGTAGCTTCTGTGTTATTCTGGTATATTGCCATGTTTCATCAAAACCCATCTAGTAGGTTTGCATGAAAGAGGAACAGACGTCCATACACACACTTTCGCGTTTATGCTTTGAGTAGAAAAGGATTTGTAGTTTGTTGTATTATTTCTATGTCATAAGAAGTTTGAGTTATGGGTATCACAAAAACCCGACATAGTAATTGTCAAACGTACCTATGTACTTTTCGATTACCGGGATAAGGCCGGTATTTTCGACACCGAGACAAAGTCAATGATGACAAAGGGAGATTTGCACAAGGTTATAAGTTACCTAATCCATTAAAAAACTGTATCATTAAGCATTAACCTAAAAATTTAGTATTACATAAAAAGCTAGTATTACATAATGCAAAGATGTGAAGGACGTATTACAAGAAAGGTTTGATTGTGGGAGTTCTAAAGAATGGAGTTACATAATGAGCTCATTAAGTATTCTGTGATATGATAAAGAGGAAACATTTTTGTACCCTAAAGCTACTAAACCTATTTGTAAATTCTTTCATTGTTGGAAAGGTACACTGTACCACAGTGACATAGGCTATATTTTATCTGGGTACGGAAAGAAGTTATCGCGAGACGTAAGTGAAACCGCGGGAACAGCTAGTTGGATATAAATGCAGAATGCCAGGAAAGGAACAACAAAAGAACGATTCTTTTTTCCTACGGACGACAACTTTTAGACGTCAAACCCTATGTAATATGATAGGGGTACCGAATGTTTTGTGAAGTTGATTTGATAGATGTCAGTTTTCAAGGTATAATACCTGTCGTTGCTTGATGGAACTACACCCAACTGAAAACTCTTGATTGTTTGTACTGACTGATACATATGAACTGTCAACTGCATCAAACCACTGTCATTTATATACATAATACGGATATTTATAGGTGCAAGGTAACTGCATAAGCTTACTAAGAATAATACTACAAACAACGGAAAAACCCTTTTGTGCTGCACTACTTTATCTTAATTTAGATTTCCAGTAATTAAATGTCCTATTTTAGTCTTGAAGGTTACAGTAATTATCACATGGTCTTAAAATTTGTCATTGTGTTTGAGTGTTTATTTGTTTGTTGCTATTTCACACTCTCTTAACGTGCAACCAGATGAATCAATTTTAATGACATTTTCTAAGACCCCTTTTTGAATCCAAAGACACATTTTTGAAACCCTTGGTACTTCATTTTTTTAACACGCTTATATTAGCTTCGTGTGTATGTATGTTTGTCTTAGAATTTTAATGTGCCCCACTTCCCGGTCTTCGATTTGGATGAAATGCACACGCTCTGAGTTCTGATGACAATACAGGACTAGCGTGTTTTTAGTTTTTAAAACTATTATTTCTTTTACAGCTAAGACATACCCTTTATTCTCCACATATTCACTGTCAATGTCAAAAATATTAAAAACCCATCAGGAGTATCTCAACCTATTTTAATAGGCTAGGTCAGTTATCCAACCGTATCATGTATTGGGATCGTCTTTGAATCATACCATAAATATGTCATTTTTGAAGTTTCGGTGTCGTATTGTCTACAGATCTATCTATACATATAATAAATCTGTAGAAAAGTAATTTTTGTACATTGAAGAAATTGACAAAAAAAATAGCCAGCATTTTAAAGGATAACTAACAGAACCCATTTCCATCATTTTTGTCATTTTTGTTTGTTTGTCTGTTTGTCTGTTTATCTGTTTGTTTGTTCGGGATTCACGTAAAATCTACGAATTAAATGCAGACAATGCTTATATACAAAAATTCTAACGTAACTTGGGGTATTACTTAGTTTTTGTTTCATCGAAATCGATTCACTCTATCAAAAGATATGATTAATTTTGTGAATTCAAGATGTAAAATATTACGACACGCAATCTATTTGTCAAAACTCTACATTTGAATGTTGTACTTATATTAGTTGATCGGCCTATTATTAATCATTACACAGAAAATCACACCTTTATAAGTAACTTCGGAAGAAAAAAAAATATGAAAATTTTGTTTAGCCAAGGTTAAAGTAGCTCCATCTGTGGTAAATAAAATACATCAAATTTGTCAAAGGAGCGAGGTGGTAAATGACAATATTACCATACATTCTTTATAGAGGATTATTATTTCAACAGATGGAGTTGTGTATTTTCCGTAATTCACCATATTTTAACACGTAGTGTAATTTTTCGATAGACATTTCAATAGTGTTTGTCAGTTTGCCGTGCCACATCAAAATCCAACTATAATTATTATGTCCATCAGGATTGAGGAGCCAGTTTTTGTATCTTAATGAAATTTTGTACTTATTTAGTAGTAAGTTAAAAAGTATTGTAGGCTCAATCTTGGAATTTGTAGTATAATAGTTCAAAAGTTATATGAACACAAAGGTGGCTCCTCAATCTAAATATTTGGACTGAGGAGCCACGTTGGAACACAGAAAGTATACGATGTACATTCTTGAAAATTTTGTATGATTTAGTAGTAATTGAGCGCAATGCGTACTAAAAATTGAACTCCAGTACCTTTAATATTTAAGAAGATACAATACTTTTAATGTGGCACCTTAACCCATACGATGAAAGTGTGAATTCCCATGAATCGTAAGTGGCAAATTCAAATTACACCCCATAAACATTTAGTAGTAAGTGTGTCTGAATTTGTAGTACATACATAAAGTAGTAAAATTGAGTGAATTTTGTAAAAATACGTATTTTAAGTGGCTCCTCAATCCTGACGTTTCTGAAACGAGAAAATGCTTGGGTTACCTGAAATCGGAATGGAATTAAAAAAATAAAGACACTAACATTTAGTATAAATTTCTACTAAATATACATGCACAAATGAAAATTGTATGTATTCAATATGTGATAAAAAATCATCTTTTCCATTTTCCTTAGGACGTCGCTATTAAGGGTGACCATGTAATGTGAATAAAAATCAGGATAAATAGGTAGGGCGACAGATAAAGGCGAATATCTGTTTCATATGTAATGCTGTCATTATTTAAAAAAATGCGAAGTATCGAATTTATGGACAATGAAAATCAAATCCATTACCACTACGAAATACTAGGCAGTACGGTCGTAACATTTTAGCCTGCCCTAAGGGCAAAAAAAAAAAACCATTGCAGGCGCGTTTTTTGAATTTGGAACATTACATCGCTCCAGCAATGTTAAATGGCAAAGCAAGTTTATTAAATACTTTATTAAGTAAGGTTATTAAATACTTTTGTATTTAATAATATTTTGTCATTCACGAGGCGGAATAGCCATAAATGCGTTTGTCTACAGAGGTTTCATAAAAAATTGGCGTCAAAGCTAAGAACTACCTATTTATCCTGATTTTTATTCACATTACATGGTCACCCTTAATGGCGACGTCCTAAGGAAAATGGAAAAGATGATTTTTTATCAGATATTGAATACATACAATTTTCATTTGTGGGTCATAAACAAACTTGGGTTTCAAAAATAAAAATAAAATCAAAGTCGTATTTTGTTTGGTTCGAATCAGCATTTATTTTGAGAAACATAAAATAATTATAATAAAAATATTCTCAGAGATCAAAGCTTTGATTTTAATTAGTTTTTCAATATTTTAATTTATAACTGTCCACAGAAAAGACTTCACAATCAACAGAAAAGACAAAAGTTGTAATTTGTCTAAATAATTCTAAACTAAATAAAAGAGTTTTATTAAAATTACAACAATCTGGCTGTATTAATCATCTTCACATAAAAAATGTCATAAAATAAACAATCCTCTCGTTTTGAAAAAATAATGAATTTATGTCCACAGAAGGGATTTATTTTCGGTTGACTTAAATCAAACATAATGTCAACCAAACTGAACGTAAAATAATATAGAAATAAACATAATGAGACATATCATATTGTTTTATTCGTCATCGCCACTATCAGTGTAGGGATCGACAAAAGGTTTTTGAGACTGCTTAGGTCGTACAATGAAGTCGCCTTCGCTGCTGCTGTCTGTGGGCAATGGATGACGATAGCGAGGTGTAAAAATAACATCAGAGTCATCAGAGTCTGAAAGGAACTTGGATCTCTCATCCTGCAGAGGTAAAGACACGTCTGAATCATCAGAGTCTGGCAGGAAACCAAATCTTTTACAGGGACGTGATGGGACATTATGAGAAGTACCTCCATCAGGTGTAATCTGATCTGACCTATAAGTTATTGTAGAAGCATTAGCCGTGTCTTCACTTCTCGGAGAAACGTTCCTTGCGTCAGCCATACTCAAGGGACTATGCGTTTGTGTATTATTGGACGGAACCTTTATCTGGCCAATTTCAAAATGCGGGCAAACAGCATTAGATGCACAAGACAGACAACTAAGCCTTCGGGCATGTAAAATATTTGGATCATTTTGATTCCAAGAAAGTTGATGTATCTTAAATGTCCCTTTATAAGCTTTCATCGCATTTTTATCTACTATTTCTTGAATGTCTTCAATATTTGGATCCCCAATTCCGTAGATCTCAATTCCTTTACAGTTCTCTTTTAGACATAACATAAGTGAGTCATAGTCAGACACATCTTTGCCCATCGCAACCGAACTGTCGCACAGCCTTTTTATGCAGCCACCTACTCCGTCTGGAGCACCTTTGCCATGCCCCTTTTCGCTATAGTGCCAAACAATATCGGTCACGTCATTTAATTCTCGACTAATGAATTTAACAATTAAAAGAAACATAGTTTTGTTTCGGTATTGGGTCGTTGGGCCGTCACTCAAAATATGTAGTTCTGTTAAATTTGGACTGAGTTCTTTAATTCGCTGTAGAATTGGTTTAAGGTGGGCACAGATCATAACAGGATCATGGCGTAAATTTTTTGAAATAGAACACATGGATGTAGTTTGGAAACCATTATTCGGAAATTCTGCCGCGCTATAATAAACGCAAGTATGAAGAGACAATTGAGGCTTCGAGCCACCAAAATGAGCCGACTGAACCTCAGCACTATACTTACAATTATAGTTTTCGGAAAAGTCTACATGCAACAAGCCTTTGGTAGACGTTAATTGTTGTTTAAATGTTTGTATTGATCTCATTTGATGAATCATATTAGCTACATGTTGCATGAATACTGGTAAATTTAAATGTAATAACTTCACTAGCGCACCTATCGTAGTTTTAACAGTTTCTTTAACACATTTCTTGCACTTTTTCTGTACACCTTTGATAACTACATCCACGTCTTTTGTAACCCATCTATCATAAGTTATATAATCGTTTTCGGCAAAGTTATTAAAATCAATTTTCTTATAAAGACAGCTCTGACACTCTCTCTCTAAACATTTAGGAGTCAGTGTATTATTACAACACAATGCCTTAGCGGCATCGGATGCAGATCCGTAAGAAACAACTTTCGATTTTTGAAGTGATCGAATTATGTGATCATTATTTTCGTGTAACGTACAGAGACACGTGTTTCTTGAAGCTGCTTTTGGAAACAGAACCCAAAAAGGTCTATATCTCCTAAAAGTCTGATATGAAATATTAAATCCTGTTTTGAGTTTAAATATTATGTGTAAGTTTAAAAGTGTGTCATTTAGTAAACGAATTTGCCTTTTGCTTTTTTTCCTAGTTATTGTTTCATTTTTACCTGCAGTTAATCTACTATATTCGTCATTTATTAAAAAATCATGCACAGCTTTTCTTATATCCGTTTTCAAGACTTTATTTCTAGAACTCGACTTCGATGCTTTCTGTTTTCTTTCTTCTAGTCTTCGTATTCTCATTCTATACTTTTTAATTACCTTCCCCATCTGAAACACCTTTTTCTTTAAAGCCTCATTTTCAGCTTTTCTTGCTCTTTTATTTCGGGCAGCTACTGCACGTCCAGATTCAACTCGCGAGAGTGAGGAAGACGGACTTGCCGGTGGAGTATTTTCTTGTATAAGTGATTCAGTAGCTTTTCGCATCTTTAATAATTGTCGCCGTTTCTTCGATTTTTCGCGCCACATTTTTCTTATTTGCCGCTGTTGCCTCGGTGTAAACTGATCAATTGTTTTAATATCTCCTCTATCCTTTTTCTTATGGTATCTTTCTCTATCTTGTTTGCGTATCTCTTCAACAGCAGCTTCAGTTAACTTAGCCCGAGCTCGACGCATACTTAATTTTTTTTGTTCACGCCGTCTCATCTTTTTTTCTTCATCAGTAAGATTCTTTAGTGTATTTTTTCTAGGCATTTTAATTTACTGAAACAATGACAATGAACCATGTACCCACACCAAGCCAAGCATTAAAAAAGACATAACACGTAAATGCAACACAATATTGGTAAAAAAGTCCCATAATAAACATGACAATAAATATATTATACATGGCATAATATCCTATGCAAAGTAACAAAAACAAATGCTCTAGCTGTTCAACACATAATTTGTTTGCAAAAAGCAAGTTTTAGTCTTAATAGATGTCACTTCTGTGGACACAGTCTTTTCCGTGTCAATGTCCACAGAAAAGTCTACGTCCACAGAAGTGACTGTCTACGGAAAAGTTTGTCCACGGATGAGAAAATCAATCAAATCAAGCGTAAAAACACGTCAAAATTTTAGGTTAGAATTTAAAAAGCAATGCTTGTAAAAATGGCGTCCCATAACAATTGATGTTAATAGATTTCCATAATATTTGATAAAACACTTACCGTGGTATCGAAGTCACAGAAAAGTCGCAATGATCTTTTATATTATACTGAAATAATCTTTGATTTAAGCAATTTTTGTTTTTTAATTGACGGAGCGCATGCAGACCGAAACCAAGGTATCTTAAACTGACAGCGATTGAAATGTTACCAGTTCAAATAAACAATTTAGGCTGCGTTCCAAATATTGAGAATTCAAACATTGTATATATTATGACCACGGAAAGAGTCGCGGACCTAATAACAAATTGTTCATGTATCATAATTTGAAGAAATTTTATTTAAATATTGTATAACAGTGGAAAAATGGATTTTGATTATATTAATAACGGTTAAAAGAGGTGATGTATTAGTATTTGTAAATTATTACATTTTAATTTTGATCATGAAGTTTGAAACCGCGTTTGGAAACGGTCCACGGAGGGGTACAAAAAGGATGTTTATATTTTAATATTTTTAAAACTAATAATTAAAATGTAAAAATTACCTGGTAAATTAATGGTGTACACTCATATTAAATAACTGTAAGTATAAATATGGTTGATTTACATTGTTTTAGTTAAGTTTGAGTCAACGCACACATAATTTTAATGTTCTGTTTATGACCCTGCATGTATATTTAGTAGAAATTTATACTAAATGTTAGTGTCTTTATTTTTTTAATTCCATTCCGATTTCAGGTAACCCAAGCATTTTCTCGTTTCAGAAACGTCAGGATTGAGGAGCCACTTAAAATACGTATTTTTACAAAATTCACTCAATTTTACTACTTTGTTTATGTACTACAAATTCAGACACACTTACTACTAAATGTTTATGGGGTGTAATTTGAATTTGCCACTTACGATTCATGGGAATTCACACTTTCATCGTATGGGTTAAGGTGCCACATTAAAAGTATTGTATCTTCTTAAATATTAAAGGTACTGGAGTTCAATTTTTAGTACGCATTGCGCTCAATTACTACTAAATCATACAAAATTTTCAAGAATGTACATCGTATACTTTCTGTGTTCCAACGTGGCTCCTCAGTCCAAATATTTAGATTGAGGAGCCACCTTTGTGTTCATATAACTTTTGAACTATTATACTACAAATTCCAAGATTGAGCCTACAATACTTTTTAACGTACTACTAAATAAGTACAAAATTTCATTAAGATACAAAAACTGGCTCCTCAATCCTGATGGACATTAATTATTACCTTGATGAAAAGAAAATTAATAGTTCTCAGCCAAATTTAAAACGGTGCCATCTAAATTATTGCTTGAACATTATGTCAAAAATGATGACTTTAGTGGAACAATTAATTATCATTTAAAGTTACAGATGGAGTTCATATGAGGATTTTTTCATAAACATAGTTTAGCTTATCTTCCACTAATGTGGTGGCCTTAAAACAAATTACTTTGAGTGAGTAGTATTAAGTAGACCTTAATTATTTTTTCTGATGCAAAATATGTAAACTTAATCCTAGAAGAAATGAGGATCTATCTCTCGCAAGCGCTGCTAAGCGTGAGGTAGGTAATGTAGGATTCTGTAGCTTTAAAAACAAGCCCAGATACAAAGAGCAGATAAGAAATGGGAGCTTTCTCTATTTAATACCATACACACGTAAAATGCTTTATGCGTCTGAAAACGTACAAATTACGCGCCGCATACCAGAGACATGCTTACTTTCAACTTTTGATCGCAAATACACTGTTCACGATTACGAACAGTCTCAGTAAGACCCGAGCCAAGTCTAAAAAAACACCTTTTTTATAAAACTACGTTTGATGTCATTTAATCACAAAGACAGAATTGTTCTCTGTTGCAAATCCTATCCACCTATATCCTATCCTAATCCAGAATGCATTGCAATGCACACCTGGCATTGCACAAAAACCAATGGTATCCTATTCGAGAAGTCAAAAGAGTTCGTAGAGTAGAGACGTTCACGCAACGCGCTCGCGACGCCCGCGCTACTCACACGCCCGAGGATCGCGCACGCCTAATGTGGGGTCAGCCTTACCATAGTGAGTAAGTGAAACTATCCTACCCTATGCGCCTGCTGATGATGATGACTCATTTTATCATCCATCCAGCTATTCCCCAACTATGTTGTTGTTGGCTTCCAGTCATCGAATCTGTTTGAGTACCAATATTTTGCTTGGAGCTAACTACCTATTTACCTATCTTCAATCCAGTCAACTACACAAGACGATACCCATGGTAAGACTGACAGACTTTCTGGCTTCTGATTAGTCGCAGCAGCTGCAGAAAATGTACAAATGACAGCTTTGTCAGACTCAAAGCATATAGACGTAGATTATAGCTGTTTCCTGTGATAATTACTTACGCACCATACGTAATAATTTTCCAAATTGGCTGACTAGATCCAGAGATATTCACAACGTCACAAACTTTACTTCTTTTGTTTAGATAAATGGTCACATCCATAACACAACCTTGATCAATGAATCTATGCGACTGTTAAGTGCTAATCCTAATTATACTGTCACGTGAAAGAATGCACCTACGGGATAAGTAGTATTTTGACTATTCTATATTGCCCACGCAGACGAAGTTGCGGGCAACAGCTAGTTTTTAAATAAGATTGGGTATGACCAAGACTAATTGTCGGTAAGACAGACACTATTGTTTTGCTGTCAATGAAACTGCTGTATTATCGGGTTGAAGTAAGACTTCGTGTCGTTTTCTCGTTTCAAGCCTAAACAGAAGTAAGTCTGCCTGTATTAGACAATCCAATTTTTGACATCATTGACCAACTGTGAAGTTAACCTGGGCATGAAGGCAGAAATCACCAAATGACCCTTGCAACTTAGTGATTGATGCTTCTACCTTCTCTGTATGAAAAGAGATCTGCGCTGAGAAGAGGCATATTTACGAGCCCCAATTTTGAGGAAGTTTTAGTCCATACAATATCACACTAAGACCCTGCAGAGCAACTTTAACTAGACTCCATATTTAAAGAAGTCATTATGATGCAAATGTTTGCCCATCATCTGCCAAACCGTCACAATAATTGCAGTGGTTATTCCAAGTACTAACGCCACTGGTCAATGGGGAAATACACGAGGTCTTGACCTGGTTTCCGATGCATTAACTGAATTTACATATGTTCGTGAGTAGTCTGAGCTAGACTTAGGAATTAAAGATGAAGACACATGGCCTGTGTTACGATCAATGACCTCTATAGAGCTGGTTGAACTTATCTGTGGTTTCACCTGCGTCCCGTGGAAACTACTGCCCGTACCGGGATAAATATATAGCCTGTGTTACTCTGGAAGAGTGTAGCTTTCCAATAGTTAAAAAACTTCTCAAATCGGTTCTGTAGTTTTGGAGAATTTACGGTACAAACAAAACAATTTTTCCTCTTTATTATATTAAGTATAGATAGGATGGCACCAATTGAATTTAAATATATCGATAGAAGTCATTGACCTGGGTCCAGGAAGTTAATATATTAAGAAGATAGATAGTGACATATGATTGATGAAGGGTATTCGAATCGTAATTGGGATTAATCTCTATTTGAGATAGATTCGAAATTGATTGTGAACTTCTCTGATAATATAAGAGGCTCATTTTTTCTGAACTGCACGACTTGGTGTAGATCACTCAAATTAAGATGTTCTAAAGTGTTGAGTTGTACATCAACGCAAATATATGTTAACTGATTATTTTAGTGCGAAACTATGTCATGTCAACATATATATATTTTCTCAGTTCATCCTTGAGTTACGCCCACCCATTCATAAAAAAACCGCAGACGCAGATATGTAAACATACTACATAGTTTAGAAAAGGACGGATATAGGTAGTATAGTCATTTCCCGATTTAAACTTACTAAGTCAGCTGCACCTTTGGTTATTTGGATTCCTATGACGTTTATTTATAGAAGTAACATCTTGATTAGAAAAGGATAGTGAGTATTGAGCTTTTTGAATACGCAAATAAAACAAAAGAATGTGTTAAGTGTGAATAGGAGTGGAAAGAAAGAGGTAGACCAAAGAAAGGGATTTCTTGAAAGATGACATTTAGAAGAAAGGAGTAAATATTAGTGTGACGTCTGACAGAGAGGAATTACATTCCCATACCAAGGGATCCACACATCTATTTAATTTCCGTTCCCAGATTTCAATCTATCTCAATATTAAAATCCAAATCCGTTCAGCCGTTCTCCCGTAAAAGTTTAACAACCAGACCGATGACGTTACCTACGCAGATAAAAATAAAGGAAGTAAAGATACTATCAAAGATCAAGCTTGCTCACGTTATTCAATGAATAAGTGTCTACAATCATTGTAAGGAGTTTCCAACATTTTGACGTCACAAATTGCGTCATGGCAGCACCATCTTTGGTATGGCATGCTTTCCTAAAAAGGCTTTATAAGAAATAAACAACGTCCGTGAGGGTATTTCGAAAGGCTGACATTGTTTGGTAGACGTTTAAGGAATTTTAAATATATTTTGTGAATGAGAGTTGTTTTTTTTTTTGTTTAGCTGTAGTTCGAACATTTACTTGGGTGACTCGAATGATAAGCTTTATATTAATTTACTTACTGGATATAAGCCTTCTCTAACGTGGCCATATCAATCGGCCCTCAGCTTGATGCGTACTACTTTTGTCTGCAGCCTGTAGCACATCTTTACTTCATCTTGCTGGAGAGCTTCCTATGCTTACTGAAGATTTCAATAAACTATCTATCTGTTATGTTGCTTACTAGAGATAGGAATTTGACTTTGTTTGTATGGGGCCAAATTCAAAATTATATATCTATGATGTCCTCCTAGCCGATTATCGGCCACGGCAGCTGTTCTCATGTAAGGAGATTAGCCAATTGCGCAGGACATATTTATATTGCACAATCATTTACGCAGACACAGGTGCACTCATTATTCCTTCACTCTCAGCCCGATGGGACGGCAATACGACACGACCGGAGAGAAATCAGGTGCAGGACGAAGTCTTCTAAAACCCATAAAGCGATTTCGGCCCGATTCGGGAATCGAACCCGAAACCTCATGCTCAGCAGCCGCACTTGCGACAGAGAGACCAACGAGGCAGTCTATCTCTATAGTAAGCAAATCAAGCGATAAATTATAGAGATACGTTATTGAAATCAGCAGTCAGTTTACCTGCATATATGCATATTTTTACATCCTAATGTTTACTTAAATTTACATTCACGGAAAAAACATCAATATTATGCAAGGAGTTCAGAGAAACATATTATTATCGCTGCGTTAAAGGAACCGTATGGAAACTCGTTCCGGGAATATTACCGGTTGACTCATTGCAGTATTTACTTTTAGTTGTAAACTCGCTTCCTGTATCTGTTTCGATGTTTACTGTTTTGTTTACAATATTTTGATCTGCTTTTAACTTCCTAGTAACGATCCGGTGGTCTGAAATGTTTGTTCTCTCTTCTGCATTGGGTTGGGACTGATGATATCTTTTTGTAAATAGCATCACCAGTCTTACCAAGGGGTATTGGGTCGCCCGGGTAACTGGGTTGAGAAGGTCAGATAGGCAGTCGCTCCTTGTAAAACACTGGTACTCAGCTGCATCCGGTTTAACTGGAAGCCAACCCCAACATAGTTGGGAAAAGGTTGGGCAGGTGATGAAGACATTACCTTAATATTACTCTCATCTTCCCTTTTCCATCTTCTCTATCGTATCCCTCCTCTTCTAAATAAAATGATCGCAGCGATCCTCAATTCTATGAATCAAAAACTAGAACTAATACTGGGCGTCCCGTAAATCGAATCGAAGACCTAATAAAACTAGATCTACATACAAATACGTCATTATTTGTCAGTCAATCAATGTGTTTACTATCAGTAATAGATGTTAGTACTATCTATTGGTTTGTAGTCTAATAGATTTCATTGTCTAATATTAGACGAGTGACGTACTAACTACATTTATTAGTAGAATAGTAATTTACGTCAGTTCGCGTAAATGTTTTTCCGCTTTCAACTAGTTTTGAAGTTTCAAGGAAAATGTGGATCAAATCGCCATTTATTTTAATTGTTATGTAAGTTACGTAACGGGATAAAAAACTAGGCATAAGTCGTGTTAGTTACACTACTTATATGAAGATGGCTCAAGAATGGCTGAACCGATTTGGCAAACGTCGAGGGGAGGCAAATTAGAATCTGGAAAATTACATAGAGAGAGAGATACCAGATAGAGACTGGAATCCGACCCCAACATAGTTGGGAAAAAGGCTCGGAGGATGATGATGATAGAAAGTGATTTGTAAATGAGAAGTAATTCCCTCGGGACGTGGATGAAACTGCGGTCAAAAAACAGTATAAAATACAAAAGTTAATCCTCAAAAAGGCCAATAAGATTACTACAATCGGATAAAAAGTCTTAAAAGCAGCCGATTCTCCGTATCAAATAGGTCAGGCCGCCTAAAAGCTATCGATATCAGACCCTATATTAATGCGACTAAACCCCATTAAATTCTGAGTATCAAGCATCGAGAACTCTGTTTATACAGTGATAGTGTCGGCAAAAACATCAGTTTTATGTTATATGTTAACAGCGCAGTATTCTTATCTACAATGTTAATATTGGCGTTACAATTCTACGTCATGAAAGTAATGCGTGAACGTGTCCAGAGAAACAATAGATGGATTGTGTGAAAATGATATGGAAGATGACGTAACATGGAGAAGATATGCAGCGTCAAACATGACTCGGTTTTTGTCGATTCCTCTCCTTGGAACCGTTTAATTGACTTTTCATTCGTTTCATAATAATGTTATAATTGGGGCAGGAAGAGAGTTTACTGTGGCATCAGTTTTAGTCTTTAACTTAGAAGTCTTCAAATCAAGAGCGAATAGGTTACTTCTAGGTTAACGTGCTCCATCTTCGACCACATATCGCTTTCCATCAGGTGAGATAGTGGTAAAATGCAAGCCTGATTTTTGCATATCAAACGGTGCATACCTTCACAACGAGACATAAATAAATCATAAGTTTTATACAGGTTAACGTATTTTCATCAATCATACTCTAAGTAGATCGTTAGTCTAGCATTCAATAACAGAAATTGGCGTTACAATCAGATCATCCATATAGAAGTTATAACGACACAAACAGACTCAAAGATCAATACTCTTCCTTTTATCAAAGGTTAAAGAAACGTATCAA
This sequence comes from Helicoverpa zea, assembly GCF_022581195.2. Classification (NCBI taxonomy): domain Eukaryota; kingdom Metazoa; phylum Arthropoda; class Insecta; order Lepidoptera; family Noctuidae; genus Helicoverpa; species Helicoverpa zea. The sequence goes on from NC_061479.1 coordinate 3,884,584, forward strand.
AAGTCATTGCTCATTGGCTTCAGGTACGTATTATATCTTTTAGTAAATGATAACCACTTATGTACCAGTTTATCAATGCCACTTTAGATAAATTTCTCCGTCTGTGCATTGAGACGGTAACTTATGAGTATGTCATGTTTTTTATCATTACGAAATATGTAGATGATTTTATCAGTACAGGCTCTATATTGAATGATTACTTTAATTTGATAAACCCCTCTTTTGGGCCAAATGATGCAACTTGTTAAGCTATTTTTTCTTATTTTTGTATCTCAAAGAACGAGAGAAATAGCTGATCTACCAAGTCAAACTTTCGAATTTCAGTATCACTGCTCGAGGGTTTTTCCCGGGAAATGCATTTGAAAAGCCGCTCCTGGATTTCCCGAAAAGCCGATCGATTTATGTAACTAGAACTGGCTGTATGGAGTAATTTGATATACCAATAATACCTAAGCGATTAAAAATCAAAATTCCAAATAATTATTGAAAAATATTCCTAGTATTAGTAAAAAAATCAGCTCACTGCATGTGCTTCGGCGGCTATTCATCAAGTACATTTACAATAGTGTCTATCTTGTCAATGGCCTGTCTGTAAAAAACCAAACGAATCAGTTGTACAAATTGTTCCTAATAACTTTATTTCTTGTTTATTTACTCACTATTCTGCTGTCTCTGTCTACTAATGCAGGGCTGTCATTTCTTTCTCATATATCTAGTTTCTCATATATTATAGTGCAGGAAATGGGCGACCAAAAAACGATGGATGGATTGTGTGAAAATCGATATGGCTAGACACAATGTTACTTGTGAAAAGTCCCCAGATATGAGAGTACGGAAGACGACAATATGCTGCGCTGGCACCATATAAAATTAGGATAAGGAGAAAATGAAGATGATGGTGTTCTAAATGTTTACTTCTTAAGAGATACTGAGGAAAGATCCCTTGCTTACGGAATTTTTGGATTATTTACTTGCAGTTAGCTTGTTTTTCATGGATTTTCCAGGGCCGGAGGGTAATATTTTCTTTATTTAAATTATTTCATTCAACGTTTTGCACGAAAAGCATAACAAACAAACTAGCTTTCAAATAAAACTATAGACAATACTGCCAACCCTAGAAAATCTAGAACCACACAATAATTAATTTATCACGCGCCACATAAGGTGCGAAGGTTTCCACAATCTAGCGTGTAGATATTAATTGAATCATTTATAAATGAACCGGTAAATAACCATGTTGATATAGTTCGGCCATTCAGAGAATGCGTTCCTGACACGTCGCGATTGAACTGACGACGTAACTACATTCATTGATTATTGATATAATAATGTTGTTTTAATGCTCCTCAATTGTTAAAACGGTAAACAACCAGCAAAAATATTTTTATCGTAACTGCAACGCCATTGCAAAGTTACGTCGTCAGTTCAATCGCGACGTGTTAACTGTCTCATGAGAAATATATCTGCGGAAACAACTATGAGTATCATCATCACTAAGGATTGTAAGGCAAAGTCTATCTGTTTGCATCTGATAAGTTCGAAACGAAATGATCGGATGTGCTTCTATAGAACGATTCTTGAGGCGGGTAAAGGTATTGTACATGAGAGCACAACATCATAATTGCAGCATGTCATTGAACATCCTTGGCAGTCGTTACGGGTAGTCAGAAGCCAGTAAGTTTGACGCCAGTCTAACCAAGGGGTTACCCGGGTAACTGGATTGAGGGGGTCAGATAAGGCAGTCGCTCCTTGTAAAGCACTGGTACCCAGCTACATCCGGTTAAACCGGAAGCCGACCTCAACACAGTTGGGAAAAAAGGCTCGGAGGATGGTGATGAGCACAACAGCATGAAGTAATGCACGTTGCATTTTCAGACACACAGAGGCCCTGGTAACCCATCCACTAATCAACCGCGTTATCATCTAATTAACTATACCAATTGTGATCTTAAAAAAATTGAACCGACTCATCAGTTAAAAAAAAGTTTTATTCATCGTGAAACTCCTAATGTAATTTCTTGCTCACGCTAGAAATTTGGCAGCGGTCTTTGTTTATGTTTCTATACGCAGAACGATTGCCAGTACCTTTCATACTTTTAAACTATGTCACCTGTACAGTTTTGGTCTGTGATTCATTGATTCATTTGTACGATACGCGTAGGCGCATTCTCGTCAGCTGCTCGTTTCTACGTCAGTCAATTGGTAGACCAAGATCAATACCAATATTGGACATGGAATCACTTTCGTCAAATAACTTTTACGCTGTGAAGTAGGGTTCTATCTTGATGACTTTATCTAATGTCTTTATGAATGACATGTAAATCATCTTCAATATGACATGGTCTAGAGAGAAAATGGTTCCAAGATTTTTGATTGGCGTCATACTGCCCAAAAGCTTATCCATGGAAGCATTGCATCAAACCTGGAACAATCCCGTAAAATCAATCCTATCTAGTGTAATTTCTCGGTTTCTCCGCATTGCAGCCTCGCTTGGACAATGTGGACAGACTATATGATATGATACAGCTTTCATAGAAGACTGAAATCACAGCTTACTAAATTCGACAATGCTCCTAAAATGCCATTCGCCCTTGAGGACATAAACTTAATCTTCTTTATGTCGAATTGACTAATTGGTTTTCCCTAAAAATACACCGAGTTTCCAAATGAAGTAGTGAAACCAAAGTATGGCTTCTAAAATAGACTGGTGTCTCTAATTACTACCGAATACTGCTTACGAGGTAGGCCCCGTAACCTCCGGGCGTTAACATTGACCCACTAACCGTTGTAGGTCAATGGCAGTATACCGGGAAACGGATGAAAATGCGGGAGGCATCTAGAGGTCTATTTTTAGTCGTAAGTTTTTTTTTGCTGTGCCCTACAGGGTCCACAAGTGTACTTAGCTCTAAGCCATTTTGTAACACCTACTCTATATGTTGTGGAATGCAAATAAATATTATGAGTATTATTATCTCAAGTAAATAGAAATCATTTATTTGCATTTTTTTAATATGATGGAAATTTTTATAGTGTCTCAATAAATTTCCTTTAACTTTTACCTCTCAAGTACGAGTGTCGGTCAATTCCTGGTCAGGCAAGAGCCAATGTAACATTTATAAGTTATATGTACTTTCTGAGCTTGTCAGGTGAAGAAAAAGATCTTAAGAAAACCTGGACATAAAAGTCTGAAATCTCTAAACCGCTTTGAGTGAGCATGGCGATTAATCGCTGCATGAAAAGAGGGCGCAGTGAGGAAATGGCTTATTCATAAGCTTACACATATGTAGTTACAGCCTGGTAGAAATCTCGTCTACATACTATAATCCAAAATTATCATTTGACTATACTGAAGTAATCTTACATAAAATCTAACAGTCGTTACCTTAGCAACCAATGAATTGGATACCCGATCAGTAAGTAATTACTTTCAAGTACGAATGATCTCCAAGGCTTAATTTAACCGAATACATTTCAAAGACGAATGTAATCAGTAATCAGGCTTAATACTTTCCACATGGTTATCTCCTCTTATGTTAAAGGTTAAGGCCATTCGGTGTAATTGGAGTGTCTCAGCATCCTTAATTATCTTTTCTAATATTAGAAAGCTGAAGCGTTTGTTTGAACGCGAAAATTTTGGGAGCTACTGGACTGATCTGAAAATTTCTTTCCGTATTACATAAGCCCTTTTAAGAAGAAGGCCATAGGCTTTTTATCCATATTTAAACCATCGAAAGTTAGTACTATTTAATCCTAGCCGTTTTCCCGCGGTTTCACCCGCGTCTTGTAGGAACTACTGTCCGTATCCGGGTAAAATATATCCTATGTTACTCGGGATGAGTGTAGCTTTCCATCTGTGATTTTTTTAAATTGGTTTAGTAGTTTTTGGAGTCTTTAGAGTACAAAAAAAGGTTTCCTCTTTATCGTTTTAGTATAGATAGATGATAAGTTTTTTGTTTGTTTGTTTGCTTGCTTGAACCCATCAATTTAACATGCCTTCTCAAACCGAACTCCTTAGAACATAGATAGTCCATCCACGAACTAACCGTGCCAATCCATCGCGTGCGGCTGTTCCTTAGCCTCTTAAACTTACTTGCTTAAAACAATCGAATTCTTCAATGAATGAAAAGAATTTTCTCTGAGAATTTCCTTGAGTCATTCATTTACTTTTATAAAGAAACAATTCTATTATAAGCTCTCGTGGGAAAACCATCCTCGATTCAATGGTGGTAATGGCGTATTTACACGTGAGAAATATTTGTAAGTCGGACCAATATTGTCTTGAGTCAAGTGTTATTGTAAAGCATTGGTTATGGCAATATTATTGTTACATACTTTCTTTTGTAAGGAATTTCTCAAGGATGGGTGCTGTGGGATAAATGGCGTGAATTCTTTTCCTGATTGGCAATAAGGATGTTTACACATTACGTAGATAGATGTCCCTGCACCACAACTCTAGTCCCTCTTGGATCTTCTATAGAGCTTTAAAACAACTCATCTTCCGTGGCGCCTCAGTATCCATCAAATGTAAAGACGCCAACCTACTGAATCTGTAAAATTTTACCAATCGAATAACAACCTTCCACTACTGTGATAATGTCGACAATCTAAGGTTGAAAAATCTCTGCCGCTGCGGCGTAATGTGTAAACACTCATACTAGTGGTATAAGTAATACAGTAAGTCATACTGACATTCATAAAAAATCATGCGATAAACTTGAAAAATAATAAACAGACCACGCTATTTACACATAAGATAATTCTTCAGAGAAGCTAGCACTGCCATAAAATTAAGTTTTAGTCTCATTATATAAGTTATTCATCCTTGGCAGTCGTTAAGGGTAGTCAGAAGCCAGTAAGTCTGACACCAGTCTTGCCGTATTGGGTTGCCCGGGTAACTGGGCTGAGGGGGTCACATAGGGCAGTCGCTCCTTGTAAAGCACTGGTACTCAGCTACATCCGGTTAGACTGGAAGCCGACCCCAACATAGTTGGGAAAAAGACTCGGAGGATTTTCTAATTATATTAGTTGTTCACAAAACGTTTTTCTACCAAAAATATAGGAAAACAAATAGGTTTGTCCTACTATTCTCTTCATTTCATAACTCAATTCATCCTCAATTTACAATTCAAGTTCAAGGCATTCAATATTAATTAACAGAGAATCTATCTCAATTAATTCACGAACGAGACACGCCGGCTTCGAGCGTCTGACAAACAAATAGCACGTGCTCAGGCGCACGATACGATGATTACACAGATAAATTGTAATCAGGCAGTACTTCATTATATTGTTGAGCCTGATTTGCATTTTAAACTCAAGTCCCGCCCCAGCTACGTTGTATAATAAAACTACCTTCTGCCCGCAGCTTCGCCCGCGTAGAGTTCGTTAATATCGCGTTTCGAAGAGAATACTTCAAAAGTCCGGGATAAAAACTATCCTATGTTCTTTCTCAAGGTCAACTCTGTCTCTGTACCAAATGTTATTAAAATCCAGTGGTGTAGACGTGAAAGCGTATTTATTGTTATTTGTATTAATTGTTAATATTGTTGTATTTAATTAGTATTTAGTGTTTTATTCTTCATTATGTTTTCGTTTTATTTTCTAATGCACCTACCATGTTTTTCTCTGCATCACCCTAAGGTTGACTGGAAAGAATGCCTATGGCATTAAGTCCGCCTATGTAATATTTTTGTTGCATAAAGTTTAAATAAATAAATAAATAAAGCGTAACAGACGGACCGAGTTACTTTCGCATTTAGAATATTAGTAGGGATGTTATTATCAAGCTTTATTGTTGATTAAAAGTTGGGGAGACCTTTGTCCAGCAATGGACTTTTTCGGCCAAAACACATAGAAAGTGACTAAAGGCGAGCGTTTTTGGGGGCTGTCTCTTGTAAACTTGACCTTCAAATAGTGCTGATTTTCAACCTTGAATAAATTACTTTTTATCTTTATAACGATGATGATGAATATAAAGGTGAAGAGTTTGTTTGTTGGAACGCACACATACTAGCAACTAAAGGGCCGATTAGAAAACATATTTTAGTGTTAGAAAGGCCATGTATTACTTTTTATCCGTGTCCGCGTAGTAGCTCCCAATAGGACGCGGCAAAATAGCTTTCTTAAAATCATCTATCTATGATGAATACCAATCATTTGTTTACTTAAACAAAATTGGAGCAATCTAATAATATTATCCAAATGACGCAAGAATAATATTAATTCGTGGTACATGATTACCAAGTATTTTCCTTTAAATTATTCAATAAACTAGCCGTTTTCCCGCGGTTTCACCCGCGTCCCGTGGGAGCTACTGCCCGCACCGGGATAAAATATAGCCTATGTTACTCGCAGATAATATAGCTTTCTAATGGTGAAAGAATATTTAAAATCGGTCCAGTAGTTTTTGAGTTTATCCATTACAACCAAACATACAAACAAACAAAGTTTTCCTCTTTATAATATTAGTATAGATAACATAAATTCTAATTAAGAATTCGAGCTAAAAGCTTTGTTGTAATTATCATTGGAATTTAGCATTTTATTAGAAGTAACGCCGAGAAAATTAGAATTTCATGTTACCTACTTTCATGGAGTAAGGAAAGATGAGCAGAGATGCTATAATGCAGGTAGGTCAGGCGCCTTCTTCCAGGTCAAGTATGTATGACCAAAACGACCAGTTACGAGCGGACTAACGATGCGTTCGGGTTCCATGTCAAATCAAAACCAATCTGTCAAAGATTGGTCTTGATTGATTGATTGGTGACTTAATTTTGAAAGAAATGAGCGGGTTCTAAAGAAGACTTATAAAGGGCGGAACTAGTAACGTTCCTTCCTCGTCCCCCGAACACCACGTTTCTTAGGAAATTTTACGTTATGACATCTCCGCTAGTCATTTTGTTCTCCAAGCCTACTCCGCAATTCGCAATATACCTGTCTCCTTTTAACCGCAATAATTAGACAGTTGTGTGACAAAGACAAGAATATGTCTTGAGTAAAGAATGTTCTTAGTTAATTTTAATTAGTCTCAACCTTCATTTAGAATTATAAGGTTCATGTTACATGTACTTTCGCAGAGACCGAATTTATGCAAGGTCTAAAACTATAGGTTACTATAGGTTCTGTTCTGAGGTGCAATCACTATTTCTTCACTCTCGTAGCCCGATGGGACGGAAATCCGACATGACTGAAGAGAGATCAGACGCAGAACCAACATCAACATGCTCTCCGGGGCACGGATATATCAACCACCATCTTCCAGGCTCCGGGGTGCTTTGGGAAAGTTTCTAAAACCCACAAAGCTATTTTGACCCGACTGGGGAATCCCAGACTTGTGCTCAGCAGCCGCATTTGTGACAGCTAGACCAACGAGGCCTTACAAAATATGCATAAGCTATCATCAATAACAATAATAATTAGTCAATGAAGAATACCAGCGGACTTCAATTGAGGAGTTCCCATCCAAATAAAAATATCGCTGTCGGGTTTTCACCCGTCACAAGCATCAAGTCATATTGGTATGCTAATATGCATATATCAATTGTAATCCATGTATTATGACGAGAAGGAAAATATTATTTGTTTGCTTAATAAGTTGACATATAACCGTTTATCTGCTTAGTTTATTTACATTCTTCATTTTGCGTCATCAGGAATGTTCCAAGAAGTTAAACTAGTTTAAACGACGTATATTTCTTAAGTAATTTCGTAAACTAAGTTCTCAGAAACATAGTCATGGTCTGCCTTATCTAAAACCTGGAAATTGTTGCCTATAGTCTATTTAATATCCATGTGCAGGAAGTAGTTCCCTTGGAACACTAGTGATCCATTCTATCATATACTTTCACGTCATCATCATGTTCATTCCCTTCTTACATATTCTTCTTACTATCTACTGTTCTCACAAAATTATCATTATTCCTCCGCATCACATGCCCATATATTTTCACATGACAACCATTTTCCACACAGCTTCTGGGTTAGCAGTGCATAGTCCACAACTAGCAAGTGTTCCTCGCACAAAATTTGTAATTTCGCGGACATTTTAGAAAAGTTCGCACACAATTTGTGACTTGCTAGAGCGAGTAGACCAGAAGATACATTTGTACGTCACAGTAACCAGTAGAATGACTTTTTATTTATAAAATGACGATGTTAAACAGGAAACATTACAGCACAAGGAAATCGCAAGGAAACGTATTTCATAATACGGCGTCATACTCGTAACGGAATACGTCATAATGCTGTCATTGTTCGTTCAAGCGCCTTGTCGCCAATTCTGAAGTCAATATGTCTTTGTATCTTATCTCTTATAATAGATAGGTACGTTGATATCGGGTTTAATTCGTAATAATGTGTTTTTGAAGGCCGTCTGGCTATGCAAGTGTTGATAGTCGACGTATTTGGTTGATATTCATTTTTGTTTTGTAATGCCGTATTGATTAAAATGAGGTATGAGAAAAGGATGCTTGTAACAGAGATAAGAATGTTGAGATGGATATGTAGGAATATATAAGAGGCAGTGACAGAAAAAATGAAAGGTCAGCGTTTGTTGCGGAGTAGGCCATGTGATGAGAAGTTGTAAAAATATGCTACAAAGAGAGTGTTAAGTATGAATGTGGATAGCTAGGCACGGGTAGACATTTAGAGATATAGGAAACACGCATCGATTGCCTGAAAGATATTAGGTTGATGGATAACAGAGAGGAATTTTTTGAAAACAAATTGTGCTAACCACAAATCTTGGGAAGAGGGCAGAAAGATGTGTGTAAAAGGAAAACACCCCCCTTTCACCACTCTCTCGTGTTATACTTGAATAAAGAAGCTATGAAGAACAAACTGCCCAGCAACGCAACTCTTATACAATTTTTATTATTTTACAATTCATCATTATCTGTTACAGTATTAAACACCTATCTTTGGCAAATGATGCTATCTTTGTCAAATTTCGAGCACCTGAAAGATTAATGTTTGAACACAGTTCGATCGATGCCATGCAGTCAAAGTCGGCGACAAAGAAAGTTTCTATACATACAAACGTACTTTATATCTATTTCTATATATACATATATGTCTAGAAAATTTAGGTCAAGTTTGGCGCATGGTATCTGTGAGCCAAAATATTTACGCGTCGGCGTTTTATTTATTGTGATATTATGCAATGCGATGAAAGAGAAAATAGTTAGATGGACCTAGTTTGTTTTAGACATACTTATGTTGGTTAATTTGGAAAGTACGACGATTGTGATTGGTCAATTAGGGAGTGGTCCAATTTGTGGTTTAGACTTTAGACGAGAGAAACAAATAATTACTAGATTGGTGAAGTTACTAAGGGTGTTTGTCACTCTTTCATGCAAAAACTCAATAACTACTGAATGGATTTTGATGAAACTGCAAGAATACAGGATGTAGATCGAAATGTGTTTTTGGGAATACTAGTTTTTTGGATTTGATGAGATACTCGTATTTTAATATTGAATATCCCCATTGAATGTCTCTAACTTCCATATATTCCTACCTTATGTAAAGCTGATAGTAGTTATTTTATATGCATTTTCTTTGGTTACCAGGTGGTGGAGTGCAAAGAAAAATCAACAGGGGCGAAACGTGCACTGAAAGTTTTACACGACAACGCCAAAGCACGTCGAGAAGTTGAGCTGCATTGGAGAGCAAATGGATGCATTCATATTGTCCAGGTAAAGTGCAAATAATCGTGACAATATAGGGTCCTCAAAATCAAAAGTCATTTATTCAAAGTGGGCTGAAAATCAGCACTTTTTGAACGTCAAATTTACAAAAGACTGCCCCCAAACGCTCACCTTTCGCCTAGGTGCTAGGCAGATAGAAGAGTATGGAAGGAGAAAATGTGCTGCGCCGACCACAAATAGAATTGGGATAAGGGCAGGAGGATGATGATGATGATGATGAGGTGTTAGGATATAAGGTGTACCCCACGGTTTTACAGATGTACCAAAGGTACTACATCATCTATCCGAAAATAGAGAGAACCAACTAGCTGTTCCCTGTAGTTGCACCCGCGTCCCAAGGGAACTTCTTCCAAAGCGCGGAAAAGTAGCCTATCTAGTAGATCAGAGAGTTACTTTGTAATTTCATCATCATCATCCTCCTGCCCTTATACCAATCTTATTTGTGATCCATACTCTTCTATGTGCCGTCATCTCACAAGTAACGTTGTTTCTAGTCATATCGACTTTCACGCAATCTATCTATTACTATTTTCACATTTATAATAGACAGTATTTTATCATAACCATAACAACGATGGTAATAAGCGCTAAATTGAGCATTGTTGTGTACTGTTTACTGTCAATTTTAATTTCGCAATAAGCATTGTTTATCTCCAATGTGGTTACATTTTAAAATAATAAACTTTTTATGACATTCACTGTACTTTTATCTGCGTCTGTGGGTGTTGGTACACGCGCTCCCCAAAGAGAGTCAGCAAACCTAGCAGGCTTCTGCCTTAAGGGGTAAGGCAGAAACCTGTTGGGACTATGGGATTGTTAGAAAGAGTTACCGCGGCCCTGGTACATAAAGGGCTCCAGAAGGAACATGATGGGGTTTAGTCAGTAAGAGTCTGACACTCCCTCACGCTGCACCCACAGCGGGAGGGGTCATTTGATGATTCCCCACTAAAAATTCTTTATCTGGTAACGGTAAAAAGTACAATTCTTCATCGTGCGATCTTAAAGTCATGACTAATCCATCTTAGCTAATTACCTATTCCAATATGGCGGCATAAAATTACATAACAAAACATAAACAAAGTCTAATTGTTTATAATAACTTCGCCACGCCTCCCAACGATGATCGATCTACAAAATGATTGATGAGAAAGCTAACAAGACTTTTTCCTGAAAATTATGTAAGAAAATACTGACTTGCGAAATGATTGAGTGAAGTTGATATTCATTCTAATTAATTAATTAGCCTAGCTGTGATAAAGATAAATAATATGTGTTTATTTAAGAATCGACACAATTCCTCTCGTCATGTGTCTAGGCTTCTTTTCACCAGTGTTTCGTACAGAGCGCCTACCTTCTTACCTCTTCAACTCAGTTTCCAGGGCAACCCGATATCCCTTGGTAAGACTGTTAGAGTCTTACCTCAGAATTTCTTAGATTCTCTCCATATGACAGCCAGAGCCCAACACTTAAACATGTCTTCCGAAACACAAAGGAACTCGTCATGACAAGATGGTCACCCACGGTCTGACCGGGTCATTGCAGCTCATTCCTTCTCAATACGAGAACAGGCCCCAACCCTGCATTTAGAAACTAAAAAGGCCGCTTATATCGCTTCCCTACTTCTTCACCTTGACCATGACGCGAAGAAAAAATCCAATTTCCATAAGTGATTGGACTGACCGAATCGAAAATACACAATACCTAAGTCATCCATCCGTTTTGAAACCGCAATAGACGTCGCTTGACTTACCTATTGTACATAAGTAGTAAGTCGGTAACATAGACTAGAGAACAAAATTACTAGCGGAGATGCTATAACGGAAAATCTCCTAAGAAAACAGCGCGACAAAATGCGGGTGTACGGGGCTGGATAATTTTTTGTAAAACCAATAGCCATTAAACGGGCGCCTGGCCCGAACGTCTTGTTAGTTCATTCGTAACTGATCGATTTGGTCATGCCCATTGTATGTACTTGACCTAGAAGAACTGACCTATCTGCATTATGGCATCTCCACTCATTTTTCCTTACTCCGTGGTCAGTAATGAATTATACTTTGCCATGATTGGCTCATTTCACAATGACGTCACCATAGTATTTGAAGGACTGATTTCCGAATGCTAAAAATATAGTATTCTTGAAACAATGGTCATACTACTTTGATTTGTTTTGCTCTAGAACTACTTCGTGCACATCCGGATAAATTGTAGTATTAGAACTAATGAAAAAATGTTTCAAATACCAGACCAATAGTTTTGGAGCAATTTCCATCACTCAAACTTTACACTAGACTATCTAGATCCATATCCATTTAAATCAGTTCAATAGTTTTGGCATGAAATGTTACTTATGAGATGACGGCAGATAGAAGAGTATGGAAGAAGAAAACATGCTGCGCCGACCACAAATAAAATTGGGATAGCTGAAAGATGATGATGATAGTTTTGGCATTAAAGCGCGTAATACAGAGATAGTTATAATATTTATTTACAGTAAGAATAAGGATAATTGCTCTCAATCTTCCTATGAAACAAACAAGACGTATTAACGTCTCGTGTATGTCTATATTTATTATATTGCGTCTAAACTCCCACGGGTTACATAAGCCTCGTGTGATATTACATATCATGTCTTATAAGGAGGATAATTAGGGGGGAAGATACGCTTTTATTGTGGAGCTGACACGCCCTTTATCTGAATATATTAAAATACTAGCTATTCCCCGCAGTTTTACTCGAGTTCCGACAATACTTCCCGTAGCAGGATAAAAAGTATGCCTATGTCCCGTCTTGAACACAGATAGTGTTCAAATTGCTCCTCAATCGGATCAGCAGTTTCACCGGGTAATAGCATAAAATTCTAAGTGCCAGATTCAAAATATCTACATGTATTAGCAAGGAAAGTCAGTAAGAATACTTCTTGCATCCGTATAAAAAGTAGCCTATAGCCTTCCTCTATAAATGGGCTATCTAACACTGGAAGAATTTTCCAAATCGGACCACTAGTTACTGAGTTTACCACATTAAAACCAACTCCTCAGCTTCAGTATTTTCCTTTATTACAAGCCACACATTAAACGCATAAAACAAGAATTAAGATGAATTGAAAATGAGTCAACAGTAGGTAATTACCGATAAACGCGATAACCTAGAAATTATGCATTAAATCATTGTTATCGACGTGGGCGGTTATCGATTGAACATTATATACGGAGAATGCATGATTTGTTATTTGCCACCTGTTTTATTTCTTTCCCTAGAGAAGGGATTTTCACACCTGGATAATATTGGTAGACTATAACGTTCTCCAGGGTATCCACCTTTCCCCATGCATATTTTCATCTCAATGGATCCACACGTTTTACTCGACATCTAACTGGCCTAAACCAACTATATTGGGATTGGCTTCCAGTCCAACCGTATGCAGCTGGGTGCCAGTGTTTCACATGGAGCGACTGCCTATTTGACCATCCCAGTTACTTGGGCAGCCCGATTCACCTTAGGAGGGCAGGATGTCAGACTTTCTGGCTCCTGACTTCCCATAATAAGTGCTTACGATACTCAAGTAACACCCAGGACCCACTAATTTAAATTCCGAAACAGAGGAATAAGTTTCTTTGGCAAGGAATGTACCTATTCTGATTTATGTAATTGACTCTTGAAGTCGTGTAAATCAAATAAATAAATAAAAAGATGTCAAGATGGTCTCACATCCACGGACTACCCACGCCGAGCTTTGCTGAACCTTATGATAGATCAACCCCTGTGTCTGTCACTTGGGTAAATAATTTCTTTGTTTTTCAGGTCATCGATGTATATGAAAACACGTATGGAGGCCGAGGCTGTCTCCTGGTCGTGATGGAGTGCATGGACGGAGGAGAGCTGTTCCAGAGGATCCAGGATAATAGGGAAGGTGCCTTCACTGAAAGACAGGCTGCTGAGGTCAGTATAGATGGGTTTACAATTTGAAAATCATCAAATACTACTTTGGCAAACACGCTGGAATTCCAGCGAATTAAACTGCAGCGTAGGACTTCCACCAACAAGGTGGACAGATGATCTTATAAAGGTCGCCGGAAGATGCTGGAAGCAGGTCGCCACCAACAGGTATCTGTAGAGATCTAAGGGGGATGCCTATGTTCAGCAGTGGACGTCCTATGTCTGAGATGATGATGATAATGATGATGATGTAACTGCAGCTTATCAAACATTACATTTTCCCGAATGTCACAGATTTAATATAGTAAATGGATTTCATTTCAGATGCCATAGAATTCTTGTGAATTTGCAAAGATTCCCCAGAAACAAGTAGGAACCTACCTGTTAATACAATTGAAAGGAAGGGATATAAAATGACACTTAAATTGTGAAAAGAGGGTGATCATCCATACTTAGAACTTACTACGTCACCACACCGCTCATTATCATATTATAGTGTAGATAAAAGTCATATGCAACGTACATGTTTGCGTGTTCAATCATCATCATCATCATCATCAGCCTATCGCAGTCCACTGCTGGACATAAGCCTCTCCAAGTGCACGCCACTGAGATCGATTTTCAGCTTCTCGCATCCAGCTCCTGCCAGCCGTCTTGCGCAAGTCATCACTCCACCGTGCCTGAGGACGTCCTACACTACGTTTGCCGAGGCGTGGTCTCCACTCTAGAACTCGTTTACCCCAACGGTTATAGGTTCTTCGGCTAATATGGCGTGTTCAATATAAACATAAAAACTGCAGATGAAAAATCATAACATTATCGACACTCAACAGTTACAAGCTTTTGTACTAACAACGAATTACCTTCGTCCCAATTTTGCTAATCATCAAACGTAGCCACAAACGTAGGTAAACATCATGATCTAATCATTTTTGGGCCATAAGCTACAGGCTGCACTTAGTTTGTGGCTCAGTGTTATTGTAAACACATTGTAAAAGTTACTTCTAACTAATAAACATTATTTTATTTATTTATTTTTATAAATTACAGATTATGCACTCAATATGCGTCGCAGTCCGTCACTTACACGACTCGAACATTGCTCACCGGGACATAAAACCGGAGAACTTGCTGTATACAAGCACACAACCGAATGCTGTGCTTAAGTTGACAGATTTCGGCTTCGCTAAGGAGACTCTGACACCGGCAGATACGCTGCAAACTCCTTGCTATACGCCGTATTATGTGGCTCCAGAGGTATGTACATACGATCTATTATCATCTCCCGAGCCTTTTCCCAAATATATTGGGGTCGGCTTCCAGTCTAACCGGATGCAGCTGATTACAAGAAGCGACTGCCTATCTGATCTCCTCGACCCAGTTGCCCGTTCAACCCAATGCAATACCCCTTGGTTAGACTGGTTTCAGACATACTAGCTTCAGTAGCTTCAGTCTACCCGTAACGACTGCCGAAGATGTTCACTGACAGCCGAGACCTACAGTTCAACGTGCCATCCGAAACACAGTCATCGGTGTCCAAGAGATACTCAGAAAATACATACATACAAACTAAAGAAAAGTTGCATTGGTACTTGTCTGACCTGGACTCGAACCCGAAATTACAGTCATACTTGAGAGGTTGGCAAAACAGCCAATAACCTTAAAAGGCTGAGTTTATTCTGATTATATGTATCCAAAAACCACCGCTGGCAAACCAGCTTTCAACTTTTAAAAGCCGCATCCTAATCGGTTTATCCCTTTAAAAGCTACAGTGCCACAAACATCAAAGGCAAACTTAAAACAACGCTCTTTTAGCGTCGGGAGTCAAAAAGGTAATGCAATAGTTTTTAGGGTTCCGTACCCAAAGGGTAAAACGGGACCCTATTGTTTTCGCTCCTCTGTCCGACCGTCCATCCGACCGTCTGTCACCAGGCTGGAAAACTAGAATAAAATAAATATTTAGGGGGGCTCCCATACTACAAACGTGATTTTTTTTGCTCGACATCGATAACGGCAACAGAATAGATGCTTGAAATATTCACATATAATGTATTATAAATGTACGAACGTTTTATAAATAATAGTACAGAACCCTTCGTGCGCGAGGCCGACTCAGATTTGGCCGGTTTTTTTAACAAAATTATTCCTCTATGTTTTCAGGTACTAGGCCCAGAGAAATATGACAAATCCTGCGATATCTGGTCATTAGGCGTCGTCATGTATATTCTTCTGTGCGGATTCCCACCTTTCTACTCGAATCACGGTCTCGCTATATCGCCTGGAATGAAAAAGGTAAGTTTTTAATGCGACCTTATTTTGATGATGTTAAGGTCCATTTTAAACCGACTTAAAAAAGGAGGTTCGCAGTTTGGCCTGATTTAATATCTAATGTTTGGCTGAACTAGTTTTGAAACGGTTTTCATCATAAACTTGGACTTGTTCAGACTTGGGAAAGGTTTTAGGTATATTATTGACGGTATTTTATATAAAAAAAAAGTTTTAAATACGCTTAAATGCAAAAAATCCGAGACAAAAACATATTACATTATTTTTATTCCTTACTTCTTCCCAAGGAAAAAAATTTGAAATAAGACCTACATGAAAAAAATATTGATAAGTATTATGAACTACATACATTTCTTGTAAATAATGTGTTTTTTCATATATTTCCAGCGCATCAGACTAGGCCAATACGACTTCCCGGAGCCTGAATGGTCTAACGTGTCATCTGAGGCCAAGAATCTGATCCGCGGGATGCTGTCCGTCGACCCGGCTAAGAGATTATCTATACAACAAGTTAGTATTACATTATATTATTATCTTGTTAAAGCTTTCACGCCGAAACTACTGAACCCATATAACTCTTTGGTGCTCAGAGGGACTGAGAAAGGACAAAGGATATTTTTATCCGGTTTTGGGAAGTGGTTCTCCCGGGAAATGGTGAAAACCTAGTG
Source organism: Helicoverpa zea (assembly GCF_022581195.2). NCBI lineage: Eukaryota > Metazoa > Arthropoda > Insecta > Lepidoptera > Noctuidae > Helicoverpa > Helicoverpa zea. The sequence continues at coordinate 3,901,181 of NC_061479.1, forward strand.
GAACCGGAAAACAGCTAGTAAATAAATGTGAAAGTGACTCTGTCTGTCCATTAAATCAGGACCACTTCCCATAATCGGATAAAAAGTATACTTTGTCCTTTCTCGGGTTCAAAGCTTGTTATCTGTCAGCTATTTTGGCGAGAAACCCGGATGTACAGTCAGACAATCAGAATTACTATCACATTTATATTATTAGTAACTATTAAGAATGCCAATTGTGGATTCAGAAATTTCAAATTTAATTTAGTTTTTTTTTTAATTGATCCATTGATTTTTGAGTGCATTCAAATCCTAATAAAAATAAATACATATTTACTAATATATTTTTCTCCATTCCCCCAGGTAATGTCAAGCCCCTGGATCCGCCAGTTCACGCAAGTCCCCCAAACGCCCCTGTACACTCACACCCTACTGCGGGAGAGTGGCGAGGTGTGGGCGGACGTGCAGGATGAGATGACTCGCTCGCTGGCCACCATGCGGGTGGATTACGATCAGGTGACGGCGAGTGTTGCGTCTCCTTTTGTTATTAACACGTTAACATAATCATTCATACCCTTCACTAGCTGTTTTTCCGTAATCGGGCAAAATACATCAGTGAAAGGTCTATATTTTATCCGGGTGTGATAAGTTCCCATAGGACACGGGATTGTTAATATATATAACAAAGATTGTTTATCTTAATTAAGTGCCTGCACCGAATCATTAAAATCCATAATCATATCCTTTATTGCGTTTCATAAAATTCACTATCTTTCGCCAGCTGTTTCAAAAGCGTCCTAAAACAACTATTTCGCGTACCGGGGCGAGTAACCTATACTGTTCCTAGAAAAATAGGCTGGAAAATCTTACTTCAAGTTATATTTACTCAACTCTTAAGCATTATAATATTAGAATAGAAAATGTGTTATTTAATTTGTGCTAAACACATCAGTTTGAAAATTACTCTATGTACTAATCCTAACTTATTTACTTTTTACCCAACTGCGGGAAGTATTTACCTCGGGACGCTAGGAACATCTTATCAAGCTATACATACATATTTCAACTAATTTACATTCTAAGTATCGCACAAATAATACACAAAAATCTAATTGATATTTTCTTTACAGGTCCAAATCAAAGCGTTGGAACAGAGCAACAATTCACTCCTTAACAAACGGAGAAACAAAGTGGGCGCCTGATACAGCAGTTTAGAAGACTTGCGCCGTTAAATACGTACACACGTACAAAACGACGGTAGTGCAAAAACTTTTATGTGATACGAGTACTTTGAGTTCTATATTTGAATCCGTTTCGCAGTTTGGTGTCAGCGCCATCTAGTTGGCTTAGTGAGCAACTTTTTGGTGATTTCCGATAACGTGTGTGTTTTAATTGTGGAGAATATCAATGAATATTAAATATTGAAGATTGTATGGTGGCACCGCGTCTTATATACAGTTGACAGCTGTCAGTTTTCAAGGGATGATAGCATTTTTTGTACCGACTTAAAGCCACTGTCGACTGCACTGAAAAACGGTCAGATTTTAGGAAAGCGTCAATCTTTATGTCGGCTCGGTCTAACTGTTTTTAGGTTAGGCAGGTACCGGAGATGCGAGAGATCCCCATATGTATATCTGAGCTCGGAATTTAAATGCGAACCGCCATTATGTTTGGCGACAGCATACTATGAATTTTGATACCCGAATCATGTCAAAAGTTATCAATATTTTTGTGAACGACCTTTTAATGAAATAAATTGATTAAAATAGAGAAAAATGGATTTTCCCATAAGCTATGGTTGACTTTAGTCTCATCTAGGCGTTCCATAGATAGATGATATATTTATTTTGCATGATATTTTTTTTAATTCTTCAATATGTTATTGGAAATCACTAAATTGTAAAATGCATTGTAAAAGTATTAACATCAAATAAATGTTTAGAATAAAAATATGTAATTTAGAATCATTTAGTATATATTGGAAAATTATATCAAGAATTCATTCTTCAAGTTAGTAAAAGAAAATTTATTTTTATATTCACAAAATATATGTTAGAAAAGTCGGTTTACGCCATTATTTATTGAGTACAAAAATAAATGTATTTTCTCACTCAAACTGATTCAAAATTATTTTTCTAATATTTTTGTGTAAATATTATTTAAGCACCTACCTGTCTTTCGTACATTCACATAATTAAATAATTCAATTCAATTAATCAACAACTACTAAATACATAACCTTTTATATTAGTTTCAATAAAAAGTTATAAAAATCTGAGTATTTCGTAAATAATGATGCAATCCGACTTTTAAGTATTTAAAAATAAAATAATCTATTTTGTCTATAGATTATATTTTTTCAGACTACATAATTCGATATCACAATTTTTATTTCTATTCTAGTTTTTAAGTATTAAGATTAAATAAATTTCGTATTTAAGCTCAATTTCCTTTTTTGGGGAGATTAATGTATTTTTAAAGTATGATAAATTTATACTAATTTGTTAGTAAAATGAGTCATTGGACATCTTTGGCAGTCGTTACGGGTAGTCAGAAGCCAGTAAGTCTGACAACCAGTTAAACCAAGGCGTATCGGGTTGCCTAGCTAGGTAACTGGGTTGACGAAGTCAGATAGGCAGTCGCTCCTTGTAAAACACCGGTACCCAGCTACTAACAAAAGTATAGATTTATCAGACTTTAAGACATTTCGTAGTTGTAATCTAATAAATGATTGTATTAATTGTCTATAAATGGGGTATTTTTACTAAAAATCCTAGGTATTTACAAATACTATATATTTGCGTCCGCCTGCAGTTTCACCCCTCGTCCTGAGATAACTGCTTCCCGTAGCCGGATGGTAACAAAAACTATCATATGTCCTTCTCCCGGGTGTAAGATACCCGCTTTCTATTTTCAGCAGAAAGGGCCATTTTTGAGTTATAAGTAGCATAATTAACACAGCTTTCTTTTATTATATCGATTTCAAGATTTCCAAATTTAAAATTGGTCAGATAGAGCAGTCGCTCCTTGTAAAACACTGGTACTTAGCTACATCCGGTTAGACTGGAAGCCGACCCCAACATAGTTGGGAAAAAAGGCTCGGAGGATGAGGATGATAGATTTCAAAATTATTTTTTCTTTATCAAAAAATCATGACGCTTATTCTTTCTCAAATTGATTTAGTATCTGTAAATAACTTGGATTTTCTTACAAAATAAATACAATTTGACATCACAAGCTATGTTATGAAACTGCTATAGTAAAACAGATTTCTTAAAAATAAATACAAATGGTCTTACTACAAAAACTTAAACATCTGTTGAACACTTGACTAAAAAAAAGTGTGGCTGCAAAATGGACCTTATTTCAACGTCATATACTGATTTTTTAGACAAGTGTTCAACAGACGTTTAAAAGTGTTTGTGGTACGACGGTTTATGTCTTACCTCGATATACTCAAACGTTACTTAACTTCAATTTTTTAAAAACATACAGAGATAGAATAATTTTTGAGCTGTTTTTAAATTTGAATGACGTTTCTGTATTCGGCTGTTTGATATTTATTTATTGGACATATACATTGAGAAATATAACTTTATAAAAATCTTTGTTCTAAATAATTATTGGAATTTAACTGTCTCATTGGAACTAATACAAAATTAATATGAGTTAATACGCTATCTCGGTAAATTGGCTTGATCGATTGGTATGAAATTTGATGTTTTTTGAGATGCTTTAGTTTAAAATGAAATAGTTACTTAACTCTGGTGCAATCACGAGAAAAAATTAAGCTACATATACATAGAAGTCACAGGATCTCCTATACATTGTTGTAAATAATTTACATGTGATTTTTAAGCCATAAAAATACACTTAATATTTACCATGGAGAACAAAATGACTAGCGGAGTTGTCATAACGCAAAATCTCCTAAGAAAGTAGCGCGACAACATGCGGGTGCGAGGGGGACGAGGAACGTTACTAGCTCCGCCCTTATATGCCTTCTTTGGAACCCACTCATTTTGTGTAATACCAAAATCGTTGACAGATTCTCAAAGAACACGAATGCCTCGTTAGTTCACTCGTAACTGATAGTTTCAGTCATATGTACCTTACATGTTCGACCTACAAGAAGGCTCTGACCTACCTGTGTTATGGCATCTCCGCTTTTTCCTTACTCCGTGATACTAACCCATAACAAAGGATTTTCTTTAAATTAAGCTGAGTTTACACTTGCGACAAAAAAATCGCAAAGTCGTATGTTTATGCCAGCCTTTATTATATTAGACTTCACACGTTCACAAGTTGTGATTAGAATGTAATTAGTTTTTAAATAAATGTTACTTAATTTGCTTAATTAATAGGACATGATTAGAATTAACTATTGGTAGAAAACTATACTCTATTCGAGTGTTCACTTAACTAAAGATAAACAATCTTGGTACTTTTGAATTTTTATTTAAAAACTCAATAAAAAAAATAGTTTAAAAAACTAAAAAGCACGCTAGTCATGTATTGTCATCAGAACTCGGAGCGTGTGCAAAATTTAATCCTAATCGAAGACCGGGAAGTGGGTCACATTAAGATTCCAAGATTTTCTTACATACATAGTTACAAGTGAAGCTAATATAAGCGTGTTAAAATAAAGTGGGGTTTAAAATTAATAATTATAACTATTACTTAATCGATTGAATCATTATTTTAAACCGTAGTCCGTCCGTCCGTCTGTCACCAGGCTGTAATCTCATGAACCGTGATACTTAAAGAGCTGAAATTTTCACAGATGATGTATTTTTGTTGCCGCTATAACAGCATATGCTGAAAACTAGAACGAAATAAATATTTGGGGGCTCCCATACAAAAAAAGTGTTTTTTTTTTTTGTCCGTTTTACAAATAATGGTACGGAACCCTCCGTGCGCGAGTCCGACTCGCACTTGGCCGGTTTTTATATGTATTTGTGTAAAAAACTATCAAGATTGCTTTCATTTATAGTTCGGCCATTCAGAGAATGCGTTCCTGACACGTCGCGATTGAACTGACGACGTAATAACATTCATTGATTATTGATATAATAATGTTGTTTTAATGCTCCTCAATTGTTAAAACGGTAAACAACCAGCAAAAATATTTTTATCGTAACTGCAACGCCATTGCAAAGTTACGTCGTCAGTTCAATCGCGACGTGTCAGGAACGCATTCTCTGAATGGCCGAACTATAGTTAAGTACCTACTCAAATAGTATAGTTTGTTTTTTTCGTCATATATTGACTGTTTTTGCCAGTCGATTTTGAATATTTTTCTCTATATATTTAGTACGCAATATTTACTATTTAATTCTACTTATTATATTTGTATCATTTTGTTTTCAAAACCTTTAGATGTTAATTCGGGCCTGTAATATCTTTCGCAAGAAATGTTTAAGAATAAAGTGATAAAATTACACTTTTGTCAACTTTGCTCGATTTTATTATTTACCGTATCCAAAATTTTACCAGAGATAAGTCATTCCACTTTTTAACTATTATGGTCTTACTACATAAACTTAAACATGTGTCGAACACTTGTCTACAAAAAGTGTGGCTGCAAAATGGACCTTATTTCAACGTCATAACCTGACATTTTTAGACAAGTCTTAAACTGACGTTTAAAAGTTTTTGTGGTAGGTACGACGGTTTTTCTTCTAAAATCTTTGTCTTAACCGACTTCCTAAATGGGAGGAGCTTCTCAATTAGGTTTGTTTTTGTCATCACAGATTTTATGCTCCTGTCTAGACATGTTTTGGAAAAGACATAAAATGGAAGTTTGGTTAGACAATCGCTGCGATTAGTCGCAAATATGTAAAATTAAATATAATAGTTGAACATCATCAAATTCTATATTTGTTTATAATATGTTCTTATGATTATTTTAATTTGTTTGAATCAAAAATTAAAATGCACTCACACTTTTTTCTTACATCAAAACTTGTACAAAATTGTCAATTTGCTGTGCAAAAAATTCACATTTAGGTATCTATAAGTAATAATTGTCAATTTCTCTGTGTTTAAATTCTTCTATATACTGTCAATTTCTATGTGCAGGCAGCAAATCAAGCTACTCCGATCTGTGAAAATAACAATCAATATTAAACCTTATGCTTAAGAAATGAAGTAGAAAATCCATTAAAGAAATTTGACCATTTGTAGTAACTTGATATGCTGACTGTGCCTATATTAAAATTTGTGAAATGCTGTCACAAATTTATGATAAAAATGCTTTAGTGATTAAAAAAAGAGTAATATGTAATGTGAAAACATTGAGTGACTATGCTAATATGTATTGTAAAAAATAAATAAGGCTGTACACCCTATTTTCTTGGTTTTATTACATTGACTTTTCCCAACTGTGTTGGGGTCGGCTTCCAGTCTTACTGGATGCAGCTGAGTACCAGTGTTTTATAACGAGTGATTACCCATCTGACCTCAATCAACCAACCCAGTTACCCGAGCAACCAAATACCCCTTGGTAAAGTGTCAAACTTACTGGCTTCTGACTACCTGGAACAACTGCCAAAGATGTTCAATGACAACTGGGACCTATAGTTTAATGTGCCATCCGAAACAGTCACTGGTGTCCTGTTGGAAAGCTCTTCCCGTGTAACATAGGCTATATTTTATCCCGGAACTATATTTTATTCCCATGGGATGCGGGTGAAACCGCGGAAAAAAGGCTAGTGTCCTAGAATGATCCACAATCAGCATTTTTATCATCCCACTGCTGGGCACCGGCCCCTTTTCACACAAAAAATAATTGAGCTTTAATCACTTGCTCATTAAAGAACCATTCCCATCCATCCATCCTCCGAGCCTTTTTCCTAACTATGTTGGGGTCGGCTTCCAGTCTAACCGGATGTAGCTGAGTACCAGTGCTTTACAAGGAGCGACTGCCTATCTGACCTCCTCAACCCAGTTACCCGGGCAACCCAATACCACCATTCCATATTTACAAATTGTTTACAAAATATACTGTTTGCAACGACCATTGACAACATTCTTGAAACGGCTCATTCACATTAGGAATATATTTACAAACAATTCTTATTGTTTCTTTTTAAAAACTGTTTTCCCACCGATATTGAAGTGGCCGGCAAATTGGAACAAATTTAATGTTGGGAACATTCATTGGGTCACACGGTTGGGTTGGCAAAGAACCATACTCTCAAGTATGAGTGTGGGTTCGATTCCAAGTCAGGCAAGTACCAATGCAACTTTTCTAAGTTTGTATGTACTTTCTAAGTATATCTTGGACACCAATGACTGTGTTTCGGATGGCACGTTAAACTGTAGGTCCCGGCTGTCATTGAATATCCTTGACAGTCGTTACGGGTAGTCAGAAGCCTGTCTGATAACCTGTTGCACGGGTAACTTGGTTGAGTTATATATTGTTAGGTAATATAATGATTGGGATACAGGAGCATCAGTTTAGGTACTGGATGTCAAAGAATTTGGCATTGCAACTGAATATTTTATAAATCCTTTGGGAAACCGATAAAACTGCGTGGAACAGCTAAATAAAGTTTTTTTGTTTTGTAAGTTATTTTTTAATCAAAAACTCCGAAGCTACTGAACGATTTGAAAAAAATGTTTCACTGTTGGGAAACTACACTAACCCCGGGTAACAAACATAGGCTATATTTTATCCAGTTGGGCTAAGTAGTTTCCATTAGATGCGGTTGAAGCCACGGGAAACAGCTATCTCAGTTTACCTATAATAAAATTTTAATATAATCATCGGCAGGGATATTGAGCCCTGACCTTCACCTACGCAGAAGCGATTTATTGGTTTATTGCCTTATGTGTACAGTGCGCAAAGCGATCCCCACTCTTCCGCCGAGAGCTCAAAATCCGTGCCGATAACTATACACGTGCGAAACCGGACCGGGTTGATCGTCCTAAAAATAGTTATCTATTTTTATCAAACTAAAAAAAAACATAAAATTTGTTATTATAATAACTTCAATTATCTAATAATAAAATGTGTATTATCTACGCATGTACGTGTCATATTATTGCCCTGTAGTATGACGACAATGATGATAAAATCTTACATTTTATAAACATCCAGCCCAGCAACCCAGCCCATCTTTTTCCCTATGACAGTGGTCGGCTTCCAGTCTAACCGGATGCAGCAGAGTAGGTACTATCGGAGCCACTCCAGCCTGACCACCATTTTTTCCTTTTTTAATTATTCTTTGGGAAAAAAAACACTTTCCTGGCTTGCCCTCATGACCTTATATAAACGTTATTATGTTTTCCTATAAAATGAAATCCATAAAGGGTTTCTTTACTGTTTCTTTACGGTTTCTTTACTGAGTGTTGCTATACTGGCAACACTGGTGGCCGGTTGTCAAAAACATATGTCTTAGATTTTATTTAAAATTAAATAGTTTTAGTGCTTTAATTATTGTAATTGACCTTAGATTCAGTAGATTTAGTGATAAGATATAAGGATAAATGTTTGTGAGTGATTTCGGTGCAAAATAGCGATAGAAATCAATCTGAAAGAAACTGGCTGTCATCCCAACGAACGGATTTTGAAAGTGTTCGAGACAAACATAAAACCCGGGGAGTATTTGCTTATTTATTATGTATTAGATACCCAGTCCCCTCATTTATCAATTTTGTATACCCTGCACATCGTTAAATGACCAAATCTTATACAAGCTGCTATCTAAATATGCCCTATAAGTTTAACTGCCGATACTAAACAAGATCAGCTGTTTTCTTGTGGTCATTGTAAGACTATATTTCATATCCAGTGAAAGTTTATTTTCAGAAATTTATTTCAAATAGAATTTATTGAACAACTAACAAACACATTCATTTTCAACTGATATTTAGAAAAAAAAAAATACCCTCAACAACTTTTTAATTTTTATTTTCTCTTTTCATAAAACATAATTAACTTGCTCACAATCCAGCAATACAGAGTACTCTTTTCCTTATAATTAGCTTCAGCATCTTTAACTCTGTATTAAGAATTAATTCATTAAACAATAATCCTCCAGTCTTTTGTTTCTAAACTTAACTTTACTTTTAACCTCTCTTCCTTCTTTCACTTAGCTATCTCTTCTCACATTCCAGGGTGCCTCAGGGTTAACTTTTCATCATGTTAACCCGTAGAGCTGCATTCTTTGAGGAAAAGTTGAGGGCTACACTGAAAGACTTGGAAACCAGCAAAGATCTGTGCAAACAGCTGTTACAAGAACGGGATGACAGCGAGGTAGAAGTTAAGGTCATTGTTGACAAGAACACTGAACTTAAGAACCAGTTAGCTGAATTGCATATAGAACATATGGATATACTCGACCAAAATCAACATCTTAATCGACTAGTGTCAAACATGCAAGAGTGCAGCGACACACATGAACTGGCTTTAACTAGGATCTCTGAGCTGGAACATGAGCTAAGCAGAGCCCACAACACCATCACACAGTTGGAGTCTGCAAAGTCCAGTGAACGGTCTGCGAACACCTGCAGCCTGTACGATGAGCTTGTTGGTAGTGCATCCGATTCTTGTAGTAATCAGCCAATGATAACAATTGACTTGACCAATGATACTTTAGCGCAGGAAAGTAAAACATTTACATCACACAATAAAATTAAAAAGTATTTAAAATTAAATAGAATAATAGGTAAAATTAGAAAATCATTAAAAAAACAAAAAGTGTATCAAAAATCAAACAATTTCCTAAGGAAAAAGAACATTAGTTTAATAAGTGATTTAGAACTTTGTCAATCAGAATTAGACGTATGTAGGTCGTTTCATGACACAGAAATTCAGCGCTTACAGGAGGAACTTCATATTAAAGAAATTTGTCTTAGGGATATTTTCCACAAATATGAAGCTTCACAACAGGATTTGAGTAAGCGCATGCAAGAGGCCTGTGAGCTGGCAGACATAGTGAGGTGCAATGCAGAGAGGTATGAGTCATTGACAAATAACTATAAATTTTAATGTTCATGTCTTATGTTTGACTGAACATTGGTTAAAAGAACCCGAAATATTGTTTTTAAACGATAGCAAATATACTGTACAAAGTGCGTTTGTAAGGAAGAATGCCATACGAGGTGGATCTTTAATATTAGTTTCTAACGAGTTAAAATGTAAACAACGACAGGATCTGGTTAAACTTTCTGTCGAGCGCACTATCGAGTTGTCTTGTGTAGAACTTGAGCGATATGTTATAATTTGCGTATACCGCCCCCCCACAGGTGATTTCAACATATTCGAGTCAGTTATAGAAGACTTGTTTAATAAATTGAAATCTAATAATAAACGTAAAATAATATGCGGAGATTTTAACGTAAATATATTAGAGGTAGATTCTCCATTAAGTATTAGACTCGTAAACCTATTTAAATCTTATAACTTAGTCAATTTGTTTTTTGAACCTACAAGAATCACGGCCACTTCTTCAACTTGCCTTGATAATATTTTTTGTGATTGTGCAGCCTCAAGTTGTATGCTTCTTAATAACCTGACGTCTGACCATTGCGGACAAAGTGCTTGTTTTCCCATGGTAATCCACAAAAAGCCATTGAAAATTGAATGCAGGCCTGTTACAGCTAGTCGATGTAGTAGATTTAAAAGTAATATAAACAAAAAACTTAAACCTTCTATTCTTGCAAATGAAGATCCTAATGTCATGTATGGATCACTCTTTGATGTTGTAGAAAAGGAATTCAATTCCACGTTTAAGACTAAAACCATGACTGTCAATGCTACCTCTGCCAACTTTAATAAATGGGCTACTGAAGGTATTTACAAAAGTCGAGCGAGGCTTTACGAGTTATACGGTATGAAAATGTACAGGTTTGATACTCCATTCTTAGATTATGTTAGAAAATATTCAAAATTATTTAAACAAATTTGTAATGTTGCTAAAGCAAAATATATAAGTAATACAATAAAAAATTCTTCCAATAAAGTAAAGACTACTTGGAAAATTATTAATCAGGAAACTGGAAAATCGACAAATATTGAGAATAAATTAGAAATATTCGGTGATAATACACGTATTAGTAATGCGGCTGACGTAGCCATGGCATTTAATGAGTTCTTTGCTAGCATACCTTTAACTACGACTCGCTCCTTGAGTTCTTCTGCTACGGACGCTGAGAATCTCCTGCATAATAGTGTCCCTAAGTGTGACGCTATTTTTAGTTTTGAGCAAATAACGCCAATTGATGTTATTAATGTTTTTAATTCGCTGAGCTTAAAAAACAGTGGTGACTATTGGGGTATTTCCATTAAACTATTAAAGAATATTATCGACATTGTTGCCCCCTATCTTGCTATCACATTTAATAAATGTATTGAAACCGGAGTTTTTCCCGACCTAATGAAACTAAGTAAAGTCATTCCTTTATTTAAATCAGGCGATAAGAAGGATGTAAATAATTTTAGACCCATATCCATCTTACCCGCTTTTAGTAAAATATTCGAAAAATTAGTACTCAAGCAGTTACAAAGATATTTCAATGTTAATAGCCTCCTTCATAGTGAACAATATGGCTTTACAAAAGGTCGTTCGACAACAGATGCTGGTGTAACTCTTTTAAAACACATTTTTAATGCGTGGGAAAACTCTCAGAATGCCATTGGAGTATTCTGTGATCTCTCCAAAGCATTCGATTGTGTGCACCACGATACGCTTCTACGTAAATTACGTTACTACGGAGTCCAAAATGAAGCTCTTAGCGTAATAGAATCCTATTTAAATAACAGAGTGCAATGCGTAGATGTCAATGGCGTCAAATCATCAGGTTTATCAGTCCAATTAGGTGTGCCACAGGGCTCAATATTAGGTCCGTTCTTATTCCTGGTATATATTAATGATCTACCATACCATCTGAAGAATATCTGTGACGTTGTACTGTTTGCAGATGACACTTCACTTATTTTTAAAGTCGACAGAAATAGGGATCACTTTAACGACGTAAACAGTGCACTTTCGTTGGTTACACACTGGTTTAGTACTAATAACTTGGTCTTAAATGCGAAGAAAACAAAATGCCTTAAATTTACTCTACCGAACGTGAAAAACCTAGGCCCGAATATTATATTAAGTAACGAGGTTCTAGAAACTGTCAAATCCACAGTATTTCTTGGTATATCAGTCGATAGCAGACTTCAGTGGGGCTCGCATATAGCTGGCCTCGCGGGAAGGCTTAGCTCAGCTGCGTACGCCGTCAGAAAAGTAAGACAATTCACTGACGTAGAAACAGCTCGAGTAGTCTATTTTAGCTACTTTCACAGCGTTATGTCCTACGGTATTCTTCTGTGGGGCAAAGCTGCTGATATTCAAAACATATTTGTATTACAAAAACGAGCTGTTCGTGCGATATACCGGTTAGGTAGTAGACACTCGCTAAGAGAGCTCTTTAAAGAAATAGGCATTCTTACTGTGGCATCACAATTTATCTTTGCCAATATACTTTACATTAGGCAAAATATTCATTTGTACACCAAAAAAAGCGATGTTCACAGTATTAACACTAGAAACAAGCACAAACTGTGTGTACCCACTCACAGACTTCATAAGGTTCATGGATCATTTTTGGGGCTCGGTATTCGCTTTTATAATAAACTACCTCTAACTTTACTACAATTACCGTTTAACGCATTTAAATTACAAGTAAAGTCAATTCTTTCAAAGAAGGCTTACTATAGCATTAATGACTATTTAAATGATAAGAATAGTTGGTCGCTAAGTTGAACGCGAGGCAGCTCATTCTTGTTATCACTTTAACTAAATTATTAACTTATTATTATTGTTTACATTAATTGACATTACTTCGGACATTAATTCTGAATTATAATTGAGTTTATTTTTATTTACTTAGGGAAGTTTTGTTAAACTTTGCTTACCATTGTTTCTTTATGGCTTGCTAGTGACTGCAGCATTTCTTACATGTTCTACTTTTGTTGAATAGCAGCAAGCACGTCATGCTCCCTTAGACGGTATGGCCAGCGGTAGCGTTGGGGGTCGGGTTGTCCCCTTCCCTCAAAAATGTGCGAAGGGGGCGATGGCTGATCCTCGCGTTATACTCGTGAACGGGTGCTGCTGGCGGTACCAGGTCGTGTTGATGGCTATTGACACTTTATCAATTTTAGTATGATTTTCTATTAGCTTTTTTTTTTTGAAGAAAATAATAATACTGTAGTCCTAGCAGGTACACCTTGTTTGTGTTGTACAGCTACAACGTAAACATCTATGCGCATGTAGGTGGGCACGCTGATTCTATGCTTATATTAAAATACATTTTTATTTTATTAACAGGAGGCTTTAGATACACTTAATGGACTATAAGAAATGCTTGAGTACTTAGTCTTTATAGGTGTAAATCTGTGTGCTAGCCTACTTGTGTTCAGTTTGTTTTTTTTTTTTTCCTTTTTTAATTTTATATAATAGTTATCATGTGATAATGATATTTTTATGACTTTTTGACTTGTTTTGTATACATTCTGGTTCTTCAAACCTTATAGACAGACATGTGTTGCTGGGGAGTTTGTTGCGCCACTTCTTCTTCCCAGCAAAAACACATAGGAAGTGGTGAAGGGCGGGCGTTTTTGGGGACTGTCTTTTGTTTTTGACGTTCGAAAAGTGCTGATTTATCAGCCTAATTTGAATAAACGATTTTGAGTTTGAGTTTGAGTTTGAGTTTGAGTTTAAATAGCGCCGCGCCGTAGGATTTCACCAGGAGTTGGGAAAAACCTAGCTACTAATGTTTTACATTGATCAAGGCCAATCTATCGACAATTTCTATAACTTTGTGATTACCTAAAGATGGATATTTGAAACAATTTATATGGAAGTAATAACTATTCTACAGCTCATAATTTATCCGTCTTACCACAAAAACATTTAAACATCTGTTGAACACTTGTCTAAAAAATGACAGATTATTACGTTGTAACTTTTTTGAGCAAATAAATGATTTTGATTTGAATTGAAATAAGGTCCATTTTGCAGCTACACTTTTTTTAGACAAGTGTTCAGCAGATGTTTAAGTTTTTGTAGTAAGGCTGTATGTCTTTTAATAGTAGGTAAAGGTATAATATATATGTGACGGTCTCTTATAGCAAATTAACTAATAAATACCTAGGTAACGATTTCAGCTTTACTAGTAAATACGGCGTAGGTTTATTAGCCGTAAAACAGATTGTGAGACCAGTCTAAAATATAGGTTACCTAGCCACAGCTGACTATTGCCTAATGCAATGTTTATGCTTTGTGTGATGCAAATATTGTTTTGGTAGCATTATTTACACCGACATTAGTGATCAGTATAACAGTATTATCTTGGACATCAATGACTGTGTTTCGGAAAGCACGATAAACTGTAGGTCCCGGCTGTCATTTGAACATCTTTAGCAGTCGTTACGGGTAGTCAGAAGCTAGAAAGCCTGACAACCAGTCTCATCATCGGGTTGTGTGGGTAACTGGGTTGAGGAGGCCAGGTAGGCAGACGCTCCCTTGTAAAACACTGGTACTCAGCTGCATCCGGTTAGACTGGAAGCCGACCCCAACATAGTTGGGAAAAGGCTCGGGAGATGATGATATTGGATCAACAAAACATTTGTCAGGTAATATTTGAATAGTAGGTACATAATAATAGTAATAGCACAGATTACTATAATAGTTACTAGCAACTTTAGGAGGTAAACAAAGACATGAACAGTTACTTTAAGGTAGGTATATTATTTCCGCAAATGATAAGATCACGCCTCGTATCTAAACTATTTTATAATTGAATTTCCCGTTAACAATCAAAGCATTCACCTTAAGGCGACGAATTGGTAAACAATAATTCCATAACCGGCACGCGCATCTAAGGGGCCAAGAGGGGACGGAGCGTCTGAGCGGGGCGAGGATTACAATAGGCGCGCTAGCTTATAACTAAAAGTTGTAAGCGACAAAATGGTTCGGTAATTTTATTATTTAGAAATGATAATTTGATAAAAATTCCTTCTACAATTTTAAAGAGTATGTATATACTCAACTACTAAAAAAGTTAAGAGGCTTAAATCGGTCCCGTTTGCCCATAATATGTGAATCTCTTTTTAAAAAGAGGTATGTTAGATATATTTTTCTCTGTTATAAAAGTTACCTAATCATGTTTTGAAGTCTAACAAAATAAGGTTTATATCATGAACTTTCAGGTAACCACGTTCTATTTTGATCCGTTTTGTATTTACTGAGAAAAATTGAGATCCTTGGCGCTAAAATTTCCAATTCGTCCTCGTAAGTGATTTAAATTAGGTATTTAAAACAAGTTTTGAAAATGCTCTAGCCAACTGGGGAGTCGCAAGTTATGTGTATATATAGGTAGGTATTTTTTTTTTTTTTCCGACGTTAAAAATCATCAAATGACCCCTCCCGCTGTGGGTTAGCAGCGGTGAGGGAGTGTCAGACTCTTACTGACTAAAAAGCGTCGTGTTCCGTCATAGGCCTTTTATGTACCAGGGCCGCGGTATCTCTTTCGAACAACCCGCAGCCCCGGCAGGCCTTGGCCCTATTGGGCCCCGCTGAAGTAGGTATTCCACAAGAACTGTAACTGATTTCTTTGGTTTTACTGTAAGTAGATCAGTGCCGGATTTATATTTTTAATGAGAGTAGGCTAATTTAATTCCGCCGCCCCATGTAAAAACCGTATCTATATATACTAGCTTCTGCCAGCGGTTTCACCCGCATCCCGTGGGAACAACTTCCCGTACCGGGATAAAAAGTAGCCTATAGCCTTCCTCGATAAATGGGCTATCTAACACTGAAAGAAATTTTCAAATTGGACCTGTAGTTCCTGAGATTAGAGCGTTCACACAAACAAACAAACTCTTCAGCTTTATAATATTAGTATAGATAGCTTCTGCCAGCGGTTTCACCCGCATCCCGTGGGAACTACTTCCGTACTGGTATAAAAAGTAGCCTATAGCCTTCCTCGATAAATGGGCTATCTAACACTGAAAGAAATTTTCAAATCGGACCAGTAGTTCCTGAGATTAGCGCGTTCAAACAAACAAACAAACAAACTCTTCAGCTTTATATATTAGTATAGATAAAAATGAAACCCGCTTTCCGTTTTCACGACATAACGTGATAACGGCTTGACAGATTTGGCTGAAAATTAGAGGGGAAGTAACTTAGACCCGGGAGAAGGTTTTTGTCACCATCCGGCTACGGGACACGGGTGAAACCGCGGGCGAAAGGGGCAAATTCGGCCAAGGGGACCTTTTTTTTTTGACTTTTATTTTATCTTCTGAAATCTGCCGCCCCTGTGACATACTACCAGGCCATACCAGGATACATACACCTACTCCATTTGAGTACCTAGGCACTTAACAAAAGTCAAAAGGCTCTTGATAGGTACGACTTTTCTTGTCTAAAAATAAAATGCTGTTATAAATCAATGTAAATTCAATTGAATCCTTACTTTAAGCAGTATAGTCTATTTGTTGAAAGTCAAGATTACCTTTAGTTAAGTGCCTATAATCATCGGCACGGATATTGAGCCCTGACCTTCACCTGCGCAGAAGCGATTTATTGGTTTATTGCCTTGTGTACAGTGCGCAAAGCGATCCCCACTCTTCCGCCGACAGCTCAATATCCGTGCCGATAACTATACTTAAATGGAGTATAGTCGGTTACCATGTTATTGTGTGAAAATAACAAGACATTTTTCCCGCGGTAACCAAAACGTCACAACGTGCGATTTGCGAAGTACTACCACAGTACGACCCGTACCGGCATAAAATATTGCTTATGTTACTCAGGAAGATTGTGGCGGTTCAATAGTGTTTTTTTTTTTCAAATTGGTTTAGTAGTTTCGGGACTTTTATGGTAGAGTAGATACAAACAAACAAAGGTTTCCTCTTTATTATATTAGTAGGTATAGATTCAATATACTGATAACAATCTGAACCAGAATCGAAGTGAAATAATTATTACTGATTAGTTACACTACGGTGTCATAAAATCCTACTTTATTTATCATTTTTGTCGCATGATGAAACATGCTTATCGAATCGCTTAGCGAATCAAACCAGTCTTAGTTCGCTCTCAGCCGCGGGAAGTGTACTCCAATCATGGTTACAACAGTGTAAAAACTATTCAATTTACTTTTTTACTAAAAACGAATTGAAAATAAACAATAGTTAAGTGAAAATATATAAAAAATGGCGGGAGTTTTGACTTTGACAGTTTTGTTATGCCTTTTTAGTTTAGGCAAAGGTATTGATGTACAAAGGCTGAACTTAGAACAGGTTTTAATACTCAGCCGGCATAATGTGCGGACGCCGTTGACCGGGGAACTAGAAATGTATGCTTCGAAACCGTGGCCAAAATGGAACGCTTCTTCCGGACTTTTGACCAGAAAAGGTTACCAACTCGAAGGTTATATGGGCGAATATATAGCCGACTGGTTTGCAACTGAAAACTTTTTCAATGGATGCCCTAAAGAAGAGGAGATAATTGTTTATTCAAATACCAAACCACGGACTATAGCGTCTGCAAAAGCATTTGCAGAATCCGCGTTCAAAAATTGCAATATCACAGTGAAACATCATGAAAACTTGGCAGCCATGGACCCTATGTTTTTGCCTATATTTCACAATAAAACGGATGCGTTCAAACAACAAGCGCGCGAAGAAATGACGAGAAAATTAAACGAAGTCGATTTGACTGAAGCTTACAGAGAAATGACAAGAATTTTAAACATGCAGTCTTCCGATGTTTGCAAAAAGCTGATGATTTGCGATTTAGTGGCTCTCAAATCTGATATAGTCACAGAAGATGGTGAAGAACCGAATGTAAATGGACCGTTATTTATCGCTAATGCGATCGTCGATTCGTTTATCATGAGCTACTATGAGGGAATGCCATTAAGTGACGTAGCTTGGGGAGAAATGCAAGATAATGCTACTCAGTGGGAACTCCTAACTAGCATAGCAAGAGAAAATCAAAATGTCCGATTTAATTTAACATCAGCATCAAAGGATGTAGCTGGACCGCTCCTAAAATACATGTACAATATTTTCAAAAGTGGAACGCCGAAATTCACACTGCTAGTCGGCCATGATTCGAATTTGAACGCTGTGATCAACGCATTCGATTTTCAACCGTTTGTTCTTCCGGGGCAGTTTGAGCCGTTCCCTATTGGCGGGAAGGTTATATTTCAAAAATGGAGCGATGCGAATGAGAAATATTTGAAAATAGAATATGTTTATCCAACCGTCAAACAATTGAGGAATGGGGAAAAATTGTCGCGTCTAGACCCTCCCCAGAGAGTCTTGTTAAAACCAAAAGGTTGCAAAATGTCGCCCGCCAGCTTCTGTCCTTGGAGTGAATTTCTGAAATTAAACACATTCTCATAATTATGTTTCATTTTAATCTTTTCAGATAAACTTTGACCTTCTAATCTCAAAAGGAAAAATAATAGATATGATTCATTTTGAAGCCTAATTGGCTATTTTATTTTTTTTTGCAATTCTTGTGCGTCAGATAACAAGATTCTTGTTGAAAGTTAATTAAATAGGTACTTAGTTATACTTAATTAATATTATCTTATGTAAAATAGGCCGTGCAAGTCATGCATGTTCTATGCATAGGTAAGTATGAGTAGGTTGGTAGCCTGTGAAACGGGTTTGCTTGGCGATCACATAATATATGTTTACTAGCTTCTGCCCGCGGTCCCTTTAGATAAAAGTATCCTATAGTTATTCTGATATATATATGTATACTAAGCTGAGCGTGAAACAGGGGCATTCCATAGGAAGGTAGGTACATTTAACTCTACGTACCTTTTGGGTATTACAATATAGAATTATAGAAAGGTATGAAATAGCAGGTACGCAGGTACCCACCTACTTCTTCCTATTACAAAGTAGTTAGATAGGTACACCCTTTAGTGGGACCTGTGGGACAGTAAAAAATCCACGGAATAAGGAAAGATAAGCCATAGTGCAGGTAGGTCAGGCGCCTTCATCCTAGGTCAGATACGTGCGATAGGTGTCACCAAATCGATCAGTTACAAATGAACAAAGTAGGTAGGCGTTCGGGTTCTTTCAGACATCTGTCAATTTTTTTTACAAAAAATGAGCGGGTCCAAAGAAAGCGTTTAAGGGCGGAAACAGTAACGTTCTTCGTCCTCCGCACACCCGCATTTTCTTAGGAGATTTTCCGTTATGGCACCTCCGCTAGTCATTTTGTTCTCCATGACATTATCAACGAATAAAATAGTGGTATTCAATGATAGCCAAAAAAAATTATGAGTAAGTATAGGTACCGATCACCAAATAAATATTGTTTCGCAAAGTCATTTGCGACACCAACAGGAGAAAGTTTCAAATACCTAGTTTCAATAATTTCAAACTGTTGCATTGGAATAGTAAACCTATAGTTAGTAATAAAATGTACGATCGTAAAATTATGTTGGTATGCACGCCTGACAATCGTAAAATAAGTAATTTTAGTTCGAAGGGCCGATGCACGTGTTGTGTAAGCGCGACATAGTATTATTTTACTCTTTGAAGCGCGAGTTACCTCGGCCCTGTTACACTGTGGGCTCCAGAAGGAACATGGTGGGTTTAAGTCAGTAAGAGTCTGACACTCCCTCACGATGCACCCACAGCTGGAGGGGTCATTTGATGATCGCTCACGAGAAAAAATAGTGTGCTGATTTACATGAACCCCATCATGAAAGTGTTGGTGAAAAATCTTACGACAAAATACCTAGGAAGCTCTGCAAAATTATTTGCTCTCCAAGAAATACTTAGATAGTATATACGTTATAAAAGTTACATTGGTTTGGTAGTGGTACCTGCCTGAACTGGAACCGAACCCAAAAACTTTTACTTGAGATTGAGAGGCAGATGCGTTAGCCACATTTTGTTGCGTTTAAATTCTGGTTTCAGCGCCATCTAGTTTACTGTGACAGAATCTTTACAGATTAGCGTTAGTAAAGTAAGCTACGAGCATAAAGTATGCAGCTCTTAAATTCAATGAATATTTATTTTGCAGTAATATTTTTGACAGGGACAATCAAACAACATTGTCTCATTGACTTTACATAATCTTTTAAGAATTATAAATAAATAGTTATTGCCTTTAATAAAGACTAAGAAAATAAAAAAACATCAAAAATAACTGACAAAAGCTGTATTCATGAAAGTCTGTGTTTATTTGTCAATGTCAACATTGTCAAAACAGTTTTTGACACTCAGTTAGTATTTGATGTTAAGAATGAAAGTTGTTTTTATAGTTTTCCTGTAATATTACCAATTGTAAATTGATAAAAAATGACTTATTACCTAGAAATTGATAACGCTTATCCAGGCAAGTATAAAACATTGCGTATTTTTCATATTCGTTTGAAAGACCTGCGATTGTTCAATCGCCTAGGCTGAAAGTGACTTGTTGATATCTTTGTTTATATAATAATACTTGTGTATACTTGTTTGTTCATTATATAATTTACTTTCCCTTTGTGTTAATACTGTATCACGTGACTCAAGGCTCTAATACACGCTCATTTAAACCATATCTCTCAAGAAATGTGAACTATTTGCACCTAATTAATAAAAACTGTGAGAAATGTACTTAAAATCTTTAGTATTACTTTTACTAGCATTAAAAAGTTATTGTGTACAGAATTTTACGTTAGAACAAGTGTTGATACTCAGCAGACATAATGTGCGGACTCCTTTGTCTAAGAACTTAGCAGATTTTACACCAAAACACTGGCCGGCTTGGAAAGAAAAATCTGGCTACCTGACAGCCAAGGGCGCCTTACTGGAAGGATATATGGGCGAATATTTTGCTCTATGGCTGAATAAACAAGGTTTGTTGCAAGAAAAGTGTCCAAAAGAAGACATATTTTTTGTTTACGCGAATACCGCACAGCGGACGTTAGCCTCAGCCAAAGCTTTCGTGAATAAAGGGTTCCCGGGATGTGAAGTGAAAATTCACCACACATCAGAGCCTAAAGATCCAATTTTTAACCCTGTAGTACATAATACTTCAGCTTTATTTAAACTAGAAGCCATCGAACAAATGAAAATGTTATTAAAATCGCTACACTTAAATAGTTCTTATGTAGACTTAGAAGAAATACTCAACTATAAGCAATCAGAATATTGTCTAACAGAACATAAATGTAACTTACTCACAGATACAAATAAAATCTTTGTCAACGTTGGTGTCAAACCTAATTTGGAAGGGCCATTAAAAATTTCAAAATCCGTCATAGACTCCTTCATAATGGAGAACTATGAAGGTTTTCCTAAAAATGAGGTTGCATGGGGACAATTAAATAATAAAGAACAGTGGAATTTAGTCTTAGACTTAAGTAAAGGATACCATAGTGTTATATTTAATACAACATTAATAGCTAGGGATTTAGCTAAGCCGTTATTAACTTACATGAGAGATTTAATTTTAGATAAAAAATATATAATCAGTTTTCTAATGGGCCATGATGCTAATATTTATACAGTACTTAAAAGTCTAGATTTTAAGCCATATAGTTTAAAAGGTCAATATGAAATGACACCAGCTGGCGGGAAACTTGTTTTTCAAAAATGGAAGGATCAGAATTCTGGAATAGGTTATTTGAAAGTAGAATATGTTTACCAGTGTACCAACCAAATGAGGGAAGGTAGAAAATTGTCTATGGACAACCCTCCAGAGTTTACCCCTTTGCAATTGGAGGGTTGTAAAACTGATGACAGTGGATTTTGTCTATGGGATGACTTTGTTGCTTTACTAAATAGTTTGGTTGATTAATGATTTAAAAAATGTGCCATAATATTTTTAGCTTTTTTATACAGGGTTACTGGTAAGTAGACCGCATCCTTTCAGGAGGTGATAGTATAGGTCAATACGGACAAATTTGACCCTGGGATACACTGGGCAAAAGTTAACCCGTTTCAAGATAATCGAATTTTAAGATCTTTTCTTTACAAGTCGTCTAGGTACACGTATACATTTTTATTACTAGTTAAAAGTCTCGTTTTTGCGGATTTTTGTGTGTTTTGTGGCTTTTTGGATAGCTAGATAAATGTAGATGTTTTTTAAGTATTCTGCACAAAAAAATGAAGAGTAATATTTTTGAGAAAATATCTACTAAAAAAGTAATTGCTGTTCGCTATAATTTCCTCTGTGATTTGTACAGTTTTATGGTTTGTTATTATGAAATGATTCATCTTCTATCCAAAAACACACAAAAATCCACAAAAACAAGACTTTTGACTAATAATGAAAATTTATACGTGTACCTAGACGACTGATCTTGAAATTCGATTATCTTGAAACGGGTTAACTTTTGCCCAGTGTATCCCAGGGTCAAATTTGTCCGTATTGACCTATACTATCACCTCCTGAAAGGATGCGGTCTACTTACCAGTAACCCTGTATATTATACTAGCCGTTTTCCTGTGGTTTCACCTGACACCAGTGGGATCTACTGCCCATATCTGGATAAAATAGAGCCTATATTACTTAGGAAGAGTGTAGCTTTCCAACCATGAAAGCATTTTTCTAATCGGTCCAGTAGTTTCGAAGCCTTAAGTTTGTTTCACTCCTTAAAAACATAGACAGATTTAGATGAAATATGGTGAGTGTTCTTCAGGGCAGGTTGCTTTTGAAAGCACCTTTTTATCCAGGTCATAGGACGTAGTACACTCATAATGAAAGCTAGGGAATAAATCATTATTATTTTGTAATCATAGTGAGCTAGACACTCCATGTGGCACACTGATACTCAGCTGCATCTGGTTAGACTTTAAGCCGACCCCAACATAGTTGGGAAAAGGCTAGGCAGATGATGATTTTGTAATGCTAGTCTTATAATCATATGATTTTATATTGCTTGTAATAAACATAGACATTAGTGTTTATATAATGTATATTACATCTGTATGTTACCTTGGTTTTATCATTAGGATAAGAATCTTGACTTTGAGATTTATGCAATATCATGCAAGTACCTATTAGTGAGATGGCTAAGGGTCCGTTCACACAGACCGGCTCGGAGAGCATCGGCGCGCATTTTTCTTTTCACACAGACCGGAGTCGATCGGCTGCCCGAGCATTAAAGAGCATGCAATTGGAGCCAAACGTCGAGAAAAAGTACGTGATCGGTGCCGGTCAGCTCCTCTTGCCTCTTATTATTTAACACCGTGCGCCTTCGAGCATTCTTAATGACAAAAACAGTGCACATGCAGAAATAAACCTTACCTACTACAAACACTATATAAGTACTCGATTTTCAACGTCTAAACGGACCCTAAAGGTATGTTTTGAATGCTAGCTGCCGACTGCAACTGCACTATTTTGTGTGTATTGTATAGCATGTGCTGTCAAGTCAGTCAGCCCTCAGTTATCGACCGATTTCGGTAGTTGCAGTCTGCAGCTCGCTTACAAAACGTATCTTTAGTTTGATGGTAAAGATTATTACATATTATTATATGTGTGAATTGTTTTTATCTTATCATCTGTGCAGAAATAATATTTTTATTATTTCCTATGTAATAGCATAATATTACAGTTTATTTTTTTGTAAAAAAAATACTATTTAAGTAAATATATTTACTCAATACCAGTTACCATTAGTTAGAAATACAATGTTACCATTAAATAAATTAAAATTAAAAGAGTTCCTGATTACGAAATGTTTTTATACAAATGATGCCAACTATTGTGACATTTCGCTTTGATATTAGCTACATAATAATATACCTGCCTAGTTATGTAAAAAAAATTTGTACGCCAATTACAGGCAAAACATGTATGGCTCTAACCTACGTAATCTTAACACCTCATGTTTAACAATACCTATGTTTTGTAAACATATACCCATGTTTTAACAAAATAAATTATCTTTTATCTTTACTGCTTAATACTCAAATGTCTAGTGAATTATATATATTTTAATTAAGAAATGCTTCTGTTGAGTAGTTTTAATAAAAAATATTTTAAACTGGTTTTAGTATAAAAATGGGTACCTATAAGTATAATAGACATGTATAGATAAAAGTTATCTTGTTTTATTAAAGAGATTTTATTTTAACAAAATTGTTTTTATTTGACTAAATTCCTATTCTTTTACAATCAATAGATTTAAATGCATGAAAAAGATGGATGGTACCTACATAGATTTTGTCTGATCAAAATTCATTCATTATTTTTTTCCATCAAAATGAATGAATGTTCTAGGTATACACATAAGATCCTCTTTGATCCTTTTTAATTATGATTTGATATAATGTAATGTGCCCTAATCAAAGTTTTCATTAATTTATTAATAAATTCATATTCCGCTACTCTACGATAGATGGTGCTATAATCAAATATCTAGTGAACTGCACGCACAGAGTGCATTTTGTACTCACTGCAGGTTTTTATATCACTGAGCAAGCCCGATGACAGATTTTTCTCAAATCCACCTGCTGGTCCATTTTTTTTATCG
The DNA here is from genome assembly GCF_022581195.2 of Helicoverpa zea. Taxonomy (NCBI): domain Eukaryota; kingdom Metazoa; phylum Arthropoda; class Insecta; order Lepidoptera; family Noctuidae; genus Helicoverpa; species Helicoverpa zea. The sequence goes on from NC_061479.1 coordinate 3,925,667, forward strand.
ATGGCAAAAATCATCAAATGACCCTTCCCGCTGTGGGTTAGCAGCGGTGAGGGAGTGTCAGACTTTTATTTAAATTAGACTATTAGACTAAAAATGGGAACAAATATAATGACCACCATAAAATGCTTTGATACCCTTAGTTTTGTAACCAGAAATATCTACTGAACACCAGAAAAATAAAGTCTAAAAATGTAATAGTACCAGCTATTTTAGTCACGACTTCACTTTAAATTGTATTCGACCACCAAATTTAGTAAATGATCACCAACTCTTGACGACCAAATTAATGTATTATTTTTGCCCAAATAAGTCACTGTGATTGCCATAAAATGTAGGCTTATTACCAAACAAAGTATTATGATGCCATATTAAGTTATGTGTCCGGCTTGCAATGCATGCGTGAGTGTCAGTATGACCAGTGACAGGGGAAAATGGAAGAAATGACATATTGCGCCGACCCCAAGTAAAATTGGGAACAGGGCAGGAGAAAGAAGAAGAAGAATGTGTTTCTCAATACACTCCCTCGAAAACACACTCTTATCGCACTGTTTAGAGCAGTGGTTCTTAACCTTTTTGTCATGAGGGACCACTTTACCAAAAGTTTGTCTTGCCGGGGACCACCCCATTGGTTTGACTAAATTGAGGGTTCTTTGATAAAAACAGTTTTAGCTCCGACTAAATGTTTCACTTACAAACGAAATGTTCAGCGTTTACAAAACGCAAGTACTGAATTCTTTTGTATGTAAGTAAATGTAAAGAAAGACATACACATGCCTATGTACTTATGTAGTTACAAATTCGCGAGCGTAGCGAGCGGGATTTTTTTTTCGGACTCGTACGGACGTAAAATGTATCCCAAACGTACTTAACTTTTTGTTTGTTGACAAATGCAAAAACGAGGGCACATAGTTGCTGAATACGCGAGCCAAGCGAGCGGGAAATTTTAATTATTTTTTAAGACTCAGAAGCAAAATTACGTAAAATGTAGCCCAAACGTACTTAACTTTTTGTCTGTTGACAAATGCAAAAACGAGCGCATATAGTTTCTGAATACGCGAGCGAAGCGAGCGGGAATTTTAATATTTTTTTAAGACTCAGAACCAAAATTACGTACAATGTAGCCCAAACGTACTTTAACTTTTTGTTTGTTGACAAATGTAAACACGAGGGCATATAGTCTCTGAATACGCGAGCGAAGCGAGCGGGAAATTTTAATTATTTTTTAAGACTCAGAACCAAAATTACATAAAAGGGCTACATTTCAAACCATATTTTTTTTCTGTTGGACAAATAAGATGGATAGCAACGTCGCGAAGCAAAGCTTCGCGGACCACTTGGAATGCTTCCAGGGACCACCAGTGGCCCACGGACCACCGGTTAAGAACCACTGGTTTAGAGGCATGCAATAGACAATTTTCCACCCTAGTGCAGGAAAAGGGTCCCCATAATGTTATAAAATTTATTGTATCAGGCCGAACTTATTTTTTTGGACTCAGTTTACTTAAACAGGATAGCAAGATGTAAAAACTTTGATTATCATTTTATATTAAAACGCTGGTATAGTTTTGATGATCATTTACTACATACTTTTGGTGATCATTTACTACTTTTGGGATAACAATGATTTATTTGGACTCATTTTGCTTAAATAGGATAGCAGAATTTAAAAACTTTGGTTATAATCTTACTTTAAAATGGTGGTTTAATTTTGGTGATCATTTACTATTTTTGGCTTACGCATGATTTATTTTGGAGTAATTTCACTTAAATAGGATAGCAAAGTGTTAAAACTTTGGTTACCTATAGTTTTACATTAAAATGCGAGTTTCATTTTGGTGATCATTTACTATTTTTGTCTGCTATTTGTTACTATATCTGGTGATCAGTTAAACAAAAGCCACTAAAAATCCATCGTGTTCCTTTGGGCCACGGTAACTCTTTCGAACAATCCCGCAGCCACGGCGCACCTGATGGTCCTGACGTGGAATTGTAACAACGACTGCTACTAAGGAGGACTCGAGGACGCTAGCTTTACGTGCCACTAGTCATTTTGTTCTCCATGACCATAGTTTATATACATCTTCACCTTAAATTGCGGGGAATGTGAGGTTCACATATTGTTGCCTGCCATATTATATAGGTAATATTAATATATATGCAGCATTTTTAATACTCTGACGGTTTAAAAAGCATTACTTATCATTTTATGATCTCAGACAGTTTTATTTGATAAGCAGTTTATCTTAACAACTTAGGTAGGTAGGTATTTGTCAAAATAAACATCTGTCTGTCATATATTCAAAACCGGGCTACGGGAACATCTGAAGCGGTTGACAGCACAAAAAACACTCTCTTTCTCTCTCGTACGTATTTACGTAGAAAGAGAGAGAAGCATGTTGAGGGGACGTTAGAAACGTTCATAACATACATATAAATTAATCGCTTTAAAATGAGTGGAGTAGTCAAAAATAAAAATTAACCAAGTTCTGTATTTACCTATGGACTCGTTAATGTTACTTTTATCAATGTACGTTGATAAGTAATTTTTTTTTGTTGGAAGATCATTTTAAGGGGTGATTTTTTTTTTTTTGTAACGAGCAATCTTTTCGAGAACATGTTTAACTTAGAAATTAACAGGGTTCTCAGAAATATCTCTCTTATGGACTCTCTTATGTGCTCTCTTATGTACTCCCTTATGTACTCTCTTATGTTCTCCTCTTATGTACTCCTCTTATGTACTCCCCTTATGTGTTCTCTTACGTACTCTCTTATGTACTCCCTTATGTACTCCTCTTATGTACTCTCTTATGTGCTCGCCTTATGTGCTCTCTTATGTACTCCTTTTATGTACTCTCTTATGTACCTACTCCTCCTTTGTGCACCCTTATGTACTCCTCCTTTGTGCACCCTTATGTACTCTCTTATGTATTCCCCTTATGTACTCCTGCTTTGTTCACCCTTTTGTACTCTCTTATGTTCTCCTCTTATGTACTCCGCTTAAGTACTCCTCTTATGTACTCCCCTTATGTACTCTCTTATGTACTCCTCTTATACACTTCGTTTATGTTCTCCTCTTATGTAATCTCTTATGTACTCCCCTTATGTGCTCTCCTATGTGCTCTCTTATGTACTCCTTTTATGTACTCTCTTATGTACTCCCTTATGTACTCCGCTCATGTACTCTCTTATGTGCTCCCCTTATGTGCTCTCTTATGTACTCCTTTCATGTACTCTCATATGTTCTCCTCTTATGTACTCCCCTTATGTGTTCTCTTACGTACTCTCTTATGTACTCCCTTATGTACTCCTCTTATGTACTCTCTTATGTGCTCGCCTTATGTGCTCTCTTATGTACTCCTTTTATGTACTCTCTTATGTACCTACTCCTCCTTTGTGCACCCTTATGTACTCCTCCTTTGTGCACCCTTATGTACTCTCTTATGTACTCCCCTTATGTACTCCTGCTTTGTTCACCCTTTTGTACTCTCTTATGTTCTCCTCTTATGTACTCCGCTTAAGTACTCCTCTTATGTACTCCCCTTATGTGCTCTCTTATGTACTCCTTTCATGTACTCTCATATGTGCTCTCTTATGTACTCCCTTATGTACTCCTCTTATGTACTCCCCTTATGTACTCCTCCTTTGTTCACCCTTATGTACTCTCTTAAGTACTCCTCTTATGTACTCCCCTTATGTACCTACTCCTCTTATACACTTCGTTTATGTTCTCCTCTTATGTAATCTCTTATGTACTCCTCTTATGTGCTCTCTTATGTTCTCCTTTTATGTACTCCTCTTTTGTACTCTCCTTATGTACTGTATATATATGTGCTTTATGTGTGTATCTTATGTACTGTATGTGGAATTATTGTTATTTAACCACTTCTTTATGTCTAAATTGACCGGACTAAAACCTGGAAGGAAGAATCAGCGATAAATAAACTTATCAGCAACACAGTTGTCTGCAGTATCCAGCCCTCAAAAAAGGTTGTGTGCACATCCCTCTAATATGGCTGAATTTAATGTAGGTAAGGAGTAGTATAGTTACCGGCACAGATATTGAGCTCTCGGCGGAAGAGTGGGGATCGCTTTGCGCACTGTAGGTCTGTACACATAAGGCAATAAACCAATAAATCGCTTGTGCGCAGGTGAAGGTCATGGCTCAATATCCGTGCCGATAACTATACTAATGTGAATTACATTAAATTCAGGCACATGGGGAAAGTTACATGAGTAAGTACATTAACGGGAATGTATAAGAACGTAGGTATATATTAAGGTGGAGTAAACATATAAGGAGAGAGGCGTCCTTTGGGTAGTACATAGGGGAATACACAAAGTAGGAAATAAGTGGACGTCTCAAGTAAATTAGGATAGTTGGCGCCGTACGCACTACAGTAGATCGCCACTGATCCGCTATTTAAAATTGTAACCGGATTATTAACAAATTTAAAGACTAAGGTCATTAACACCAAGTCAATACTATAAACAAACCTAATAGATCGTTAGATAATAATATTCTGCACGCACTGATAAAAATACATCATACCTATATATACGAATTACGTATTCGTCGAATCGAGGCCGTTCAGTTAGCAACAAGGCGCAGATGAACGCACACGTTCTTTGCTTTAAAAAAAAAAAAAAAACTTTATTGTGGAATCCCGCCATTTTTGCGATGAACTGTCAAATAGTTTTGCAAAATAAAGTTTTTTAATATAAATTGTGGTGTTGTGAGCGTGAATTGTGATTTGGATTTTCGCCAATTTTTGCTCGAAATAATCACGTATGTAAATACTGTTTATTTTCCTGTTTAGTCATTGTAAATAGTGTTGTTTCTAGTTTTAATTGGTTTTGAATTTGACTTCAAGAAAAGTGAATTTAAATATTCGAATTAAAATAATGATATTATTTATTGACCTTAGACATTTCTAGGTTAGTTCGTATTTAATTTTATTGCGATCGTTACCTATATTTAGATAAAGGTCATAGAGAGCGTAAAGCCAAATAGCTATTTATTCCATGTAGTAAAATATATACCTACGACAATTAACGTAGGTAGGTAGGTATTATTTTTTCTCTTGACATGTATTTCTCGGGGTAGTAAGCAGTTTGAGGGTAATTATACCTACATGTTATTTAGAAACGGCTAGATATGAAATAATAATGATGAGGCAGTCATATTTTTTGTTCAGTCTAATAATCTCGCATAAAATAATTGTTACTGAGGTACTTAGATGCTTACATACCCATGTTAAAAAAACGCTTAATGAGTCTTCAGAAACAAAAAAAAAGGATTGTATCCAGTAATTAATGTTCGTGGCTAAGTTACTGCAGTGCAGATTGATTGATCATAAGGTTAAGCAACGCTTGGCGCGGTCGGTACGTGGATGGGTGACCATTATGGATGCTATGACAAATTCCTCCGTATTTACTTATTATTTTAGGCGTACCAACTATGAACTATACGGCGCTGAACACAATTTATTTGGCTTCAGGTACCTCGATTGGTTTCAGGCAATTCGCGTAACTAAAAAAATATACAGGTTTTTCTAGTATTTCCTTGATTTAAGACCACTAGCATGAGCATCTTTTCATAGATGCTGAGTTTACGTGATTAAATGATCAGAGAAGCCAGTGTAGTGGGAAGTTCGCCTAGCCGTTCGTCATCATCATCTCCCGAGCCTTTTCTCAACTATGTTGAAGTCGGCTACCAGTCTCACCGGATGCGGCTAAGTACCAGTGTTTTACAAGGAGCGACGGCCCATCTGACCTCAACCTGGGCAACCCAATACCCCTTAGCAAGGCTGGTGTCAAACTTAGTGGCTTCTGACTACATGTAACGACTGCCAAGGATGTTCAGTGACAGCCGTTGGTCTAAGCTGTAATTTGTGCCGTATGATTGTTCGATAGACCTACCACGTGTCTGCGCCTCATGAGGGGCTCCAGAAGGAAGACGGTTTTAATTGATAAAAGACTGACTTGTTGATTTTCAAACCATATCTATGTATACAAAGTTGGTTGCTGTTTTTTGTAGTTACCGCGGCCCTGGTACATAAAAGGCGTAAGAAGGAACATGATTAGTTTTAGTCAGTAAGAATCTGACACTCCCTCACGCTGCTAACCTACAACGGTAAGGGTAATTTTTGATAATTTCTCAGGAAAAAAGGGTGGTTAAAAGCCAAAAGTTAGACTTCCTGGCTTTTTGATTGCGAAATATAGTTACACAATTTAATTTAAGTCGCCATGCTGACTCTCGCCTCACGGCGCGATCAAAATGTCTATGCGTACCTACATTGTAACGCCTAGGCACTTTGTTTACAATGCTTCAGACTAGCCGATATCAACAATATTGAGTCGAACAAATACATGGAGAACAAAATGACTAGCGGAGGTGCCATAACGGAAAATCTCCTAAGAAAGTAGCGCGACAACATGCAGGTGCGAGGGGGACGAGGAACGTTACTGTCTTCGCCCTTACAGGCCTTTGGACCCCATCATTTGTTGTAATACCAAAAATCGTTGTCAGTCGTCCCAAATAACCCAAAAGCCTCGCTTGTTTACTCGTAACTGTTCGTTTTGGTGATGCCCAACGTACGTATTTGAAATAGAAGAAGGCACCTATTCTCCCCGCATTATGGCATAGATCTCCGCTCATCTTTATCTAGAAGAATTCGCCCGACCTGCCTGCATTATGGCATCATCATCCTCCGAGCCTTTTCCCAACTAGATTGGGGTCGATCCGGATTCAGCTGAGTACCAGTGCTTTACAAGAAGCGACTGCCTATCTGACCTCTTCAACCCAGTTACCCGGGCAACCCGATACCCCTTGGTTAGACTGGTGTCAGACTTACTAGCTTCTGACTACCCGTAACGACTGCCAAGGATGATCAATGACAGCTGGGACCTACAGACTGCATTATGGCATCTCCGCTCATTCCTTACTCCGTGAAAAAATATTACAAACGTCCACTAGCATTGTTATCATAATTTTGACGTTATTAACCTCATAAAATGTAATATTTCACACCGCAACGTAGATACCATGCTATCAGTTGCAACAAATTGTGCAGACATTGCTGATACATAATGCAATTTATTGCAAACATTATACATAAGTCATTTGCTGTAAGTATTCTTTAATGTATCTGATTGCACTTTGTAAGACAATACGGAAGTATCAATTTATTTGATAAACAATACCGGTACAATAAAGAGGATTTTTTTTTTATTTGTTTGTACCCTGAAGACTCCAACACTTCAGAACCTATTTGGAAAATCTTTCTCTCTTGGAAAACTACACTCCCGAGTACTTCCCAGACTTGAAAGCGAACCTATACACTCGTATTTGAGGAACTGCCGCTTTAGCCACTGGGCTACTACATCTCAAAATACAAATAATACATGCATGATATAAAAACACAAATGGCAAATAGTACCTATAATATAATTCTTCATTCATACTCGTTTCCGATAAAGACAGCCATTTATTTCCAAGTCATCAGTATGTAGGTACAGTAAAAATCTTTGTTGATGAGAGCTCAAAACAGGAAATAACACAGACTGATTACATGGTTATAATAATAGTTATTTATACTATACTACTGTTAAGGAATATTATAAACACATTATAGGTGGGCTACACACTACCACGCGTCTCGCATCACATGAGCTGTGTCTGCGTAGACTTATGAACTTTATGGTGTTGACAGTAAAAATGTTTTGTCATATCAGCCTATTGCCCTTCAGTTTTTCAACTGCCCCGTTGGTCTAGCCGTGTCGCTAGCGCGGTTCGATGTCAGTTTACCGTCCCACTGAGCTATGAGAGTGATGGAATAGGTGCAGCCATAGGTGCACTCACACCTGTGTCTGCGCAAATAATTGTGTCCACTTTCACTTTCAATTCAGCGTACAAATTCTACGAGCAATGAGAATGTCGTTGACAAATTCTCTGATGGGTGACTGAGAACTTTATCATCCAGAGAACTCTATTAAATTTAATACTACGCGATAAAAATACGGCGCGTTTCAAAAACTCTCTCGTTCGAACTACTATAACCTTTTGTGGATTTTTAACCTGCGGTAAAGATGTACTAGCTCCTACGGGAACATTAGACGTGTCGTCCTTATTTTTCATGGAGTTAAAAAATAGATCAAAAGGTGTGGGACATGAACACTATTTGGTTTTAGTAGTAATAGTGTGAGATCCTCTTAATTATGTACACACATTAGCCTTTGATCTTGAGCTGATTATACCTACATTTGCTATCAGTTAATGCCCTATGGATAAACTCAAACCTATGCCTATATGTAGTACAAGCAGATAGATAGTTATAGCTCCTTATTGGTTTATAGTGGTCGCAATATGCTCTTCGGCTTGGCACCGAGCCTTTGGTTTAATCCCCGGTCGGGCACAAATAAATTTACGTGTTTTGAGAATAGTTACTTGGGCAAGTCGTAACGGCTGTAAAAAGACAACCTAGACCCATCAATTTATCGTATCTTCCAAATCAGGAGCTCATAATATGCCTACCTACACCCGAATCCAGGTAACGACCGCCACAAGCTTTGCTTAACCTTATGATCAGATAAAAAGTGCAGCTGTAATCAAGCCACAAGTTGCAAAAACATTAGGTACTCATACATAATTTCAGATTAGAGCTTCATCTTTACACATATTTATTTATTTACAGAACTGCCACCACGTCCTGAACAATTAAGCCATGGAGAAGTTACTAACAGCCTGCAAGCTGCGTACCCCCCGAGTTGGCGAGGAGTTGTCCCGAAGCCAGTACTCCCTGGTCTCCCAAGACTTGACGGAAGAAGCTGTGCAGTTGTGGCTAGGACTACCTGAGGAAGTCAGGACTGATTCCTCTTGGGAACTCTTCAAAAAACGCTATGAGAGGCACGGTAAGGGTTTAATCATCATCATCATCCTCCGAGCCTTTTTTCCAACTATGTAGGGGTCGGCTTCCAGTCTAACCGGATTCAGCTGAGTACCAGTGCTTTACAAGAAGCGACTGCCTATCTGACCTCCTCAACCCAGTTACCCGGGCAACTCGATACCCCTTGATTAGGCTGGTGTCAGACTTACTGGCTTCTGACTACCCGTAACGACTGCCAAGGATAACGGTAAACACGGTAAGGGTTTAATGTAGGTACATAAATTGTTGGTTGTGTTGTACGCTGATGTTATCATCATCTGCCGAGCCTTTTCCTAAACTATGTCAGGGCTGAAAATATCTTGCAGTTTTTTCCAAGTTTTTATGAGTATGTATTTCCAATTAAACGATGTCGATTCCAATATAATCGGTTAACTTCGCGTTGCAATAACGTTGATACAATAAAGATGGTTTGACTTTGTTTCGGATGGCACGTTAAACTGTAGGTCCCGGCTGTCATCGAACATCCAGCAGTCAGTAGTCGGCAGTCGTTACGGGTAGTCAGAAGCCAGTACACCTGACACCAGTCTAACCAAGGAGTAGTAACTGGGTTGAGGAAGTCAGATAGGGCAGTCGCTCCTTGTAAAGCACTGGTACTCAGCTACATCCGGTTAGACTGGAAGCCGACCCCAACATAGTTGGAAAAAAGGCTCGGAAGACGATGATGATAATAACGATGGTTTGGTACAAAGTCTAGACTCTAGAAAGTACATAGCTTTAATTTCTCAAATAAATAAAATAAATTAATTAAAGCTATGTACCTTTTTCCATGTGCGCGAACTATTTCCTTCTGTCCACGGCTGAAATTACTAGGAACAGCTTGTTGTAAAATCAACCATAAAACTCCCGGTAGTAATCAACGATCTAGCCTGATATGTGCAATACAAAATGCATGTCAGATGCATTGTTCAAAGCTGATATGTTTCATATGCCTGCTATAACTGCCTAGGAAAAACCCTGAAGAAAATTGTCATGTGTTAATCAATATAATGAGTTAATAGATTACAATCATTGTTAACTAGGAGGAGCTCCGGTCATCCGATCATAAAGTTAAGCAACGCTTGGCGCGGTCGTTCAAGGGATGGTAGACCATCTATGTCCTATGTCCCCGTGTTTCGAAAGGCGACGTTAACTTGACGGGTCCCGACTGGTATTTAAACATCTTTGGCAGTCGTTACGGGTAGTCAGAAGCCAGAAAGTCTGACTGTCAGTCTTAAAAAAGGGTGCTGGGTTGCCCAGATAACTGGGTTAGGGTAGTCAGATAGGCAGTCTCTTCATGTAAAACACTGATATTCAGCTGCATCTACGTAGTTGGACTGGAAGCTGACCCCCAACATAGTTGGGAAAGGCCTATGCAGATGTTGACGACTTAAAATAATATGTAATGGTGTACACTTTTCACTTCCAACACTTCATAGAGGGATAAGAAGTTTGTTTTAATGTTATTGTATTAGAACTTCATAAAAACAGCGGCAACCCATTTCATATTTTGTACGAAATATTGGTTGCCTAGCAACATAAACAATTGAATAGTTGGTCACGCATCAAGATAGTTCTAAATAAATAATAGTTTTAAAAAAACTAAAAAAACACGCTTTTTATAGAAAAACGAACAAAAAATAGAAAATAATTTTTAATGAATTTAAGTTAAGAAAACAGTGTTAAAAATTTCAATGAATATAAATTAATAATAGTGTGAATACAAAAAAAAATATTTTAAAAAAGCGTGGGGTGCATGGTGTCAATAGTTATAAATATTTTATTGACAGATATGAGTACAGTGAATTTCATTTCGATAATATCTTAAAAAGCACCCCACGCTTTTTTTAAATATTTTTTTTTGTATTCACACTATTATTAATTTATATTCATTGAAATTTTTAACACTGTTTTCTTAATTTAAATTCATTAAAATTTATTTTCTATTTTTTGGTTCGTTTTTCTATAAAAAGCGTGTTTTTTTAGTTTTTTTTAAACTATTATTTATTTTCTACTTTTTAGTTTGTTTTAAAACTATTATTTGTTTTGTAGAATTAAAATTCTCTTTAGTATACAAAAAATTGTCAATATTACAGAAAACTGCTAAAGATAATTATTGGAAATAAAAATTAACATCGAGTCCTGCCTTATCGACTGTAGAGAAAAATTCTAGAAAATTTTAATTAATTTTCTTACCTTATCGACTATAGATAAAAATTATATCAATTAACAAAAATCATATTTTGCAAATTGAAAAGCCTAGAAGTCGGTGTCTAATGGATGTTACTAAGTTAATTTTGCCACCGACTTCTAGGCCGATGCACCTAAAATTATTTTTTTTTTTGCTTTTTAGTGTTTTGGGAAGTCGGTTTAATTTTTTTGTAAAAAGGTTATTTATTTAAAGCTTTACAGTGATATGAATAGTTGTCACTATCCATACAAGTCCAAACGAGGTATTTTACATATTCAATTGTCGAGTTCCCTCGACTTTCTCTGGTCTCCATCATCAGGTCAGCTCCAAACCTTCACTGTTGCATAGGTCTTGTCAATACGAATAATTTAAGCCCAAACACGAGGTAGTTTACATATTCAGTTGTCGAGTTCCCTCGACTTTCTCTGGTCTCCATCATCAGGTCAGCTCCAAACCTTCACTGTTGCAAAGGTCTTGTCAATACAAATAATTTAAGCCCAAACACGAGGTAGTTTACATATTCAGTTGTCGAATTCCCTCGACCCTCTCTGGTCTCCATCATCAAGTCAGCTCCAAATCTTCACAGTTGAATAGTGCTTTTAGGCGTACACCTGAGTGTCAAGTTTTTACCCTATGTATGCCTACAACTTTTGAAGGTTGCCCTCGATTTCTCAGGGTTTCCATCATCAGATCCTGACCTGATGACTATGGGACCAACTGGCAGCTATTCCGAGTCGAACAAAAAAAGAATCACGTAAATCGGTCTATAAACCTCGGAGTAATCGATGTTTATGTGTAACCTCCTCCTTTTTGGGAAGTCGGTTAAAAATGGAATTATTTTATCAAATTATTGTATTGTCATCGGTCCTCAATAAATCTACAAAGTTTGAACGAAATCTGGCCGTTTCAAGTGGGTCAAAATCGCGCCCAAAGAAGTCGGTTACAAACATACAGGTGAAGCTAATAAAAAGCGTGTAAAATAGTTACCAAGGTTTACTATAACGGATGACAGAACATGACCAACTAGTTAACATAGTGATAAAAATATTAATTTAGTTAAGATTCTTCAAGTATTTGTCGTATTTCCATTATAATTGGAGTTATTTTTAGATCGCGTAACTAATTCGTTAAATTGTGAACCGTCTCGGCTTCACATACAAGGTGTCCCATGAATTGATATTGTATTTCAACAATTATCCGAAATGATTGAAAAACTGAAAGTAGGCATCATTTTTCACCCGTAAACTCCCAGGCACATCCTTAGGCTCCGAAAGTATTTGAATTTGTATTGAAAAATTCTTATACTGTTGGAAAGCCACACTCTTTCCGAGTGAGTAACATAGGCTATATTTTATCCCGGCACCGGTAATAGTTCCAACGGGTGAAGCCACAGGAAAACGGCTAGTATTTGTAAAAATTGTGTCGTTTACATCATAGGTAGGTACTTGTCTGCATCAGGACCGCCGTCACAAATCACCGATCCTCTCGAAATACATATAGAGAGTTGCTACCTAATTGCGCTACCATTAGTTGCTACCAATTGCTACCCTCGTGGTTTTGAAGATATTCGGCGGTCCTGACGCAGACAGGTACTTCTGAACCTTTAAACATGAAATGAAATATACATTATTGAATGTTTAAAGGAAAATTGCTAATCCTTTAAACTAAGACTTTTCAATGTCACATTACCAAAATTACATAATGCAAACATTTGCTCTTACACTTAAATCTGGTCAAATTTCACAAAATTGGCACGGTCACCTTATTTGTTATTTAATATTTACAATTACTAGCCCATTTTGGATTTTACATTAAAGTGCTAAAATAAGTGTCAACCGTCTAAAGTCCGGTTACCTAAAATGTCTGATTAAACTTGGATAGGTATATTATATACGTATGTATAGCCATTGTTGGCCCAAGAACACCGACAATATAAACCTCAGTTTTCATAAAACAATTGTTTAATATCAATTTTACGAGTTTCAAAGTTAACAGTTTTAAGAAAAGCCACACCACGGCCACGTAAAGAGAAGACCATCTGATAACGTGGGAAATTTGGCTCTGCAACTTTCCATCCCCGGTCGAAGATCGAGAGGGCGCCCCAAGACCTGATGGCGGGACGTAGTATCGAAAGACCTGAATGTGTGCCAGGTGTCCGAGAGCGACGTCACGGATAGAGCGAAGTGGAGAAGAAAAATAAGGAAAGCTGACCCCACCACCATGTGGGATGCATAGCAAGAAAGAGAGAGTTTTAAGAAAAGCAGACGTTGTCGATGATCTTGGGCTGTACTATTTAAATCATCTTTATTTTGTACTCATAAAATATCTCAGCCTTGTTGGGCGATTTATAATCATTTTTATCGCCTTTTTATCGTCCTACTGCAGGGCTGCGGCCTCCTTTCACAAGGAGAAGAAAAGAGCGTTAATTACTCTGCATTTCAGAGTCCGTTTTTCCTTCACATTTACTCAGTCATTGGTGTCCAAGATATACTTAGAAAGTACATGATAACTTAGAGAGAAAAGTTAAAGTTAGTACTTGCCAAATCTCCTACTTGACCTTCGTGGGACGAGGAACGTTACTGGCTTCGCCCTCTTACTTTGGAACTCGCCAAGTTTTAGTAAACTCAAAATTCTTCGGCAGATGGTGTTAACCTGAGGTAAATAAGGTGGTGAGTATGAACGTGGACGGATATAGTGGAAAAGGAAGACCAAAGAAACGATGGATGGATTGTGTGAAAGTAGATATGGTAAAGAATGTTACTTGTGAGATGACGGCAGATAGAAGAGTATGGAAGAAGCAAACATGAGCGCCGACCCCAAATAAAATTGGGATAAGGGCAGGAGGATGATGATGATGAGATGTGTTAACCTTGTTAGTTCATTGGTAAATCCCACTTGAGCCTTAACCTCTATTAAAATAAACAATTTCATTGCTAGGTGGAGTCAACACACACAGGTCTTCGAAAAACGGGGCAGTGACCAAACGCCTGCCTTCAGTCAGTTCGGCGCCGCACCTACATGAAGCTGGCAGCCAGAATGATGAAGTTATGGTCCTCAATGGTGCTAAAGGAACTAGGATAGACACGGAGAATAAGAATAAGCAGGAGAGAGTGTATGTACCATGGTTTTCATCTAAACTTGTATTGGAGAGATTTTTGGACTCTTTGGGAATTTTGATGTAGACGGTTTTATTTCGCAGATCCGATGATATGCCTTCAGGTTTGGAAACATCGAAAAAACCTTCCAAGGTAAGTTTTACTAGGATTTTAGCTTAAATAAAGTAGAAACTTACCAGTGGTTGTGTATTTTTGGTATTTACTATCTTCCCAACGGTACTTGTTAAAAGCTACTTTGAAGTCAACCAAAATTAAACGAGATGACTAACTCTAGCAGTTTTTCGGGTTTTAGAATTTCGAGCCAATGTACCAACAACTAAAATACCGAATTATAAGGTTTCTAAACTCGCACACCTTGGCTCAGGGTTCAAGAAGGAACATGTTTTATTCAGTAAAAGTCTAATACTCCCTCACGCTGTGGGTGCATTTTCATCTGATGATTTCCTTATAAAAAAGGGCTTTCAACACGCAAATTCGTACTTAATATGCCTATTTTTTCCTTGCTGCGTTACGTACTTAAATTTTTATCCATTTTCAGATGGCACAAGCCAGACGGACAGTTAAAATTTCAATTTTAGTGGGAGTTTGGATATTCGTCACCGTAGCTTTTCTTATGCACAGTGAAAAAGAAGAGGTTACAAGACATTCTTCAGTCGCACCAGAAAAAATTAAAGGTTTGTTTTGTATTTGTGGGACTAGTGGCTAAATGACTAACGATACACTCCGTTTGACAAGGCACTTAACTAAAGATAAACTATCTTGCCATACCCCAAATTACTTATTAGTTACTGTAGACTGTAGTAGGTACTTCTAAAATTGCGTATTTAAAAACTCCTTTGAAAAATAAATTAAATTAATTATTTTTTGAGATAAATGTTTGTAAATTCTTTCTTTACTGTCGTCTTTTTTTACTATGTGTGTGTACAAAAATTCGTAAATAAATAAATAGAATGCGGCTAAAAACCAATGAAATCAACAATTACTTATTCAATTGAATTAGAAGTTTTAAGCAGTAGTTTATTTGTTTAACATGTATTTGTATAAAAAGTCGTACCAAAGTATCAAAATAGTTTAGCTTTAATTATCGTCATCATCATCCTGCTCTTATCCCAATTTTATTTGGGGCCGACGCAACATGCTTTCTCCTTCCACTCTTCTATCTGTCGTCATCTCACAAGTAACTCTTCTTCTTCTCACCATATCGACTTTCACATAATCCATCCGTCGTTTCTATAGTCGTCTTCTTCCACTATATCCGTCTACGTTTATACTCATCAACACACAACATAATTGTTTACTGCTAGTTCCATGATCTCCTGAGCCTTTTCCCAACTATGTTGGGGTCGGCTTCCAGTCTAACCGGATTCAGCTATGTACCAGTGTTTTGCAAGGAGCAACTGCCTATCTGACCTCCTCAACCCATTTGCAAGGAGCGACTACCTATCTGACCTCCTTAACCAATTCTTTACCTTTAGTAAATCATCACCAACCTTTCGAGTATGAGGGTGTGGGTTCGATTCCAGGGTCAGGCAAGTACCAATGCAACTTTTCTAAGTTTGTATGTACTTTCTAAGTATACTTAGACACCAATGGCTGATAAAAAGGTGAAGGAAAACATCTTGAGGAAACCTGGACTATAAAAAGTCTGAAATCACCAACCCGCATTGAGCAAGCGTGGTGATTAATGCTCAATCCTTCTCCATGTGAGAGGAGGCCTGTGCCCAGCAGTGGGACGATAAAAAGGCTGTAACAGTAAATCATCATCATCATCATCATCATCATCTCAGCCATAGGACGTCCACTGCTGTGCATAGGCCTCACCCTTAGATCTCCACAGATACCTGTTGGAGGCGACCTGCATCCAGCGTCTTCCGTCTTTAGTTAAATCTACTTAAATAGAATAAAGTTGCTGACTAAACGAATTATTTCAGACTACATAATAGAAAATGATCAAAATAAGCAGTCAGTACTTTTGAAGCTAACGGGGCCATTTCTATCTGAGCAATATGAGAAGAAATTAAATTATAGTGAAAGAAAGAATATGCATAAAATGCACATTTGGATTGAAAAGTGGGTTGTGAACGGAAATTCTAGTGATGGTTTTGTCAAATATGATGCGGTTCAGGTAAGGTTTATGAAGACAATTTTCATTTTATAAAAAGTCTAGGCTTAGTAAGCGTACTTTAAGTAATTGTAGCTAAAATACTGTAGTTTTAGGTTGTCCTGGAGTATTTTTTTGAACATCTTCTAAAAGAGACTTACCTGCCTGTCTATATTCTTCTACAAAAAGGGCAGTCTTACCTATGTTTCGCGCTTTTTTATAGCGAAAAGACTGGATGTACTTAACAAACTTTAAATTTGGATTTTTAGGTATCTAAGTTTTGTTGCTCTTTTAACAATTCTGGGGAGTTTGTTCCACCACTTCTTCCCCGCAAAAAAAAAAAAAAACAGGAAGGCAAGGCAAATTTTTTGTAGAATAAACTTTCAAAAAGGCCTTATTTTTAGCCTACTTCGAATAAATAACCTTTTTATTAACAAATATACCTACTTATTACAGCCATACCTTTTTTGTTTTTTTAGACCTCAAACCACTGGACGATTCTCCTAGAAAATCAGATGGAAGATTTTCACGAAAGCGAAACCCGTTCCTCCATATTACAATTACCTCCTTTATCCACTAATACCAGTGTCCTGTCTGTCCGTTTGTCCTCTACTTCTCATACAATAGTTCCTTTTACATTGAGCTATACTTTGGACCCTTTGGACAGAACCGCGGGTTTAGTATATGCGTGTACACTGCTGGCTTCTTTGTATGCTCTTATCGTTTTTGAGGTAAGTTTTTTTAAAATGGCTTATTCAAGCGCATTTTTTATTTTGGCAACTTTTTATATGTATTCTTTCCTACAATCACTTTTATAAGTAAGTTTGGTAAGGTAAAGTACACATATTTGGTAAGGCCTGCTAATTGCTTAAATTAAATTGGTTGCATAAAGTCGGATTTCATCATCCTCCGAGCCTTTTCCTAACTATGCTGGGGTCGGCTTCCAGTCTAACCGGATTCAACTGAGTACCAGTTCTTTACAAAGAGCGACTGCCTATCTGACCTCCTCAACCCAGTTACCCAGGCAACCCAATACCCCTTGGTTAGACTGATGTCAGACTTACTGGCTTCTGACTACCCGTAACGATTGTCAAGGATGTTCAATGACAGCCAATTATTACTATAAAACTAATTCTTCAGGTAATAAACAGAACGATGGCAGCTCTCCTATTATCAACAGCATCTTTAGCTGCATTAGCTATAGCTGGTGAAAGACCGTCCATCCCCGAGCTGATCTCCTGGCTGGATGTAGAGACCCTACTTCTACTCTTCAGCATGATGGTCCTAGTCGCTTTCCTGGCTGAAACTGGGGTCTTTGATTATTTTGCTGTTCTCACTTTTCAGGTAAGTGGGAATGATCATCATCATCATCCTCCGAGCCTTTTTCCCAGCTATATTGGGGTCGGCTTCCAGTCTAACCGGATGTAGCTGAGTACCAGTGCTTTACAAAGAGCGACTGCCTATCTGACCCCCTCAACCCAGTTACCCGGACAACCCAATACCCCTTGGTTAGGCATCAGATACGGCCTTTTGCAGGTTTCCTATGCGATGATCTCCTCCTAGCCAATAGCGGCTACGGCAGCTATTCTCATGTAAGGAGATTAGCCAGCGGACATATTATAGTGCACAAGCATTTGCTTGGACACAGGTGCACTCACTATTCCTTCACTCTCATAGCCCGATAGGATGGTAAACCGACCACCGGAGAGAGACCACAAGCAGGACCGACATTTATATTCTATGTCCTTCTCCCGGTTTTAAGCTACCTCTCCTCTAATTTTTATCTTAATCGCCGTTCACGCGTGATGGCGTGACCAAGGGATATAATCCAAAAATGTTCAAGTATTTAATATCTTGTTTTCAGTTAGCAAAAGGCAAAATTTGGCCGTTGATCACACTGCTGTGCGTGATAACATCGGTAGTTTCATTGCTATTAGACAATGTGACGACTGTTCTTCTTATGACGCCAGTTACTATACGGTAAGATTTAGTTATAAGTATTATTTTATATATTTTTTCTTTTGCATTTTAAAAATCTCTTTTAGGCCCTCGACTATTGTAATTGTAATTATACTTGCTGCTCCCTTTTGCTCGCGTCAGGAGGGAACTACTTCCCGCACCCAGATAAAAATAGCATATAATTTCCTCGTTAAATGGGCTATCTTAAACTAAAAGATTTTTCAATTCGAAACAGTAGTCCCTAGGATTAAGACGCTCAAGCAGCTTTACATAATGAATCATAATTTATAATATCACATCAATAATTCAATTTTTTGTTATGAGGAAGGAGCCCTAAAACTATAAATGACCTTGAATTTAATCACCAGACTTTGTGTGGTGATGAAATTGGATCCAGTACCAGTTCTGCTTTCAATGGTGATGTTTTGCAATCTTGGGGGAACAGCTACGCCAGTTGGAGATCCTCCTAACGTGATCATCGCTTCGAACAAACAAGTTGTACAAGCTGTAAGTAAGAAAATACATAAATATTGGTCCTCATCTGCCTAGCCTTTTCCCAACTTGTGGAGTCGGCTTCTACTTTAACTTGAGTCTAAACTGAGTGCCAGTGTGCCATGTGGAGCGACTGCCTATCTGATCTTCTCAATCCAGTTACCTGGGCAACCTAATACGCCTTGGTAAGACTGGTGTCAGACTTACTGGCTTCTGACTACCCGTAACAACTGCCAAGGATGTTTAATGACAGCCGGGACCTACAGTTTAACGTGCCATCCGAAACACAGTCATTGGTGTCCAAGATATACGCATGCGGTGTTTACCTTTAATTAGGTGTGCAGTATTAGTATCCTAATCTTAAGAAAAAGTTGTATTGGTACCCATCAATTGATCGTGTCTTTTAAAACACGGAAGAACTTGGAATAAGATAGTCTACCGACCATACCAAGCTTTGTTCGGATTTTAGAAATTAGATAGGCAGTCGCTCCTTGTAAAACACCGGTACTCAGCTACATTCTGTTAGACTGGAAGCCGACCCCAACATGTGTACTTACTTTTAAGTTTCTTTATAATAATTAATATTACGATGTTTTTTTTTTTTGTAATTTTCAGGGCATCAATTTCACGAATTTTACTATTCACATGACCCTTGGCATACTTTTCGTGGCTATCCAGACTTATTTTCAACTGCGGTTCTTATTAAGAGACCCTAATAAGTTAAGGATCAGTGAGTCTGAGGAAATACAGGGTGAGCATTTATATTCATCACTAGCTTACGCCCGCGGTTTCACCCGCGTCCCGTAGCCGGATGGTGACAAAAACTCCTAAAACCTTCTCTCAGGTCGAAGTTACCTCCCCTCTAATTTTCAGCCAAATCTGTCAAGCCGTTTTCATATTATGTCGTGACAACGGAAAGCGGGTTTCATTTATAGGTATATATATGTTACCGTAAGATCACAAACATCGTTAGATTACAATCTATCTCGAGAGATTGTAAACTGTCGAATTATTGTGAACCGTAACATCTGATTGCAATTTAACGCATTATTTTTCGCTATATTATAATCTATCGATGAGAAATTGTCAAATTGTCAACTGTCCGAAAGCTCTCTCTGATTGGTCAGTCTTTTTGTAAGATCGACCAATCACGACCAGCCGTTCTGTTCCCATGGAGTTCCCGTAGAGTTAGGAATGAAATAGAGGTGTCAGTTAAATAAAATAAATGCTCTTCAAAAATTCTTCAAGTATTAAATTTATATAAAAATAACTCTTATAAAAATACAGTTAGGTATTTTGTCTTCAAATACAAACTAATATTTAAAAATAAAATAAAAGGGGTGCTAATTAAACAGGCTTCTTTTTAATATCATTATTCGCCCCCAAAAATGTATGTTGCCTTCTAAATTACTAAGTCAGCCACAATTAATAAAGCGTCGAGCATCTAAATAATACTATCTTAGCCACGAGTTATCTTCCACTCTAAATACAACTCAGCATGATGGTTATTTTTTTGCATCTAAATTTGTAGCATGCATTCTAACAGTAAACTTCTTAAATACTATTAAATGACATCATAAAAATATTTATTTACCTTCTAATTTTTTAACTCGTACCTACTGAGTTTTTTGTTTAAAATATAACACATCCCATATTAATTGACCCAGCATGGAAGTAAGCATGCAACATGCAGCAAGCATAACTTCTGTCACGGCTCCGGCGCTGCGGGGCTCCGGCGGTCCCATGCGAGCTTATCGTCGCAGATGGTTTTCACGCTCACCACCGCAGCTTCGGCTTGCTGGCCGGCTCCGCCGGCCAGCCTCAGCCGCGGCGGCGAGCGCTGAAACTACCTGCGCCTCAGCTCGCAGGCCGCCTCGCCCCTCCGCGCCTACGCGGTTTTGAATTGCACTCTAGGGGTAGGGCAGACAAGACTACGTGGAGTCGGTTTTGCAGCGATTCGTTTTCGTCACTAACTTCAATTTTTAATACAATTTTTAATTGTGTGTAATTTGAGTCTTAAAAATTAAGTACAATTTTTGATTTTATAAAAAATTAAACCGTCACTTATTTTTGCACGTCAAAGAGCTGTGACACCGGGAGTTGCAAAGAACATTGTCTTTTTTGACGTTCTACCAATCAGCGCGCAAGATGCATTCCGTTCTACGCCAGTTGACAATTTGACCGCTCTACATCGCTCTCGATCTTACAAAAAGACTGACCAATCAGGGAGAGCTTTCGGACAGTTGACAATTTGACAATTTCTCATCGATAGATTATAATATAGCGAAAAATAATGCGTTAAATTGCAATCAGGTGTTACGGTTTACAATAATTCGACAGTTTACAATCTCTCGAGATAGATTGTAATCTAACGATGTTTGTAATCTTACGGTGACATATATAAGATTAGCACTACATATTTATCGTAATATAACTTAGATGCTCTGAAGTTGGCTACCGGTAACTACGTTACTGTCAAAATGACAAAAACACTATTTCGCATGCATGAGGCCTCCAAAGACCTGCTTAATTACGGCAAAGATATGCCATCCTTCATGTCGTAAATGTCGGTCCTGCTTGTGATCTCTCTCCGGTAGTGCCGGATTGTCGACCCATTTCGCTATGAGAGTGAAGGAATAGTGAGTGCACCTGTGTCCAAGCAAATGCTTGTGCACTATTATGTTCTGCGGAGCTAGCTGATCACCTTACATGAGAACAGCTGCCGTAGCCGTTAATCATCTAGGAGGACATCACCATCGTGCAAAATTACTCAAAACTTACTTAAAAGATAAATACCTTAAAACTTTATTTTCAGAAATCCGTCGTCAGATTTCAATATGGCGTCACGCAGCCGACTCTCTCCCTCATTTGAGCAATGATCACTTAATCATTAAGAGACGACTTGACAAAAAGATATCTAAACTTATGGCTAAGTTAGATCTTTTGGTTAAAGAGGGTAAAGTTAGGACTTGCCCTAAAAAGGACTTTGAAGCTACTCTAGCTGATATGAGGGAAAAGGTAAGATCAAGTATGTATTGATGTACTTTTTAGTCGAGTTCTCCTAAGAAGCTCTTATAACCCCAGCGGGGCCCACCAGGTCCCAGTGGGGCCAAGGCCTGCCATTGCTTCGGGATTGTTCGTGCGAGTTACCGCGGGGCTGGTACATTAAGGGCTTAAGAAGGAATATGGTGGGTTTTAGTCAGAAGAGTCTGACACTCGCTCACGCTGCAACCACAGCCATTTGATGATTTATTTAATGCATCGGCCAAAAAAATCTCGATGGTAGTTGGGAGCCCCCTACAAGATTTATTTTATTCTGGTTCTCAGTATTTGTTGCTAATACATCATCAGTGAAAATTTCAACTGACAAGCTTTAGGACGAACAGACCGGCATTGACGTCAGTTAGTACTATGGTCCCGTTTTCCCCTTTGGGTACGAAACTCATTTTTTTTATTATATATTTTACAGTACAAAATAAGAGACAAGGCGCTTCTAGTCAAATGCTCCGTCACCATTGCTTTCGTGGTCATAGTATTTTTTCTCCACTCCTTACCTGAATTCAGTAAGTATTATTACTATAATATCACTCTTAATATTCCAAAGGTGAAATTAAGGTTTTCCAAAGGTTAAAACGATGGAGCATTTTTGTTGAAACTTGTTATGGATGTGTTTAAAATGAATTACTACTTTGGCTAGATAGATGGGATGACATTGAAATATGTATATAAATTTTATACGTAACAGTGCTTTAAGATGTGAAGAATGCATTCGAATCACTAAAACACATACACAACTGCAAAAAAATAATGAATTTAAGAACATTTTAGACTTTTGTTTAATGGTTTAGATTTTTTCTAATATACAATATTCGGCACACCATTTCTAGTAGTATTGCGTTTAGTAAAATATGAGTATATTGGTCTTTTAAGAAGGGGTACCACAAGGCAGTGTAATAGGTCCTATATATTTTTTTGGCATACACATGGTGATGATGGCATGGGTTTTTAGGCGCCAAATTAACAATTATATAACTTATTTATTTAATGGTTATCTTTAAAATTAACATAAAACGAGTAAAATAGACCAAATTGTACAAAGGCACAGCTTATTTCATAAAAAAATCTCCGGAAAAAAGCCCATTATGGGAGAGTTAGAATAAAAAAAGGGATATACGTGGGCGGTCCCATAATGAATTGGCCTAACTATGAACTAATACTGGAGTAATACTGGATATAACTAGTAATGGAGGAAATGAAACGAAACCGATTTTATTTTTCTATATATTCAAAATGAATACCAATACACTTCTGACATCTGCGAATTAACATTTCTTCACCTTTATAAAAGTAATCACAATTTTACCCCAAAAAAGGCCATTCCATTGACTCGCGCTTGCTTTATATGCTTTGTGGATCATTATACTTTTTCCACCACAAAGATCCAAAAACTATGAAACGCAACGCCCGTCTCTGTACCGCTGAAAGAAGTTTCGGTACCCATCTTGCTCTCACTTTTTTCATGTGCAGATGTTCATGGAGCGCATGTTGAAAAATGCTTTTAGGGAGCCCAAGGCTAGCTGCAATTTCTCTAATCTGCAAATGGCGGTCACTCCGAACCTCCTCTTCAATAGGAGTAATTGTTTCGGGAGTGAACACTTCCACAGGCCAACCGTCATACCCAATGTCTTCGAAGGTTTCTCTCCCGAGGCGAAACTTTTTACCCAAATGTTTCACTGTGTTATAGGAAGGGACAGACTCCTTTTACACGCGTTCATTCTTTTATTCGCGCAGGGGATAAACCTGCTTTAAACAGAAACTTTAACAGACTTCGATACTCAGTTTTCGACATTTGGAAAAAATACGCGCCTCTCGTCATTCAAATGTCTGCTAAACTAAAACTAAGCATTTCATGTCGATGCGTGTTTTTTTATATTAAGTACACGATAAACGTACTTTTTAATGACACATAACATGTAGCGAAATATCGCCTAGAACTATATCAGGCCAGGTCATTATGGGACCGCCTAGGTACATGTAGGTAGCCTGTGAAAAAAAAAAGGATTATCATTAGCATAACTACGTCCTTGAATTTGACACGGATGCAAATCAACAGCTTGTATAAATAAACACATAAATACCATGTGCACCTATTACAATATTAGCGGTATGTTTCATCTTTCTTTCCAAGATCGTGTATCCCTGGGTTGGTCGGCACTCCTAGGTGCCTTATTGCTGCTGACACTAGCTGATCGCGAGGATCTAGAGCCAGTGCTGCACAGGATCGAGTGGTCCACACTGCTGTTCTTCGCTGCACTATTTGTCTTAATGGAGGTATGAGCTCATCTCATGGAGAACAAAACAAAAAAACTATATTATAATCTGATCATCCAAGGTCGCCGGAAGACGCTGGATGCAGGTCGCCGTCAACAGGTATCTGTGAAGATTTAAGGCGGAGGCCTATGTTCAGCAGTGGGCGTCCTATGGCTGAGATGATGATGATGATCCATTTGCGAGTTACGATGCCAGATACACATTTACACACACGCAGACACGTCAAACTTATAATACCCCGTCGTTTTTGCGTCATAGGTTAGTTCTTTATATTGCTAGTTCTGTATATCGGATGTGTCGTACCTAATCACATGAAATCCTATCACATATACTTTATGATATTCTATAGCGAATTAAAACCTAATCCATTCAGTGGTTTAGAGCCACAGGAGTCATTTTTCGTTTTCATAATTTACAACATCATGTGTAAAGCAGAGATAAAGTTAGGAATATCGTATGTTTTGACCAGTTAACAGCTGTCAGTTTTCAAGGGAGAATTTCTATTGTTTGTAATGACTGAGTCATAAATGGTGTTCTAATTCTCGCATATTTTTATTCTATTTTGTTTGAAAAAATCTTTTTGGCGTATTTTATTTTTTTCTTTAGCATACATATATTAATCAGTATCGTGTTCAATATAATGTGATTAGCTACGGCCAAGTACGGTACACTTTGTATAATATTTCTCTCTTTTTGAACAAGAATATTTTTTACCACTTGTGTTTTTTTTATTATATTTTTCATTTATAATGCTCTCTATGAGCCAATAAATAAATAACTATATTTACATGTGTTTTCAGGCTTTATCTAAACTAGGTCTTATAGGCTACATTGGGGGTTGGACTGAAGCTTTAATCCTAAGAGTGCATGAAAATGACCGTTTGGCAGTCGCACTGGTACTTATGTTGTGGGTAAGTAAAGTTAAGAACCTACATATTTCTTATTTTTTTCTTCTTATCGAGGAAGCTGCAGTTTTAATCACCTAATGTCAGAGTTTTCTCCATGGAGTACAAAATAACTATTGGAGATGTCATAACGGAAAATTTCTTAAGAAAGTAGCGTCGCCAAAATGCAGGTGTTCGGAGGACGAGGAACGAACCGGCCCATTTTTTTGTAAATCCAAAAAATTGCATCAATGGCATCTCCGCTAATCTTTCCTTACATAGGGCTTTTAAATCAAGCCTTTTAGGAAAAATTGATTTCCTTCGTGTTTCGGAAAGCACGATAAACTATAGGTACCGGCTGTCATTTTACATCTTTGACAGTCCTCACAAATGACTATCCGTAAGAAGAAGAAGAAGCTAGAAAGACAACCAGTCTGTCTACAGTCACTCCATGTGACACACTGGTACTCAGCTGCATGCAGTTACACTAGAATCCGAACCCCGACTTGGGAAAAGACTAGACAGATCATCATTTCCCGAGCCTTATACCAACTAGAGGTATGTTGGGGTCGGCTTCCAGTCTAACCGGATGCGGCTGAGTACCAGTGTTTTACAAGGAGCGACTGCCTATCTGACCTCCCCAACCAGTTACCCGGGCAACCCAATACTCCTTGGTTAGAAAAGGCTAGGCAGATGATGACCAAAGTTCTACGCAAATATTCTGCAGATCTGGTATCGTCGTGTGACAGGTCGTTGAGCTCCCTAAGATATGGTTGAGCTACACGACGACTGATGCATGCGTGCTGTCTGTTGGGACTGGTCAGCTCCAGCTTGATGTGGCTCTTTCCTCAAGGCCATTCCAGACCGCGTACATGGTGACACTCACACATAATATTATTTGATTTATAACATGTTTGGACTTTAAAAGAGACTATGACCCTTAAGTTTGTTTCGGCGTTTCTTCTCAGGGACCAGTCAGTTAGGAAATACCGACCCCAGCGTTCTTAAATTGACGTGTAAAAGTGATGTAATGTCCAACTTGCAAAATAAACGATTTCATTTCATTTCTGCAGGTTTCAGGTATAACATCAGCATTTGTAGACAATGTTCCTTTAACGACTATGATGGTGAGAGTCGTGACGTCACTGGGCACCCATCCTACGCTTAACCTGCCTATGGCTCCGTTAATATGGGCACTATCTTTTGGAGTATGTTTGGGCGGTAAGTTTTACTAATACTAATTTTAATAAAGGACAATGGGCAGATTGGTATACCCCACCAATAGCAATGTCATATATATCATTGGATAGGCCTTTTTATGTAGAACAATATTTACTATGACAGCTTTGCTGAAATGTTTGTCCGTTCTGAGATATAGATCAAAAACTGTGCAAAAGTTAGAACTAAGTAATCTATTGATAACTCAAGTTTTTAAAGGAAAATCTAAGAACTACTAAGTGTAAGTCTTGTATGAAAGAAAATCAGATTACAGTATTGATTAGCATCAGTTTTAAGATTGTTTGTAATCTATATCTCAGAACGGACAAACAATAGAACAAAGCTGTCATAGTAAATGTTGTTCCAGTTAAAAAGACCTATCCAATGATATGTATGACTTTCCTATTGGTGCGGTTTCTCACTACGCCCAACATCCAGTTGGTACAATAAAAGGTTGAAATGCTACATAATAGTAACAATTATGGATCCTAACGGGCACAGTAGTACTTACAAGACTTAAAGTTATTAGTACTTAGATTTTCCTTTAAAAACTTGAGGTATCAATAGATTACTTAGTTCTAACTTTAGCACAGTTTTTGATCTATATCTCAGAACGGACAAACATTTCAGCAAAGCTGTTATAGTAAATCTTGTCCTACATAAAAAGGCCTATCCAATGATATATATGACATTCCTATTGGTGGGGTATACCAGGTCCCATATATTTGTGCCCATTGTCCTTTTGAAGGTGAAAGCTACCTAGGTTTTCAATAAAGAACGGTTAGGAGGTTAAAAACACCCAAATTGGCTTGTCTCAATCAATTTTTTTCCAAATCTATACAGTTTTTGACGTGAAAAAAATATATAGGTACCTTTTAATCTCGAACATATTTCCGAAAACCAAGTTTCAAAAGACATTTTTGAAAAGTTTTCTACGTACCAAAAAAAAGGAAACTAACCTCTTAAAGATCTTCAAATAAACAATATCTGTATTACTATCCTTGATAATTATAATATTAGTAAGAATACTAAATAGTTTTGTATACTTATAGCTAACATAAAAAATAGTAAGAGTTATGTTTTTTTTTTTTCGGCAAACGTAGTGTAGGACGTCCTCAGGCACGGTGGAGTGATGACTTGCGCAAGACGGCTAGCAGGAGCTGGATGCGAGAAGCCGAAAATCGATCTCAGTGGCGTGCACTTGGAGAGGCCTATGTCCAGCAGTGGACTGATATAGGCTGATGATGATGATGATGTTTTTTTTTTTTTTCAGGTAACGGCACATTAATAGGAGCTAGTTCAAACGTGGTTTGTGTGGGGCTGGCCGAACAACATGGCTATAAAATTACTTTTATGCAGTTCTTTAAAATTGGCTTCCCAATTATGATAGGACATTTAATAGTGGCTACAGGCTATCTTTTGTTGTGCCACTGCGTTTTTACATGGCATTGATTTTTAGGGTTCCGTACCCGAAGGGTAAAACGGAACCCCATTAAAGTTAAAGCTTCATTAAATCTATTGCTGACACTTTTTATCTTGTTGACAAAGAAAGAGACAGCAATAGATTTAAAGAAGCTTTATCTTTAATGGAGCTTTTTGCAACTGACGGTTTCTCACGTAAGTACCTTACATAATGAGGGCTATCGTTTTTTGTTTCACCAGAAGCGTATAGTAAGTTCAACTCAGTCGTGCGCGCGGCCCTATGTGTGGGTAACCCTTGTACATATACAGTGACTTTGTGTGCGTGACAAGAGGTACAGTCGGGTACAAATACAGTTATTTAGGGGTTGTATACGGCTGTTTAAAGTACAGTTATTACGTAATTTAGTTTATTTATTTATAATGATTCTGTATCGCTACTTGAAAAATCAAATGATGAATTTTCGGATTCGCTACTTTCACCAATGTTAATTATAAATTCTGACTCCATGTCAAAATGTCTATAGTATTCTTCTTTTTTCTTTTGTACATGTCGACAAGTATTACCCAACATCCCTTCATCAATTTGACTTAAACGTTCATTTATGAGTTTCATTATTTCCGTCTTATTTTGGTCGACATTATGCGAAGCAATATAATTTTTTAAAATTCCCCACACATTTTGTTTCCATTATTATACTAAATTATAGGTCTTTTACATTCTTAGTCCACACATTTATTTATTGT
Source organism: Helicoverpa zea (assembly GCF_022581195.2). NCBI lineage: Eukaryota > Metazoa > Arthropoda > Insecta > Lepidoptera > Noctuidae > Helicoverpa > Helicoverpa zea. The sequence goes on from NC_061479.1 coordinate 3,954,046, forward strand.
CCGCGTACCCCGAGCTAGAAAATATGTAAGGAGTATTTAATTCATCTTAGATAATTTTCACTTCATTTATTTCTTAGATACTGTCAATGTCAATTTGAAAAGCCGTATGAGAAAATAATGATAAACTGTAAAATGTAATAATAAAAAGCTTTGAATGTTGTTTCATTTTTTTGAAACGCTACCTGACTCCTTAAAACACTTTCTCCGTGAAGAACTAGACATTTTCGTAAACGACTGTACCCATAACAAAAAGCGATGAGAACACGTCATGCTCGGACGACGTCACTGTCACACGAATGAAAGTTGTATATTTACAAGCCGACGCACACATAGGGCCGCGCGCAAATCTGAGTTGAACTATCTATAACTCCTGCTAGCGTGATTGTAGCGTGAGGTCCTAAACTATGGCTATCAAAGTGCGTATTATGGGCGAAATGTTTGGATGTTGGTCTACTCCCCCTCTAGTAATGAGTCATACATCATTTGAAAGGTCTTTTCAAGCGTTACATTTTGTACTAACATACTACTTACCAAACCTTAGTACTTTAGATGTTAGAACGTGTTTAAGTTTTCTTTTTATAAATATAAGCTTTCGAGATAGTTCTTAGATTCCTTCTCTAGTAATGAATCATATATCACTGGAAAGGCCTTTTTAAATAGAACATTTCGTACTAAAATACCTCTAATAAATTGTCAGTACTTAAGAAGCTGCAGCAGATTTTAGACATAGTTATTACTTCACTAAACACGTTCTAGCTCCCTAAATACTAACAAATGACAATCGCCGCTATACAAGAAAATACTCTACATAACACAAGCTTTCTATTGATATATCACTTAATGCTAGAGGAGAGGTAGACCAAAACGCTCATTGTCCTTTTATATCTACATTAGATGATTATATTAGATCATATTTAATACAAAATATTCGCGATTTCATACGCGGTAGCCCTCATTGGCTTGCGATTTTACAAATGTGAAACTAATTCGTAGGTCGCTTACAGTAATTTCTTAAAACTTCTTAAAAGTTATGAAAGTTACTTACGTATTTTTTACAGAAACAAGGGTTAAGTCGGGGTTGTAAGTAAGGCAGTGTTTTGGAAGAAAATGTAAATTATTTGAATTGTTATGAGAAGAAAAGTTTATCGCAAGTAAATATTATTGTTATGTAGCAGTAAAATATTGTTTCTTGTAAATAATATGCCGTCCGCAAAGAATAAAATTAAATTTAAGTGAGCACTAACAAATAATTAAGGCCATGGTAATTAATAAGCATAAAGTACAAATAAATATTATTTTAGTCTTATCATAAGCTGTACAAATAGGTTGTTATTTTACTAAGAAATACAGTTTCCTTGTGATTTATAAATAAGGAAAAAATAATAAAGGATAATGTATTATATTTTTTTTATTAAAATGATCAATAATAGTGATGTTTTATTTAAGCTAAAAAACTTTCTGCAGGATTGTTTGAAAGAGATACGGCGGCCCTGGTACATAAAAGGCCTACGACGGAACACGACGGTTTTTAGTCAGTAAGAGTCTGACACTCCCTCACCGCTGCTAACCCACAGCGCACATACGTAGATTTGACCAATTTAGGCGGCCAAAAATATTTTACAATGTATTTCGTTTTTTCTATCTTTATTTTATCATTATTTTATTATTTATTTTATTTAAGCATTGTATTTTGATAATAAGCATGTTTTATTGAAAAAAACCGTAAATATTTCTTTTTTAATGTAGAGTATCATATATTTTCATTTTAAAAGTAGTTATGATATTTTTTATTATATCTATTTCAAAATAATATGTAATGTAGTAAAAAAAAAATTAATATTTTTTTATTCCTCACTTTCTGCCTCTGATATATCAGACTCTGTGTTTGATTCAGCTGGTAGTAGCATATTTTATTGTTTCAGGGCAAAATAATCTTGTTTTGATGTTTTTTTTTTGTTGGTCACATTTCTTCAGTTTCGTATTTCTTTAGTTTTCCTTCGTTTAGTCCTCTCACTACAATCTTTAAGTGATTTAGATGGCCGCCCCGGTCGATTTCCAACACTTGTCGGGCGTTCAAATGTTCTGCTTAACCAATTCTCATTAGTTTTAAGGATTTTTTTTACAGTTTCAGTTTCTTACTTTCGTAGCTATTTTAAAATATGCAAATCTTTGTTTAAAACTGCTTATATTATCAGGTGTGTCACCTTAATAGGTCAAAAGTTAGTTTCCTAGGTAATTTAGTTTTTCTTCCAAATTAGTCAGATCTTGCTATTGTATTTTATTGTAAATATAACGTTGGGTCACTATTTTTACGCCAGAGGTACTCAAAACAAAAAAAAAATGCACTTTGTGACATTTTAAAGAAAAAAGTATTTTATTTTTGTATGAGCTTCAAATCTTAAAAAGCCTGTAAGTCGGACATCCGCAGCTATCCGCAGCCAAAAAATATGTCGTAAGCTAGTTTAATATGTCAAATATCTAAAACTAAAAAAAATGTTACGCGGTCGAACGCGATAATATAACAAAATTGTGTTTAAACAAGAAAATTACTAAAAAAATATTTTGCTTACACACCCTCTTTTAAAATTGAAATAATACTATAAAAAATTAAGTGATCACACTTAAAATATATTAAAATATAATAACTGTTACCTACACAACTCGAATCCATCATAAAAGTTGCTTAATATCAATTAGATAGCACAAAAATAATTTTTCTTTAATACCGTCTACCGAGATCTCTAAAAACGTATAACGTAAAATTTGCACTAAGGTCAAGTTCCAACTCCTGGTGCAAGCGCATATCGCATGTTTGGTAGGTAGATGTGGTAAATTCTTATTGCTGGGGTATTCCTCTTTCCATTTTACCCACAATTTGATGATAACCTTTATTTAAAAAAAAAAGACTTTTGGCCAGCTAAATTGCTCAAATCTACGTTAGTGCAGCGGGAGGGGTCATTTGATAATTATTGACGTCGTTAAAAAAAAGCTCAAAAACTTTTATAACTTATATAATAAGTTGGACTTATTAGTTTTTCTTTTCACTAAAACACTCCGTCATCTTCTCATACAGCGTATTAGTTACAATTTTATCAAATTCTGAATAAGGTTCTGCGTATACGTAAGCATTTTCCATGTTATCTTCACAGTTATTATCCTTAACTTGCAAATGGCCTGGCAAGTTGGTTTGATCATTAATTTCACAGTCTTCATGTTTTTCGTCATTAAGTCTTGGGTTTGTACTTCTAAAAGGATTTCCACTACTTAAGATTCCTTGGCCTGCTCTTGGTTCTTCATCTTGGAAAGTAACACTATTCTTTTTAACTGTTAAAGTATCATTACCATATACATCAGTTCTTCTTTCCGTAACCTTATTGTCAATAGCTAAGTTATGGTTAAGATTATTATATGTATCGTCAAATGGGTTGCTGGGTTTACTTTTATCTGCTGTTGGTATTGCCAATTTCCAAACGTCGCCTCTTCCATCAACTTTGGGTTTGAAATAATCATCTATTTCAGTGTAATAGTTTTCACTCGGCGTGTTACTCTGCCTGTTTTTGAAATCGTTGAAACCAGCGTAATTGTAATTTTGTTGTGTTACTCCTTCATCGATTTTGGTGTAGTGGGAATAGTCACTTTCCCATTGGCTTGGGAACACTGGGATAGGAGTCTCATTTTGGCTCTGTAGATCGTCGTAAGCATTCTGTAACACATTAATTTTTATACTAAAGTATTTGGAAATCTGTTATAGTTGTTTCATCCCTTGAAAGTGGGTAAAGTAGCCTAGTGAGCAAAGAACTAACCTCTCAAGTATGAGGGCGCGGGTTCGATTCCCGGTCAGGCAAGTACCAATGCAACTTTTCTAAGTTTGTATGTACGTACTTTCTAAGTATATCTTAGACACCAATGACTGTGTTTTAGACGGCATGTTCAACTGTAGGTCCTGGCTGTCATTGAACATCCTTTGCAGTCGTTACGGGTAGTCAGAAACCAGTAAGTTTGACACCAGTCTAACCAAGGGGTATTGGATTGCCCGGGTAACTGGGTTGAAGAGGTCGGATAGGTAGTCGCTTCTTGTAAAGCACTGGTACTAAGCTAAAGCCGGTTAGACTGGAAGCCGACCACAACATAGTTGGGAAAAAGGCTCGGGAGATAATGATCTCTCGAAAGTGTGTGAGCCATCATTAGTGATTGTATGTCTGGGCGATGGCGACTGTTTACGCATACAAAGACAATGTTCATGTGCATTTACACAAACAAGTAATGCTCACCGGCTTTCGTTGAAAATTATGTTCTTTGCATATAGTACAATTCGACAGAAAAGATGAATCACCAAAAATCTATTATGATGATGTCCTCCTAGCCGATTATTGACTACGGCGGCTGTTCTCATGTAGGTAAGGAGATCAGCCGACTGCGCAGGACAGATTATAGTGCACAAGCATTTGCGCAGACACAGGTGCACTCACTATTCCTTCACTCTCATAGCCCGATGGGATGGCAATCCGACACGACCAGAGAGAGATCACAAGCAGGAGCGACATTTACGTGCTCTCCGATGCACGGGTGTATCAATCACCAACTACCAGGCTCCGGGCTGCTTTGTGAAAGTCTTCTAAAACCCACAAACAGATTTCGGCCCGACTCCGGAATCGAAGTCATCGAGCATTTGCGACAGCTAGACCAACGAGGCAGGTCAACCAAAAATCTACATGATATATGGCTAATAAACACTACATAGAATAAAACTTTTTACAAAAACCTTTTTACAAAGAGGAAGGTTTATATGTATAAACATCTATTAAATAACATTGCTCCCGTGCGCAGCCGGGGCAAGCAATACAAAAAAATACTGGTACCTCAATAAGTCTGGAATGTTTATTCCTTTTTAACCAAAGGACAAAGCAGGTGATGACCACAGCAACAGCTAATACCACAGCAGCAATGGTAAGGCCAATGACTTCCACCTGGCTTTCGTCATCTGAAACTTCAACATTATTAGACAAAAGCGTTAATTGTAAGTACCGGATTAGCAAGTTGAAGTGGCAATGGGCTGGCCATATTGCTCGCAGGGCAGATGACAGATGGGGCCGAAAAGTGCTGGAGTGGAGACCACGGACTAGCAAGCGCAGCGTAGGACGTCCACCAACAAGGTGGACAGACGACCTTATAAAGGTCGCCGGTAGACGCTGGATGCAGGTCGCCTCCAACAGGTATCTATGGAGATCTAAGGGGGAGGCCTATGTTCAGCAGTGGACGTCCTGTGGCTGAGATGATGTTAATTGAGGTAAGGCTAGTTTTCAGCACTATTTCACGTCAAAATTACAAAAGGACAGCACCTCCAAAACGTCCTCCTTTCACTACTTCCTAGTTATGGGTGGGAGCTGTGAAGGACAAACTTCCCACAAGCAAATTAGGACTTTAGCCTTTTAAATTGAAAGAAGAATCCTTAAGGCTGCTACATACAGTGCAGGCGACAAAATATCGGTGGCCTGGCCGCACACATGTGACAACGCAATAGAGGTGCCAAGGAAATAGGGGCACCACGAGGCAGCGCACATAATAACAAAATATTTAGACAGTTTACAATCTCGTGAGATAGTTCATAATCTAACTGTATTTACAATCTTATCTTATGTTTGTTTACATATATGTATGTATGTATCAACGGCATAAATCCGTTAGCTCTCCCATCGGCACTGTGTAAAGCAGCCTTTACGACTGCGGTTTGTATTATCGATGGAGAACAATGGTGCTTGATTTTGATTTGATTTGATTTTAAGAAAGTAGCACGCCAAAATACGGGTGTGCGGGGGATGAGGAACGTCACTGTCTTCTGTTATACAAGCCTTCGTTGGACCCGATAATTTTATGTAATACCATAGGTACCATTGTTTTGGTGATGCCCACCGACGTATTTGACCTAGAAGAGGGCGCTTGACTTGCTTGCATTATGGTATCTCTGCTCATTTCTTTACTCCGTAGTATTACCTCATTCTTATGCCCATTTTCACCAACAATCTCTTAACGTTTCCCTAACTGAGTGTCACTTAGAATAAGGGCTCCCCCAATAATAAAGGTTATAAGGGACACTTAAACTTTGGTGAAAACGGAATTCGCATTAAGTGTTCCCTAAATGCTATTGGGGATCCCTAAATTTACGTATTTGTTGGTGAAAATGGGCATTCAGAATTTTCAGACACTCACCGTTCATATTTTTACTCTGTATTTCTGCAGCTAATTCTGGATTATAATGCAGAACTACCTCTGCCGCAATTTTGGAATTTTGTGACGAATTTTGATAAATGCATTGTATAGTTATCCGATCGTATGTTTCGTCTAACATCTGCACGAATCTTGAGGTGGACACTATAAGTGCTGTAGACGTGAACTTGACGTCAGAAGCCAGGGTTTCACCTGAAAATATTCACGATTTATTATTTTAGTGAGTTTTACTAAGGGGTACAGGGTTACCCGGGTAACTGGGTTGAGGAGGTCAGATAGGCAGTCGCTCCTTGTAAAACACTGCATTCTTACTTAGCTGCATCCTGTGAGACTGGAAGACGACCCTAACATACTTGGGAAATGGCTCGGGAGATGATGGATTATTTTAGTGATACTCCAAGTAGGTACACTACACTGCAAACTTTTAGTCTGCCGATAGTTTGATCTTGCTCATAAATCAGTTTGGAGATCAATGGTAGTGTGTTCATTATAACAATCAGGTTTCGGCCAGTAACGGGCCGACTAAAAAGTTGGATTGTATTCACGATTAAATTCAAAATAAACAGCCAACCACCGGGCCCACTATCGGCCGACAGTTTAGTATACAGGAATCAATTTTATTCAGTGCGCAAACTTTGTCAACTTATAGTTAAATAAGTTTTATAGATAGGTATATTTTCATTTTGTCGTGTTTTAGTACAAAAAAGAATAAATAAATAAATAATGTCGGGACACCTTTTTCACACACGGTCGGTTAGCCCCATGGTAAGTTATTTATTAACTTGTGTTATGGGTGCTAACACAACTGATAAACTACATATAGCTACATATATACATATTTATAAATACATATTATAATAATAGTTATTGATAGCGAAAGATGTTTATTTTGTAACCGACTTCTTTCTTCTACGGTCACAGTCGTCATAGTAGGCACGGCGGCAACGCGAAACCAGTTTACTGCTGCGAGCCCTGCTCGGGGCTCGTAAGAATAGTATCCATATTTTGCTGATTTTGGGGCGGATAAAAAAATGATTTTTTTTTTTTGCTGATGATGCAGATATGTTCTGTTAATGATTCTGGACCACTAGTTTTTTTTGTGCATTTCTTAAAATTAATTCCTGTATAGTGTGCGTGGGTCTTATTATATTATAGTTCATTTGGTCTTAATACAGTACCTTCAAATTTCCATTGAATTTGGTGGGTACTAATACTAATATTCCTTTTGACGACACAGGTTAAATTAAGTTTTTCGTTGAAAGCATACTGGTACACAATGGTCCATTTTGAGGCATTTGTGAATTGGTACATAATGTTCTTTCTTTTCAGCCCTGTTATACGGATGCCTGCAAAAATAAATGTGTTAATTGGGGCTTGTTTAAAGGGGAACCAAGACGATAAATTAAATTGCGCAATATTATGAATTCTGTTAGCTTATTGACCGTAGGTACAGTACCGTATACGTATGTATATCGGGTGTGTCGTTCACAATCACATTAAATGAATATACTGGTTAATATATGTCGATTAACACAAAGGAAAAAGAAAAATATGTAAAATAAATAATAGTTTTAAAAAAACTAAAAAAACACGCTTTTTATAGAAAAACGAACAAAAAATAGAAAATAATTTTTAATGAATTTAAGTTAAGAAAACAGTGTTAAAAATTTCAATGAATATAAATTAATAATAGTGTGAATACAAAAAAAAATATTTTAAAAAAGCGTGGGGTGCATGGTGTCAATAGTTATAAATATTTTATTGACAGATATGAGTACAGTGAATTTCATTTCGATAATATCTTAAAAAGCACCCCACGCTTTTTTTAAATATTTTTTTTTGTATTCACACTATTATTAATTTATATTCATTGAAATTTTTAACACTGTTTTCTTAATTTAAATTCATTAAAATTTATTTTCTATTTTTTGGTTCGTTTTTCTATAAAAAGCGTGTTTTTTTAGTTTTTTTTAAACTATTATTTATTTTCTACTTTTTAGTTTGTTTTAAAAACTATTATTTGTTTTGTAGAATTAAAATTCTCTTTAGTATACAAAAAATTGTCAATATTACAGAAAACTGCTAAAGATAATTATTGGAAATAAAAATTAACATCGAGTCCTGCCTTATCGACTGTAGAGAAAAATTCTAGAAAATTTTAATTAATTTTCTTACCTTATCGACTATAGATAAAAATTATATCAATTAACAAAAATCATATTTTGCAAATTGAAAAGCCTAGAAGTCGGTGTCTAATGGATGTTACTAAGTTAATTTTGCCACCGACTTCTAGGCCGATGCACCTAAAATTATTTTTTTTTTTGCTTTTTAGTGTTTTGGGAAGTCGGTTTAATTTTTTTGTAAAAAGGTTATTTATTTAAAGCTTTACAGTGATATGAATAGTTGTCACTATCCATACAAGTCCAAACGAGGTATTTTACATATTCAATTGTCGAGTTCCCTCGACTTTCTCTGGTCTCCATCATCAGGTCAGCTCCAAACCTTCACTGTTGCATAGGTCTTGTCAATACGAATAATTTAAGCCCAAACACGAGGTAGTTTACATATTCAGTTGTCGAGTTCCCTCGACTTTCTCTGGTCTCCATCATCAGGTCAGCTCCAAACCTTCACTGTTGCAAAGGTCTTGTCAATACAAATAATTTAAGCCCAAACACGAGGTAGTTTACATATTCAGTTGTCGAATTCCCTCGACCCTCTCTGGTCTCCATCATCAAGTCAGCTCCAAATCTTCACAGTTGAATAGTGCTTTTAGGCGTACACCTGAGTGTCAAGTTTTTACCCTATGTATGCCTACAACTTTTGAAGGTTGCCCTCGATTTCTCAGGGTTTCCATCATCAGATCCTGACCTGATGACTATGGGACCAACTGGCAGCTATTCCGAGTCGAACAAAAAAAGAATCACGTAAATCGGTCTATAAACCTCGGAGTAATCGATGTTTATGTGTAACCTCCTCCTTTTTGGGAAGTCGGTTAAAAATGGAATTATTTTATCAAATTATTGTATTGTCATCGGTCCTCAATAAATCTACAAAGTTTGAACGAAATCTGGCCGTTTCAAGTGGGTCAAAATCGCGCCCAAAGAAGTCGGTTACAAACATACAGGTGAAGCTAATAAAAAGCGTGTAAAAAATGATTTTTTATTGCACACTAAACAGTAAATACATAAATGACTCCTGTTGTTAATCCACTGAATGGATTAGGTTATTTTATTTACAATTCGCTATAGAATATCATGAAGTATTATACAACATGTAACTTAATTAATGCACACCCTCAAACACCCCAATTAGAATATTATGTTATAATCATAATACATACACTGAATTTTTAATTTAACATGTATATGCATTGTTATTTACTAAATTAGTTATACCAATTCTTGGAGAACTTTTTGGTCATACTACTACGCACGCAAATATCGCGCCGCGCGCCGCTCGACTCGACACAACATAACGAAACTACGGAAAAAGCCGACAATACACGAAGTCTTATTACTTTGAGTTACGGTCTATTTGAATTTGTTTTGCCTGTACAGGGTTAATATGACAATAATTTCCGTAGTTTTAATTATTTTTGGGATAAAAAATTACCTATATTAAAAATGATATAAATCGATTCAGTAAACGATTCTGAACAAACTAATTTCAGGATGTGCGTTAATTAAGTTACATGTTGTATATGCGATAGGATTTTATGTGATTGTGAACGACACACTCTGTATATAATTTTAGCGATTATTTTATATCTGTCTAATACTGCCAAAAAAATAAGTCTGTTGGGTTTATGCGGTCTCTTAAAATATATATTCTGTTCTAGTGATCGTGTTTCGGTTGAAGCCATGAAGACTTATTTGAATAAATACAAGCATAATATAGGTAACTTTTATTTCACATACTTACCTGACTCTGGAACATCAGATATAAATTCTACTCTAGTATTCGGTTTTGTCACATCCGAGTTAGTTATCAAACAAACCAATGCTTTTCCATGTATTTTGTATTGCATTGTCAGTAAACTTAGCATTATTTCTGACTCACTTATATAAGCTGAAAATAAAACAAACTTTTCGTAATATCATGCTGAAATTAAAATGTTAGGGTCTCTGAAATTAAACCAAGTGAAATGACACCAGTCTAACCAACGGGTATCGGGTTGCCCGGGTAACTGGGTTGAGGAGGTCAGATAGGGCAGTCGCGTCTTGTAAAGTACTGGTACTCAGCTGCATCTGGTTAGACTGGAAGCCGACCCCAACATAGTTGGGAAAAAGGCTCGGAGGACGACGACGGTCTCTGAAATTAAACTAACATCATCGACTGGAGTACATGTTTTTGTGAGTAGGTTTAACAATACTTACTGGCATTTGGTTGACTCGTATTATTTACTACCGGGAAATAAAATCTTAAATCTCCTTTCAATGTTTTATTTTTCTTACAGGTAATATTTACTTGTTCTCCATCTATGAACTTATATGGTCTATAATCATCATAGGATGGTTCGATTTCTTTAGGACATAACAAATGTCTTTCTCCATTGATAAATAATGAAAGAGCGTGATTATCTGCAATAACAATATCTTAAAAACGGCCATTTGATGGTACATAGTCTGCTAATTTAATCATGTGTCAATTGGATATCAATTGAATTTCAATAGCAATCCAATGGAATGCCATTGGAATACGATTGATCTTATATAAGTAGAAGAATACCCGCTAAGGTTAAACTGCCATTGAGATTCAATTGATATCCAATTGACATATTATAAAATTGGTAGAATAGAATTGAGACCCACTAGAATCTATATACTTACTTGGACCTGAATCTTGTATCCTTAAATTAAAAAATACTCTATAACGGTACTCCTGAAATGTTTGGCTAGTCTTACAAACGCAGTCCAGGTAATATTTATCATTTTCACTTTTCAGAATCGAGCGAAATTGTTGGGTTTGCACTTTCGAATCCACCGTTTTAAATATGATTTCGTCTGAAAAGTGAAAATATTTGTTTCAACGTCATTATTAAGGTAGACTGGAACAGATAAGAATGGTATAGAAAAACGGAACGGGAGGAAATGTAGCCTATATGTTTACTGTTACTGTTCGGCCTTTTTATAGTCCCACTGCCGCACACCACCATGGAGAATGGATTGAGCATTAATCACCACGCTTGCTCAATGCGGGTTGGTGATTTCAGACTATATAGTCCAGGTTTCATCAAGATGTTTTCCTTCACCTTTTTATCAGCCATTGGTGTCCAAGGTATACTTAGAAAGTACCTACATACAAACTTAGAAACGTTGCATATTGGTACTTGCCTGAACTGGAATCGAACCTGGACACCCTCATACTCGAGAGGTTGGTTCTTTACCCACTGGTCCACCAGAAACTATATGTTTATTAATAAGTAATTAATAATTTAGAGTACCTACATACCTCGTGCATTGTAATATTCCAATCGCAGTTGGCGATCTTTTCTGCTGTTTATAATAATACACTTGAAATCAATGTCCTCTCCTTCATCATAAGTATAGTTAGCTACAGCTTCATAATCAGACGTTATAGACTCTTTAACATCGGTTAGAAGCTCATTATTAATTCTCAGTTCCAGTTTTTCTATAAAAAAAAATTAGCCGTTTTAAAAACCTAAAAAAACTCGCGGTACAAGTCCAAAGACAGGTAAGATGTTCCATCATGAAGTTCCATTTTTTTCGGCTCCATCATCAGATCAGTTCGACGGTATCAAATTGTTGTATTGTCGTCAGAACTATTCAGGACTAAAATTTTCAGGACGCTTCGGTCCTTGGAAGATGGTTAAACAAATCACCTTAGATACCATTACATAGTTACATACAGGGGCCCGATTCTCCTAAGTTAATAATGTCAAAATTGAATAGAAATTGAATCACAATATGATCGCAATAGCAGTTTTAAACATATCGGGCATTCTGCTTCTGCTGCTAGGTCGACCTGGGGCTCCTAATTTTACTTAGGCGACTTACGATTCACATTCGGCTTGAGATCCAATCACGACTCAATTTCGATTGAAGCGTATGTGGCATTCCGCTATTTTTTCTTAGAAATAAACGTTTTTATCCTTTTCTGTTATTCAATAATGAATTATTTTGTCTGCAAATGATTTACGATTGCAATATGATTGTAGAGCAAACTACCGTATAGACCAAAATCACCAAAATAGCAGACCAATCGCAAACCAATCGAATGTCGTTGGAATACGATTGGTGTTATATTAGTAGCAGAAGGCTCGATATGGTTAAAACTGCTATTGCGATCATATTGCGATTCGATTTCTATTCAATTTTGACATTAGATATTAACTTAGGAGAGACGGCCCCGGTTGGGGCTACGGGATTGTTCGCGCGTGTTACCGCGGCGCTGGTACATAAAGGGCTTAAGAATTAACATGGTGGGGTTTAGTCAGTAAAAGTCTGACACTCCCTCACACTGCACCCACAGCGGGAGAGGTCATTTGATGAATTTCCCATAAACAAAATACATGTTTTTACTTACCAGACAAGTCGAAAGCATTAGATTTAAATACAAAAAACACAAAATATATAAACAAAATTAACATTTTAAGTCGAACAGGAATACTAGAAACTTTGTTATTACTAATGTGTACTAATAACTTATGCAATATTTAACCAAGTAAACATTTATTTCTGTAAAACAGTGACCATGATTTTAGACTTATTTTTTTTTTAAATTGTTCGCGGCTAAGTAACTCTGTCTATCTGTCACGGTTTTGTGGCAAAACTACTTGACCGAATTTGATTTTTGATACACAGATAGCCTGAGGAAGAACCTAGGCTTTGGCCCAGCTGCGGGAAGTGGATCTCCCGGGACATAGTTGAAACCGCGGGGAACATCGTATCCCTACTAATATTATAAATGCGAAAGTAACTCTGTCTGTCTGTCTGTTACGCTTTCACGCCAACCACTGAACTGATTTTAATAAAATTTGGTACAGAGATAGAGTTGACCTTGAGAAAGAATATAAGCTAGTTTTTTTGTCGGAATTTTGAAGAATTCTCTTGGAAACGCGATATAAACGAACACTATGCGTAAATAATATAGGTAAACAGTTAGTGAGGAAGAGAGACCTAGCACTAGATCTTCTGAATCGATTTTGAAAAATACAACTATGTTATTTTTTATCGTATTTAGATTTTTAGCTACTAGTTGTTTCCCCTCGGTTTCACTCGGGTCTCGGAGAAACTTTTTCCAGTAAACAGACTTAATGTAGCCTATTAGATGTCATTCTGGAACAGTGTAGCTTCCCAACAATGAAGGAATTTTTCAAATCGATTCACAATAGTTTCAGGCCAATGGAGAAAAACAAAGAAACAAACAAGTGTTTCCTCTTTAATATTAAGTTTAGATACTCTATCCTTGCACGGGAATAATAACTTCGAGAATAGAGCCCGTTTTCAAATAAGATTGTCCTAAACAAGTTCGGTTCCATGGTCATCCTACCGATATCATAGCATTATTCATAGTATATGGGAAAACCATTAATTTATCCTTATTATTGACACTATAATTGTTTAAACAATTAATAACAATCATCATCTCCCGGGCCTTTTCCTAACTACGTTGGGGTCGGTTTTCAGTCTATCAGGATGCAGCTGAGTACTAGTGTTTTACAAGGATCGACTGCCTGTCTGACCTCCTCAATCCAGTTACCCGGGTAACCCAATACCCCTTGGTTAGACTGGTGTCAGACTTATTGGCTTCTGACTACCCGTAACGGCTGCCAAAATTGTTAAATGTCAAAAATACTTATAAAGTGCATACAAACTTGTATAGAAAAGTTGCATTGGTATTGCCTGGCCAGAAATCGGACCTACACCCTAATTCTTGCAAAAGTACAATAAAAAACAAAAACTATCCTTTATTTTGTTTACGAAATGAAATTTTGGGACAAAAACAATTAAAAGCCTATTCAAATATTATGATACAGAGTACAAAAGTTAGCCAAAACAACATTAGTAGGTAAAACCGCAGCAAAATATAATTTGTACCACAGGAGGCAGGATAATTTTAAAATTCGCAATACATACATACTAAAATTATCCGTTTTTAGTCAGTATCCTCTTAACAAACGAATTGATTATATAGTATTTAAAACAAATAAAGCAGTTTTTTATGCTCAAAATAATATTAAATTAATCAGTGAACATGAGTTCTGATTTTCTCTTGCTGTTTTGCTTAAGCTTCGTGTTTGTACAAAATATGCTAGTGTACGAAGATGAATTCCATTATAGAAGTAAGTGATAGATAAAATAATAAACCGATATAACTTATGTAAAATAAACTTACTCTGTTCTCCGTAGATGAAAAAAAAATATCTTTCTTTTGTTAAATTTGTCAGTCTTTTATCGTCCCACTGTTGGCACAGGCCTCCTCTCATCTCACACAGAGAAGAATTGTGCGCTAATCACCACATTTGCTCAATACTGATTGGCAATTACAGACTTCAAGTACTTAGAAAGTACGCAGTATAATGACACATCTACTTTTTTCTTATTTTACAGAAATGAGGGTCAAAGATTTTGCAAACGTTTGAAACCACGTTATGACTTCATTTTATATTTTACCTAAGATTTTATGGTTTTAACAACTAACGCCGTGCCGTTTTACCACTTTATAAATTATACACTTTTAAACACTTAGGCCGTAAAAACCCAATTTCGCTTTTTTTGTAAATGTGCCATTATACTGCTAGGTGAGCGATATAACTTAGAATAGTTACATTCAACCACTTATCCGAGCAACACGATACCCCTTGGTCAGACTTACTGGCTTCTGACTACCCGTAACGACTGCCAAAGATGTTCAATAACAGCCGGGACCCACAGTTTGACGTGCCCTCCGAAACACAGTCATTGGTATCCAAGATATACTTAGAAAGTACATACAAACTTAGAAAAGTTGCATTGGTAATTGCCTGATCTGGAATTGAAACCCACTCATATTTGAGAGGTTGGAGCTTTAACTACCAGGCCACCAGGACTTGATTAAGGTCCTGATTAACTTGAATACTTATGTGTTTTTCAGATGGGCGTAACATGAAATTAAATGACAACAATACCCTCAATTTTGCATTCCATCCTGAGAACAAATTAAATATGTTCGTAGTTTTGAAAAATGTAACGGAATATGCGTCGAAACACATGTGGATGCATTTGTCATATACAACGGGTAAGGAATCAAGAATGTTTGAACCAACTTCGAAACAAGGAGATTCGCGTCGCCCTGAATTTTTTCAACAATTTTTTAATTAGTTTTTCAATTGTTTGTCTGCAATTATTTCAACTTTGACTGAACGATACCTTCCTACGGATGCTAAAAGGCATTTGTTTTCGAATTTTATGGCTTGAAGGCGAAATACACCTTTCAGGTTCTAGAAGTCGAGAGCATAATCTCGTGTCTTGTGGAGAGAGCTGCAGGTTTAATTACCTAACAAGCCTTAAGCCAGAGTTTTGTCAAATCCACATGACGGCCTCTGACGTGAATTGTAGGTAACAACGACGGGTACTGACTAGCTTAGGGGGACGCCGGTTACTGAAGTTTTAGAAATTTTCACAAGATCTTTTTCGAAGTCGGAACCTACCTACTAAATTTTTTCTCCCTTTTCTTCAGAAAACAGATTTGTTAGTTTATCTATTTCGCCAGAAAATGGAACATTTTCTATAGATAAGCGCCTGTCGGACTTGAAGGAAATTAACGTGACTCTACAGTTCTCAACAGTGGAAACCAAAATTTGTAGAGGACGCCGTGATGATTCGTTACCCTTGTTAATTAATCCTGGTAACATACGATTTTATGCATATGTTTCACAATTTTTCATCACTTAATGCCCTCATTTTTTCTGTCACTGGCGCTACTTTCAGACTGCCTCTTAAGTAAACTCATTCAACACTTTATCCATCCTGGTTACCCCACATATCCATCTCAATATTCTCATCTCACGTTAACTTATAATAACTTATATATTATCTCATATTTATTAACTAGTGCTGAGGCAGTTTTTTTTAAATGTTTTCCTTAGCTATAAGGTAATTTTTGTCCCAATATTTCAGGAGTTTGCCTAAGAGCACAACAATGTTATGTTGTGTTGAATTCGTCAGATTTGCAATCCAGTAAGTAACAACATAAACTTCATTTCAGTTTTTTTAAGAAAAAAAAAACGTCGTAAATATGTAGTTAGGTAAGTACTTAGATCATGACACTTAACAGACAGACTCATTCGGTATTTTTATCTACTAACATACGTTCGGCTATTTATTTATATTTTTTTATTCAGCAAGAAAACGTTCATTCAGGAAACCTGTAAAGCAGCCTAAAGGTATAAAACTAAACAATACCGGTGTAAACGAAACTAAAGAAACATTCACAGTCTTCGAGACTCACACCGCAAGTGACACCGAGAGGGATCACACAAGTTAGTATATTCAAGTTAGTAATAACTACACACAGTATATACAACATGCCAAATTGATACACCTGTGCATCGGAGAGCACGTTAATGTCGGTCCTGCGCCTGATCTCTCTCCGGTCGTGTCGGATTGCCGTCCCATCGCGCTGTGAGAGTGAGGGAATAGAGAGCGCAATGTGTCTGCGCAAATGCTTGTGCACTATTATTTGTCTTCCGCAGCTGGCAGATCTCCTTATTTGAAATCTGAGCCGAGCTGAAAATCCGTCTGGACGACATTATTTTCATTGTAATTTCGTTCAATGACAATCTGAACAAGAATTCAAATTACCTTTCAGATGCAGATCCTTCTAGTAACACAACCACTATAATATCCGTGGTTTCCGTCATTGTGATAATTGCTGTGCTAGTTATAGCAGCTTGGAAATGTTTTAGAAAACATGAAGCTCAGAGTGTCCCTCAACCACAGGATGTAAGTATAACATTATCATCCCTTGTATCGTCCCACTGCTGGGCTGCGGCCTCCTCTCACACGGAGAAGGATTGAGCATTAATCACCACACTTGCTCAATGCGGGTTGGTGATTTAAGTACTTACAGTCGGTCCCGATTCTCCTAATTTTACTTAAGCAACATTCGATTGACGTTCGACTCGATTCGACTGAGATCCGATCCCGACTCGATTACGATTGAAGCGTATGTGGCATTCCGCTATTTTTTCTTTGAAATAAACGTTTTTATCCTTTTCTGTCATTCAATAATGAATCATTTTGTCTGCAAGTGATTTACGATTGCAAAATGATTGTACAGCAAACTACCGTATAGACCAAAATTACCAAAATAGCAGACCAATCGCACACCAATCAAATGTCAATCGAATACGATTGGTCTTTTATTAGTAGCAGAATGCCCGATAAGGTTAAAACTGCTATTGCGATCATATTGCGATTCGATTTCTATTCGATTTTGACATTATTAACTTAGGAGAATCGGGCCCCTGGTTTCCTCGAAATGTTTTCCTTCACCTTTAATCAGTCATTGGTGTCCAGGATATAGAGGTAGGTACTTGCTGTTATCAACATACTCGTAGCTTTAACATTTCGTTCGTGTAAATAAGTAATGAAATGGACACCACGTAACACTGCTTAAATATTGTGTAGGATTTCGTCGTCTCAGTCAGAATAAACACTCGTAGTCGTTTTAATCTAGTGGGTAAGGACCTAGCCTCTCAAGTATGCGTGAGTTCGATGCCAGGTCAGACCAATGCAACTTTTCTAAGTTTATACGCACTTTCTTAGTATATCTCGGACACCAATTACCATGTTTCTTAGAGCACGATAAACTTTAGGTCCCGGCTGTCATCGAATATCTTTGGCAGTCGTTACGGGTAGTCAGAAAGTAGAAAGTCTGACAACCAGGCTAACTTATTTTTCTATTGGTATTGGTTCCTCAACTCAGTTACCCGGGCAGGGTAACTGAGTTGAGGAGGACAGACGCAGTCGCTCTTCGTCAAATAGGTACTGGTAATTAGCTGCGTGCGGTTAGACTGGAAGCCGACCCCAACATAGTTGGGAAAAGGCTAGGCAGATGATGGATGTTGATGTTATAGTGAATTTGGTCTGACTTAATATGTCTTCTTTTGTTTCAGCTCACAAATAGATATTACGAGAACATAGCACTTCGACGAAAGTCTGATGATACTGAGAATGCATCACAACCTCAGATCCAAGAATCAGCTGAAGAGCCGGTGTATGAGGAAATTTAGCTCACACCTAGCCTATTCTATGATTTTATATACGCAGAACCTTATTCAGAATTTGATAAAATTGTAACTAATACCCTGTTTGAGAAGATGACGGAATGTTTTAGTAAAGAGAAAAACTAAAAAGTCCAACGTAATATAAAAGTTACAGAAGTTTTTGAGCTTCACCGTCCCAGCAGTAGGCATTTCGCTATAAGATCCTGTATTATAATAAATGAATAAAATATCGTTATAATTGTATTGTTTAAAAAAAATAAGAATATATTGGAAAATAAATAAATTAAAAAAAAAACGACTTGAAATGGGCCATTGCGACGATAGCGCCATCTGCGTATCGCTTTGCGATACTAATGATCATCATAAGGCTATCCCTAGACGATTAATTAAATTGCGAGGTTTTACGTAACTAAAGAGTTATTTGATTTTCAGCGAATATTTTTTTTTTGCATAATATTATTGTAGGTCGAGGGGCCACCCGCTCCGCTTCGTTATCTACTATCTTTCTTGGTGATCTTAGTCTATGGCTGCCCGCTGCAGTCATATTGTCTATGGATTACTATATACTGAGCGTACTGTAGTGAGTGGTAGTTATTTCATAAATTGGCAACACTAAATAGGCAGAATAACTTGACAGCCTTGCAGTCAGTAACTTCTTCATTTATCAAAAAAGTTACATAAAAGTGAAGTGTATAGTGAAACGTGAAGGACGTTTATTTTCTAGTAATTAAAGTGTTCTCATTAGTTATAATCACAATTTCACTCCTTTACCAAGTGCATTGTTGATGGATTGTCATCTGTGGACGATCTAATTATTGCATCGAGATGATTATTGAAAATCCTGACGCTTTCAAGTCGTGGTTGACCTCCATATTGGAGCCCCTGTGAGTACATCCGCTGCCATATTTTATTATTTTTATCGCGATTTTGCAATTATCTTTCAGTTTTCTTTTGTAAAAGTTCCAAGATAACTCGTATTGTAAGAAACGAGGTTATTGTGATGCACTATGAACAATTCAGGACGAATAGTATCAAATTGCATTAGCGTTATATTTTTTTCTGACGCACACATGGCGTTTATTTTCGTGATAGCTTAGATCGAGATTAGCAATTTTTGCTTACGTAGATTGCGTCCTAACTATAATTTATATCATTAAAAGACCCGATTACATTGACAATACAACGAAAGCACCAGATAAAGATATTAAAGTCATATTTGGAATTAAGTTGTGTCGTAACCTTTTCATTTTAAAATAATTATGAACTTGTATGTGTTTGTTAATTTTTAACTACTGTATCTTCATTTTACTGCATGAAATATCATTAGATGTTAATTTTATATATTTTTGAGCAAATTTTCAGTGTATTTTGGAACTTAATTTTATGCTTTTTGTTTATTCCGCTAATAGCGATCCGGTCAGTTGGTATCCCTGGGGGCGGGAAAACTATCAAGTATTTATTTACACAGAATTAAAAAAAAATAACATCTCAACCTTTTAACATGCAATTTTCCTAATTTTTCATCTTTGCAGCACAGTATTACTAATCAAATTTGTTTTAATTAGATAAACGTTAAAATATAAAAAAATGGCTAGCTTAGAATGAATTTGATAATTTTATCGGTGAAGACAAATAATATTTATAGTAAAGGAAAGATAAACTATCCTCAATTAATATGAAAATATCATATATGTGTACTTATGGTAAACACATATACAAAGAAACGATGGATGGATTGTGTGAAAATCGATATGTTCAGAAAGAATGTTACTTGTGAGATGATGGCAGACAGAAGAGTATGGAAGGAGTAAACATGCTGCACCGACATCATACAAAATTGGGATAAGGGCAGGAGGATGATGATGACCACGTATGCTTATAGAAGGTTACCTACACTGTTTGCAGAGAAAGATTAATTTAACTATTGATACCAGGAATTGTGTTTTACCTCACTGCCAAGAGGGATATATATTGTCTTTCACATGTCAAAGAATCTATGAAGTGTCAATATTTTCAGTTGAAGGTGACAAAATTTATCCTATGTCCTTCACCGGGGTCTAATCTACCTCCCCTTTATTTTTCAGCTTAATTGTAACTATCACAACTTTCTTTTAGAACAACCGGTATGGAAAATATAAGTATGTTACTGTGAAATCCCCTATATGTTTTGATAATTTTGGATTTTTACCAGTAAATATTAAGATTTACAGTCATGAGTAAGTAAATGGAAGTTTATAAAGTGCGAAATATTGTAAAATGCCACCTGAAAAAAAGTCGTGGTGGCCTAGTGGGGAACCAACATCTCTAGTATGAGGGTGTGGGTTCGATTCTAGGTAAAGCAAGTACCAATGCAACTTTTCTGAGTTTTTATGTACTTTCTAATATATCTTGGACACCAATGGCTGATAAAAAGGTGAAGAAAAACATCTTGAGGAAACCTGGACTATAAAGTCTGAAACCACCAACCCGCTTTGAGCAAGCATGATGATTAATGCTCAATCCTTCTCCCTGTGAGAGGAGTCCTGTGCCCTGCAGTGGGACGATAAAAAAGGCTGTAACAGCCACCTGAAAAAACTGATAACTGAGAGTGAGTCACTATTTGACTATAACCAACAATAACCAGCCGTATACTTGCCGCCCATTGGTCAAAATGGTGATTTGACAACTGAAAATGGTTCAGTTATTATTACAGTTAAATGGTGCAACTCACTGTAAGACACTGCTCTGTGTCAAGAGTTCTATTTTGAAAGGCCAATGCATAGATTATAATTAAACCGTACTCGTCTATTTTTAAACTATGCATCGCTTTGTAAGACTGTTGATGAATATATGGTTAAACCACACAGGTGTTTTATAAATAGAATATATCTAAATATTATAGAGACTTAACAGAATTGTCGAACTTATATCTCTATAATTGAAAATGAATTCTCTATTGCATACTGTTATAAAATATAAACTTTACTACATTCTGTCACTGGTATATACTATGTACTATCTAACACTTAAATTTTTTTTACAAATCAGAGCAGAAGTTCCTGATTTAGGAGCCCATGTAGACCTAAACTATAATAATTCAATATCTAATCACAAAACCGAATAAGTTATAGAAATGCATAGTTAACGATGATTGTCAATCCTCCGATAGCCCACAAGATGAGAATTAATTATAACTTAAAGTTCCAGAAGTGTTTTATTTTCAGTAAATATGTGAAACGAAAACTTACTACATATTTTCCTTAAAAAATACATGTTTATTACATAATATAATAAAATAAAACGTAATACAACTTGTCTTATCAACGTTATGATCGAGATAACAAATTTATTTGAAATGTTGTAAAACAGGTATATAATCTATGTATTACATATTGTAATATGTAATGTACAAATGTATATTTTTCCATTACGAATATATTTAAACTTTCACAATAGTACTTTGTGAAAGTGTAAAAATAATGACATGGTTCATTGGAGCGGTAATGAATTTACTGTTTGGCTGAAAAGAAAACACTTTTGAAGCAAACTTTTAGTTTATTTTTGTCATATGACTGAGGGGAGAATAATCATGATATAAAGAGCTATCTACTTCTTTTTTAAATACCTATATCTATTCAAATTGCTGATTAGTTAGCAACCGAGAAAGAAATTAAAGATTGAGATTTTGACTTAAACAATCTTGATAGGACTGTTACACAGATACGTATCGAATAAATAACTACTGCTTAAACTATATTAAGAATCAGAATCATAGAATCATTATAGATTCAATTGATTAAGTAATTGTTATTATTGTATTCATATTAATATTTTTTTTAAATAAAAAGTCATATAAAGGTTACACTGGTCAACACGTTTTTGATACTTTAGGAGGGGTATATCTCTAAATACCGACGTGTTAGTGCAACTTTATGTTCTGGACTTCGATTATGTATCAAATAATTTATAAGAAATGATATATTTCACCTTTGCACCAAAAATGTTGTTGACCAGTGTTATTTAATAACCTGCTCGAATGGAGTACCTACACTATGTAACGTTTTTATTTATTTAATACTTCTGCACATTTTGTATGTACAAGGACGGACT
The DNA here is from genome assembly GCF_022581195.2 of Helicoverpa zea. Classification (NCBI taxonomy): domain Eukaryota; kingdom Metazoa; phylum Arthropoda; class Insecta; order Lepidoptera; family Noctuidae; genus Helicoverpa; species Helicoverpa zea. The sequence continues at coordinate 3,976,592 of NC_061479.1, forward strand.
TAACGCCTTATGCGTTTTCTCCCAGTCTACCTTTGGTTGGTGGAGAAATAGCAGTGATAGGTGCAAAGATTTTATGATATTAACTTTTTCAGTTGTTTTTCCAAAATAATAATGTTTGTTATTATCTTACAGTTGTGATGCGGACCCTGCAGCGCTTGCCAAGTATGTGTACGCCCTGGTTAAGAAGGACAAACCACTGGATGAGCTGCGGGAGGTCATGGTGGATCAGCTCGATGTGTTCCTCCAACAAGGTGGGTTTTCACTTCATTATAACATGTCAGATTTAAGCTTCTGTTCCTAAGAAAATAAACTACCAACGGATTGGCAAACCCCTCCTTTTTGTGAAGTCGGTTAAAAAGAAGAGGCCTTACAAAATTCTTAGTAAGGCTATCTATCTTATACCAGGCTGTATTTTATGAATCAATAGCTTTCGCCCGCGGTTTCACCCGCGTCCCGTAGCCGGATGGTGACAAAAATCTATCCTGAAACCTTCTCCCGGGTCTAAGTTACCTCCCCTCTAATTTACAGCCAAATCTGTCAAGCCGTTTTCATGTTATGTCGTGACAACGGAAAGCGGGTTTCATTTTTATATATATAGATATATTATAGTTAGACAGTTGACATTTTCACAGATATAATGTGTAGTTGTTGCCGCTATAACAACAAATACAGAAAACTAACATTAAATATTCTAGGGTTCTTCCCATATAAATAACGTGATTTTTGGTAATGGTACGGAGGAATCCTACGAACGAAGTCCAACTTGTCCTTGGCTAGTTTTTTTGTAACATTTACACACCCACTATTTCCACTGTAGATGCAAAATAGCACTAATGAGACTACCATTTTATACAAATATATGTATATTTTTTAATTACCTCTCAATAATAAAAAAACAGCTTAACTAACTTAAAAATGTTATTCACTTTTCAGAAACCAAACCGTTTGTGGAGATGCTGTTCAAATCGCTGGAGAGCAACGATTACCTGAAGTCAGGGCGCGAGGAGAAAGCGCCGTCACCTCCCCCGGCTGAGCCTGAACAGCTGAAGAAGCCTGAAGCTGAAAACCATGGTGAGTTGTCTTCATTGTATTACTAGCTTCCGCCCGCGTCCCGAGATAACGGCTTCCCGTAGCCAGATGGTGACAAAAACTATCCTATGTCTTTCTCCCGGGTCTTAGCTACCTCCTCGCCAATTTTTATCTTCAAAAAAAAAAAAAACAAAAAAAATCAAAAAAAGTAGGCTGAAAATCAGCACTTTTTGAACGTCAAATCTACAAATATTAATCAGTACAGCCGCTCACGCGTTATGAGCAAGGGATATAGAGATTCATCTTTATATAAATAGAGATCAACCAATGACACTCGCTGGCTCGCTGTGGGTGCAGCGTGAGGGTGTCAGACTCTTACTGACTAAAACCCACTAGTGGAATCAAATCTGGAGCCCGCAGTACCAGGGCCGCGGTAACTCGCGCGAACAATCCCGCAGCCCGGGGAAAAAATAAACTATACTGCTTAAAATTATGATTTAATTGATCAAGTATTTATGTTTTTATGTATTTAACTTTATTTTTATCTACATTTTATTTTTACAGTATCCAGATTGTTCTTTGGATAATTGCCTACCACGGAGGAGAAAAGACTAGCGGAGATGCCCTAACGAAAAATCTCCTAACAAAGCAGCGCGCCAAAATTCGGGTGAGCGGGGGACGAGGAACGTTACTGTCTCCACCCGTGCTCCACCCTTATACGCCTTTTATGGGAAGCCACCCATTTTTTGTAAATCCATCTAGCGTGGAATAGGATGATTAAAATCTAACCCTAAACTAACATCGACCACTAGTGACATACTCAAAAGTAAAGTAAATACTCAAAATTAATAATTCTTTTAAAATAGTAATTCAATTAGAAAGTTTAAAGAAGCATTCATTTGAAATGAACGAAGAAAAAGAGAGAGATAAAAAAGTTAGAAAATTAATTGTTATATAAGTATTATTTTGTGCAGAGAACTTGCCCCACAACAATTTATTTACTCCTCCAGAAATGAAATAGGTATCTAGGAACCATTAAACGGAGACTCGATGAAAAATCATTTTTATTCACCACGGGTCTAAAATACCCCCATGGTGTAATTTAAGTATCAACTTATGGCATTGTGTTAGTTCGTCTACTAGCCACTATGGCATCACAAGCACGAAAATTCGTTCTATTTGTTCTAGAACCGTGCTGTGATGACTGTTGTTATTTTCGATGTTGCCACATTACGAAATTCACCAAGAAAAATGGGAATTAAAATTATAGGGACAGTGTTTATCAAATTAGAGTTTTCACAACTGTATCATAACGGCGCATCCACTAAATAAGTAGCAGACTTTATGTGAGTCGGATGTTGCTCTGAGTAAAGGTACATTCAAAAAGTATGTACGGCAAGAGAGATATACCTATGTAAAACATTGCTGATCTATTCTAATATTATATAGAGGAAAACTTTGTTTGTTTGTTTGGTTGTAATGGATAAACTCAAAAACTACTGGACCGATTTTAAATATTCTTTCACCATTAGAAAGCTATATTATCTGCAAGTAACATAGGTTATATTTTATCCCGGTGCGGGCAGTAGCTCCCACGGTACGCGGGTGAAACCGCGGGAAAACGGCTAGTGATGAATATAAATAAATATACACAGTTAGAGTTATGATTAATTTTAAGATAATTGCAGCTTTTTTAAATAAGACCTTTTTTAAGAATGGGTGATTGCATTTTCGATGTCTGGTAGCACTTAATTTTGTAACGGGTCTCTCTGTCTTGATGAACACAATTTTACTTCAAATATACGTAAGTCGACTACTTACCGAAAGATGGTGTTTTTATAATATTCAATTTTCATGATAATATATCATATGTTTTGGTTTGTAAATAATCTATAAAAAAACTTGTAGGATGCAAGGAAAAATGAAGCTGCTTTTTAAGGCAAAAATTGGTACCAATAATATACATTGATACAAGATTGATACGAAAATAATACAAATTCACTTAGAGGTTCTAGAAATGCAGCTATTCGACGACAGATGTCTCTAGCAAAAAATATGTTTTAAAGCTAAAATATTACTTACACGTGAAATGTTATCCTATGGTATGTTTGAGTTTGGATCCTGAGCAATTTCTACAATTAATGATAGCGCATTTCATCGTTTTAATCGAGTAACAAATAAAATCTGTTGAAATTGTGGTAAAAATACAACCATGACAAGATGTCAGTTTGATGTAAAGGACGGTATATGGGCGGTGTCCAGCCACGCCTGCCGTGACGTAGTCGTGACGTATTTGACCTACCTGAAGGCGCGTGACCTACCTGCGTTAGGGCATCTCCGCTAGTCTTTTCTCCTTCGTGTTGCCTACTCACTTAAAATATGCTGTTCTGCAGTTTTTGCTTATAAGCTGTACCTATTATTGTCAAGTTTCATCAGAATCCATCCAATATTTTTTCTACGTGTAAGAGTAACAGAAATACTTGCCTACATGCATATGTTTATTTGTAGGATAAATCGATTGTTTATATGTCCCACCTTGTTATCTATTTTTAACTAGCTGTTGCCCGCGACTTCGTCTGCGTGAGCAATATAGAACTTCCAATTTCGTTTATTTAATTATTCATTGCTCGACCCCCGTAGGTGATAGCGTGATAATATATAGCCTATGTGTTGAACCGGCCCCCAGGTAATAGTCATGCAAAATTTGATTTAAATCCATGCAGTACTTTTCGAGTTTATCCGGGACAAACATACAGACAAACAGACATACAGACAAAAATTCTAAAAACTACATATTTGGGCTCAGAATCGATTATGGATCACCCCTCAAGTATTCTTTAAAAAAAATATTCAATGTACAGTTTTGACTTTCCTATCATTTTATTATATGTATGTATAGATCTTTGGGAGATGTGGATAAATAATTTTAACTTCTTGTGGGTTTTATTATTTCTAATTCCAGTACTTACTAATTTTATCGTACCCTGGTGGTCCCGCATTATTGTTCACAAAGATTTACGAATGTTTTTTTAGAAATGTTAACGCTTTAATATTTCATGGGCAAGTATGATGTTTTCTCCATTTACCGTTCCCTCGTAGTTACTCGGGGATTATGTAGTGAAAGAATTTTTCAAATCATTTCAGTAGTTTCGGAGCAGGGTACAAAAAAAAAAATTAAATGTTTTCTCTATATTATATTAGTACGCATTAATCAGAACTTCACATTAGATGGTATGGTATGTAGGTACTATGGCGATGCGTGCTGTTTTCAGATCAAGTTCTTATTCTAACTCTCCCATAACGGGCCTGCTGGAAGAAATTTCTCTTGAAATAAGCTGTGCCTATGTACTATGTGTTCTATCTTTCTTCTTTTCTGTATTCTGTGTGTGTATCTGTGTACATGAACTATCAAGATCACGTTAAAAGCAAAAAAAAATGACACTTCATACCAGATTTTCTCTTTACTTTCAACGTAATTTTCTTCTCTTCTAGCTGAAAATATTAATTTTGACTCGTTCCTTGTTCCCAGTGGTCCCCAATTCCGGTCCCGCGTCGCCGGCGGCTGGCCCGGAGCCGGCGCCGGGCTCGCGGCCGCGGCTCGTGCTGCAGCCCTCTGCGAGACACGCGCATACAGAGCATACGCTTATTAAGGTAAATACACATAGAATAATAGCACAATAAATTTACAGAACAAACTTCATAAACCTGACAATAAAATAAGACAAAAATCATCAAATGACCTCTCCCGCCGTGAGGGAGTGTCAGACTCTTACTGACTAAAAATCCATCGTGTTCCTTCGTAGTAGGGCTGCCATCTCGAATTTCGCCAAACCCAGACAAACATTTAAAAAACTCGGATATTTGGCGCAAATCGCATTTTTTCCCCGAACGAGTACGATTTTTTTTAAACAAAATAATACCTAATTTGTAATCCATTTACTATTAACATATACTTAAATTCAATGTGGTGCTTCCTTACATGAAGTGTCCGGGTTTCCTCCGGACACTTTTAGAAACCCCACCCGGACGGCCCCCGGACGGCTTCCAAACGAAGACAAATCCGGGGAAACCCGGACGGATGGCAGCCCTACTTCGTAGGCCTTTTATGTACCAGGGCCTAGGTAACTCGCCCGAACAATCCCGCAGCCCCAGAACAAATTAAGGACTCAATTCATACAGAGGCATGATGAAATAAAATGGTCTTTTTATAACGAATTTGCATTATCAACCAATAAAAAACTTGTGTCGAAGTTCACCATACACTGTAATGGTGATCGCACAGCAAAGGTATCAAATTCTATCAAATGTCTCTGCAATTCTTCTATTTCTAAGTTATTGTCATTACCTTAATGACTGAATGTGACTAGAGCATTTTTTTAAATCTAACCAGTAGTTCTTAAGTTTAGCATATAGCAACAGAACATATTTTCAGCTATATAATATTATTATTTGTTTCACAGGTTGTACCATTAACCGAGCTGCTAGAAGAACCAGTAGACCAACCTCCGAGAAGACGAGACAGGAGAGGTGACTCGGTATGTATTTTAATTTATAAAACGAAAAGTTAAAATTAACTACCTAATGAGTTGTTTCTTGCGGTTCCACCGGATTGTTCCTTATTTCCTTTTTGAGGTTTTAGACTATGTATAATGGAATATGACAAATACAAACAACAAATACAAATAGGTATTATAGTCGGGAGTATAAAAAAGAATATTTCTTGATCTTTCTCTCGCTATCTTGCTGGCTCCGCGTGTGGTACATTTTTTGTTCTTTGTATTTTGTTAGAGTCAATAAACAAGTTTTGTTCTTCTAATGCTTTATTTTTCATTACAAAATGTATCTATTTTCATTTACATTGGTTAAGTGTGTTTGGAAGCAGGACATGACAGATCTACTTTCATGTATGTCTAATATCAAAACTATTGATAATTATTCTTCCAACTTTTTTCATTCTTATTCATACTTTTTGGTTTGATTTTCTCTAAGTGAATGAAGACAAAGAAAAGAAAAAGTATTTTAACAGTGTGTATTTTATGCAGATTTACTACCAGTTTTTATTACATAATTAGTGCATTTAACACTATATAACACAATATTGTTCCATTACAGACCCGCGACGCCGACCGCCGCCGCCGCCGCTCGCGCTCGTGGGAGCGTCGCGCCCGCCCGCGCCGCCACCCGCGCGACAACGAGCACAGCAACGACACCAGGAGGTATGTTCCATCTTATATTATGTTTATATTGGCTTCTGTAAGTATGCAGAGGGTAGTACTTTCCACTCACAGATAAGAAGAGGTCTACATGTGTAGGTGAAAAATTTTAGATGTTTATTTAGGAAAAAGAAGAAGAAACATCCTATCAATACGCCCGCGGATTAACATGCGACCCAAGGATACAATTCCCGCATAAAGATATTGCTACCAAGTTTCATCAAAAACTATCCAGTAGTTTTTGCGTGAAAGAGGAATACAAAAAGTGCTGATAGAAAAATCTACCTGAACTAGGTAGAACATATGCCTTGTTTTTTTTTTTAACGACGACAAAAATCATCAAATGACCCCTCCCGCTGTGAGTTAGCAGCGGAGAGGGAGTGTCAGACTCTTGCTGACTAAAAACCGTCATGTTCCGTCATAGGCCTTTTGTGTACCAGGGCCGCGGTATCTCTTTCGAACAACCCGCAGCCCCGTAGAACATATGCCTCAGGCGTAAAAATGTTTCTTATATTTTTTATTGATTTTGCAATAAATAATTCAGGTAAAATTCATCTTTGCATGCAAACTTTAGCGTTTATAATTAACATAAATTATATTTCTGCTAAGTCCATCAATAATTTTTACTTCAAAGACTTAACAAACATCTACCAACAAATATGCGCCATTAAGTCCGCCAATGCACCAATTATGTACATAAAGAATAAATCAATAATAATGATGCCTATTAATTAATATGATTGTTTTCTAGACGGCCACTATCAAGATCTCCGTCGCCGCGAGGACGCTACAGAAACCGCAGTCCCCCTCCACCACCACCCATCGACAGACAAAACAGCAGGTCTAGGTGTGTATACTGTTTTTAGAGTTTTAAGGTAAAACTAGAAATAAGAAAGAAAAATATAACATTTATTGACAAGACAGACACATATGGAGATAAAAAATAGTACATAAATAAATTCAACGTGTGTGCCAAATAACTTTACTTATAACGGCCAGTTTCTTCATCAAAAGTTAAAGTTAAAGTAATGTCTAAAGTAAAAGTAACGGTCAAATTCGTTTTTTCAAGGCTAAAGTGACAGCAAAACTAATAGAAAAATTGAATTTGACCGTTACTTTTACTTTAGACATTACTTTGACTTTTAATTTGGCTTTAACTTTTGATGAAGAAACTGGCTGTAAGTCTGTTTTGTTAAAACTGTGTTGGAAGAGCAAGTATTCTTGTCATGATGTGACTGATCTATCTATACCAGTGGTTCTTAACCTTTTAGTCATGAGGGACCACTTTAACTGAAGTTTGTCTTGCCGGGGACCACCTCATCGGTAAGCAATTGCGCGAGCGAAGCGAGCGCGAAATTTTTTTCGGACTTAAATCAAATATTACGTAAAATGTAGCCCAAATGTACTTAACTTTTTGTTTGTTGACAAATGCAAAAATACTGGCATTATTGAATACGTGAGCGAAGCGAGCGCGAAATTTTAATTATTTTTTAAGATTCAATACCAAAATTACGTAAAATGTAGCCCAAACTTACATTTTCATGAATGAAGGGACTAGGTACACACCCGATATACGTCCATACGAAAACCCCCGCTCGCAATTATAAGTCGATAAAAATAAAGTTAGATAACGTATAGCAACGTCGCACAGCTAAGCTTCGCGGACCACTTGGAATGCCTCCAGGGACCACCAGTGGTCCGCGGACCACCGGTTAAGAACCACTGATCTATACGAACAAGAGTAGAATCAAATAACTGCCTTTAGAGCTGCAAAGTTATGTGACGAACTGTTACAATAGGATCGTATTACACCGTCAGTCAATCACCAGACTGTATCTCAAGAAATATGATAGTAAGATAGTTGACATTTTGACAGCATTTTGTTAATACATACTAACAAATACTATTTGATAATTTACTAAACGATTCCCATACTACAAACTTGATGAAATGAAATGAAATGAAAAAATCGGTCCAGTTGTTAAAATCGTGTAAAATTGTAGCTTACAAGATTATTTATAATAGTAACAATAACAAAAAGTCGTGGTGGCCTAGTGGGTAAAGGACCAACCTCTCGAGTATGAGGGCGCGGGTTCGATCCCAGGTCAGGCAAGTACCAATGCAACTTTTCTAAGTTTGTATGTACTTTCTAAGTATATCTTAGACACCATTGGCTGTGTTTCGGATGGCACGTTACAACTGTAGGTCCCGGCTGTCATTGAACATCTTTGGCAGTCGTTACGGGTAGTCAGAAGCCAGTAAGTCTGACACCATTCTAACCAAGGGGTATCGGGTTGCCCGGGTAACTGGGTTGAGGAGGTCAGATAGGCAGTCGCTTCTTGTAAAGCACTGGTACTCAGCTGAATCCGGTTAGACTGGAAGCCGACCCCAACATGATTGGGAAAAGGCTCGGAGGATAATGAACATAATAGTTAACATAGTTCCATATAATTTTATTTTTCAGATCAAGATCACCGACAGTCCGCGATCGTGACCACGAGCGTGAAAGAGAAAGACTACGCGTTCCCCGCGAGTTGGAGAGAGACAGAATGTCGCGGGACAGAGAGCATAGAGATCGAGTGTCTCGCTCTAGAGATAGGGAACGGTAAGTACCTACACAACTAATATAATCTACAATAACATATTTTAAGTAATTTTTGTTGTATAAAGAAAAATTTTATTCCAGTCATATACTTGAAAAAATGAAAAATATTTATTAGTTCATAAAGGTTTGTACAAAAAGATTGTGATTGGAGCCTCCCGTTAAACATAGACAGCCTGTATTGGGAGACACCGCTCTTCCATAGCGTTATTAATATTATGTTTAGAACTAATAACCTAGTAAAATCTTAATTATTTATGGCCAGGTTCACCATATTCTGATAAAGTCCCATCAACATATCTGATAGACGAACTAGGTTTCGATGGATAACAATACCTGGCAGAAATTATAATTAGCTTTTATCTGGCAGGTAGCATTAACTATTGGGTATCACTGACATTTTCTAAACTAGGCCTTATTCAATATAAAATAGATGTGTAAAATACATATTACTTTTGTTGCACCTACCAAGTTTCTATTTATTTATATTTTTTTTATGGATAATTTTGTTTTTTTTTCCCCAGATCGCGTGAGAGATCTCGCGACCGTTCCCGCGGCTCTACATCTCCACGAGCGGACGCGAGGCTGGAACACAACGACGCCTACAAGCGACGCTGTCGGGACTTCGACGGTGAGAACTCAATAATCAATACTTTTATTGCTTTTCACATGTATTCTTAGGTGTTAATACTTACAAATAGTTCACATGGACCCTGTCGGGCACAGCAAAATAAGTGAGTTTGGAGAAGTTACTCTATCATCTGCCTAGCTGCTTCCCTCAGTTACACTCGAGTCCCGTGGTGATTGCTGCCCGTGTCGGGATAAAAATTAACCTACAGCCTTCTTCGATAAATGGGCTATCTTTAAAATCGCATCAGCAGTTCCTGAGATTAGGTTTTTCAAACAAACGAAGTATTCAGCTTTATAATATTAGCATTGATTATCGTCCAACCGCTGGCCTACTGAGCCGCTTCCCAACTATGTTGGGTTTGGTCTCCTTCCAGACAATTTACAATATTAATTGCACAACGTCTTAAATTCACTTAAAAATGTTTTCTTTGAAAATTGAACATGAAAATTCATAGTAAATAAATACACAGTTGTTTTATGAAAACTGACATTTATATTGTTGGTGAATAGGGGACCTTTTCGTTCAACTTTTCAATGTACTTAGTCAAGAAACTGTGAAGAGTGTAGAGGAAATATAAGTATAGGGACCTATGTACGTCTGTCATATGCCTCAGTAACTTTGTATTGGAAAAAAGGACGTTAACTAAATATAGTTTTTCTCGTATTCCACAGAGAAAGGCTACTGCATGCGAGGCGACCTCTGCCAATGGGACCACGGCAGCGATCCCGTAGTGCTAGAAGATGCTGCAGCTGCTTTATCTTCTGTACTGGCACTGCCACCAGCCCCTGCCGTGCCTGGTTAGTAGTCAGCTGGTTAATTATTCGGCTAGCCGTAATATTGTAGTACATATCATCTTCCGAGCCTTTCCCGAACTATGATGGGGTTGGCTTCCAATCTAACCGGATGCAGCTGAGCACTTAGCAAAAATTATGCTTTTTCGTGCCATTTCATCGTCACTTGACATGTGTCTATAGATACTATACAAAGGCTTACATGATTTGCATTTACATTTTTTGGGTAATATTTGAGCTGAAAAAACTTTCGTACGAAGCCATCAGCTCAAAAAATACTTTCGAGGTATACTGTTATCGCGAATGAACTAAAAGCCAACTAAGGTAACATATTAGACAGACATGTTATATTTCAGATTATTTCTACCAATCACCCTATGATCGATAGACCCGTGTCGGGTAGTTTTATTACTTATTTTATTTATATTATTTTTGTATTACTTAGCCACGAGCCCGTCATTATTCATTGAAAGCATAACCTAATATTATTTTTTTTATTTACAGAATACAACCCGCTAACGCCGGACATCTGGTGCGGCGGCTTCCCCGCGTACCCGCCGCCGCAGCCGCACCATCCGCATCCGCCCAGGGAACTCATACCTATACCTAGGTATGTGTTAGAATGTACCTATTTGTATTTTAGAATAAGTATGTATAAGTGGTAGTTAATTGAACAGCTGTAATATGGTTAAGGTATTACAGGTACATATTTTGCTCAGTACTAATATTAAAAAGCTGAAGTTCGGGTTTATGTTTGTTTAAATGCTCTAATATCTGGAACACTTGCTAAAATGCATAGTTTTAGATGGCTCGTTTATCAAAGAACGCTTTTGGTTATTTTTTAATCGGGTGTGCGACATAGTTCCGTCGGTATGCGAATGATACCGTAGGAACAACAATTTTTAATAACTACGCAGTTGAAATCTTGATTTAGATTCTTTTCAGAATCCCCTATGTACCTCAAGATTTTTTTAAATAAGATCAATTTTACACGGTCACTTTTTAAACTATATAGATATAACTCAGTTATTATAAGGTAAATGTTGTGTTGTAGGATTCGCCAGTCAGCGCCAGTGCCGCGTGCTGCGGGTGCCGCACCGCCAAGACATCCGCCACCTCATAAGAAGAACTTCGACTATAATCGATTTGGTAACTATCAGCCTAATAGTACTTTCGCGCTATGCTGAGTTCTCTGACATTCATAACTTATAGTTGAAGTGATGAAACCTAACGTAATCATATAAAACATTGTTTTACAATATCAAATAAAAATAGTTTGAAAAGAAAATAGAATCGGAATTGCCGATTGCTAGCCGTTACTCTTCACCGATTTTTATCGGTTCAGTAACTCACGTCAATTGCTGTTGACGCAAATGAGAACTACCAGGGAATTCATCAAAACACGACAGCGGTATTTTTTAATATTGGGCAAAGTTCTCTTCCAAATAGTCGAATACTCCGTACTTAGCGACTAAGGGCCTTACTACAAAAACTTTAAACCCTGTTTTACACTTGTCTATATAATAAAATTTTGGCTGCAAAATGAACCATATGTCAACGTCATAATTTGACATTTTTTTAGACAAGGCATAAACTGACGTTTAAAAGTTTTTGTGGTAAGACGGAAAATGTCTACGGACTTGATTGTTTCTTGAATTTATAGCCCTCCTAAATGTCAAAAATATATTCTCGTCACACCATAACCGTGCTCCTAAATTATTCTGATTACGACTTTAATCGTAATAATGCACAGAAAAAAAAATCAATCACCTACAGATAATGATTATGAACTTTTGTAATATACATAGTCCATTTTATCCAAGCTCTTTTAACCAGATAACTGAAAATATATCCCCTACATCTTCTAACTAATAATAATAACTATACTTGATCCCCAGGCGCCGGTCGTCCCCCTCTGCCCGCTAACGCGGCCAACTGTTCGCTGGAAGTGAAGAAAGTGCCGCGAGGCCTGAACGATATCACGCACCTCAATAACCACTTCTGCAAGTTCGGCAAAATTGTTAATATACAGGTTGGTTTTGTACTTATTATAGATTTTTTGTGTCTCAGCTGCTTTGGGAAAACTATTAAAAAAATATCAGCACATGTCTAGCGATTTAGTTATTGTTGGTTTGTAGGATAATGCTTTAATAGACAGAATCAGTGCCCACTATATTATTTGTTCACGATATAGTCGAGTCCTTTTGGACTCGTGTGAAGTCGCGGGAATTGGTTAGTATATATTTTCATAAATATAATCTGCCTTAGCCTATTTCCAACTATGTTGGGGTTGGCTTCCAGTATATCTGGATGCAGTTGAGAAAGTTGAAATATCAGCCTGGACCCACCAATATTGCCTTCTGAAACACGGAAGAATTAACTCGCTATGACACATCCAACGACCGACCGCGCCAAGCGTTGTTTAACTTTATGATCGATCTACCCCTGTTACTAACTGCGTATTATAATAACCGAACTATCCAATTTTCTCTTAAATCTCTAATCAAAAAACAACTGATAGAACGATTATAAAAATCCACACGTACCATTGTTTTCATATTTCTTTTTAACACGCTTATATTAGCTTCACTTGTAACTATGTATGTAAGAAAATCTTGGAATCTTAATTTGACCCACTTCCCGGTCTTCGATTAGGATGAAATTTTGCACACGCTCTGAGTTCTGATGACAATACATGACTAGTGTTTTTTAATGTTTTAAGCTATTTTTATTACAATTACAGGTGTGCTACGACGGCGACCCGGAAGCGGCGTTGATCACGTTCAGCAATCCTACTGAAGCCAATGTTGCCTACAAGAGTACTGAGGCCGTTCTCAACAATAGATTTATTAAAGTCTTCTGGCATAACCCTGAGGTGAGACATATTTTTTAAAGTTAAGGAAACTGGTAAAAAAATTGTATATTTTTTTTTAGTATAGAAAATATGTTAGTAAAAAGATAAAGTACGAAATAAAACTATATTAGAATTAATTGTGTTGGCGTTGGTATGGTGCAGAAAAGTTGTATTATCTCAGAGGAACTATATTATTGGGAAGTTTCATCAAAATCTGTTCAGCATTCCAGAGATTAGCCATATCAAATAGTCAGGCGAACATTTTTTTTATTAAGTACTGTATAATTGTACCTACTTTCATACATCCGGTGAAAACCTGCTTATTTTAAAATTACAAAAAATAATATTTCCTTAGAAAGATTTTTTATGCACAACCAATTTTCATAAAATATTTAACAAGAATAGACCATTTTTTTTTTGTTAGATCGTAGATACATGATATAAAGATAAAACAAAAAAAGAAATATAAATTGTCATTGTTACAAAAAATATAATTTACTTCTATATTTTCAGAATAAACAAGAAAACATGGCGCCGAGCGGTCAGCTAGCCAACAAACAAAACGACAGACAGAATTCACAACACCCGATGTCACACAACAAAGTGCTTATAAACAGAGACAATATTAAGGCGACTGCTGATAATAATGCTAAACAGCTTATGGAGAAGGTAATGTATTAGTTTTTAGGGGTTTTTTATAGACGTTTTTGTGTCAGGAAAGCGGTTGAGGCATAGTTGTGTGTGTAAATGGCGATTCTACTACTATTGACCACTCTATGTATACTATATACTTGCTTTCGTGAAATGAAAGGCATGTGTATCTATTTATTATATTAATACTTTGGTTTTGTCTGTCACCAGGGTGTATCTCATTAACTGTGTTATATAGACAGGTGTTATATTCAGACTGTGTATTTCTGTAGCTGCTATAACAACAAGTACTCGAAAACTAGAATAAACTTCATATTTTAGAGGATTTGTGTTGGTCCCTGATACTGTACTGAATCCATTTGAAAATTACTTCACTGTTGGGAAACTACACTATCCCCAAAACACATATATTTTATTCGGGTACGGGTAGTAGTTTCCGGCGGACGCGGGCTAAACCATCTTTCTAAGATAATATAGTATTTCCCTGAAACTAAGGTTCTAAGACAATATAATATTTTGCGTACTAGACTTAAAACTTAATTCTAATGAAGAAATATTTTCTTTCACAGCAAGAGAAAGAAAAAGAACTATCAAACGGCGTGGAACCAAAGAAAGAAGTAGTGAAACCGTCGCTAAACAAGAGCAAACAAGTGATGGAGATGCACAAGCGAGCACAAGCTCTGCTCGAGACTCAGCTGCAGCAGCAGATGCTGCTCATACAGAGGCTCGAACAAGGTGAGGGATGTTATTTTGCCTATGGGACAATCATCACCTCCCGAGCCTCTTCCCAACTATGTTGGGGCCAACTCCCAGACTTGACCGGATGCAGCTGAATCCCAGTGTTTTACAAGTAGCGACTGCCTATCTGACCACCTCAACCCAGTTATCCAGGCACTGCAGTACCCCTTGGAAGACTGGTGTCAAACTTACTGGCTTCTGACTACCCGTAACAACTGCCAAAGATGTTCAATGACAGCCGGGACCTAAAGTTTAACGTGCCCTCTGAAACGCAGTCATTGGTGTCCAAGATATATTTGACGAGTACATACAAACTTAATACGTTACATTGGTACTTGCCTGACCTGATAAAATATAGAATGCCAGCCGTTTTCCCGCGGTGCCGTGGGAACCACATTTTTATTGAACAAAAAGTATCCTATGTTCATTCTAGTAACACCAAGAATATATGTACAAAGTTTCATGATGACCAGTTTGCGTGACAGTGTTTATAATATTAGTCATCATCCTCCTGCCCTTATCTCAATTTCATTTGTGGTCGGCGCAGCATGTTTTCTTTTTCCATACTCTTCTATCTGCCGTCATCTCACAAGTAACATTCTTTCTTACCATATCTACTTTATAATATTAGTAGGATAATAAATATATATGTTGTGTTTCCAGGCAATGTAACGGGACCACAAAAATCAGCTCTGTTAGAAGCCATCAGTTCAGCACAGGAGGGTATAGAGAAACTAAGGAAAGAACTCGTCGCTTATAACGGCACTTTGAAACAGATGCAGGTATGTCATATGTATTGCTAACATTATAATTGTGGTAGTATGTTTTAGGGATAGTTAAATGTGTTTCATTTTTATTTGCATTATTTTTGTTATTTTGCGACGTTGTTTAAATGCAAATTAGTCTGTAATAGGAAAATCTGATACCGCGTTTTATTTGTTTATTTTTTTTCATCAAAATCTTTCGCGATTATTTTTCGTGCTATACTTAATGGCGGCTCGGAAATTTGCGAGTCGCAACTTAGAATATTTTTTTAGGTATCAGCGAGCGGCGGACTATGAGGCCAACTTTAAAATCTCTACAAGAGATACATATTTAGTATATACCTAGATAGAATATTTATTGAGAATGGCCGTAAGACGATCTCAAACTCTACTCAGAAGTTAGCTGCGAGCCGCCATTAAGTTTGCTATCGCTCGAACCAGTATATCGTTCTACCGTAACCAATAAAAGGCTCTGAAAACAAAAATATATAGCTTCTATCATTGTGTGACGACAGGACGAGTCGGTCGCGAGGAATTTGTCCCGGTTGCAACTAGCGCAGGTACTCGACCGGTTGCGTTGCGCATGCTAAGCACTTTCTATGACGAATTACTTGCATTTTGCAGCTATATACTTGGCGATCGAATTAATGACAAGACTTCACAGAACTTCATACTCGCCTCAATTGAATGATTTCTGAGTTCATTGGCTCTTCTATTTAGCTTCAATGACTCGGCCGTGTGGCTTCATTGACTCGACCGTGTAGCTTCATTCACTCGATTGTGTTGACTTGGCCGTGTGGCTTTATTTACTAGGCCATGTGGACTTGACCGTTTAGGCCGTTTGAGTTCATTGACTCGGCAGTCTGACTTTATTGACTCGGCCGACTGAGTTCATCGACTCGGCCGTCATGACTTCATCGACAATGATTAAACTTGTGTCTGACTCTCGTGCTACAATTCTAAGTATTTAGCTGTGATATAAAAAAGAGTTTTAAACATTGTATGTGTCAGACAATGCATTGATTTTGGATTGACAATGACACTCATTTTGGAAAACTTTTCATTTATTGAATGAAGTGCATCTTGGTTTTCATTTCTTTCACTGCATTTTGAAACTGTTTTTATTCGGTTTCTTTCGTTTTGACATGTTTTCATACTACATCTTATTTTATTATAATTTTTAGTTAGTACCACACTAACTAAAAATTATAATAACCTTTCTCAGATTGGCGTATATTTTTAGTTTTCTTTACATAAAAGTCTGTTTTCAAATTACATAAGACTTTCAATAACGACAATTTCTATAGTTATACGTTGTTTGAATTTTCTTTCCTTCACAATAGTTTAACAGTTTAAACGGTCTTCGTTGCTCAAGACAATATTTGCGCCGCTTTTAATAGTCAAAATGCAGTCACTCCGTGTAATTTCGAAAAATATAAAGCAAACAAAGCTCAAATCACATTATTTAAATACAATCCTATTCTTTTAATTATAGAGTAATTTTAGAGGTTAATTTCAATAGCTCCATGCATGCGTTTCGCAACTCGTTGTATATCCCATTTAGTTGTTTCTAAACACATGTACAAACATATTAATTTCACTATGTATTTACCATTCCATTTCCTTGTCTGCATAAAGTGGTTAAAAAGTTAAAAAATATGTTTCCTATAAACTTATTTGGCCTGTTTTCAAAAATGTTCTATCTGATGATTTATTGATCTTGATTATAAATTGATACCTACTGTACCTACTTACTTTATCATTATTTGGCATATGATATACATTAAATGCTGATATCTGATATATAAGGTGCTTTTATATTACCTGCCAGGACTTGAATGGGGGGTAGTATTGCGTTTATAGATTACAATAGTAAAGATAAATATTGATTATTTGTCATATTTTATTTCATACAAAAAAAAAATACGTATAAATTTGACTTAATTTATTAATTTAAACCATCCAGTTGAGTTGCACGTTGCCACTCCTGCAGAACAGATAGAAAGAGATAGCAGTTGTTTTCATTGACGAAGCGACACTACGCGCGTAATTTGTGAACCACGTTATGCAGAGTACAGCCAATGTTAATTTAACTTGTTTAATGTCTCAAATTAAATTGACCGTTCCGGGGAACGAAATTTCTTCACTATTGTAATCTTAAAGCACCTTATATAATCTCTAATATGGAATCTAATGAACCAGTTTTATGTTGACAATTTGCGTAATATTAAATGCATAACTCAAGTAGTCCCATAGTTCACTGCCCATAGACACATGTTCACTGGTAATTCATTGAATATGGTACTTTTACTATTAAATCATAATTCATAGTGCATACATTGTACCTGGTTTTCGTTTTATGTAAATAAAATTAATTGTGAATATGGATGGATTGCGATATCTTTAAACATAAAAATAATAATCACTACATACTACAAAATGAAGTTGCTTTTCGCTGCTTGTTTGTCCATATGTATTGTATGCTGGGTTGAGGGGGTCAGATAGGCAGTCGCTCCTTGTAAAGCACTGGTACTCAGCCGCATCCGGTTAGACTGGAAGCCGATCCCAACATAGTTGGGAAAAAGGCTCGGAGGATGATGTATTGTGTGCTTAAAAACATAAAACTACGCAACGGATTTTGATGCGGGTTTCAATCACCTTTTTACCACGGTTTAGGTACCTATTTTTAAATCTTCTAGGCATAATATTATATTGTCTGTATCTTATTTTTATGACTAAGTCGTGGTGGCCTAGTGGGCAAAGAACCAACCTCTCGAGTATGAGGGCGCGGGTTCGATTCCAGGTCAGGCAAGTACCAATGCAACTTTTCTAAGTTTGTATGTACTTTCTAAGTATATCTTAGACACCAATGACTGTGTTTCGGATGGCACGTTAAACTGTAGGTCCCGGCTGTCATTGAACATCCTTGGCAGTCGTTACAGGTAGTCAGAAGCCAGTAAGTCTGACACCAGTCTAACCAAGGGGTATCGGGTTGCCCGGGTAACTGGGTTGAGGAGGTCAGATAGGCAGTCGCTTCTTGTAAAGCACTGGTACTCAGCTGAATCCGGTTAGACTGGAAGCCGACCCCAACATAGTTTGGGAAAAAGGCTCGGAGGATGATCTTATTTTTATGACTTTCTATTTACGCGAGAGTCCATCCGTATTCACATATAAAATGGTTGTGTTTGTGTTTGTAAACGTATGTGTAAAATTGTGTACAAAACTAGTGTGTATTGTATAATCTATGTGTGTGTACTTTTTGTGTCTACTAATCTTAGTTGTACTGTTATAATATGTATTTGGCTTTCATCATATGTAGTTGTAAGATTTAAACTGCCTTTGTAACTAGCCTTTATATAACCTAGCAGTTTACCTCAAATTACGCCCTTGACTGTCTCTAAACTCCCATCGATCTCCACACAAAATTTCATCTCAATTGGTTCAACCGTTTTGGCTATTCCTACACAATTTAATAGTAATCTATAAATTGAACATATTCTATGCACCATCCCCTTTCGCTGTATATTATATCGGGTGTGTCGTTCACACGGATTGTGGCTCTGATCATCAACTGCTAGTGTCAGATCTACGAGTGCGTCTAAAGATTCGTCGTAAGAAAGCAAAACCTTTAGCTAGGCTCTCAGAACCGGAATACGATGGTTTCCAGAACAATACGGAATCATATCTAGCAGAACTCACCCCTAAAATTGCACATATGAATCCAGAAGAGCAATGGCAGCAGTTTAGCGAGAAAATTGTTAATGCACTAGATTTTATAGCCAAAAAACCTATGGATAAAAAAGACTGGATGTCAGAGGAGGTTTGGTCTAACATAAAGCTACGTAAAGAACTCAAAAGTGGCGAAAGACCCGAAAATTTCGAAGTGAAGTACTCTCAAATGTCCAGGTTAATTCAAAGACAGTGCAGAAGGGATAAGAACCAGTATTTGGAGAACATCTGTACCGAAATAGAACATCATGCGGACAAGTATCAAACTGCTGATCTTTTCAGAAAGGTCAAACAAATAACACACAAAGTCAAACCTTCCTCGTGGGTGATAGATGACAAAAATGGGAATCCGATACATGAAGTTGCCAAAGTAGCTGAAAGATGGAAAGAATACTGCGAGGAACTCTACCAAGACCAATCATCCAAATCCACTTCATCAAATAAAATCATAGGAGATGAAGAGCCCAGCATTCTCCGCTCAGAAGTTGAAGATGCGATCCGGAAACTTAAAAGAAATAAAGCACCAGGGCCGGATCGAATCACAGCGGAAGTCTTGAAAGGACTGGGCTCAAATGGAATAACATGCCTGCATAATATATGCAATAGAATATGGCATACAGGACTTTGGCCATCTGACTGGGTACACTCCGCAATTCTTCCTCTCCATAAAAAAGGATCGATGCGGAACTGTAGTAATTACAGAACTATTGCACTAATATCCCATGCCAGCAAAGTTCTCCTTAACATCCTCAATGCCAGACTAAGAGCTTTCCTGGATTGGCAAATACCCCAAGAACAAGCGGGTTTTGTAAAAGAAAGGGGAACGAGAGAACAAATATTAAACTTAAGGCTCATAATAGAAAAATGCTACGAATATAACACCCCAACTTTCATGTGTTTTGTGGACTACCAAAAAGCTTTTGACTGCGTCAAGTGGGAGAAACTATGGAAAGTACTTACCGAAGCGGGGGTACCCTCCCACCTCGTAATGCTGATTCGCAACCTTTATGAGTCGAGTTATGGCACTGTAACAGTAGGAGACACAACATCAAGCCGTTTCACATTCCAGAAGGGCGTTCGTCAGGGATGCATAATCTCTCCTATACTCTTTAATATTTACGGAGAACACATTATGCGTCAAACGCTAGAAGACTGGGAGGGTGGCATAAAGATAGGTGGAGTCAAGATATCTAATCTGAGATATGCAGACGATACCACCCTTTTCGCATCATCCGAAAACGAAATGGCGGAGCTGCTGCGTCGTTTAGAAACAGCCAGTCTGGAAATGGGACTTGCAATTAACAAATCTAAGACCAAGCTCATGATCGTTGATCGATTTGACACTATTCAACGCACTGATATCCTACAAGACTACGAGACCGTAAACCAGTTCCAATACCTTGGCTCGTTAATAACAAATAAGGGAAGTAGCGAACCTGAAATACGTAGGCGAATTGGCATGGCAAAGACAGCGATGACCCAGTTGAGCAAAGTCTGGAAGGACCGAAACATCAGATATCGGACCAAAATACATCTGGTCCGCACTCTTGTCTTTTCCATCGCATTATATGGTGCGGAAACGTGGACTTTTAAAGCTGCCGACAGGCTGAGAATCGACGCTTTTGAGATGTGGTGTTGGCGCCGTATGCTGCAGATACCATGGACAGCCTTCCGCACAAATGTATCCATTCTACAACAACTAAAGCTAGAAAAGACAAAACGCTTATCCACTACCTGCTTGCAGCGAATAGTACGGTATTTCGGCCACGTTGCTCGCAGAGACACTAACAACTTGGAACGCCTGATGGTAACAGGAAAAATTGAAGGCAAAAGACCTAGAGGTAGAAGTCCCAAACGGTGGTCAGACCAGATATCGGAGGAACTGGAGATATCTGTCAGCACTGCACTACACCAAGCAACGGAACGTAACCGATGGAGACAACTGGTTGACGAAATAAAAAGGAGTCACGATCCTCAGCATTGAGGGAACGATCGAGGAGAGTGTCGTTCACAATCACATTAAATCATATCTCATATACTTTATGATATTCTATGGCGAATTGTAAAAAAAAAAACTAATCCATTCAGTGGTTTAACCACAGGAGTCATTTTTCGTTTTTATAATTTACAACATCATGTAAAGCAGAGATAATGTTAGGAGTATCGTATGTTTTGATCAGTTGACAGCTGTCAGTTTTCAAGGGAGAATTTCCGTTGTTTGTAATGACTGACTTTTATATGGTGTTCTAATTTTTGCACATTTTTATTCCATTTACTTTGTTAGAAAAAATCATTTTTTTATTTTTACGTATTTTTCTTTTATCTTTGTGTTAATCGACATATATTAACCAGTATATTAACGCATTTCATTTAATGTGATTATGAACGACACACCCGATATATTTCAATTTAATGAAAATTTATACGGCGTGACTGCATTTTCTCTAATGACAAAAATAAATCAAGAAAATTTTGGAAATCTGCGCTTACTAGTTTATCTCAATACAATCATAAAGTACTGATTTTAGCTCACATACCACATCTTTTACACAAAACTTCACAGTTATCATATAAAATGCTTGTACATAGCTTGGCTAACTAGATTTTGTAATATTATTGTCAACAGGCAAAGAAACCAAAGACTAAGGAAGAGGCGCAAAAGGAAATTCTGGATGCTGAACTCGATCTCTTTACTAAACAACAGGTATGTAGGGTAGATTATTTAATTATTATTAGTAAAAAAATTGCTCACCTCTCACCAGTATTGGCAGATATTAATTATCTGGAGAAACATGAAAAAAGAGGGGTGTTGTAAGTTTGATCGCAATGTGTGTCTATCAGTGGCACCATAGAGCTTAAACAGATCAAAAGATTCAAATTCCTAATAGGCCTATAATCTCTCTTACGAAACGTCAAGCTAGTTGCATGGTTCCAAGGAGTATGTCTCATGGAGGAGAGCCGGCAAAAAACCTCTACAGACACTCTTTGAAAAAAAAGCTGGTGTATAGTAGTTTTCATACAGTACAAATTATCCATGAGAAAGTTATACAATGCAAGCGAAGCTAATGTACGATTTGTTTTAGATGAAAGCTGGTATTCTATCTATGGTTCTTACACGTGTTTAATCAAAATCGGCTCAACCATTTTGAAATCTTATTTTTAATTAACAGGAAGGCCAAGACGTGACGGAATTGACGAAGAAGATCGCAGAGTTGCGCCGACAGATGGCAATTCAGTTCCCCTCGCATAACATCATGAGGAGGCCACATGCAAGGTATGATTATAATTTACCTTTAAAAACCTGCAGCACTCGGGGATAATAAAAATCTAGTGATTTCGGAAGAGGCTACACACAATGCCAATGGCATAACCGCTCTTTAGAACTATGTGTGTTGTGGCCTTAAAACATTTTTTTTACGTTGAATTGAGAGTAATTTTAGAGTCTTAGAAATAGCTAGAGCTAGTTGAAGCAATTTTGTTGAAATAAAATGAGCACACAGATTTTAAACAAATTCACACATAGCATTTGTGTGTGAATTTATTTGAAATAAAAAAGATTTTATTTAATTAAATTATTTTCAAGTATATATGTTATATTATATTATTATTTTTTTTACATCGGCGTTCAAATACACTAATATTAAATTGTATATTTTTGATAACATGTAATTATTTTGATGTTAAATTTTCAAGCTATCGTATTGTGAAGAGAAAACTTAGGTGAGATGACTTTAATTATTTAAAATTACAGGTGTTAAGAATACTGGGTTCGATTCCCAGCCGTAAAATGTTAATTTTGCAATATTTTTTTCGCGGTTTGACCCGCCCTCGTTGCTTGGAAATTTTGTATACCGTCTGAATAAAAAAAGTCTGTTAATCTGACTTTATAGTTCGGCCATTCAGAGAATGCGTTCCTGACACGTCGCGATTGAACTGACGACGTAACTACATTCATTGATTATTGATATAATAATGTTGTTTTAATGCTCCTCAATTGTTAAAACGGTAAACAACCAGCAAAAATATTTTTATCGTAACTGCAACGCCATTGCAAAGTTACGTCGTCAGTTCAATCGCGACGTGTCAGGAACGCATTCTCTGAATGGCCGAACTATAATATTACCAACTTTCATCAAATCTAAAAGTGTGAGCATTTTTCACATCGGTCAATAGTTTCGGTGCTTTTAAAGTACAAACAAAAAAGGTTTCTTCTTTACTATATTAGTATAGTAGTATTTATGTATTTTCATTGTATATCCACAATATATAACATATTGTTTAGTCCTTTTTTGATGGGAAATAATCAAATGATTCCTCCCTCTGTGGGTGCAGCGTGAGTGAGTGTCAGACTCTTACTGACTTAAACCCACCATGTTCCTTCTTAAGCCCTTTAGTACCAGGGCCACAGTAACTCTTTCAAACAATCCCGCAGCCTATATTGTTTTTTCCTAATGTTTTACAATAAGGATTATATTATTCTATCTTACAGAGGCGGTCGTTTCAATACCCCCACCCGTTTCACGCGAGGCGGCATCGCTACCAAGATGTTCAGCGTCAACCAATCAGTGGACCACAGGCCGAAAGCACTCCTCATTTCAGGGTTCGAAGCTGATGAGCTGGAAGCCTTGATCACGCATTTCTCTGTAAGTACCAACTGCCTAGGCTTTTTATCATCCCACTGTAGATTACAGGCCTTATTGTACCCACTTTGCCTGGGTAACTGGGTTGAGAAGGTCAGATAGGGCAGTCGCCCCATGTAAAATACTGGTACTCAGCTGCATCCGGTTAGACTGGAAGCCGACCCTAACATAGTCGCCGATTATCGGCTACGGCGACTGTTCTCATGTTAGGAGATCGGCCAACTGCGCAGGACATATCATAGTGCAGGCACATTTGCTTGGACTGCGGTGCACTCACTATTCCTTCACTCTCATAGCGCGATGGGGGGCAACCCGACACCACCGGCGAGAGATCACAAGCAGGACCGACATAAGCGTGCGACACGATGCACGGAATAAGCTGTCATTGAACATCCTTGACAGTCGTTACGGGTAGTCAGAAGCCAGTAAGTCTGACAACCAGTCTAACCAAGGAGTATTGGGTTGCCCGGGTAACTGGGTTAAGGAGGTCAGATAGGCAGTCGCTCTTTGTAAAGCACTGGTACTCGGCTGCATCCGGTCAGACTGGAAGCCGAACCCAACATAGTTGGGAAAAGTCTTGAAAGTTGATGATGGTAGTTGCTTGACCTTATTTATGCAAATGGTGTTACAAAGTTAGCTAATATGTGTGTCTGTCTGTCCCCAGCAATTCGGCGAAGTGATGAGCAAGGAAGTGGAGCTATCTGTGCCTCAGCTGGTGCTGCAGTACAAGTCGCGGCAGCATGCTGAACATGCCATCGCCAACGGGAAGCACTACAACGATAGGACACTCTCCGTGAGTACTGTGTCTGTGTGTCACTGTGACTGTGTGACTGTGTGACTGCGTGTCTAGTGTGACGCACTGGCATTATGACTGCCTTTGTGTCGCTGTGAGTGTGACTGTGTCTATGTGACGGTGAATGTGTGTATGTGACCGAGACTGTGTGTCTTTGTGACTGTGACTGTGTGTCTGTTAAACAAGCTGTCAAATCATACAGACAGAATTGTGTTGCTGGGGAGTTAGTTTCCCACTTCACCACTTGTTCTTTCCAGCAAAAACACATGGGAAGTGGCGAAGGAGTATGGCGGGCGTTTTGGGGGCTGTCTTTTGTGAATTTGACCTTCAAAAAAAGTTCTGATTTTCAGCTCACATTGAATAAAAGACTTTTTATCTTGTGATTGTGTGTGGTGGTAACTCGCTCCTACAATCCCGTAGCCTCGGCAGGATTAAAAAATCTCCAAATCTTCTTTCTTATATGAGGACACAGCTGTTCATCCATTAAAATTGTCTTTAAAAGCGCAGCAGTTTTCAAAAAGTGCTGATTTTCAGCCTACATTTTTTAAATGATTTTTTACCTTTTATCTTATCTTTCTCTTCCGTATGTAACAGATAACGTGGACGGCGAATACGAACGCGAGCGCGAACAACGCGGCCCGACCCGCCGACGCGCGGCCCGCCAGGAACGGCGAGCAGAGAGATGACAAGGACGAGGTCAGTGTACTAATAGATCGAGAATAATACATTCAGGCGGGAATCAAAGTGAACATTAAATAATGAAGAAAACAAAAACGATTTTAGGAAAACTGAAATTGGGTAATCGGGTAAGATCTTCCAGCAATTTGAAGTATTATATAACAGCGACCCGCCCCGGCTCCGCATGGGATAACAGTTGTTGTTGTTTGTTAAATAAAACCGCATGAAAATCCGTTGCGTAGTTTTGAAGATTGAAGCGTACAAAGGGATATGGGGACAGAAAAAGCGACTTTGTTTCATACTATGTAATTTGCAAGGTCAAAAATGAATACAGTTTTGACGTTTCTCGGAATCCTGTAAGAACTTTCTATAACAATTCTTGGTCTGAACCATCATCTGCCAACTTAACTATAGCGCTACCGCAAATATTACTTTTATTTATTATTTTATCTATAAGAAAAATAAGTTATTTTTAGGCAACATACCTATATGATATTTCATTGCCAAAGAATCTAAGCTAATTTCTATCTTCTCCAGACACCAGCGGAGCTACCCGAAGACACTCTTCTCCGTTTCGACGAGGAGGAAGAGGATGATGCAGATGAGGACCGCTCCTGGCGCCGTTGACCCTCACTCCCCGCATCTAGCATCTACTGTAACACACACTTTACTATACAGTGGACGTTTTGCAAAACAGTGTCGGACTATCGCATCTTTCGGATTATTATACCCCCTTTAATTCGGATTTTTTTATAAAATATTACCTTCTAATCCGAAAAAAATATTCTATATTTTATATAAAATATGTATATGTATTCTGCGAGTGTAAATTATATTACAAGTGATCAGGATTTGACGGGGTTAATTCGTACGTCAAATTTGACGTGTCTCAATCCGATTGCGTTATATAGACCTTGTCGGATTACTGGGGGTACTGGTTTAGAAGAAAAGCCGTATTACTGGGGGTTCACTATACATATACTTCATTTGAGTAAACATTTAACTAAAGGTAAAAAAAATTGATATTTTTTCACAAATATATACTAAACTATAAAACTGCTGATTAAAATAATGATTCATTTGATTAACGGCCAGTTTCTTCATCAAAAGTTAAAGTTATGGCTACAGTAATGTCTAAAGTAAAAGTAACGGTTAAATTCAATTTTTCTATTAGTTTTGCTGTCACTTTAGCCTTGAAAAAACGAATTTGACCGTTACTTTTACTTTAGCCATAACTTTAACTTTAACTTTTGATGAAGAAACTGGCCGTAAGTAACTAATATTATTGTATTTACGTTGATTTTGAGAACGCATTTTATTTTTTCAATTGAGTGTTTTAATATAAAGTTCTATCAAGATTTCCTACCTTCAGTTGAAGTGCCTACTCGAATGTTGTAGTTAAAAATGGACTTTAATGTACTATACTACAAGAGTGATGTGTTTCAAACTGTAACTATAGTTAACAGAACCATACCATACTAACGTCCGCTCCTAATATTCGACCTATCTGTAGTAAGCAATAGATTGATTATTAGGAACGACCCTTGGGGCTCGTTTTCATCGACAACATAAATATTTTCTTAAAACGACGGTTTACTTTGAGACTTCAACGTAAAATTTCATAGTAGACAGTTTTTTTTTAAGGAAAACGGAGGTTTATCATGTCGGTGAATTTGGGTCTAAAATTAACATCAGCATGCTGACCTTACTATACTTAAATACCGCCCGGTTTTACCCAAAATATACGTTTTGATTAGATATTTATAATTCGCGTAACGTTTACACCAATTTACGTTGTTTTAAAACGTAGGCAGTAACAATAAATTCTAAATGTCGGTTAGTCATCCCGTTTTTAGGTAATTCGAGAAATAGGACATAGAGATAGATATACTAACACCTGTTTTTTCTTTAATAAAATCGATATCTCGATTTTAAAGAATCGATTAAAATTTTGAAGTGTTGGTAACATTTCGATATTGAAATCGAGTCTTTTCGTTTTGAATATGAAATTAAATCTTCAAGGCAATTTTGACTGAAGTGAAACATAAGCCGTCGTACCACAAAAACTTAAGCGTCCGCTGAACACCTTCTAAAAAAATTACAGATTATTAAAAAATACGTCAGGCAGAATATGACCGATTGAACTATCTACTGTTGAAATAAGGTCCGTTTTGCGGCCACATTTTTTTGGACAAGTGTTCAACAGTTGTTTAAGTTTCTGTAGTAAGGCCATATTTATTTTAACGAGGACAATTTCGATTCGACATCTAATATATGATAGTCGATACGCATATTGTGAGTTAGAATCGTTTTACTTTAGTTTGTCTTGAAGTTTTAAATACAGGGTAGATTGTTTTAAGAATGGAAATGGTATTCTTTGAGTCTAACTTATATCAAAATTGGTGAATGAATTTAGCAGATTTTCAGCATAGTAGAACTTATTGCCTAAAAAAAATAATAACTAACTTCAGACTCGAGGAGTGTCTGATTATTTTCTCAAAAATTTGAAAATTTAATTATAACTTTGCTAAAATGTGAAGTTATCTGCCTAGCTTTTTCCAACTATGTTGTGATCTAAACTAACGCAGCTGAGTACCAGTGTTTTACAAGGAGTGCCTATCTGACCTCCTCAAACCAGTTACCTGGTCAACCCAATACTCCTTGGTGAGACAGACTTGGTTGTCAGACTTTCTGGTCAACTACCCGTTATGACGAATTAATACCAATGCTATTCTTATCACAATCTTGAGTGTATATAACTATGATATTGTTAAAATTAATGCATTGTAGAAAAACTCTCCATGTATGGTAGTTTTTCCACCGATCGAAATTTTCAGTTTTATAGTTATAGATACTAACCCTGCATTAATATTCGCGTGTTATCGTCCATTTTGTACTTGTTATTTGACTAAATGGATTAATATAGCGTGAAATAACTAAAATAATGCCTAAACTCGTTACATATACAAAAACAGACTTATACCACGGTTATTGACTGTTTATTCTTATAAATATATATATGTATTTGTAAAAACTGTATGCATGTTGTTGACATAAAAAAATATTTAACTCATTTATCGATTAATAATAATTTCTTTAGTAGTTGTGATCTTCGAAAAGACAAATAAAGTCGTCTTTTTACCCGACTGCGTCGCAAAGGAGTGTAATGCGTTCTGATAACTGATTTGATTAAATAAATAACATCTATAAATATATATACACGTTAAAAACTATAAAATAAACAGTAAATAACCACAGAAATATAAAAATATATGAAAACTAATAAGATTTAAGTGATAGGCTAATCCCAAGCGCTTACATTATAAAAACTATGAGTCTTCCAGCCAATAAGGCTAGGAGATTATAAAGTTCAAATTTTAGCCAGACTTAGTCGACATTAGATACGTTCATAGTTAGATGGATATTGCTTATTCTGAGGCCACGAAAACGGCGAAAACGGACATGTAAGTAACTGTATAATTTTATGATAAATCAGTTTTTAAAGACATAAATACTAAAGTACTAGTAAAAAACATTTTTATAAATCATCTCCCGAGCGTTTTCCCAACTATGTTGGGGTCAGCTTCCAGTCTAATCGGATGCAGCTGAGTACCAGTGTGCCACATGGAGAGACTGCCTATCTGACCTTGATTAACTTAGCTTTTTTAATTTAAAATAATTGCGAAATGCTGATTTTGAATCTAAAAAGCTAGGCAAATGAGTGATATGTCTTAAAGACTATATATTATTGTAAAAATATACAGTTACAAATATGTCCACATTAATAAAATCAACGCCGGTTATAAGGCTCTGATATTCTGAGCTCGGTTAGAAGGTAGAATGACGTCACATAATATAGTGACCGTACCATGGAGAACAAAATGACTAGCGGAGATGTCATAACGCAAAATCTCCTAAGAAAGTAGCGCGACAACATGCGGGTGCGAGGGGGACGAGGCACGTTACTAGCTCCGCCCCTATACGCCTTCTTTAGAACCCGGCCATTTTTTTATACCATCAATCAATCTATGACAGATATCTCATGGAACCCGAACGTATCATTAGTTTACCAGTAACTGATCGTTTTGATCACGCCTACCGTACGTTATTTGACCTACAAGAAGGCGCCTGACCTACCTGCCTTCTACCATCTCCGGTCATCTTTCCTTTCTTCGTATTACGAAGCAAGAACATACACAAAAAAATATTGTCGTGTTTGAATCGATTCGATTATAATCGGATTGGGTGTGACTCGATTTTATTCGATATTTGGAATCTACAGAGCCTTTCGTGCGCCAAAGAATTTAGACTTTAATTGGAAAAGTAAGGAGCAAGTTTATCGAAGAATAGGCAAAGAGCTAGTTACCGTTTTATTTTATTTGCGTTTCAATTTATTTAATTTATATTGAATTTTGTCAATGCCACGGTGGAATATCAGAAAGAAAAGTCACTGAATCGTTAAACAGTGAATGAAATGTGTTGAATGAGTTTAGAAACCCTATCAAGTGCCTATGAGATTTTATTTAATGTTAAATAAAGTCTTTGTATCCCTATATACCAATTTTAGATCGAAGTTGCTACATTGACAAATTCTATATAAGTTAGAATTAATATAATGTAAATAAATCGGTTGCTATCTCTCTAACAAGTCCGCGGAGCGGTTGTCTTTCAGAAGTTTTTTTCGTTAAGTCTAATATATATATATATATATATATAATTATTATATTATTTCTACGTTTTTGTCTTTTTCTCCTAAACAAGTCGGCGAGGTTTCTTACAAAAATAAGCTTTTTTTAACGATATTTCACATTATATTGGATGAAATTACGTATACTATAGATACATTTTTGATAGCCTACAATATATATGTGTAGTTTGAACAATGTGTTACAAAGTTGACATTTCTGACGGAAAACCACAAACTTCTAAATAAATAAAAGATTCTGAAGAATAGAGAACCTCCTCCTTTTCTTTAGTTGGTTAAAAATAAAGTGAACTCTTTTCTGTCAACTTTAATATACATATTATTAAATAGTCTTAAATATACACTATATGTATGAATATAATATTTAGATAGTTCAATATTTAGTTGACAATTCTTTCCGATATAATGTGATTTATCATTAAAATTCGAAGCTTCAATAATGTTACATAATTCTTATTTTTTATTAATAATAAATTATATAGTTTTAAATTTAATTATTATTATAGTTTTAAGTGTGACTTGTTTTGAGTAACATTGAAAAGCCACCTTGAAAATCGAACTTATTCACCTACTAGAATTTAGTACCTTCTCCGTGTGAGAGGAGGCCTGTGCCCAGCAGTGGGACGATAAAAAGGCTGTAACAGTACCTTGAATGGTGTTAAATTATAGATGTTTTGTGTCAATGTTACTCAAAATACGTATTTTTAATTCAACTTTGTTTTTTATTTTTGTTTTCGATAGATATAATGTTTTTGCTCTGCGGTTGGTGGGGTTTAAGAAATTCAGTTTTTGACTGGGAATAATACATTTATTGAAGAAAAATATATCGCAATATATTCTGAATCTAATCTTGAAGTAAATCTGCAAAATGATCGTAGGGTCCATATATAGTAAAATAAGTAGTGAAAGGGAAAAAATCAAAAGTCAGTTCCACTGATTTTGAAAGGATAAATCGTATGATTATATTTGAATGAAATAATACACATGCCTTACTTATACACTGATTTACCGATGATTATATTTTTGATTGATTCAGTAAAAATTACAAGCTTATATAAAAGTGTATGTTCCCAGTCAAAAACTAGTTTTTCAAAAGCGTTCGCGTGAGAGTGCTACGTAAGAAATCATAGCTGTCAGTCGCTAGATTATTGGTTTATTTTTAAATTGTTTTTGTAAATAAATGTTTGGTCTTTAGCCTGTAAGTCCACGATCGCTCGTTTTTTCGACTAAAAATAAACTAGAAGTGGTATGTTTTGAATGAAATTACTGATGAAAGCTGCGAGTCATATTTTTGTTAATTTTCTTTTTAACTAAAGTTATTTTTTAGGATTATGATTAACTAGTTTATTGTCTAAATTGTTATATTTTGTATATTTTAGGTGCTTATTGTGAAAATTAGTTGTTAAAAATTCTTGAATGCAATTAAGGGGTATATGCATAGCAATAATTGAGTCGAGGGGGCGAGCGACGTGTTAAATGTACATACTAGTTATAAAACAACAGACTTGTAAAAAAATAACATTTACAAAAAAGAAATAAAGTCGAGCCGTTAAAAAAATACAATTTGGCGGTAAAAGAATATTTTTTCTAAGTTGCAATGATGGCGGCTTTATTGTAACACAAGAAAAAAGTAACTTGTGATGTGTTTTCAGTTTGTTTGTTTTGTTTTTGTAAAAAAGAGAGATGATAGCCGCCAAAAAATAAAATGATTCTGTGTTTCTCCAGGCGTCTAAAACGTACAACAACTTTGGGTCCAAAAGACTCGCCCATTTTTTTATTTTCAGCTGAAGATTTTACAAGAAAAAAGTTGAAAAAAAAATCAAGGAAAAGTGTTTTAAGAAAACACAGTGGAAGTGAATTTTCGATGTAAATAAAGAAGAGGATTTGTATAGAGGTCTAGGGAGGAGCGAAGAACTTTAGAAATTTATTTTTTATTTATTTATTTACATTAGGGTGCGTCCACATCTGGCGAATGCGCCGCGAATGCGCAGCACGCGAGCCGATCGCGAGCTGCGCGCGTGCATTTTTGTTCGTGCGCCGCTTCTGCTTGGCCCGCGCGCAGCTCGCGCGCGACCTAAGCGCCGCACGCGAGCGGCGCGCAGGCGGCGCGCGACGTCTGCCATCTTCGATAGTACTGAGCCAATATACGGAACTGTAAAGGCGAGAACTGATTGCGCGCAGATCGCGCGCCGCTCGCGCGCTCTATACGAGCCTTGCGTGAGTTGCGCTAAAGACAAGCACCGAACTATTGCAGTGACTGCACGCGCGCAGCTCGCGGACAGCTCGCGATCGGCTCGCGTGCTGCGCATTCGCCAGATGTGGACGCACCCTTAAGCACGCCAACAGAATAGCACCCACAATACAATCTACAAGAGATTACAAGGAATGGCATTTCAGCAACTATGCAAATAACAGGTTTGCATGACGTTTAACAAATTAAATATCAGAGACTAAAGGAAACAAAAAAAACTATAAGGACATCAAAAAAAGTATACAACAAAAACTAAAACTAGAATGTAAATACTAAACAAGACTTAACTTACACTCTCAGTTTTATTAAAAATGGTGCGTCTATATGAAGCGTAACTCATACGGAAAATATCAATGGGGAAATCTGTTAAATTGGACCTTTCGTCTAATCTAATCTGTTAAAAACACGATAATGACGTTTACTACGATGGCTATATCTAAAGTTAAAATAGTTTACCAGATTAGCATCTATGGTACCATTTATAATCTTATGCAGCACTAATAAGTCAGAACCGGGGCCCGATTCTCCTATGTTAATAATATCAAAACCGAATAGAAATTGAATCGCAACATATTGCGATTCAATTTCCATTGCGATCATCGCTTCGCTCGCGTATTCAGAAACTATATGCCCTAATTGCATTTGTCAACAAACAAAAAGTTAAGTACGTTTGGGCTAAATTTTACGTAATATTTGGTTTAAGTCCGATAAAAATTTCGCGCTCGCTTCGCTCGCGCGTTTGGAAACTACATAAGCATATGTTTATCGTTCTTTACATTTGCTTACCTACGACTGCCGATGACATGCGTTTAGCTTTGAGTAGTACTGAACCAAAAATTCAGAAATTAGTAAAGAGAATGCAGTCACAAAAGTCTCATTAAATTAAAATCTGTAAACAAAGAAATGAGTGCTAATTATAAAATATGCTTGTATTCTTTATCAAAGGACTCTGAATTTAGGTAAACCGAGCGACGGTGGTCCCTGGCAAGACAAACTTTAGTTAAAATGGTCCCTCATGTCAAAAAGGTTAAGAACCACTGGTCTATACGGTAGTTTGCTCTACAATCATATTGCAATCGTAAATCATTTGCAGACAAAATGATTCATTATTGAATGACAGAAAATGATAAAAACATTTATTTTAAAGAAAAAATAGCGAAATGACACATACGCTTCAATCGTAATCGAGTCGTGATTGGATCGCAGTCGAACGTGAATCGAATGGCGCTTAAGTAAAATTAGGAGAATCGGGCACCAGTTACGTCTTTCAATCAAACTGATAATTTTAAAATTACTTAACCTATCATTATAATCAGGTATAGCTTTTCTAATTCCATTTTTCATACATAAATACCTGACAAGCCTGGCTTGAACAGATTCCAAATCATTGATGTGAATTGAAAAATAGGGAGACCAAATTGTGGAACAATATTCTAAGGAGCTCCTTACCAATACGTTGTACAATAAAATAATGCTGCCCGAATTACGGAACGGTTTCGACAACCGAATAATGAAACCAAGCATTCTTTTAGCCTTATCTACAACATTTTCAATGTGATTATGGAAAGATAATGTTGTGTCAAAAAGTACTCCCAAGTCACGTATCACCGACACTCTGGTTAGAACTGAGCCGTCAATATGATAATCAAATTTAATATAATTAACTTAGTAATAGTATGGCATTTCTTACCATTAAGCGTCATACGGTTATTTAAACACCATTGCTGAAGAACATCAAGATCCCTCTGGAGCTTTGCACAATCACTTTGGTGCGATATTCTCGAGTATATTTTTAAATCATCAGCGTAGGCTAAACAATTACAATTTATCAAGTCTAAAAGATCATTGATAAATACCAAAAAAAGCAAAGGACCCCATTTAGAGCCCTGTGGAACACCAGAACAAGGAGAAAAGTGCACAGACTCATAGCCAGCCAAGGCTACTATTAGAGAACGATTAATTAAATAACTCTCAAACCACCGTAACAGAGACCCATGTATACCGGCATAATTTAACTTAATAGACAGAATTGAGTGATCAACGCGATCGAAGGCTTTTACAAAATCTGTATAAACAGCATCAGCCTGGCCTCTAGATTCGGGGGTATCGGTAATAAAAGTGCTATAGATCAGTAAGTTAGACATTGTAGAACCTTTAGACATAAAGCTATGCTGTTTCGAACTAATTAAATGACGGAGGTGAGAGTAAACTACGTTGTATATGAGACCCTCAAAGATCTTTGCAAATTGAGATATGATAGAGATTGGTCTGTAGTTAGATACATCATTCATACTACCCGATTTATGAATGGAGATGATGTGTGATTTTTTCCATAAATCAGGAAATATGCCTTCCTTAATAGATTTTTATTATAAACTAGCTTCCAGCGGTTTCACGTTCTTGAGGATGCCAAGTTTCATGAAAATCTGTCCAGCCTCTTGCGCGTACTAGTAATAAACACACGCAAACTTTAGGCTACTTTTCAGACATCACATTTCAAAGTTGTAACTGCATTTTTTTTTACTATTCCAGGTTCAAGATGTGACAACAGTTGCAACTCCGATTGCAGAATACAGATTACCAGTTGTGCAGGTGCATAAAAGCCAACGACGGTTTTTAGTCAGTAAGAGTCAGACACTTCCTCACGCTGCTAACCCACAGCGGGAGGGGTCATTTGATGATGAAGTGACAACAGTTGCAACTCCTATGCTCCTAACAGTTGCAGCTGTGCAGGTGCATACTAAGAACTAATGTACAATTAAATACATTATAATTTAATCATTGTATTCTCTCGATTTTTGATAATTTTATTGAATTGATTAAAATGGCATGTCCTAATTTATGCTATGTAATGTAGTATATACCAGTCTACTCAAAATTTGCATACCGATTGAGCGGTGAGATATGCGTGTACTTTATAAAACTTAACACTTTCGCGGACGCTACAACTTGAGATTGTTTACCAAAATGACACAGTAAATGTCCATACAAATTATACGACGTGTATGTACGTAGCATCACATGAAATATATTATTTTAAAGACATCATGACACAACCGAGCGCGGTATGCGCGCGGGACGTGTATACACGTTGCGCTTTGTGCGTGTGTGAGTACCGTTACCGCCCACTGTCATCGGCACTTATTTGAAATAGTTTAAAACTTACTCTACGTGGCAATACAGCTTCGGGTATTTTACATGTTGTGACACAAGATACATTCAATAGGATTTTAACTTGAACGTTCATCGGAAATGAACGTTCTGTTGTAAAATCAAAAAGTTATTTGGACGTCATTGTACGTTGTGCCATATCAAAATTTCGAACGATGACGTTTAATCTCGTTCTGTCCGCGAACGTGTAAAACACCTGTACCTAATACAGTGTCTCGGCAAATAAAGATTTATTCTTCTCGTAGTCGTCATTCACTGTTTATTGGGTTTTTACACCGCGCGCGCAGTTATTGATACCAGCCAGCCATTGCTGAGATTCGAGCTGACATTTTGTCCATGAGGTGGCGCTAGATGCGACGTAGAATAGGGAGAAGGATGGGAAAGGAACTATCCCGAAGCCTGTCCAGTGCCTACAGTAGACAAGAAAATGTTATTGTATGTTGTAATTGTAAATGTATATGTATTATATGAAGGATAGATTATTATTTTATTGTTTTTTGTTAAATCCATCCATCCTCCGAGCCTTTTTCCCAATCATGTTGGGATCGGCTTCCAGTCTAACCGGATTCAGCGGTGTACCACTGCTTTACAAGAAGCGACTGCCTATTTGACCTCCTCAACCCAGTTACCCGGGCAACCCGATACCCCTTGGTTTTTTGTTAAATAAAACAAACAAATTATTTTTTAAATATATTTCAGTAATCAAAATATAATAATAGGCTTATACGTTAATAGTTACAAATCGTATCTTGTGGCCAAATCGAAATGAACATGACATGCCACCAAAATTTCAATAGACGCTTATTTTATACACGAAAAGAAACCAATTTGATATCACAAAAAACCCATCAGCCAAAAAAGTAATTATTTACACGCAAAATTACATTCCAATAGAGTATTACATTTTTTTTACATAAACAACGATGTGCAATATTCACAACGTGAAGAATTTCGCCTTAATTTTAAATACAATAAATAAAATAAAACAAAGCCCTTAGAATCTAAGTGAATTTTAATTTTTTAACATTTTAGTGCATTTAAACACGTTTTTTTTAATTAAATTATTCTTACAAAAAAACTTTTTTTCTTTTCAATAAAAATGATCGTATGAAATTTTTCCGTTTTTATAATTTTTCAATATAGTTATTAACTATTTATTATCTTCGGTTATTTATATAAAATAATACTTCCGTCCTGTACTTTTCAAAATGCGTTTATAATTAGGTCGTTTGCAGACTGGCGACTGGGCACAGCGATTTTTAATCGCATTCTGTTTCAGTAACTTTAGTTACTTTTTACTTATCACAAAAACACTGGTTCTGATAATTCTAAGAATATCATAGATATATTTTACTGGTTCTATGGACATTTTATGAATTTAAGACAAAATAATCGCGCGACCAAATCGCCAGCGTGCAGACATAAATTATCCAGCTACAGTATGTACAATAGTCTTTTGGGCTACATAATATTTCGTTATAAAAACAAAGTTTAGGCAAGCATTGATATTCTGAACCAGAATATTTATCACAAATTATAAATTTGAGTTCAACTAAAAGCATACAGGAACTTGATAATATTTACATTATTTAGGCCCTTTGCACACGGACAGAACTTGCGACAAAAAGTCGTGCAACTACATCTTTTGCGATTTTTGCGCGAGTGTCGTCCGTGTACACAAGGTTTACAAATCCTTAAGTTAAATTTTATCACATACTAAATAAAAATCAACTATGATGTATGAGCAAATGTATATTTATATAACTACCATTGGTCATTATTGATTGTTAGCATTCAAAGCAAAATGAAGTCAAAAAACAAAATTATATAATATAAAAGGGGCCATGTTTAAGAAATCGAGTAAATACACCATTTTCTTTTGTGTCATTATGGCACTCAGCATAAAATAAATGGCACTGATTTCGAAAAGTTAATATTCAAAGTAAACCTTATTGATTTCATGATTTTGAAAATATTGCCAAAGCTACACATAGATCATCATCAAAAAAAATATAGTCGAAATAGTAGTAAAACATACTTTGTTTTTTTTTACAATTTCATCGATAAAATAGTGATGAGCCCCTATACTGTTTTTTTGTTAATAATTATAAAAAAATACAAATAAAAACATTTTAAAGTATAAAAAAATATTATAAATACAAGAAAGAAGCACGGAATAAGAGCTAGTCACAGACATTTTAAGTAAATTTAACTTAATATATTTTAGCTGCTTTAAATAATACTTTATGTACTTTTACAATCAGACATTTTTATTTTAAATTGTGATAACATAAGTATAAATTGTACTTATTTAAGTCAAACTGTAAATAAAATTTATATTTTTGATTCTGTTTTTTTTTTTTTTTGCAATAGTTAAAAAATCTCACAGAAAAAATCTGTTTCGATGTTATTAAAGAAAAAAATACCAAATAAATATGTAAATGTAATTTCATGATTCAAAAAAGTTTTAGGGATTATTTTCTAACTTAACAAAAAATAAAATACAGTTAATTATGACTAGTCTAACCGCTCTTATTACGTACTATAGCTGCGTTAAAGTTAAACCAATGTTAACCGAGCGTTATACAAAAAGATGGACGTATCTCGTAAACTAATAAGAATCGGCTGAGCATAGTTTTTTATCTACATTTAGGTCTATCTAAATTAGTCTTATTTTATAATATTCTGTATAATATTTTTTGCCAAGACCACTGCTGTATTTAATTTCAATAAAATAATGACATTTAGGGAGAAATAAGGACAATTTCATAATCATCAGTTCACTTCTATCTGAGGAATAAATATGGCGGTTTGACATATTTTCAATACTCTATACAAAAGCTGTCAAACGTCAAACATATTCTTCAGATAAAAGTTAACTGGTGATTGCAATATCCACTCTAAATCAAGAAATTATGAAACATTGGACTTTAATTAATAATATTAGAAATTAGAGAATAAAATCAATCAAAATGTTATATTATAAAAAAATGGCTTCAACTTTAAGAGTAGTGAAGGGCACTTATCGATACTAAAAGAACTTTTTTATGCATACAAAATATTAAAAAAAAAAAAAATTGTTGGACAAACATACAGCAGTGGTTTTAGACAATGTATTTATGTTATGTATAATCTGCATACAATGTATACTTTGAAAGCGTTTTTTACTATATTTATTATATCATCGATATATTGTACAGAATATGTCTACACTATATTTGCGGAAAAAAATCACACATACGTCGAATTTGTCAAAAATTTTTGAGCAATTTTTAAAAATCGTAGCTGTTTTAGCTTAAATCACTCGAAGCCATTTTCTGCGCATAAAAAAATCGCAGCGACTAGTCGCATGCGCTCACGACTGCAGCTAGATTAATGACAGCATAACATCTATTTGAAAAATTAAGACTAATCATGCGACTATTGCAACGACAAATGGTCCGTATGTAGGAAACTTCCACAAATATAGAGTAAACCTTATTAATATTACTACCTAAGTATGTTTAAAAAATAAAAGTATCAAATATCTTTACGCGTTTGAAAATAGGATAGAACTCTGTCGCAATAAAATCATTTTTTTTTTATTTTCAATTATTTTGAAAAATAATTCTTCGACGTCACTTTGACGTTAATCTACGTTCAATGAAGTTATTGTGACACTTCTATGGCTATTTTCCACGTCAGATTATGTATCATAAATTACATAAGTAACAGTTATTTAAAAATCGTCATATTTCTCTTCAGATATCCAACTTTATACCGTTTTATATATACATTATCGATCACGTTGCTTCGTTTCTTTTAACATTGTTTAGTTCCCTCCTAACCTATAGCACACGTTCAATTATTTCATAGAGCCCTACTATTTAAATTAAAAAAGAAAAACAATTTTTACAAAAAACTATAACAACCGAAAATTAACTCCATAAAATAATTCCTCGTTTCATGGCAACATTTAAGCACTTTGACAGTTCAATTCAAGTGTTGCCACAGCAATAACCTTTGATTCCTGCTAAAAGCTGCCGATGGTGACGAAAGAGGTTGGTTTCTCGTTTCTACCGTCATTGTTTTTGCATGTTTTACACGTTATCACAATAAAAAGCTGCACTATTTGCTTTACATACGAAGGTAGGGTTTAGATGAAACAAATAAATTTTTAAGAAATATTTATAAGTCTATCGGAGTAGCAGTTACACTAGATAGTTCAATTTTATAAAGTTAGCGGACTGAATATAAGCCATCTCATCTTATTTAGATATTTATTATAATGTTGTTAAAATTAAATATGAAATAATAACTCAATACTGTATTGGAAAATTAAATATGGCAATAAATGTATTTTTTCAGTACATTGGGTGTGAAAATCTAATTTCAATTTTATAGGTCAAGTCCAGGCAAGTCAACAATGTAAAACTATATCCGATCCAGTTGATAACAATATGAACAGCCGACCTTATAATGAACACTCATAATGTCTATTTTTATTGAAACTTAGTGGTATATCCAATTTACATTTTATAATTATAGTGATTCTTGCATGATGTGATCATGTAATACTCAAAATTGAGAGGAAATAAAGTCCTAAAAATAAAATAAGACAGCTTACCCAACCCCAATATAACTACACTCCGATCAGACTACCCCCCACCTTGCATCAACGTCCCGCGTATCACCTGACGCGGGATACGGCTAGTGTTGTCAGACACTATTGTACTTGCCAATTGAAAAACGACCAGATTTCACAAAAAAAAAACAAACTTAATAAGAGAAATGACTAAAAGTTAAGATGAGACAGCTTACTTCAACCCCACCCCAGTAATATAACTACACCCCGATCAGACTACGCCCCACCTTGCATCAACGTCCCGCGTATCACCTGACGCGGGCGGCGGCGAGTGTCGCGAGCGCGAGCAGGGCCAGCGCCGGACACGCGCGGCTGCCGACGCTGTTGTACTTGCTGCTCTGCTCGCATGTACCTGGAAATCGGAAAAATGGAGATATAACATTGACCGTAGTCACAGTAGTTTGATATATATATATACAAAAAAAATGTGTTACAGCATTATAGTACATCTCAAGAACGATTGATTTAGTTGAAAATTACTAGGAAGAACTAGGAAACTAGGAAGTTCTAAGATAACTCGCTAATTTATGATATGGAGATGGTCATAGGATACTGTTTATCCCCACCCGGATGTGAGAAGTAGCTATCTCAGGATATGGATAAAACCACTAGCCTAAGCTAGTACCGAGATAATTAGTAGCGATAGTTTTAAGGAAACTTTATAGTTATAAAAATACATCAGAATAACATGTATCATCTTTCCTAATATTTTTAAGTGTGAATAAACAATCTGGCTTGAAATTGATAAATAAAATTTTACCTAAAAGCCATAATGTACGTTTAGTTTCACTATATGCTCATAAACAGTAGAAAAATTAAAATACTAAAACTATCTTGTGATTTCAATTTTGTGTATTTTGTTTTATTAAAAAGTAATTAAAAATATTAAATATTTTAATAATTAAAACAACAGAAATAAATATTACCCCTGTTTTATTGTGGTACATATTCAACAGTCGACCTAACAAAAAATTAAAAATACCTCATAATTTTAATCAAACCATTATAATTTCTACATTTCTATTAAAAAGTAAGTAATAAATAAAATTACCCACACAAATCAAAACCTAAAAATACCACCACCATCACATAAACTAAAAATAAAAACCCCATTTCAAAATATTCACCGCGTCTTCGCATTAGTTCGGCAAACGCAACTAGATGGCGTTGTACATGCCTGAATCGCGCTATGGTTTCGTTACATCGCTTTGGTCTAGTCCCGAGCTTGGGGAGTCAGAAGTAACCGATTTTGATGAAATTTTGGTAGTTTTTGGATATCGTTCAAAACCGCTTCGGCTGGTTTTTCGAACGATTATATTTACAGAAAAATTTGTGGATCGTACCACGTGTGTTATTAGAAGAGGTTTCAGGATAGAAACTTTACCTACAACATTATATAAAATAGGTACTGCATGAAATATTAAAATTTCTGATAACAGCGCATCTAATCAGCAAAACAAAGTGTTCAGCTTTAATTATTATCAGTACTCATAGATATTAACTTGCGTTGCCATCAGTCCCCTACAAATAATAGAGAAACCCGGTTTAAAAACAATAATTTTGACCAAATGCATAAACATATCCCGATACATAAGAAAGGTTTTATGTAGAATTGGATTAAAAAGATTTAATTTTCATTTTAAATCTGCATTTTATGACATTTTTTTCTACTATCTCTGTATTTTTCATGATTCTCGCCACCTAACTAACCTAATTTCGTCTAACTTAAGTCATCCACCATCCTCTGAGCCAACTATGTGTTTTTCCCAACTACGTGTGGGTCGGCTTCCAGTCTAACTGGATTCAGCTGAGTACCATTGCTTTACAAGAAGCGACTGCCCTATCTGACCTCCTCAACCCAGTTACCCGGGCAACCCGATACCCCTTGGTTAGACTGGTGTTAGACTTACTGGCTTCTACCTCTCTCTCTAGCCGCAATCTACAGTTTTAACGTGCCATCCGAGACACAGTCATTGGTGTCTAAAATATACTTAGAAAGTACATACAAAATTAGAAAAGTTGCATTGGTACTAGCCTGACCTGGAATCGAACCCACGCCCTCATACTTGAGAGGTTGGTTCTTTTACCCACTAGGCCACCACGACTTTTTTTCTACTATATCTGTATTTTTCATGATTCTCGCAACCTAATTAACCCACTTTCTTCTAAGTAATGTCAAGAAACAAATAAACAAAAAGGCCGTACCATTAATAGTGAGGTTATAGGCCTTATCCCCTGCGAGCCCCGGCAGCACGGCGCGGTCACAGGAGCGGGACACTGCCGACACCGACAGGTACTGCACCGGCATGCCGTACGAATCTGGAATATTACAATATTGGCTTTGTATATGACGGCGCCACTGTCATTGTGTGTCTTATATAAAGCGTCATTCGTTCACCGACAGGTGTGGAGTGCACACCTCCCACGTGATAATTTATTTCTTTAAAATTAATTGCAGTGACTAATATTGTGTTAATTGGAATAAACCAAGTGAGCGTGTGAAGACCTCTTTGTTTTATTTAACGATTTCGGAGCCTGACGCCGACATATATACAGGGCCGTCTTTATTTTACTGTGGGCCCTGGACTCTAAGGTCCTTATTGATAAACACGGATTAAAGTTCCACCAAGAATAAGAAAGAAACTTGGCACTGACTACTCCACTGTAACTTTAAACACTGTAACTTTACTCCATGTTTATAAGGGGGTATGAAAAAGTTTCTCCTTTATTTACACCCTAAATATTAGGGCTAATATTGTAAATAAAATCTAAAATGTTAGTTTTTATAAAAAATAACAGTTTTAAACATCATTATTTATGTCAAAGTTAGTAAATGACAAGTTAGGGTCCCATCGATCACGGAG
The DNA here is from genome assembly GCF_022581195.2 of Helicoverpa zea. NCBI lineage: Eukaryota > Metazoa > Arthropoda > Insecta > Lepidoptera > Noctuidae > Helicoverpa > Helicoverpa zea. Next base: position 4,019,320 of record NC_061479.1, read on the forward strand.
CCCTGAGTAGTACCCAAAGTGTTCAGAGTTAAATATGTGCCACACACATTTGCTCACTTCATTAAATGTTTGTTAATTTCCTGAAACTATACCAAGGTCCCGGAAATATATTACACCATGTAAACCTAAATAAATATATGAATTTCCTTCTACATACCATTCCGCACATAAGTAGTGTATATGAAGCAGAGCGCGTGGGGCCTGGCCTGGGACCCGGCGGGCCCCTGCACCCCGGCGGGGCCCTGCACCCCGGCGGGGCCCGCCACCACCATGCCGCGGGAGCCCTCGCGCCAGCTGCCGTAGCATGTGTATGCTGGAAATGTTATCATTAAATTATAAACAAAAAATGTATCTATATATTTTTTTGTTCTAACTCTCCCACAACGGGCCTGCTATTTTATATTATTACTGTATTATTATCTTTTCTATTTTACTTGTTATACTAACTGTCATACACGAATAGCTATCTCCTAGCATTTTTAAAATGAATTCGAATTCAATATTGGTAATCTGTGAACAGCGCTGTGGGCTACATTATTATTTAAGTTAATATATTATTATTTTGTAATATCACATAGTGTAGCTGTTTGTTGTTCCTTTTTTAATAAAATAAAAAATAAAATAACGGGCCTGCTTGTAGAGATTTCATACGAAATAAGCTGTGCCTTTTGTACTATTTGTTCTATTTTTCTTCTTGTCTGTGTTCGTGTATAATAAAATATACATAAATTAAAAAAATAAAGTTTGGATGAATCGATGTTTGTTAGTCTTCCACATGAAAACTTGTAAAAGGCTTTTGATGGAAACTTTACACTAACAACAACTACAGGTTTTAAATAAATGTATGTATGCTCCTTTTATGGCGACTATTCCTTCAATGTTAATATAATTCTGTTACCATGTTCATAGGAATCGGCTAGGCGGATAAAGACTCACCAGTGCTAGTGCAAGCAGACTGGAACTCTATAGTGTCCTGTCGTAGTGCCCCATCACACACTCCACTGGTACCATGTTCATAGGAAGCGGCTAGGCGGATAAAGACTCACCAGTGCTAGTGCAAGCAGACTGGAACTCTATAGTGTCCTGGGCAGCACCGCAGCCGATGCTGGCGCTGTCGTAGTGCCCCATCACACACTCCACCGGCCGTTCTGCTACCTCCTCGCCGGTCATCTCGTCTGGAAGGACCATAATATTTAGTTAGAAATGTATTTCAATGGTGAGAAATATTTTTTTCATCGCACCATCTCGAAAAAAGTAGTTTTGCTCTTCGATATCTGAGTGCAAAAAACGTTTTTATTCTCTAGAACGGCAGTCTTGTTCAAGAATTGACATCTAGGTTAATTGTGTAAATTCAATCCACTAGAGCAGTAATTTAGATTAAATATTTTTATTAGAACATATCTTTGTAAATAAAGTATTAAGTATATTAAATTACTATATAGGACATTAATAATACGTTGTGTGTACGTTGGTTACTTATTCATTTCCAAACTGCCTCGTTGGTCTAGCTGTCGCAAGTGTGGCTGCTGAGCACGAGGTCTCGGGTTCGATTCCCGAGTCGGGCCGAAATCGCTTTGTGGGTTTTAGAAGACTTTCACAAAGTAGCCCGGAGCCTGGAAGCTGGTGATTGATACACCCGTGCATCGGAGAGCACGTAAATGTCGGTCCTGCGCCTGATCTCTCTCCGGTCGTGTCGGATTGCCGTCCCATCGGGCTATGAGAGTGAAGGAACAGTGAGTGCACCTGTGTCTGCGCAAATGCTCGTGCACTATAATATGTCCTGCGTAGTTGGCTAATCTCCTTACATGAGAACAGCCGCCGTAGCCGATAATCGGCTAGGAGGACATCATTTCCAAACTTCATTCGGATTTTGATGTTTGTCAGTACAGTATTTATCTAACAGCGTTAACTAGTTGACTCAAGAAACGGGCGTAAGAGTAGCTTTAGAATATACTAAGGCTCGTTCACCGACAAAATAAACGTCTGTTTTTCTTCAAAACTATTAACTATTTACTTTAAGAATTGAACTTGAAAATTCAAAATAAACTGTTGTTTGAAAATTAACGTTCATGTTGTCGGTGAACCTGCAACTAAGTAGCAATATAAAACTAATAGTACATGTACCGATAGTAATCTGCTGCCTGCGCCGGCGCCGGTCGGCGAGCGAGTCCACCACCGTGTAGCGCCCCGGCATCGGGCAGCGAGACGGGAACTGCGACGTCGCTGCAATACACATATAGTATTGTGTTCATTTCAATGCCTACAAGACTTAAAAAAGAAATCGAAAATGATTTATTTTCTCGTTAAAGTATTTACAGGTAAGTAATGTATTAAGGTATAGTTTAATGGCCTTTTTCAGGCGTTGGAAATGTTAGGGCTTCATCATCATCATCAGCCTATCGCAGTCCACTGCTGGACATAGGCTTCTCCAAGTGCACGCCACTGAGATCTATTTTCGGCTATGTTAGGGCTTATAATATACTTATTACTATATTCTATTCTATCGTTTTATATAGCTTCTTGATGAGTTTCATATAATGTATTAACAATATTTTTATTAGAGAGAAGTAATCTGTAAGCCCTTTAAAACATACACTTATTTTGGATTGTACGAAATATATGTTTATATAAAGTATAACTATAACAAGTGTAAATGTAAGTAAGTGTAGGCATGTAAGTGTAAATATGTTGTTACAGTTACAGCCTTTTTATCGTCCCACTGCAGGGCACAGGCCTCCTCTCACACGGAGAAGGATTGAGCGTTAGTCGCCACGCTTGCTCAATGTGGGTGTAAATATGAGTATAATTATAATAGTGTAAGTGACATGTAGGATAATGTAAATGTTTATATACATACAAATAAGCGTAACATGCGGCGCATAGATCTGGTCGGCGCAGGCGTGGTGCGGCGCGTCGTGCAGGCCGCCGCCCAGCTGCAGCTCCAGCACGCCGCCCGCCCGGCGCCACACTACTGCGCACACGTGGCCGGACTCGCTGTCAACACATTCATTATTACATTAGTATGATGAATTTTTGCTATGCTCTCGAAGCTGCAAGACATCAAAACATACGCAGGCTGCGACGGCGGACGCTCCACTGAGTCTCGCGCAAAGCCCGAGATATTTATATGAAGCGCGCTCGCGTTTCTAGTTACACAACGCCTATACAGTTCAAGTACATTTTAGTTTTAATATACCAGGTAAGCCAAAGCTGCGCGGACCGTCATAAGGAACGTAACGTTAGATGCGGTCAGTCCGTGTATGTATATTTCAGAAAGCACGTTTAATTGATGGTCCTGACATTTTAACATCTTAAGCAGCCATTAAGGGTTTACCAATTAGATAGCCCCGATAACAGGGTAGAAGAGGTCATAGAGATATAGACATCCTTACCTTGTAAAGTTATGGTTAGTCAGCTGCATTCATAGATGTAATATAATAAACAAGATTGCGCACGCTCAAAATATATATTTACGAAAATGAACTCTATTCCAATGCAATAAGGCACTAAATTTGTTGCATAATACACAGAGGCAAATCCGAGCCGAGAGGGGATAGTTAGAACGGAGGCCGTTTGTTGCGACCTTGCCAGCATAAAATGTTGTGATCAACAGTTTTGTTTTCCCAAAAAAACAATTGAATCACATATATTTTTATCTTATTTTAACAATTGTAAGTCAACAAATTAATAAAGATCGCATTAATTTATTATACGAATAAATTATTTATATAAATTATTATTCTTAAAACATAAACAACATACATTTTTTTTGTTTTTTTTTTTTTTCTAGCGGTAACCCTGAACATTCTTGGCGCGTAATCAGCATTTAAATTTTAGTTTATTAAATATATTTTGTATTAAATCAATTTAAACTATTTAAATGGTGAACAAGTGTTGCGTTTATACTGGTAAAATTGAATCCTATGGTGGTTGCAATATATCGTTCCACAGGTTAGCTAATAATAACATTTTCGTAAACCAAACAACTAGGGTGCCCTGAATTCTGTGCCCTGAATGAATGAATTCTTGTAATGAGTGAAAATATGGGTGATGGATTTTAAAACTGTTGTACTATTGTTATAGCTTCCCAAAAAATGAAGAAAGGCGGCATAAATGGCTCAGCAGTCTATATATGAAGTAGAAATACAAAAAAAACAGTCTTCACTTCGAATCTTCCTGCTTTTATACTGCTAATTCCCGCTAATTATTAAAAGCCTTTATAAGTATCTTAAGGTCACAAACTGCGTAAGTTAAAACTTCAATACCAATCTGCGTTTAATAATCTTAGCAAATTCGGATTGGTCTCACATAGCTTAATCTCATAGTCACCCTATTAGAAAGGGACAGACAGTCTCCGTACTAACTGTTTCACTCGGCTCGTTTTTTGGGTTTATGTGCGCAGTCCTGTTTACTAATATTATGTCTATGGCTGCATCTAATTAGACTAGAAGCTGACGCCAAAGAATAAGAAAGGAATAACCAGACATTTTCATCAGTTTAAACTGAAAATAACTTTACTCCGAGTTTATTAGTAAGAACGTAGAAGCATAAATATACCTAATACCTATATTGTGTGATGTAAGTCGTGGTGGCCTAGTGGGCAAAGAACCAACCTCTCGAGTATGAGGGCGCGGGTTCGATTCCAGGTCAGGCAAGTACCAATGCAACTTTTCTAAGTTTGTATGTACTTTCTAAGTATATCTTAGACACCAATGACTGTGTTTCGGATGGCACGTTAAACTGTAGGTCCCGGCTGTCATAGAACATCCTTGGCAGTCGTTACAGGTAGTCAGAAGCCAGTAAGTCTGACACCAGTCTAACCAAGGGGTATTGGGTTGCCCGGGTAACTGGGTTGAGGAGGTCAGGCAGGGCAGTCGCTCCTTGTAAAGCACTAGTACTCAGCTACATCCGGTTAGACTGGAAGCCGACTCCAACATAGTTTGGGAAAAAGGCTCGGAGGATGACCTATATTGTGTGATGTGACCCTTTGTTTTATTTAACGATGTCGGAGCCTGACGCCGACACATACATATTTGTCTTGGCAAACAACCCCTTAACTATTAGTTTCCCAGCCTTTCCTTACTTAAGGCGGGTCTACGCTAGACGAACCGAGCACGAGCGGAGCCGTTCTCGCTTGTCGTTCGCGGCGTCAAGTGTGGACGTGCAACGAACCTACTACGATCACTGTTAGCAAATCCCTTTGTGTTCGTCAAAAACCGACAACAGATGGAACGCAGCCGAGCACGAACGATGCTCGCAGCGCGCTCGTTAGAGGCTTGTAGGTTGGTCCACACTAGACGAATTGTGTTCGGCTCGTGCTCCGCTCGTGCTCAGCTCTCCTAGCGTCGACGCAGCTTTACATTCCACATAGAATAGAAAAGGCTAGGCAAATAACAAAACTGGTTAAAACTTACCACCCCCGTGTGAGATGCGCGACTAATTTGACTAGTTTCTTATCCTTATGTTCTAGTATAGAGTGGCAGACCAGTCTCTTCTCTTCGAATGAACCGTCCACGTTCATTATCTGTAACATTAAGTTTATAGGGTCAGTTTTGAGGGAACTACCTTGTGCAGTTGGGTAAAAAGTAGCTCATGTACTCTCTCAGAGTCTAGGCTATCCATGTACAAGTATATAATGTCAGTCTTGAGGGTACTTTTTTCTTTCTCATGCTTTGGGTTACATGTGTAGCTAATTTAATTTGAGTTGGTTTAGTAGTTTTAGAGTGTAGGTGTGACAAGTACAGATACTTTGCACAATGCTTTCGCATTTATATTGCTGCAGAAAGTACTCTATAAACAAGCTACTTAATAATAAAACATTGTTTTTTATTAGCCCCTTAGTTCCTGAGAATAATACGTTCAAACAAACCCTTCAGCTTTATAATATTAACATAGATTAGTTCCTATTTTCATGAATAGGATGTTCTTATTTGTACTTATCTCATTCTTAAACTTCAGTACTCCAATTTGTGTAATTGGTTTTAAAGCTGTGTCAATCGAAGGAATAAATGAACATACCTTGAGCGTGGCGTTTTTAGTAGTAAAATGGTACTGATGCGTGTGATCCAGGCTGAACCATTTGTGATGTTCCACGACCCAGCTCGGGAAGTGACAGCGGTTGTGCTCGTCGTCGACTGGAGATGAAACATTAAGTTGGTGGTTAAAAATGAGTAAATCAATACTGGGACAACTTTCAAAAAATATTGGTTCCAATTTGTTGGGAAAAGGTTAAGCAAGATGACCAGGTTTGGTACACCTTTCACACGGGGTTGGCTGGTCCCAAAGTGTGTTATTGATGGTCCAAAAAGTGATTTCATTTGTTGATTCCCCACGTTTAAGGGTAAATATAGATACCCCATGCATAGAGCATGCATTTGTGGTTTTAGCCAAAATACAATTTCTTGTAATTTTTTTTCCTCTTCTGACTTATGCATTTTCATGATGTCATCTTTCGGATCTTCCTGTATACCTAATTATACAGTTTTTTTTTTTTAAATATATTTATAGATGCACATTATATTACTCAGCAACCATACGGGGGATCGAACCCAGGGCCCACTATTCGGCAGTCTGGCATAGTGACCGCCTAAGGCTGGTGAAGAAGATGATATTTTAACTAGCGTCTACATACTGAAAGTCGTGGTGGCCTAGTGGGTAAAAGAACCAACCTCCCGAGTATGAGGGCGTGGGTTCGATTCCAGGTCAGGCAAGTACCAATGCAACTTTTATGTACTTTCTAAGTATATCTTAGACACCAATGGCTGAGATAAAGGTGAAGGAAAACATCTTGAGGAAACCTGGACTATTAAGTCTGAAATCACCAACCCGCAATGAGCAAGCGTGGTGATTAATGCTCAATCCTTCTCCGTGTGAGAGGAGGCCTGTGCCCAGCAGTGGGACGATAAAAAGGCTGTAACAGTAACAGTAACAGTATACATACTGTTAGTAAGCTTCATGGTGCGAGACCCCTCGGTAGGCGACGTCAACCCGTTGCAGGTAGCGTCGCCCGACTGCGCGATGCTGTACGACACGCTCTTGTCCGCGTGCGTGCCCTTGTACACGAAACATCTGGGAAAAGTAGGGAAAACAGTGTTTATATGGTGTAGTTCAATTATATCTAAGACCAGCCGTTTTCCCGCGGTTTCACCCGCGTCCCGTGGAAACTACTGCTCACACCGGGATAAAATATAGCCAATGTTAGTCGCAGATAATATAGCTTCCTAATGGTGAAAGAATATTGAAAATCGGTCCAGTAGTTTTTGAGTTTATCCATTACAACCAAACAGTTTTCCTCTTTATTTATATATTTATTTTATATCACATTGTTGATCAAAGTGCAGTTAGGCTATTGATTAGTGTCATAATGGGCAGTAGGGGAGACCTGTCCAAAACCGTATATCCGGGCAAAACCGTATAGCGTATGTATTTCTGTTAATAATTCAAATTTCCCGCGCCACTGCAGCTCAGCGGTATCAACCAATCACAGCTATTTGTCAACAAACACTTGTCGCGACCGGCACGCGCGTTTTTTAAATATTTTATTTTATTGTTTTTTAGTGGTTTTTATGTAATTTATGTGCAATAAGAAGTGCCAATCGTCAAATTTACGTGTACAATAGGTAAGTAACTAATAGTCATGTTATAAGTGTGTATATTTTTATGTAATTCAGTACATTTGTACCGGTGAAATCAATTACGAATGTAGTAGTGAGTAACGTATTTATACATACATATTGTATGGGTCAAAATCGTATGGGGTAAAATCGTACATGTACGATTTTGACCCGGTTGTACTTAAGTGTATTAACCTTTTATTTTTCAACACAGATGCCACGATGCCTCGTGATTATAAAAGGACGACTAATAGACAATCGTGGGACACGGAAAACATGAAAAAAGCTGTTCAAGCCGTTTGATGGGACTATGGGGTACTTCAAAGCTGCTCAAATATATCAGGTGCCGAAATCCATACGGTATACGGTTTTGTCCATGCCCTGGGGCAAAACCGTAAAACGTAGAAGAATTATTATATACATGTTGATTTAGTACATCTGTGTTTTAAAATTATTGATCAGCATCCACAAACCCTTAGCTATACGGCTTTGCCCCGGTCTCCCCTATTATAGCAACTTTGTATGTGTTGAAAATGGGCCTAAGTTCCTATATACCTACTTAAATTTTCATCCAACAACATAAGCGTCCGTTTTAACTGTTCACTGCCCAAATAATAATACCCCACATCCAAAATGATCATCGCATAGTTAACCGTATCGAGAATCGTACCCGGGATCATCCATCAGTCCGGCATGGAGACCATTGCGCCAATGGGGTCTTTCTGCTAGTTTTTTTCTAACTCTTATAGGTATCACTAAGGACTATTGATTGCCCAGGTAACTGGGTTGAAGAGGACAGACAGGCGGTCACTTCATGTGGCACACTGACCCAAACATAAATAAGAAAAAGGCTAGGCCGATGATAACAAAGGTATAATTTTGTACAGTCAACTTCAGGTCAGTGGTAATAGTTTTATAGGAAACTCGTACTTCGTATTACTATTGAGTTAAGGTGCGTGACAGGTACCACTAATGTGCAATTTGCTGTACCTGTACATATCTTCGTCAGTGGAGATGGAGTTCCGTCTCTGGACCTGCGAGATGAGTCCCACGAGGTATCTGGTCGAGCCCTCTTTCCACGTGGCTAGGCAGATCAGCTCCTCGACTGGAAGGTGATGAGGTTTCAATATTAGATTATATTAATACTAATGATCTTAAATATTAACAGCTATACAGATGTCCCCGTGCATCGGAGAGCACGTAAATGAGAAAAGCCGCCGTAGCCGATAATCGGCTAGAAAGACATCATACAGATGTTTATTTACATAATATGACAAGTTCCTAAGTTTACCATTGCTCTCAGTGCCGGGCACGTCGGGACAGGCCATGTATCGCAGCAGCAGTCGCGAGTCGTCCGTGCACGACTCCGCGCGAGACGGCGGGTTCGCGCAGTCGCCTGAACCACTGGAATATTATGAAATAGGCTTTAGATAAGGTTTTTTTCACATCCACATATTATGCGTAAACATACATATATAATACGTGTAAACATGTGCACCGTGTGGCAATTAAAAAGTCGTGATGGCTTAGTGGGTAAATCGACAATTTCTCAAATATTTATGGTTCGTCCGTTTTCTGCATGCTGATAGTAAGTATAAACGGTACTTCCATTGAAAACTAAAAGCTGTCAACTGCTCAAAAGATCAGTACCCCATATTTCTTTATTTTTAAAGCACTAAGCTACCATGACCTCGTGGGTATGTAACAACCGCACAGGTCATCGATCATAGGGTTACAGGCGCTTAGCGTAATTATCCATTGCTCATGGATAGGTGACCATCTTTTTTACGGCGAGTTTCTCCATGTTTCGTTAGGCACTATAGATTGGTACCCACCAATCCCCGGCTCTCTTTTTAACACAGTTGGCAGTCGTTACGGGTAGTCAGAAGCCAGAAAGTCTGTCAACCAGTCTTATACCAAGGGGGTTTGCCCGAGTAACTGGGTTTAGTAGGTCAAACTGGTACATACAAATCTGAATAGTTTTTTCTTTAAGCTGAAGAAATGGTGTGATTTTTAAACTTCTTAAAAGAGATCCACCTTTCTTTTCCAGACTAGTCCCATAAACTGCTAATTTAACTTACCGACTGTATGTAAAGGTGAAAGGCGCCGGGTGGAAGGGGCAGGGCTCCGGCAGAGGCCGGGGCTCCTTCCTGAACATGGAGTATAGCGCTGCGTCGCCCGTGATCGACTCGCACATTGTGGACAACGAGTCTCTCTGCCCGCAGTATGCTGGAATACCACATTACAATAATATTAGAAATGGAAAAACTACTGAAAGAATTTTGATGAAACTTTACAGTGATGCTTGGACATCAGAATAAGTCCGACTCAAGGCTACTTCCACTGCTAACTACCATGAAGTGATTCAGCTTAGTCGAATTAGTATCGATTCAGCAGGTTAGGTATAAGAAATGATGGTTTCTTGTTCATTGGAATTCAATAGAAGAAGGTATAATACCGTAATAATACCGACAATCGGAACTTCTAAGAAGGATACATTTTTTTTTTACTTCTGTTTAGTAAGTAATAGTAAAAGTTGTAAGTAGTAGTAAGATATTAAATGAGCAAACTTGAGATACTCACTTTCTTTATATTGTAACACATATTTGTGCTTTTCATGTATGACCAGGCATCTGTAGCAGTCCTCGTTTCTGAAACATTACAATTAAAGAGTTTAATGAAGCTGATATTTTAAAACTTTTTTTTTTTGGTAGTAGATATTTATTTCCTTGGTTATTATTTAACAATTATAGTATTTTAAAACTGTATACCCTTGAGGAAAAATAAAATAATGAAAAAAAGGCCAATTGCAAGTTGGACTCGCGGACGAAGGGTCCCGTATCATTTTCTAAGGAACGGTAAAAAAAATCAAGTTTGTTGTACGGGGGCCGTCTCTTAAAATTTTGTTATAGTTTTTACAATTTTTTGTTATAGCGGCAACAGTAATACGCCATCTGTGAAAATTTCAATTGTCTAAGTATAAGATACAGCCTGGTGACAAACGGACAGCGAGGTCTTAGTAATAGAGTCCCGTTTTAACCTTTCGGATACGGAGTCCTGAAAAGGGAGAAGAGAGAACAGAGGAATAAGGAAAGAGCAAAGAAACAGCAAAGAAAACTTCCTTTAATTTAAGAGCCCAGCTCTTGTCGGTGCAGCTCCTTCCATTTACACCTATCTAGCGCCAACTCCTGAACTTCCTTATACGTCATAATCTTCACAGAAAGACAAAACAGAAAAGGAAATAATAGACACGGTAACCCACCTATCATAAACGAGGAACTTGTCATTAGCATCAGTCTCTGCGCACTCCCCCTTGCCCTGCATGGTGGTGGAGTTGATGTAGATCAGTCCCGGGATCCCGGACTGGAACCAGCCGCCCGTCCAGCCTTCCGGGAAGTTGCAGCCGCCGCCTGGGAGCAAAGAAAAGGGGAACTTTAGAATGTGGTTGCAGAATTGTTTGTATGCAGTTAAGCAAGCTTTCTGTATAAGAGGGAATTGGGAGCGAATCAGGATAAAATGATGACACTCATAACATGGCTTTCTTTTTATTTTAAAATTAAGTACTTATACAAGCTGTTGATTTGCATCCGTGCCATATTCAAGGACGTAATCATGCTAATGATTCTCGACCCAAATCAACAAAAAAATTGGTATGTATTTTTTTTTTCATTTTTTTTTTTCGGAATTCCTCCACTGTCATCTAGCCGTATTTAAACTTGGCGCGTGTGTTACTGGCCTTAAAACCGTGTTGCGCCCTCACACAAACGCAAACAGAAAGCATACGCAACGATTATTCATAAATTTCATTCATAAAATTGGATTACTTCTGAAATACTACATTACAATGACAAAAAAAGCAGTGCATATTAGCTATTTCCCGTCTACTGTAATTCCAATCGATTATTTACGTATGTTATGTCCTCCTCCTGAAGTATGGCACAAATGCAAATCAACACCTTGTATATACCGATAGTCGTTTAGGTAATTGGACTATTGGAAGCTAGATAGCCCATTCATCGAAGATAGCTATAAAGCTTGCTTCTTATATGGGCGGCTGATACCGCGAGCAAAAACTAGTCTTACAGTAAAAATACAAGTTTTAACTTTAACCATAACCACAATAATATGAAAACCACTAAACTTTCTATCACTACAAAACGTAATAAACTAAATGCTTTCCGATCATACAATACAATAGAATCCGTAATCGTTTTCAAATCGACCCTAAAATTACGAGGGGGACAAACCCGGACCTTTTCAAACCAACGAGCCACAATTAATGCCTAATAGGTAATAACTACCCCCTTTTATTATTATTATTATGACCCTAAGAGTACTCACACTGCAAACTTTTAGTCGGCCGATAGTTTGTATGGGCTTATAAATCTACACTATTATAATATTATAAAGAGGAAAAAAATATACATATATTTGTTTGTAGTCTATAAATTCAAAAACTACTGGACCGATTTAAAAAAATCTTTCTCAGTTGGAAAGCTACACTCTTCCCGAGTAACATAGGCTATATTTTATCCCGATACGGACAGTAGTTTCCACGGGAGGCGGGTGAAACCGCAGGGAAACGTCTAGTCAGTATGAAGATGAATGGTAGTACGCACTAGGGCATGCAATTTCGGTAAAACAAAAATTACCGGTAAAAATTCGGTAATAAAAATATTTTTACCGGTAAACCGGTAAAACGGTAATTTTTGTATTTTTTTTAAAATGTGATATTATAACAATAAGATTGGGTAGTCTTAAAGCAAAAACTAAATAAATATGCAAAGTATAAGGTGGTAAACGTTTTTTTGTGTCGTGGGCCGTAACAAAAAACATGTCAGTACCATCCGTACGCGATGTCGCCGACAAAATGCAAGAGAAACGACTGCGATGGTACGGACATTAAAAAGGAGTGACACCTGAGGACACCGGCGGTGTGAATGTGATACTCAATCTCAATATACCCGGTCAAAGGCGCAAAGGCAGGCCGAAACCGTGGTGGTTGAGTGTCGTAATGAATGACATGAAAATCTGCGAACTCGAAGAGGAAGATGTCTATTCAGGAGGATAGAGCGAAGTGGAAGAAGGAAGATACGGAAAGCCGACCCCGTCACAAGACGGGATAAACGCTAAGAATTACCGTAAAAAATATATTTTTCACTGAAGGGAAAGCCCTTTTTTATGGTAAATCATCAAATGACAGACTCTTTCTGTCTAAAACCCATGTTTTTTAGTAGGCGTTTTATGGACCAGGGTAGCGGTAACTCTTTCGAACAATCCCGCGGCCCCGGCAGGCCTTGGCCCTGCTGGGCCCCACTGGGTTTGCTGACATCTCCCTGAGGAGCCCGTGGAACAACGCGCGCCGCTGACACGGGTCTGTTGTCTATGCAGACGGTGGAACGATGAGCCACTCGAACTCACCGCCCACAGACCGACGCCTACGGTGGCCGGGAGTCGTCTCTCGACCCTTGGCGCCCGTGGTGTCTTCCTGGTCCACTACAGCGGCTGGGATGAGAGGTGCTACTCGCAGTCGCTCCGCCGTCTCCTTCTCGAGCATGACTGCTTCGCAGAAGGGGCGACGGCTTCCCATTCCGTATAGCTCCGGACCATGGCTTGAACCAGGGAAGGACGCGAAAGGTCGCCGCTGCCTATTGCCTCGACGACAACACGGCGGTACCCTTCCCAGGCAGTGCACACCTGGACTGTGTGCTCCACCGTGTCCTCAGAGCAGTCCGCATGGTGGTGAAGTAAAAGCCCTTGCTCAGTAAGGTCATAGAGTAGGTAAAATAAGCATTAGCTACATTTGTACCTAGTATGAGCTGACAGCTATGAGGAAAAACAGAATAACTGAATGAATACAATTTGTTTAGATTTTATAAATTAAGATGAGAAAGAAGATTTGTATCTAACCTAGAGATAGTTAAGGACACACAAGTTTACTTTTCTAAAAAACAGCAACTATAACACTCTTACAATACGTAATGTATGCAACATTACATTATATTCAGGCTACATAACAAAGATTTGACGTTAAATGAACAATTGCTATATTTTATCAGAAAAACGTAAAAACCGGTAAATTACCGGTTTCATATTATTTTTACCGGTAATTTAAAACCCGCAAAAATGGGCGATTTACCGGTAAAAACGAAACCGGTTAACCGGTATTGCATGCCCTAGTACGCACATTACAAAGATCAGGTATTTAGCCGGTATCAGACCGACTGAAAACTTTGATAATATAATTATCATCATCCTCCGAGCCTTTTCCCACCTATGTTGGGGTCGGCTTTCAGTCTAGCCGGATTCAGCTGAGTACCAGTGCTTTACAAGGAGCGACTGCCTATCTGACTTTGATAATTATCAAGATTTTTTTTTTTAATCGGCCGACTATTTAGTCTCCAGTGTGCGGGTATTCTAACCGCAATTAAAACTACCCTATAAATGTAATAGGCGTTTAACAAAGGGCCTAGGCACAATAGTTCTAAGTCTAGTGTTCGCAGCTAGGCTAGGTTCGAATAGGCATTGTTCTTTATATTTTTTAGTCCTAATTTAAAGCTGTGAAGTTTTCAATGGAAGTTTGATTGGAGTAAGTGTAAAGATGCAAGCGATTGTTTCAATATTCATATTAAGTTATATTACAGCCATATCGTGGAATGTAGATTATCTCAGTTCATGAAATGCACAATATTTTTTTGAAATGTTCAATATCTTCATCATAAAACACTCCATCTTTTGGTGAAAATCGCACGGATATCCATCCAGTAATTTTGAAGTCATCGCGAACAGACAAACGCGACTTAAGACTTTATTTAAAAAACTTCTAAACTTACTTACCTATGCAATGAAACCAGGAATACAATTTTTGAATACATCCCGGTTTGAAAAATTCTTTCAGTGTTGCTAAGCTATACTATTCCGCCTATATTTTATCCTGGTACGAGAAGAAGTTCCCTTAAACCACCCAGAAAGGAGAACCTCCCGAAACAGTGACAGGTGAACTCTTATCACTCTATCCATTGATTTTATAGCCGTTTCTTCTCCATAGGATCCAATTTTTGGAACCGTTCAACCAGTATCTAACTTTTCATAAGACCCTGCAAAGGCTTTGACATAAGAACTTTTTTTTCCACTTTGATTTTGCTCCGTATAGCTATCCGCTCCTCACTCAAACCACATATAAAACATTCGTCACCATTGTCCCGCCCTTTGTTTCACGACATTTTGACTCCACGTGCGTCCTGCACTACTGACGGATGCCACGGTACAAACGATTAGGGTTCCGTAAGTTTTAGTGAGGTTATTGGTGTTTGAGTTTTTTTGTATTGGTTGTAAAGGTAACCTACCTTTGTTACGTATGTAAATAGATTAAAAACCATTTTCACCAACAAATACCTAAATTTGGGGATCCCCTAAGAGCATTTAGGGAAAACTTAATACGAAATACGTTTTCACCAAAGTTTAAGTGTCCCTTATAACCTTTAAGTATTGGGGGAGCCCTTATTCTAAGTGACAATTGGAGAAACGTTAAGAGATAGTTGGTGCAAAACGGGCATAAATGAAGCTGATCGGTTTATTGGCATGTGCTAACCACTGCATCAATTTGTAAATTCATATCAGAGTTATATTGCCCATGTACCGAGGATGGATGTAAGGTACTTTTTATCCGGGAATGCTGAGTAGTACTTACGAGATGCGGGTGACACTGATGACGAAACTAGTGAAATAAAATAATTATCCAAATTATTGTAGAAGTTCAGAAGTTATAAGTATACCATACTGACATTGTCATCATCTGCCTAGCCTTTTCCGAAATATATTGAGCTTCCAGTTATCTGACCATGATTGATTTCTACAGTAGATAATGATAGACTATTCTGAACAAAATACCAATACGGACCCCTCAAAAAGACAATAACATAATTGTAAAACAGAACTCGTTCACTTATTTACGAAACGTATTAATTTTTCAGCCATCCTGCCATTGTGGTCTACAATATAAATATAAACGACCATATATGCCCCTCAGGCAATGCAATCCTAGCGAAGGATTAATTCGTAAATGTCGACAATTTAAGTATGTGAAAACAGAATATTATTAATATGTCTTTATTGGTTTAATGTGTAATCAATTCTATTGGACGTTAACGAGGTGTTCTTATTCCAGAATATTTAATAAATGTTATTGGGTGTCTTTAATTACATACAAAACTGTAGGCTGTCCCGACTGTCATTTGAATATCTTTGGCAGTCATTACGGGTAGTCAGAAGCTAGAAAGACTGACAACCAGTCTTAAGAAGGGGTATCTGAGACTGGAACTGACTGGAAGCTGATCCCAACATAGTTGGGTAAACAATAATAAATAAATCATCGATTAAAACACGTTTTCACTAATTAAAACCCATCTTTCAAAAACCGACCAAATTAAAGCCCAAAAATCAAAATTCCTCTTCAATCACTATGGAAAATACCAAAACAATTTACAAAGCTGTTGAATCTGTGCTCTCACCATGGAGAACGAAATGACTAGCGGAGATGTCATAACGGAAAATCTCCTAAGAAAGTAGCGCGACAACATGCGGGGCGAGGGGGACGAGGAACGTTACTAGCTCCACCCTTATACGCCTTCTATGGAACCCGTCCATTATTTTCAAAATGAAATCACCAATCAATCAAGACCAATCTTTGACAGATTTGTTTTGATTTGACTAGTAACTGGTCACATCTATCGTACGTTGCTTGACCTACAAGAAGGTGCCTGACGTACCTTCCTTATGGCATCTCCGCTATCTTTCCTTCCTCCGTAGCCTTCACCAACAAAAATATTTTAATTTATCTCCGGTATTCGTAATTTATTATCAAATTAATTACTTTCCCCCCACAAGATGGCGTTGATGGCCACTAGGCAGGTAAACAAAATATATTCAATTATAAAATGGGCGACAATTAGTTTTCGAGATTGCACCCGCCAAAAACAATTTCGATGACAGACAGACAGACAATTGAGTTATGAATGCTGCGAGCTATCTTTTATCTTTTGTCAGCCGTTTAATTGTGAATTAGGTTTGAGGTTTTGACAGTTTTTGAGGGTAGAAATAGACATAAATGTTTTATTTTTGCTGTGGTTTGTAATTTTAGTAGCGTTCCACCTAGGTGCGCACGGACTGTGTAAAAATAGGTATGTAAACATTCCGATTAAATAATTCTACCAATACATTTTTAGTCAGTATTAGTGAAAATCGATTTTACCACAAGTTTATCCGAGTTTACCACAAGACAGACAGCCATTTTATCTTAGACATAATCCATTTGACACTTAACTAAAGGTTACTAATGATTCAATCAAATATGACTTTGTTATTATTATATTTACATTGAATTTTAGCCGCTACAACATAGTTGGGAAACGGCTAGTCAGATGATTGATTTTTAGACTCATCTAATGAGATGAGAATTTTTTAAATTCAACTGAGTTTTAAAATAAAAAGCCACAGCGTAAAGATTTTTATCTTCAACTAAATGCCTAGTCAAATGAAGTATAGGTTATACAATTTTAATTAATTAACTAACTAATAAAACGTACATATTTCCCGATTTAATTACATCCACTCTTAATGGAGTATGCACGATCTATCAAAGGTTTCTTAATCGCATTTCAGTTGTAAATGGAGCGGATGACTTTATGTCACACTGCAGTGGATACGTTATTGCAATCAGTCACATTAATGTCGATGGATAGGGGAAGGGATGCCTTTTGTAGGTCAATAGGAAATTTTAATGTCTATGTCATAACTGTATTGTACAATTTCTATATTCAAGAATCGTTCATTTAATTATGTGTTATTAAGTAAAGTTTTTTTTTATATAATCTTATTAAAATAAGTAGGTAATTGAACATCTTTGGCAATCGTTACCGGTAGCCAGAAATTCTAACAACCAGTCTTATCAAGAAGTGTCGGATTGGCTGCGTTGAGAAGGTCAGATAGGCTGTCGCTGCATGTAAAACACTGGTATTCAGCCGCATCTGGTTAGACCTGAAGCCTACCACATCATAGCTGGGAAAAGGCTAGGCTGACGATGAGCACAAAAATAAAATTTCTATTCAAGCTGAACTCTAATTCAAAACTGGTTTCCGTCAATCATGAAACTCTAAAGAAAATTCACTCAAAGTGCATTAACAACTCTTGCATAACACCGACTTCAACTAAACGCGTCGGAAATATTATTGAGTTTCATTTTCTGAATATCTAATGAACTGCGCTCATTAACCAGCCCATGGAGAATAAAATCACTAGTGGAGATGTCATAACGCAAAATCTCCTAAGAAAGTAGCGCGACAACATGCGGGTGTTCGGGGGACGGGGAACGTTACTAGCTCCGCCTTTACACGCTTTTTTGGAACCCGCCCATTATTTTCATAATAAAATCATCAACCAATCTTTGACAGATTTGTTTCCATTTCACAAGGAACGCAAACGCCTCGTTAGTTCTAGTAACTGATCACGCCTACCGTATGTTACTTGACCAACAAGAAGGCGCCTGACCTACTCCTTATGGCATCTCCGCTATATTTCGTTCCTCCGTGAACCGGCATTTTCTATCTCTCTCGTGCATAGAAAAAACCCGTACGATAAAAAGAGATAGATATAAGTTTGCATAGAGTTCACGATTGAGTGATTTCAGTTCACACGTAGGATTCTCTTTTAGAATTAAATTAATTTTGAACGGGACCTGGAGTTCCATGAATTGGAGTTTTGAAAAGAAAGTAATAATTTTGTAGTTGTTTTAGTATTTTTTATGTTTTTGATTTGGCACTTAATAAGTACCTTATGTTGGACTATTAGGTATACATATAGTTACTTTTTTAATATATAAAGACGTGGAATATTAAATTAAATATAGGTTAGTCGATGGTCAAAACCGGATAAATAGTTTCTTAGTTTCTTTATACTCAAGTTTTAGTTATAGCGAACTAAGGAATTATCTGGAAATAAAGAAGATTCAAAAGGAACACGTCTGTAACCCCCTTATTAAAGATCATAGGTTATTTCTTTGTCATTTCTGGTGTAACATTAATCCATGTTTATAATTGAGGTCCTAAAACAGCGAAAAACAGCGATTTTGATAACAGTGTCTAGTATCTATAAGCTGTTTTGCATGAAAGCCTGAAAAACAAAGCCAATTCAGCACTTCAAATATTAATAAGTACTCAAAAAACCTATAGTAAACATCGTGTGAACAAAAATTGAAGTGTTTCGAACAGAAATTAATTAATTTGAAACCAGCTCAATTAGTTTAATGACTAGAAAACAGAATGCTTTGTAAACAGCATATTTTCGCGCGCAAAAATAGTCGGCCATTTGCACAGACTGACGTAAACAAAGCCGCCATATTGGAAAATGGCTGAAAGCGCGGTAAAAATATCCTACCGTTGTTTGCTAATTAATTTATTGAGTTTTTTACTTGGTGTTAATGATGCAATTAAGAACTAATTATTATTAAATTTTGAAAAATATTTTGGATTTATTTAATGGATATTTATTGCTGGCTTATTTTCTTAAGGGCTTTATTTATTACTGTTTTGTAATCGTTAAAAAAACATTCGCTTGTTTACTCCAAAGTTAACATACTGAAATGAAAAACAAGCTATAACTAGTGTTACCAAGAAATATTGGTTTGCTCGGGTTTGAGTTTGTTCATGTAAAAACTTGGTACATTGGTCTACTAGCGTAGGCTTCCAGACAAACGTATCTAGTTTGGCATATAAAGTAAGTACAAGTTATAAAAAGCCCTTATATTTTGAAGCATAAAAAGGCCGTTCAGCTACACGTATTTTTATTAAGAATTTTTTTAGGTATATTAAACCTTAACAAGTATAAATATTTTGGGTTTGATGGTACCAACATAAGAGAAAATTAGGCAAACGATTTCACTACCCAAAAATCTTTCAAAACCCTTTGGCCACGTCTATTATATGCGTAAATCAAACAAACAGTAATTAATTTGAGAGTTCTCAAGCCGGAGCCTCGCGAACACGATGTTATAACGCACAATTGTATTTGACAGTATCAATTGCTCAACGATGATGTTTCAACCCGCCCCTGTCGATATACAGCGTGTTTTATAAGGGCAAGATTTAATATTGTATTTAAAAACTTCATTTTCATAATTTTTATTTCACTCTATAATGTAGAAGAATGACGAAACTTGATTTCGTATATGTCTAGTTATCCTTCTTCTTATATTACTTTATTTCAGATAGATACATATTTACTTTTAGTATGGAATTCGACTATGTAGCTCACCAAAATTGAATTAATTCTGATTATTTACCATCAGTCAAACATGGGCGAATATAAACAGAAGTGAAATATTGTTTGTTCAAAAATACCCATTGTTAAAATAATTTAAGTGCTATGTATAATGTTGCTGTTTTATAAAGCAGATGAAATATTGCACAGAGTTTAAATGTGAAATCTTTTAAAAATAAGAAAGTACTTTGTTTTTAAAATGTGATCAATCAATCTTTCTTTTTTAATATGCTATAATTAATAATAACGCCGCTATCTGAAATAATTGAAATATTGCAGGTCTTAAGCCACATCGCTCAAAAAAAAATGTTTTTCTTCAAATATAGTTTGAATACACAACTACATTTCAAAGTTAAACCCTTTTTACAAATTACCAAAAAGCAACCCCCTGTACACTCTCAAAGCATACCAACGACAAACACTTGAGACAATCAAATGATTAGAACCCACTCCGTTCTGTAACGATTACGATAATGGATCGAGATTAAAACGATTACCGATTACTCGATTATATTTCGAGTAGGCATCGAATTAACTAACTGGATTACAGATTGTTTGCTCTGTGTTAGTTGAGTTCACAGGCGAATTAGTGTAACCGAATGTAATTGATGCGTGTGTATTGATTAGAACTTATGTAGTAATTAACTAGATGGTAACATGTTCCTGTTGTATTTTAAAGGGTAATAATTGCGAAGGAACCAAGAAAAATAAATTGACAGTGTTAAGTGCAATCAAAAACCAAAATGTTCCAGTTCATATCATCCGACTCCATCATCAGATCAGTTCGACAGTACCATATTATTGTATTGTCATCAGAACTACATACAGCTGCCAATTTTCATGACGCTTCGATCTTTGGAAGATGGTTAAATTATATAGTTACAAACAGCTACAATTAGTTATATACCTTATACAAGCATGTTGAAAATAACTAATTATAACTATTAGAGTTTAAGAGCAAACCGACTTAGTTATGTTAAGTGAGAAAGCTAAGTAAGATGCTCTATAGTTCGGCCATTCAGAGAATGCGTTCCTGACACGTCGCGATTGAACTGACGACGTAACTTTGCAATGGCGTTGCAGTTACGATAAAAATATTTTTGCTGGTTGTTTACCGTTTTAACAATTGAGGAGCATTAAAACAACATTATTATATCAATAATCAATGAATGTTATTACGTCGTCAGTTCAATCGCGACGTGTCAGGAACGCATTCTCTGAATGGCCGAACTATAGTCTTCATCATTTGCCTAGCTTTTTCCCAACTATATTATGTTGGTGTCGGCTTCTAGTCTAACCGGACGCAGCTGAGTAGGTTCCAGTGTTTTACACGAAGCGACTGTCAGTCAGACCTCTTCTACACAGTTACCCGAGCAACCCTTTGGTGAGACTAGTTGTTTACTTTACCAAATAAATATTTCTATGTATTTGCAAGGAAATTTGTGAAACCGCGTAAAACAGCTAGTTTCCGAACCAATATTGTGGACATATCAGAAAAGCTATCCATCATTTGAAGATCGATTCCTTGGAAACCAGCCCTCAGTTTCGGTACCAATTTATGTGTTTATATTCCCGATATCTTTGGGTATAATCAGCCATTATTATATACATAGTGTTTGGCTAGGCTGGACAGTGGACAAACTTTCGAAGATATTTTATAGGCATGAATTTGGAGTGTCAATTTTAAGTGGATTTTGGATATCAATCATTTTGAAAAAGGTAAATAGACCTTAAAAAACACTATAAAGAAAAAAATACGATCTGTGTTTTTGATATACTTAGCTTTTAAGTTAGTGGCAAAACCACAGCATCTTAAAGACACCGTCTTCTTTGATGAAAGTTTATATTTTTTCAAAAAAGATTTTTAGACAATATGCATTATGAATTTTACTTGTCATCAACATACATTGTTTTTAACATACAATATCTATTTTTACTATATTCTTTCACTGTTAAAAAGCTACATTATCCTCGATTAACACAGGCTATATTTTATCCCGGTACGGGCAGTATTTTCCACGGTACGGAAGCAAAACCGGAGGAAAACCTGGAAAACACCTAGTATTGAACCGACTTCCCAAAAAAATATAATATCAGTTATTAATTCGTCAAATCTTTAATATGTACGTAAAAAGTACTAACTACACAAAAAAAGATATTCATAAAACAATTTGCGCTACAGAATACAAGAAAATCAATAACTTAGTACATATCGTAGCAACGCCCCGCCGTTTAGGGGTCCTTACGAAATAAAACAAATCCCGCGCGGGGTACGTAAAAAATTATAATGTACGTAATTGTATCTTGGGCCGCACCTGTGTTGTATGAGGGTCGAAATGTTTTGATACTTGTTTACGAAAATTATTAATTTTAGGTTTGGTTTTTTGTGTTTTGTAAATGTAATTAGTTTTGTGTTGATTAATAAAAACATTTGTCTTTGCAGAGGACGAAATGAGAGAGGAAAAAGTGCATGTAAAAACAAAAGTTTTTTCTTGTGTTTTCTCTATTAGTGCATATGGAGTATTTAATTTTGTATCGATTAATAAATCAAGGTATTTCTTGGACGAGACAAGAGAAGAAAAAGTATTTGCACAAAAACAATTTTAAATTTATGTTTTTATATTCTCTATATCTGGATTTAATTTTGTACTGATTACTGATACCAAGGCATGTATTTTATCCGTATAAAAGATGACATGATTTTAACTAAGGTATTCATGGAATTTTAAAATGAACAACGTAATTTTCCCAACGCTTAAATTCGCAGAACTAAGAGAATATTCTAACGCATCCCAGAAATATCTCGTAGTAACAAAAACGACAGATTTTTCATACAAAAAAAAACAATATTTTCAGCAAATATTTTTTAAATAACAGAAGGGCTTTTGATTAACAGCTACTAAAGAACCTCTTGGCGATTAGTTTCATTTGTGAAATTAACTGAAAACTGGAATAGACCTACACGCTTCGTTAATCACTTAAAGAACTTGTGCTGACCCGGACCCGTCAGTTTTCACGGATGAACACACTTTTTGAAAGAATTTTATAACAATAATATAACGTTATGGTCTTGTTCTTCCTGTTGTTTTACCTATTTTAGAATATTAATAAAAATATTGTTGCTATTTCGAAGAATATCTACATATTTTTTAGTTTTTTACTGAAAATATGATTAATATTATGTTTTAATAAATTCACCGTAACTCTTATGAATCCATCTGTGATATAAACTATTATTTTATATAATCTATACTAATATTATAAAGCTGAAGAGTTTGTTTGTTTGTTTGAACGCGCTAATCTCAGGAACTACTGGTCCGATTTGAAAATTTCTTTCAGTGTTAGATAGCCCATTTATCGAGGAAGGCTATAGGCTACTTTTTATCCCGGTACAGGAAGTAGTTCCCACGGGATGCGGGTGAAACCGCTGGCAGAAGCTGGTCTGCTATAAATTGGGATTTAAATACAATTAAAATTGGCTCTATACTGTGAGCTGTGAGAATATTGTAAAAAAAAACTAAATTGATTTAAATAAAGCAATACAGAATCTCAGTCAGCATTAATAAGTAGCATATGCTACTAAATCTTAGGATGATAAAAATTTTCTGGTCAAACGTGAATGCCAGGCTAACTATATGAAATACCATAATATAAAAATCGATGCTATGACATAGGTATACTTTGTTCTTGTCTTATACCCACATTTTTGCGGCCACCTCTTGAACTATAAGCATAAATGGCATTACTTAAAAGCTTCAAATAAAATATCAGTTTTATACATCAATATTATACTACTTCATCGCAAAGTACCAAGACAGGTCGCCGCAGTACGTACCGCGCTCAGGTGTGTTATAAAGACGTTTTTCTTGTCCCGAGTCCCGCGGTGCCATTGCGTAGAGACGGGACAAGCTTGCTTTGAATTTTTTCGATACTTTTATTAAGTTTCTTGTTTTTGTGGCTATTATATTAGATAGTGTATATGTAAGGGTGCGTCCACATCTGGCGAATGCGCAGCACGCGAGCCGATCGCGAGCTGTCCGCGAGCTGCGCGCGTGCAGTCACTGCAATAGTTCGGTGCGCCTCTTTAGCGCAACTCACGCAAGGCTCGTATAGAGCGCGCGAGCGGCGCGCGATCTGCGCGCAATCAGTTCTCGCCCTTACAGTTCCGTATATTGGCTCAGTACTATCGAAGATGGCAGACGTCGCGCGCCGCCTGCGCGCCGCTCGCGTGCGGCGCTTAGGTCGCGCGCGAGCTTCGCGCGGGCGGCGCAGAAGCGGCGCACGAACAAAAATGCACGCGCGCAGCTCGCGGACAGCTCGCGATCGGCTCGCGTGCTGCGCATTCGCGGCGCATTCGCCAGATGTGGACGCACCCTAATATACCTGTGTGCGTTGTACAGATTTTTGTCTTTTCTAAAGAATACTATTTAGGTATACCACTGATTTGAAAATATTAGATTTCATTGTAACTAGGTTCTCCCAGCAGTGTCACCTACTTCCTGAGGCTACAATTTTCCTCACCGAGAATAAAAGTAGCCTATGTTATATATGTATAAGCTAAATAAGCCAATGTATAAGTTATATTATCGACAAGCTTGGTCAAAATCTTTGCAGCCGTTTGCGCGTGAAGTACACACACATACAAACTTTCGTGTATGTAGGTATGATATTAATAGAGGTATGATGTGATATAAATAGAGGTAGTGTGATAAAATCTACATTATTGCATGTTTATATGTGTTTGATAATAAACACGAGAATAACAGTAAACAGCGTACTATAAGATTACAGTTGCAAATACATTGGTATTATTCCCTTAATGCCGTAGTATTGGTTATTACCGCCAATACCGGTATTAATCACGGAATAAGGAAAGATGAGCATAGGTGCCGCAATGCAGGTAGGTCAGGCGCCTTCTTCTAGGTCAAATTCGTATTGTGGGCATGACCAGTCACGAGTGAACTAACTAGGCGTTCGGGTGTTTTTAGACATCTGTTAACGATTTTTGGTATTACGAAATTGGTTGGGTCTAAAGAAGGCATGTAAGGCCGTATACAGAAAGAAAGCTGGAAGACCGGCGCCGACAAAAGTTCGAAACTTATAAGCGCTTATCGGCGCGTGTTCATATATTTTCCTGCGCGGGTTACCAGCGCTGTCAAGCGCCGATAAGTGCTTATAAGTTTCCAGCTTCTTCCAGCTTTCTTTCTGTATACGGCCTAAGGGCGGAAACAGCTAACGTTTCTCATGCCCCGCTCATCCGCATCTTGTCGCACTACTTTCTTAGGCAATTTTCCGCTATGGCACCTCCGCTAGTCATTTTCTTCTCCATGGTATTAATGTAAAACATAATCAGAACAGAGAACAACCTAGATTACTTCCCGTTCCGATTATTGCTTGCTAAATCGAGTTGGGAATGTTGCAATAACAAATGATATGTACATGCGATTTGCACTTTATTGTTTATAGAAAAAGGCGTTTGATATAAGTTTATTAACATAATAATCCACTGTGTATTTAATTAAGATAACCAATTATGAATCTTGCCTGATATTTTTTATACGAAACAGATGCATGGTTTACTTTTTGGTGAAACCACAGATTATATAATAGTTACTACGTAACAGATAAATCACTCCATACAAAAAAGTCCATACCTACTGTTATAAGCACCTACAAGTAACCCAACTACCTACAAATTCCTAGCTGCGTTATAAAATGAACCTTAAAAGCTCGAGCGCTTGATTGTTATTCCAATGCGATAGCGCACAGTTCATTGACCGCAACCGTGCCGTGGCCGTGCTTAGGGTTGCTTCTTACAATTTATTAATATTTAAGTAGGAAAACAAAGTTACGCTTATTTTAAGATAGCCTTTTTTAAAACTTAGTTTTTAAATAAAAAGTAATATCAAAAATATTTTTCTTTAGTTAACTATTGTATTTCCTACTAAAATGGAGTATGGGTACATATTACTAAATATTACCTAATACGTAAGCATAGGTAAATACTTAAGTAAAGCTTTCGTCAAAATCAAAGGCGGTCTCCAACTATTTTTCGAGCTCAAGTGCCATACCCCATATGGTACAACTCCTTCGAGTGTTGATACATACCTAAAATTGGTTTCTGCGTAGCGACACGTAATGTTCCGAGTCGTCATTAAAGTGGACCAGAACTATACCTACTTACACTCGAGATGTGTTTTGAGCTACAAAACTCACAATACAGTTCATATAACTAAGTAGGTATCTAAAGTAAAATAAGTACCTAATGATCTCTGTTGTTAAAATCATAAAGTAGATAAGTATTAATTTATTTTTAAAAAATAGAATTACTTGATAAGTTCATACATATAAAATGTTTCTAAATCTTACAATAGTCGCATATAAACCAACACAACTCAAAATAATCGATCAGTTTGTGAGGTAGCTTAAAAACCTAATAAAAACCAACAGCATAACATGCCACGAAATAAAAATAATAATATTGGAGCGCGCGCGGCGCGTGTGACTGTTGAAAGCCCTGAGCCGCGTGGGGCTACCGGTAACCCAGCGAGCGGTAGGCATTTATCGCGCGCAAGTACGTCGAGTGACAGAGGCCTGGTGAAACTACTGCGTTTAAATTCCATTTTATCGTATTGTTAGGAACTAGTAACAGTAGAATCTATTTACTTACTCTATTTATTCATAGTTTTTTTTTTGTGCTGTAAATATCTATGTAAATAAAGTTTTCATCATATTACGCAAGATATAAAGGAAATTGTAAATCAAATTTAAAATTCCACTTTTATCGATAAACTTGAGGCACATCACTAACCATAAAATATCCGTCAAAGTATGACAAATATTGTTTTTACTACAAAACGGATTGGCCGTATCGGGTGCATAGCTTTTAAACATTATTCTGTGTAAATAAATTGAACAATATATTGGTCTAGTCTCAACTGTTCTTTAAAGTTGTAGCTCCAACTGGAACAACTCCAGCTAAAACTACTGAACCGATTGCTGACAGTAAAAGATAGTCTGGAAATTGAAATACATAGCTAAGAGATCTATCAGACAGGGAGCGGTCACACGGTCAGTTTTGCGTTCTTTGTATCATACTACATAGACATATTCACTCAGGGGGCATTCTGACCGCGTCGGTCAAGTAGTAGTAGTACAGAGCTCGAACGCAGAACGCGAACGCAGAACGCGAACGCAGAACGCTCTCTGTCTGATAGATCCCTAAGCTACTCTTTAACCAACTGCGGTAAGTAGTACCCTCGACGACCCGGGTGAAAGAGCAGAGAACCGATATTTTTTACATATAAAAATGAACCTAGAAGACTTTTACTAAATTAAAAAAGAAAACCTACCACTTTAAAAATAAAAAACCGGCCAAGTGCGAGTCGGACTCGTGCACGAAGGGTTCCGTAAATTACAGTTAAATCAACCTATCTCAAAAACTATAAGAGATACTTTGATCAAACCAAAAATCGTTGAAAGAGTTAATTAGCATGCATCACCTCTATTTTTTTTAGAATTTTATACCCCGTAGTTATAAAAATAGAGGGGGGGGGACATACTTTTTACGACTTTGAGAGCTGATATCTCAAAAACCGTTCACTTTAAGAAAAATGTTTTTTAGAAAACTTTATATCATTTTAAAAGACCTTTCCATTGATACCCCACACGGGTATGTACATCGAAAAAAAAAATTTCATCCCTCAGTTACATGTATGGGGGGCCCCACCCCCAATTCTTTTTTTTACTATTTAGTGTCATATTTTTGTAGCGGTTCATACAACACATATTCCCATCAAATTTCATCACTGTAGTACTTATAGTTTCCGAGTAAATCGGCTGTGACAGACGGACAGACGGACAGACGGACAGACGGACATGACGAAACTATAAGGGTTCCGTTTTTGCCATTTTGGCTACGGAACCCTAAAAAGGGCTTACAATAGGGCAACACTTTCAACACTAAAAGCCGGTCAAAATGTCAACTGGAATTTGTCAAAACGAAACCCAATCCTACCTTTTTAGTAGAAATTCTTGGGATGGTGAATAAATATCGTATTTCTTAGGCAACAAGCTATTTATTGTTAAGACTAATAGTCGCGAATTGTCTAAACAAGTTAATTTAACTTGAAAACTTGGTATCCCTTACAACTGTAACTTCGAAATTAGGGTGGACGCACAGTGGTTTGGGGACTTTAAATTGAGGGACGGAAAAAGATGTGCAGCTTAAACGCAATGACGAATTTATTTACTTTTAATTGTTACATTTTAATAAATGAATTTAACAACGTATTCTGTAGCCTATATTATCAATAGTGAAATAATTTTTCAAATCAGCTTTCAGAGGCTTTAGGGTATAAATAAAGAAACAAAAAAAATGTTTCCTGTTTATAACATGAGAAACGAATACCTTACAGTTCAAAAATCTCAAATACTATATCGAAATAATTATAAAAAGGGCCACTATACCATTGTGCGGACTTCCTAAACTCTAATGGTTGGAAGGGCCCATTCGGTTGCGGACACGGCTCCCGATAAAATATTTGATGCCCGCTACAGACTGTTGACAATAATTACTGCGGAATACTCCTTTTTAAGGTAACGATTTTAGTTAATTATAATTTACTAGCTTTTCCACGCGGTTTTAACTGCGTCACGGGGGAATTCTTCTCGTACCCGAACAAAATATAGCCTATGTTACTCGAGGAGTGTAGCTTTCCAACAGTGATTTTTTTTTTAAAATTTACATATCGGTTCAGCAGTTTCGGAACCATAAAAAGCTATAAAAAAAATAAACAAAAAAATGATTCTTATTTAAAACATGAGAAACGAAAACCTTACAGTAAAAAAATCTGAAATACTACTACTACTAGTGACAATAATTACTGCGAAATACCTTTAGACTGTAACCACCCTATTGTTTTTGCATCAATAGGCCTTTACAGTGAAAGATTTGTTTGTTTATTATAATTTACAAGGGCGTTCTTTTAAATCATAATTTTAGCAGATGGGTAAAAGGTAGATGTATCAGATAGATATACACCCTTGCTGTTTCATCTGATTTGGTTTGTATCCATTTAACATCAAAAGGGTAAACAAAAGAAGCATGGGGAAGCTAGCAGTGTATTCAATTCCAGATCGTAACTATTTCTAGTTATTTATGTACATTCTAATTATATCTTGGAAACCTGGACTTAAATCGCAAAACAGCCTTGAGTAAGCGTGGTGATTAACGCTCATTCCTTTTCTGTATGAGACTAAAAGGACATCAAAAATTGATAAATTAAAAAAATAAACAAAAACTACTCTAAAAAAAACTACCACTAACTGAAATACGTCAATCAGTTTTCGGAGTAGGTTTTCATTGGTTTATCAACCGCTCTCTACATCAACTGTCCTTCCACTGGGATGAGATGAGATGAAAACGTCATCGGATGCTGCCATCCTATCGGACGTATGATCGAGTGACGCGAACAAATTGATTCTGAAGCTCTTGGAAAAGCATGCATGGAATAACGAATATGTGGATTTTATTATCATCATCTGCATAGCTTTTGTTAACTAACTTACTACCTACATAAAATGCATTTTTTCCATATAAAACCACTGTGTATTTTTTTTATAGATAGATAGATAAAACATTTATTCAGACAAACAAAAAGACACCACAAAGATACACAATAAGAAAAATAAAACAAAACAAGAAGTGGGTAGAAGGAGAAACATGAAATACAATCAGAGATTAACGGCGCGCTGCAGTGTCTTACGTTTGCACCGAATGGGAGTCCAGCTCAGCATGTGTCAGCTAGAATACCTGACGCTGGTATTCTGCTGGATCCCTAAAAATGACGCACGGACGTCGAGTAGACTATTTATGGGTATGACTCCTCCCGCTGTGGGTGCAGCGTAAGGGAGTGTCAGACTCTTACTAACTAAAACCCATCATGTTCCTTCTTAAGCCCTTTATGTACCAGAGCCGCGGTAACTCGCTCGAACAATCCCGCAGCCCCTGCAGGAAGCGATTGCCTATCTGATCTCCTCAAACCAGTTACCTACCTGAGTAACATAGAACGCCTTGGTGGTCAGACTTCCTATTCCTAGCTTATCACCCGTAATGACAGCCAAATATGTACAAATGACACGAAACTTTCTGTTCTTGCAAAAATGCTCAATTTTATAACAACATAGTCGATAGCCACCCTACTCTAAACACATGTAAACAGTCCTTCAGAATTCAGAAAGGCCGCGTCCATTTCTCACAAAGGTATATGATAACCGAGTCTTTGTCGCCCTGAAAGTCTTGTTTAACATACCTTTGAGAAATATCGAGTATCTTTTGTATATAAAAGAATATTGCATATAATATGCACTGTAAGTACTGTAGTGACGGTGATCGTGGTTCGATTCTAGAGTCGGTAAGTCCTTTTCAAAATGTGAATGGAAAGTCTATGGACTTTCTTACCGGTCTTTCTTGGACTTACTTTTTGAAAGTGTGCACTTAGGCTTTGATGTTTTATAAATTCATGTACCTAATACTCATATGAATGGAACTAGCTGTTTAGACAGTTAGCCTGTAGTTTCAAACACTTCGGTGCCGGGTAAAAAGTAGCCTATGGTCCTTTCTCGGGCTTTAGAATATTATATCTGTGTACTAAATGTAGTTTATTATAAAGCTGAAGAGTTTGTTTGTTTGTTTGCTTGAACGCGCTAATCTCAGGAACTACTGGTCCGATTGGAAAAATCTTTCAGTGTTAGATAGCCCATTTATCGAGGAAGGCTATAGGCTATATTATCACGCTAGGACCAAAAGGAGCGGAGCACCAATCCACGACCAAGAATGTTTCAAACTGGGGGATATTTTCATATTCCACGCTGACGAAGTCGCGGGCGGAAGCTAGTAAAGTAATATAAATGGGTAAAAAAGGCATATTATACCGATGGAAACAGAAGACCTACAACAGTTCAAAATACTGTATCTGTATGTCGTAGAGATAAGAATTTGACATAAGTTGTATAGAACTAATGTCGAAATTTTATCTCTCTGCAAATCAAAAGATAGATAGGAAATTGGGAAGGACTCTTAAAACACATAGACAAACAAATAAATAAACACAGCACACAATTTAATATCGTTTAGCTCACGCCCCCCAATAGCGTGAAAATAGCAATAAATTCCTAACGTCATCGTGGACGCAGTAATATAAATAACGCAAGTATCCCCCAAGAATGGACGTGAGGGCATGTTGGCAGGTTGCAAGACCATGGAAGACACCATCTATCTACACATCTATTCTTACTTAATAAAATAAAGAGCAAGAGAGTCAGAGAGCCAACTTGAAAAATTCTGCCGTTGTCGGAAAGCCATAAAGAGAGACAAGGGCTGGCTATATTTTGCCTAGAAAC
The DNA here is from genome assembly GCF_022581195.2 of Helicoverpa zea. Classification (NCBI taxonomy): domain Eukaryota; kingdom Metazoa; phylum Arthropoda; class Insecta; order Lepidoptera; family Noctuidae; genus Helicoverpa; species Helicoverpa zea. The sequence goes on from NC_061479.1 coordinate 4,050,648, forward strand.
AAGAATTTCCCCGGGACGCATGTGAAACCGCGGGAAACAGCTAGTTTACTGCAAAAGAGGAAAGATTTGCATAGATAGATCATTATCTGTCTGGTTTTTTCCCAATTATGTTGGAATCGGCTTGACTGCCTATTTGACTTACTTAATCCAGTTAAGTTACCCAGGCAACCCTTGGAATAGATGAAGGCTGCTCATCAGACTTTCTGCCTTACCATAAAGACTGCCAAAGATTAATTTCTATGAGTTTGCACCTTGAATAGACTCCTAAACTACTAAAAATAACTAATAACACATAGAAATAGGTCCGCCTGTTTAGGATCTAAATGGCACATATGCTAGGTTTGCTCAACAAACCCCAAAAATAGTAATGTTTATACAAAGTTTATCTTTAGCCCTACTAACGATTCTTTCGTTGACTGAAAATAAATCAAGAACTACCTTCAAATACTCAAACAGATATTACATCAGAAAAATGGCTGCTATCAATAACTTTACAAAGTCAATTTGGACCTTAACTTTACGTTTATAAGGTCGCTTTTCCTTTGACATAGGAATTACGTAACTCGGGAAGGCAATGTGATGTTACGCTGTTTTATGTGTCGATAATATTCGGCAATGTTTAGTAATAAATGTTTTAGTTTGTATGTTTGTCTGTATATTTTATTTGGGCATATGGTTTTTTCAGGACTGGATAGTCAACATTTTTTGGTAAAACAAGGTGATGCAAGTACTGTGGGATTGTTCGAAAGAGTTACTGCGGCGCTGTTACATAAAGGGCTTAAGAAGGAACAAGGTGGGTTTTAGTCAGTAAGAGTCTGACACTCCCTCCGAATTGAGAGATTGCTTTTTATTTTGGACAGCGATAATGTCTTTTTATTTATATTTGTGTTAAACAAAAGATAAACTACGGAAAGGATGTTTATTTGGAGTTCAATTTATACAAAAACGATAGGCTGTCAAAAATCTCACGGTAATTTGACTTCAGCATGTGTTTTATATATTAATGGTATTATTACCTAGACCGTACAAAATCTATGATTGATTATGATAATGACAGATTGTGTACATTATATTAATATCAGTTTTTATACGACAAATATAAGAATACATATTATTGTCTTGCTTCTGCCAGCAGTTTCACCCACCATCATTGCATCCTTTGGTAACTACTCACCTGGATAAAAAGTAGCCTATAATTATAATTCCTCGATAAATGGGCTATTTGACATTGACATATTTTTTCAAATCAGAGCAGTAGTTACTGAGTTCAGCGCGGTCAACAAACATACTCTTCAGCTTTATAATATTAAGTATAGGCAATGTTTACAATATTTATTTATGTTTTCTCCAAACCAGTTTTAATTACAGAACAAACTAGCTGTTTTCCCGGGTACCATGGGATCTACTGCTCGTACCGGGATAAAATATAGCCTATCTTACTCGGGTAGAGTGGAGCTTTCTAACAGTGAAATAATTTTTCAAATCGGTCAAGAAGTTTCGAAGTTCAGATCTTTCATCATCATCATCATCATCAGCCTATCGCAGTCCATTGCTGGACATAGGCCTCTCCAAGTGCACGCCACTGAGATCGATTTTCAGCTTCTCGCATCCAGCTCCTGCCAGCCGTCTTGCGCAAGTCATCACTCCACCGTGCCTGAGGACGTCCTACACTACGTTTGCCGAGGCGTGGTCTCCACTCTAGAACTCGTTTACCCCAACGGTTATCGGTTCTTCGGCTAATATGGCCAGCCCACTGCCACTTCAGCTTGCTGATTCGGTGGGCTTTGTCGATCAGATCATGTCAGATCTTTCCTTTTTATAATATTTGTGTAAAAAAACAATAGCCAAACGGAGCCGTATGACAAACTAACACATAGCATGTCCGTAGACAGTTGAAGGTACTACTTACTTATTCAAGAGTTATACGAAACAATGTTATTTTGCTCGGCTCTATGAAATGTAAGAATATGTTTAGATAAGCTGGTGATGTGATGTTGGTAAAATGGAGACTGTGTTAGGTATTCTAGAAAATAGACTGGCCCGGTCTAGGTTATGGCCGCTTTTTATACGAGTGTAGGAATTGACCATGTGCGGTTTTGAGTTAACGAATTTCTTTTTTTTTTTTTGTTTTTTCTAAATGGATGGAAAACACATACGGTGGGTTTTGGGGCCGTTTTTTGTTTTCAAGTTCGGAACGGGCTGATTTATCAGCCGAACTTGAATAATCGTTTTTGAGTTTGAGTGATTTATCATTTACCATATGTAGGGGTCCAAGACACACTTTCACTCATCATCTAACTAGCAATTTCTCAACAACATATGTCGACGTTGGCTTCGACACATGTAGCTGAGTACCTGTGTACCACATGGAGCGACTGCCTATCTTACCTCCTCCATTCAGTCACATACCTGGACAACCCAATGCCCCTTGGTAAGAATAGCTGTAAAATTTTCTGGTTTCTTACTTCCCGTCAATTTACAATACAATAGCCAAAAAAATTCCTAAAAATAAAGGTCACATAAATATGTATTGGACTATGGCCGGTAAGAAACATTTTTCATACAAAGAAATCACACCTTTAATCCTTTTTTTTTTTTTTCCGACGTTAAAAATCATCAAATGACCCCTCCCGCTGTGGGTTAGCAGCGGGGAGGGAGTGTCAGACTCTTACTGACTAAAAACCGTCGTGTTCCGTCATAGGCCTTTTATGTACCAGGGCCGCGGTATCTCTTTCGAACAACCCGCAGCCCCGGCAAGCCTTGGCCCTGCTGGGCCCCGCTGGGGTTGCTGACATCTCTTTGAGGAGCGCGTGGAACAACGCGCGCCGTCGACACGGGTCTGTCGTCTAAGCAGACAGAGGGACGATGAGCCACCCGAACTCACCGCCCACACCTTTAATCCTCAAATTCACTCAAGAAAAAATGAACAAAATGGTCGACCGATTGCATCAATAAAACGGCAACAAAATAATACATGTTATGAGCATACATCAACTGGCAACATTGTCGTCACAATCCGTGCCAGTCACCGAGAGATCGACTGAACAAACTTCAGTAAAATATAACTAGTTCTGATTTCGTTTTATGGATTGCCGTTATTTTGTAATAGTGAGGTTGTAAAAAATCATATTTGGTGTATTTTGCTAATATTGTGAATGCGAAAGTTTGTATGTATTGGCAAGGATTGAAGGATGATTGTTCCTATTTGACGCAATAACTGCTAGATAGATTTTGATGCAAGGTTTCAGTATTGTAGTTTTTTTCGCAGTCTTACTAAGGAGTATAGCCAGGTTTGAGGAGTGCTCGCTGTATCCGGATAGACTAGGTACCGACCCCAATATGGTTGAAAAAGGCTAGGAGGATGATGACCAGAATAACATTTACCTGGGTTATTTTTTTTTTTGGCTATGGGATAAAGTTCTCTCACAAAGCAGGTGAAACCGCGAGCAGAAGCTACTCGCAAATAGGCTCAAATTCAAAGACAACATAAACGTCCGTTTTTTACTTTAAAAATTGAACGAGAAAATTCAATACCTACATATGTTATCAATGAACTTGGGGTTTAGAAGACAAATGTTTCGACACATCACGAACGCAAAGAGATCAGTCTTATTTTGTCTTATTTTACTCCGATCTTCAATATTCTGGAGAAGCATACATCTTGATTTCGTTAACGAATATGTATTATTATACAGACATGTAATAATATAGATATATGTGTACCACGTGTAATGTTATCCTTATAATACGTGCTATGTGTTATAAATATTGGGAATAAGTTATTGACTTGTTTACGAAAAAAAAAACCTTTGGCGAACAGGTGTTTTTAGTATTTTGGTAGTATCTAATTGGTATAACTTCGTGTATAAGTAGTTATACCGTTTTGCCTGTAGTTATCATATCATCTACCTAAGCGAATTCAAACAAAATAGTAATTTTAAACTTTACAAAAAAAAACAGGTTCTAATCGCGCATTTGCGCACGAAGGGTTTTCACCATTAATGTACAAAAAAGGTCAAAACTATGTAAGTAGATCCAAAAAAAATTTGTGTTTATGTCCGTGAAGGTCAAAGTCAGTCTTTTATATCATGTAGGCCTTTTACAGGTTCTTAGGAAACGTTGATAGATACATATGTCTACCGTTCCGAGGAGTGGGTATTATGGAGAAGAAGTCAGTCTCTTTTAAACACAGAAGTGTTCAGAAGAAGTTCCTGCTTTTTCGTTCTCCGTCAGTTCCTGTCAAGAATTGGAAAACGGCACAATAAGTAAAAATTATCGTTATTGAATTGATAACAACAAAACATTATTTAAAGACATACCGTGTTAACACATTTTTTTGTGACTGACCCATTTTCTCAGCTCCCCAGTGTAACATCCATAAACGGTATACAATACAATATACCACGTTGGCATGAAACATGGAGAACAAAATGACTAGCGGAGATGTCATAACGCAACGTCTCCTAAGAAAGTAGCGCGACAACATGCGGGTGCGATGGGGACGAGGAACGTTACTAGCTCCGCCTTTACATCCCGCTCATTTTTTGTTAAAATAAGCCGAACGCCTCGTTAGTTCATTCGTAACGCATCGTTTTGATCACACCCTCCATCCGTATTGACCTAGAGGAAGGCGCTTGACCTACCTGTCACATGACATCATCTCTCATCATCCGCCTAGCCTTTCCCCATCTTTGTTGGGGTCGGCTTCCAGTCTTACCGGATTCAGCTGAGTACCAGTGTTTTAGAAGGAGCGACTGCCTATCTGACCTCCTCAACCCAGTCACCCGGATCACTCGATACCCCTTGGTCAAACTGGACTAGAAGACTGGTGTCAGACTTACTGGCTTCTGATTACCCGTAACGACTGCCAATGATATTCAATGACAGCCGGGACCTGCTGTTTAACGTGCCATCCGAAACGCAGTCATTGGTGTCCAAGATATACTTAGAAAGTACATACAAACTTAGAAAAGTTGCATTTCGACAGCTGAGTACCTGTGTTTTACAAGGAGCCTTATGGTATCTCCGCTCATATTTTTACCCTCCGTGAAATCATTTAGCCGACCGTAAGGCAATCGCCAACAATACGAGCCCCGATCAAAACTTACTGCCCAATGAATTGTAGCGCGATTACATGATTTTGATCCTTTAAGAGATATTTATTGAATGATGTATCACAAAAGGACTAAAGGTAGTGAAAAGACAAGAAAGCCTAGCGATTAAGGTGTATCATTGTTATCAACATAGGGTTGTCCATGTAACTGGTTTAAGGAGGTCAGATAGGCAGTCGCTCCTTGTAAAACACTGGTACTCAGCTGCATCCAGTTAGACTGGAAGCCGACCCCAACATAGTTGGGAAAAGGCAGATGATGATTGTTACCTACATAATTATCATCAGCCTTTTTAATGTCCGACTGCAGGGCCCAGTATTCTTCTATATTTCATGGGAAATCATCAAATGATTCCGCTCCCGCTGTGGGTTAGCAGCTTGAGGGAGTGTCTGACTCTTACTGACTAAGCCCCTTCATGTTCCTTCTTAAACCCTTAATGTACCAGCGCCACGGTAACTCGCGCGAACAATCCTGCAGCCCCGACGCCTATTAGGCTTCTTCTCAAATAGAGAAGGATTAAGGTTATAGGGTTATAGAAGATCAGCTCCATGTAAACAACTGACTCTCAGCTGCAAGCGTTTAAGACTGGAAGCCGACCCCAACACAGTTGGTTCTGGGAAAAGGCTAGGCAGATGATGAACTTTAATTATTTAAATTAACATGTATGTTTGTGCTTGGTAGTTTCAAGCATAATTATACATATTTAATGTAATAAACTTTAACAAAATATAATAACAATGTATTTAATTCAATTTCTATATAAATTACTTTACCTAGAAGCCTTAATAATGCTTGGAGTTTGTGAACATAAGATATTTCATATATTTTGAGAGAAAACTGATAATTCGTATGTTAATGTGGAAAATAAAGTTATAGAAAAACATGATTTCGTGAACTAGATGTGGAAATTATTTACTGAATAATAATCTTTGGAAAATTTTTGTTTATTCTATAAGAGCTTTCATAAAATGATGTTATTTCAAAAAGTAATATAGGTAGGTAGCAAAACACTTCATTTGAACACTTCAATTTCTGTGTAGGTATTTTCTGTTTTTTTTTACACAATTGTTACATAAAATGTATATTGAAAATATCAGTAAACTTGAATGTTCCAAATAGGTATATGTAGCAAACTAAATATATTATACTCAATATGAATTTGCAAAAAAAATGTGTATAGTTTTTTCAGTGTTCGGTTTTTTGCAGTTTTCGAGTTATTTCTGTCTATAAAAATATTTTGTTGTTTTTTGTTAAATAAAACTTTATTTGATTTGTGGGCTCAAGCACAGTATAGATAGTTCAACTCAGATTTGCGCGCGGCCCTATGTGTGCGTCGGCTTGTAAATATATAACTTTCATTCGTGTGACAGTGACGTCGTCCGAGCATGACGTGTTCTTATCGCTTTTTGTTATGGGTACAGTCGTTTACGAAAATGTCTAGTTCTTCACGGAGAAAATGTTTAAGGAGTCAGGTAGCGTTTCAAAAAATGAAACAACATTCAAAGCTTTTTATTATTACATTTTACAGTTTTTCATTATTTTCTCATAAGTTTTTTCAAATTGACGTTGACAGTATCTAAGAAATAAATGAAGTGAAATATCTAAGATGAATTAAATACTCCTTACATATTTTCTAGATCTCGGGGTACGCGGACAATAAATAAAAGTGTGGACTAAGAATGTAAAAAGACGTATAATCTAGTATAATAATGTAAACAAAATGTGTGAGGAATTTTAAAAAATAATATTGCTTCGCATAATGTCGACCAAAATAAGACGGAAATAATGAAACTCATAAATGAACGTTTAAGTCATATTGATGAAGGGATGTTGGGTAATACTTGTCGACATGTACAAAAGAAAAATACTATAGACATTTTGACATGGAGTCAAAATTTATAATTTACCTCGGTGAGAGTAGCGAATCCGAAAATTCATCATTTGATTTTTCAAGTAGCGATTCAGAATCATTATAAATAAATAAACATTAAATTACGTAATAACTGTTTTTCTTTAAACAGCCGTAACCCCTAAATAACTGTATTTGTACCCGACTGTACCTCTTGTCACGCACACAAAGTCACTGTGTATGTACAAGGGTTACCCACACATAAGGCCGCGCGCAAGACTGAGTTGAACTTACTATAGTAGACTTATATTAACTAAAAAAAAATACTACAGCAAATATCAAAACTATTCAAACGCACAACACTACCATATCGACATATCGATACTTATATCGTTTCCCAGCGCTACGCTCCTCTAGACGTGCAAATATCGTGACATCCGTTTCCCGATACCCACGTAAATAATATTAGGCGTCCATATTATTTCTCGGCCGTTTGTTTTGGAATAATTATTAGGTTTTTTTTTGCTGGCTGACCCAATTTTGTGGCAAGCAAGTGTAGGATTTTCGTAGTGAGAGGAGGCCTAGTTTTTGTGGTGGCAAGTGTAAGTAAGATTTTCATAGAATTGATTTATTGGTAATTAAGCTTTCAACGCTAAGATAACATAAACACTACATATACCTCTAGATAAGTATTATTTTAGAACATAAAGGTAAGGATGACTGATAAACTGATTCAAATATATAATACACTGTCCATTTTATTATTTATAATAACAAATAAAAATTAGCTTAGTATATTTGCTGCTCTATCGTCCACATAGACGAGATTGCTAAACGTTAATCACACCAGCTAATGTTAAAACGTGAAAGTTTGGATGGTCGTTACTCTTTTTCACATTTTTGGACCTAAATGAAAACATCAGCAATAAAAAAGAGCAATTTTCACACAACAAAAAAAATACCCATATACTATTCTCCATATTCTAATTTTACTAAACCCAACGCGACGGAACAATGTCCATTTTTTACTACACGCCGTTTTGGCCCCGTGGGGCCAAGCTACAAGGCCTTTCCATTTATATGGGAGTGGCCTAGGCCCATGGGACAACCCGTTTGCCCACAACCTTCACAGCATCTGTTTTTACCGTTCCTAGGCAGGATTGTGTTAAAAATATTCATATGAAGCCATTTTTGGGTTAAGTAGATAGCTGAAATGGATTGGAGTTCCTCAGTTTTGTTGGAGTTTTGAGGATCGCAAAAAGTTTGGGGAATTGTCTGTGGTTTGTTACGTCATAAGGCAGTTTCGTAATAGGGTTATGTAGGAGAATAATCGAAATCAAAGTCTGTTAGACTTCGGACTTCGATTTTCAATATTTTCGATCTTAGTAAAAAAGGAGAGTAAAAATATGTATTTAAAAATACTCAAAAAGTGAGACATCTTACCTTAACTTAAACAGCTTAACACGGATTTCTATAACCTATCTACATATCCATTGTTTTGCAATAAGCGTTAGCGTATTTTGGAAAAACTTATAGATCAATGTCAAAATTCAATTCTTAAATCAGAGGATAGGTTACAGAAATCCACGTTTAGACATGGTACTCATCAAATTTTTAATTCACTACAAACAACTGGTTCTCCAAATGATTGAATCCCCGGAACTCAAAGATTGAAAGAGTACCATTTACCAATACATTGGTACTTGTACATTGGTGGTACATCGGTACAAGTGGACAGACCGGCAGATGTCATTTGTCATGTGCAACGAAGTTAAGTGCAGTTTCGAAGCATGGGAGAGTTAGGACTGATAGAAAACATTATAGATGAAGAGTTTTAGGAAGTCGGCTTTCATAAATACTAAACTATGTAATAGAAGTCATTGTTATAGCAAGATATAGCAAGATTTCCCTAAAAAAGTAATATGACTACTATGAACTAATGAACACATAAGACCCTCTTTAAGCAAATTTTGTTAGAGAGAATCACAGCAAAATTCAGCATATATTGTTAATAATATACTTTTTGGTCAAAGTTGGTCATTTCTTTCATTGAGTAGTACATACAAGTCGGCATGTATTGGGGCATGTTTGCCATTTCGGACAAACTTGTCATTTTGTCATTTTCGGACATTTTAGAAATGTTCGCACGCAAATTTGTTACTTTTTACTGTGCGAGTAGACCAGACGAAACTTTTTGTGTGCGTCTCAGTGCCGCAAAGTGATAGGATCTCGTCTATTGTTCCATAATGTTTTTAGTATTTGATTCAGGCAAAATGTTAATTATTGATATTGACTCCATACATAGATGTATTACTATAGGTCTTGGCTAAGTAACAGCCGCACGAATTGATTTATCATGAGATAAGGCAACGTTTGACGCAGTCAGCCCGTAGAAAGGTAGTCATGATAAAGTCCCAGCTGTCATTTGAACATTTTTAGCAGTCGTTAAGGGTAATCAGAAGCCAGATAGACAACCATTCTCACCCACGGTAATAATTACCACTAATAATGAAGCCCAACTATACCTAGTAGGCTAAAACAATACTTACAGTAGGAAACCAAAACGTTGCTCCCAGCGTGCATTTTATAGCTGTCACTAACATCTAAATAGGGAACGTTGAGCGACAATGGCTAATTCTGTTCCCTATTATTTGCAATGCAGTGTATGTGGCTGAGATAGTAGACGTGTGTTTTTATTGAATTGTAGTTAATTTTTAATGGATTTGGTTAATTGCTTCGTGTCTGTGTGTTTATGAACAATTGAGTGTATTCAGTAGTTTTGTTTTAGCTACAATTTGTGATTAAAAAAAAACAAGAAATTATGTAGATTTTTCTATTGTTTCATTCGTATGCCAAAACCCAGTTGTATCTACCACTTTCCTAACCAGTAAAAAAATAAACAGTCTTACTTATAAACGTGAATTAAATATAAGTAATACTTAAGGGCTGTTTAAGAAAATTCTTACTTATAAACGTTGCTTAAGCATGTCTTAACTAACATTTAATCACTACTTAAGACTTTAATTAGTGATTAGTTAAAATGTTGCTTAGAAGGTGATTAGTGATTTTATAAGTAAGGGGGATAATCTCTACATCTTTGACCACTAGACGACACTATCGGGTTGCCTAGGTTACCGGGTAACTGGGGTGAGGACTTACTAAGGAGTAAAGGGTTGTCCAGGTTACCGGGATTAGGAAAAAACACTATGATGATGAGATGAGAAAAAGCTTGGCAGATGACATTTTAAGAAAATTCAAATTTTAAATCTTATAGACAGCTAGGAAAGCTTTTATTTGGGAGTATAAGAAGCAGTACCTCAGACGCGGGCACAGCTATATTTATACACTGTCGTGCAAATAAACTGTTAGTTGCACTGGCGGCCACTAATCCGAACACAATTAGTTTCACAGACAGACAGACATGTGTTCTGTGCTAGTAAAGAGACAGTTTAACCGAGCGTTACACGTTACTGGTATTTTTAGATAGGTCAGTTAAGGACAGGGTTTGGTAATGTTTGATTAAGTTATCTTCACTGATTCTACTAAAGAGTCAGGCGGTTTTGAGAAATCTCTGACACTAGGGCTTGTCAAGTGATTAAGCTTGCAGCCCACTCGATAAGAAGAACTAAAATTATAACGAAGTCGTTGGTTTGTAGGTAATGGCTTATTTCTAGTATTGATGAACGGATTTTAGAACTAGTTTTTGAAAAAATGGTAGTTACTTCTATTATACATACTACAGACCATACTTGTTCATGTGAAATCATACCAATGCCTTTGAAGAGATCTCGTATTGACGGGAACTTACCTGTGAAAGAAAGAAAAAACATTATTATAAAAATTGATTGATATGATTCTTCAAATGACATTAAGATAAAAACCAACAGAAGCAGGAAAATATAAGCTAAGCTAAGTCCAAGTGTTAATATGTACAAGGATGGGTGAAAATTTTGACATGACAGATGCCTTCGTGTTTCGGAAGGCACGTTAAATTGGTGGATTCCGGCTTTTATCTGAACATCTTTGGCAGTCGTTACGGATAGTCAGAAGCCAGAAGGTCTTACAACCAGTCTTAGCTAGTGGTATTGGATTGATGAAAACGAGAGATACGAGAGGTTCAAATAGGCAGTCGTTTCTCATGGCACACTGGTACCTGGTGCTAAGCTGCATTCAGTTAGGCTGGAAGCCGACCCCAACATACATACTTAGGAAAAGGCTCTTCAGATGATGATACCAAAACAAATAATACCCAATACTCCAGTTATAGTTTAAGCCTTATCTATAATTTAAGCAGACAAAACCCCTTTTAACTCTTAACTGTCGGTTTGACCGAGTTGCCGAAACGTTATTCTGGGTGTTTCAACTATTCAATTAAGGGTATGCAAATGAGTTGCTTTTCAATGCATGCTAGGTCCTGCATTCTGTTTTATTTTGAGTTAATTTCATGTGATCTTTTTTGGTAATAGTAGTTATGGTTTTGGCACATTCTTTTGGTTTTTAGTACCGCAGTAGGGTTTAAGAATTAGAAACAAAAGTTCTAGTATAAGTAATTAGAAAAAAAAACCGGCCAAGTAAGATTCGTTTTAAAATGTTTGTTGCCTAAAATACTTACTTTACTAAAAGTTTTTAGTATTATGTGTTAAAATGACAACAGAAATACATCATCTGTGAAAATTTCAGCTGTCTAGCTATCACGGCTTTTGAGATACAGCGTCGTGACAGACGGACGGACAGACGGACAGCGAACTCTTAGGCGGGTCTACGCTAGACGAACCGAGCACGAGCGAAGCACAAGCGGAGCCGTTCTCGGCGTCAAGTGTGGACGTACAACAAGCTACAACGATCACTGTTAGCAAATCCCTTTGGTGTTCGTCAAAAGCCGACAACAGGCGGAACGCAGCCGAGCACGAACGAAATGCTCGCAGCGCGCTCGTTAGAGGCTTGTAAGTTGGTCCACACTAGACGAATTGTGTTCGGCTCGTGCTCCGCTCGTGCTCGGCTCTCCTTGCGTAGACGCAGCTTAAGCAATAAATAATTCTTCATAAGAAAATTATATTTACGTAATAATAGGGTCCCGTACCCTAAAAACTGTCTTTTTAAAAACAGAAATACTTAAAAATCACGTAGCCAAAGGACACCCCAGACAATCTAATCCGGCCAATACAAAAACCGAGTCTCACATGTGTAGACTAGCCGCAAATGTAGTTAAAGCCCTTTCAGACAAGACGGCCGCGTCGCTGCGGTTTGCGCCGAGTGGCTCGCTATCAATGTCTTATTGGGTGTTGGGGGGTGTACATATTGGAGGAATTGATGCTAAGATAGTGGGGTTTGATTTTATTAGGTGTTGGGTTGGAATATGAAGGTCTGTAGGTATTTTACCTAATGTTTTTAGGGGCTAGTTTAGCATAAGTAAAAAGTGTCTGACTAAGTTCGTGTGTATGTGTGTGTGTTTTCTAGAAAATTGCACAAAGTAGAAACGATTTTTCCTTTTGCTCGTGTACCTTAACAGCTGAGCTATGATAAATATGCAATCTTTTTAAAACGATTAATTTCGTTTATTGGAGATTCTATTACTTTCAATCATTTTGTTGTTTATTTTAATCTTGACTTCGAACGAGGTAGTTTTAAGCAGAATTAATCAATAAACAAAATAAAAAAAATGTGGAACTGTTAACTTGAAAAATATTCTGTAAAACAAACGAAATCAAAGCAAATGAATAAAAACCATTTGCTTTGCATTTTATACTTAAATAAACGCTACACACTGAACAGTCTGTAAGCACCACAACAAGTAATGCCACAGACTTGCGACTAACCCAATCACAGCAGTTCCATTTGTACGCGACTGTACTCAATACGCTACTCACCAGAATTACCAAAGGTACACTCACGCACACTGCAAGATAAAACTATTGCGAAAACGTTTCTATTTAGGCTGTGTTCAAACCAAGCTGACTGTCAGCCGCCGAATGACAGCGTCTATGCAGAACGTACCTACCTAGTTAGTTAGATGTGGACGAAAAAGTAAATATGTATGCCGTATGGAAAAAGTGAATATATATGCCGTGTGGAACGTAACGTTCGCTCACATTCGGCGATTGACAGTCAGTTTGGTATGTAAACAGCCTTATGGCCTATCTCCCTGTTGATCTGGTAACTAGGGATTCCTATTCCTTCAATATTGTTTGAAAGAGTTTTTGGGTAATTGTGTAAAATGTAAATCACTAATAGCTGTAGCCGCACTTTGGACTTTAACCGTAACAGATATATGTACAACATCTCTTTAACTGCATTTAACATCAACAGAAACTTCTGTTACAACCTTTTTTATCGTCCCACTGCTGGGCTGCGGCCTCCTCTCACACGGAGAAGGATTGAGCATTAATCACCACGCTTGCTCAATGCGGGTTGGTTTCCTCAAGATGTTTTTTTTTTTCACCTTTTAATCAGCCATTGGTGTGCTATACTTAGAAAGAACATACAAACTTAGAAAAGCATTGTTACTTGCCTGAACTGGAATCGAACCCACACCCTCATACTCGAGAGGTTGGTTCTTTACCCACTAGGCCACCACACCACGACTTCGCAGACCAACAGAAACTTAGCGAAAGCAATTGAATTAGTTAAATGTATAATGTACGGTCACTCTCACCAGTCAGCGGAAATCTTGAAACTAATGGTTGTCGTGCAAGGGGCTCGCCCCCTCTGTCCGAAACAACTATTAGCGAAGTGAATCAGTTGATTTACAATCTTTCGGAGCTATATCGATCGATCAGAAAACATGTCGTTGAATTTAAAACTGTTAAGCTGAAAAGATCACACATAACATTTTATCCGGATGCGCGGAGTAGTTTCCAGGGTATGGTAAGGATTCGGAGGAAACCGCAAGCGGGAAGATGTGTTTTAAATAAAGGTCTATATTTTAGAATTAATGTAAATATTTCAGTTAATTTAAATAAATGGTGTATATTATTATTATATTCTCAGCTTGACCTGTATATACATACGCGTATATTCGTATGTGCGCGTTTATCTGACGTTTGACTGAACGGATATTGCTGCAATTTTCAGCAAAGCATTTGTCAGTACATTTTTTGGAAGACGTTTTTGCAATCTTTGAATTCGAACTTGGGCTGTGTTACACAATAACCTTTTATCTCCAGACGGGTAAAGACTATTTGAAAAGTAGGTACCTCTTTTCCCTATCTCCCCTGGGACTACATAGTAAACATTGTTATATTATTTACCTACTGTCACCAGATACTTATAGCATTTACAAAATAATATGTTCTGCAGTACACACGTGTAATTCGAAACATAACAGACATGAGTAATAAATACCCAACAATTGATATATTTGTTTGATAAATACGCCATTCGTATTTCCTTATGCGTGGAACAAAATATTAAGTTATGATCAATACAATAATTGACAGTCTTCAGAGTTTGTCGGTGAGATAAACAAGAAAGCCATATAATAAATGATAATGGCGTCCAAAACGTTGATCGGCCATTGTGCTTATTCTGTCTAAGGAGACCAGCTAGCTGCGCAGGACATATAATAGTGCACAAGCATTTGCGCAGACAAAGGTGCACTCTTTATTCCTTCACTCTCTGCGCGCGATGGGACGGCAATCCGACACCACCGAAAAACATCACAAGCAGAACCGACATTTACGTGCTCTCCGATCCACGGGGGTGTAACACTCGCCAACTTCCAAACTACGGGCTGCTTTGTCAAAGTTTCTAAAACTAAGATAGCGATTATGACCCGAGCCGGGAATCTATGCACGGGTGTTGCAAGTGCAATCTCTTATCTCTAGTAAGCGGAAAGAACAGATAGATACATTATAAAAATCCGCGACAAGGAAACATCCCAAAAAGTAAATAAAACAACCACGTCAAGTTGACATATTGGCGAACATAAATAGGCTATGGACCGCATCCATTTGTCGGCGGCTCGCGAATGAATAGTCCCCGCTCCACTGAGCTCATACTAATGTTCTGCTAATGTTGTTTCTTGTGACGCGAATACGGATCGCCAGTGCCCTAATATATTTACAGGGGGGGGGTGGGTGTAAGGCATAAGCGGACTTCGATTTAACTTAAAAAATCGCAAAAAAACTAAGACCAGAAGTTCAATTGTGGAAAGTACCTACTCTGGGAATTGCAAATATTAGTAGACTAGCTTCCATCAGTGGTTGTACCCGTGTCCCATAAGAACTATTTCACGCACACGGATTAGAAGTAGCCTACCTCGATAAATGGGCTATCTTACACTGAAAGAAAATTTCAAATTGAACAAGTAGTAAATGTTTAAAAGAGCATAATATTAATCGTGTTTCTGGAATACTTCTATTCTTATCTATCGATTGTTTTGCTTACCTGAAATAGTCTCTGTTTGGGGCTTATGTAAAAATTCTAATCTCTATAGTCTGTTTTTTAATCTCGTAGACTAAATTGACACTTGCAAAATGTCAAACTTACAAATAATGTTGCTAGCTTTTTTTGTGCAGTGTTGTACTTACGATACCGGTTTGTTGAATTGTAACTTTTTATCTGTAATAGACGAATTTAAGATTCATTCAAAGTTTTATATTTACAATTCACGTACGTACACACGGCTGCACGACGTGCTACAAACTGCCAGGGACATCTGACCACGCAATGCCATGCGTAATCATCAAGAATAAGCCCATTATTTCAGGATGACTTATTGTAAAAAAACGATACTTGATTTTATTAACGCTAAGTTTCGGTCGTGCCACATCACTATTTAAGAATTTACAATCAACTGACAACACTCCTAATGTCAGTTTAGTCTACGAGATTAAAAAACAGACTATAATCGAAAAGAATATTGGGAACGGCCGTAAACTCGCTTCTGCTTATAACTCGCACCGCTTCTGATCGTAATAAGAAGTCGAGAGTGGGCTGCAAGGGTGAAGGCTGCCTCTGAAGGCATTCAGGTTCTGTTCCCGGATGAGGAAAATTATTTTGTCGCCAAGTAGCTATAGGCATTTTAAGACGTAAATCTGTGTTTACGAGGGAACTACGTTACACGTACTCGGATTAAAAGTACTCTTCCTCGATAAATGGGCTATCTACTAATCCAAGAATTTTTCAAATTGGTTTAGCTGTTCCTGAGATTAGCGCATTCAAAAGAAATAAATATTAGTATAGAAGTAATTATATCTTGGTCTTCAAACCATTGCCAATGATATGAAATAATGAATTTGACAGTAGCCAAATAATCAGAAAACAAATAAAACACAACATTTTATGAACATCATGGAAAAACATTTGTCCTAAGCCGAATATCTAATAGCTATTCTTGCTAATACACACTTCCAATTATATTATTTTATCAATTTGAAGTACCCAACTTCTAAGAACGATTGTCAAAGATCAGGAATAAGTAACCAACACTAAACCCTTTAGGGACATTCACAACATCAATACAGATAAAATAAAATATTAAACTATTCCGAACACTGTCAGACCAACAGTCAACAAAGTCTGAAAGTTAAAAATGATTACAGTGAAAACCTCTTACTAAGTGCAAGTTTATGCGAGTGTTTGCAGTTTTTCGTTTCTGTCTCTTATTGTTTGTGAACTAGTAAGTTGGCTTTAAGAAATATGTTCCGGACATATTTCTTTTTGTAGCCACATACTGGACACTTTTAGTCGGTCGATAGTTTGATAGGCGCTTGATAAGTATGGAAATGAATGGTAATCTAGACTAATGTTATAGAGCTGCTAAATTTGTTTACTTGAACGCGATAATCTCAGTAACTACTGGTTCGTATTTAAAAATTATTTCAATGTTAGATAGCCAATTTCTCGAGGAAGGCTACTTTTTGTCCGGGTTCGTGCAGAGGTTCCCACGGGATGAGGGTGAAACCGCTGGCAGAAGCTAGTACGTAACAACCGCTCAGGTATTTGTCTGGTATCAGACGGACTGAAAACTGTGATTGAATTCACGATTTTCTTTAAAAACAAACTGTTGGCCAACTGTCGGCCGACTGTTTAGTCTTCAGTGTGTAGGTAAGTTTATACTGAAGTTTTGTGTGAAGAGTGAGAAACGCGTGTACTTGTATTGTTTTGTGAGTGTCGGGGTATTTTAAATAATACCTAGACACCTTTTACACTTGGTCGGTATTTTGTTGAATTTGCTTACCCTTACCATGTTTTATTTGTAAGAAATAAAGATGCAACAAATGAAAATCAAACATATAATGAACTATGTACCTGTTTGCCCGTGGCTTCATTCGCGTCCCGGAAGAACTTATTTTCATATGGGAATATGTGGTCAAAGTATATATTTCACGGGAATAGTGGGTAAGTATAGCTTTCCCCAGAGTGAAATTTTTCAAATCGGCTCTATAGTTTTGAAGCCTTTTGGGTGCAAACAAACTAAAAACTGCTTCCTCTTTATATTCTAAATATTGAACTCAGACTGTTGACTTTATGACCGAATGAAACAGCTAAATTCATGTAAGCAATTTTATAAGCAAGTATGTGCATACGTGTATAGGTAAGTACCCAAGTGCTTAACAGTGTCACCCTCAAACGACATTTAAGGGTAGGTATATAATTACTCTGCACCACAATCCCTAAGCTAAGGGATCCAATGTATGTCCAACAGTAAAACCGTGTAAACATGACCTATCGGTTTAACAATACATACATGCTTCTACTGCAGTTTTGAAAGTGTTTTGAAGGAACTGCGGTTTATTTGACATTGTCTCTATGACACTCTTTTGGGACGTAAAATTGACTTATCAAAAAATCTATACTAATATAATAAATAGGCAGCATTTTTTGTTTATTTGTTTGTACCTGAAAGGCTCGGAAACTAGTGAATCAGTTTGAAAAAATCTTTCACTATTGGAAAGCTCTTCCCGAGTAACGTAGGCTATATGTTGTACTGGTACAGGCAGAAGTTTCCAAGGGAAGCGGGTGAAACTGCGAGAAAACAGTTAGGACAAAAGAGTTTGTAGAAATAATATCCCTAACCTCGCCACTCAGAGACATTTAATGGTTACTTAAGCCATTCCTTAGTGAAGGATTTGTATGACATTCCGTCACTAAGGAGTGACTTAAGTAATCATTAATACCCTTACTTGTAGCGCGGACCTTGTCTATTGCCCCTCCGCGCCCCTCTAGGTTAAGACGCGCGCCGGCTCGCTACCGAAATTAAAAGTGGAACAGCCGCGCAGCTTTTGCGGCGCGCGCGGAGAGCCGACAGAGCACGACTAACCGCGAAGCACGACGCATGCGCTCCGTTGTTGACGGACGCCCGCGTCGCTCGCGTGCCGGTGCTTAAGCTCCCTAGCATTAAATAGTATATATTTTGTTTTGTGTGTACGGATTATACGTTTATTTTACCACCAATCGTTTTTTTCAATCAAACTCGGAACGAAGCCCAACTATATACTTATAAAATCTCTAATCACCTTCTAAGCAACATTTTAACTAATCACTACTTAAAGTCTTAAGTAGTGATTCAATGTTAGTTAAGACATGCTTAAGGAACGTTTATAAGTAAGAATTTTCTTAAACAGCCCTTAAGTATTACTTATATTTAATTCACGTTTATAAGTAAGGCTGTAAATGTCTCTGAGTGGGGAGGTAAGTCCACTATGGTAACTAAGCGTAACAGCGTTTTCACGGTAGCAGGTTTTCCGTTACGACTTTTTGACGCAAAACAAAAAAGCCGGGACCAACACTGCCCGTAAGACACACTCGGAAGAAAAACCGGACAGAAAATACGCTAGTGTGAGAATGCAGTAATAGAAAATTAGCCTTGTTTTTTCATGACATTCAAATATCATTTTTAACGGACTGATTTTTCAAAATACATACCTATAATTTGTATGCTGGTGTGAGAGCGCAGTAAGGAGAAATTAGCCTTGTTTTCCATGACATTTAAATACAATTTTTAACCGACTCTTTTACCAAAATATTGGTATGCTACAACCTACCCCTTTAGATAATATTACACTGAACAAACATGCAATCAGACTAATAACCCATACCTCGGATTCCTTTGGAAACAAAGCCACCACGTATTGCGTACATAGAGAACACATTATTCAAAATCAATTACATATATACTTTAGAGCCAGTTGATTAGGGTTGGTTAATATTCGGAACGAGCGCTGTGTTTATGTTCTAATAAACAAGAGGGTAAGAGAATTCTGTTAGATATGTGTTTTGGGTTAATTTTGGGGGATTTTCAGTCGCAGTTAGAACTTATCTTAAATTTTAGTCTTGTCCTAACTAATATTATAAATGTGAAAGTAAATCTGTCTGTCTGTCTTTTCTTCACGCCTAAACTACTGAACCGATTTGTGTGAAATTTGGCACAGACATAGTTTGGAACTTGAGAAAGGACATATGATAGCTTTTATTACAAAAAAATAAAATTCCGAACCTATAGCGCCATCTATTAGTCAAACAAAAAATCTGCCGGAAGTCACTATTCCACGCGAACGAAGTCGCGGAAAAAAGCTAGTGTACTAATAAACAAGAGGGTAAGAGAATTGTGTTAGATATGTGTTTTGAGTTAATTTTGGAGTGTTTCAGTCGCATTTGCAGTTGTGGTCTTAAATTGTAGTCTTGATAGAGGCAGAGATTATTAATAGTTACCATGGAAAGGCACAGATTACTTGATCGTTACTAGTTAAGGTATGAAAAAAGAGAGCTCGTAATATATTGACTACGTCACCACCACCCTAAGATAGACTGGCAGAGAACGCTTAGGCGTCAAGTCCGCCGTTGTAAATAAACGTGTGCAAAAAGTATGACGAATAAAATAAATAGATCCTTTTTTAGACTCTAGACTATCTGAATACCTTTCAAGACAAGTTCCTCCATGTTTTGGAAGGCATCATATAAATTATGGGGTTCCAGCTGCTATTTAGACATCTTTGGTAGTCTTTACGGGTCATTAAAACATCTCTGGCAGTCGTTACACCTATAACTACTACCCAGTCAGAAGCTAAAAAGTCTTTCAATCAGTTTTACCAATGGGAATTAGGTTGATCAGGTAACTAGGTTGAGGTGGTCAGATAGGCAGTCGCTCCATATGGCACACTGGTACTCAGCTGCATCCAGTAAGACTGGAAGCCGACCCCAACATAGTTGCATCTGATACATAAAAGGGTATCATTTTGATCAGGTAAATAGGTTGAGGTGATAAGAAAGGCAGTCGCTGCAAGTGGCACACTGGTACTCAGCTGCATCCAGTTAGACTGGAAGCCGACCCCAACATAGTTGATGCATCTGACATTTAAAATGATCTTATAAGTCTACACAAAGTTGACTTACCAAGAAAAATATATGCACCACAATGTTATATTTACGTTCCTATCCACGCAAATAAACAAGGAATATGAAAAACATCGATATTCAGTATTTGCTCAGGTATATGAAGTGACGTCTTCGTGGGTTTACGCAAATAAATTCACCATAAAATGATTGGTACCGCTCCGGACACAAGTAGGTCAAAGTATGGTGACCATATGTTAGACTTGGGAATAGGCATGATGACAGTAATCAAAAATCATTAAAATAATATATTTATTAAATTAAACTTGAAGCTTGGAATATAAAACGCGCATTGTTTTCTTTATTAATAATGTGATTAATATGTATTTTTATAAAATAAAATTACGAAATAAGGCAATCCGCCATGATATCTTGAACACCAATCAGAGCTCGTGACGTCATTTCTCAAAACAACTCGCGCGAAAGTGCGCGAACGTCACATTTCGTTATTGTGAACTTCCACTGCGATCTTTGTTTTTAATTAATTAGTTGTTTATAACACGAGTTATGGAGCCCGGATTTATCAATGCAAACAGCGCTAATTTGCCTAGAATTGATATCATAATGCTGGGAAAGTTTTTGGCATCAAATAAAGATTTTTGTTCAGCTGAATTTAGAAATGTTAAAACTTCCATGTAAGTATACTAGTTTAATTAAAAAACAATGAGAGATGAAACCTAACCTCGAAATAGTTATTTACATTATAAACTATGCTAGAATCTAGAGAACTACGTAATAACTTACATCAAAGTGATCTTCACAAAAATAAAGTTTGTACCCTGGGCAATATTGCTTTTGAATCTCGCCTTGCAAGTTTAAGCCACTTATTTCGTATTTTTGTAGGTATTGTGAGGAACGTACACAAATAACTTATCAGGAGTTGTTTTGGATGTGTTCTTACTTGGTCCCCCAGTGACCCCACAACACCTATGCCCTTTCGAATTCATATTTAATAACACAAAAAACTTAATTATTGCACGAGCGTTGTTCACTTGCGTCTTGTAATAGGCATGATGACAAATTTTTAAATTCCTTTGTATGATGTAGGTATACGTCTATTTTATATGAAAAATTATTAATTTTAAGAAAATGCGAAGTTTTTTTATCAAATAATTGCATTTTTCTCTGTCCACTTTGAATCCGGCGCGAAAACGCTTGTCAGTGTCATGTCGTCACTTGTGACGTCACGACTGAAATTACAAGACGCAAGTAAACAACGCTCGTGCAATAATTAAGTTTTTTGTGTTATTAAATATGAATTCGAAAGTGCATAGGTGTTGTGGGGTCCCCCAGTGTAAGAACACATCCAAAACAACTCCTGATAAGTTATTTGTGTACGTTCCTCACAATAAAAAAATACGAAACAAGTGGCTTAAACTTGCAAGGCGAGATTCAAAAGCAATATTGCCCAGGGTACAACTTTATTTTTGTGAAGATCACTTTGATGTAAGTTATTACATAGTTCTCTAGATTCTAACATAGAAGTTTTTTAAATAAACTAATACACTTACATGGAAGTTTTTTTAAATTAAACTAGTATACTTACATGGAAGTTTTAACATTTCTAAATTCAGCTGAACAAAAATCTTTATTTGATGCCAAAAAGTCTCCCAGCATTATGATATCAATTCTAGGCAAATTAGCGCTGTTTGCCTTGATAAATCCGGGCTCCATAACTCGTGTTATAAACAATTAATTAATTAAAAACAAAGATCGCAGTGGAAGTTCACAATAACGAAATGTGACGTTCGCGCGCTTTCGCGCGAGTTGTTTTGAGGGATGACGTCACGAGCTCTGATTGGTGTTCAAGATATCATGGCGGATTGCCTTATTTCGTAATTTTATTTTATAAAAATACACATTAATCACATTATTAATAAAGAAAACAATGCGCGTTTTATATTCCAAGCTTCAAGTTTAATTTAATAAATATATTATTTTAATGATTTTTGATTACTGTCATCATGCCTATTTCAGTCGTGACGTCACAAGTGACACCATGACACTGACAAGCGTTTTCGCGCCGGATTCAAAGTGGACAGAGAAAAATGCAATTATTTGATAAAAAATCTTCGCATTTTCTTAAAATTAATAATTTTTCATATAAAATAGACGTATACCTACATCATACAAAGGAATTTAAAAATTTGTCATCATGCCTATTCTACTGGGATAAGTCTCTATGGGGTTTTGTCAACCTAGGAGGAAAATATATGGAGGGGTTAGTTGACGTATGTATCTAAAGGATGTTGTTTGAATGTCTTATGCCCATTTTCACCAACAAATACCTAAACTTAGGGATCCCCTAAGAGCATCTTAATACGAATTTCGTTTTCATCAAAGCTTAAGTGTCCCTTATAACCTTTAAGTATTGGGGAAACCCTTATTCTAAGTGATACCTAGTTAGGGAAACGTTAAGAGATTGTTGGTGAAAACGGGCATTAATCTCAGGAACTATTGGTCCGATTTGAAAATTTATTTTAGTGTTTGATAGCTTATTTATCGAGGAATAATAATAGGGAAGTAGTTGTCATTGAGAGACACTGTTGAAAGGTACTTCTAACCTACAGACATGTGTTGCTGGGGAGTTTGTTGCGCCACTACTTCTTCCCAGCAAAAACACATAGGAAGTGGTGAACTGTGGTGAACGTTTTGGGAGCTGTCTTCTATAAATTTTAACATCCAAAAAGTGCTGCTTAACAGCCAAATTTGAGTTTGAGTAACCAAGAGGCGCGTCTGAAACCGATTTCAGAAGCTAGGTTACATAACTGTAGAATTCTGGCGGTTATTACAAATTTTCCTTTTAAAACCCCAAAGGACTTAAGAATAATCAGTTTTGTCATACGACCTCGTGCAACGATAACTTCGGATTCAACCGAACGTCGATACGGGAACAGATTGCTTGTAAAATGTTCGTACCAGGTACTCGACGCAACTAGGTCATGTCGCTGAGCATATATTTAGTATATATGTAGTGTGTATGAATAAGGACATACTGTTTTAAAGAAGAAGTTGAGAGTATGAGAATGTTATGCAAAGGAATGAGGGTCACGTGGTGAGGAAAATGTTTAGTCCAAATATGGATTCTTCTTCCCAGCCATAACACTAGGAAGTGGTGAAGGGCATTTAGGGTGCTGTCATTTTCCAATTTCCTTAATATTTATTTCAACAGTACCTATAGTATGAAAAAGACAACCAGAGAAACAATGGATGAAGTGAGTGAAAGACAGGTAATTACGAGATGACATTAAATAGAAAGTATATAGGATGCCATGGAAGAAGATATGCCGAGCCGGTTTAAAAAAAATCAATATCTGAGCGTACGATTTATTCTCGAGAAGTAGATCATTTGGAAAGATGGTGAAACCTCGCAAAACTGATAGTTTATCAGTTCCCAAAAACTCATAAAACACCTATATTTCGGAAAACTGGTACGCATATATGCAAAAGCTCTTGACGAGGGAAAACAAAAGATACTCGCATATACCATAAAAATACATGAAAGGAACAGCACGTTCATATTTCGCGTACACTTGACGGCAGCAATAAAACCGAGGTAGTGTAGAAACGGAGGAAGGAGAGATAGCGGAGATAGAAGGAATGTAGGTCAGGCGCCTTCTTGTAGGTCAAGCAACGTATGATAGGCGTGACCGCTGCCGACGCTGCGGGATTGCTCGCAAGAGTTACCGCAGCCCTGGTACATATACGAAGGAACATGATGGGGTTAAGACAGTAGGAGTCTGACACTCCCTCACGGTGCTAACCCACAACGGGAGGAGTCATTTGATGATTTCCCACAAAAAAGGCGTTATCATTTACAGGCATTTAGGCGTTTTCAGTTATTTAGGCGTTCGTATTTCTTGTCGAATCAAAATGAATCTGTTAATATAATGATTCATTTTGAAAATAATGGGCGGGTTTCATAGAAGGCACGAAAGAGCGGAGCTGGTAACATTCCTCGTCCGTCCCCCGAACACCCGCATGTTGTCGCGCTACTTTCTTAGGAGATTTTGCGTTATGACATCTCCGCTAGTCATTTTGTTCTCCATGGCAGTCGGTACACTGTCGAGCAAAGTCAGCGACCCAGTTGTGTGCAATAGTGCAACCACATGCACTTTGTTTGCGAGAAAACACGGGGTTTTTTTGAAGTGTTAGCGTCAACATTTTGGTCTGCATTTGAATTGGGTCAAGATTTTGGTGTTTTTTGCATTGAAATTCTAATATCGTACATACATAAGGATTGATAGGTGGAGTTCGTAGCTCAGTTGGTAATAGCCACATAGGTCAATCGATGATAAGGTAAAAGAAGCGCTTGACGCAGTCGTTCTATGGATGGGTGACCATCTATGTCATAATGATTCTTCATGTTCTGGAAATGGCATTTTAAATTGGTGGGTCCCGGCTGTCATTTGAACATCTTTGGTAGTACCTATCTGGTTGCTCGGGTAACTGGGTTGTTTAAGTCAGATAGGCAGTCGATCCATGTACAATACTGGTACTCAGCTGCAGCCGATTAGACTAGAACCCGACCCCAACATAGTTGGGAAAAGGCTAGGCAGATGACAGTATTTAGAACACAAGGGTTATATTCAAAATCTCCATTCCAAAAATAAACATGTAGGTTTTCCACTCACAGCTAAATACAAATGGAAAAAAACTGAAGCCAAACATAATGACGTCACCGTGGGCGGAGGGCACACTATGTTTCCCATGACGCCAGTAAACTCCAATCGTGTGTACTCGCCCTAATGATATTGTGCCTTTGCAAATATCGTGTGGAATACTTTTAGATGTAGCTGTTTTACCAGTTTATTTGTAATTTGGAATTAAAATACTTGATTGTGAAGAAGTTAAGTTGGATAGGTACTCTAACTATCTACTCGAACATTAATTAAGAAAAAGTATGCAGCAATATATCGCTAAAAATAATAATAAAATATATAGCGATCACGAGCGGAAATTGACAAATGTAAGGTCTAAGTATATATCTGCAGGAATCTGGAACCCATGGAACTGCTGGACCGATTCGAAATAATATTTTTGCCCATTTATCAAGGAATCTTATAGACTCATTAGCTGGGTGCATGGAATAGTTTCTACGAGACGCGAGACCCCCCACACTGGTAGAAAGTAGTTTAATATATGTCATTATCTGTAATTATCAAATCATGTTCAATCCAAAATACCTATTAAGTACTTATAACTAAAAACCTCTCGATCACGTACTTTTGACCCCACAAACGAACAGTTTTCAATTTTTCACGCCGCGGTGCTCACCTCTCATTCAGATAGGCACAATCAATGTTTGAAACAGTGGTCTTTGAATACGGAACCCTAAAAGGGCGTGTATTGGTGGGGGAGACTACGGAACCGTTTTGAGATGAAAATGAAACAGTTAATTTAGAAGTAACAGTTAATCATTCAGTATTTCTGTTGGATATCTAGCTGTTGAAATATAATTGCTGAGGGATTGTTCGAAAGAGTTACCGCAGCCCTGGTACATAAAGGGCTTCAGAAGGAACATGATGGGGTTTAGTCAGTAAGAGTCTGACACTTCCTCACGCTGCACCCACAGCGGGATGATTTCATGTTTGTTGATTTTCATGTTTGTTGATTTTCAATGTGATATAGCTTTCTAATGGTATTTGACGAGGACTGTAAAACATAACATATGGAGCGAAACCTATTTAAAATGTCAAATACTAATTGAATTAAGTTCCTCGTAAATGTGTTAACGTTCGAAGAAATTAACGTACTTTCAAGTACCTGGTAATATTTGTCACGTTTCCAATCATAACTAGGAACGGCTATTGACATAATTTAACCAGGAGTTTCAACTTTCGAAAGATATGATTATTAATGGAGAAAAATCTAGTCACGCGATCGCCAAGGTTTTGTTTCCACTACAACCTGGGAGTTTTCAAGTAAAGAGTGAATCCCACCCAAAACAAAAATGTGAAAGACTGCCAAGTTCGATAATATGGGAATGCTTCGCCTATAAAAGAAGTGAGATCTGAATAAGTACCAAGTTCCATACACATACCTCAGTTAAAAATAGTTACTTTTTAATGATGTTACTTGGAAAGTTTTCATACACCTTGTTATAAATCTACTAAACGCAATGAATCAAGTATTTAATTTTCTATTAAAACTTGCCAAGTAACATCATTAAAAAGTAACTATTTTTAACTGAGGTATGTGTATGGAACTTGGTACTTATTCAGATCTCACTTCTTTTATAGGCGAAGCATTCCCATATTATCGAACTTGGCAGTCTTTCACATTTTTGTTTTGGGTGGGATTTCATTTATTTTTGTAAGGTTGTTTATTTTATTTTTTTCTTATGATGAAGTTAGTTAAAGGAATGTCTCATTTATACTATCTTTTAGATTTTTTAATATGCACTATGTTTCTTACAAAGAAATGAACTAGATTAACTAAATGGACTAGATTTACCAACTGACTGACATGACATGTTATCATATATTATGTTCGTGGATCAAAGTTACACATTCGTTATTTTCGAAAGTGATTCACACTTGGCCGTTTTCAGATTTATATTTTTCTTCTAACTACACTATTTTACTTCTAATTAAACTAAATATAAACCATTCGAAGATATACTATATAAATATAGATAAATTTAGTTCGTTTTAGTTCCTTAGGGGTATAAATTTACACCGGGTATAAAACACCTTCATTATTTTGAAACCGACTCACACTTGGCCATTTTCAGATTTTTCCCTTTACCTTGACATAAAGACCTACCTCCATGCCAAATTTCAAGTCAATACGACCATTGGAAGTGGTCTAGGTTTTTGATGAGTGAGTCAGTGAATCAGTCAGTCAGTGAGTGTATAGTAAAAATAGCGATTTTCTGACGTCAATATCTCAAGACCTACAATAGGTATATTAATGAAATTTTGTATTTTAGATAAGTGAGGGGGTCTCAATAGATACTAGAAATTTGATATGCGTAAATAAAATAGATTTTGAGTTACAGGGGGGTCGAATTTGGCCCGAAATGGTTCGTGTAATATAACCCACGGCCGGTGTGTCGCTTTTTTTGCTCGAACTTGGCGGACACACTGCCGTGTGTCTAGATAGGTTACTTCTAGCCAAGCCTCCTCCATCTTCGACCACATTTTCGCTTACCATCAGATGAGATAGTGGTCAAACGCGAGCCATTTAATATGCGAATAATACCACGAAGGATACCATTAAATTGTATGGGGAAAGGATAACGTACTTTGGTAGGTGCGGGCTTGAGGGTACCGACCAATATGGTATCTGACCATCCATTCACCTAGCATCGTCAGGCCTATCGTGTCGTGGATGTGATCTCAGCAATAGCGAGCCTCAAAGAGATATCAGTTTATCCAGAGGCAGAGGAATCAGTCCAAAATCCAGGGTGCAGGCATGCCAGGGCCAGTGGCCATAGAACGTAAAAGGCTCCGCAAAAACCAAGGCATTTAGACAGTAAGACTCACATACATATATAGTACAACTTTAAGAGGATTTAAAGCTTTGCACTTACCTAGATTGCAACCTAGTTCCATGTGAATGGCATACATAGGAATACCTGTATTATATAACATATATTATATGTCATTTATGTATAGCTAATGTCGGAATTCCCCGAAGGGATGAACATTTAAAACTAAATTTCTATGCAGGTATTAGGTATTAAGTCATTTGTACGACATTGATACTGTTGGCTGCTTATTGGGAATTTACTAAGCTAGATGGCTTTTGAATACCCATTCATTATCATCTGCCTAGCCTTTTCCTTTTCCAAACTTTGTTGGGTTCGGCTTCCAGTCTAACTGAAGGCAGCTGAGTACCTAAAAGTACGGCACATGGTGCGACTAGTGCCTATCTGACCTTCTCAACTCAGTTACCCGGGCAACCCCTAGGTAGATGTTCAATGACAGCAAAAAAACTAAAAAAAACTTCATATATGCAGGTATTAAGTCCTATGTGTGACATTTATACTGTTGGCTACTTGCTGGGAATTTACTAAGCCTTTTGAATATCAGTTCATCATCAGAAATAACTGATAATTGTCGTTTTGTGACATGTACCACTACCTACTTTTTATTAACGAAACTGTTAATATATATTAGTCTAAGCATAGCAGCCCAAATCCTCGATTTCAGATACATTTGCATAGGGTTGAGGTCAGATAGGCAGTCACTCCTTGTGCGGTGAACAGGGACGTTACGCATCGGGTCAATACTGGATGGATGAAGTGATGACAGGTAACTAGCGCTATCTGTGACCCGCGGATGCCCCTCAAACTGAAGGGCAAAATTTACAAATCCGTCATTAGACCTGTCGTCCTGTATGGATCGGAGTCTTGGGCATTGAAAAAGAGGGATGAGAAGAGAGTGCATGTAGCAGAAATGAGAATGCTGAGATGGATGTGTGGTATTACAAGAATGGATAAAGTGAGGAATGAGTACATTAGAGGAAGTCTGAAAGTAGCACCAGTTACAGAAAAGATGAGAAGGTTGTCATGGTATGGGCATGTAATGAGGAGGAATGATACGCATGCAACAAAGTGTGTGCTAAGTATGAATGTAGATGGATGGAGAGGAAGAGGAAGACCTAAGAAAAGATGGATGGATTGCCTGAAAGATGATATGAATAGGAGGGGAGTGAGTGTCAGTATGACAAGTGACAGGGGAAAATGGAAGAAAATTACATATTAAAAAGTAAAGTTTGGGAACAGGGCAGGAGAAAGAAGAAGAAGGCAGTCGCTCCTTGTAAAACACTGGCACTCAGCTGCATCCGGTTTGACTGGCTGGGCAGTTGATGAACTTTGGATATTTCAGAGTCCGAAAACCTGTTTATTGAAATAAACTAAAAATATTTGATGTAACAATTAGTCCTAATAAATGTTCCAGCATATTATCAACTACTTAATTTTAAGCTTCCCTGCTTAATTGCTTTCACCCGCGTCCCGACAGAAGTACGTTCCGCACGTGGGTAAAATGTCCAATCACCTGGTTCTCTATTCATACTCTAAACACAAAGTCTTGTATCTGGTTTTCAATACATGGTTACAATGGTATACTCAAAACCTGTTTAGCCAATCTCACAAACCTTTCCCACTTACCTAATTTTGTTAGAAATCTTAGATACCAATTGTTATCCCATCCGTAGATTAGCCTTACATACAAAAACATAACCTTGACCAACCCTCGCAAACTAATTACTTAACACGAAATAAAATGGAGCGTAACTCCCACTTTAATTTCGGTGCATTAAACCTTAGAGCGTTTTTCATTTGGCTGGACGTAACCCTAAAATTCCGAGCGCCAATAAGGGGTCTGTTGCTGGACTTGGAGCGTGCAGCCAACTGGAGGACCAATACTTATCACTCACAACGTATCGCTTGGACAAAAATGTCAATTTAAGCGCAAGGGACGAATCAACGCAACGAATACAAAAAGGTCATTTTAGGTGACATCGTTACAAACGCACAAGAAAAAATTTAAAAACACAAATATAGACTTGACGCATACATGGAGAACGAGTATATTTACTATCTGTGGTGGCGTTCTATGTAGATGTTTATGACACGAAAGCAAGTGAGCCATATATATGTGTGTAAATGTAATGCACACTGTTTTGTGCATACGTTTCAGGAGCAATGAGACACTTTACACGTACTAGTTAGACTCACCTGCTTTTGTAAGACAAACACGTAACTAATATAAAAAAGGAGTTATATTTTTGTTTCTTTCACTGTTGTAAAGCTACACAGCAGTAGTTCCTAGACATCAGCTAGTTCAAAGATAAAACATTACATTTTTGGCAGAAGGAAAAGGCTCGGCATGTCCAGATGTTACACGATCTAAGCCACTAGATGAAACTGTGTTCGGTAACACAATTGTGCGGCGTTCTGAATTACAAGCGCTAGGGTTAAGGACACGTAGACACGCTAGGGTTGAGTTGCGCCAGTTGAGGGTTAATTTGTACAGGGTGTTTTTATTTTGGCGGGGTACTTTTTGGCTGTTTTGTTTTGTCGGTACGTGATGTTCTGATGATTGGTTGAATATTAATTTACAGACATGAGTATATACATATTAAGCATGATACGCATGCAAGAAAGTGTGTGCTAAGTATGAATGTAGATGGATGGAGAGGAAGAGGAAGACCTAAGAAAAGATGGATGGATTGCCTGAAAGATGACATGAATAGGAAGGGAGTGAGGGTCAGTATGACGAGTGACAGGGAAAAATGGAAGAGGATGACATATTGCGCCGACCACAAATAAAATTGGGAACAGGGCAGAAGGAAGGAGAAGTTGTGTTTTGGACTTCTTAGAAAAAGCTCGGGAGATGATAATGATGATAAAAGTGTCTTTTTCTAGTATCTTTTACATTCTTTATTTATTAAATGGTGAGTGATTAATGTCATTGAGTCCATAGAAGTTTTGGAAAGACAAAGGTGACATTTACACGTGCCGATAAATTAGACACAACCCACGCCATGAAACCTTTAGGTGTAGCACTATAATTAGTAGTGTAATACTGAAAGCCTCTACAGTTATTAGTATTTTTCAGACAGACTGATTTAAAAATATGATGATTCATAAATGTGAAAAATGTTTTAATAATTTATTAGTCACACTTTTTACAGGGATATGTAAATAAGTATTTAAAAAAAAGGCAATACTAGCTAATGAATTGAGTGATGAGTTACTTTCAATTAATAGAAGAAAGTCTGACTACCAGTCATACCAGAGAGTATCAGGTTGCCCGGGAAACTGGAGGTCAGATAGGCAGTCGCTCCATGTAAAACGCTGGTACTCAACTGCATACCATGCTTTAGCTACCCGGCCACAACATACCTTGAGAAAAGGCTAGACGGATGATGATGATTAACTTTGAAGTGATTCATCATCATCCTCCGAGCCTTTTTCCCAAACTATGTTGGGGTCGGCTTCCAGTCTAACCGGATGTAGCTGAAAACTGACTGATCAACTTTGAAGTGATTATATACATTAAAACTCATATTTTTTGAACCATTTTCTTAATAGTCTATCAAATCATCTGCCTAGCCTTTTCCCAACTATCTTTGGGGTCGAACAACACATGGATCCTGCTCCAATCGCAAAAAAAATATCATCATTTCATCACACTGTACAAAATATATACTAAGTGTACCCTCACAACATAAACGCCTTCACCCACTGGAGCGTAACGACCTTTAATAAAATAAGAAGACACAATCTTCTTTCACAATTCAAGCAAGTCGTGTCGGTGACCGCTAGTTTTATCGCGAGCCAATTTATGCCCTGAAACATTGCCAAGAGGAATACTGACCGGTTGAGGTGGTTGCTGACTGCTGTGTAATGGTTCAAAGAAAGTTCTGTTCGGTGTCAGTTAGTTAATATATAAAAGAATATAATATTCATATGTCTCCATATAAAGTCGGTAATCACTGCTTGTCAATTTTTAGCAGTAAAGAGCATTTTGGTTACCCGCTGGTCCACATTAAATTGTTGAGCGAATATTACATCATACTACAATATTTATTATACTCATATGCATCGTATCACCGGAGAGCATATTAATGTCGATTCTGCTTGCGATCTCTCTCTGGTGGTGTTGAATTACCGTCCCATCGCGCTATGAGAGTGAAGGAGTGAGTGCAACAGTGTCCAAGCAAATGCTTGTGCACTATTATATGTCCTACGCAGCTGACTGGTGTCTTT
This sequence comes from Helicoverpa zea, assembly GCF_022581195.2. Classification (NCBI taxonomy): domain Eukaryota; kingdom Metazoa; phylum Arthropoda; class Insecta; order Lepidoptera; family Noctuidae; genus Helicoverpa; species Helicoverpa zea. Next base: position 4,082,671 of record NC_061479.1, read on the forward strand.
ATATGCCTTAACAGCCGCCATGGCCGATAATCGACTAGCAGAGCATTGTATTTAAAACATCTTAACAGTTTTCGACGATACACTAAAGTGGACGACAGCCTTTTCATAAAGACGGTCCAAGTCACAAATTCGCTTTCAAGAAACTGTATAGCTAGATTGCATATAGCATAGCGTTGACTGGATACACGACCTAAAACACGATTAGGGTTAAATATTGTCTCCATGCAGTTTTAGATTTTTATTTCATGGACGAAACACTATTTACATAAATAGTTTTTTTTTTGTCTCCGACGCTTGGAAATAAGTAGTAAATACTTTGACTGCTTATGAGTGTGTATCCGTACGTTGTTAGCTCCTAAAAGGGGGAACCGATTTTAATGCTGTTTCATTTTAATACGGGGTTATTAATTGGTATCGGCTTGTTAGATTTTTCAGGCTTCCATGATACACACATCAAAAGTGTCTAGGGATCAAGCATTTTTATGCGGATTTCTTGAGATTGAGATGTGGCTTTGTAATAAATTTATGATTTTATAAATTTATATGGATCCTTTTTGGTGCATTTCATAATTTGAATCAGGAACTGTGAATCAAATTCGAGTAAAAGATGAAAATCAGCTGTCAATATTTTCCCTATAAACACATACAACGCATTGAAGACATTATTAGTGCTACTGTTTCCCTACTACTGATTAAAACCAACGTTATTATGGAGCGGCGACGTCATTTAAGCAGGGAAGAAATGCTCAGAGCCGTGGGAATGATAGAAGCTGGTTCCCGGCAACGTACTGTGGCTTTAGCTCTGAATACAAGTCAGAGTGTTATCAGTCGACTTTGGACACGTTACCGAAGCACTGGTACCGTAGCTGAGCGCCATGGAGGACGGTATCGCTGCACCACACGGAGACAAGACCGATACATTCAAATCTTAACTCGAAGAGCTCCAACAATAACCGCCATGATGTTAGCCGTGAGGCTTCATCACTCTTCAGGGAACTTAATTAGCGACCAAACAGTCAGAAACCGCTTGCATGAAGTGAACCTTCATTCCCGAAGACCGCTACGGGTACCACCTATAGCAATGCACAATCGTAGGATTCGATATCAATGGGCTCTTGAACACAGAAATTGGGCAGAAGAACAATGGCGTTTCGTGTGCTTTTCTGATGAGTCTCGTTTTGGTATGAGACCGGATACAAGACGTATACGACACTGGAGAACCCCTGGACGCCAACAGCGATTAAAATCCTGCCAGGAAGTCCATCCTTATAGTGGTGGAACCATCATGGTATGGGCGGGTATTTGGATCGGCGGAAGAACTGAGTTGATTTGGATCAGAAGCAACCTCAACGCTCAAATTTATGCTGAGACGATTGTATCAGACGTCATCGTTCCTCTACAAGTGCAAATCGGTCCCTTATTTCAGTTAATGCATGATAATGCACGACCGCACACCGCAAGAGTTGTAAGACAGACTCTCGCGGCAGCTAACATCAATGTCCTGCCCTGGCCTGCTCAGTCGCCAGACTTGAACCCGATTGAGCATGCATGGGATATGCTACAGAGAAGAGCTCTGCCGAATATGGAGGGTATCCAGTCGCAAGAAGACCTTTTTTTGTTGTTGCAACGAACATGGGCGGCCATTCCACATCGTGATTTGGATGAACTCATTTTGAGTATGCCAAACCGATGTTCTTGTGTTGTTAGTGTTCGCGGTAGAAACACGGATTATTAATTGTTTAAGTTACCCAATAAACTTTTAAAGAAAACTGTTATTTCAGTCTTTTTTTTCGAACTTTTGTGTTAGTGTTTCAAATGTCAAAAATCCCTTTATTAGGAAAATGGCAAATTTCTTTATTAGTGCAAAGGTGACTTGGTTTATCGTTACTGTGACAAACGAAAACACTTTATTTGATGAATCCTTAAAGAAAATTTTAATTAATATCAATCAGGAGAAAAGTTATTGCAAAAATATATGTTGATCCCTAGACACTTTTGATGTGTGTATTTAAGGCATACTTACTAACCAGGAAGAAAATTATGAGTTTCTGAGATCAGGAACTTACCTGAAAATAAACAAAAAGATTTATTAGTTGATTATTTTGATGACAAAGAGCTGTGCTTCAGGTGGTAAAGTTATTTGAACAAAAGTGTATAAAAGTAAAAACACAAAAAGAAACTGAATTTAATTCCTAATTATTACACTGGGTAGTTTCTTCAGATTTTTTAAACATATCCTAACAAAATACATAATCACAAGGTAGTTTCTTCAGATTTTTTTAACATATTCTGACAAAATACATATTCAAGCACAAATTTCACATTTTCCCATGAATTTCCCCTACCACCTTTCACATATTGGCTAGGCAGATTCAAACACAGATTGCCTAGGTAGGCAGCTTCACCGGAAACGATGTGACGTCATCGCCGCGTCATTTCCGGTAGCCATTATCCAATGCTGGCGGGAAATTGTTCAATATAGTTTATGTGAAGTATTTTTTTGTATTAAATTAGTGAATTGCTAGATTGGTTTTGGTGTGATTTTTTATAGATTCGGTGGGGATTGATTTTGATATTTTAAAGTGTTATAGTTTACGCCACGTAACTTAAAACCGCCACCACGTAAATTCAGAACTTATTCTGAATTGCAAAGTTATGTGGCGTGGTGGTAAACTATTTGATACTATTTACTTTTATTTACTTATTTATTTAGCTACTATTTGTTACTATTTGATGTATCAGGCAAGGCGCTTTCATCACATTTTTTACAATGTGAATTCAAAAGAAGCTGCTTTTTAAAGATCTGGCAAAGCGACTTGCTGACACTTCAAGTGACCCAAAGGCTGGTTTTTATTTTGGTCAAAAATTAAGCATTGCCATCCAACGTGGCAATGCTGCCAGCCTCTTGGGTACACTCCCGGTGGGCAGCGATGAGGAGTTTTTTGATGCCATTTTTTAGTTGTATATATGTACATAAATAAGGCTTTTTTTTTTTACGTCATGTAAATATCTAGATTTAATATTATACAAAGAAAATAAACAGTATTAGTTGTGAAAGAAGCTTCGGATAAGTCAAGCTTTTCGACAATATCTGTATGAATAAATGCGTAAGGAGTCAAATGGCTTACTTCAGAATTGCAAAGTTGCGTCGTCAACTATACCTATACTATACTACTGCTATGATTTCCAAATATACTATCGATTTCTGGTTTTCAACACACTACGTATTGAATGTAGAAAAAAAAATGTCAACAAGAAACTAAAAGCCTAAAACTTCAATCGTAACCCTCTACCATTTACACCAATATAAACATCGACCACCGCGCTCTGATTAGTTATAAATTAAAATATCTCAACCCTCCACCGCTGAGTATTCCCGGCACGGTTGGCCGAATCGACCTGGATTGCAAATGAACTCCGCACTAAATGGGCGCGCACACTACAAACTTTTAGTCGGCCGACAGTTAATTTGGGTTACATAAATAAGTATGAAGATGAATGGAAGTACACACGTAACATCATCTCCCGAACCTTTTCCCAATTATGTTGGGGTCGGCTTCCAGTCTAACCGGATCCGGCTGAGTACCAGTGCTTTACAAACAGCGACTGCCTATCTGACTTTATCAACCCAGTTATTCTGGCAACCCAATACTCCTTGGTTAGACTTGTTTCAGACATACTGGCTTCTGACTACCCGTAACGACTGCCAAGGATTTTCATTGACAGCCGGGACTTACAGTTAAACGTGCACTCCGAAACACACGTAACAACGATCAGGTATTTGTGTTTGATTGTATTCACCTAAAAAAACTATTTTTTCCTACCAACGTGCAGACAGTCGCCCGACTAAATAGTCTTCAGTCTGCGCAGGTTAAATGGGAATAACTTTATTGTAGGGTTAATTAGTAGCTAGCTCTGTTGCCGAGTGTTTTTTGTTTACCGTTTCTTAGTCGGTTAGATTTTTTCCTCAATTAAGGAAAGTGTTACGTCACTAAATATTATAAAAGCTTGTCTGTTTGTATGTTGGTAATGAACTGAAATATAGTTTGGATACGATTTTCAGTAGTTTTATTAAATTGCATAGGTTAGTATAGGTCAAGGTTGGTCAAGGTTAATTTTGCCTCCTAAAGGACCAAGATGCTCTCACAGAATCCCATAAATCTATACTAATATTATAAAGCTGAAGAGTTTGTTTGTTTGAACGCGCTAATCTCAGGAACTACTGGTCCGATTTGAAAATTTCTTTCAGTGTTAGATAGCCCATTTATCGAGGAAGGCTATAGGCTACTTTTTATCCCGGTACGGGAAGTAGTTCCCACGGGATGCGGGTGAAACCGCTGGCAGAAGCTAGTCTTCAAATAAACATCACATGTACCTCTAGTACTCTAAACTATATAGTATTAAACAAAACCTAAATTGTTTGGAAGTTTAATTAGACGAAAACGTTATTAACAAACCAACAATTTATGCATCAACAATCTCACATTATAACGAAATGAACACAAACCAACACACAGACTAACACAAAATCCACTACATACTTTCAACCCTTTTGATAACTAGAAAAATCCCTATTAATATTATAAATGCAAAAGTAAGTCTGTTTGTCTGTCTGTCACGCGTTCACGTCTAAACCACTGAACTTATTAAAAAAAAAAATTTGGTACAGAGATAGAGTTTACTTTGAGAAAGAACATAGGATAGTTTTTATCCCGGGCTTCTGAAGAATTCTCTTGGAAACGCGACATAACCGAACTCTACGCGGGTGAAGCCGCGGGCGGAAGCTAGTACACTATATTTCCCACCCCGTTTCACTCGCGCGTTATAATCGAATACCAGCAGATCTCGCCAATCATGAAATATGTTTGTAATTCTATTACTTACACGATTGGATCTTACTAGTTGTTAAAGGAAAATAAATTGAGTCTGCTATTTCAAATGTAAACTTGAAAAATATTGGGCTAGTGCGAGTTGGTACGTCGACGAAGTGTTCCGTATGAATATCCTTAAAAGGCCAAAAGTATAAAGTAAGGTTTCTTGCATATTTCATCTATCAATTAAAATAGACTAAATATTAAGGGTCTCCATAACACAAACGTAATTACGTGATTTTTTTAAATCTTTTTATAGATAAAGTTATTTGTACTCGGTACGGTAGCATCTTTTTTATTATTTAAAATCGTATATCTTTGTTCGTATATCTTTGAATATTTAAATCATCGGTTACGAAATAGCCAGTCCGTATTCTACTTTTAGTAGTTTCTATACATAAGTATTGTATAGTTAAAATATGTCACAATACTAGTTATTTATTTTCAGGTAGTCTGCCAAAACTATAAAATATGGAGCTTACTTAAATAATAAAACAAATATTAAGTATCTGCTCTAAGAAATGTATTATTTTATGATTGGATTTATAGTGAATATTATGAAATTCTTACAAATTAAATGTGAACGCATATTTCTACGATTTCACAGAATATAATACGGGCCTAGTGCAAGTCGGACTAACGCACGAACGGTTCCGTATCATTATGAAACGAGCAAACATATCACGGGTGTATGGAGACCCTTAAACATACTACAGATACCGGCACGGATATTGGGCTCTCGGCGGAAGAGTGGGGATCGCTTTGCGCACCCGTACGCATAAGGCAATAAGGCAGTAAATCGCTTCTGCGCAGGTGAAGGTCATGGCTCGATATCCGTGCCGATAACTGTAGATTTATTATAGTTTTCGGTATTTGTTGTTATAGCGGCAACAAAAATACATCATCTGTGAATATTTTAACTATCACGGTTTGTGAGATACAGCCTGGAGACAGACGGACAACGAAGTTTTGGTAATAGGGTTTTATATTTTATCCTTTAGGTATGGAACTCTAAAAATGCATTCTAAAACGGCATACACGTCTAGTAGTAACTTGTAAAATTCTGTTCTTATGAAACATTTCGAATAGAGAAATTAACACAACAAAAATCGAAAAATAAAAACACAATACCATATTTTTATTGTAACTCGGTTTAAAAAAAGCACGAATCCCCTATATTTTTATATAATAATAAAAACCCCTAATGAAATCCCGGTTCAGTGGTTCCGTATAATTGTTTCCCGAACAATGCTATGCACTTAGAGGGTAGAAATAATAAAAATATGAGTGGATAGACAAACGTGCTGATTCGTGCTTTGTATTATGAATTTATTTGAAAACGAACTGTTATTGCGCGAAACATTTTATAATATGAAATGAACTTTCAAGCAAAATCATTTCTGTATTAATATTCATTGGATTGTGCTTTGGTCTGTTTGTTAAACGACGGCTGTGGACTAGGGTACCTATTAAATAATGCTGTGACTAGGTCCCGGGTTCAATTCCCGGGTCTGGCGAAAGGCGCTTTGAAAATAATACAAACTTTCGCGTTTATAATGTTACTAGCTTTCGCCCGCGGTGAGTTCGGTTATATCACGTTTCCAAGAGAATTCTTCAAAAGCCCGGGATAAAAACTATGTTCTTTCTCAAGGTCAACTCTGTGTACCAAATTGAATTAAAATCAGTTCAATGGTTTAAACGTAAAAGCGTAACAGACGGACAGACAGACAGACAGAGTTACTTTCGCATTTATAATATTAGTAGGGATTCGGATTCATAGGATTGCTAATAGTAGCGACAACAGAAACATATCTGTGATTCTATCCTACCTATCCTATCCTATGATTACCGCTGTGGGTAGCAGCGTGAGGGAGTATCAGACTCTTACTGACTAAAACCCACCATGTTCCTTCTGGAGCCCATAGTGTACCAGGGCCGCGGTAACTTTTGACAAACCCCTATTTCCTTCTGCCGGGGCTGCAGGATTGTTCGCGCGAGTTACCGCGGCGCTGGTACATAAAAGGCCTACGACGGAACACGACGGTTTTTAGGCAGTAAGAGTCTGACAGTCCCTCACCGCTGCCAACCCACAGCGGGATTTGATGATTTTTGACGTCGTTAAAAAAAACCCTATTTCCTACAAGAATGTCTGATATTACTTATAATGTTATCCAACCCGATTCTGTTACAATTAGGTACACAGAGATACGTCTATACCAATGTAGTAAAAAGTACTAAAACGACGTCGATCTAGGAATTTGTCTCTGTCAGTCTAAATCTAGATATAGACTAGAAAATGTTCGGTCTATTTTCAGATGGCTTATCCCGATGTTAGCTTAATGATTGTAGGTACGTAAAGTGAGGTATCTTTGTTGATTTGTTAAAAGATACTAATCCTACAAACCCTTTTGTATTTCCGTATTTAGTTAAACGTGCTAAAAACACGAACTATTGCTGCGATAAAAAATTCAGATAGGTAACCCATTTCACACTATGATTACTATTTATCAAAGTGCGCGATGTCACTTCCTAAAGTCAAAATAGCAAGTCTTAACATTAGCTTACTAACCAGACTTCTTACGTTTTCAAAATTGTCATACTTAGTTTGATACATTTCATCAGAAATTGATGTAAATTTCTTGGATTACAAATAAGGTACAGTCAGACCAGACGTTAACTTTAAAGAAATTGAATCAATCATTTTTAATTTGCAACAAATTAAAAGATATCCCTGAATTTCATATTGAAATGTGTTCTGGGAATTCTCTAAATAAGATTATTTGCAGTAATTACAATTAACCCTTAGCATTTAGTAAAGCATTTGAAAATAAATAGGATAGGTATATAAATAGTAGATATGTTATTTTGTCACTTCATCGTGTTAGATTAGACTAAGCACTAGCCGAACCCAACATAGTTGGGAAAAGGCTAGGCAGATGATGAGATGGAACAGCCAAACGGATCGATTGAACGAAAGGTTAAGAAAATATCATTTGAACATTTTGACAGTCGTTACGGATACTCAGCTGCATCCAGTTAGATTGGAAGCCGAACCCAATACAGTTGGGAAAAGGCTAGGCAGATGATGATGACGTCAAAAGCTATCCACATTCAACATGAGTAAGTGTTAATATACTAGCTAGAGAAACAGTTTACAAACTAACAAAAGTTAAAAAAAAACAACTCGCAGTCGTAACTGACTACGTAGGTATAGTTTAAATACTAAATAATGCATGTAAGTTAACTGGAACGTCTAGACGCAACTGGTTTTTTTTTTATAGTACCCGTAACTACACGGTTAGAGGTCATTTTAGAATATCGCCGATCACTGGGGATTTTAACGCGACCCTAGAAAACATAGTTAAACAGTGAAAGTAGTGTAGAAAAGCACAAAAATGTAGGTAATTATGAAAATCGGGTTCAGTCGATTACATTGGTGTGAATTTTAATAACGTGCTCTTATGTAGGTATATCAAAGTGAGGGAATCTGTGCTTTACCGAAGGTAAAAATATTAAAATAGGTAAAAAGTGCTCGCCCGAAAGAATTTGTAAAATAAATTCTTCGACATCCACATGAATTTGTTACAGAATTAATCACTGTAACCAAGTAATTTATTTTCATACACCACTTAAATTAATCATTCATATAAATTAAGAAATATTAAGCATGTACAAAAGCCAATGTATTTTCCATTCGGCTGCGTGTTCAAGTCAAAATATTTATGATAAATGTACGAAAACTTGGCATAAAAAATAACATGATATTACTTTCCTTGCAAATGTATAAACGGACAGTATTTTCATCGACATCTACGCACACACACACACACACACAAATGAATTATGTTCCCCCATAACCCGACGACAGTCAAAATGAGACTAGCTTTCCCGCGGTTTCAGCCGAGTCCTGGGTAAACTTGTTCCCGTATTCGGACAAAATATACCCAAGTTACTCGGGGATAGGGTAGATTCCAAATAGTGAAAGGATTTTTCAAATCGGTTCATTAATTTCGAGGCCTTTTCGTACAAAAGCTTGACATTAAAAAAATAACATGACATTAACACGCTTATATTAGCTTCACTTGTAACTATGTACAGTCAACTTCAGGTCAGTGGTAACAGTTTTATAGGAAAATCTTACTTATTACTGTTGGGTTAAGGTACATGACAGTTACCACTGACGTGCAGTCTACTGTACATATGTAAGAAAATCTTGGAATCTCAATGTGACCCACTTCCCAGTCTTCGATTACGATGAAGTTTTGCACACGCTCTGAGTTCTGATGACAATACATGACTAGCGTGTTTTTTAGTTTTTTAGACTGTTACCGTCTTACTACAAAAACTTAAACATGTGTCAAACACTTGTCTTAAAAAAGTGTGGCTGCAAAATGGACCTTATTTCAACGTCATAATTTGTCATTTTTTAGACAAGTGTTAACTAACTGACGTTTAAAAGTTTTCGTGGTACGACTGTTAATTTTTTTTTTCTTTCAAACGTATAAACGGACAGTTTTTTCAAAGACATCTACGTGTAACACACACATACAAGATGTATTCCCCATAACCCTACGAATGCCGTCCCCACAGTAATTCATGCATGTTTAACCCTCTCGCTCGTCTAGACTAAAAGACGTTTTTATAGTTATTGGGTACACCCACCAATTGCGCGAGTGTCTCTAATATGAATGTATGTTTGAAGGGACGTTTTAACGTGTTTTGGGGGCTTTTCGATAATTTTGGGATGTGATGGTTGATGCTGCCAATTTGGTGTTTTGCTTGAAGTTCTTGTTCCACCACAATTTCACTCACAGCACAAGGATATAATTAATATAGTCCATGTGTTCGTTATCCGCATATATTTTATAAGCCATATTATTCCCAGTTCAGTAGTTTTTGCGTATTAGTAACAAATATACAGTGCAGATGAAGACTTAATCTTCTTTATTTTAAAGTTAAAAGAACAGAAAACTTAATTTATTATCCAAGAATAACAATGAATTATATGTACATATTTACATGACCTAAAAATAAATTTATTTATAGGTCTATACAACATACAACTAAAACAACTATAAAATGGCATCAAAAACAGAAGGACAGAACAACTTTTTTTAATAAATGAAAAGAAATGAAAAAAAAATTAAGTATAAAAATAATCGATTAATCTATGTATACCAACAACAATTAATATCAATATACCTATCTACTCTTAAAGCTAGATTCCCAATACACATTATTTAGCCGGCCCCAGATGCACTAGAGAAAATATTAATCTCGTGCCCGAGCAATATTTCACGAGATATTGATGGTGACACCTTCAATACTCATTATATTTTAATTTACTTTCGTTTCTGAGGATTACCAGTGTAATAGGGGTGTATACTTGGTCGGCGAAGCGAGGTATGTGAACCTCAAAATTGGTTAAACAATATGTGAGTCCATGTTAGATTGATTTTATGAATTAGACCTACCATGTTATCTCTGCATCACCCTAAGGTTGACTGGAGAGAATGCCTATGGCATTAAGTCCGCCTTTAGTATTGTTTGATTGCATAGTTAAATAAATGTTTTTATGTTGCAGCGAACTAGAGTATGATTTTTAGTCGACTTCAAAAAAAGGAGGTTCTCTGTTTGACCTGTCAGTATGTATATTATTGTTAAGTATGGAGGTTTGGCTGAAACGTACAATACTAAGTAGGTATTTGTCAAACTTTGGAGACGGTTTTTTTTGTAAGAAGTTTTAAAATACGTTGCTTATTCGAAATGTTGAATGTATCCGATACATATGAATATGATACACAAAGTGGATAGATAATACGATACACAAAAATATATATGTACCTACATATGTATAAATAGTACAAGAGAAGAATATAAATAAACAACCTCAACAATTTCAAGTTCGATTTATAAACAAAATGATCTTAATATAGGGAAATATTAAAACTAAGTATCAAAATATTCATCCGCATTGCTGTCAGCTGGGATCGTGCCCAAAAGGCTGGCTGCATTGCCACGCTGGATGGCAATGCATATCCTTTGACCGAAGTATAGGCCAGCCCTTTGGTCACGAGTGGACTCCACTAATCGCTTACTAATTTCTCGAAAGAGTCTGTGAGCACTTGGGCCCCATGGTCCCAGGGTTTCAACCCCAAACGGCTCAAAAATGCAATTGCCGGTGAGGTTTACATATTTGTGCCGCTTGAGGTTTTCCTCAACAATTTCATTTATGACGATAATTTAAGCACCTAATTCAAAATTACTCAAGATCCATAAACTATCTATCATAACTTCTCCAAAAAGCACAACAAACCCACTACTTTAAATAAAAATAGCAACTACCAAAATCATTTAGGACAAGTGAAGTGAAATATTTATCGATATAATCCCGGGATTATACGCGGTCGCACGCACTGGCCCGGGATTAGAACGGGTCGCCGCGGTTACGGGATTCAGCTATCTTTCGAGACAAATTAGTGTTTGTCAGGAAACAGTCGGATTCATGTTTAATTTGCGAATTAGTCAGCCATTTGTTTATTTCGGTTCCGAAACGGAATTGTTGGCATTTGGATTGTCACGCCATATCTAATTGATCTGAAGGATTTACGAGAAGGGATCTTCTATTTTTGTTTGAACTGTGGCCTTTGATTACTTCGACGAATTTGTTTTGAATGGCATTTCGGGTCTGTCTTTAATTGGTGAGATAAGAAGCTTTGTCAGCTTTGCCAGCGTCCGTTAATGTATTGTGTGAGAGGAAAATGACACAGAAAAATATGACATAAGTGGCTATGAAGATGAAGGAAACAGGAAAGGGTGTGAATACTGAGATAACGGCTGATAGATATGTGCGGAGGAAAAAGACATGCTGCGCCAGCCACAGACATATTCAGATAGGGACAAGTGGCACAATAATGGAAAACGGACGATAAAACGTGATGAATGGCGAGATAATAACGATCTTTATATTTGACGTTGATATTATGATACGATCAAATGCTTACCGTAGTCAAGTAAAGAAGATTGCGAATCCCCATTGTGTCATTTTCTTCGATAAGTATTAGAGTTGAACTGTCTGTTAAGCTTCCGCGAATAATAAGATTGTCTTCACCCCACTTCCTTGTTACCGAAAATATATTTTCCCTGTACAAATTCACGAAATCTTTTGGTCACAATTTTATTTATTTAAGCAACGCTTTTGTTGTTGATCACAAACGCAGTTGGCGGCGGCCATTGTGGTAGATTGTATCGACACGGTCCCGCGTTTAATCCTTTAATCCCGGGGTGCGGGATTCGCATCGACCGCTACAACACTGTCGGTTTCTCTACTGCTGTTAAGGGCGTTTAAGTGAACTTGTACACGTATTCTCGCTTGGGTATGTTGAAGTAAAGCGGAATTTACTGCATAACATACCTACTAATGTATCAGCAGATTTTATAGAGTTAAAGAAACCAATCGTATGCCGCCATTTTAATCAACAGATCATACTCGATTTAAAAGCATTCATATGGGTAGTCAAAAATCAGAAAGTTAGATAATCAACCTTACCAAAAGGTATCGTGATGCCCAGTAGCTGTTACCTATATTATGAAAATTACCTATAGGAGATTTTATATTTTTAATCACAAACGAAGTCACATTATGTGTAGTGCTTTTTTAGGCATAGAAAACCCTACTTTAGCATTTTGGTAAAGGTTAATTATTATTTTTATATAAAATCTAAATGAAAATTGATCACACCATTCGACCATCCATCGCCACATCGCAGTATAGTGTAAAAGTATATTTTAACGCAGCGAGAACTTTAAAGCAAACGCATACTACAGACTAAACTATTGGCCCATAGTTGTTAACAGTTTATTTTGAAGATAATCATGAACCCAATCAAACTTTCTATATACCGGGCACCTAATCGTTGTAATATGCGCACTACCATTCATCTCCATACTGATTTATGAACTACTGCGGGATTGTTCGAAAGAGTTACCGCGGCCGGTATATAAAAGGCCTATGACGGATCACGACGGTTTTTAGTCAGTGTGAGTCTGACAGTCCCTCCCCGCTGCTAACCCACAGCGGGAGGGGTCATTTGATGATTTTGACGTCGTTAAAAAAGAGCCCAAACAAACTATCGGCCGACTAAAAGTTGTGCAATCTACGGAAGCTCTTAGCCTTTCAGTAATCTCTCGCAATATCCTCTAGCCAATCTTCAAATGGTTTACTAAAAGCTCGTAAAAAAATTCAGTCATATATTAAAATTTACTACTGGACGTGTCCCCGTTAGACCGGTTTACGAGTTTCACCGTAACATGACGTATGACGTAACTTGGAGTGCATTTTATGTCTCTTTGATATAATTTTAAGGATATGCGAATTTTATTTGTGGTATGTCACGAAGATATGGGTTCTTACTGACCTGGTTAAGTAGTTTCAATGTTTTTTTATTGGGCAAAATATTTAGTAACGTAGGCGTACAATTCAAAATTCATGGATTTTTGGTCACATGAAAGAGGATGTTCGTACAATTTTTTATTGTATCACTGTAACATCCATAGATGTAAAATATTTATAACTTTACCAAGAAGACTATTGAAAAGAATAGTTTGCATTTTTATGTGTTTAAGGACGAAGAAACTGCCTTCTTTCAACCAATTATTGCCGTATATATGCCGCATAACGGAAAGGCGAATGTATTTACGCCTAATTACCCATAAATAAAAAAATATTAATCGACCTTAACCCCACCTACAAAATAATCCAAAATAACTTATCCAAGTCCATTTTTAAAGACATTGAATGACATTTAAATCAATTAAAACTCCGTTCAGTGATAATAGTCGCAGACATCGTAAATTAAGGGATTCAAAGCGTAAGATTAACTTAGAAATTGAATTAAGTGCTATTACAATTAGAGCACACTTGTAATTCACAAGTGTGTTCAAAGTCAAATTTTCTAATTTAATCCGTTTTTTACTAGCACTATTTTAAATGTGCAATAACATTTTTTTATCTGCCTGCATGAGATTATTAAAATTCCCTCCTAGAGGCAGCCTACCAATTAAATTAATCTTCGATCAATTAGTAATGAAAAATAAATATTTAATACTATGTTCATGCAGAAGATCAAGGCAAAATTAAGCCAACTAAGCATATTTAAAAAGTTACGAAAGTATAAGGATGTAAAATTTTGATACAGTAAAGTTTATTATTCTTACCATAAGATACCTAGTATATGTAATCGCCAATAATAACATTGTACTAATAATAACATAACTACATCTGTTACCAGAACGTATGAATTCGTTCCTTTCACTCAAAAGTTCACAGTCATTCAGGATATACCATTTATTGGGTGTTCAGTGAATAAAATTCAATTATTAGCTTTTTAGTTTTTGATCAACTTAATTTTTATAGAGTACATTAAAATGGCATCTGTATCGTGCTTTGAAAAAGGTCCTATATTAAGATGATATGATTAATAATTAGTTAAATAAAATCCAGTATTTTCTTACTTAAAATTACTTATCGACATTTACTTACTCCTCTAGTACTTATTAACCAAAAAACTGATTGAAACGTTTGAAAATAATAATGGTTTAAGCATATAAATATGTAAAATGACTTTCAATATACATCCGTTATCACATTTAAGCACAATTCAATAAAAAAAAAACTAGTCTGTGGTCTAAAAACATTTCTAAATTGAATCCGTCCCGTCAACCCCATAAAGCTAGAACTACTTCTAATTAAAACACCCGGGCAATGCAGACAATAGCCATAACTTACTTCTGTCACGTCACCGACGACGTTAAAACGTCAAAAACAGCGCGCTCTGCCATTTTACGGACGAACCGGACGTTCAGTGTAAAGGCAGATTTATGAGTTGCACTGCGACATAAGATAGCTTTTGATGCACTGATAAGTTGTTTGAAGTTCATTCATGGTGTTTTAAAGTTTAATTAGTGAGGATGTGAAAAAGGAAGTTTTGGTATAGAAAATGTTATAATATGGTAGCTGAGATGACTGCTATTCATGTTTTACATGAAAGCAAAATACTTAGGTAGGTAATGTGTAGTATCAGTTTATAATGCGTCAAATAACTAAGTATGTAAGAACTTTATGATTACAGAGTAATAATGAAAAAATCTTTAGAGTGCTTTAAGAAAAACGTTTAATAACTATCGCGCATGTAGTCTTTTCATTTATGCATAAATATGGACATAAGCACAAATTGCATTTTAACCAAAATTTCCACACAGTATTTCGTACTTCAAAAATTATAATACCACCAAACCAATAACCAAATGTATTACAAACCACAATACGATTACACACCGCGATGATTCGAAACAACGAAATGAGCAGTCAAGATTTATATCGACACAACTCGCGGGGCGGACGTTCAACGGAAGCGCTGATTTACGAGTTTAACTGCAGCACGCCTAAGCTTTGATGTGCCGCGCGATAATTATAGATGTCAGATGTTTATTACTTGAATGCTGTTTAGAGGAAAAAAATATGTGGATGACAAGGAAATTGGTACTGAAAAAGGGGATAAAAAATTGATATCACCCGTTGACAATAGGTATGTTGATTTAAAAAAGTATTTTCTACTTCTTTCAGTTTAGCAAAAACTGTACACACATACCAATTTTTTCCAAGCAGTGAGTTAGAAATGAGAAGAATTGACAAGAAACTATTGTAACTTGGCATAGGCCAAGCCGGGGCTCCCAACATTACAACATCTTCACACTAGCGAATTTTCCGATCTTTTCCCATTGGCATGTTGAGCGACAACAAACAATTGACAGCTATCAATACAAAAGTAAGTGCCTGATTCCGCGTGACAGTTTTTTTCCGCTTGGAAAAAAATCGCATCACTCGCATGCGGCCGGTTTTGCCACTCGCGATAAAAATCCTCTAGTATGACAGTGCTGTTAGTCAGTAACATTTCCACAACAAATCGGACCCTCATTTTGGAAAAATCCGAAACCGGATTTCACGATAATGACGCCAGCCAACTCGCGTATAATTTGAAGATTGCATCAAAATCCAAACAAATACGAAGTAGTGACCGCCAAACTGGCAAACAGTCAATCAATTAGATGACTTGCGAATAGTTGAGAATAAACTGTGGGGACGAGCGGTCACAGTGTTGCCATATGTCACTAACTTGGTATGTGACGCACTGGGTTTGTAAAACGATCGGTTTTTTGAGAACTTTTGATGAGCTTGTTGGGCTATGAAATACTTCTAGAAGGAACTTGTGGGGTTTGGTCAGTAAAAGTTTGACACATCCCCCCCTACACGGAAGAGTCCCTCTGTGGGTTTTCATGTGAAGATATCCTATCCTACCGAACTAGAGGAATACGCATACACACATATATATATAAGATATTTTGACATTTAAAGCACTCCTGGTTGTAATTATGAATGGGAGGCTCGCTATTTTGGCAGTATATTTCTGCATTAGTTTATCTTTCAATTAACTTTCAACAAAATAATTATTGTAATTTAACAAAACTAAGAGTACGAAGGATCTCTGATGTCAATGACCTGTTAAGCGTGAGTCGCACATTAAGGTTTAAACACTCAAAAGACATCAATATACTGAGTTAATTAAGTATGAAATAGGCAAAGCATCTAAAAAACGCTACGTTTCTAAAACCTAGTGCGTACCCCAAACAAAATATCAGCGTTTTCTAATACTACAGAAAGGGGTCAAAAACGCTCCGTCACAATAGTTAGCAGGATAATTGATTGAGCCGTTTGGCTTTTATATAATTTTCGGCAAGGGTCGCTAGTTCGATTCACGGGCGATGTTCTTTTCTATTGTAAGTGTTGTAACTAACTGGATAAGTATAACGATGATGTATGTAGTTTTTTTGTAACGTTTAACTGAACGTTTTTTTTGTGATTTGTAAAGGATTTAATTAAATGTGTTGAAAAAGAATCTAGTTGGTACTAGCCGTTGAAAATTCAACAACATCATATCATTAAATATTGTCATACATAAAAGTGAAAATAATACTTTTCAACAACTAGAGATTCCAGTTAGCTACGGAGAAAAATCGAATAATAAAAACCACATAAGCTCTTTATTACTCGATTTTCCAAAAATTAGTTACCATTGCGGAAAGTACCTAAAGACATTAAGAACCACTTGAAGGTCAAAAACATAAAAAGAAACCTAGTCAATATTTCACCGAACTTAGCTGCCGAAAAATTCTGATCGATCGAAAACTACATTAGTACTTTGTTACCCAATTTTCCAAAAATGATCAGTTTCCCAATTCAGGAGTTGGTCACTATTGCTGAAAGTACCTCAACACATTAAATACCACCTGAAGATCAACAAAATAAAAAAAAAAAACCTATCCAATATTTCACCGAACTTAGTTAATCACCGAAAAACCATAATAAAACCACATATGCACTTTATTACCCAATTTTCAGGACAAAATTCAGGACTTTGTCACCATTGCCGAAAGCACCCAGAAGACATTTGAAGATCAACAACATAAAAAAAAAACCTAGCCAATATTTCACTACACTCATAAAGGTTACTAAAGAACCGTCTCGTGTTCCCGGACTATTTAAAAAAGGTAGTAATTTTTCTTATTCCAAGGGTTCCGTAGATGTCCTTCGGGAGTTGGCTGTAATGGCTTGTCTCACGCATCAGGGTTGGGGCTGTGAAAGTATGTTTATAGATTAGGATGCTGGGTTTGATACTGAGCATTTTTGGGTGGGTTCTTTATATAATTTGTACTAGGATAACAAAAATAAAAGTTCGTTTTGTAGCATTATATGCAGATACTAGCTTCCTTAACTGGACAAATAGTAAACCATAGCCTTCCTCGATAAATAGACTATACATTACATACAACAGTAAATTATAGGGCCGTCTAACATTTAAATTGTATTTAGTAAAGTAGTTTAAGTTTGTAAATATAGTGTACATATATTCAAGTTTGTAATTGCTGAAAATAAACATACAAAAAACATTCAAATAGTATATTATTTGTTATAATTAAACATAAAGATATTTTTATGACTATATAATATAATGAAATAATTTTAAATCGGAGCAGGCAGTTTCCGAGATAAGTGCGTCCGAGCAAATAAACTTAGCAACTTTTTATGTATTAGTAAGAACAGTGTAAAGTTTAGGTATCATCCATATTATATTTTTCAATGTAAAATATATTTTTCCTTCTTCCTCAAAATCGTTTGTCCAGTCACAGTTTTTACCTCCACCCCACGGAACCCCACAGCCGTGTCTAGCGACAATATGTCGCCGCATCAAATTATCGGGACCCCTAGTACCACGTGATTAATGACATCATATCGACCACTACGCGATTAAACATTTATGTTATTACTTGTAGCAAGCATTTATTGTGCTTCTGTAAATAAGGAGTATGGGAAAAAATATTATTTTCGGTAGTAAGGTTAAAGGTTTCACCCGCAGTTTCACACGTATCCAACTGCCTTCTTATATCATAAGGTTAAAAAAATTGTCCTCCGTAACCCTGAATAGGGAAAATTCTTTACTTATCTCTGTGCCAAATATCTTCTCTAATGGACCATCCGTTTTAGCGTGAAATCACGACAAAGTTATTTTTTGAACAGAGTGCTTAGTGCGAGTTTTCGTGAATTTTTTTACGGACTCACATGAGAGCGCGTATACTAAGATTTGTATGCAGTGTTGCCAACTTAGTGGATTTTCCACTAATACTGGTGGTTTAAGTCCCCTATTTAGTGGCGAAATGTTGAAAGTACTGCGGGTCAAGTAGCGAAATGTAAGTTTTGTGGTACAACTTTAAGGAGTTACTATGGAGATTTGAAGTCTCACGGAATGTCAAAAAAGCATCTACAAAACAAAAAGGTGAACGACTACTATATAATTATATTAAGTACTCATTCATTGGTCAAATGCGTAACTAAACAATTTGTGAAACTACTACGCCGATTATAATTTGTGAAGGATTCGGATCGGGTCGGATGAATTGCTAAACAGATGTAATGCTTTGTCTGTTTTAATTTTCTATCGTTGCCGAGTTACATCTTTGGATGATTAAATTGTTTTAGGTTACAATAAAATATAAACAATATTTTTTTAGTGGTGAATTTGGTGATTTTAAGTGTGGGATAAATTTTTGTTAGTGGTTTTCTGGTGGTTTTAAAAGTTGACTCTGGTGGTAAGCTTCTACAACTGTTGGCAACACTGTTTGTATGGAACAAAAACAGGTTCCAATTTTTGACACTAGGTGCAGCTGTTTTTGTTCCATACAAATCTTAGTATACGCGCTCTCATGTGAGTCCGTAAAAAAATTCACGAAAACTCGCACTAAGCACTCAGTAGTGTAGATCTTGTTATGTATTTTAATTTAATAACAACAGTATATTTTGTCTACTACATGCCTTCCTAGAAAACTTCTTCACTTACATTTTTATAAAAAGACTAGCTTCTGCTCGCGGCTTCGCCCGTGTGTTGTTCAAAAGTAGCCTATATGTTAATCCAGGGTATCACCTATCTACATTACATACCAAAATTCAACCAAAGCGGTCCAGCCGTTTTTGCGTGAAAGAATAACAAACATACATCCATACATTCTCACAAACTTTCACATTTATAATATTGGTAGGATTAGTAGGATGAAATCGTCAGTATTATAATGAATTAAAATAACTTATGTATAAAAAAGAAACCTATGTTAACCTAAGTCTGTTTACACGTTTCATAGCTCATTAAACGAAAAAAATTGTAAATATCCTACCTTGACTACCCACACACTTCAAATTTTCAGTCGGCAGATAATTAATTAGTTTGAGCTCATAAAACATTATGAAGATGAATGGTAGTTCGCATATTATAAAGAACAGGTATTTAGCCGGTATCAGAACTACTAAAATCTTTGATTGGAATCAAGATATTCCTATAAAATAAAAATGACGAACATTGGATCAACTTTGGCCGACTGTTTGGTCTGCAGTGTGCCAGAGTAACAATGTCTTTATTTCGGCTTTTGAAGCGATTAAAATGGCTACCTATACAGATAGTCTAGTATCCTCGAAAGTACAGGCTTTTAAAAGGGTGCTGGAAGAAGTTAGGTCCCGTCGGGATGTGGGTAGGTAACGGGCCAGTTATACAACATGTAACTTAATTAACGCACATCCTGAAATTAGTTTGTTCAGAATCGTTTACTGAATCGATTTATATCATTTTTAATATAGGTAATTTTTTATCCCAAAAATAATTAAAACTACGGAAATTATTGTCATATTAACCCTGTACAGTCAAAACAAATTCAAATAGACCGTAACTCAAAGTAATAAGACTTCGTGTATTGTCGGCTTTTTCCGTAGTTTCGTTATGTTGTGTCCAGTCGAGCGGCGCGCGGCGCGATATTTGCGTGCGTAGTAGTATGACCAAAAAGTTCTCCAAGAATTGGTATAACTAATTTAGTAAATAACAATGCATATACATGTTAAATTAAAAATTCTGTGTATGTATTATGATCATAACATAATATTCTAATTGGGGTGTTTGAGGGTGTGCGTTAATTACGTTACATGTTGTATATGTATAAATACGAAAATTTTATATTTATAAATAGAGCTTTTATCAGAGAGCGTTAGAAGTTCCATCAGGAAGTGAATGAAACAGCTAGTTGACAGGTAAATCGAAAAAACTTCGCCATCCTGCACCCTTTACTTCATAAAGAAGTTTGTAGGTAATTTGACGTCTCAGAAATACCAAGGTTACTCTAACGGTAGGAGCAGTTTCAGACAACTTTTATACATGATGTCTGAAATCGTTTTTTGGAACCGCGTGTAAGCGCTTAGCAAATAAGTAACTCGAACGAAAGTTATGGCCTCTTACAAGCTCTTTTCTTAAGCGTGAAATAAAATGCGCGTTTGAACGCGTATAAACGCGACAACGGCTGTAGGATTCGAGCGACCACGTGCAGAAAAGTCGCTTGTGCAAAATCGCTGTGATACGCGAAAATTAAAGCGCAAGTCTGAAATCGCCCTTCAAACGATAAATATAGAAACAATTTTTCCCAAAGAAAAAAACGAGCCATCACAATGAATAAGTGAATTTCCCAATTCTTGATTTGCCCTTTTGACATTACACATAAAACCACTTTTAAACTATTGTTGTACACTCGGTGGCACAATAAAAGGGCCAATGTTCGCCGCAAATGTATGATTGATTACTGCTACCTTTTTTTTGGGCTACAGTGTAGTTATATCATAACACGTCGATACAATATATTTCCTAACGTTCGGGAGTTTTATATATGCTTACGTCATTGGTAATATATTTAATATTGTTTTTGCTTATAAAACTTGTGGCTAAGGGTGCTTACATAAAGAAACAATAGGATTATATTGAAATATTATACCTGCACTGATCGGTACCTACCCGTACAGGTTTGTCTGCACCGGTAACCTGTTTCTTTATGTAAGCACCCTAAGTCTAAGCCGTGTGGTTCGATCGTTCATAAGGTCAACTTCTTATATGTCACTAATTATATAAAAAACTTTTTTACAAAAAAATTAAACCGACTTCCCAAAACACTAAAAAGCAAAAAAAAACTATTTTTAGGTGCATCGGCCTAGAAGTCGGTGTCTAATGGATGTTACTAAGTTAATTTTGCCACCGACTTCTAGGCCGATGCACCTAAAAATAGTTTTTTTTTGCTTTTTAGTGTTTTGGGAAGTCGGTTTAATTTTTTTGTAAAAAAGTTTTTTATTTAAAGCTTTTCAGTGATACGAATAGTTGTCACTATCCATACAAGTGGGAAGTTCTCATCAATACAAAGAATATAAGTCCAAATACGAGGTATTTTACATATTCAGTTGTCGAGTTCCCTCGACTTTCTCTGGTCTCCATCATCAGGTCAGCTCCAAACCTTCACTGTTGCAAAGGTCTTGTCAATACAAATTATTTAAGCCCAAACACGAGGTAGTTTACATATTCAGTTGTCGAGTTCCCTCGACCCTCTCTGGTTTCCATCATCAGATCAGCTCCAAATCTTCACTGTTGAATAGTGCTTTTGGGCGTACACCTGAGTGTCAAGTTTTTACCCTATGTATGCCTACAACTTTCGAAGGTTGCCCTCGATTTCTCAGGGTTTCCATCATCAGATCCTGACCTGATGACTATGGGACCAACTGGCAGTTATTCCGAGTCGAACAAAAAAAGAATCACGTAAATCGGTCTATAAACCTCGGAGTAATCGATGTACATACATAGAAAAAAAAAAAAAAAAACATACCGGCCGAATTGATAACCTCCTCCTTTTTGGGAAGTCGGTTAAAAACAATAGAAAATCAATTGTGTCTCTCGTATGCCTGCGCTCCGACATACATACAACAGGTTAAACAACACTTGGAGCGCTCGGTTAATGGATGGGTAACCATCTTGTCATGACGAGTTCTTTTTAGTTTCGGAAGGCACGATAAATTGGTGGAACCCGGCTGTCATTTGGAACATCTTTGGCAGTCGTTACGGGTAGTCAGAAGCCAGTAAAATCTGACCAACACGGTTACCAAGAGGTATAGAGGGTTGTCCGGATAACTGGATTGAGGAACTCAGATAGGCAGTGTTTTTACTTTAGAAAAAAACATATTTATGTATGACCGGGCTTTTCCTGCCATGTTTCAACATTAGTATTTTGATGGTTCGTGTAAATTATTCAGAAATTCATAATTTACATCCCCTCCGTCTCACCCCTGGCTTCCACGTGCTCGTCACCCCTGAACGAGGACAGTGTTTCCCAAAGTGAAGCTTAAATGATGAAGAGTATTTTTAGACCGGAGGAGCTCACCGACGATGAATTTTCCGTTATTTTACGAAAAACTGATGTTTATGTTGTCGGTGAAATAATATGTCTTATACTTCATCTTGATTTATGGCATAGATTGGCATTTAGAAAATTATTTAAGAATCCCTCAAAAATACATTAATCGACAATAATTAAATTACCATGTTAATTATTAGATTGAGCACTTACAAGACTTCAAACTAATCTTAAAAGAGCGGAAAACTTGAAAATGTTGACAATCACTGTCCGAAATCATTTCTACGGTAATTTTATTTGTCGCAGACAGTGAAATCATGTCGGCCAGACTGAGCACACTGCAAACTTTTAGTCGGCCGATAGTTTATTTCGGCTCATAAATCAGTATGGAGATGAATGGTAGTACGCACATTACAACAATCAGGTTTCCGGCCGTGCCCGTATATTCTATAAACATATATGTTATTTTTCTTACTAGAGACAAAACCGACCCGAACATAGTTGGGAAAAGACTAGGCCGATGATGACTTGCTAGAGATAAGAATAAAGAAAGAAAAAGAACTTCTTCTGTAGGGCTAATGTCAAAATTCTATCTCTAGTAAGCAAATCAACAGATCCCAGTCCCAACTACAGGCCGACAGTTTAGTCTCCAGTTTGCGAGAGTCTTAAATATATTCCGCACTTTATTCTTAACGCAAAAACGACCGTTTCGTGAGTTTTACTTTAAGTCATTAACTATTCAAGAACAATTCGTGGCTGGTAACAACGGCAAGACGGTTCCTCAAGGTCAGAAGGTCGGAGTATGCACGTGCCTCACGGAGGTAATCTATCTATCCATCAAAGGTGACCTTGGATATTGCCTTCCTCGTAAAGAAAGAAAGATGGAAAGAAATTTGGGGAAATTTAAAGTACGGCCACGGAGTAAGGAAGATGAGCGGAGATACCATAATGCAGGTAGGTCAGGCGCCTACGTCAAGTAAGTACGTTGGGCATGACCAAAACGATCAGTTACGAGTGAACTAACGAAGCTTTCGGGTTATTTAAGACGTCTGTCAATTTTTGTTATTACAAAAAAATGGTCGGGTCCAAAGAAAGCATATAAAGACGAGTACAATAACGTTCCTCGTCGCCCTCGCACCCGCATGTTGTCGCGCTACTTTCTTAGGAGATTTTCCGTTATGAAATCTCAAGTATTCATTTTGTTCACCTTGGACTAGCCTTTCAGGAGTGATAAGTAAAGTCATATACGTTTATTGAAATTAAGCTAATTAAATTAGTAGTCACGTCAATTAGATTGGACACCACAGCAAATCTCCCTAATAAATAGGTATTGAAGTTTCATAAGGCATATTGAAAAGGAAAAATAGGTTCGTGGCCTAAAAAAGTAAAACACGGGTATCGAAATTAAAATAGAAGTAAGATCTTTTATAAAAACCTGTCAAAACGTAACATCAAATTCTCAAAACAAACAAACAACTTAAGTAGGTAGCCAAATACTTGAGGCGTTTTTGTTATTTCCTTGCTTCCCGTTAAATATAGCTTTTTACCTTAAACTAGCATGTACAATAACGTGCAATAATATGTATTCACTTAACAAAAAGTGATTTCTTCGTGAACATGCTGGGTTATATATGTAGTCAGTGAGAGTCTGACACTCCCTCACGCTGCACCCACAGCGGGAGGGATCATTTGATGTCTTCCCAACAGAATAAATAAACAAGTTGAAACCTATTTTGTGACATTGTGGCTACCAAAATATTATGCTACTTGACATTAATCAGTACAACAGGAGAAAATATCTAATTACTTCGCTTCAAGATTATGTCACTTTATAATACTAATTAAGTTAGAGCACGCAAATGTCGGTCCCGCGCCTGATCTCTCCGGTGGTGTCGGATTGTCGTCCCATCGCGCTACGAGAGTGAAGGAATAGAGTGCACCTGTGTACAAGCAAATGTGCCTGCACTATAATATGTCCTGCACAGTTGGCTAATCTCCTTATATGAGAACAGCCGCCGTAGCCGATAATCGGCTAGGAGGACTAAATAAATATCGCACCCTGAGTTACGCGATACAAGCTGCGCTTAATCTTAGGCTCAAGTTCAATGTAAACTCAATCTTAAGTTACTTTTTTTTACCATAAATATTAGTTTATGTTTTCTTTCTTAGCTTTTGAGTAAATAAATATTTTTTCTCTTGTCTGTACAAAACAGGTAGTCTTATAACCACATACGTGAATAAGGAAGACTCGTTGCCATCTTCATAATCGGATTATGTTGCTCGGAGCTCTGGTAAAAACTGTCACGCCACTTACCTGGGGAAGAAGGAAATGGATTCATTAGTTTGTATTAAAACGTGTGTGTTTTCATTTTTATTTAATAAGTGTAAAGATATATTTCTGTGTATGTATTTTAATATAATAAACAATAAACAGTCTTCTGGGCACGTTTCCGGAGGACAGTGATGCGGAGAAATAAGTACTTCGACGCCTAATCAATGTTCTTTTATGATTTATGTTGAAAAAAAAAAACATGAAAAAAAAAAATGAAAAATAAGTTTTGCATATAGTATTTTATTTTTAGTTAGTATTGTATAGTATTTTTATTTAGTAAAGTAGTTAAAGTTTGCAAATATAGTGTACATATTATTCTTATTTAATTACATGGGTTAAAATAAAAATAATAAGGGAATTAAAAATAATGGCAATGCTGCCATCCTCTTGGGTACACTCCCGGTGGGCAGCGATGAGGAGGAGTTTTTTTGATGCAATTTTTTAAACATTTATATTTATAGTAAGTGAAACTCAAAATTTTAACATTTACGAAACTTAAATTATACACTTTTAATCATAAACGTGTATAATTTAAGTTTCGCTAACTGGACATGAATCAAAATCTTAACGTGTCGAGTTGACGACATGATAAATATATTATTAAAATTTTGAGTTTCACCAAGTGGACACATTCGTGGTGAGTTAAGTGTGTCGAGATGACGAATGACCCATATTATCAATGCGATAGTATCTGTCCATCGAGCTTTGACGCCAAAACTACTGAACACATTCTGAAACGACATAAATAAATATGTACATAAAATTTTATACACGGACAGTCTAGACTTCTAGAGCTTTTTTTTAACGACGTCAAAAATCATCAAATGACCCCTCCCGCTGGCTCAGGGAGCGTCAGCCTAAAACCGTCGTGTTCCGTCGTAGGCCTTTTATGTACCAGGGCCGCGGTAACTTTTTCGAACAATCCCGCAGCCCCGGCATAAGACTTCTAGAGCCTGAGAAAAGACGGACATAGACTACTGTTAACCCGGTTGCGGAAAATGTAGTAGAGAAATACACACCCAACCCCAACCTACTCGCATATCTATCAACACACATACGTACCTACAAACAAAGCCTATTTCCCAACGTTCCTATCCACGTGTTATACGGAATAATGGCTGTACAGTAGACCGCACATTAGTGGTAACTGTCATGCACCTTAACTCAATAGTAATAAGTACGATTTTCCTATAAAACTGTTACCACTGACCTGAAGTTGACTGTACCGACGCCTGACCGCCGGGACGTAACTTTTGATTGTATACTTGCATTTCATAGGTTTCATACGTTATTATTGTGGAGTTTGCTTGTTTGTTTACATTTGAATGGGGTATTACCTATCTGCATGAAGCATACTTAGTTATGTTTGATAGCTGGTCGAAAAGCAAGGGGTATTCGGTTGCCTGGGTTGAGGAGGTCAGAAAGGCAGTCGCTCCTTGTAAAACACTGGTACTCAGCTGCATCTGGTGAGACTTCGAGTCTGACCGAGCCGACATAGTTGGGAAAAGGCTCGGGAGACCATCGGGGGATCGTCAGGGGATGATGATGAAAGCTGGTCGAAAAGCATGCGACCAAAGAAATGATGGACGGATTGTGTCAAATGTTGGCATTTGACAATCCGTCCGTGGCATCGGAATGTCAATTTCAGACTATACCATAGACATAATATTAGTAAACAGGACTGCGCATATAAACCCAAAAAACGAGCCGAGTGAAACAGTTAGTACGGAGGCTGTCTGTCCCTTTCTAATAGGGTGACTATGAGATTAAGCTATGTGAGACAAATCCGAATTTGCTAAGATTATTAAACACAGATTAGTATTGAAGTTTTAACTTACGCAGTTTGTGACCTTAAGATACTAATAAAGGCTTTTAATAATTAGCGGAAATTAGCAGTATAAAGGCAGGAAGATTCGAAGTGAAGACTGTTTTTTTTGTATTTCTACTTCATATACAGACTGCTGAGCCATTTATGTCGCCTTTCTTCATTTTTTGGGAAGCTATAACAATAGTACAACAGTTTTAAAATCCATCACCCATATTTTGACTCGTTACAAGAATTCATGGGCACCCTAGTTGTTTGGTTTACGAAAATGTTATTATTAGCTAACCTGTGGAACGATATATTGCAACCACCATAGGATTCACTTTTGCAAGTAGAAACGCAACACTTTTTCACCATTTTAATAGTTTAAATTGATTTAATACAAAAAAATATAAACAAAATTTTAAATGCTGATTACGCGCCAAGAATGTTCAGGGTTACCGCTAGAAAATAAAAAAAAGCAAAATAAAAATTTATGTTGTTTATGTTTTAATAATAAATACGAATAAATTAATGCGATTGTTATTAATTTGTTGACTTACAATTGTTAAAATAAGATAAAAATATAAGTGATTCAATTGTTTTTGGGAAGACAAAACTTGATCACAACATTTTTTTATGCTGGCAAGGTGTTAGAAAGAGACAAACAGCCTCCGTTCGAACTATCCCTCTCGGCTCGGATTTGCCTCTGTGTATTATGCAACCAATTTAGTACCTTATTGCGTTAGAATAGAGTTCATTTTCGTAAATATACATTTTGAGCGTGCGCAATCTTGTTTAGTAATATTATATCTATGGACTATACAAAATAAATGTCAATATCAAGATGTTGTCCTACAAAATAAAGAGGTAGCCACTGGTAATATGTCAAGTTGAAGATGGTTTCCTTAACCTTTACTCAAGTCATTGGTGTGCAAGATAAACTTAGATAGAACATGTGACTTAAGTTGTATTGTCACTTGTCTAATCTGGAAGCAATACAAATAATACGTCCAAGGCCGATTTCGGCCACGGCGGCAGTTCTCATATAAGGAGATCAGCCAACAGCGCAGGACATATTACTTATAGTGCACGAGCATTTGCGCAAACACAGGTGCACTCACTATTCCTTCACTCTCATAGCCCGTTCTTGAAAGATCGAGCCTGAAACTTGCTCGCGGCAGGACCCAATGAGCGCATCCGGCCGTGCTCTCGCTGTGGCGGCAAATTGGGCTGGCAAAGTGTAGTCTCAATATGTCATCGACACGAAAGAAGAAGAAGAATAGAAAGAGGAAAGTAATATTGGACCCGCAGTCTCATTTAAAAGGCTGTTGGTTTTAATCAGTAAGCCACTATGGCTTAAAATACAGAGTACAGTATTATCGTGTTTGAATGGACTTTATGAATATTACAAAAGCTAATTGTTATGAGCTTACAAGCATAATAACTGATTACTTACAATCTTACAAAAGCTCGCGTGATCAATTAAATTCCAATTAATTTTATAGCGAGCGTAATTCATTAAAAATATAATAAATGTAGTTTAGTTTACAAGTCGTTTCGATAAGACAAAGTGAATGTTTTAATATGATTAGATTAAGTGGTTTGGTTAATTACGTTTTTTTTTATATATTAAAATTATTAAGGTATTCGAGGTTGACAACCTGCTTATTCGAGTTTGAAGTATGGTTACTTTAACCTTTGGGCTATGACGATTTTGCTAGACAGAAAAAGAAAAAAAATGACAGTCTGATTCTTGTTAGGTGCAGTCAGGTAAATATGGCATTGTTTTTAAATATTTGGATTCTGTATCCTTCTGGGATGATGATGATAATAGCCTTGAGAGGACCAGTTTGACTCTCGAGCTAGCATGCAAAACGTGAAAAACCGCACCGAAATTCTATGCAGTAGTCATTGAGTTCACCTCGAACAATTAAACAGGCGCACCTAGTATATTGTTTTATAATCTAGTTATATGAGATTTTGGATGAACCTACGAGGAAATTAAAAAAAAAAACTCGGTTTCAATATAAAGTTTTGTTAGATCGGGCGCAACAATTTGAAACTCGATTCAACTACCATAGGTTAGTGTGGGATTGAGGTTGCCTTGCTATTTAAATTCACGCAGTTTTCAGGCCAATTTTGTCTAAGGTACTGTAAGTTAGTTATATAGATTTACCCAGTTTTAGGTACTTATCATATCTATATGGTCTATGAGCATTGAGCAGGGTATATGGACACAGTCAGAGATATGTAATGGTTACTTAAGCCGTTCCTTAGTGCAGAATTTCTATGAGAATCGTTCACTAAGGAGTGACTTAAGTAATCATTAAATGTCTCTGAGTGCAGGGGATAGTGAGACTTAATATTATGTACATACTAATTACCTTTGTAACCTTTGAACACAGATATATAGATATAGATAAATAATAATAAGATTAAAGAGATCTTTATTTTTCCCGACCCCTAAATCACCCCGATTGTTGTAATGATAATCTTACTCATTTTTGATAATTAAGTCGACTTTAGAACCAATTCAAATTCGATAAATAGGACTAATGTTGCAATGGATGTTTGGCCTCACGGACGCTCGAATAAATGGCAGTTCGATATGACGGTAGGAACGTCGATACTATGCAATTTCGGCGAAACGGACTTTCGATCAAAAGACTTCGGGTATATAGCCATAGGTTAGCTGACGTTATACATGGAGCAAAACTCTCAAGAACTTGGCCCAGAATATTTTAATGAATTGAATTATATTCAGTGCTTAGCGTTATCATCAGTTTGCCCTTCACTTATCAATAGATGCAATGAGTTCAATTGTAACTACTGTATTTCCAATGACTACATAAATTAAACTATTAATAACGATATTTAAATGATATCATCACAACAAATTAGTTGATAAAGTGACCATGACTATGTTAAGAGCCCTTGTCCTCTTTTAACTTGGGGCTTGCAACTTTGCTTACCAATTATAAGACATAGGTATATCCAAACTAATATTATAAATGCGAAAGTAACTCTATCTGTCTGTCTGTCTGTCTTTTCTTCACGCCTAAACTACTGAACCGATTTGTGTGAAATTCGGTACAGACATAGTTTGGAACTTGAGAAAAGACTATTTATACTAGATAGTTTTAATACAAAAAATAAAAAAAATAATTTATTTCGGACATACAGCGCCATCTACTGGTCTGGGAATAGTCCACGCGAACGAAGTCGCGGGCAAAAGCTAGTAAAAAATAAAAAAAAACAGAAGAAATCTTCTATCAAACATTTATGCATTTTTTCAAAGTATGCAATTTACAGGCATTTCGGGATGTCATAAAGTCAGTCAATGAAAACGAGAGTGCAAAAGCGAAATGATATTTCACGAAAACAAAATCAGACCAACTGATGACATATTTTTGAGTTAATCATGCAATGATTTTTATGTAGCTTATCAGCTGGATTGAAATTCAAGCAAGTCAAAATACGTTTTGACTCGACACGTAATACAGAAAAACTTCTTGGAAAAATCTAATCTCCAACATTTTTACCTACACACACAAAATTTGAACATTCCAAACAGAAACCTTATTTTAAAAAAACTAAAAAAAAAGGTAACCCTCTAACCCTTCCCTACTCTGCAATGCGAATAAAAGACTTGTTTTAATTTTACAAAAAAAAACATGGCCGTCGGTTAATGACCCCTTTTGTTTCGGCGGCTATTGTCCTACCGGCCATGCAAGGATATGTGGTATGCAACAGCTGTTTCTTGCATGCATGGCATATGGTTTCTGTTTCTGCCTTATTTTTGCTACTATTGCTACAGGTGTAGTTTTTGCGAAGGTATGAAGATTTTTCGTGCGGTGTGTAGAAAAGGAACGTTATTTGGAATTTGTCTCGGTTGTGTCAAATATGAAACTTACAAGTATGTATTTTATTATTTCTAGCAGATATGAGCTATGTTGTAAGAAGATCCATATCAAAGCGAGATATAGTCATTTAAAGGAATTTGTTTAAAAGCTACATTTTAATCATATATGTAAGTATATCAATTACCTGGATAACACAGGTAGGCACCCCCTAGGTAAGATTGATTTTCAGACTTGCTTCTGACTACGTGTGTAGCGACTACCAAAGATGTTCATGACATGACAGGCGGGACGCACCTTCCGAAACATGGCAAACTCGTAATGAAATAAGTAGACAGTCACCTATCAAAGGACCGACCGCGCTAAGCGTAGGTAGCTTAAGGGTCTTGGCACAGTAAGTGGCACCGCAACAGCACGGCTCCACACTAGCATTTAAGTTGTCTTTCAATTTAGAGCATTAAATCGTGTATATTAAAATATATTTAGAAATGTCAATATGAAAAAGCCAACGGCGAGCAGTTAGCGCGCTTGCCGCTACCACACAACTCGGCTCACAGCCCGCGTGCTGCAAGCGAGCGGACCTCATGCGTACAGCGCGCCGACGGCATGCTCATTACGCGCCGACTCCGAGTCGGCAGCGAAACAACGTTATTATATCGTGTTCAATCATAACTGTCTTAAAATAATATTGAGTTTGCGGTGACAGCAAGCTTACACCTCGCGGCCGGCGCGCGGACGGCGCGCGGACGGCGAGCTGGCACCTTGCGGACAACGCGTAGTTAGCGCGCTGGCAGCTAGCCGTAGTCTAAATTCGAGGTGACGCCGTACTGCTGCTGTGCTGTTGCGGTGCTGCTATAATGTGCCATAACCTTAACTTTTAATCGATCGACGAATGTAAGTTAGCCATGAAATCATAATACAGTAGCATCTAAGCACTTTAAAAATATAGCTAATAGAATATAGACATGATTTTCCACGACATTTTCTCGTCTTCCTCTAAACATTTCAGTAGTCATAAACTATTTTTAAGGTCCATAAAACTCTTAGCATTAGACCAATATGTCGCTACAAAATACCGTGGCCCACTAAAAAACAAGTTACAGCCGCGTATAGGTGACGGAAACGCAATTTTGTGCTATCGATTTCTTCTGAAAACTACCTTCACGAACAAGCCATTTATCTACACCGCAAACTACATACCAAAAACAGCTCTAACACTCTTGTAATACAGTCCGTATTCCAGTGAAACACGGTGTCATTTACGCTTATTTGCATTTGACATAACTTCAAGCTTACTCGCTACTCCTTCAGGGGAATTTCACCCTTGTTTCAATACACTTAAGGTGCATTTTGGGACAGTCCTGCGGTGTGATTAAAGTCATTGTGTCACTGAGTTGGGGCCCGGATTCCCCTTCAGTTGGCATTGTAAACAAAACGCCTATTATAATGGACAGCGTAGTGTTGTGCTCTTATCGATAAATTGAGATGGGGCGATAGTGCGGTGACTGATTGATATCTGACGTGGCTACTGGACAGTTTTTTAGGGTTAAGTAAATTATGCAGGGACAATTTTTTTTAACTTGTTTTAAGGTAGTTAAGTTAAAATGGACAGTGGAACTAACATATGGCAACTGTGTTATCTATTAAAAAAGGGGAAAATATTCGTATTCTTATTGGCTTGGGCAGCAAATGATAATAATGAATATGAAAATAATGATGTTCTGAATAACGAGTCCACTTATGTATGAATATAAAACAAACGAGGCGGCGTCTGTTTTTATTTAAATAAAACGTTATAAAATCACCAATAAGACCAAAACAAAACCCAATCAATTATGAATACTTTCAAAAATCAATTTTATCGATATGCCTCGCATCCCTAATCAACGAAATTGTGTAATCCGAACCGGTAGGTTAGGCCGGCTATGACGTATGAATGTATAATGTTTGTCACACGCCCTCCGTAATTGTACCGGCCACAAATATCAACGCAATCAATTTAGGCACAGCACTTATTCAAATTCCAATCGAATTTATTATCGTAATAAAAAATATCGATTGCCCATCACTACGTAGGTAATCGATTTGTAATTAAATTTATCACATCACTGGCTTAGGGTTCGATAGAGAATTAATATTTTTCGCATCACTAATTAGTTTTGCTAATTGAATACTGAGAAATATAAATTGCAATGTTTCGATTTATTGCGAGGCATCTGAATAGTTTGTGTTATTTATTTATTTGATAAGTATTGTTATTTTATAGACCAGATGGGTTTCAGACTTTCAGACTATGTATCAATTAATCAAATTAAAAAAATCTCTATCTGATGCACACTTTTGGTTTTCATACCCACTTTTCGATACCAAGATAAAATTTTGCATTCTGGCTGTTCTCCGCTCAGAATCTAGGCTACCTATGTGACAAATTATTTTTTTTTGTTCGGTGGTTTTGTCGTGAAAGCCCAACATACAAAGAGACAGACAGAGTAATTTATTTATTTAATATGTGGAGAACCAACAGCAGTAACATTTACCCCCTTACTTATAAACGTAAATTAAATATAAGTAATACTTAAGGGCTGTTTAAGAAAATTCTTACTTATAAACGTTGCTTAAGCATTAACTAACATTTAATCACTACTTAAGACTTTAAGTAGTGATTAGTTAAAATGTTGCTTAGAAGGTGATTAGAGATTTTATAAGTAAGGGGGTTAATAATTATAAGACAATTTATGTAACATGCAGCCAATTATAGGTCCACATTTGTAATTCAGGAGGAGACAAATATTACTGCTTTTAGTGAAAGTCTTTTCAAACTCGGCTCAGTAGAGCCAGAGATTGTCCCCTATGACATCTCAAACAAATTGTACCTCTTTATATTAGTATTATACTAAATTAGTTTAGCTTAATAACGACTGCTAGACATAAATATGTTACATAGGCAGCAGCTATTACTAATGAAAAAAATAACAAAAACATCTGGACACCATGACATCATTCTTTCAGCAGATTTCGCAGATCTATTTCGCGAAACCCATAACTACCCAAGTGACGAAACGTTTGTATATGCAGGGATACGTTTTCCTTAAGATGACGTCGAAGCGAAATTCAAATATAAAACGGTTTCTGTTATTTTACGTAAGTCATCATCAGATAATATGTGGCGTGATGTTATCCTCAAAGTAATTTCTGATGCTTTTGTTTTTAAATCGGATCACCTTATTTTAAGACGTGAACTTACAAATTATCCGGTTTAGACTAGGTTTAGAGCATGAACTTTGTTCGAGGCGATGGTTTATACTTAGTACTAAAGCTGGTGCTTTTTAGGTCTACATTTTAAATTAAGGTGGCGAAAGTTTTGTCAATTCCAGTATGTTTTTAAGTATTTATTTTTTTATTAAAATATTTTAAGATAAATAACTATTTGAATGGCAAGAGTTCACTCGACATTTATTTATAATGGTCTTTATAATATGACTGAGCACTACTACGTCCAGTTGTAGCTTTTACCGAGTAACCAGAAAAACTTTTTTTCTAAAATGATATGCAATAATCAGTCATTCTGTTGGACTTGAAATTCAATAGCTTCCCAATTGCACTGCTCACCCCAAAATTGTAGAAAAAGAGCCGTGAATATAAATAAATAATAAGTACTGGTTTCAACTTTCAATGTTGTCACATGTCCCCTATTTTTTTAGTCTGGTAATAAAATCTTCGAATTGTGGAGCATTATAAGATTGGATTGGGGTTGCCACTTACAATATATCACACGCAATTATGTTTACAATAAACATTATTGCATTTAATTCGTTTTATCGGTTTTTTGAAGAGTTGTTTTTTCAAGTCCAATTTCTAAATTTCAATTTTGTTGTGTCAATTGTCATTTATTTTAATTTTGGTCACGTGTTTCTCTGATGGAGAATAATAGAGAATAAAGAACAATTTTCTTCCATGAACACAGTTTGTCTACCTCTAGAGCTAACATTATAACGTAGTGTAATTAATGTTTAACCGAACATGTCTAATGATACATATTTCTCAAATCTTTCAAAGCAGCGTTGACCTGACCCTGACTGTTCAAAACTTCATCTGTCTTTTCGCAACTTTATTAGAGTCGGCTTCCAGTCTAACCGTAAGCAACTGAGTACCAGTGTTTTACAAGGAGGGACTGCCTATCCGACCTCCTAAATCCGTTTACCTGAGCAACTTGATAACCCTTCCAGACTGGTTGTCAGACTTTCTGGCTTTGGACAGCCCGTAACGACTTCCAAAGATGTTCAAATGACAGCCGAGACCAACTTCACTTGCCTTCCGAATAATTCAGTTAATATTTTACTTCAGGTAACCGATATGTTAAAGTAATTTGTGACTAAACCACTGAATTATGACTGAGCTAAGTAGGTCAAAGTTATAACTTTGTAAGCGGTGACTCAAGTCAGTCATAAAGATGAAGCTGTGTATCATGAATCACTTCTCTTGATGAATTATTGTAAAACCGGTTGCGGGAAGAGGTGTATTGTGTGTCAGTAATAACTGCGGTTTTAAAGAAGAACAGAATAAGTAATAAACGTATAAACTTCATAAACGTTGTCACAATCATACAAGTTTTACAACGATAAGAAAGAACGATTGTATCACGATTGGTTGTGTCGTTTCAGCAAGTCTAGTAGTTCCCCGCGGTTCTATCCACTTACCGCAAGGTCTACTTCCTGAAGACAGATAGAAGTAGTCTATGTCTTATTCTGTTGTCCTGCCTTTATCCCAAATTCTTATTTGTGGTCGACGCAGCATGTCTTCTTTTTTCCATACTATCTAACGTCATCTCACAAGTGATACTCTTTCCAGCAATATCTTCTCTACTTCTACCCAGATTTCGAGTTCATCATTCTATAATTTTCTCGTATAAAACTTCCCATCAACCCGAATTGATCGCATGTGGTGATCAGCGCTCAATCCTTCTCCGTGTGAGAGGAGGCGCCAGCCCAGCAGTGGGACGATAAAAAGGCTGATGATGACGATGAGCGTAGCTCTAGCTAGATACCTTACTGGCAAGTAAATACCACTATTTATTTTTATTCCCCCATCAATCCTACAAACCACATCTAACTATAAACCCTACAATTCCTTTATGCCATCATCCGCTGAAGTTTAATATTTTCTTACAGTCACTTTTATGCATCGTTTGCGAATACAATAGGTTTTTATTATAAGTTTACTCGTAAAATCTATTCTTCTCCGCATGTAGAAGCATATAACTACATATTAACATTACTATGGTTTCATTATAAGGATTTTGAATTAGTTTTATGAGTGCACGTTTAGGATTTTTTTACGAGGAAACGCATGTATCATCACAGATAACTTAATACATAGTTATATTATTTCTTTCAGTCGTGTTTGTAATTGCACTCTCTGTGCCTCAATCTGGTGGAAATCTCAGTAGACAAAAACTACGTTTTGTAACTTCTTTACATAAATGACCTGTGTATGAGGAGATTTCACTTTCATCCTCAGGGAATCTTCCTAAGTACAGGTTCATGCACCAGGAATGAAATAATTATATTCCCTTCAGAATTGGAATTTTAACAGTTATTTGGTCCAAACCGTGAAAACGTCAATATACGTCAATATAGAATATAATATAGCATTAGCTGTTTTGGGAGCCACTGGCTGTACCCGGACCACGTATATCCCACCCAAGTTACTCGGGAAGAGTCCAGCTGCAAAACATTGTTTTTTTTTTTCAAAATTTCAGTACTTGCAAACCTTAGAAACAAAGATAAACATTTTTATGTATGTTAGTTCTTTTTTTAAGTAGAAATCCAATCATTTTCATGAGCCAACGATTTCAACCATTGAATGACACATATAGCAAACAATGCATCGTGCTCGCACACAACAAACTCGGCCCTAACAGAGAATTAAAGTCACTAATAGGTGTTTATAAAGCAACGGATAACACAAATTAACACTCGCATTCTATGTACTTTAGCTTATTTGTGATGACCACTAGGAAGATAAGTTGCCAGAAGGTAGAATCTGTTTGTCCGCCTCGTTCAGAAAAGTTTGTCAAAAAGTCATCTACGATCTCTCCCAGTAAACAGGCAGTCTAGCGCGGTTTTTTTTTTTTCAAATCTGACCAGTTCCTAGGATGCAATAATTAAAACAAACAAAATCTTGAGGTTTATTTATTGCATTAGGTAAAAATATTTGCGAAAGATGAAAATATTGTGTTAAATTTCAAAAAGGCAAGACTAAATGCGACTTTACCTTCGACAGGATTAAAAATTAGTACATCTTCTAAATGAGAAAAAAATATTAAAAACGTATTTTTTATTTCAACAAAAATACTAAAATTCATTGCATTCGTTGTTCTTTGTGGGAGAAAAAAAAGTAAATATCTTTGTGACTATTTTTTTTTAATTCCACATACCTATTAAAATTAATAAAAACAAATACGAAAAACAGTTAACCTAATACAATAAAAACATTACCTAATTGTCGTCAACCGGGATCCATCCAGCGTTAACTAGGTCGGGGTCACAGAATATCAATATTTCACAGTTTGCGGCCTGACCTCCACAAGTCTTCAGGGACCACGGTATTCACAGTTTACACTTGTTTTCCATAATTATGGCTTCCTCAAAATAATATTTATTTTAGCCAGTTCAGAGTATACAAACTTTTAGTCGGCCCGCAGTTGGTTTGGGCTTAGAAATCAGTATGATGATGAATGGAAGTACACACGTAACAACTATTAGGTAAGTATTCATCCGTAAAAACTGTGATTAAATACACGATTTTCTAAAAAAAAAGTTTTTAACCACCTGGCCAACAGTCGGCCGACTTTTTAGTCACCAGGGTGCGCGTAGGCTTAGTCAGTTCAACCGACTTTAGATGAGTTAGCAAGTTGCACAAAGTTATTATTCGCAAAATATGAAGGGTATCATAACATTCAAATTGAAGTATAATTGACGATTTAATGTCAAAAATCCCTTTTTGAGTGGAATCTTCAACATCTTCCGAGCCTTTTTCCCAACTATGTTAGGGTCGGCTTCCAGTCTAACCGGATACAGCTGAGTACCAGTGCTTTACAAAGAGCGACTGCCCTATCTGTCCTCCTCAACGCAGTTACCCTTTTTGAGCAAAATGAAAAACGTTATATCGCAGCAGAATATCAATATTTCACAGTTTGCAGGCTGACCTCCACAAGTTTTCAGGGACCACGGTATTCACAGTTTACACTTGTTTTCCATAATTATGGCTTCCTCAAAATAATATTTATTTTGTCAGTTAAGTCAGTTCTGACTTTAGATGAGTTAGCAAGTTGCATAAAGTTATTACTATTGGGAGAATGTTTCATGGTCTTAAAGTATTTGAAATCGCAGTATAAGTAACAATTTAATGTACCCTTTTTTAAATAATAAAATGAAAAATGTTAATTTGCATTGTACCTAACGACAAAGAATAATAATTACTATGTAATTCATAACAATATGTACAGAATTGAAACTAAGCATTTGTGGAAAAGTGGAAGAGCTCGTGGCTAAGTCAAAGCTTTGCCTCAGTAACTGAGTTGAGGTGGTCAGAGTTGAGTGGAAGCCGACCCCAACATAGTTGGAAAAAGGCTAGACAGATGGCGTTTGATAAATCGAAAAAAAAAGCTAATTTTACCTTCTGAACATCTCCACACATTGACCGTTGCATACAAACACGAGAATGAGTACTTTTATAAAAGAATCGCTAAAAATTACTCAACGCATCCGTCTTACTCATGCCTCTGATTAACGGGTACTTTGAGGCTAAGAGCTTTGCCTCACTAAGACGCCATGGCGACGTCGCCAGCGGCGCAGGTCTGGCTACTTCTGGCATCCACAGGTCGCCAAGTCGAATGGCCATGGCGTCTCGACAGTCAGTTGTTTAAATCAAATATGTACTATATTTCAAGTGAGCGTCACAAAATCGCGGCTGACTGGCGACCACACTGGCGACTGAGTGAGGAAGGTGCGCTTTACCGTGTACATTATAGTGGCAACTGTGGCCAAGCTACCAGAGTAGCCAGAAGCCACGTAGAACCGTCGCCAAGTGAGTTGGGTACCATACATTTCAATATCAACTGCTTGGATACGTAGCCAGCGACGTCGCCATGGCGTCTTAGTGAGGTAGAGCTCTAAAGATAAAAGTTATAATGTTGGTTAAGGCTAAAAATAGCTACATTTACATTCGTGGGCGTAGGTATATTGATTAAACATCAACTTTGTTAGTTCTTGTACCCAAATAGAACCTTTTTCGATTTGTGTGATAGAGTACCTTTATAAGGTCGTTGAATAAATAGTCGTTTAAATAATCTATTTTTGGTTTATACTAAATTAGGCATGATTCCGTTTTAATAGGTACCACTTATTTTACATGATTTTACTGTCATCTTAGGATCTTAGATAACCTTATTATTACTTGTAGCCTTTTATAATTAAAGCTTAGTATACACCAAGATTTACCTAAGCCAATCTAGCCGTCTAAGGACAGTTCAGATTCGGACTTTTTCAGCTTTGGTTTTCTCGACAGCAGCAAATACTGTTTAGGTTAGTTCAAATAGGACTTTACTAGGACCTTCACATGTTATTTTCAGTGTTTGTTGTCGTAGGGGCAACAGAAATACACAATTTGCGAAAATTTCAATTGTCTAATTTATCATAGTTCATGAGATACAGCCTTATTAAAAACGGAAAGTCTTAATCATAGGGTCCCGATTCACCCTGGGTATTTATGACCCCTAAAAACTATAATACCTCGATACAAAACTCCTTTAAAATTATAAAACCGAAGCCAAGCCACGTGTCTAAACTATCAATCCAACTAAAGATAATCACCGTTCCCAAAGGAACTGAACTCCTCAATCACTTAACTGAACTCAATAGTATATCGCTTACTATAATCATTAAAACGCCATTTGCATATCTAATTTGACACCACAGACTTAGCTTTGGGATAACTTTCAAATATACGGTCAGGTAATTTGGGAAGGAACTCTGCTTTTTTTATTTAAGTTTTAGATAATATAGTACCTACTAAAAAGGACATCCTTAATTTCCCCTGTATGTATGTACATATGCTTTGATGCTATTTTCAGCAAAGTATTTATCTGACTTAAGAGAAGGCTAGAGGTAACATAAGTGGGTTAAATTATTTTCATAAAAAGTGTATTTCTTTAAGATTTAGGAAATGTACAGCCTTAAAATTTTTGTTGGTTTTATTTTTTATAAATCGCAAACTATTCTCAATTTATATTTAGTGCTCAAAATGTGACAAAATAAAGGACTCTATGATAAAATGCAAACACTCAATAATGTTAATTTCAACTGAAATATTTTATTACCAAGATTATAAACAAAACAGCAATCTAAAAAGTTCACATTACAAACACAATGCCCATAAAAACATATCAAACAAACAATAACAAAGGTCCCATTAATATCGCATTGAAGAAATAAGTACAAGGCATGTTAGTGAAATACACAGTCAACGGGACCGCTACTCATTTCCGATCCGTATGTTTTCATCCTAAGACTAACTTGTTTCTGTGGAATCGTTCAACTTGAGTCAATTCCCTGTTTGACCGAATACAAGGAAATAGTCATTAAGTAATTGCTGGTATCTTAGTATAATAACTAAGTTAGACTAAGTTCTGATAGCCTATACTCTCTATAGGTACATATTTACTAATAATATATCTATCAATAACGTTCAAACACGATACTATGTATATCCCTTGGACCTTTACCCATACGCACAAACCTTTTGGGAATACATTGTGCCAAAGTATACTTATATACCTACCTACTCGAAAAGTGTGCATTGTGTTAACAGCTAAAGAGTGGAATTCTCTACCAGACTCTACATGTGTTTCTTGATAGTATGGGAATCTTCTAAGCTAAGAGAAATTTAGTTTCTTCTAAGCAAGTCTACTGCATCTCAGATTATATCATCGCTTACCAACACCTGAGAAGAAATAGCTTTCAACCTCATGACAATAAAAAAAAAACATTTCTAACTTCTACAGGTTCGTGTAAAACTTTAATTTAATATGTATAATCATAATATAACCATGTATTTTTTTCATGGAAACAATAAAATCGCGTGGCCACACCATTTAAACGTGTCCGTGTGTCCTTGTTTTAAATTTTCAGTATTAATTTAAAGTCACACTGAAAACTTTTAGTCGGCCGATAGTTTGTTTGGGCTCATAAATCAGTATGAAGATGAATGGTAGTACGCACATTACAAAGATCAGGTATTTAGCCGGTATCAGAGCGACTGAAAACAGATTGGAATCAAGATTTTGTTTAAAAAAATGTTTTGCCAACCATCGGGTCAACTGTTTAGTCTGCAG
Organism: Helicoverpa zea; assembly: GCF_022581195.2. NCBI lineage: Eukaryota > Metazoa > Arthropoda > Insecta > Lepidoptera > Noctuidae > Helicoverpa > Helicoverpa zea. The sequence goes on from NC_061479.1 coordinate 4,123,748, forward strand.
TGTGCGGGTACTATTAGGGTTTCCCCAGTTAGGTTAATTCCCTTTCGATCGGGTCAATGAGTTTCGCCGGAATAGACGGACTAAATAGCCTTTGAAAACTTTTATTCAAATTAGTACATGCTTTATTTTGTCACTTTTACAATTTTAATTGATAAGGAAAATACTTTTAATACATAGTCCAAAGAAACATACAAATGTGTTATCTCACGAAAGCGGATAACCCATACTTGTGTGTGTAAATATACATGCACATTGTCTTTGTATGCGTAAGCTCGAGAGCGCTCACTATTGGCCAAGTCACCGAGTCACACAAAGACAATCATCATCCTCATCCTCCGAGCCCTTTTCCCAACTATGTTGGGATTAGGGTTACCAGATGAAAAAATCAAAAGTCCGGAGAAAAGGCCTGATTTCCATGGAAAACTCCTGAGATTTTCTACAGATGAGAATTTTCTCTCAAAAACGTATTTTTATATTATCGTTGTATACACTGCTGTTTTTAGTTCGTTTTACTTCGATAAATAAGTATTGATTTTAACTGCAATTGTTACCAAAAGAAGATTATTTAAGTTTGTTTTAAATTAATACATATGTATTGATTTTAATTACAATTGTTACCGAAAGAAGATTATTTTTAGTACAGCCTTGGCCAAAAGTATTGAGCACCCATGACATCTTTCAGTTTTATGCGGAGTATCAGATAGAAATAAAACAAAACTTTTTTTTTATTTGTAATTTACTATTTATTAATTGAAAATTAATATTTTGTGGGTCAACCCTTTGCCTTAATTACAGCAGAAATTCTTTTTGGTAAACAGCTAACAAGATTTTTTCAGTCTTCAGCAGTAATCGCGTTCCATTCTAGGCGCAGGTAGCGTTTCAATTCTTCTCTGTTGTTAATTGTGTGGTGCCTAACTCGACGCTTTAATAAACCCCATAAATGTTCTATGGGGTTCAGATCTGGCGACTAGGCAGGCCAGTCAAGAAGCTCTATGCTATTTTCCCGAAACCAAGTGCAGTGCGGGCAGATTTGTGGCAAGGCGTGTTATCCTGCTGGAATTTATCACTATCCATGTTCGTGTCACCGAAAAGTTTCGTGAATGAAGGCAGCAACGCAGTTTCTAGCACATTTATGTACTTAGAAGAGTCCATGCGGCCCTCACACAGAAACAATTCGCCAACTCCAGAATCGGTCATGCAACCCCAGTCCATTATACTGCCGCCGCCGTATTTTACGGTTGGGACCACACACTCTGGCTTAAATTCTTCGCCCACCCGGCGACGCACCAAGGGTACACCAGGTGTACCAAAAATCTGCAATAAAGAGAAAAATATTGAGTTCCGGAAATAAAAAGAACTTCCTCTATGCGTTTAGAATTTAAACCATTTTATATTATTTTGTGAGGGCATTAAATTGACTTACTCACCTCAAAGTTTCATTCGTCTGACCACACAACATTTGACCAATCTTCAGCGGTGAAAGTTCGGTGTTGTAAGGCCCATTTGTACCGAGCTTTTTTGTTGCTCTCGGAGAGCCATGGCTTCTTCCTAACTTTACAGCCTTTCAGACCAGCTTCCTGAAGCCTTCTACGAGTAGTTCGAGCAGAAATTGTTTCCTTCATTTGCTCTGAAAACTCAGCAGCGAGCTCTGAAGATGTTTTTTTCCTATTTCTTAATGACTCTCTCAGTAACTGACGATCCTGACGGCCTATGGTGATGCGTTTGCGCCCGGTTCTCGGTCTATTTTGATGTGATCCGGTATCAGAGAATCGCTGAATAGCATAATGCACGGATCGGCGCGAACATTTGACAGTTTTGGAAATCTCTACTTGTGATTTCCCTTGCTCGTGCAGAAGCTGTATCTGCACTCGTTATTCTAAAGAAAGTTCGTTTCATTTTGGCATATCGCAACTATAACACTTAAAACTTTGAAATAAAATACCAAAAGCGCACTAGATCACTGGATGTTGTCACAACGAGCGATGGTAGCGAACTAGAAAATAAATTCAAAAATTGTAAAAGACACATTTTTTTGCACCCAGGTGTTTTATTGCCAGCTGCGGCATAAGTCATTGTTTTAAAATCTTTGAAGATAACCGATAAAAGAATACTTCAACGATAGATTCGAGTTTCTCCCATAATTACCGCGATCTAGCGAAATTTGTAAGGTGCTCAATACTTTTGGCCAAGGCTGTAGTTTAATAAGAGAGATCTTTAAAATGTAACCTGTTTTTTATTCAAAATCCTGAGCTATCACTAGATTTGCTAAATCCGGCCGGAATCCTGAAGAAGAGTCGATAAATCCTGAAATCTCAGGACAAATCCTGAGATATGGTAACCCTAGTTGGGATCAGCTTCCAGTCTAACCGGATGTAGCTGAGTACCAGTGCTTTACAAGAAGCGACTGCTCTGCCTGACCTCCTCAACCCAGTTACCCGGGCAACCCAACACCCCTTGGTTAGACTGGTGTCAGACTTACTAGCTTCTGACTACCCGTAACGACTGCCAAGGATGTTCAATGACAGCCGGGACCTACAGTTTAAAGTGTCATCCGAAACGCAGTCTATAGCTGGGTACTAACTTAGCAGTGTAGCACGAAACGTATCAGATACGGTATCAAGTGAGTACGTAGGCACGAGCCCGCTGCGAGCCGCTCGCGCGTGGAGCGCTGTAAGCTCGCAGTGACCCGCCGAGTGGTGGTTTCACTGCAAACACAAAGGCGGCTCGCAGTGTGCTCGTGAGGACCGTGGACGAGCCGTACCCACTTGCAGGATGGTACTGTATCTGATACGTTACGTGCTACACTGCTAAGTGAGTACCCAGCTATTGGTGTCCAAGATATGCTTAGAAAGTACATACAAACTTAGAAAAGTTGCATTGGTACTTGCCTGCACTGGAATCGAACCCACACCTTTATACTCGAGAGGCTGGTTCTTTACCCACTAGGCCACCACGACTAAAAAAAAAAACCACACAATTGCAAAACTTTTTTTATAATGTTACTTGTAATGTTATACAACGTTATATTTACCAAGTACCCAATAAGATCCATTTCCGATACTATATTATTACCGTTTACGTTGGTACGGAGGGCAACACAAGTTTTTTGTGACAGAGATGTATGCGCAAACTTTGTGATAGGCCGTACGTGTTTGCGAAGCGGTGAAAATGTAGGGTAGTGTACGCATACCTATGGTAAGTATGTATATAGGTATAACGTATGGTATTGGGTTTTCGCTTTTAATATCATGACCCAGGTTGTGAATAAAGGTAGAAAAATATGACGAAATGGGATGTTTTGTCGTGAACTATTCGGTACACTACTTGGTCATCATCTGCCTAGACTTTTCCAAATGTTCAGGGTCAGCTTCACACGATCTATCCATCGTTTCCTTGCTCTATATCCGTCTACATTCATGTTTAATATAGGGCCACCTTTCCACATCACATGCCCATACCATTACAGCCGGTTCCCATTTGGTTTTTCGGTTGCCGGTGGTCTTAAAGAAACTCAAAAAAGTTTGTTCAAATTAGGATGACTCAGCACTATTCGAACGTCAAAAACAAAAGACAGCCTCCAAAACGGTTACCCTTTACAACTTTCTATGCAGTACTTGCAACATCTTATGTAGTCTTTTCTTACTCTATCTATTCGGGTAACACACATTACTCTTAACATATTATGTAAGTACAAATAAGCTTCTAGGATATTCAGTATTTCTTGCCTATCCCGAGACATCCATCAGACAGTTGATAGATATTTATTGAGACCTCAATATACTGCCTAGAACTCGTATTTGTAATGAAATAACTAATGTTCACGTCCAAAGGTGAGTTAGGGTTAATCGAAGTATTAACAGGAGAAACGCCTATGAATAGTAAGAAGTAAGTATGTATACCTTACTGTTACATAATAATTTAATTAAAACATGAGAAAAACCGCGGGAAAAATCCTTTTGTGTGAAAGCGCTGTAATGTCTAGAAAGAAAGAAAGAAAGAAAAACAGTTTAATTGCGCAAAATATAGGACGCATAAATGCCCCTAACAAGATGAGCATAATATGGATAAAAAGATAAAAAGAACATAACACAAATTTAAGGGAAAATATGCGTCCTAAAGCGCGCAATACGGCCCTCGCTCAGCATAATGCTGCGACCCGAAACGAGATAGAGTCCCAGCGCTGGTTTTCAGCGATAGCCGGTGCTACCGCGATGACGTCAACCGGTGGAACTAATGTATAAAATAAATAAATAAAAAATACCTACTTAACTTTGCATGAATATTGTGATTTGTGTTGTGATGTGAACAAATGTGAACTTGTGTAGTGGGTGGATGCATAGTGTGTTTTCGGAAGAGGAGATTGACAGTGTAATATTTGACCACAGATAATACATATAATACGGGTTTGACCCATAGATATAATATTACTATAGTTCGGCCATTCAGAGAATGCGTTCCTGACACGTCGCGATTGAACTGACGACGTAATAACATTCATTGATTATTGATATAATAATGTTGTTTTAATGCTCCTCAATTGTTAAAACGGTAAACAACCAGCAAAAATATAAAAATAAATATAAAAACGCCATTGCAAAGTTACGTCGTCAGTTCAATCGCGACGTGTCAGGAACGCATTCTCTGAATGGCCGAACTATAAACAAGATTGCGCACGCTCAAAATATATATTTACGAAAATGAACTCTATTCTAACGCAATAAGGTACTAAATTGATTGCATAATACACAGAGGCAAATCCGAGCCGAGAGGGATAGTTCGAACGGAGGCTGTCTGTCTCTTTCTAACACCTTGCCAGCATAAAAAAATGTTGTGATCAAAAGTTTTGTCTTCCCAAAAAACAATTGAATCATTTATATTTTTATCTTATTTTAACAATTGTAAGTCAACAAATTAATAACAATCGCATTAATTTATTCGTATTTATTATTAAAACATAAACAACATAAATTTTTATTTTGCTTTTTTTTATTTTCTAGTGGTAACCCTGAACATTCTTGGCGCGTAATCAGCATTTAAAATTTTGTTTATATTTTTTTGTATTAAATCAATTTAAACTATTAAAATGGTGAAAAGTGTTGCGTTTCTACTTGCAAATGTGAATCCTATGGTGGTTGCAATATATCGTTCCACAGGTTAGCTAATAATAACATTTTCGTAAACCAAACAACTAGGGTGCCCATGAATTCTTGTAACGAGTCAAAATATGGGTGATGGATTTTAAAACTGTTGTACTATTGTTATAGCTTCCCAAAAAATGAAGAAAGGCGACATAAATGGCTCAGCAGTCTATATATGAAGTAGAAATACAAAAAAAACAGTCTTCACTTCGAATCTTCCTGCTTTTATACTGCTAATTTCCGCTAATTATTAAAAGCCTTTATTAGTATCTTAAGGTCACAAACTGCGTAAGTTAAAACTTCAATACTAATCTGTGTTTAATAATCTTAGCAAATTCGGATTTGTCTCACATAGCTTAATCTCATAGTCACCCTATTAGAAAGGGACAGACAGCCTCCGTACTAACTGTTTCACTCGGCTCGTTTTTTGGGTTTATATGCGCAGTCCTGTTTACTAATATTATGTCTATGGTTTGACCATAGTAATATAGGTTTTGACAATGACAGATGACAGCAAGTGAAAAAGTCAACAAGAAGAAAAAAAAACAATTAAATAGTATAATATCAACAATGAACAACATTTGGAAATTAATATAAATTATATTCGTATAAGTGGGTTGGAAGTATTATATAATAATTATAACCTGGAGAAATTCTCATAATTTGAGAAGGTGAGAAGCAGAGGAAGAACATCAAGCCCAGACACAGCTTAACTCCAATAGAAGATTGGATTTCAAAGCAGCCCACACTGAAGGAGATTCCTGAACCAGAGCAAGTATGCCATGACCCATGAGGTATGAAATAATTTTCATGTGCTATGATTGATTTGTTCTAATAATAGTGTTTTTTTTAGTTGATATTTAAAAGAGCCTTTTGTTTCTAATTGATGATGATGGTGTTCTCCTAAGCAATTATATAGTCACTTTTCCTAACATATAGTGAGATTATTTAGCTCTTAAATACCCAAAGCATATACCCATACTCGTGTGTATAAATGTACATATACATTGTATTTATATGCATCGGTGACTCGACCAATCACGAACGCTCCTGAGCTTACGCATACAACGATAATATAATTTGTATATAAGTTTACACACACAAGTGCGGCTCACCCGCTTTCAAGAGATAGATCCTATAGATTCTACACCGTATCAGAAAGTTCAGTTATCGCTTAAGCTGCTGGTGCTCCAAGCACTGGGGTCACAAAGGTCACGCTATCGATCTGCCGACCCCCAATGGATTATAAAGTGTAATGCTATCCCCGAAGTTGAGAACCGTTGGCTCACTATAATTGATTTTAAACTTGCATGATGCCTGCGAAATGGTAATTTTTCGAATATGGCGCTCTCCTGAAACTAGTTTGAACCGGTTCGAGGTGGATGCTTCTGGTCCAAAGCGGATATTTTAATTTGGGATGTGTTGTTCGGGGTTTGAGTTTGTTTTATCCGACTATCGGATAGAAGTCAAAATTGCCTTTAAGCTTTGTCTGATCGATAGCTGAATTCATTGAAAATTGATGAAAACCTTTTTTTATACGCTGGCTTATACCCGCAGTTTCACCTGCGTCCTGAGGGAACTACTTTCCGCAGCTGGCCAATATCTCATTTTGATGAAGTGCGTGAAAAAGTAACAAGCAAACACACAATGAGACTCAGAAACTTTCGCCTTTGTGTGATATTATCGAACATTTACATAAAAGAGACTATGACCTTTGAGTTTGTTTCGGCGTTTCTTCTCAGGGATCAGTTAGTTAGGAAACGCCGACCCCAGCGTTCTAAATGACGTGTAAAAGTGATGTAATGTCCAACTTACAAAATAAACGATTTCGTTACATTTGAAATCAGTTAATATTTAAAGAAAAGCAGTGTGCTATTTCTTGAATATTCTCATTCGACCTGAAATTACTCAGTAACAGCAAAAAAACGTAATTAAACACTAAAAAAAAGGCAGTTTTAAATAAACGCAAGATATGACAAGACACTGATGTTGATTTTAGAAGGACGAAGGCACCAGATGAATATGAAATGGAAAGCATACTCCATCAGCTAGGAGTACCGAGGGTAACTGGTACAAATACTAAGAAAATAGCGAGTTTTTCTTATGACGGGACTGTTGAAGTATTGTACATTTTAGTTTTTGTATAAAAATTACTGCTTGTATTTCATTTAGTTTGGAAGACTGCTCTTTTCTTTAAGAAATGTTGTCATTTAATATCCTTGGCAGTCGTTATGGGTAATCAGAAGCCAGTAAGTCTGACACCAGTCTTCTAAGGGGTACTGGGTTACCCGGGTACTGGGTTGAGGAGGTCAGATAGGCAGTTGCTCCTTGTAAAACAAATCTCCGAAAATACTGATTGGAAAGCTTTTGTTAAATGGTGGGTTTTGGAATATCTTGTCGGAGAGTTAGCCCTTTTCGTATAGACCTTATAATCTGACTAGCTTTCGCCAGCGTTTCGCCTGCATCCCGTACCCGGATAAAATATAACCAATGCCACTTGGGGATAGCGAAGCTTCACAAATGTTTTTTTTTTTTTTTTTAGTTTAGAAGTTTCAGAGTCTTTGGATGAAAGAAAAAAAAACGTTTTCCTTTTACAATTGTAGTATATAAATATATTAAATCTGGCGGTACTTTTTCCAGCATGTGGATAAAATTACAGCGATTCTTTATCCTCGCTACATCTTAACACTTAGACAGTTTTACCAAAGCAGGAGTAAGGTCGGATTGTATTTTTTTCATCAAATTTGCGCTTAGAATACTAAATGAAGGAGTATCATGAACGAAGTCTTGGAGCAGTGGTAAAATGATGAACTGGTATCTTGGGAACCTTACAGTTATTATTTAACTGCATTATTTTGATTAGGTCAATAATTAGAATTGAGGATGGACTTTACTTTAATTGGGTCTACTTAAAAAAAACTGTAACTGTTTGCCAAGTCGGCGGTCTATGGGCATGCTCCTGATATAGCTCGGTTAAAACCGTGTCAATTTTGTTTTTGTGTTAGATTCGAATTGGTTAAACTGTAATGATAGTGTGTATGTTTAAATAAATAAATAAAAATAAAATTTCATCAGAATCTGTTAAGTAGTTTATCAGCTAACGCAAGCAATCAGCTATAATAAATACAAATAGGCGGTCTCTTTAATCTTTTAACCCTTTTAGTTCAACCGAAAACTACTTTTAAAATCCTTAAACTAAATCTTCTTGTATACCAAAAACGGATATGTTTAAATAAGACTGTTTATAATAACAAGAGTAAACAGGGCTGTGTTTACATTGCTTGAGTGCTCGGGAATCGAACCCTGTACTCCGTTAAGTCGTTTATGATATAAACAATGTTTCATAGATTCTTACTTTGTATGGCATGTTTCTGAGTAATATTTTATTGTTTGTGCTGTTATTTTATATTTTTATCTACTTATGAGAAGTAATATTTCTTTGTATGTACTGCCTGGTTGGTCTAGTTGAGGTAAAGGGTTTTGGAAACTTTCACAAAGCAGTCCGGAGCCTGGAAGATGTTGACTCCTATTCATATTATTTATTTGCATTCCATAATGTATAGAGCAGGTATTATAATATGGTTTAGTGCTAGGCACAATTTTGGACCTTCTAGGGCGCAACAAAATAAATTGATACACCCATGCATCGGAGAGCACGTAAATGTCGGTCCTGCGCCTGATCTCTCTCCGGTGGTGTCGGATTGCCGTCCCATCGGGCTATGAGAGTGAAGGAATAGTGAGTGCACTTGTGTCCAAGCAAATGCTTGTGCACTATAATATGTCCTGCGCGTCTGGCTGATCTCCTTATATGAGCAATCACCAACATTGTGACCAGGTGGCGTAAGAGTTCGAAGAAAATGAAATAAGGACGAATATATTGATAAGGGCTCAGAAACAGAGTAGTGTACTCATATAAAGGTAAATATAGATAGTAACCATGACTCAAGTTTGTATAGCGATAATTTGATACCGTCACATTAGATTATTCATGAATTTCGGCATATTTTATGTAGGTACATGTAAATATGTGTGTAGTACTGTGTTCAGTTACTTTCCACAATATCAGAATGAAAGAGGCTATCTCATTTAAGATCGCAGACTACCGGATTCAGCTTACTTTTATTTTTTATTTTTGTCACATCCCAATTTTATTTGTGGTCTTCTTTCATGCTCTTCTATCTAAAGTCATCTTACAAATTATATTTCCAGCGATATAGTCTTTTACTCTGTTTCTTTCTTTACACATGCTTATGAAAACAAAAAAAAGATCAATATTCAGAAATCACTGAACAGATTTTCAGTGCTAGATAGCTCGTGCTTATAGAGCTTATATAAAAGGCTTATAGAAGGCTACTTTTGATTCGAGTATGCGGAATTGTTCACAGCACGCGGCTGAAACCGCTCAAAGCTAGGTATGTGTTCTTAAACAACTACTTACACTTGTACACACAAATAAGTACAGTAAAATAGTTCAAAATTCACTAAAATCTAACCTCCCAAATAAACGTCACTTCATTAGATCAACACGTCAAGTAAACACACATGAGATCTAAGGCATTTTACTTTTCTCAGTCGGGTAACTGACAAGCCTTTGTACTTTGAAGTCGGGAGGGTTAAGACTAGTGAGACAGGGTAATAGTAGGGTTCACTGAGATTTTTGAAACTACAAACGATGACGTCATGACAGACAGAGATTATTTTAGACAATATCAAAGATTATATTTGCTAGTAAAATTCGTGTGCGTCCCGAGGGAACTATGTTCTGCGCTTGGGTAAAATAATCCTACTGATATTATAAACGTGCAAGGTTTATGTACAGTACACTATATTTACAAACTTAAACTACTTCCTTCCACTATATTTACAAACTTATACAAAATAAAAATACTATATACAATACAAAAAATAAAATACTGTATACAAAACATGAAAAAGAACATTGATTAGGCGTCGAAGTATTCCTCCGCATCACTGTCCTATTACTAGGTTTATGGTATGTATGGGTTTTTGATGCTATTTCATGCAAAAAGTTGCGGATGGATTTTGATGAAACTTGACAGTAGTATAGCTTATACATTTTAGAACAATATAAAGTAACAATTCAATTCATTGCGATGTGAAGGTTAAAAAATGTTAGCGTGAATGTGTAAAAAACATAAAAACGTTACTCTCCCATTTGGTAAGGACAGCTATGCTCGGCGGTTTCGCCTTTTTTTACAAATTTCAAGTCTTAGCGTGAGGTTAATAATGCTATTAGGTATGTATAAGCTGCCAGACGAATTGGTCTATCAAATTCAAGATAATTATGTATTGTTTTTTCTTTTTATCCGCAGATTAGTTAGTTCAAACAAACAACTCAATTTTGTGTCAGTATAGGGTGATCAAAAAGGTGAGGGCGAGTAGCAAAGTGATGCCTCGTACAAGGATACACTAAGATACATACAATATGTTCTGCGTCTTTTGTTGTTTACAACTTATGGGTAATTTTCTAAGTTTTTGTACTAGTAGTAGAGTTTTTCGTGAGTTAAGTTTTTCATTACAATGAATGTTGTCATTTGAGGTTATACGGAATCTACCGTGCACGAATCTGACTATCACTTAGCCGTTTTTCTAACAGAAGTCAATAGTTCCCGGGATTCCCCACAAACAAAAAAAAACATTTGTTGTACTCAATGGGTATAGATTTCCCCTTAGTATGCGTGTGGTTAAGTGGGCAGGCTAATGACGGCTCGCCCTAATAGGACTTATCTACTAATATTATAAAGCTGAAGAGTTTGTTTGTTTGTTTGAACGCGCTAATCTCAGGAACTACTGGTCCGATTTGAAAAATTCTTTCAGTGTTAGATAGCCCATTTATCGAGGAAGGCTATAGGCTAGGTTCGTGCAGAGGTTTCCACGGGATGCGGGTGAAACCGCTGGCAGAAGCTAGTTACACATATCTACGTAACTATGGGTATGGGTATGGTGGGTTAACTTGCCCTGGCTTTGAGATATATAGGAATGATAGTAGTTCAAAAATATAGCAGAAAAAAATATTGTAGAATTCAAAAATACAGACAATATAGCTTCTGCTCGCGGCTTCGCCCGCGTGTTGTGTTGATAAAAAGTAGCCCATGTGTTAATCCAGGGTATCAATTATCTATGTACCAAATTTCAACCAAATCGGTCCAGCCATTTTTGCGTGAAAGAATAACAAACATACATCCATACATTCTCACAAACTTTCTCTTTTATAATACCTAAGTATTAATATAGTAGGACATAGTTCTCGCGGTCAAATTACTTAGTATACGTTTAGTGAAACGATTCATTTCTCAAATTAAATAGGAGGAGAAAGAAATGTAAGTATTCGAAAAAATACACATGTTCAAAGTACAATCGCAGACGTTAACAATCTTTAATACAAACAGTTTTCAATTTACTATCGTTTTTCAAAATCCCGCTCCCCTTCACAAACCGTTAGTGCAGGGATGGCGAACCTTTTTTGACGTACGTGCCCAATTAAAAAAAAACATTGATAATTATAGAGGCGTGCCTTTATGGCAAATAGTTAACATGAAAAGGTAAAAGATTATGAAGAAGGGACTTGTTTTTGATTCGCAAATCTTTTAACATCAATGCTGAGATATCTTAATAAAATAGGAAGTAGTTCCTATGTGATCCGATTAAAACCACGAGAAACATTTAATAGTACGTGGTTATGGTACATAATTTTAATTGAAAAATAATGGCGTGCCCAAATTATTTAGCTGCGTGCCACCACGGGCACGCGTGCCATGGGTTCGCCATCCCTGCGTTAGTGTGATAAGGCCCTTATGATCCTATACAGATATGTATTATCAAAAACATAATCCATTAATTAAATCTGTGTTTACATGTTAACACGAGGATAACATACGGTTTAGTTGCTCTAAGTCTGTGAAGGACTAGACTAACCGTAACAGCTGGTAGCGAGACTTCAGGAGTTAAGCAACACTTGGTGAGGTCGGTTCTTGGATGGGTGAGCGTTGGAAGTTGTTTCAGGTTCTTGGAAAACGATGAATTTAGTATAAAAAATTAAGAGCAGGTTTTTCTCATTCAACATAATTATAATATGTTGCGATAACAGAAGTTTCAAAAGTTATTCAATTGTAAACCAATTTGATTGAGATTAAGGATGAATATTTTTATAGCTAGGTTCCAAAAATAACTATTTTTTTTCCTAACAGCAATAACACTAATTTCTAACACATATTATAAGCCTGAGGACCTCGTTTGTTTGCTTTTAACGCACTAATATTACTTCTCGAATTATTTCAAAAATTCTTTCAGTGTTAGATAATCCATTTAGCGAGGAAGACTACAGACTACTTTTCAACCAGGGTCCTGAAGTAGTTCCCGCTGCTAACGAAAGCTTATAAACAACAACAAAATACCATTTCTCAACAACCAAAACAACAGACAACAGTATTATATACTTTATACATTAAGCGTTAAACCTATTTTAAATAGTAAACAGTGGAAGTCGCGAGTCCGTGCCTGAGGTACCGCCTTGAGGCTTACCGGCTCCGAGGGGGGGAGGGGAGGCAAATACAGGAGTCTTCGTAGTCAAGTGTTTTGTCACGGCCTTGCCGACTCGTGTTGCTCAATCACTAGTCTACAAATTATGATTATTATTTTTTTGCACAAGATAATACACATAACTTTCTCGTAGGTTATTTGACACTTAAAAGAAGTTTAGAACACAAACTTGCTCTAGCACATCGGGGTATGAAGATAAACCCCTCTTAAAGTACTACAAACGCGATTATGTATCAAATAATGTAGGTATAAAAAATTATACATACACATTATACATTATTTATTATTTGACGTTGGGGACAAAAAGGCTATCGGCTAGTGATATTTAATTAGTACATGTTGTAGCCTAAGTTACTTGGAGATTGGCATTGTGACAGTAATATATTTTTTCAAATCGGTTCAGTTTTGGAGCCTTTAGCGTACATATAAACAGAAATATCAATTGTATAATGATTGGTTGAAAAGGTGACATCAAATTTAAAACTTAAACAAAAATTAAAATAACCTTGTGAATTGATCAGAAAAAAATTACCATTAAAAAATTTGCAAGTATGTAATCCAGATATTAGTCTCACTATGTCACTATCATCACTTTTATATTAACCTCATTTCTACAACAAAACACTAAAAATACCACCTACACTAACAATTTGTCCCACACTACAGGTGAAGGCAATTAAAACGCGTGCCAAATACAACAGTTATGACAATTTCCCGATGCAATCAGAAATGCATTCAATGCATTTATTCATCAACGAACTCGCACTAAACGGTCTATAACCTGGATATGACATATGGAGAGATTGGTTTCTGGTATAAGGTGTGAGCTTTAGAGTTTATTCAAAAACGTTAAAATATGTAAAAACTCAAAACACAAAAAGAACTGTTACGCAAGGTTTAGTGGAGGAACTCGGGGATGGTCTAGCCTCCCAAAAGTGAAAGAATTTTTCAAATTGATTCAGTTGTTCCAGAGCCCTTAGGGTACAAAAAAAACGAAGAAATGTTTCTTCTTCATTATAAAGGAATGAATTTTAAGCAGGGCGCAAAAAAAAACTAGTGGTCCAGAATCGTTAACAGAACATATCTGCATCATCAGTAAAAAAAATTTTTTTTCATTCTTTTGTCCGCCCTAAAATCAGCAAAACATGGATACTAACTATTCTTACGCGCGCCGAGCGGAGCTCGCGTCGGTAAACCGGTTTCGCGTTGAGGCCGTGCATACTATGACTACTGTGACCGTACTATCGGTTACAAAATAAACATCTTTCGATATCAATAACTTTTCTTTTTTGTACTAAAACACTACAAAATAAAAATATATTATATATATTATATCTATAAAACTTATTTAACTATAAGTTCACAAAGTTTGCGCACTGGATAAAATTCATTCCTGTATTAGTAATGTTTGCTGAAAAACTAAAGTCGAGAATTAACCGCACTGAAACCATTATTATATTTCAGCGCATGACGGAGTGCCGAAGAAGGGGTACCTATGGGCTACATGTTCGTACTTGGGCTCCGAATTTATTTGCGGACTGCCATTAACTTTTGGGAAACCTCTGATCATTCGGTAAATGCCTGAAAACCCTTGCAGTATTTGTTGATTTTATAGCGATCAGATGCTACAGTGAATTTAAAAAGAGGCCAGATCCAAAACCGCTTTCGCTTTTAACTTGAACCATGGCCGTGTTAATAGTGAATGTAACCAGTAACGCAATTACTGCGATGTTAGCAACACGGATATAATAGTAATCTGCTTACTGGCGTGTTTGCTTGCCTATGATTACTATTATGTAATGGAAATTAATTGACCAACACCAAGATTTGGTCCAGATCAGATGACTGATCTTAGAATTAAGGGCAGTTCTTAGAAATTCTCACTAAATTCTATACATCTAAATGTGAAAGTCGCTCTGTCTCGGTATTGCTTTTATTTAAAAAAAAAATCGATCACATTTAAATGAAATTTACTCAACAGATAGTCTACTCTAGAGCCTGAAAAAGGCAAAGGCTTTTTATCCTGGTGTTGGAAATCCTCGGAAAGCGTGGGGAACAGCTAGTGTGAGAAATATTTTTTGTGTTGGGTTTTCCTCTTTAGGTCAGTAGCGGTAAATAGTCAAGTTCATTTGTACATGTGTTCTTAACTGTAACTGGTGAAAAGCTAATTTGCCTTTAGGGATAAATTAAGAAACAACCAAGGTTCCATCCAACGGATCCCTTTTTATATTGACTGAGGAATCTTAGGTTCAGCAGTGGACGTCTTATAGGTGGGGATCCTAAAAAAATAAAACAATTGCCTGTCAGAATATCTTCAAAATAGTGGTGCGCCACTAGCCATTTAAAGAATCTCTCTGAGGATATAAACGGTCTTAAACATGTACCTACCTATAGATATTCAGTACAAACAACTATCATACAGAACAAACCATTAGACGGTAGTTTTTATCACCGCCCATAAAACATGTTCTAACTCGCTTCACTGATTTACAGTCTTGAATTTACGCGACTCATAAAAATGGTGTTAAAACCTGGATATACAGTAATCGATAATAGTACTGAAAGTTGGTGACACTGGCTCAAAGAATTGTAGTTTACGTCGATCAACAAGGTGGACAGACGACCTTATTAAGGTCGCGGGAAGACGCTGGATGCAGGTCGCCTCCAACAGGTATCTGTGGAGATCTAAGGGGGAGGCCAATGTTCAGCCGAGGACGTCCTATGGCTGAGATGATGATGAAGTTATCATCGACACCCGCAATTCCTCATAGGTCCAGTTGAAAACTAGTGTCAGAGACTAGCTATCTGGCATAATGCTGAACTGGACCTATTTGGCGCAACCCTTTGTTACTTTTATATTTTTTATTCCTATGTGTATGTACGGCTTGTGTCAAAAAATATTTTTTCTTTCTTAAGTCATAATTCTAAATGCAGAGGAAGAACTCTATCTAAAGTATTTTTTCGATATCTGCCAATTGCCATTTTCTGCTGAACTTAGGCCAACCATTCCGGTCTTGTCCAAATATCTAGTTTTAGTTTATCCAAAATGTTATAAACTAAGTCGAGTTGAATACAATACCAACCGAAGATGTTCAAATGACAGCCAGGAACAACCAATTTAACGTGCTTTCTCAAACACGGAGGAACCCGTCATGAGTAGATGGTCTTCAATTCACGGGCAGACCGAACCTTATGATCAAGTGACCCATGAGACTGTTACTTTGCCACGAGCTTCTTCATAAAGACGATGGGACATATACCTACGTTTCAAAGAGAAGCAAAGGTTGCCATGACAACCAATCCTCTAAATCGTCAGCGAAACTTACCTACCACATCACGACTCAATAAGCGGAAAAGGTGTCAAGATAAATCTCTTTATTCCAATAACAATTGATACTTACGTCCAATTTTATTTACTCAACGAATAAAGTGTTGCCACCCTCCGGAAATCCCACAAACGCTAACAGCTTTCGGAAACGATAAAAATTCTTACTAATCTTTTTAATTTGTTACGTATTCGAACGATTTGTGAAGAAAAATGTCTAATACTTTTGGAAACGTATCCGAACGATTTGTTTTTTGAAAAAAGAACGTTGATGAGATATGGCGGCTATTTTCGTAATGGCGGCGAGACAAAATGGCGGGAGTTTTTTTTTAAGACTTATTGTCGTTATTTAGTTGTTTGATGTTAAAAACTTTGAATGAGCTGTTTTAAATGAGTCATAAGAATTCTTGTTGGGATTTAGAGTTTATATTATTGTGGTCGTTTATTACTTAATGATGGCTTGGCATTATTGGAATTTTAACAGTTGTTTTTCGAATTGGAAGGTGAGTAATGACTGCTTTTTAATGCTTTTTCGTTTTTTGTGCAAAGTTAAGTTTTAATCTCTGACTTGAGAGTTCATTTTTTTAAATAAAGGCTAGATTTGAGAGACTAAAACTAACTCTTCTTTTTAAGGATTGCTTTTTGGATTTTTCATCAAAAAATTGGAATTGCCGAGAAACTAGGTCAACTCTATCACAAACTTTTAAAATAAATTGTACCTACATAGATTTTTTAAATAAAGCTAACAATTAAGGTTTTTTCAGTGTAGTTTAAGTCGAGACTGTCGCTTAAAACTAGAAGCTATTTTAAATAAGCTTTCACATACTCAGTAAAAGCTATCATCTGACCAATATAAAGACCATCATGGTTGGTAGGCTTCCATTCATAGGTATTATATTTCAGTTCACCTGTCTTACTACCTACAGGTAGGTATCTAGTTACAGCTTTCTCTATGAAAACCTACAAATTCTAGGAAGGGCATTTTTTGGCCCCCTTTCGAACACTAGACCATGAAAATCTTCGATTATCGGTCAAGCCTTTGCCCAACTATGTTGGGGACGGCTTCCAGCCTAACAGGATGCAGCCGAGTACCAGTAGGCCACATGGAGCGACTGCCTATCTGAACTCCACAACCAGGTTAACCGGCAGCCCGATTCGATTATCGGTCAAGCCTTTGCCGAACTATGTTGGGGACGGCTTCCAGCCTAACGGGATGCAGCTGAGTACCAGAGCACCACATGGAGCGACTGCGTATCTGTTCACAACCCAGTTACCCAGGCTACATGATACTCTTTAGTGAGACTGGTTATTAGACTTACTAGCTTCTGACTACCCGTAACAACTGCCAAAGATGTTCAAACTACAGCCGGGACCAAAAATAACGTGCTTACTATCGATTGAAAATTCCCGTTTCTCTGTTCCTGTAGACATTTTATTCTATGAAAACTTAACTTTGCACTTTAACAGAAACATGCATATAAAATAAGACGTTTTGAATATTTTACTAAGAACTGCCAAAATTGTCCTGAACTTCTGCTCGACTTGAAGCATCTTCTCCAGAGATGCATATTTTAAAATTAAAGTTTCATATGTCACCTGAAATGACAGCGGTGTGGTCTGTTTTACGGTTGAACTGAACGTAGATATGCTCTTTAATTTGTGTATAGTGAGTT
Source organism: Helicoverpa zea (assembly GCF_022581195.2). NCBI lineage: Eukaryota > Metazoa > Arthropoda > Insecta > Lepidoptera > Noctuidae > Helicoverpa > Helicoverpa zea. The sequence goes on from NC_061479.1 coordinate 4,141,444, forward strand.
TTTGAACTGTTGCAAACTGCAGACTTTACTGTCGGCCGATAGTTGCCAAGATGGTTGGGGTACAGTTTATTCTAAAGGTAATCATGAATTCAATCTTTTGAACAACTGTATACTATGAAATTTTGACACACACATTTTAAAACAGTTTTGTTAAGAGTTGATTTTTAAGAAAAAACGGACGTTCCCATATACGGTGAAAATGGATCTTAGTCGGTTTGATAACAGCCGGATACCTGATATTTTTAATGTCATCCTACCATTTATCTAACTAAACTATCGGCGGACTAAAAGTTTGCAGTATGCGGATATTCTAACGAGTTCATTGTCACAAACTATTTGAAATATAATATATAGCAGTGCAAATAAATACCTTATCCAGTTCTTTTTCAAATAGTTCGTTGAGCAGAAAACAGCCACTTACCTGTAAATAAAAACAAAAGAATTTAAATATCTATTCAACAAAAGAAAATCCGCCTGAAAATCTACTATTCTAAAGATAGTAAGATTTAGTGTTATAAATACAATTTTTTGTATGTGATAATTGAACAACTAAGACTTAATTTAGTGATGCACTGAACAGTAACAATCATCATATCGAAAAACCATCACAATTATCGATAAAACTCAATTTTGCTTTACAAAAATGATTTGTGAATGCCCCCAATATATGTCTGGAGGGCAATAGCCGTTTATTTGCCATGGTAAGCCACGGGTGCGTTGTTAGCCCGAAGAACAAAGGGCGTAAGGAGCGTGCACACGCTACGTAATACGCCTTCGGGCTATAGTGAGGGGACAGAGTTACATTGTAATATCGATATCTTTTTTGGTGCGTTCTTTTTTTTACCGGTCGTTGTATTAAATTAAACAGTTGTAAATATGTATAGTACCCAAGTGCTGTAAAACAAAATAGGAATAAAGCTTTCATACTCCTACATAATATTCTTAATAGCATTTCATAATAGTGGTTGGCGAAATGTTTCATATAGACCACGTTATCCATTCGTGGTTAATACTTAGATCATCCAAATATTGCGAGGATAGGGTATGTAATATTATATTTCCTAGGTATACACGAAGTTATTTAGTTTATCCAGATAACCGTAGAAGCATACAATGTTTCGCCGTCATTATATTCTTTATGATAATATGCATTTTATGTGCGCAGTTTAGTTTACTCGTGATTTCACTCGAATCCCGTAAAAGAACTACTATTTGCATCCAGATGAATTAAAGCCAATGTTAATAGGGAAAGTGTAACTTTCCAATAGCGAAAGAATTTTTGAAATCGGTCATGTTTTTTTTAAGTTTATCGTTACTGACATTCATCATTTTTGTTTCATTTTGATCATACATATATCATTTTATCTAAGTCATAATACATTTAATACGATACCTCAAACAAGCTTTCTACTTAACTTATGCCAAAGTCAATGTTATGAGAATAACAAGCTGTAACAACCAAGGTTAGCAGTCAGACTTAAGGCGAGGAATTGGTCAACAATAATTCCATAACCGGCACGCGCATCTAAGGCGCCAAAAGGGGTCGGAGCGTCTGAGCGGGGCGAGGATAACAATACGCGCGCTAGCTTATAACTAAAAGTCGTAAGCGACAAAATGGTTTTGTAATTTTATTATTTAGAAATGATAATTTGATAAAAATTCCTTCTACAATTTTAAAGAGTATGTACATACTCAACTACTAAAAAAGTTAAGAGGCTTAAATCGATCCCGTATGCCCATAATATGTGAATCTCTTTTTAAAAAGAGGTATGTTTGATATATTTTTCTCTGTTATAAAAGTTACCTAATCATGTTTCTACGTCTAACAAAATAAGGTTTATATCATGAACTTTCAGGTAACCAAGTTGTATTTTGATCCGTTTTGTATTTACTGAGAAAAATTGAAATCCTTGGCGCCAAAAATTCCAATTCGTCCTCTTAACCACAAATACGTGTTAGTGCTACTTTAACATGATTCAGTCTAGACACGCCTGTTCGAGAATATGTATGTATAGGTAATAATGAAATATGTGGTACTTACTACATCTGGAACAATGTAGTAAAATATAATCTGACTGTAACGTAGGGAAACAACTAAGTAAAATATTTTGTTAGTATTATATTACTTTTCACAATCTTAATTCGGTTCGTCTCTAAAATAATATATAAAATTCTACCAATATTAAAAATACTTAATATCTTTTTTTATTAGCTTATGTTGTCCCACTGCTGGGTAAAGGCCACCCCATAGCCTTCCATCTTTTCCAATCGGTCGCTATTTATACTTAATATTTAGTTCTACATATTTCGTAAAACAGTAGAATCCATAAGACGTATTTTGGTTTAGGTATGTAATGTGAAGTAGTCTTTAGGTATATAAGCTATGTAGAAACATCGTAAACAGCTCGCCATATTTCTCTTCGTTTCTTTCCTATGCAACCGCAAGAGAAACCACATTGAGAACCTACTTACAAGTCTTCACAAAACAAAACACTAAAGACCTACGCTTACTAAGTAAACGTGCATAAACTAAATGTTAACACAACACCCGAACTATGTAATATGACAATATTAGCTTTCGATATGATAGGGGCGAACCAACATTAATACGAGTATAATATCGATACATTAATCTATCGACAGGGCCCCCGCACTGCCCACAATCGGTTAACGCTCTGCTTCGCCAAATAATCCTGGGAAATACAGAGTGTTGTGTCCATACGATCTATACTGGAATATTTTTTAACTAGTGCTCGAAATTATAGTTAAACAAGTTTTACGTACACATTTACTTTAATGTTTTAACACAAAAAGTTATATGTAGTGAAAGATATTTATTTTAAAATTGATTTTATGGTCTGGAATGACCGGTCACCGCGATTACGTCATCATCTCCCGAGCGTTTTCCCAACTATTTTGGTATCGGCTTCCAGTCTAACTGGATGCGGCTGAGTACCAGTGCTTTATAAGGAGCGATTGCCTTTCTGACCTCAACCCAGTTACCCGGGCAACCCAATAACCCTACGGTAAGACTGGTTGTCAGACTTACTAGCATCTGACTACCAGTAACGACTGCCAAGGATGTTCAATGACAGCCGGGACCTACAGTTTAACGTGCCATCCGAAACACAGTCGATGGTGTCTAAGATATACTTAGAAAGTACATACATACAAACAATGTTCTCTCTCGTCAGAAGCCAGTAAGTCTGACGCCAGTCTAGCCAAGGGGTATCGGGTTGCCCGGGCAACTGGGTTGAGGAGGTCAGATAGGCAGTCGCTTCTTGTAAAGCACTGGTACTCAGCTGAATCCGGTTAGACTGGAAGCCGACCCCAACGTGCTTGGGAAAAAGGCTCGGAGGATGATGTATTTATTGCTTGAAATATTCTCCTGTATTATATGGGACTTGCCTACTGATGTTCAACGACCACGGTTTTTAATACTGTTTGCCTTGTTGGGGGAAATATCGGGTATTGTACGGAAACAATCGATTTGTGTAAATACAGTTGATTGTGGTACGAATCCCTTTTCTACGGTAGACATTTTATTTACAATAATAATTATGGTGTTCTTTTGTTTTGTAGTTTATAAATAGGAGAATGTATGTGTGTTTGTTATTCTTTCACGCAAAAACTACTAAGTGGATTTTGATAAAACTTGGCAGTAATATAACTATAGGTCAGTTAAAAATATAGGCTAGGTACTATTTATCCGGGGGCGACAAAGGGTTCCGGCAAAATTGGCTGGCCATTATATTTTATAATGTACAATTCATACTCATCCCAGTCCGAAAACCAAATTCAAACCAAATACAAGTAGGTATTCTTCCTTTCATTTGAAACAATAACATGAAAAAATATACATCACCAAGAAAGACTAAAGTGGAAGAAAGAAAACCAAATATTTGAGGGCTAATTACATTTTCTGAACGTAAAGTTAACATTTCATTAAAGGTACCGTGTCAACATGGCCGATGTTTCAGAACGCAAAAAAAAGTTAAAAAATTCAAAATGGCGCCCTGTGGTTGTGTAAGAAAATGTTTAGAAGGTCCATTACAAGTTAGAAAATACTGGCAATTTAAAAACTAAAGTGTGTATAAGCAAATCAATATATATACTTACATAGATGCTGATTAATCTAAGGAAAGCAGGAGGGCACTATAAACTGTAGGTCCCGGATGTCAATTGAACACCATTGGCAATCGTTACGGGTAATCGGAAGCCTTGGCAAGTCTGACAACCAGTCTTACCAGTATTGGGTTGCCCGGGTAACTGAGTTGAGGAGGCCAGATAGGCAGTAGCTCCTTTTGACACACTTATACCTGATATATGATATAGCTGATCTGGTTAGACTGGTAGCCGAACCCAACATAGTTGGGAAAAGGCTAGGCAGATGATGACAGCGGGTGAGCTAGACTTGTGTGTGTAAATATGCAATAAGTACTTGTATATTATGTTTGCATGACTCGACTAGATACTGACCACTCCCGAGCTTACGCATACAGAGACATGCATTTACACACACAAGTATTGCTCAACCGATTTCATGAAATAAAACTACTATACAGATTATGTTTAACACTTTTAACCTTCTGTCTAAAACATTTAGTATCACGGTTGCAGTCTTTGTCAATTTACGGAAGTACGTTTGTCTGTTTGCTTGGCGAAAACCTCGGGAAATTCGGCAATGCTTTGTTCCTTTAAGAGTAAATAATGAATATTATGATGATTTATGTTCTGCATCCGTTAACAGGCGAGAACACCTCATTCATTAAGATAATAATTAGACTAAATAAACAGTATTGTGTTGTCTTGTTGTCTTAGATATGATAAGGGCAAAACGTAAGGTGCCTCTTATTGTTGAAATTGGGTGAATATATGATATAGGGGAATGTGTTTAGGTGTTTTTAGTGGGGTAGAGATCCTATTACTAGGACTTTGCCGTCCGTCTGTGACCAGGCTGTATCTCATGAACCGTGAAAGTTAGACAGTAGATGTGACGGTTTTGAAAATAGGGATTCTAATTGGTCCACATTCTAGATCGGTAAAAAATATTGGACACGAAGTCTTTATTTTTAACAAAACATGAAATATAATTAAAATTAGACTTCAATAAACATTTTAGAGGGCTCCCACAACAAACCCACTGGAAACCGTGTTTTTTTTTCAGGACTTTTTAATCTATTTTATGCTTGGCAGTTAGGTAATAAATAGAACTATTTATTTACATAATAACGACCTTTTAAGCTCGCCTACGTAGTTGATATTTTTAATGAAACTTGATACGCCCTTGACTAGCCTTTTAAGAAAACAAGGATGATTTGCTTTTGATACTAATATAATATAAAGAAAAGCATTTGTTTGTGCCTCCGAAACTACTCAACCGTTTTGATTTTTTTTTTCACAGTTGGGAAGCTACACTCTTCCCGAGTAACATAGGCTATATTTTATCCCGGTATGGGCTGTAGTTCACCCGGGACACACATGATACCGCGGGAAAACAGCTTGTGAGTGATATAATTTTATTGAAACTTTTACACACAAAACGCAGTCGCTCCTTGTCGCACACTGGTACTCAGCTACATCCGGTTAGACTGGAAGCCGACCCCAACATAGATGGGAAAAAGGCTCGGAGGACATACAAAATTACACCCTTGGACCTTTCGAAGAAAACAAGCGTGTTATTCATGGAAAATTCCAGAACTTACTATTATAAATACAAAGGCATTATACATTGTAATATTAAGTGTATTTATTTGTAAAACGGTTTTAAAACCGCTTGATTCAGTTGTGGTTTTCAGTGACTCCTTCAATATTTAGTCACGTAGGACTTTACCTAATACCTAAGTCAACTTGGTCATTATTCATTGTATGTGACCTTAAACCTCATTAGTTTGGTGGTTACGTATATTTTGGAAATATTATAACTAGCAGTGGTTTCACCTGCTGGGACATACTTCGCACACTCGAATAAAAGTATAGTGTACAATATTGCTGTACAGTTATCGGCACGGATATCGGGCCATGACCTTCACCTGCGCAGAAGCGATTTACTGCCTTATTGCCTTATGCGTACGGGTGCGCAAAGCGATCCCCACTCTTCCGCTGAGAGCCCAATATCCGTGCCGGTATCTGTACATATTTATTCAAATTCTTTCAGTAGTTTTTAGTGACTATGGTTATCCTTTAGAGGATTTTTATAAGGTGTACGTCCACCAAAGAACTAAAGCTAGGCGTAGAAAATTTTGAAACGCAGAGAGAAAAGTTTTCAGTATCCTATAAGCATGTTTTCTACGTGGATATAGTATAGATAGTTTCTTACATGTTTCTATGCATCTTGCTTGCCTGATATAAATGGATGAATAATAGAATTTGGTATTTGGTGAAGTTCAAACATTTTTATTACTGTTTTAACTTCTAAATACTGAAGACTGGGTTACTGATTTTTTGAGCATCTGCCACTATTTTTTTCTACTTGTATTAGAATTCTTAAGCCTTCTTAAGTCCTCAAAAGAAGCTGCGGGTTGTTCGAAAGAGCTACCGCGGCCCTGTTACACAAAAGGCCTATGACGGAACACGACTGTTTTTAGTCAGTAAGAGTCTGACACTCCCTCACCGCTGCTAACCCACAGCGGGAGGGGTCATTTGATGATTTTTGACGTCGTTAAAAAAAAAAAAAAGTCCTCAAAAGAAAACAACACCTTTGCTCTTTATTTTAGAGTTCATTTTCAAGTAAAGTTTAATAAAGAATTCACTTTACATTCTTCAAAGATGTTTTTTAACATAAATAAAATTCTGAAAGCTTCGCACATTTAATAAAAACGCCAATAGCTTAACATTGTCACAATAATTTAATACAAAAACATTTTTTCGGCATCGACATTTTTTTTGACTCCTGAATTCTTATTTTCAATCAAGTAAACGCAATTTGAATGTCAAGTGGCCTCCGCCATTTTGTTTTCACTTATAATTCGCGCCAATTTCAAAAAAAGAATGTTAATTCAAATGGATTCGCATCCATCTGTTTTCGTAGTGTGACGAGCGACCATTTTGAATAATGTTGCCAGGTACGAAAATATTTTTTTGAAATTGGAATTTATTAGCATTATTTTTGATTGCATAATTAAGTTTGCATGTTTTGAATAATCTTTGGTGCACGTGCCTAGCTTGTTTTCAAGTTTTTTTTAAAGAAATATTCGTAAGGAGAAAAATACTTAGGTCTTTTAATAATCAGTTGTCGAGTACCAGTGCTTTGTACCGGCTTTTATATATTGAAGTGGTTATTTACTATATTGAAACGTAAAGGAATATCATTATTTCAGAAAAAATACAGAATCATGAATACATAGTAAGTAAAGTCTCTTTGACTAAAAAAACAATATTCAGTCGAGAACTTGAAAAAGGACATAAGTTACTTTTTATCCAAGTGAGGGAAGAAGTTCCTTAGGAAGCCAGTGTTCAATAAAGAATTCTCTACTAAAACTCAGTCTTATATCATCATCATCTCCCGAGCCTTTTCCCAACTATGTTGGGGTCGGCTTCCAGTCTAACCGGATTCAGTTGAGTACCAGTGCTTTACAAGGAGCGACTGCCTATCTGACCTCCTCAACCCAGTTACCCGGGCAACCCGATACTTTAAGTATAACCCAAAAGTCAGTCTTATAAATAATAGTATATTTAATACCCTTGTATTTAATACATCATTTATTATTAACTGGGCGATCAAACGCTTCAGTGAATTTTCAATGTTCTTGTAACATCGCCTTAAGACTGCACGTGTGTACTGGCTTTACGTTATAATTACGCTTTTCATTATTAACTAGATATTGTGTGGATAGGTATATTATATTATTTCTATAATATTATTAGAATTTTTATGAGTCTATAATGTAAAAGATTCTTAGAATAGTTAGAATTAATCTTGCTGTGCCTTTGTATCTTTCCATATACATTTTTTTTATTCGGCTCCTAAAGAGTTTACTACTTTGCGTTTTCTAAGCCAATAATATAGAAAAAGATGATGTCCTCCTAGCCCATTATCGACTACGGTGGCTGTTCACATGTAAGGAGATTAGCCAACTGCGCAGGACATATTATACTGCACGAGCATTTGCTTGGACACAGGTGCACTCACTATTCTTTCACTCTCATAGCCCAATGGGACGGCAATCCGACACTACCGGAGAGAGATCAGGCTATTAGAAAAAGAAGTGTTAACGTCGATCTAAAACAATATTTCACTGTTGTAAAGCTTACAGTATTTGCCGATGACACAGGCTGTATATATTTTATCCGGGTACAGGACGAAGTTTCTTCGGAACGCGTTAATCCGTGAGAAACATTCATACCATATTACGCTACATAAATTAAACTACCATAAATGTATGAATATAATCTTACAAAAACACAAGACATACCATTCACATCACATCAAAAACTTCCCAGGAATCAAAACCGATACCTACCATACAGTAGATTTTCCTACAAAATTAATATTCTAGGAACATCGCAGGGTTCAGGATGAATTTCAAGTGATCGTACCTATAATGGGCCGGGAGATTACCCGGATGACGTCACACCCCCGACTTAGAGGGAAAGTCTATCAGGGTTTTTGTTTTAAAGCTGAAGTCTGGGGGAATTATTTGTATGTAGTATGGTACCTGTTTTGTTTTTGTAGTTATTATCATAACTTAATATTAGCTATTGAATATGGTTTCACTTGTCCCAAGAGGAAAGTAGGGATTTTCTGTAGGATAAAATATAGCTTATTAGCTGTTCCCGACGGTTTAACCCACGTCCCAAGATATCCATTAATTGCAACCGGGTAAAAAGAAGCATAGTCCTTTCTTAGGCTCAAATAAAAAAAAATCTAAAATAACAAATGTGCATTTGTTGATGAATAAATAAATTCTATACTATGTGTACCAAATTTTAATTAGGGATATGTGGTACCTTGGAGACGGTCATAGGCTTTTTAACCTGGTGCGAGAAGCAGATTCTTGCGAAAGCCAAGTTATTGTAACAAGTAAGAATACGCACGTGATTATTTTGAATCAAAACCTTAGAACCAAGAAATAACTTTGTCAAACTTCAAGTTAACATGCATATAACAACAAACCTATCAATTTAACCAAACCTTCGCTAACCCGAGGGAGCTCTGATTAAGATAACACAAATCGTAACAAAACCGCCGCGTCATAACTTTGAACTCGCCGACACAGTTAAACCGGCTTGATCTAGTTAAAACTAACCTATGTCAATTAAAACCGGAAACTAACTATTCGGAGGGTCGTTAGTACTTGTGTTTGTTTATTCACTTTATGTTAGATATGTTATTGTGGAAAATGTTACTATATGGTTAGGTTTAGTTTTTAACGTCTAGATCAACAAATCAAAAGGGTTAGGCGTTGAAAACTCTGTCAGGCTCTATAATAGCTTCTCATCTGCCTAGCCTTTTCCCAGCTATGTTGGGGCTGGCTGCCAGTCTAACCGGATGCAGCTGAGTACCAATGTGCCACATGGAGCGACTGCCCATCTGACCTTTTCAACCCAGTTACCCAGTCAAGCCGATACCTCTTGGTAAGATTAGTTGTCAGACTTTCTGGCTTCTGACTACCCGTTACGACTGCCAAAGATGTTCAAATGACAGCCAGGACCCATCAATTTAACGTGCCTTCCGAAACACGGAGGAACTCGTCATGACTAGGTGGTCACTTAACATTAGTAGGTGGATTCTTAAGATTCAGGCAATCCACTACAAATATTCTTGTTCTTAATCAAGAATGAACCCACATTTACCACAGTATCAAACAGAGAAGTCATTAGCAAAAAGATTATCTAAGAAAGCGCACACTAACGCCAGATTGACGGAAGGTGCGACATTTAATCTATCTTTCTTTAATTAAGTTACTTCCTAATTCAGTCGGCGAAAATCTGTTGTAAGCCTATCTCGGATGTTTGTGTCTCTTATACAATTCGGAGTACTTTCGTTTATTGTGATTCAACTGGGAGCGTTGTCATGCACTTAGATATATAGTAGCTCATAGTGTACCTACTCATCAGTAAATGCACTATCTGCAAACCGGACCAGAAGTTTCTGAGATACTCTGAGAGCTCTTCGGTATTTGTAGGTAGGATATTTTTGACTTATAATTAAGATGCGCATAGCGGCAGAATTTCGATACGAGTAGGTGCTTATTACTTTTTTTTTCGAAGATGGGAAACCATCAGATCACTTTTGCAAACCCTCGTTCCAATTAGAGTCTTAAGCCCTACAACTATATGTAGGTATTACTTAAGTTACTTGGCTAAGAACTATATTACCTATTATGTGCAACTTCTACATTGACAGAAGGTCTTTCTCTAGTCTACTACAGGACGAACCAAAGGCAAACACTAGTCTTTAAATAAGTAGGTTTATCTAGGCCTAAAACTAGGCGCTGGTGGGGGACTGGATGCCATAGATTCCCAAACCCCCTCCACTCAGGCGAGGTCGGAGTACCGCTGGGCCTTTTTAGTGGGTATACCGGGAACATTTGTACCGGGGAGCCCCACATACCCCTCTCCCATCCCCCGACGGGAAGGGCATGCGTAATAGTATTTTTACCCAGCGACAAAAAAAAAGGCCTAAAACTAGGTATACAATTTCTAAACCCCCTTTGTGCAGTTACAACTTACTCTGTGACAGAAGTCCTTCTACAGGACGAACCAAGTACAAACACTAGTCTTAAAAAAAAGTCGTTTTATCTAGGCCAAAAATTAGGTAAATACACTATGTCTAAGCCCATTATCTAATAATATTATAAAATAATATACTAATATTATAAAGAGGAAAACTTTGTTTGTTTGTTTGGTTGTAATGAATAGGCTTAAAAACTACTGGACCGATTTTAAAAATTATTTCGCCATTGGAATGCTTCATTATCTGCGAGTAACATAGGCTATATTTTATCCCGGTACGGGCAGTAGTTCCCACGGGACGCGGGTGAAACCGCGGAAAAACGGATAGTAATTTATATAGTAGCAACTTCTACTATGACAGAAGTCCTTCTACTCTAGCATGACGACCATAGAAGCAAGTTTTATCGACCAGAGAATCGACATAATGACAGATTTCTATCGACCTCAGCATGTCGATGTTTAACATTGAGAAAATAAATGTTTCAGGACGAACCAAGTACAAACACTAGTGCTAAAATAAATTCTCAATCACGACATACCGGATTACCGGCGCTCGCTGACCAAACACTAAGTAATGAAACAATGTGTTGTCCCCTCCATAATCAAGGGTGGATGTTCACATTAAACGGCTAAGGGCGGCTGTGGGATTGTGACTTTGAGATTGCGATTTTTAGTCGCATGTGTCGCAATGGTGGGATTCGACGCGTTTTATTTTGGAATTCGATGTCGGCTGTCGAATGACACTCTAAAATGATGTAGATGCCTTCGTTAGAGATATGGAAATAGGTATAGACAAAGAGCAAATTGTTGAGCAACTTTGCTTAAATTATTTACAAAGTAAGTTTAAGATTAACAAAAACAAACATGTTTAAAACGGAATTGCGATTTGTTCAGTATCATTGAAGAAATGCGTATGTCAAGTTAGGGCCCGGCTCTGATACACATGAAACAATTCATTTTGGTTACGGACAGCAGATTTTTGGACATGAAGCTTCATATAGAAAAGGCGTCAAAATACTACCATCCACTAGTCATAGGTCATAGGAACCAGCCACTATCACCTACATATCCAACATTTAGAAAAACCTCTCTTCAACACCAAAATCGCACCCGCATCCACATAAATCGCAAGTACGCGCCCAAACTAACATTTTCACCTGTAAATGATAGCGTCAGGAATTGGATTCAGCGGGATTAATGTGTGCGTGATTAAACCCCGTCTCGTGTATACATCTGTCTATGTGTGCGTGTGATTAGGGTTGCAACTGGCGAGAACTTTGAAGATTCTATTAAGAGAGTATTAGGGAATGGAGTGGTTCAAAAGGTTGTTTTTGCTACTTAATATGCCCTGCAGCATGAAAGACCCTAATTAGGTAAGAGATATCTTTCACCTTTAGTTCCGTTTGCATTTTGACAGTTGAGTGTTACGATTTAACGTTGCTTTGTTAAATTTATCATTGAGTATATAACTAGTTAACGGTTAGACAAGTTCTTGTAGAGAGAAACAGCTATAAGAGACATATTTTCCCAACTGTAAGACTATCCCGAATTCTAAGTTATCACATTGAGAAAGCGTGGCGATTAACGCTCAATCCTTCTCTGCGTGAGAGGAGGCTTGTGACTAGCAGTGGACGAAAATAAATACTTCTAGAAGTCGGTGCCTAGTGGATGCGGTTTTGTTTATTTCGCCATCGACTTACAAGCCGTTTTTTTTTTGCGTTTTATTGCTTTTGGAAGTATTTTTTTTTGGAAATCAGGCAATCAGAACCTTATTTTTGGTAAGTCGGTTAAATACCTTCTTTGGCAGTGGGATACAAAGACTAATATTGATCATACATGCCAGCTATTTCTCAAAAACAAAAGACAATGCACTGATCCTTCGTGCTGCCAACCCTGGCCAGTGCTGAAAGTCGCCAGCAAGTGGGTCCTGCTACTAAATGTGCTTCTACGCGATTTGTCCTCATAATACACAGTACTTATGAGTGTATTGATTGCTTAGTTTCGTTAAATGACTTTGCTGTTTAATTAACTGATAGATAAACAGTGACTTTTGGTCAGGCAATTTTCGTCTTGTAGACACTATTTCGAAGAAGGATAAAAAAAATATTTACGTGTTTTATTTACCAGTTTATGTGCCAAAAAAACTATCTTGTGCAAAACAGGAGTGTGTTGTTAATAATTATTTTAAATGTAAAGACCATAGTAGCCACTTTCGGACAAGCGAAGCTTCTACACCACAGCTAACTTCAGGAATGCAAAATTAATAGGTGCAGACTGTATGTACAGAGCAACATGAACTTATCTATTCGTACAAAGTTTGGAGGGTAGGCCAATCAAGGTATTGGTTATCAGGAGTTATTTAATTGGTGTCTAGTTATACCTGGATATTTGACTACACAACCTGTACACGTGAAGGAATTAGGTACCCTTATTATAATAATATTATGTAAAAGCAACTGGTAGCAAGAAACTATTTAGTAATCACTGCAAATAGTGCGACTTTTCCAAGCATGGAAAGACTTTATTTATAACCAAAACAATATTTTTATCTTATGTATTTATCGCGTTGCGTTAATCTGTACCTAATGCCAAATGTTTCTACATAAATAAATGAATCTCAGTTGCCATTGGATTCTGTCCGTAGTTTCACCCGCGTCCAGAGGAAATAATTTACCGCACCGGGATAAAAAGCCTGGTCTATACATAACTCTAATAATATAAGCTATAGCACAGCCTCTATATGTTATTCTAATGTCAAAGCTGCAAAGTCCTATCAAAATCCATTCATACAAAAACTACCAAACTTCATTTTACCACGATCCTTAACACCGGCTATTCCTACAAATATACCAACAGACTTCCCAACAATTTGAAGCCACAGACATCAGAATTACACCGTAGATAGTCTACGCCTCAAGCTGAGTTATCGTCCAAGGCGGGGCCCCACTCGATCACTGGGCCCCGCCCAAGCTTGGGCGATAAGCCAGCATGCACCCGCAAGTGTTACCGATTTAGTTAAGAAGTTCCATCGTGAAAAATAGGAGAAAAAATATTTTCTGTGTGAAAAGGTATGGAATTAAACTGGTGTTTTTTTTTTGTTAGGAGTCATATATTTATACATGGTACAAAGAATATTTAAAATCCGTCCAGTAGTTTTTGAGTTTATCCATTACAACCAAACAAACAAACAAAGTTTTCCTCTTTATCTATACTAATATCATAAAGAGGAAAACTTTGTTTGTTTGTTTGGTTGTAATGAATAGGCTCAAAAACAACTGGACCGTTTTTTTAAATTCTTTCACCATTCGATGATACATTATCTACGAGTAACATAGGCTACTTTTTATCCCGGTACGGGCAGTAGTTACCACGGGACGCGGGTGAAACCGCGGGATAACGGCTAGTAATATTAATATAGATAATAATAGGGTGAACGACTTTTTGTTAAAATGTTAGGAAGATATTCCGAGTATTGAAGAAGGTTATCTATCTATCCGGGTGTGCGGAGTAATTCCCATGGGACGCGGGTGAAGCTAGTAAAGAATATCTTTTTTATATTTCTACAGGACGTTGACCATAAAAAAACTACCTAAGCACAACACATCCTAATTAAAAAAAAAAAACAACTATAATTTAAAAGGAAAACACCTAAAGATGATCTATAAACCTCAAAGGGCGTAATATCCTGAATATCTTCATAACTATATTTGTCGCCAATAACACACTTCCTTAAGAAATCTTAAAAGAACCGACCCTTTGAAGATTCATGAAAAAACCTCTATCTATGAGAAAAGTCCGTCTTTGATATTTTTACACACAATTTTCAGTCTTATTTTTGCGTCTATACAGTTCAAATTCCCGTAACATTATTGTAATTTTTAGTTCACAAGAACAGTCAAATGATTTTCAGTTTTATTTTTGAGGCTACAGAGTTCAAATTCGTGTAAATGTCAATGTAGTTTTGGTTTACAAAAAAAGATGTGTCAGTGTCTCTCGTAAGTCGACGGCTTTTGATTGAATGAATTTAATGTGACACAGATCTTCGAATTTGGATAAGGATATTATGTCTGTATTGTTTGTCTTTTTGGTTTTACGTCTATGGTAAAAAAGAACAAATGATTCTCTGCGGGTTTTTTATAGGATTTATGAAGATTGCTCTTGTTCTTTTTAACATAATCACAAAAACTTTTCTTGCATTTCGCAACATACAACAGTAGGTAGTATACACTATTTTATACTCAAATCTATATTTGGCTAGTTAAGAACAGAAGTGATCCAAGTAACATTTTTGACAAAATGGAGCTAAGTCGATTTTTGGAACTTTTGAGTATGAAGTGAGGTTGTGCAAAAGTAATCCAAGTGCTATTCAGTACTTTTTCAAACAAACTCTCTTATGTTACGTTTCTGTATTTCAACAAATATTGCTATTTTCTACAATTAAATCAATATTTTTATCAAAATTGCATTTACTAAAGAAAAACAGCTATGAAAGTTTGAGTTATGTTTATATCTATCAAATAACAAACATATTTTAAATCATGTGCTCAACATAATTATGATATTCATAAAAACGCATTTCTATGAATATCTCAACTTTTAAAAAATGCTACTTGGATTACTTCTGTTCTTACCTAGCCATTTCTAACTACATACGATCTCTTTTATTACATACTAGCTTCCGCCAGCGGCTTCGCCCGCGTGGTGTGTTGATGAAAAGTAGCCTATGTGTTAATCCAGGGTATCACCTATCTACATACCAAAATTCAATCAAATCGGTCCAGCCGTTTTTGCGTGATTGAATAACAAACATACATCCATACATTCTCACAAACTTTCACTTTTATAATATAAGTAAGATTATTATATCTCGCATGTCTAGCCAGCGATTACCCAGAAAAGAAGGATATATTTATAAGTTTTATAACTCATATCCACAAGTTTTGATTCCAAGTTCATATCTTCAACTCATCAGTTATTCGGCTGTTTTAAAACGTCAACAAATTACATTACAGAAATCCATGGAGTAGTCCTAAGTTTTAATAAAATATCGGAAAAATATTTGTGACTAAAAGTTTTCTGACAATCTAATAACAATAAACAAAAGTAAATACGTTGAGATACAAGAAACGTAATTATCGGCTGTCATTTGAACATCTTTGGCAGTTGTTACGGGTAGTCAGAAGCCAGAACGACTGCCAAGGTTGTTTCAATGACAGCCGGGACCTACAGTTTAACGTGCCATCCGAAACACAGTCATTGGTGTCTAAGTTATACTTAGAAAGTACATACAAACTTAGTAAAAGTTGCATTGGTACTTGCCTGACCTGGGATCGAACACGCGCCCTCATACTTGAGAGGTTGGTCCTTTACCCACTAGGCCACCACGACCTTTTTCTTACCAATCTTATTACCTATAACTTAGTAAAAACATCAGCATCTTGCATCATACAATTTTCTTATTACAGCACACGGCAGGCGATATCAGGATTAATTTGAAAAACTCTTACATAAACGCGCCCGTACCCATCGCGTTAATATGTAATTTGCTTATCTTCTAAGAGCAAACAAAGCTTTAAGTACCTGCTCATTGCGGGGTAATTTTCTCAGCTTCGCTATATCGTAAGCAGTGAAGAAGGTTAAGGTTGGTACAGACTAGTAGCCGTTTTCAATTTTGTATCTATCCGCTGTTCTGGTTATCAGAGAATTTGGTATTTCTTCTATGGGCCGAAGGTGATCCTATGTACAGACGTCCAAAGTTACGCAACTACTTTAGGAAACAAGATTAACTAAACCCTTACTCCACCCAGACCAATGAGAGACTTATTTGCGTAAGTGCAGGGCAATCAACAAAAAAAACAGGCAGTGCGCATACACAGCAGAGTGGAATAGTACAGTACCTACAGTCAGTCTTTCTTTCGTGGTGAAAAACCATCAAATGACGGCGCCCGCTGTGGGTGCAGTGTGAGGGAGTGTCAGACTCTTACTGACTAAGCCCATCCTGTTCTTTCTAGAGTCCTACGGTACCAAGATGAAGGTAACTCTTTCGTACAATCAATCAATCCACCTAAATCCACCTTGAGGAGAATTCAGAACGTCCACACTGTCAGTCCGCGGCCATTAATGCATAGCAGCTTGCCACTATGAATGAACTCCTATTTTAGACGTATAATACAATCAGTCGAACATATGGATCCATTCCGTCTTACCACAAAAACTTTTTAACGTCAGTTTAAGACTTGTCTAAAAAAATGTCAAATTATAACGTTGACATAAGGTTCATTTTGGAGACACATTTTTTTTAGACAAGTGTAAAACAGTTGTTAAAGTTTTTGTAGTAAGGCCAATTGTGTTTAGTCAATGTATTATACTGCAAAATTGCAAAGGCATGAAATACATATGTCAAAGATATTAGAGAGCCTAGTCTGTACCAAGCCTTAAGCAATGAGTAGTGTAAGAACAGAAGCATAGCGAATGGTGCTCACGTAGAAAATTAGCACGTATTTAGTACTCACATTTGCGGGATAGTTGTGATATTAAAAACGAGTAATTTATGTGGCTTTTACAGATTAGGAATAAGGAAAAGGTGGATTGTAAGTAAATTGGGTGCATAAGCAAAAATAGGTTAAGAACCCTACAATAATTATTTCAATTATGTATGTCTTAAATAGTTGCTCCATTATTATCTTTGCGGTCGTGTCAGGAGATGTCCCAATAATGTAGAAGTACTCATTTAGCCTACATGCACACGTTTACGTTTTTTAGCCGTATCTGCTAGTCTACTAGATGTAGAATAGGCTAGACTATTATTATAAAGTGAAGACATCTCTATGTATAAATTTCCTCTAGCAAATAATCTCAAAAACTACCAAATCAATTTAAAAAAAAACACCATTGAAATGCTACATTATTTCTGATTATCAAGATACATAAAATAGATTCCCAGACCACGAGTAAAGCCACGAAAACTAGAGAAAAAATATAAAAAATATTAAAAAATAATACACAGCGACTCCACAGTTTTTCCCTGTCGTCACATGCGCAGCACATGTCTACAAAACGCTCGGCTCTTTCAGGAAGCTTGAATGAAACATTAATAGTTTCCTACTCTATAGTAACTTACAATTTTAAATATCAACGTGATTCATTGGTTATTTCTTAGAATTTTTCTTTCTTTTGCTGCGACGAGACAACTCTATTGGTTTGTTTTTCAATAAATGAATGTTTTTGTATTTTTTATTTTGCTGTCTGAAAGAGTATTTAATCACGCTCATTCAATGTATTGGAGATCATCTTTTGTTTTTATGTTTATACAGGCAAGATTCCAACGGTGTACGGCACTGTGACGCACACTTTCGGCTACCCGATAATAAATCGGTTTTTTGTAGGGCACACTGATTACGACAGACCAACGCACAAGTCCTATAGAAAGTCGGTCCAATTATCTATCCTACAAAAAGTCTGTCAGCCTTCTTCTTATCTTCTCGCTCTAGCAAACAGTAACAAATTGTGTGCTAACATTACTAAGATGTCCGCGAAACTGCCACCTTGGTGCGCGAACACATGCTTAGCTGTGGACTCCCAGCGACGCGTACCTATTTTGAAACTCCCCAACAAAATAAAAACCAATTGTTTTCCTTAATTACAATACAAAGCCCTTATCCAAACACATTCAAATCGTTCCTCCTTAGGCAGTCTACTAAAAAATGCATTTTTAATTAAAAGTATACACTTTTCTTAAGAGATATCCACTGTTATCCTTATCTAGAGATTAGACGCACTTACGGATACACGGCCACGGCATTGCTTGTGATAAAGAGATATAAGACCATATATTAACTGACCAGCTGCTTACCCGCGGTTTCACCCGCGTCTTGTGGGAACTTATTGCTTGTAGCGGGATAAAATATAGCCTATGTTACTCGTGTATAGTGTAGGTTTCTAACAGTGAAAGAATTTTTCTAATCGGTTAGGTAGTTTTGGAGGCTTTTGGGGCACAAATATAAATATGTTTTCTCTTTATTATATCAGTACAAGCTTCTTCCCGCGGTTTCACCAGCTTACGAAAACAACTGCTTCCCTTAGCCCTCGTCTCGAGATAACTGCCGTAGCCGGATAGTGTCAAAAACTATCCTATGTCCTTCTCCCGTCTAAGCTATTTCTAATTATCAGCTTAAATAGTTCAGCCATCCTTGAGTTATAAGAAGTGTATCAGACACCACTTTCTTTGATACACCGATAGGAGTATAGATTAGTATTAGATATATTCGAACCGGCTGCTATACAGTCCAGTGAATACTCATTTCGCCTGGCGCAATCGATGTTAAGTTGTTAGTCTAGTTGTTTCTAAGTCAGGTATCGATTAGGCGATAGAAATCGTTGCAATAGTTTTTGCGAAATCGCATAGACTTGTAAAACTGACAACAAACTGTATATCTTTGTGGAAATATCGAATGTGTCGAATATCGAATGTGTCGAAAAAAACTTTGAACACAAAATATATTATAAAATTAAAGAGTTTATTGGAATGCGACAATCTCCAGAAATTTTGCCCATATATCAAGGAAAGGCTATATTATATATCAAGCTATATAATATATCAATCGCTTATATCAAGGATAGGTTACTTTTTAACCAGATTCCCGAAGTATTTCCCACGGGACGCGGGTAAAACCGCTGTCGGAAACTAGTTAATAACAATTCAAATTGAGGCCCTTTTTACCTCAAAGAACTGACACCAAATACACTTCAGTTATATTAATGGACCAGACAGGTCTTTTAAAATTTATCTTCAGAAACTAAGTTAATTTCATTAATAAAATATCGACGTGTACTTACGAAATGTCACTTTAATACCTGGCAACACCATCCCCAGTAATTAATGGCCGCTGTCATTTTTAATCTGTGATTACATCACGCGACATTTTAACAATTTTCACTTTGTGACCTATACTTACTAAAAGAGCATATTAATTTGATACCTGTGGATATTTTAATTATTTATTGCTTTTCAATTAATCATAAGGGAATTTTTCTGAGCCTTTTTATCGTCTCACTGCTGGGCTGCGGCCTCCTCTCACATAGTGGATTGAGCGTTAATGATTTCAGACTTTAAAAAGTTCAGGTTTCCTCCAGATATTATCCTTTATCAGTCATATAAATATATTTTCCTTATTTAATTGAGAACCAAACAACAGTGCTTTCAATACACAAAAATGCACTTGTAACTCCCACACAATAAATTACTCGTATTATTTAGAACCACCTACTTAGTTCATCATCTGCCTGGCCTTTTTCCCAAGTATGTTGGGGTCGGCTTCCAGTGTTACATGGAGCGACTGTCTAACTGACCTCCTCAACCCAGTTACCCGGGCATCCATATACTCCTAAGTAAGACTGTGTTAGAGCCACCTACTTAAACCCACGAAAATACCAAAACATAACCTAAATTTTGAAAGATTAACTTCCCTTACCGATAATCAGTCATCGTTCCGTCCCGTCACGTCCCATCCAGCGCTAATTCCCGCCAAACCGTCCCGCCATTTATTGATGTCAAAACAAACGGCTTCGAGGAAATAAAAATTAAAAAGTCCCCACAGCTAAGAATGTCTCCACCAATGACTGCGGCATAAATAATCAGCGGGTGTACGTCTCAGCAAATTACCCAGAACAGGCGGGTTGGAAATTGATGGCAACACTGAAATAAGTACGCCGCACGGAGTAAGGAATGAGCGGAGATGCCATGTGGTGTGTTCTCCTAGCCGATTATCGGCCGTGGCGGCTGTTCTTATATAAGGAGATTAGCCAACTGCGCAGGACATATTATAGTGCACAAGCATTTACGCAGAGACAGGTGCACTCACTATTCTATCACTCTCATAGACCGACACTATCGGAAAGAGGTTCGACATTTAGGTGCTCTCTGATGCACGCAAGATGCCCTAATGCAGGTCAGGCACTTTCTTTAGGTCAACTTTGTACGGTGGGTACGACCAAAACGAGGCGTTCGTATTCTTTGAGACGTATGTCAACGATTTTTGCTATTACAAAAAAATTACAGGTCCAAAGAAGGCGTATAAGAGCGATGACAGTAACGTTCCTCATCCTCCGAACACCCGCATGTTTACTACTACTTCTACTTTCTTAAGAGATTCTCCGTTATGACATCTCCGCTAGTCATTTTGTTCTCCAAGGTTCGGCGTGTCAACTATGTTGGGTGTCGGCGCGCTCGCCTTTGCCTTATATTTTTTTCGTCTGTAATGATTCGAATGGCGCGTTCTAAATTGGTTCTATTGTAATTGTGGCGGCCATTTTTATTTATGTAAGTTGTTTGTTCTTTTTTTGAAGTTTGCTGGACCAAGGAGTGACCGAGTGGACAGTTTACTTTGAGATAAGATTTTTAAAGAAAATCAAGTTGTCTTAAGAACCGTTTAGTCAACACTATCATTATAGAAAGGATTATTTTTAGTGTCTGCTTGTATCCTTAAGGCTCTGAAATTGCTGAACCAATTTGAAAAATTCCGAGTGCTAGTTTCCACGGTTCGCGGGTGAAACTAAAATATAAGACTTATGTGTGCCTAATGTGTATTTTCCATATAGCCTTTAAGCTAGTGTAATTTTAGTAGGTACTAACTTATAGTTTATACTTTAAAATTAATATCACGCATGCGCGGTGTCGGCCTTTTATTCCAATGTCTCCTGGACCTCGAAGTCACAATACAATTTTCCAGTAAAATGAACAGAAGTAGTTATATATAATATGTAGGTAGGTATATGTATAAAATAATGAACCTGTCTCATTTACTTTGTGTGATATACAGAAAAACTTACTCAATGGAAATGTTCAGTCATGTATGAATTTAATTAGAAAATTTGTATTTCTCTTGTTGGTAGGATAAATCTAGATTTTAAGATATAAAAACAAGATAGAGATAGTAGCCTATGCTCTTTCTCAGAATCTAGAATATTTGTGTACCAATTTTTGTTTAAATCTGTTCAGTGAAAGTTATACAGACAGACTTTCGCATTTATTACATACTAGCCATTTTCCCGCGGTTTCACCCGCGTCCCGTGGGAACTAATGTCCGTACCGGGATAAAATATAGCCTATGTTACTCGGGAATAATTTAGCTTCCCAGAAATGGAAAAAAAGCCGGTCAAGTAGTTTCAGAACCTATTCATATTTTTTTTTTTTTTTTTTTTTGTTTTTTTTGTGGTTAAATCTGCAATCAGTCATCATTAACTATAATCAGATGAGGTGTCTGGATGTTGTTATGTGGAGTGCTGTCTCCAGTGAGACATCTACTCTCCTATGCAGTATTGCTACAATCTAGACTGTAGCTTCAGTATGTCATGTCTCTTTAGGCGATTGGTATAACTCTGAGATATTAGTGTGGCTTGGCACCCTGGCCTCCTATACAAAATTAGAATCTGTATTCCACACAGCTACCACCTACTAATGGAATCTTATCTCTCCGAAAGAATGTTCCTAGTGAAAGAGGCAGGATCCACTTCGGCTTTTGGGGAGATGAGAGCTGGAGTGCCTCAGGGATCCATACTGGGTCCAATTTTATACATTCTGTATACAGCAGATCTGCCAACAATACCTGGCTTAACCACGGCAACGTACGCTGACGACACTGCCATTCTCGCCTGTGATAGGGATCCTAGTGTGGCGTCTGAGGTCCTTCAGCAGGGGCTGTATGAAATTAATAAATGGCTCCAGAAATGGAAAATCAAAGCCAGTCCTTCCAAATCTGTGCAAATAACTTTTGCTTTAAGGAAAGGAGATTGCCCGCCTGTGCAGCTTGGCAACACCACCCTACCACACAGTGACAGTGTGAAGTATCTTGGCATGCACCTAGACCGTCGTCTAACGTGGGAAAGACATTTGAAAACTAAAAGAGAAGAAATAAACATCCGATATCGATTGCTATACTGGCTACTTGGAAGGAACAGTAAATTGTCTACTGATAATAAGCTGCTGATATATAAATCTGTCCTCAAGCCCATCTGGCTATATGGCATACAGCTATGGGGTACAGCAAGTGATTCGAACATCTCCATAATACAAAGATTTCAAAACATCATCCTAAGAACAATTACAAATGCCCATTGGTTTATCAGAAACAATGAAATTCACGAACACCTACAAATGAATACAGTCAAGGAAGAAATAAGAAACGCAGCTGAGAAATACCAAAATCGATTGACATACCACCCCAATGAATTGGCAGCCACACTATTCATATTTAAACAAACAAAAATATCTTTCGTTTTTATAATATTAGTGTAGACTAGTAAGGATAAATGTGATAGTAAGTGCGAATGAAACGGCTCCTCTCCAATATTAAATGTTCCACTATTTTATTGACGTTGATTGATTTATCCTACTACATATAACTGAATTCTAATCTTCTCAAAGTCTTCAAGACCTTAGCATGATATCCCTGGAGTACAAACATCAGTTTACGAACTAATCTTGCGATGTTTTACAAATTAGAAAGAACATTTCAGGCATTTGGCATATCCCGAGGGTGCCTACATTGTGTCTGAAGTCTGTAAACAGTTACCTGAAAAAACTCCTATATTCGAGATCCCTGAAGATTTAAAATCATTGAAATAATAGGTCTGCTGCCTGAAAGAGGACTAAGAAGGGACGAGTTTGACGTCTCATCGTCTGCCTAGCCGTAAGGGTCGGCTTCCATTCTAACCGGATGCAGCTGAGTACCTGTGTTCTACAAGGGAGACTGCCTATCTGACCTTCTCTACCCAGTTAACCGTGCAACCCAATACCCCTTGGTAAGACTGGTGGCCTGACTAACTGGCAACCAGTGACAACTATGTTGTGGTCGGTTTCCCCAATACGGCTCCAATACCGAGCTTAATACCACTCAAAAAGTCTAATAAGTTTATAGCTACTCGAAGCTTTTTGGTCACAACAGTGGCGTAGATTAATTGCACACCTGTTTCAATTCAAGTACCCACAATCTAAGGAAACAAGATATTAAAGCTTTATTACTCTAAAACTCGAAATAAATAACCGCAATAAACCTCACTTCCTAATTACGAAAGACTTAGAAACTTCCCATTTAAGAAGCACTTTAAACCAAAACACATTGTAAGGTAGACTGCACATCAATGGTAACTGTCATGCACCTTAACTCAATAGTAATAAGTACGATTTTCCTACAAAACTGTTACCACTCACCTGAAGTTGACTGTACCATTCATAAATTCAAATTCACATTGACAACCCCAAACCGGATAGATCCAGTTTGCACTGGAAAAAACCGCCCCTCGCCAGTTTTGACATAAATAAGGGCATGTAAGCCGGTTATTAAGTTAGAGTAAATAAGTTGGACTGTCCCTAGGAAGTCTTAAGGCGAAGATGATAATAAATTCAAGTGCCACCCGTGGTAATGAATCAATGGGACAAGGTAAGTGGAGTGGTGTTGCCAGGTACAAAAATATTTTTTCAATGTCATGGCGACGTAAGTGGTAACAGAAATTTTGGATACGCGTAGCTTCCTACACATTTATCACATTACAAGAACTAGTATTAAATTTTTTTTTCTGCAATAACTAGAAATGGTTAATTAAAGTTTTCAGCCGACCTTTACATTGTTGGGAAAAGGCTGGGCAGATGATGAGTAATCTTTAGTTCTTAGTAGGATATTCAGGTTCAACGATAAGACAGTTCACATAATGTTAACAAAATAAATGTATAATTCCCTGACGATGAGTGATCATTTTCCAAAAGTTAAACTGATTAGGTATACTGATCATACCTAAAAGATAAACTAAAAACTAAACATCCACTCCATTGGTTTCTGTTCCTTTAAACTGCATTTTAAACTCCACGGATTTCAAGTTATTTCCATAAACGTTTGAGGGTAACAGCCCTATCTTACATTAAGCACCTCCAATTTTAAACCTTAATCCCCCGTCATAAAGACTGAAAATATTATTTTCGTAACACTTAATAAGTTTGTGTGGAAATTCACGAAGTACGTAAACTATATTTTCATGTATCATTAATAATGAAAGTTCGTAAGTGTATTTCATTTTTAGGTTGGCAACACCACGTGTAAGTAAAGAGGTTTGGGTCATTAGGCTGTATAACAGTTTATGTGGTCAACTCAATTTTCATTTATGAATAGATTGCATATGAGTATAGGGTTAAGAGCACACTGCAACTTTTAGTCGGCCGATAGTTTGTTTGAGCTCATAAATCAGTATGAAGATGAATGGTAGTACGCACATTACAAAGATCAGGCATTAGGCCGGTTTTGTACCAACTGAAAAGACAGGATCCAGATTTT
The DNA here is from genome assembly GCF_022581195.2 of Helicoverpa zea. NCBI lineage: Eukaryota > Metazoa > Arthropoda > Insecta > Lepidoptera > Noctuidae > Helicoverpa > Helicoverpa zea. The sequence continues at coordinate 4,166,442 of NC_061479.1, forward strand.
CTTAAAAAAAATATGGCAACCATCTGTAGAGTTAAGTTAGCTCTTTAACGATTTCCTGGGTACCCATTACTTGAACCAGCTAAGAACCAGAAATTAAATAAAAATAAAAATATGTAGCCTCTCGAGTATGAGGGTGTGGGTTCGATTCCAGGTCAGGCAAGTACCAATGCATCGTTTCTAAATTTGTATGTACTTTCTAAGTATATCTTAGACACCAATGGCTGATAAAAAGGTGAAGGAAAACATCTTGAGGAAACCTGGACTATAGTCTGAAATCACCAACCCGCATTGAGCAAGCGTGGTGATTAATGCTCAATCCTTCTCCGTGTGAGAGGAGGCCTGTGCCCAGCAGTGGGACGATAAAAAGGCAGTAACAGTAACAGTAAAAATATGTAGTAAATAAATGCTTACTTTAATAATAGTCATAGATTCTAACAAAAGAAAAATACCATGAGTCAAGTATAAAACATGTTGGTAATATAGTTTGTTTCATTAACAAACGAAAATTAATCAGCAAAAATGACTAAGCTATTTCCGAGCTATCTGCAGAGTGAATCATTTGTTCTGAACTAATGCTGAAGTGTGTTTAAACATTTTTTCTATTCCTTGAATCTGAATCAACTAATCCTTTGTTTAGCTTGAATTAATTTCTGAGAACCAAATGATGTTTATTTTTGAGGTGTGTGAAATAAAGGTAAATAGATAATTTAAATCTAGTATGTTTCTAATGTATTCTAATACAAGGTGTTGATTTGCATTTGTGCCATAGTTCAGGAGGAGGACATACAATACGTAAATAATCGATTGGAATTACAGTAGATGGGAAATAACTAATATGCACTGCTTTTTTTGTCATTGTAATGTCGTGGTATTTCCGAAGTAATCCAATTTTATGAATGAAATTTATGAGTGATCGTTGCGTATGCTTTGTGTTTGCGTTTGTGTGAGGGTGCAGCACGGTTTTAACACCAGTAACATACGCGTCAAGTCTAAATAAGGCTAGATGAAATTTACGGAATTCCGAAAAAAAATTAAAGAAAAAAAATTACGTACCAATTTTTTTATTGATTTGGGCCGAGAATCATTAGCATAATTACCTCCTTGAATATGGCACGGATGCAAATCAACAGCTTGTATAATAAGTTGGAAAAAAATTTGTTTATACTCTTAAGGCTCCGAAACTACTGAAGCAAACTTTTTCGCTGTTGGAAAGCTAGACTATCTTCAGTAACATAAGCTATATTGTGTCCGAGTACGGAAAGAAGTTCCCCGGAACGCGGGCGAAACCGGGGGGTGACAGCTAGTGTTATATCTGTTCAATTTCCGAGATTTCGAGTTCTGAAAACAAATGCTACTTATATGTAGACAAATGACTATAGTTCGGCCATTCAGAGAATGCGTTCCTGACACGTCGCGATTGAACTGACGACGTAACTACATTCATTGATTATTGATATAATAATGTTGTTTTAATGCTCCTCAATTGTTAAAACGGTAAACAACCAGCAAAAATATTTTTATCGTAACTGCAACGCCATTGCAAAGTTACGTCGTCAGTTCAATCGCGACGTGTCAGGAACGCATTCTCTGAATGGCCGAACTATACTTACCTTATTAAAAAGCACAGATTTCCAATTACCCGCACTACTAACCAGTACAACAACCGAAAAAAAGTTTCAACCTCATTCACAATCTTCCATTCGTTTGAGCGTTCTATTTTTAAATCGTTTTAACTGTCAACTGTCAAACTCGATGACAGATGGCGCGAGGCACGGGCGTAGTAAGGGGATGTTCACACTAGGTGACGGAGAAGGAACCTATTAGATGTTAATTTTATGTGAATATTTATTGGGAACGTTCTTAAATACTCCGATAGCATGATTTCTCCAACATATTGGGTTTGCTATACAGGGTGGCCCATCAATAGGCGTCCAAAAGAACAATTAAGAAGCTCTATGCTAGGGGTATCCGAATCACCCCCATGTATGTTCAGCGCTTTTTTGTACTTTAGGAGCTAGAATTATTTTTATTTTTTTCCGTAATTTTCATTTCAACATTGTTTTTTCTATTTTACCTTTTTTCCCCTAACGTTTACAGATGTTTTTTTTGTGTAATTAATCATCATGATGATCATCATGAGCTATCACCTGAAAATAAGCAGTTTGGCTAAACATTCTAGAACTTACATAAAACTTTATCTGAAGTTCAAAATTACTGTTGTAGTTTGGCGAAAATAAGTATCCTCAACCAACGATAACTTCTTTGTCAGTCTAGCTAGATATTAAAGTGATTGAGTGCCTCGGTAAAACTAGCAAAAAGTACAAAAGCTATCTTAAAATTTAGAATAGATATACACTCTAATAAAGTGTGCTCTAGATCCAATGTAGAATAAAAAGCCTATATTCTTCCACAGATGAGAAACTTCTCATAGCAAAACCCATTAACTTTCAGTCTGACCTCGAGTTCACAGTACTAAAATTACATTACTCTTACTTGGAAATTATTTTCATCATTAAAGTGTATTCCGACAAATATATAATATAAATCTAGGAGTGCAAATCTACTGAAACAGAATATAAATCATAATATGCACACAATCGGTGGATTGCACCATTTCTATAACCGAACCATTTTCGGACGCTAAACTGTAGGTCCCGGCTATCATTGAACATCTTTGGCAGAAGCCATAAGGGAGTATATAAGATATTAACATAAGAGGAGTATATAAGAGAGTACATAAGAGGAGTACGTAAGAGAAGTACATAAGATGAGTACATAAGGGGAGTACAGAAGAGAGTACATAAGCGGAGTACATAAGAGAGTACATAAGAGGAGTATATAAGCGGAGTACATAAGGGGAGTACATACGAGAGTACATAAGTGGAGTACATAAGGGAAGTACATAAGAGAGTACTAAAGTGGAGTACATAAGAGGAGTACCGGGTAACTGTGTTGAGAAGGTCATATGGGCAGTCGCTCCTTGTAAAACACTGGTTCTCAGCTGCATCAGACTGGAAGCCGACCCCAACATAGTTGAGAAAAGGCTAGACAGATGATGAAATCGCCGATTTGGCCAATGGGCGGCAAGTAAGTATACGGCTGGTTATGGTTTGGTTATCGTTAAAGTTTCATGGTGCGAGTGACCGTTAATTACATAATATTATTGCATCCTCATTATACGATCATATTTACGCATTTCATCTCAATCGAAAACCGTGGGTTCATTAACTTGCAAGGATTAATTATAAACAAATATACATATGTACCTACATACTCAGACAGATGAAAATTAAATTGTAAAATCTTGCTATGAAATACACATGAAAGAAAAATGACTATTGTGTGCAACAACAGCGAGATTTGATGATTTCATCTACCTAGTTTTTAATATGCTTATATTAGCTTCACATGTAATTTACTTTGTTGGAGTATCTGCCTCCTCAACCCAATAAACTGAACAATCTGGTACTCCCTTGGTAAGACTGGTTTGTCAGACTTTCTTCTGCCCGTAACGACTGCCAGAGATGTTAAAACATTGATGGTAACCCATCCAAAGACCGAATCTCTAGACCCACCTAAAAAACCGGCCAAGACTCGGACTCGCGCACGTAGGGTTCCGTACCATCCAAACTAATATTCTATATACATATATTTATGGATATCGAGCAAAAATGAGCAAAAAACTCACGTTTGTTGTATGAAAGCCCCCCGAAATATTTATTTTATTCTAGTTTTCAGTATTTGTTGTTATAGCGGCAACAGAAATACATCATCTGTGAAAATTTTAGCTCTCTAACTATCACGGTTCATGAGATACAGCCTGGTAACAGACGGACGGACGGACGGACAGAGGAGCGAAAACAATAGGGTCCCGTTTTACCCTTTGGGTTCGGAACCCTAAAAATCAACTATCTTTTCTAGAAAACCCACTAATAAAAAGTACTTGTTCAAAACACACTATACCTATCTTCCACGGCAAGCTGGCTACAAGTTCGCATCGCGTGACGTCACACCCACCGTGACCCTGAGCAAGCCAGTTTTCTGTAAGTACAATTCTAAGTCCAGGGATTTGCGGCCGTCGACCGAACATATTCCCCACTAAGCGAAAAAGCACGTTCTAGCTATTAAGAACGCGACGCTTACAATTTTAAATATGGCGGCTGGCCGTTTTGACATTTCGTTGACGTTTTTTTTGACGTAAGTAGAAATAAGAGTTGCTTGGTTTTATTTATAGGTAAGTGAATAGTTTATTATGACAAGTTAAGGCTGGGTTTGAGGAATATTAATATTCTATTTTTGTGTGTGGTTTATAGTTTTATCTTGTAAAAGTTGCTCCATTGGTGTATCGTGTAAGAGAGGCCATATTCACAGACAAAATAAATGTCCGTTTTTCTTAAAACAACCGTTTTACTTTGATTCACCTTAAAATTAATAGTAAACAATTATTATAAGTAAACCGATGTTTATGTTGTCAATGAACTTGGGCATACGCATACTTTTTCGAATCGAATATTATACCTGGATTATTGTGATCAACTAATAGCAGCTGGTAGCGATTAGGTAGCAGCTCTATACATGTATTTCGAGGGAATCTATGAGGAATGACAGCGATTCTGACGATCACAGATTATTAGTTGGATAACACACAGTTAAAATCTTAAAACAAGTATAAAACCAGTTTAATTAAACACAGCTGACTTTGACCGTGAATATGTTATGGACCAAGTGATAAATTGGGCAGTATACATAATGCCCGGTCATTATGAAAAATGCCCAATATGAGAGTGCAATTTAATAATAATTATTTAAATAATCAAATTGACCGGGCACTATACATATTGCCCGTGACCTTTTGGGCAAAGTAATACAAACATATTTAATTTCAATTTTTTTTATTGTTATTGCCATTTAATTTAAAATAAACTAAGTATCAAACGCTATGCTAGGACAAGTAGTCCAATTAGGCAGGTCCAACTTCGAGAAAGAGGTCAACCGCCGAATTCAACTCGGCTGGACAGAGTTCGGGAAACTACGCAATGTCTTTTCGTCCGACATGAGGTATGTTCCTCAAGATGAAAGTCTTCAACCAATGTGTGCTACCAGTGATGACTTACGGCACCGAAACGTGGTCACTCACTATCGGCCTCATCTCAAAGCTCAAGTCGCTCAACGAGCTATGGAGAGGGTGTTTCTCTACGTGATCGAATCCGAAATGAGGAGATCCGTAGACGAACTAAAGTCACCGATATAGCCCACCGGATTAGCGAGTTGAAGTGGCAATGGGCAGGCCATATTGCTCGCAGAGCAGATGGTCGTAAAGTGCTGGAGTGGAGACCACGGACTAGTAAGCGCAGCGTAGGACGTCCACCAACGAGGTGGACAGACGACCTTATAAAGGTCGCCGGAAGACGCTGGATGCAGGTCGCCTCCAACAGGTATCTGTGGAGATCTAAGGGGGAGGCTTATGTTCAGCAGTGGACGTCCTATGCCTGAGATGATGAAATATCAAACCACTTTAATAATCAGCCTCATGATTTGGATGAAGGACTTCTGCCTTAAAAATTTACTAGTTTTTGCATTTAAAAGTTAAGGAAAGTCATATTAAAAATATAACAAAAATATTATTCAAAAAACAAAACGTTTACAACAAATCTTTGTTTTTTAGAAATTACTTATTATTACAAAACAAAATAAACTTTTAAGCAATAGACTTATTATTTGTCATAATTAATATCTTCTCTTAATAAAAATAAAACTCAAATGAAAATATCACCGCGTAAAATATAGCTTTTTTATCAAATTGCCCAACTGTCATGTAGCAATATAATAATGCCCGTGCAATGTGATAAATAATGAAGTTAAGATAGTTATTAATCATGTGGCCCGATGAAGCTAGACATTATTCATAATGCTCGGGCATTATTTATAATGCCCGAATTAATCACATGGTCCATAACAAATATACTACAAACCGGCCATTTTAAAAAGGTCGTTTAATTGTATTGGCAGCAATGATATCTTCATACTAATTAACGAGAGGGGTCGCGGACGTCGTGTGTCATCGCTGCCGACAGATATACGGACATTTTGAAATGGAACGGGTTGCTAGTAGGGTGACCAAGCGGGTTGGTAAGCTGTGGACTGTCTTAATGTGGTCGTTTGATGTTTCTTGCGTCATATTTTCTTTGTTCTTCTTTCTTTTACCTTAGAATTTTGTCTCTCATTCTTATTCCATAAGGCCAGATAGTTTGACAACCAGTCTTGTCAAGGGATATTGGGTTGCCAGAGTAAGAGGTGTCGGGTTGCTTGGGAAACTCGGTTGTGGAGGTCAAATAGGCGGTCGCTCTTTGAAAAACAATGGCGTCATCTTACTCATCAGTTTCAAAGCAATAATAGTGCTAAGTATAGTTATTCACCAACATTTACTGACGCATACTCAACCATTTAAAAATAATGGTAAGTAATTGATTAATGCTCAATCCTTCTCCGTGTGAGAGGCCTGTGCCCAGCAGTGGGACGATAAAAAGGCTGTAACGTAATTGAAACACATTTTTCTCACATCGTTACAGATTTCTCAAGCTAGAAACTTGGTAATTGTCGCCAAAAGTTTTGACGGCATAAAGATAGACAGCCTTATTACAAAAAACATCTGTTGAACACTTGTCTAAAAAAAGTGTGGCTGCAAAACGGACCTTAATTCAACGTCATAATTTGTCATTTTTTAGACATATGCTCAGCAGACGTTTAAATTTTTGTGGTACGTTTTATACATATAAGGTTTTGACTTACGTAAAATTGGGAATAATTCCTGGTCACCCCAATCCTGACGCGGACACGAACGCGCTAAACGTTTGAGGAGTTAATTTATCGACTGCCGCCCGTCACGCTTCGGATTTATATTTAAAACTCCAAATACGAGGATGTGAAATACTGTTGTTTGTATATTTCACGTTTGTAGGGTGGAAGGATAGTTTTGGAGTAAAGATAGGGTGGTTTGTGAAGGTTTGGAAGTGTCTGTGAAGAGATAAGTACAACTATTTATATAATATATATAATTCTTAGACTATCTAGATTCTAGCTGGAATCGTCCTGGCTTTTGCGTCTGCCTTATTTTTTGAGATGGGAAATCATCAGATGACAACTTTGTTTGGATCAGGCTTTCCTTTATTGGCAAACACACACTTTAGGTTCCTCCTGAAGCTCTTTATGTAGGGCCACGGTAACTCTTGCAAACAATTCCGCAGCCTCGGTTACGTTTACCTGACGATACTCTTTTGTCAAGCAATCGTCAAAATAAAGTCTAAAATCTTAACTTTATGCAGATGGCAGAAATTAGGTTAAGTCAAGCTGAGGATTGGGCAATATAGTATAGAAATGCAAGGCAATTTAATAAAGAGTTAAGTTTTTTTTGCATAAATAAAATAATTGGGTGAGACTTTAGCGTTTTGGCTAACAACTTCAATTTATTTTTTATTATCAAACAATTATTTAAATCACCATTAACAAACACCATTTCGACCACTAAACTCATAAAACAATAATCAAATTAGAAAAAAGCCTTCCAAAATGGGTTATAACCTAAAAAAACTGGTAGCAATAACAGAAAAAACTGCATAAAACCGCAAACTAACTGCAGCGACCGCGTTCAATCAATTTTTCAGGTTTCAGGTGGCTTGTACTACAAATAGGTAGTAGTGGTTTGTATTTATTGTTTTATGTTTTCCTAGCTGTGCCCCGCGGTTTTACCTGCCTCCTCCAAGAGAAAAAAATCTGACACTGATATAAAGCTACACTCTTCCCGAGTAACGTAGGCTATATTTTATCCCGGTACGGGCAATAATAGTACCTACCCACGGACCGCGTCTTGTATATTATATGACCAGCTTCTGCCAGGCTTCACCCACTTCTCGTTGGAACTACATAATGCACCCACCCGGATAAAAAATAAGTCTGTATGTAATTTTGACAAAAAGGTTCAACTACTGCCAAGTTTCATTTAAATCTGTTCAGTAGTTTTGAAGAGGAAGCGAGACAGACAAAGGTGACTTTCGTTATAATATTATATTAGTTAGGATTATAACTAAAATAGAACTTCAAAGCTGCCACAAACGATTTCTCGAGGGTCTTCATTTCAAAAGATTTTGGTATCACGACTTACTATGGCTTTGCGTGGCTTCAATCAGACGCCCCATAAACGAAGACCTCTAGGGGCTCAAAACTTTGACGTTTGGCCATCTTGGACAACTATATAAATATGTAGGGGTTAAACTAAGAGGTAGTAAAAGGTGCAATAGGGATTTAGTGTGGGTCGCACCATTTAACTATAGCGATAACCGAACCATTTTAAGATGTCAAAACGCTGGTTTGAGCAATGGGCGGCAAGTATACGGCTGGTTATGGTTTGGTTATCGATAATATAGTGGGCTAAGAACAAATTCTATTACATTATATGCTTAGTAGGTATACCTATAAACGCAAAAGTTTGTTTGTACGTATGTATATGAAGTGATGGATGTATAAGTAAACTATTTAATGACTAGAATTTTATATATGGCTTATATGTCAAAATAACATGTGAGCTACTTTTAATCCATATGCGGGAAGGACATTCATTTGAAAGCGTTTAAAACCGGGAGGAAGATAGTAGATAGATAATAATACCTACATGACCCATAACCTAACGCAAACTTTTGATAGCTACAGAAAAAAATCTTGATAAGCTCTATCTTTATATCAAGTACCGATTGCAACCATACAAGCCACAGAAATCTTACAAATCTAGTTTTTACCCTCACATCTCAGCCTAAACATTCCACCGTAATTACAAGGGTTGAAACCGTTAACCACGGAGTAAGGAAGGAAAGCGGAGATGCCAAAATGCAGGTATGTCAGTCGCCTTCTTCTAGCTAAAATACATATAGTGGGCATGACCAAAACGAGCAGTTACGACTGAACTAACGAGGCATTCGGGTTCTTTGGTCTGATTTTTGGTATTACAAAAAATAGTCGGATGCAATGAAGGCGCATAAGAGCGTAAACAGTAACATTCTTCGTGCCCCGCACACCCGCATTTTGGCACACAAATTTCTTAGATTTTCATTATATCACCTTTTTTTTCATGGAAAATCATCAAACGACCCTTCCCGCTGTGGGTGCAGCTTGAGGGAGTGTCAGACTATTACTGACTAAAACCCATCATGTTCCTTAAGAAGAAGTATGTCTCTTTATGTACCAGGGCCGCAGTAACTTGCGCGAACAATCCCGTAGCCGTAGGTTCGTTATGGCACCTCCGCTAGTCATTTGGTTCTCCATGCCGTTAACGCACTCGGGTACATTCGTGAGCGCTCTTCGGGTTAATTATCTAGATAATTGTGGCAGCGTAAGGGTTAAGGTTGTATATCCTAATTATAGACTACGTTTAGAGTTTAGGCTCATTACATGTTGGTGTAGCTTGTATTGCAATGTTTGCGGTGAAAACAGAATCGAGGCTTATTTTCTTTGGCTATGAAACTGCCGCTGGGGTCGATCGACACTTGTCGGTCTGTGTGTGTGACCAGCTAACAAAATCATGACGAGTTCCTCCGTGTTTCCGAGGGCACGTTAAATTGGTGGTCTAGGCTGTCATTTGAACCTCTTTGGCAGGCGTAACGGGTAGTCAAAAGGTCAGACAACCAGTCTGTCCAAGGGGTATCGGGTTCCCCGGGGTACTGGATTGAATATGTCAGAAAGATTTCATCCTGTAGGTATACCCTAATCATTTCCAGGACGACTGGTAAAAGTCAGAGTCTTACTGAATAATATCCTATTCCTGTTTCTTCAATACCCCATTACAGCATCAGTCTATAAAGCAACCCAGAATTAATCGCCACACCACCTGCCTGAACTCTTCGTACAACAAAAGCGTTATAACTACAAATCTAAAGTAGGTACAGCACATCAGTCTAAAGACGCAAGTCCAATAGAAAGTGTGGAAACATAAATTAGAAATCCTCTTTTTTTCCTATGCACTTCACGTAGGGTAATTTAAAACGCATTAAAAGCAGGGGGAACGCTTTGTTATGATAACTATACTTTAATGGCACGTTTTGTGGTACGGTACAAAATATTTAAGGGATTTTTAAAAACATGGTGGGATTATGCAAGTTTTGTATCTGGATTGAAGGTTCCTAAATGATATAGGATTAAAGAATCGACTGTACTTATACTAAATTTGAATAGGCACTTATCTAAAGGTAAACAATATTGATATAACTTTTTACACACATATATTAAACTAATGATCAACTGCTCAAATGGTAAGATATTTAGTATTTACAACATAAATAAAATACCTACGTACTATTTACAGAAAAAAAAGTATGTAACAATAAATCATCATCAGCCTATCGCAGTCCACTGCTGGACATAGGCCTCTCCAAGTGCACGCCACTGAGATCGATTTTCGGCTTCTCGCATCCAGCTCCTGCCAGCCGCCTTGCGCAAGTCATCACTCCACCGTGCCTGAGGACGTCCTACACTACGTTTGCCGAGGCGTGGTCTCCACTCCAGAACTCGTTTACCCCAACGGTTATCGGTTCTTCGGCTAATATGGCCAGCCCACTGCCACTTCAGCTTGCTGATTCGGTGGGCTATGTCGATGACCTTGGTTCTCTGACGGATTACCTCATTTCTGATGCGATCCCTCAGAGAAATGCCGAGCATAGCCCTTTCCATAGCCCGCTGAGCGACTTTAAACTTGTGAACCAGCCGCACCGACAGTGTCCACGTTTCGGCTCCGTAAGTCATGACAGGTAGGACGCACTGATTGAAGACTTTTGTCTTTAGGCACTGTGGGATCGACGATGTTAGGACTCGACGTAGCTTCCCAAATGCAGCCCAACCCAACTGAATTCTCCTATTCACCTCGTCCTCAAAGTTGTTTCTACCTAACTGCAATGTCTGCCCGAGGTAAACATATTTCCGAACAACTTCGAGAACGGCGCCGTGTATCGCTATCGGTTCCGGTAGAACATGTTCATTGAACATGACCTTGGTTTTGTCCAAGTTCATCCGTAGGCCGATGCGTAGAGAAGATTCAGCCAGGTCGTTCAGCATCTGTTGTAGGTCCTGCAGCGTTTCCGCCATGATGACGATATCGTCGGCAAATCGCAAGTGAGAGATGTGTTCGCCATTGATGTTGATGCCGCGTCCTTTCCAGTTCAGCGTCTTGAACATATCCTCCATTGCATTAGTGAACAGTTTCGGGGAAATAACATCCCCTTGTCTCACTCCTCGATGCAACGGTATGGGCCTTGTTTGCTGATTCTGTACTTGGACGGACATTGTAGCGGCTTCGTAGAGACATCTCATCACTTGGATGTATCGCCAATCTACTTGACAACGCTGCAGGGACTCCAGAACAGACCAGATTTCAACCGAGTCAAAGGCCTTCTCATAGTCCACAAATGCTAGACACAGGGGCTGATTATACTCTTCGGTCTTCTGTATAATCTGCCGCACTGTGTGGATGTGGTCTATGGTGCCGTATCCGCTCCGAAACCCAGCCTGCTCCGGTGGTTGGAATTCGTCGAGTCTTCGCGCAAGTCGGTTCGTGATCACTCTTGAGAACAGCTTATAGACGTGGCTTAGGAGGGAAATGGGTCGATGGATCATGACGAACAAGAAGCACATATTCAGAGACGTCTCCGTGATCAATAGGTTTAATACCGGGAGCGATCACCGACTTGTCCGAGGCTCTCTGAATATCAACTTCAAGGCCGAACGTTTCCGTCTGATGAAGGCCAGGCTCCGACCAACACTGCTCCAAACCATGACAGGATCTGAAACGTTCCAGTCACATTTGGAGAACCGATTTGCCGCCGTGGAAACCACAACAGACGTTAACCAGAACCACGAATATGTGGTTCGGATCCTCAGGGAGGAAGGTTCGAGATTCTGTAACATGCAGCGTAAGGGCAAGAAATCAAAGCTTTCGGAAGAGACATTAGGACTTATGAAGAAACGACGTGAAAACCCGCCTGTCACTTCGTCAGCTAAGCGAGCTCTAAACCAAGAGATCAACAAGCACGTACGACGCGACCTCCGGTGCTCCAATACTCTTGCCATTGAAAGAGCAATTGAGCTGAATCGGGGGTCAAAGGTGTTCGTACAATCTCTTGGAAGAAGCCACTTGACGAAGCTGACCACAGCAAGCGGAGAAGTCGTTTCTTCGGTGCCGGCAGTCCTTTCGGAAGTGGAAAATTTCTATGGCCGGTTATACGCATCGCATGCATCCCGACCTGATCCCGGAAATGAGGATTCTAGGGCCACATTAACACGCCATTTCACCGAAGACCTGCCAGAAGTCAGCAGTGGCGAAATCGAGATCGCTCTGAGACAGCTCAAAAATGGAAAAGCCCCTGGCGAGGATGGCATTACAACAGAGCTACTAAAAGCAGGAGGAAAGCCCGTACTGGGGGAGCTCCAGAAGCTTTTTAATGCCGTCCTGTTTGAAGGGAGAACTCCAGAGGCGTGGAGTAGGAGTGTTGTCGTCCTGTTCTTCAAAAAGGGAGACAAAACCCAGTAACAATAAATAAAAAATAACAATTAAAATAATGATCGATAAGGTAACTTAACCGCATTGCATTTTTAAACTGGAGAATTTAAGATTGCTTACATTATTTTAAGTGACTGAAATGGAGTACATATTTACTGGTATTATAAGTACAGTCGATCGAAAATGTAACATAACATTACAACACGACCGTATACAATTAGCGCACTCCAAAAAGAACTGGTCAAACTCCAAATACCCGTCTTATTACACCTAAATTAATTCTTAAAAAAGAAGAAAAAAACCCAACTTAAGCGATATGAAATAATATGTAATTGTACACGAACCCGTCGTGTCGGAATGTCCAATTTATTTTATTACACTACACCACGGAGGAAGGAAAGATAGCGGAGATGTTATAAGGAAGGAAGGTCAGGCGCCTTCTTATAGGTCAATTAACGTACGGCAGGCGTCATCAGTAACTAGAACTAACGAAGCGATCGATAAGAGCTAATCTGTCAAAGATTGGTCTTGATTGAGTTAATTCTATAATAGAAGGCATGTAAGGGCGAAGATAGTATAGTTATCGGCACGGATATTGAGCTCTCGGCGGAAGAGTGGGGAACGCTTTGCGCACTGTACACATAAGGCAATTAACCAATAAATCGCTTCTGCGCAGGTGAAGGTCAGGGCTCAATATCCGTGCTGATAACTATAACGTCCTCGTCCCCCTCGCACCCGCATGTTGTCGCGCTACTTTCTTAGGAGATTTTGCGTTATGACATCTCCGCTAGTCATTTTGTTCTCCGTGTTTACAAGGTTTACAAGCGTCTATAGAATTTATTATGTGATGGGTGGCCCGTTTTTTTGGGCTGTAGTGTAATGAGAGGTGTTTATTGGCTATTAGAGATTTTTAGTTTTTAAAAGGTTTCTTTGGTTTATTGTTAGAGAACAAGTAAGTTAAGGGTACCCTTCATTTCAAGGACTTTTGTTTACAATTGAAATAATGGCCTCATATGGGTTTTTGTACATGTTTTTTCAATGTACTGTCCAATTACAATACCTGCTTTGAAAATTGTCTGGCAATGTAACGTTAACAAGTTCATTTTTGTTTTATACAAATGCGTTTGAAATTGACGCATGTAACCAGCATTAAAGACGCATTTTTTTCCAATTTAATATTATGATTTACGTGTTGTACCTACTGTGTAATAATTTGCAAAATGAAATCTGTGTAAATGACGTTTAAGTATACAAAAACATCGCTTTCATACTGGCAAAGTTTTCGCGCGTAGCAAAACCGAGTGTATACGGGTCAATATTCTGAGCCGGAAAAATCTATCGTCAACTTAACATCAGTAGTTGTCATTGTTTGATGAAAAATCCGCTGTTAGTAACGCAATAAACAATAAAAAAAACTTACCATAAGAAGAATAAACAGCCAACATTAGCAGCAAGCAGATTCTGGCGATCACCACGCCCATTTTCACACGAAACATATTCAAAATGGCGCCCATAGCAACACAAGATGGCCGACTATCTAAACTTAACACTCGATATTACATAATACTGATATTAAATTTAATATTCTATTCGTAGGTCGAGTTTTTGATGTAGATTTGAACTTTCTTGATTTTGAAATCATTCGCGGGTCGATACGCGATCTGAAAATAAAGAAAAAGAGATATTAGTTATGTGTAATGTTAGCAATCTAGCAATCTACATTTTAATTAAAAATAGACATCTTTTGCTTTTGGGAATCAAATAGATAAGTAGATGAATGTTAAAAAAAACAACATATCGAGTATGTTTATACAGTATTGTACACGAAAACATCTTACAAGATAAAAATATATTACCAATTTTAGGGGAGGCGAAGTATCAAATTGAAGCTACTGAGAGATCAATAGATAACCCACCTTATCATATTATGTAATGTGTATTTTAAAAGTTTTTTAAAGTTAATAAAACAATTCGATTCCCAAACTACGTGAACCGGGGGGGGAGGGGGCAAGTCCGATTCGCACTTGCCGGTTTAAATTTTATCTAGTGTTAAACGTCTCCGATATGCATAAAATTTCAAAGAAGAGCGCAAAATTAAGTCTAAACAAAATCAACTGAAACTGGGGAATACCATATTTTGAAACAAAGAGTCAAAAGTCATATCTATCAATACCAATGTAATAAAAGAGTAAACATTTTTTTGTTTTTACTGAACCGACATGAAAAATGCTTTCACTGTTGTAAAACTACACATTCCCGAGTAATATAGTAATATTTCGTCAGGGCAGGCCTCCTCTCACATGGAGAAGGATTGAGCGTTGAGACTCGTTCGAGTGAAATTGCGGGAAAACACCTAGTAATATTATAAGTGGAGAAACTATGCAAAGTAAGACTAGTGCAAATGATGCTTCTTAAAGTGGTCACCTATCCTATGATTGACCGCAGTGTGCTTATCTTCTACCTGCTACTTCCTCAGCCCCAAAAACATATTTATCGATTAACACAATATATACCACGGGGGTACTACTACATCACTACATAGTATAAGACAAATTCACTATTTCTGTCCCTATGTCCCTTTGTATGCTTAAATCTTCAAAACTACGCAACCGATTTTTATGCGGTTTTTTAATAGATAGAGTGATTGAAGAGGAAGGTTTTTATGTATAGTAACATCCATTAAATTATGGGGAAATACTGATATCCCATGCGATGCCGGGACGGTTCGCTAGTATTCTACTATACTTCATAATAAGTCATAGCGTTAACAATAAGGGGTGAATTATGCCCATTATCCCCTACGTGGACAGTGCATTAGAGTGGTATCGGGTTACTTACCCCTAGTGACGTTAATGACAACGTCAAGATCACAGGAATGGAGGATACGTCAAAGATTTCGTAATAAGGATCGGGATGTTATAATTTTGGTCCTTTTGGACCCATTAACGGTGCTTTCTTACCTGGTGTTTCAAATATGGTATGAGATTTTTCATGCATTTTTTTTTATTACGTAGTTACTGTATTTTACTACAGAAATTATTTTTATTCTTGCAAGGATAAGCAGGGTTTATTAAAGTCACATTTTTACTTATACCTACAATACTTGATTCATCCTCCGAGCCTTTTTCCCAATCATGTTGGGGTCGGCTTCCAGTCTAACCGGATTCAGCTGAGTACCAGTGCTTTACAAGAAGCGACTGCCTATCTGACCTCCTCAACCCAGTTACCCGGGCAACCCGATACCCCTTGGTTAGACTGGTGTCAGACTTACTGGCTTCTGACTACCCGTAACGACTGCCAAGGATGTTCAATGCCAGCCGGGACCTACAGTTTAACGTGCTATCCGAAACACAGCCAATGGTGTCTAAGATATACTTAGAAAGTACATACAAACTTAGAAAAGTTGCATTGGTACTTGCCTGACCTGGGATCGAACCCGCGCCCTCATACTTGAGAGGTTGGTCCTTTACCCACTAGGCCACCACGACTTTTTTCCCTACAATTCTTGATTATTAGGTTTTAAAACTTTCACTTACAAGATAATATCTATAGATGCTGAAAATAAAGAAGAAAGAGCTGAAAAAAGTTCTAAAACTCTTTTCACTACAAATTCTAGAATATCTAAGCTTGCCTTAAGCAACACCTTTTTCTACTCCGATGGTTCAGTGACTCATTTCAAAATCGACACACACATGTGTGTATTGTATGTTATGTATGGTAACACACACATATGTAAGACCATATTTCATACTTCACCATTACGAAGACTCACCCTCAAACCCCTGGATGTACTAATGCAGTAACTAATTATTGCACTTTGTGCGAGTATTTTTGTTCCACAGGCCCGCGGGCTATGCGAGAGAACCAAGAGCCGTTTACGTTACTCTTACCAAATAAACAGACAAAAAAATCCTCTTTATTATACATATTAGTATAGTTTAGATGGTCATCCGTCTCGTTGGTCAGGCCGAAATAGCTTTGTGGGTTTTAGAAACTTAGACAAAGCAGCCTGGAGCTTGGAAGTTGGTGATTAATACACCCGTGCATCGGAGAGTACGTAAATGTCGGTCCTGCGCCTGATCTCTCTCCGGTCGTGTCGGATTGCCGTCCCATCGGGCTATGAGAGCGAAGGAATAGCAAGTGCACCTGTGTCCTCGCAAATGCTTGTGCACTATGATATGTCCTGCGCAGTTGGCTGATTTTATATTTCATACTTCACCATTACGAAGAACCCCTGGATGTATTAATGCAGAGTAACTAATTATTGCACTTTGTACGAGTATTTTTGTTCCGCAGGCCCGCGGGCTATGCGAGAGAACCAAGAGCCGTTTTACGTTGCTTCTACAAATTAAATGTTTAACAAAGCGTAAAATGTGGATTGCAGTTGTGATTGTAATAGTAAAGTATTATTTTTTTTAAGTTTTTTTTTCAGTCATTAGGTTTAAAGAGAGTTTTCTTTTGTGACTAAGGAGGTACGCCCGTTGAGACGTAAATATGACTTTAAATAGCTTATTGTAAGTCAGATAAAAAAACTTTTTTAGAAAAAAAAAAACAAAAAAACAGAAACCGACTTCACAAAACATTGAAAGGGACCAAATAAAACTTTTCACATGGTCTTTATTTTATATTTTTGGTTCCATTATTATAAATACCTAAAGTGGCAATTATATCCACAATTGTGGAGCAAAGACAAAAAAAATGACGAAAATCTCCTCCTTTAATAATGAGTAAGAAATACAGTAATATCCAAGTTGATGGAATCTGTGATGAATTCATTAAAAAAATCCAAATATCGTACGATGTACGTATGCTGTATCGTATAATGGTAGTACTTTCACGCCAATACTTTTACCCAGTTGAAGGAAGTGGTTCTCCATGAACGTTCTATAAATACTCTCCCTTTAAAGTTTGGTATTCACGTTATATTTTTTATTAATAAGGGTAAGCAATTTAAGATATAGTCTTAAGAATCTTAGATTTAAACTGTCTCAAAAAACATCTTTAAAGATTATAAAAATAACACCTACTAGGTTTTCATTCTTTCTTAAAAAATTACAACAAAAACGCTTAACGTAAGCAACTGGAAACATAATACAATTTGCTTGAACAAATTACAAAATAAATAAAATGCCCTCTAGGCAGATGTGGGATGCGTAAGTCGAAAAAATTTAAAAAACATAAAAAAAATAATAATAATAAAGTTAGATAATTAATCCGGGTTCACTAGCGCTGAACTAACTTCATTAATTTTTGGCTGGATTCGACTAAAATAAACTTTTCCTGTGATCATTCTAGCGTTGTAATTCGGTGTAAAAAATAAAAATAATTACTTTTTTTTCGAAAAGTGAGGAGTGCTTTTGCCAGAAATTAGTTCGTAATGAATAATCAAAGTTGTTTCATTTACTTAATCTTGGAACATCGCTCTTGAGTAAATATTTTAATCAAATTATAATTTCATTAATAACGGTCTTATTATCTTAATAGTTTCTATAACAATGGTAATTTCTCACAGAGCTTAATTGTACCCGTATACTGCAGACTTAACGGCAACAGTCCGAAGGTCGGCTATTTTGTTTTAAAAGTAAATCTTGATTCCAATCTAAGTTTTCAGCTGGTCTGATACCGGCTAAATACCTGATCTTTGTAATTTGCATACTATCGGCCGGCTAAAAGTTTACGGTCTACGGGTACTCTTATGATGAATCAGAGCCAACTAGTAGAAACAATATTTTTCCACATTAAAATTCTATTCTGCGTGGTAACAATGTGACTCGATGTAGTCAAAATTTTAGGTTTACATATTTTAGAAACTTGTACAACAAGTACCGACCTTCGCAGAAACCGAAACTTACATTTTTAATAACGACGACAAAAAACATTGACAACATTTTATCTAGATTCCTTTACGTGCCCTTAAGCTAAAACGTCCCAATTCTTAATTAAATAAGCCAAACAGCCAAAATTCTTAGAAAGGCCCACTACCAACAGTAAAAAACCTTGTAACAACTAAATAGAAAAAAATAGAATTACAACCTTTTTTCAAATCTACAATGACAGGCATGTTAGAAAATGTCTTGAGGATATAAATTGTGAGTTTTTAGAGATAAAAATATGAGAGAAAAATGGTGGTTTAATGTCAATAATATGGCTGGTTCGCTATTACATGACCACAGCCGTATTTCGCCGTAGGGCAGTCTGGTCGGACCTTTAATGTACAACTAAAATCTATTGCGAGGGAACAAACAGACTGTGTGTAATGAGGATTAAGATTATTTTCATTTAGACATGTTTTTATATGGAAAAAACTTGCCTACGGTTTCACTCGTATTTTGGGGGAACTATGTATTCAATCCTCATACCAGGATCAAAAGTAGCTTATAATCTTTATACCAATTTCGATCGATTCAATAGTTTGACTGCAAACACGCGTTTGGCCAAAAAAAAACCTTAGGATAATAGTAATAAATAAAAACAGCAACGTGATCATGAAACTTTGACACTAGACATCCTAACTTAACGGAAAAGAAATGATAATTTCTACTCTCCGTCTTCTGCTAATATTTTGGGTATTTATCTTACTGAAACTTTCAACTATGAAAATTAACGGTTGTAAGGGAGTGTCAGACTCTTACTGACTAAAACCCATCATGTTCCTTCTTTAGCCCTTTATGTACCAGGGCCGCGGTAACTCGCGCGAACAATCCCACAGCCCATGTACTATACCCATTTCACAAATAAACACTCTTCTCTCTTTACAACTGTAAATACCTAAAGTTTAAAGTAATAAAAACATTACAAGAAGACACGAGACATCGTCGCGTCTGTTTGTCAGGCGAATGATTAATGCGTTCGGCGGCCATTTTGTTTCTTTTTCCCGCCTTTGCAGTCGGCGACTTTCATCATGGCAAGATGTTCAGTTAGTCTAATTGTGTGAATTAGTCTTATATTTAATGGTGGTAATAAGTAAATTATGTGGGTTTGTTTTGGTCATAAAGTTTGTCAAAGAATATTAAGAATTCTTTAGCGATTTTCTGTATATTTCTAAGCGGAAAACTAGCAAGTTCATTATGATAGCTTGAATCTTGAGCACTAGAATATTTGAGCTGTGGTTCCTTGAGAGCCACTATTGTATAAATGACATTTATCTTACTGAGACATTATTTAATCGACCAAATGAAGAATTAGTGTTAAAAAAAGATTATATTGTTGCGTCTTATCAAATAATGTTGTACCTACTTTTATGTAATGCTCTGCTGAACAAAAGTTTGGTACGATTTGGTTCCTATGCCAGTTCACGGGTTACTGATGAATGACTTATAGGTAAACTATAACTTTTGCTTTCACAGGTCTCAAATAGCAACATTTGGCAGAATTTATGAACATCCTTCATCATAAATACCTCAGGAAATAGCTAGTTTATCTACTTAATAAGGAATAACTTAGCTTCAAGACACAATACTACCTTCCAAGAACATTCACAATAATAACTTTACTTAGAACAAAGTTAAAATGGAACTTTAAAATCTAAACATTGTCCCCTCTGTTTATTTGTCGGTTACTGTGTTTGAAGTATGACAGCAATATGAATGAATTAATGCTTCGTTCGTGGAAAGCGTAACTGTTAAGTTTAACTAACGGGTTCTTTTTTAACTGAGAAGGAATTGTTGAGGTTTAGTTGAGGTTTGTGGGAAGAACATAAAGGACACCGATAGATTTTAGTAACTAAACGATGTTATCCGGAAGACGCTGGATGCAGGTCGCCTCCAGCGGGTATCTGTGGAGATCTAAGGGGGAGGCCTATGTTCAGCAGTGGACGTCCTATGGCTGAGACGATGATGATGATGATGAAACGATGTTATTGGATTTTTACTGTCTGTCTAAATCTAATGTAACAATACCATCAAGGGTAGTTATCGCCTAAGGATTTTTTTTTATTTTCAGTAGCTAATACTTTTTCGTGGCCTCTTACATCGGGAATACATCGGAAAGGTACAGTGTTCAGGGCTCTAGTGACAGAAACCTCACAATACTTAAGGTGTACTCTTCTTAAATCAGTGTATTGACCCATCTGTTTATTTTTCTTTATTAGCGCAAGAAAACAGCACTGAAAATTCTTCTAAGCAAACAAAATTAATCGATTCTTAGCACTTGACTTTTCACCTTGTGCCGTACAAACCATTGGATTTGCCTCGGTTTTTCAGCTGATTCTCAATTCAACGTGGGAACAGTTTGATGCACAAAAAGTGTTCACAGTCCGGTAGGTAGCTAATTGATGTTCACGGCTGTCATTGGGAAATTAACTCGCATTATATCGAGTCACTTTGACACTGTAAATATCTGGTAGATATGTCATTTTTCCGAAGTCCGCGAGGGTATAATGCTCAACTTCGCCAATCACTATGTATTTTACTATGTATCACTGGACATGTGTATATTACTAGGCAGCTGTTTTTCACGGGTTTGCTCGGGTACGGTGGGTATTCAACAACGTAACTAGATGTAAAGTGGCCTGGGGAAAGTGCGGCATGCCATAAGAGAAAAAAATATATATAAATCAGACTAATGCAAACAAACGAATAAAAAATATTTTTTTCCTAATTTTCCTAATTTTACTGTCATAGAAAGAAATAAATGCAAACTTTTGGATGGATGTTTGTAACTCTTTCACACAAAAAAACACATAAGAGTAACTTAAAAACATTTTTTATTAAGTTCAGCCTATCTCCGTGACCACCTCAAACAGTTCAGCTATTTTACCCAACGTGAAAAAAAAAACAAACTCACAATACTATTACTAGCTAGAAATATTATTCCAAAACTAAGCGTTGTTTTTATTGTAGCTAAAACAAATATTTAAGATAAACCGAATTTAAACAAAAAAACAAGAAACAGCGAGGATGGTACTTTTGACACTTTTTTGTGTCATGTTTTGACACTTTTCGGACCAAAAAAGTTACTAAGCGCAGCTGCTGACGTTGTTAAAAATAGAACAGTTTAAGTTTTTTTTGTGTTTTTTCTGTACAAATGTTGTCTTAGTAAACGATCCCTATTTTAGAAGATTGCGTAAAGGATTAAGATTTGAGTTGAGTGTTCTTTTGAATTCAATCTGATTGTTGATATTTTTTATGAAGATTTAAATTATTATTTTTGTGGTTTCTTGTCTCAGTTTAGACTTTTATTTAAAAATTACTTTATCAAGTATGTTCATAGAGGGGCAACTATCCTAAAAAAAGGTTTCCTTGAAAAGCTGAATTCTGCAAAATTGTAGATTAAAAGTTGTTGTTTTTTTTTTTCTAAATTAGCGGTCTTTTTCAAAAAAGTTGGGTATCTCTCCCGGTTTTATTTTATAAAAATTGTTTTAATTTTCAATTATTTGAAAGATACCCCAAAACCCCTATAACTACCTTCATAATAAGAAGATATCTACAATCAATGATCTCTACATATCCCCCTAGATATTCTACAGTTATTACAGAACTATCAATCAATCAGGAGAATTAAAATAAGGCATTGATGTCAATTGCAGTAACAATGGCGGCTAGTGGCTTGATTGAACGACAATCAAATGATTCAGAAAATATGGCGCCCAGTGGCACTACATAGTGGTCTGATTTAGAACTCAATGTGTTT
Source organism: Helicoverpa zea (assembly GCF_022581195.2). Classification (NCBI taxonomy): domain Eukaryota; kingdom Metazoa; phylum Arthropoda; class Insecta; order Lepidoptera; family Noctuidae; genus Helicoverpa; species Helicoverpa zea. Next base: position 4,188,607 of record NC_061479.1, read on the forward strand.
TGAATATGGTTTTACTATGCGGATTTCGCGGGATTTACTAGCTTTACTAGGGGGATTTGGATCCAGTGGGTAGCAGACCGGGGAACTGCTACCTGCATTGCACGAGCTGCTGCTGAGATGGATCGCCAGTAGATGGAGACGACCAGCCACTGCCGAGAGGTCACGAAAGTCGTCTTTGATTCTCGTGGCCCCTCTCTAAAAGGCAGAAGACGGCATAAAAGCTGAGGTTTTTAGTGGGTGCAAGCCCCACATAACTTCACCGTCTCCCCGGGCGGAGTGTCTACTTATGCGTCAAACATTTTTCTCAGCAGAAACAAAAAAAGGGGGTTTGGATAAAGATAGACTGGAAGCCGACCCTGACATAGTTGGGAAAAGGCTAGGCAAATAATGACATAGGTCTTTCATTAAGCTGCATTTTATTTTACCTTATGTAACCCTAACAGAACCCCACTTTTTTCTGCGTTTTGTCGTATTTCATACTGAAGTATGTAATTATATTAACCGAATAATCGATTGAACAGCTTCAGAGTACAACAGAGTTAGTAGAGAGAGAGAGAGTTAAACATAGAGCTCTGATGTGTTTAATTTTAAGACCTTTCTGTATATCTATGCTCACTAATAAATACATTGAATTGAATTGAGAGTCAGCCCAAGATCAGTGGACAATTTCACCTAGACACCCACATAAGTATGTATGTGGATATCAGACCAACCGACTTACTAAACTACGAGGTAATTTATTCATAACAAACATACACTAAACAAGATAATTTCAATGACGAAAGCTGACCGCAACCAAATCGATTGTTTTAAAACCGGGCCAAGGGGGGTGGCGAGCAAAAATTATAAATTCCCACCCGAGAGGGATGCCGAAACATCGCGACCTCGTGACCTTTTCCTCTTTTTTTTAAGCGATGTAAGCAGAAAAATCTTGCTGCCGCTCAACGGGAGTCAAGAGGCATAGGGTTGGGGAGGTTGTGTATCGATAAATGGAATATATCGATAAAATGTGTCGATATTTGAGCTCTGTACTTGAGTATGATGATGACGTAAGTATTGAAGCTGAAATATAAACATGTCAGCTTGAGTTTTAAGTATCCTTCTAAAATTAATTAAACAAAAAAAATATTGTTTTCAATTCTATGTGACAAAGTTCAGTTGTTTATCTTAAATATGTTCCGTTTTTGCATCTTGTCATAACGAACTATCAAGTTAAATTAACTAGTTATGTATTATTTAATATTTTTACATAAGAAATGTTATCACATTATTCTAATTTTATTGGAACAATAAATATTAACGACTACAAATAACAATCCCATTAAGATTAAAATAGTCAACGGTTCCCATAAGGAGTGATTGAAGGGAGGCGATTGTTGGGGCAGTCTTTTATAAAATGGACCTTAAAACAGTGTTGATTGTCAGATTACTTTGAACAAATTTATCTTTTTTTTTCAAACATTTTTAGTTTCGTCATTAAAACTAAAAATATCGACATCACTACCCCAGTCCTACCCTCACCTGTATAATTTGAAGGGTCCTAGACTGCAGCGCTCTCGACTCGACCCCTTTATACCGTGTCACCTCTCCATTCTTTGCGTACCTCGAGCAAACGGCGTTTACTTCATACAAGGCTTTAACTTTGCGTGTTTTTCCTTTTATCCACGGAGTGAAGAAAGTTGAGCAGAGATAGAGGTAGGTTATGCGCCTTCTTCTACGTCAAAAACCTATGATAGGAATTACAAAACGGTAAACTTATACTAGGAATGACCACGGTCAGTTACGAGTGAACTAATGAGTTCGTAGTCTTTGGGACATCTTTTGTTTTATGGGAAATCATCAACCCCTCTCGCTGTGGGTTAGCAGCGTGAGGGAGAGTCAGACTTACTGAAGTCCTTTATGTACCAAGACCGCAGTAACTCTTTCGAATGATTTTTGGTAGTATATATAAAATGGACGGGTCCAAAGAAGGCGTATAATGGAGGAGACAGTAACGTTCCTCGTACACACCCGCATGTTGTCGCGCTACTTTCTTAGATTTTACGTTATGGCATCTCCGCTAGTCATTTTGTTCTCCATGGTTTTATCTTTTGCTTCTCAGATGCAGCAGCTGAGTATGTCTTGCTATGCACTCAGGATGTTAAATGTGCAATCGGAGCGGAGATTTTGCAGTTTTTGTCGTTTTGGCGTTCGCTTTGCCGGTTTTTGTGCTAAAGAGTTGTACTTAATGACACTGAGTTTCACTCAAAAAGAAACTTAAGTATTACAAAATATTGCAGACATTATTTAGAGGCGATATAGCGTAATGTAGAGCTTACAGTCAAAGGGAAATATGGCTAAGAATGAAGGTGGGCAAGTTCATAATACAAATTGCTGATGACGATCAATCTCTTTCCTAATATCATAAATGCCAAGTTTGTAAGGATGTACTCTTTCGCGCTTCAGCTACTAGTTTGGTTTTGATGAGACTTTACAGTAATATGGCTTATAGATCAGAATATATAGGCTAGTATTTATACTTTTGCGGGATATAGTTCAGAGTGTTTATAAATAGTCAATGTTTGTGTGGACATTGAAGTTATGTCACTTTGAAGCTACTGAAAATGTCCCCAGAATTCCCAGAAAGAGCAATATCGCATATAAAGTACGCTGCAAAGCTTAAATTTTGCAGATGACTTAAAGATTTCCAGGAGATTCCAGGTATTTCACTTAATATTGGCTTTAAACTGCGTTTCCCACAACTTTCCCAGTATACAGAAATTACATAACGTTACAGGTGAAAAGATTAACCTTTATTGATTTTAATAAATAACATTAATGTCAGGAAAGTAGAACTTTCCAGTTTAAATGTCACTCGCATAAAAAATTGGTTTACTTTTAACGATTGACCGTTCACTTAATGGTTGCAAGTGAACTTATTAATAACTTGATTACATGTATGATACAAGAAAGTGAAGCCAATAAATCTCTTAGTCAGTTTTAAAGACATGTTGGGATATAAAACCAGGCAATTATGAATCATGCTGCAGTGTAGATAATACGTCACCGAACCGTGTCGACACAGACAGTCAGACTTTTATTTTTTTTTCAAATAACTGGCAGCCCCAAGTGTGACCTAGTAAAACTGGTTATTAAGGGGTAACGGATAACTGGATTCTTGAAGTCAGATAGGCAGTCGCTGCATGTAAAACACTGGTTCTCAGCTGCATCCGTTTAGAATGGAAGAGGACCCCAACATAGTTGAGAAAAAGTCTAGGCAGATGAGATGAACTGGCAGGACCAACAGCTTTCTTAAAATTTCGAAAGTATGAATAGCATCTATATCTATGGCCTCGTGGGCAAAGAACCAACCTCTCGAGTATGAGGGCGCGGGTTCGATTCCAGGTCAGGCAAGTACCAATGCAACTTTTCTAAGTTTGTATACTGTTGTACTTTCTAAGTATATTTTAGACACCAATGACTGTGTTTCGGATGGCACGTTAAACTGTAGGTCCCGATTGTCATTGAACATCCTTGGCAGTCGTTACGGGAAGTCAGAAGCCAGTAAGTCTGACACCAGTCTAACCAAGGGGTATCGGGTTGCCCGGGTAACTGGGTTGAGGAGGTCAGATAGGCAGTCGCTTCTTGTAAAGCACTGGTACTCAGCTGAATCCGGTTAGACTGGAAGCCGACCCCAACATAGTTTGGGAAAAGGCTCGGAGGATGATGATGATGATGAATAGCATCTATACAGTCGATTCTGAGATTTGGCTTAGCTTACATAGCTTAATTTGTCAACGTTTTCGTTTATGTATCACAAAGAAATGAGAAACAAACATGACATATACGAAAAAAACATACACGTTCAATAAACGGGAGATGGGCGAGAGCGGAAAATCTGTGCCTCATATAAGCATTTATTAGCTCCTCCAAGTTTGATATCGCGCCATAAAGGAGTATTGAGATAATAAAACTCTCGTTAAATTCGTTCCAATAATGCAGCGGGAACATGACTTTACGCTCGTTTTGGATGATAGGCTGGGCAGAGTATTTACAAAACCGTATTTCGTCAGTACACACGTCACGAATGATAAAGGATGATCAATGACCATCAATCTCAGACTAGCCTTAAAGACTGTATTAGTTTGCCGCCTAGCCTAGTTGCTCTATTAGTCTTAAGTTCAATTTTTGGGTCGGGTTTTGTGGATTTAAGGAAACCGTTAAAAAGCAGCCTGGTTAGGCTAGATAGGATAGACGCTGGATAGGATAGAATTTGGTGGTCAGCACCCGTTCATCGGAGATCACATAAACGTCGATTCTGTGCCTGTTCTTTCTCTGGTCCCATCAGGCAATGAGATTGCAGAAAGAGAGTGCACTTCTGTCTGCGCAAATGCTTGTGCACAGTTGGCTGATCTCCTTGGAGCAGTGGTTCTTAACCTTTTTGTGATGAGGGACCACTTTATCAAAAGTTTGGCTTGCCGGGGACCACCCCATTGGTTAGCCTAAATAGAGGGTTCTTTGATAAAGAATACGAGCACACTTTATAATTAGCACTCATTTCTTTATTATTTAGCAAAAAACTAGATTTTAATTTAATGAGATTTTTGTGACTGCATTCTCTTTACTAACATCAGAATTCTTGTCTCAGCAGGCACTACTTACAAATGCGCGAGCGAAGCGAGCGCGAAATTTTTTTCGGACTCGTACGGACGTAAAATGTATCCCAAACGTACTTAACTTTTTGTTTGTTGACAAATGCAAAAACGAGGGCATATAGTTGCTGAATACGCGAGCGAAGCGAGCGGGAAATTTTAATTATTTTTTAAGACTCAAAACCAAAATTACGTACAATGTAGCCCAAACGTACTTAACTTTTTGTTTGTTGACAAATGTAAAAACGAGGGCATACAGTTTCTGAATACGCGAGCGAAGCGAGCGGTAAATTTTGATTATTTTTTAAGACTCAGAACCAAAATTACGTAAAAGGGCTACATTTCAAACCTTAATTTTTTTCTATTGGTCAAGTAAGATGGATAGCAACGTCGCGAAGCAAAGCTTCGCGGACCACTTGGAATGCCTCCAGGGACCACCAGTGGTCCGCGGACCACCGGTTAAGAACCACTGCCTTGGAGAGAGCCGCCGCCATGAACCACAGACGGTCTGTTTTACAACTGTAGGCGAAATCAGTATTTTTATTTTGAAGATTCTCAAACCTACAAATATAAAATGGTAAGGATAGGATGCGAATTCCAAGATTGCAGTTTTTAAGGCGAATATCTCATACCTATTCTTCCTGGAAGGTATATAACTATGTAAAACATATCATATTGTCAACACAAATGTTTAATTATATGACGCTGTCAATGTCATATTTGATACCTTCGTTTCTTAGAATCCATTACAGGTATAAGAAACATAATCCTTTTTCCTTTTACATCTGCTCCAAGAAAAGCGACACATATACAAATAAACATAATTGGCCGATATTTTTTACAAAGAAGCCACGTACGGTTTAACATTGTAAGGGCTTAGCACGGAGAACAAAATGACTAGCGGAGGTGCCATAACGAAAAATCTCCTAAGAAAGTAGCGCGACAACATGAGGGCGAGCGGGGGACGAGGAACGTTACCGTCTTCGCCCTTATACGCCTTCTTTGGACCCTAAAATATTTTGTAATACCAAAAACCATTGACGGACAGACAGAACCCGGACTCCGCATATTTCACTCGAAACTGATAGTTTCGGTCATGCCCACCGTACTTTTAGACCTAGAAGAAGGCGCCTGACCTACAAGTATTATGGCATCTCTCATCTTTTCCTACTCCATAGGTTAAACATTGTAAAGGCATAGTTAATCACTTAAGCACGATCTCGATGGAGGGTAGTTAGCAAGTACAGTCAGTTGCAATGGTACACCGGTAATTAGTGGGCGATTGGAGCAAATTGCTGCAATTATGTGCTCGACTGTGCTACGTGGAGGACGTTCTGCAATGAATGGGGTAGAAGGGATGACAATGACGAAAATGGATCAATTTTTTATTTGATTTTAGATGCATTTTTTGAATGCAGTTTGATTTCGTAATGACAATATACAAGCGGTATACAAGGCTAACGATTGCTTTAATCTTTACTAATATTATAAAGAAAAAACAACATTTATTTGTTCGTAGGTACTATAAAGGCGCCGAAACTACAGAATCGATTTAAAAATTCTTTCACTGTTAAAAGTTACTCTTCCCAAGCAATGTAGGCTATATTTTATCCCAGAACGGGCAGTACTTTACGGGATGCGGGTGAAACCGTGAGAATAGGCTAGTGGTATTTAATAATATTTTGGTGTGGGATGTAATTTGCTTCCATCCCTTCGAGCTCATATATAAAATTAAAAACGTGAGGAGGAATGTTTCTGTATAAAAAAAACAACATCACATCATATTCTGAAAGAGAATAAAAGTACTTTTATTAACGTACTGTACACACAAACAAATCTACCAACAACGAAACTAGGTTACAATAACTGGTATCATAACTCCGTGCCATAGACAATACGCCATAAATAGAACTGTGAAGAATTGCCATAAACATTTTATAAGCCGCTTGACACGCACGCTTATACTCATTTATTATTACCAAAATATCGATAAATATTGTTATACGGGCGATTCTCTGTAAGCTCGTAATCGGCTGTCCTGACCGATTTTTTCAATAAATAGTTTAATTCTTTAAAAAACATTCACATTTTATGAAACTTTAACCCCGAAACTTCACGGGCCCATTGTTTTTATAACCATAATTATTTTAATTTTTTTTCTAAACGTTATAGAAGCTCTAAAAATACAGTCCCCTGGCTGTCCCTTTCACTGCATTGACACCTAGAAATGCGATTTCCGAAAAAGTTAATGAAACTACATTCACTTGGCAGTTAGTATCACAAACAAAAATAATCAAATTATATCATTTTCCTAAAACAAGCACTCATTTCAACTTTATTTATTTTAATAAACTCCTGTAAACTTTGTCCTGAGAATTTTAATACAGTCCCCTGCCAAAAATTTAAATCAAAAATTAAGAAAAACTATAATGTTTTATAATCGGTTTATTACTGAAACGAAACGCAATTGTTATGAAGTTAGCAACCTTGTCAAATGCGGTAACGAGAGGCCATTATGTTTAGTGCCAGAGCGTCATTTGTGAGGTGAAGACGCATTTGGGCCGCTACCACACACATTCCTCTGGTAAATCATTCTGTGTAATTTAATTACTTAAATTATCTCTATTTATAGTTAATTGTTACATTATTTATGCCTAAATTGATCGGTAGGTTCTTAAAAAACAATAAGCCGCCGGTTTTATAAATATTGTGAAATCTAACTGAAATACACAGTCCTCTGACAACAGTCCTCAGTCTAAAAACGCAGCAGGGGACTGTTTAACAAAACAGGGGACTGTGTATTTTGCGTATTACTTCAAAAGTTTTCATGAATTGTTTGTGTAAATTGATTCGCTAGTCTCTTTTATAAATTTAAGAATCAAACTATCATTGCTTCGCATTATTTTATTCTTTTATAAACTTGAATTATATTACACAGGCTGATCAAACGCACGTGATATGGCTCTTAAAAAGAAGAAGCTATCCCGACTGGAATTACTACAGAAAAAGAGAGAAACAGAGCGGCAGGAGCGGTTGTCTTATCTGACCTCCTCAACCCAGTTACCCGGGCAACCCAATACCCCTTTTTTAACGACGCTAAAAATGATCAAATGACTTTTTTCCCTTTCCCTTTGGCTGTGTTAACAGCGGTGAGGGAGTGTCTTTTGCTGAGTGAAAATCCGTCGTGTCCCGTCATAAGCCTTGTACCAACTCTTTCGAACAATCCCGCAGCCCAGGCGGGCCTTGGTCTTGCTGGGCCCGGTGGGGTTGCTGACATCTCCTTGAGAAGCGCGTGGAACAACGCACGCCGCCGACACGCCGACGGAGGAACGATATGAGCCACCCGATCTGGACGCCCATAGACCCACGCCTACGGCGGCCAGGATAAGTCTCGCGACACCCGGCGCCCTTGGTGTCTACCTGATCCAGCGCGGCGGCCAGGATGAGCGGTGCGAACTCTCTGTCCGCCGCCTCCTTCTCGAGCAGTCATGCTCGCAGAAGGAGGCGACGGCATCCCATTCCATCCGACCATCGCCGAATGCGAGAGGTCGCCACCGCCTAATGCCTCGATGAGGACCCGGCGCGGCGGTGCCCTTCCCACGCAGGGCACTCCTGGACTGTGTGGTCCGCTGAGTGGTAACATCCGGGCGCCTCCTCACGACCGATTCGATGCAGATACCTCCCGAAACAACCGTGTCCGGTGAGGACCTGCGTCATGCGGTACGTGAGGGCGCCATGACTCCTCCCGAGCCACTCCTCAAAGAGGAGACTTACCGCTACTATGGTGGCGTGCCCTACCTCAAAACCCCCGCTAGACTGGTGTCAGACTTACTGGATTCTGACTACCCGTAACGACTGCCAAGGATGTACAATAACAGCCGAGACCTACAGTTTAACGTGCCATCCGAAACACAGTCACTGGTGTCTGTGATGTTATTAGAAAGTACAAACAAACTTAGAAAATTTGCATTGGTACTTGCCTGGCCTGGAATCGAAGCCGCGCCCTCATACTTGAGAGGTTGCTTCTTTACCCACTAGGCCCACCACGACTTTTTCGCCGGCGACGTCATTAGTAAGCAGTTCAGTAAAGAAATCGAAACGCTCAAAATCGCGATACATATCTTTGTATAGTTCACAGTAACATAAACATGAATGTCAGCGCTCTTCATACTGCTAACATATTAACTTACAACAATTACCAGGAGTTGTTGGAAGATCTATGTTGCGACCGGTATAATGAGGATTGTTTGGCGAGATCGTGCCATGCTTGCGGTAATAAAAACCCGAAATAAATAGCTTTTGATAATAGAAAAGTCATAAAATGTGGGTTTCTGTTCACATTCAAAACAGTCCCCTGATGTTTCAAACAGTCCCCTGTCATGATTTTTTGGAAAATCGCTAATAACTCGGAAAATAGGTACAAATTCAGTGGACCTCCTTGTCTAACTAAATAAATAGTTAATTTTCTTTGGCATAGGACTAGGTTTTTTGCCAAATTTAAAAAAAAATTGCCAGGACAGAATTTGTATGGAGCTGAACGAGCTTACAGAGAATCCCCCATACATGTCCCATCTTTACTTGTATTTAACTGAGGGTTTCAACACACGATCTGTCTGTTGCGATTACTGATTAAAACATCGGATTGACTTTGCATTGACACTCGCAGTAAATCCAAGAGTAATCTTGTAGTTACCGATATGTCAAATATACCAGTGGTCCGTTTTCCTGCCTAGTCTTTTCCCAACTATGTTGGGGTCGGCTTCCAGTCTAACCGGGTGCTGTTGAGTACATAAGCCAAATGGAGCTACTGATTTTGTTCGACCAGTACCTATTTGTTATCAGCGAAAGTTATCTGCCTAGCTTTTTCCCAACTATGTAAGGGTGGGGGCTGCCGTCTCGAATTTCGCCAAACCCGGACAAACATTAAAAAAACCCGTAAATCGCATTTATTCCCCGAACGAGTACGATTTTTTTTTAAACAAAATAATACCTAATTTGTAATCCATTTACTATTAACATATACTTAAATTCAATGAGGTGCTTCCTTATATGAAAAGTGTCCGGGTTTTCCCCGGACACTTCTTGAAACCCGCCCGGACGGCCCCCGGACGGCTTCCAAACGAGGACAAATCCGGGGAAACCCGGACGGATGGCAGCCCTTGGCTTCCAGTCTGAGCTGATTACCAGTGTGTACATGAAACGACTACCTATCTGACCTCCACAACTAAATTAGCCCTCGCCATGACACGATGATCATCCATCCATGAACTAACCGCGGCAAGCTGGGCAGTGCATAGTAATATAATTATTACTTAGAAATTGCGACGTTCTGTCTGCAGTATCTCAAGTTATTGACATAACGCGTGGGAAACCACGTTATCTCAAGCGAAATAGGTCAGCAGGTTAATTAGTTATTTGATAATAATTCTAGGACGTTTACACTGAAGATACAAGAATGCACTGTAGTAGAAAGCTTTATATATTTTTAAAACTAGATGTCTCCCTGAGTGAACTACCTCCCGCATCCGGTTAGAATGTAGCCTATGTCCTTTCTCAGGCTAATATGTATCAAATTCTGTGTAGCAAATTTTCTTTCAATCGGAAAGTCCTAAGATGTTTTCCTTCACCTTTCCTCAGTCATTGCTGTCCAAGATTACTTATAGAATGTACATATAACTTAGAAAAGTTTGGCATTGGTACCTCATATAATGGAATCAAATTCGTACACTCGTACTTGAGAGGCTGATTCTTTACCACTAGGCAACCAGGCTTTTTTAAAATATTTTTTACATTTAGCTATTAAAATTGTACAATTAGTTATCCAAAAAAAAAAAACAAAAATACAATTTAATGCGTTCCACGAAATCAAAAAAAGTTCGATTGAAAAATTCAAATTTCGACGTTCGGATGCACGCAGGGGGAATCTCGTAACCAGAGACAAGCGCTAATGCATTCAGACTTTCCGAGTACTACGGATTTAGACGAAACGAAACACTATCCATGTTTATATCAATTAGGACCGTTCAATTTACTGCACTTTATCGAGTACTAGAGTTAGCCTGCGGCGTTACCCGTGTAGTGTAAAACATACCCGATACCTGGTAGCAATTAGGTAACTTCCCATTAATGGCCATTCCCAATAATCTATATATTTATCAATTATACATATGTACACCCAAAAATGCCCATTTTCAAGGTATCCAGATAAACTCCATCCAAAGGTTGTCTGAAAGAAATCGCTATTTTTAGCGATAAGACCGCCATTTGTACTCTTCTTTGTGTGTTGTGATGTCCTGTGTTGTTAATTCTCTTGGTGTACAATAAAGAATAATCGATCTATCTATCTACCGATTTGCTTGAGACTAGCCGTTTTCACGCGGTTTCACTCGTTTCCCGTAAGTACTGCCCGTATCGGGATAACATAATATAGCCCATGTTACTCGGGACACATGTAGCATTGCAATAGTTAAAGTTTTTTTTTTGGTTTGAAGCCACAAATAAATTGCATTCTTCTTTATTGTATTTGTATAGATGCAGTTTTGACGTTAGCCCCATACAAGTAATGAAATTTTTTTATCTTTATTGCGTGCTGTAGCGAACAAAACTATTCATAGAAAGAATATAAATAAGTCAATAAAAAGTACAAAACACTAAAATAGCCCATTAGTAACTAGCAGGACTACGGAATAAAATAATATAAGACTAGAAAAGATGCTGGACACAGCTTTTGCATTTACGATGTTAGAGTTCAGATATAATTTTTAATTTTTCCTATATAAATAGACTTCTGATGCTGACAATAAAATACGCATAAACTCACAGATTTTTGTTTACAATTTGGTTTAATTTCTTTCTATCCTGGTTATATGAAAAACCAGTTCTTTAAAATAAAGAGACATAAATGTGTTACTGGGGAGTTTGTTCAACCATCTCTTCTTACCAGCAAAAACACATAGGAAGTGGTGAAGAGCAGGCATTATAGGACCTACAAAAAGTGCTGATTGTCAGCCTTATTTTAAATAAATATTTTTTTACCTTTACTTTAATCCGCAAAAACAATATGATTACATTAAAATATAGGTATGTTTATTTTGTTACTTTTGTTTTACCTACTTAATAATAATATTAAAACAACAAGTGTAAACTAGACAGACCAACTAAGCATTGTTTATCGTAATTCAATACTGCTATAAAAACCTGTTTCACAGAACTGGCATACTGGTTTCCTTTATACATGTGTAAGTACATAGGTTCTTACCCGGTTGGTGCTTTCTAAATACTTTATTATTTTATGAAAAACTAGCTGTTTCGCAGAAAAATTCATTCCATACCTAGATAAAATATAGCCTCTGTCACCCAGGGATAGTGTAGTTTCTTAACATTGAAATAATTATTCTAATTGGTTGAGTAGTTTCGGCACTTATAGCTTACAAAGAAACTAAAAAGTATTGATAGAATAGACTAGCTGTTTCATAAAGAACTTCTTGCCTTTTCAAGATACAATATAGCCTATGTCACCCGGAGATAGCATAGCTTCTTAACAGTGAAAATCTTTCATCAAAATCTCTTCAGTCGATTTTAATTAGTTTGAGTGAAAAGCATTGTAAATCGACATACATACACCCTTTCTTTCTCATTCATAATATATATAAGAAGGATTCCATTTTAGAGTCACGCTTATTAAAATATGAATTTTATAGACCAGGGAATCCATCGAGTTTCTTCACCCGTTCTTTTCCATATATGAATTACCTATTTTTGGAATGGGCAACTATAATCAAACTAATTTTTACATTTTTGCCATTTAAAAGTGCTTGTAAAGGACTAAAGGAAATAAAATGATTCTAATTGACTTATCATTGCTCCCAAATTCCTGAAAGCCATTTATTGGTTACAGAGAAAACCATCTTGTTTTCTAACCTTGCTTTAACTTGAACTTTGTTTTTTTCAATGCTGAAACCTTGTAGGTGATCATTATTCCATTAAACATTCCTTATATAAAGTAAATATTCTTAACATTAGGTCATTCTAGCCAGGTATAACCGATAGCAAACATAGATAAACTTTTAAATCAATATGATAAAGGGACTATTTTAGTTTTATCTATACCAAACAGGCTGTATACCTACTACATGCGCAATGTTAAAAGTCCTGGCTGGTCAGAAAAATGTTTAAATGAAAAGAATCCATATTCAAAAGTAATTCATCATTTGTTTTTGTAAAATGATGCAGTCATAATCAGTATTTTGTTGGGTTTCCAATGATTATAATTTCATTAAAATAAAGCTTATGGTGTTCTGGTAAGTGATTTTGCAAAATAATGTACTTAATTTCATTCAATATGTTTTTATTTTAAAACATTGCTAAAATAACTATTGCCTTACATTTGATGTTTGAATACTTTTCAGTGTGACAGATTCATAATTGATTTTTATTCTTTTAAATAACATGTACTTGCAAAGGTACTTGCCTAGTTGTGAGATGGTTTTGCTGTCCACTATTAGTCAAAAAGCAAATAAAAAATATGATCTCATTTTTCAGAGATTCAAAAATAAAATGGGTTGTCATTGTTTTCATAATTTTGGTATCCTTGGTTTAAATTCAGATTTGGAAGACTTTTTTAACCAACCTGTGTTGTATTGATATCAAGAACAGTGTGATTATGCTGCCAAAGCACAGAGTTCCTATTATTGTAAACTGTTTTAGAGTTAAATGATTTTTCAGAATCATTAAGTATCAATAATTATAATTTGAAGCAAAATACATTCCCGCCATTAGGTCAAGGACTAAATCAAGAGTTTTTCTAAAGGTCAAAGAGTTTTTTTAAACCTATTTTTAGAAGCTACTGTGACACACAGAAGAAAAAACGGGTTTTGTTTACTAACCTTTGAAAGTAGAAAACCTGGGGGCACAACAAAACTGTAAGTATGTTTTCATAATCACCATCACTTTAGGACTAAATAAATCGGTTGCACTGCAGTTAACAACAATAGCACATTTTGTACGCGAATCAAAAACATTCGTAACGCCGTTCGAGCCGGCACTGTATTGACCCGATCCTTTATGAAACCATGGGGAAAATATGCATTTTTTATTAACTTATATCGATTATAAGCGCTCCACAGCTCCAACAAGACGGAACACCAGTGTAACGGGAGTGTTTCAAAACGGGTTCTTTATGTAACAATATCACTCGCGAGCACCTCCGTAATTTCATTAATAACACCTAAAAATCGATCCCACAACAAGGCTCACGACAATTCAAATAGAAGACTGCGGCGGCGTGTTAAATTCATTATTTTACTATAGTAGCGGCCCAATAAAATACGGCAACACACGATTTATTATAAATAAACTTTTTCCGTTACAACACCAAAGATAAGTATGAATTATGACTACACCGAGCAATTTTTCGTGTCATATTTCTTAATACAATGGATGCAAACAATATACTGCTGATAAAAACACGCACGACCCAAGCTACGCACGCTCGCGATGACACTAAACTCTGCATAGATGTCGCGTTTCTGACGGCCATTGTGGAAAATGGCGGCCGACATCAGCCGTCAAACGACCACAAACTAAACTACACTTTATTGCTTATGCAATACGTAAAATAATTGATTGTCATTTTTCATAATTCCAACACTATTCGATCGTATAAGACGACTGAATTTGAAAGTCTCAAGTGGTCAAAACTTATTCAGGAATGTAGCCTACTTTTTGTTTATTCGAATTATTAAAAATAATATTTTGTCTCTTTTCTTTGAATGCGATTTATAATGTGGGTGTACGCTTGCGCGAATCTTATTGTTTTAGTGTTAATTACTATTTTATTAAATAGGGAGATGCTCATGCACAGTTCATTAATAAAATATGTATTGTGTAAAACAATAGATAATAGTGATATAGATTAACAGCTGATAGTAAAATAGAAAAGTCAATGAGGATAGAAAAATACTACCTACGTATCTATATATTTTTCTACTTTTTCAATTATGTTTATTTCATTTTCATTCGTGACTGCAAATGTTTCTGCACATTAAAAACAAAGTAAGAGTTGACAAAAGTGACGCAAGTTCAGATTTTCTTTTTACCTACCTTCACTTTTTACTGAACTTACGACTAGGCTGAGCAGTAATTTCAAATATAGGAAGTGTTAAAGTCGTCATTATCTAGAGAACTTTTCATAACATGTTGTATGCACTTATCAAAATAAATAGAATGTTTAAAACGTATAAAAAGAACTGTTGAGCTGCACTTGCTACATTGCTTGGTCCCCACATTTGGGCAGAACGTAAAAATCATATTCATTCCAGTAGTTTGAATTCACTATAGATACAGTGTTTTTTAATCTAAATTGACACTTGCAAAATGTCAAACTTACAAATAATGTTGCCAGCTCTTTTGTGCAGTGTTGTACCTACGATACCGAATTGTTGAATCGTAACTTTTTATCTATACATATAATAAATCTGTAGAAAAGTAATTTTTGTACATTGAAGAAATTGACAAAAAAAATAGCCAGCATGTTAAAGGATAACTAACAGAACCCATTTCCATCATTTTTGTCATTTTTGTCTGTTTGTCTGTTTATCTGTTTGTTTGTTCGGGATTCACGTAAAATCTACGAATTAAATGCAGACAATGCTTATATACAAAAATTCTACGTAACTTGGGGTATTACTTAGTTTTTGTTTCATCGAAATCGATTCACTCTATCAAAAGATATGATTAATTTTGTGAATTCAAGATGTAAAATATTACGACACGCAATCTATTTGTCAAAACTGTACATTTGAATGTTGTACTTATATTAGTTGATCGGCCTATTATTAATATTTACACAGAAAATCACACCTTTATAAGTAACTTCGGAAGAAAAAAAAATGAAAATTTTGTTTAGCCAAGGTTAAAGTAGCTCCATCTGTGGTAAATAAAATACATCATCAATTTGTCAAAGGAGCGAGGTGGTAAATGACAATATTACCATACATTCTTTACAGAGGATTATTATTTCAACAGATAAAGTGTAATTTTTCGATAGACATTTCAATAGTGTTTGTCAGTTTGCCCTGCACATCAAAATCCAACTATAATTATTACCTTGATGAAAAGAAAATTAATAGTTCTCAGCCAAATTTAAAACGGTGCCATCTAAATTATTTTTTGAACATTATGTCAAAAATGATGACTTTAGTGGAACAATTAATTATCATTTAAAGTTACAGATGGAGTTCATATCAGGATTTTTTCATAAACATAATTTAGCTTATCTTCCACTAATGTGGTGGCCTTAAAACAAATTACTTTGAGTGAGTAGTATTAAGTAGACCTTAATTATTTTTTCTGATACAAAATATGTAAACTTAATCCTAGAAGAAATGAGGATCTATCTCTAGCAAGCGCTGCTAAGCGTGAGGAAGGTAATGTAGGATTCTGTAGCTTTAAAAACAAGCCCAGATACAAAGTGCAGATAAGAAATGGGAGCTCTCTCTATTTAATACCATACACACGTAAAATGCTTTATGCGTCTGAAAACGTACAAATTATGCGCCGCATACCAGAGACATGCTTACTTTCAACTTCTGATCGCAAATACACTGTTCACGATTACGAACAGTCTCAGTAAGACCCGAGCCAAGTCTAAAAAAACACCTTTTATATAAAACTACGTTTGATGTCATTTAATCACAAAGACAGAATTGTTCTCTGTTGCAAATCCTATCCACCTATATCCTATCCTAATCCAGAATGCATTGCAGGTGTGCATTGCACAAAAACCAATGGTATCCTATTCGAGAAGTCAAAAGAGTTGACCTGCCAACGTCAGCTTCTGCGCTAAGCAAGTGTTCTTAATAGTACCATCAGAATTACATTCATCGTTGAATGAGGTGAATAAATTTTCAGAAACCACAATAACAGTAGGAGCCAAAGCGTATTATCGCTTCATAGAGCTCTGATTGGCCCCAGGTGACCAAGTCAGGTCTGATTTGTTCGTTCATCAGATCTTTGAAAGTGTTTCGGTGGATACTTACTGTCGTCCTGTTTACGTGTGACACAAAATATGGTATATAAACGTCTTCCGCAAGAGCGAAATTTTTCCGGTGTGCGGTAGTGACGCACAGTATACAACACTTATGTTTCTTTTGATTTGCTGGCTCCACCAAGAAATGACAAATTGCGAGCGTACATTCTGAAAATCTTGGCAAAACTACAGGTTTCAAGTACGAACACATGAAGTGGACTCTCACAGATACGTACATTTTGCCTATTCGTGAACTAATGCAAACATTTCGGTGGAGTCCCGGCTTAGGCCTCCCCCACATTAGGCGTGCGCGATCCTCGGGCGTGTGAGTAGCGCGGGCGCCGCGCGTGCGTCGCGAGCGCGTTGCGTGAGCGTCGCGTTTTGCTGCCCTGCGGCATTTGCAGCGCGCTCGCGGCGCGCACGCGCCGCTCTCCTTGACGTTTAACTGCTAAGGCGTTTAGCGGGCGGCGGGGTTAGCAGGCGAAGGGGTAAGAACGCAACTCGAGCGCCGCGTGCTCGCCGCGAGCGCGTCGCTTGCACTCTTCACACATGCCGCAGGGCAGCAAAACGCGACGTTCACGCAGCGCGCTCGCGACGCCCGCGCTACTCACACGCCCGAGGATCGCGCACGCCTAATCTGGGGTCAGCCTTACCATGAGTAAGTGAAACTATCCTACCCTATGCGCCTGCTGATGATGATGACTCATTTTATCATCCATCCAGCTATTCCCCAACTATGTTGGTGTTGGCTTCCAGTCACCGAATCTGTTTGAGTACCAATATTTTGCTTGGAGCGACTACCTATCTACAATCCAGTCAACTACACAAGACGATATCCATATTATGGTAAGACTGACAGACTTTCTGGCTTCTGATTAGTCGCAGCAGCTGCAGAAAATGTACAAATGACAGCTTTGTCAGACTCAAAGCATGTAGACATAGATTATAACTGTTTCCTGTGAAAATTACTTACGCACCATACGTAATAATTTTCCAAATTGGCTCAATAACGACACAAACTTTACTCCTTTTGTTTAGATAAATGGTCACATCCACAACACAACCTTGATCAATGAATCTATGCGACTGCTAAGTGCTAATCCTAATTATACTGTCACGTGAAAGAATGCACCTACTGGATAAGTAGTATTTTGACGATTCTATATTGCCCACACAGACGAAGTTGCGGGCAACAGCTAGTCGATAATAGACGAATTTATTTTTCATTCAAAGTTGTATATTTACACACACACGGCTGCACGACGTGCTACATACTGCCAGGGAAATCTGACCACACAACGCCGTGCGTAATCCGACCATGTTTCAATTCCTTTAAATTTAACAAAAAAAAAAAAAAAAATAGACACCATCAGTCTTGTTCCCGTACGCGTTAAAACGGCAATCTTAACCCTTTTCTCTTACGAAACGGCAAAACTTAAGAAATACGGTAACTATGGACCACCATAAGAACTGATGATTCAGATTATTCCTCAGACACATTATCTGAATCAGATTAACGCGAATGCCAGTAATTAAATTATGTAATTAAAAAATCAAATTCAAAAGTTTTACATTAGTAATGTTGTATTATTACGTTTTAAATAAGTACCTACCTACACATTTTTTCAGGATAACGTATTGTAAAAAACGATACTTGATTTTATCAACGGTAAGTTTCGGTTGTGCCACATCACTATTTTAAAATTGCAATAAACTGTCAACACTCGTAATGTCAGTTGATTCTATTCTATTCTATTTTTGGTTATGGCAAATTTAGTCTACGTGATTAAAAAACAGACTATAGCTATAATCATCATCTCCAGGGCCTTTTCCAATCAAAATCCCAACTATATTGGGGTCGGCTTCCAGTCTAACCGAATGCAGCTAAGTACCAGTGTTTTAACCAGATAATCTTATGTTAGCTGCCAGTAGTTACAAAGAGGGCAGCAGAGACGAGCGACCATAGACATCTCGCCATTCAGCCGTTCATCTATGCTTGGAGGATTCTTTTTTCGAACGTCATTGTGACAAGACATGTTATCGTTTGACAGAATAAGATTTTGCCGCGTTCTTGACTAATCTTAGTTAATTTTCATGTTTAAACTATTTCTTGTAATTTCCTCGTTAAACAAACCTGCTTCTGGTTTTTAAGACTTATAAATCTAGGTAAGACTAGTTGTCAGACTTGCTGACTTATGACAACCCGTAACTGCTGTCCAAGATTTCTATATCTAATATAGTTCAGGTAGGTACCGGTACCTAGTTGGATTTAATTTAATTTGGTATACAATAAGTTTGACCAATAATTGAACAGGACTTTTGAATACAAATTACTAGTAGCGCCATCTGTCTTCATCTAAAAAAAACATTCCGCCTTTATAAGTTTGTTGTTAGCAGTTTCTTTTAGGGAACAACGCCATCTAGTATACGGAAAGGAATTGTCACAGATAATTATCACTAGCATCGCTAGATAGCACAGCAATATTATATTTTGGTCTACAATAGTAAAAAAAGATTTGATTTTAAATAAAAAGCGTCGCCCACGAATATGATGTTAAACTTTTTCCTTTTATTTATATAATGGCGTCCACGGCCGAATTCGGCCACGGCGGCTGTTCTCACTTAAGGAGATCAGCCAGCTGCGCAGGACATAAATATAGTGACGTATTATAGTATAGTGCACGAGCATTTGCGCAGACGCAGGTGCACTCCCTAAGTATTCCTTCACTCTCATAACCCGATGGGACGGTAATCCGACACGACCGGAAAGAGATCAGGCGCAGGACGGACATTTACGTGCTCCCCTTCACCAATTTCCAGACTACGGGCTGCTTTGTGAAAGCTTAAGAAAACCCACAAAGCGATTTCGGCCCGACCCGGGAATCGAACCCGAGACCTCGAGCCTCGAGCTCAGCAGCCGCGCTTGTGACCACTAGACCAACGAGGATTCATAACAATGCGTAGTATGTACTTACGTGCGTACGTACAAAAAGATACGTAATTCAGGAGAGTTTTTATAGTGTTAAAGAGTTTCTCAACAAAAGTACATGTCGATTTGGTGCCCAATAAATGTCGTACCGTCGTACCTTTTTTATAACCAATAATTTAATTTAAAAATTGATTTAATTGATTAATATTTTAATTTAACAGATAATAAGTATATTGTATAATTCCATTAGCTTTAAAGAACCATATTTTGCATACCCGTAATACCTACGGGTGAAATATGTTTTGTACACTACAACTTACGTAATTGTTAACACTTTATGTAAAACCATATCCCACCCAAAACAAAAATGTGAAAGACTGCCAAGTTCGATAATATGGGAATGCTTCGCCTATAAAAGAAGTGAGATCTGAATATGTACCAAGTTCCATACACATACCTCAGTTAAAAATAGTTACTTTTTAATGATGTTACTTGGAAAGTTTTCATACACCTTGTTATAAACCTACTAAACGCAATGAATCAAGTATTTAATTTTCTATTAAAACTTGCCAAGTAACATCATTAAAAAGTAACTATTTTTAACTGAGGTATGTGTATGGAACTTGGTACTTATTCAGATCTCACTTCTTTTATAGGCGAAGCATTCCCATATTATCGAACTTGGCAGTCTTTCACATTTTTGTTTTGGGTGGGATTTCATTTATTTTTGTAAGGTTGTTTATTTTATTTTTTTCTTATGATGAAATTAGTTAAAGGAATGTCTCATTTATACTATCTTTTAGATTTTTTAATATGCACTATGTTTCTTACAAAGAAATGAACTAGATTAACTAAATGGACTAGATTTACCAACTGACTGACATGACATGTTATCATATATTATGTTCGTGGATCAAAGTTACACATTCGTTATTTTCGAAAGTGATTCACACTTGGCCGTTTTCAGATTTTTATTTTACTTCTAACTACACTATTTTACTTCTAACTAAACTAAATACAAACCATTCGAAGATATATTATATAAATATAGATAAATTTAGTTCGTTTTAGTTCCTTAGGGGTATAAATTTACACCGGGTATAAAACACCTTCATTATTTTGAAACCGACTCACACTTGGCCATTTTCAGATTTTTCCCTTTACCTTGACATAAAGACCTACCTCCATGTCAAATTTCAAGTCAATACGACCATTGGAAGTGGTCTAGGTTTTTGATGAGTGAGGCAGTGAATCAGTCAGTCAGTGAGTGTATAGTAAAAATAGCGATTTTCTGACGTCAATATCTCAAGACCTACAATAGGTATATTAATGAAATTTTGTATTTTAGATAAGTGAGGGGGTCTCAATAGATACTAGAAATTTGATATGCGTAAATAAAATAGATTTTGAGTTACAGGGGGGTCGAATTTGGCCCGAAATGGTTCGTGTAATATAACCCACGGCCGGTGTGTCGCTTTTTTTGCTCGAACTTGGCGGACACACTGCCGTGTGTCTAGATTTCAAGCAAATAAATGATTTATTATTATTATCAAACATTCCTACCTATTTCCTGTAATGTTGTTCCTGGCATTTAATTACGTAAAATGAGGAAAGAGTTGTCGAAAAACCTTAAAACTGGAAGCCGACTCCTACATAGTTAGGAAAAGACTAGTAGGCAGATGACAAACTAGAAGTGAACCGGCCAAGTGCGAGTCGGACTCGCGCACGAAGGGTTCCGTAGGTACTATTATTTATATAACGGTGTGCGTTCGCGCAGCGGAATGTTGTAGAATTAAAAGATTTTAATTATGCAGGTAAGACGTTCTATAATTGTGTATGGTAAATAAAAATTTGTGTATGCAGCCATTGTGGAGAAATTCACCAAAAACTGATTCCGCTGGGCGAACGTTGTCCTGGCGGAACTTTTTTAATCCATAGACTTTAGAAAAAAAGAGATGTGTCCAAAAATTTGTGTGTATTTGTGTATAATTATTTATGTATGAATGAAATCAGTGCATGCATAAACTTTGGAGAAATTCAAGTTTCCGCTACGCGAACGTTTGGTCATTAGCTAGTTTTCATATAAAGCGCTTACATAGAGAGCTGTAGATTTTTACATACGTTGTTTTGAATTTGTTTATATTTGTTTAAAAAACAGATTTAGAAAAGTCGTAGGGTTTAAAAGATAAAAATATAAATGTAAAATACACTTATTAGGTCTTAGTTCTAAAAGTATGCGGTTTGGGGTCTAGATTTTCACGTTTACACAAACCTTGCAAGTGTCTGCAACATGTTGCCAAGTATCAATGATGTTCTGTTAGTGATTAAAAAGTTATAGGATAATTTACCATGAATAGATCACTGTTTACAAAGCAGTCGAATATCACGACGTTCTAAAGGAATTGCTTGGTAAAATGTTTGCCAATAATTAGTTTAATCATTCAACTATTCACTTGCAAAATTTCATGTCATTAAATTCAGTAATTAAAGAAAGACAATTATAATACTGACGAAGCATCGAAAACCTACATAATCCGACCAAGTTCGGATAGCTATAAAAAAGCGGCCGTGCCATTATCTTAGAAACGTTCTTAACTTGGAAGGTTAGTATTTATTATTATGGTACAGTTGCGTACACAGTGTTTGATCCACTAAAGTTGCAAAGTGGAACGCTCGTGCATGCCTAGTCCATTGGTTAAATAGTGTAATAAGCTACAATATGATAAATATTTACCTAAACAGTAGGTAGTACCTACTTACCTACGTGTGGTAATCATCATCATTTCCCTAAGGGGTAAGTTAGAATCCTGATCCATGAAATCTTCAATAGAAATTAGCCGTATGAATATTATTTGTCTTAAATTAATAATATATCTAGATTATACCTCAGGTCTCAAGCGCATACTTAGATAAAGTACCTACGTATTATTACCTACTTTCTGTCATAGTCAAATACATTAAAAAAGTAGGTATAGAAAACCTATAAATTATATCGAAACAACAATTGTGTTATCACCTGTACCAATTCAATACCGGTATTATAATGTAAATTTTGGGATGTTACCTAAATATATAGCACGGCCGCTTTTTTATACATAGCTATCCGAACTTGGTCGGATTATGTAGGTTTTCGATGCTTCGTCAGTATTATAATTGTCTTTCTTTAATTACTGAATTTAATGACATGAAATTTTGCAAGTGAATAGTTGAATGATTAAACTAATTATTGGCATACATTTTACCATGCAATTCCTTTATAATTTCGTGATATTCGACTGCTTTGTAAACAGTGATCTATTCATGGTAAATTATCCTATAACTTTTCAATTACTAACAGAACATCATTGGTACTTGGCAACATGTTGCAGACACATACAAGGTTTGTTTAAACGTGAAAATCTAGACCCCAAACTGCATACTTTAAGAACTAAGACCTAATAAGTGTATTTTACGTTTATATTTTTATCTTTTAAACCCTACGACTTTTTCTAAATCTGTTTTTTAAACAAATATAAACAAATTCAAAACAACGTATGTAAAAATGTTCAGCTCTCTATGTAAGCGCTTTATATGAAAACTAGCTAATGACCAAACGTTCGCGTAGCGGAAACTTGAATTTCTGCGAAGTTTATGCATGCACTGATTTCATTCATACATAAATAATTATACACAAATACACACTAATTTTTGGACACATCTCTTTTTTCTAAAGTCTATGGATTAAAAAAAGTTCCGCCAGGACAACGTTCGCCCAGCGGAATCAGCTTTTGGTGAATTTCTCCACAATGGCTGCATACACAAATTTTTATTTACCATACACAATTATAGAAAGTCTTACATTAATTGTCTGCATAATTAAAATCATTAAATTCAACAACATTCCGCTGCGCGAACGCACACTATATAACGGACAAAAAATCACGTTTGTTGTATGGGAGCCCCCCAATTATTTTATTCTAGTTTTCAGTATTTATTGTTATAGCGGCAACAGAAATACATCATCTGTAAAAATTTCAACTCTGTAACTATCACGGTTCGTGAGATACAGCCTGGTGACAGACGGACGGACGGACGGACAGAGGAGCGAAAATAATACGGTCCCGTTTTACCCTTTGATTACGGAACCCTAAAAATAAATGAAACAACCAAGAACATAATTAAAATTATTTTATTTCGTAGTTCACAATAATACTTATACATTATCACAATTAATTATTTGTACCCTTATGTATTTACGACCCTTGCTGGGGACTAAAAATTATTCTCAAAAATATTTTACAGGGTGGAATTTATTAAAGAATTTTATTAGTACTCAAAAGTAATGAAAAAAGGATTGGATCTATGTTTTTTTTTCTAAAACGTTAAAAAAAGAATAAAAATACAGGAATGTTTTGTTTCAATTAAAATTAAAGAGCTCTTACTTTCGTCTCGTTGTGTTTAATTGAAATAGAAATAAATAAGAATGCTCTAAATTAAGTATTTTTCAAATAATAAATAGTAAGTTTATTGTCTCAACTTGAAAGACTCCAAAACTATATTATACACATAGGTAGCAGAGAGCAATATAAATATGAATTTCCAGTTTTAACAACTCTCAACAATTTACTATTAAAAAAAAAATGAAAATAGTAGGTACCTACTTATTTTGTCACTATTTGAGACATACATGTATTTACTTACTTTTGAAAATTACAAAAATAATGTGTTAATAATTTGGCACATTGCAAAAGTAACTATTTCTTATCAGTCTGATTAATTTTAATAAGAAATCGATGTATAAAAATATAATAAAAATACAGAATGTTATTTTATCTTGTTTCGTGAAGTTTTTCATAAGCGAATCCGTAGGAGGCAACCAATTTATTACATTATTTAATTTAGTATTCATTGATATATAACATTTATATCGTATACTTTTCGCTACCACATGAAAAAAATATTGCTTTTTTTTCATACATTTGGATGATGCTTCTAATTTTAAAGGGATGTTAGAAGGAAGATTTTCTATGATATCTACATAAATAAACGAAAGTCGTGTTAGTACGTATAACTCATGAATTACTGAAACGTTTAAGCTGAAAATTAAAAGGAAGGACATAAGATTTTTATCACCATCCGGCAACGGACGACACGCGGGTGAAACCGCGGGCAGAAGCTAGTTTACCATAAATATCAATGTAGTTCAAGAAAACAGTGACAAAATAACAGATATAACGAGGCTACTATTAAGTTTCCTATCATGATAGGGAAGCCGATCTTTAAGAATTGTACGAAAGTGAATCTATAGCCGTGTTGTTCAGCCACTCCTGCGCACACCACGTTTGCGCTCGCGCCGATTAGAGTGCCGTTACCTGAACAAAGGAAAAAACAATATAATTAAAAATACACAGTCACATTTATGAGTTCGTCTAAGACACGGAGGAAGGAAAGATAGCGGAGATACCATAAGGAAGGTAGGTCAGGCAGGCGCTTTCTTGTAGGTCACGGTAACTAGAACTAACGAGGCGTTTGGATTCCTTGTCAAATCAAAACCAATCTGTCAAAGATTGGTTTTAATTGATTGGTGATTTTATTTTGAAAATAATGGGCAGGTTCCATAGAAGGCGTGTAAGGGCGGAGCTAGTAACGTTCCTCGTCCCCCAAACTGTGCGTAGAAATTTTGCGTTATGACATCCATCTCCGCTAGATTGTGTGTACTTTCTAAGTACATATTACCTACTTGGGTACGAATGACTGTTAACTATGTAGGTCTCGAGTCTCGGCTGACATTTAACATCCTTCTCGTTGGCGTTACGGCTAGTTATAAGCCAGTAAGTCTGACAACCAGACTTACCAAGTTGTACCTATTGGTTTGCAAGGGTAACTGGGTTGAGAAGGTCAGATAAGCAGTCTCTCCATATAAAACACTGGTACTCAGATGTATCCAATTAGACTGGAAGTCGACCCTAATAGTTGGGAAAAGGCTCGGAAGACGAGGAGAGATGATGTGCACATATGTACGTCACATAGGTAGTCGCCCCTTGTGGCACATTGGTACTCAGCTGCACCCGTTTAGACTGAAGGCCGACCCCAACATAGTTGAGAAAACGCTCGGGAGATGATGATGGCATGCTCCGCTAGTCATGCTGTTCTCCATGGCATGAGATGCTGTACCTCCGAGACAGGCGCCGAAGCTGAGCGCCCAGGCGAGCGGCGCGAGCGGCAGCGCCAGCCCGCGCGGCGCCGCCAGCCGCGCCGTCACGCGCACCATCATCGTCGACAGCGGGATGTTGTCCACGAACGCGGATGCTATGCCCGACACCTGCCACACAAACATCAAATTCAACTACACATTTTTAGCTAGTCGATCCAAAAGCGCTCTTCAACATTTAATTCGTTGTGTATAGAGAGTTCGAGGTTGATTGCATATAAAGCACTTAAAATTATACAATGTCTTCAGAAACAATTTGTAAATATTTACTGTATAACTTCCCACATGTTTGTGCAGAATCGTACTGACGGTTTTCATGAGGTAATCCGCAAAAAAACTGCATCGTTACTAAGCAGAGTACGACAGACCAACAACAGCATCCTTAAAATAATAGGGGAAGATATTTCTTCTCCAATCTTGGTTAAGATGGTGCGGAGGGTGATATTTTAATTCATGTCTGTATTGTGTCAGTTTACTAACAATAGTTATAAGGCTAGATTGTAATTACTAACAAAACGGATCTTTGGTTATCTGAATAAATGATTTATTATTATAGGTACCCTGGGAAATGAAATGGCTGACAAGCTAGCTTCAGAAGCTATTATTGATGGCGCAGTATTCCCGGTGACCCTTATTTTAACTGAGCTTATTCCTCACACGAAAAAGTTTTGTCATAATTTGTGGGAGGAACGCTCTAGTACTGTTACATTAAGGAGAGGTTTGTGGTACAGAACTATTCAACATGATCTGCCTCGAACTTCTTGGTTTGAAGTGGGTAACATACCGAGAGGAATTTTGGTTATAGCATTTGGGACTAGGTCAGGCCATGTGCCTGCCAATAGTTTACTACGCTTTTTGCAATACCTACACTTATAAAGTGGACGACTTGTACCAAATTCTGTTAGAACGTTGTATGTTGTTGTTGTAGTATGTTGAAGAAAAACAACAAGTAACGCTCTTTTAGTATAGAAAAACAGAATCTTGCTTGGCCTAAATAACTGTCGCTTTGAACTTACCCACAATATAAGCATGATGGCCACAGCTAGACGTGACTCCTCACCCACTTGCAGTATGAGCGACTCCGTCATGTTACCGATCCACGATATCAAGCCCAGCTTTGATAACGCCTGGAATTATAATAACCATTATTTGCCTAGCCGTTTCCTATATAAATTAAGGTTGAGTACTAGGAAAATTCCTGCTCGTACTCGTTTAAAAAGTACCCATGGAACCCAACAGAACTGAATGTTAGTTAAAATCGTTCAGCCATTTCAGATATGAAAAACTGTTAAAGTGATACTTATGTCTGTCTTTGTATAGAGGTATAGGTAATGGAATCTAAGGTAACTAATTTATGTCCATCAGGATTGAGGAGCCACTTTTTGTATCTTAATGAAATTTTGTACTTATTTAGTAGTAAGTTAAAAAGTATTGTAGGCTCAATCTTGGAATTTGTAGTATAATAGTTCAAAAGTTATATGAACACAAAGGTGGCTCCTCAATCTAAATATTTGGACTGATTAGCCACGTTGGAACACAGAAAGTATACGATGTACATTCTTGAAAATTTTGTATGATTTAGTAGTAATTGAGCGCAATGAGTACTAA
Source organism: Helicoverpa zea (assembly GCF_022581195.2). Lineage (NCBI taxonomy): Eukaryota > Metazoa > Arthropoda > Insecta > Lepidoptera > Noctuidae > Helicoverpa > Helicoverpa zea. The sequence continues at coordinate 4,215,993 of NC_061479.1, forward strand.
AAATTTAATTCCACTACCTTTAATATTTAAGAAGATACAATACTTTTAATGTGGCACCTTAACCCATACAATGAAAGTGTGAATTCCCATGAATCGTAAGTGGCAAATTCAAATTACACCCCATAAACATTTAGTAGTAAGTGTGCCTGAATTTGTAGTACATAAACAAAGTAGCAAAACTGAGTGAATTTTGTAAAAAAACGTATTTTAAGTGGCTCCTCAATCCTGACGTTTCTGAAATGAGAAAATGCTTGAGTTACCTGAAATCGGAATGGAATAAAAAAAATAAAGACACTAACATTTAGTATAAATTTCTACTAAATATACATGCACAAATGAAAATTGTATGTATTCAATATCTGATAAAAAATCATCTTTTCCATATTCCTTAGGACGTCGCCATTAAGGGTGACCATGTAATATGAATAAAAATCAGGATAAATAGGTAGTTCTCAGCTTTGCCGCCAATTTTTTATTAAACCTCTGTAGGCAAACACATTTATGGCTATTCCGCCTCTTGAATGACAAAATATTATTGGGTAAATACAAAAGTATTTAATAACCTTACTTAATAAAGTACCTATTTAATAAACTTGCTTTGTCATTCTACATTGCTGGAGCGGTGTAATGTTCCAAATTCAAAAAACGCGCCTGTTTTTTTTTGCCCTTTATAGGGCAGGCTAAAGTGTTACGACCATACTGCCTATATAGTATTTCGTAGTGGCAATGGATTTGATTTTCATTGTCCGTAAATTCGATACTTCGCATTTTTTTTTAATAATGATAGCATTACATATGAAACATATTTGCTGCGTTGTTGTAACCGACTTCAAAAAAAAGGAGCGAGTTCTCAAGTCACTAGTTATTTTCTTTGTTACTCGCTACCTCGAAGACGCCTGGACCGAAATGATTTTTTTTTCTTTCTACTCGCAGTTTTGTCCCATAGCTAACAGGTTATTCGTGATGTGACTATGAAGGTTTGGATCTTACTTGATGATGGAGGCGACAGAAAATCAAGGGAACTCCGTATCGGTATATAGCAACTGCCAAGTGTTTGGGATCATTGGCTTCGTATTAACGAGATCTTTACACCGAAATATGTTATGAGTACCATATCAGACCTGACAATGAAGACAAAGTGCGTTAAGGGAACTCCTTAACGGTTGATAGCAGCTACCTTGTGTTAGGCCATATTTTATTTATTTTGGTAAAGAGTTTCCACAACTGCCACTAAGGGTACTTAAAATACACTTTTTTGCAAAAAAAGCGGGCACCTATGTTAAATCTTGGTTTTAAGAACTTTATGTTTCAAAAGGTTTTAATGACTAGAATATATTAAATAATGTCGGGACATAAATAATGTCGGGACACCTTTTTCACACACGGTCGGTTAGCCCCATGGTAAGTTATTTATTAACTTGTGTTATGGGTGCTAACACAACTGATAAACTACATATAGCTACATATATACATATTTATAAATACATATCATAACACCCAGACCACGGCCAACAAGCATGCTTATCACACAAATGTCGACCGAACCGGGAATCGAACCCGGGACCTCAGGTTCGGCGGTCCGGCATGATGACCATTGCGCCATCGAGGTCGTCAAAATATTACTAGCATCAAAAGGTTTTGCCAAGCATGTGTATCTATTCTTAATTTTAATTTTGGAGAATTGCTAAGTAAGTTGTTAAAACCTTGTTCTTAATTTCTTAATTTCTAGTAGAAATTTTTTCGGTGTTTTGAATAGCAAGTTTTCCAAAGTGATGTTCAGGAAACTGATACTGCAGTTTTAATAACTGATTGATGAACATTTTTGTTACATCAAAACATTTTAGAAAAATCATGCACATTTAGTAAAATTGACAGCTGTACTAAATGAGAATAAGATCATACAGCACGACGATTGACGACAAATTATTAGAGATAAAAAATAATAAAGAATATAAAAAAAAATTGGCGGCAAAGCTTCTTCTTCTTTTGTGTCGATGACATGTCATATATTGAGACTACACTATGTCAGCCCAATATGCCGCCACAGCGAGAGCACGGCGGCAAAGCTGAGAGCTATTTATCCTGATGTTCTTCATATTACATGGTCACCCTTAATGGCGACGTCCTAAGGAATATGGAAAAGATGATTTTTTATCAGATATTGAATACATACAATTTTCATTTGTGCATGTATATTTAGTAGAAATTTATACTAAATGTTAGTGTCTTTATTTTTTTTATTCCATTCCGATTTCAGGTAACTCAAGCATTTTCTCATTTCAGAAACGTCAGGATTGAGGAGCCACTTAAAATACGTTTTTTTACAAAATTCACTCAGTTTTGCTACTTTGTTTATGTACTACAAATTCAGGCACACTTACTACTAAATGTTTATGGGGTGTAATTTGAATTTGCCACTTACGATTCATGGGAATTCACACTTTCATTGTATGGGTTAAGGTGCCACATTAAAAGTATTGTATCTTCTTAAATATTAAAGGTAGTGGAATTAAATTTTTAGTACTCATTGCGCTCAATTACTACTAAATCATACAAAATTTTCAAGAATGTACATCGTATACTTTCTGTGTTCCAACGTGGCTCCTCAGTCCAAATATTTAGATTGAGGAGCCACCTTTGTGTTCATATAACTTTTGAACTATTATACTACAAATTCCAAGATTGAGCCTACAATACATTTTAACTTACTACTAAATAAGTACAAAATTTCATTAAGATACAAAAAGTGGCTCCTCAATCCTGATGGACATACTAATTTAACTATCTTCCAAGGAACGTAAAGTCATGAAAATTGGGAGTTATGTGTAGTTCTAATGACAATTAGATAATATGGTACTTTCGAACTGATCTGATGATGGAGCTGGAAGATATGAACTGGAACTTCATGGCGGAACATCGTATTATAGCTGTGTTTAGACTGTGGGCCTTATGGAAGAAGTATAAAGTACTTACCTCCATAAGCACAAAGAGTCCTGCAAAGAACAGCAGCGTGGACCACTCGACCCTCGCCAGTATGGGCTCCAGGTCATCTCTCTCTGCGAGTAGCAGCAGCAGCAGAGCTCCCAGGAGTGCTGTCCAGCCCAGCGAGAGACGCTCTGCAAACATAAGTTATTCATTAGCCAAGAAGCCTCGAGAGACTTATCGGTCAAGACATGATGTACAATCATGATGTCATCAGAAGAAAATGTAGGGGCCATTTTTTTTTAGAAAATGTAGGGTGTTACCTAAATAGGACACCCAAGCAGATTAAGAAAAGAAGAAAAAATGCAATAGTTACAGACAGCCTTACGGCGTATTTCAATGATCTATCTATCTGTGAAGTTGATTATTAGACATAGTAATTTGATAATGCTTTCATGGGGCTGATGACTTCTATTTCAAGTAAGAAAATAAATACGTGGATAGCTTATTGTAAGCTCATCGGACTATGAGAGTGAAGGAATAGTGAATACACTTGTGTCCAAGCAAATGCTTGTGCACCATAATATGTCCTGCGCAGTTGGCTATTCTCCTTAGCTGAGAACATATATTATAATCTCCTTATATGATCGTAAAATCTTTGTAAGAAGGTCTCATACTCACGCAGTTCAGGTATGGCGTGCAGAAAGAACACGATGATGACGAATGACACGCAGACAGCTGACTTCACTAGTAGCGGCTTGTCTCTGATGCGGTACTGGAAATTATATAAATACAATATTTATTTGCCAGTGCCACGGATCTCTTCAAATACTGGTTAGGTAGTATTCAGGGTTTGCTGGGGCCGCGGGATTGTTTGCGCGAGTTACCGCGGCCCTGTTACATAAAGGCTTAAGAAGGAATATGATGGGTTAGAGTTTAGAAAATATTGATTCGTTTCTTTTTAAGAACACTAGAAAATTTTGAAAAGAAGCCAGCTGTCTAGCTTAGTTTTTATTCAAATCTCCTTTCAAAAAATTACCGTTCTTTGAAGAAATGGTAAGCAAACACCGCGTTAATGATCTTGTTAACAGAAAAGGTCATAGTTTTTTGAGGATTACAGTTGCGAGAGTAAATACTAGAGGAATATAAAACATAAGTTAAGGAAATGTATGGGTCTCTGTGTGTGTGTATGTGAAGTTATAACATAAGACAGTACCTTGAGCTTCATCTCAGCAAGAGTTTGTGTAAAAGCAGGGTCGCTGCGGGGTGCCGCGCCCGCCTCGCGCCGCGCCAGCGCTGAGCTCAGTCGCGACACCTGCCACCAGGAAGTGCACTGTTTTATTTTATTTTCATGATTTGTCTAAAATATCGCACTCCTGGGCAAAGGCCTCCCCATCTGGTTTTATTCTTCCCTATTCTGCGGCCGAGATCACCAATTTTGATGGCAGGAGTAACGCCATCTCTTACGGGGCTTACTTCGTCTACGGTGTCCATCTTGAGATGTCCACTGAGTTTACAATAGTGGCCTATCTTTCCTAATGTATTCGGGCTGACGTGTCTAACCCAGTTTCATTTCACACCAACACCTGTTTTGGAACGTATCACCGTATTCCGCCTGCAATCGGGTCTAAATGGCTTAGTTCCATCGCCTTTTGAATGTGAATTGAGTATTACATTGGCCCTTCACGAAAGCATTGTTAAAACGCTTTAACTTGGGTACATAATATGTAATTTGTTATTTAATATAGTTTGTAAGTAGTTACCTTCTTCTCCAGCGCTCTCCGCACGATGTCCTCGTCTCTGGAGTACGATGAGAGCGAAGCGGCCGCGCGTCTCCACACCGCCAGCTCTTGACGTAACTCTGGAAAGGTTTTATAAATATATTGTTTGTAGCTGTCGTTAAACTTTATGTCGTCAAGGAACATAAGAGATGAAAGGTTGCTTGGCATAAACCATTTTTAGGTATCAACCGGCTGCACAAGTGTAACCGACACCACAGATTACACCCTCCACACCGTCCACACCATCTAGATTAGACAGCCACCAAAATGTCTACGCTTCCCATACCATAGGTGCTGTCTTTTTGCTGGGAATAGGTCCCGAGCAAGCAACACATGTCCGTCCTTAGGTTTGATGAATTTTCATGTTTTGTTTACTTATATACCGGATTTAAAGGATTCAGAAGAATATAAAATGAACATATCTTTTATTATACATATTTTAAAGCTGTAGAGTAAATTTGTCTGGTTGAATTTGAAAAAATATTTCAGTGATTGATAACTTAGCGCACTTATCGAGGAAGGCTATAGGGAAATGTTTATTCGGAAACGAAAAGTAGGTAGTCTACTAAGAAAAGTGTGTTATTGTTTACTCACCTAATATATCTCTGGGCACACTATTTCTTAGCTTATTGATATCTCTAAACATAAATCTGAGTTGGAAGTATGTTTGCACTCCAACTATCAGAATACCAACGCCCATGTGCAATGTGAACGTTGTGAAGTTTATATTCTGTAACAAAAAAACAAGACATGTTAAATTAGCTTTTAGGCGATTGACACACGGCACCGTGCACTGCTGCGGTAGGCGGTGAAGCGGATCTCATGTCGCATTGACCTGCATTAAATCCGTTGATGCCTAACACACGTACACCGCCTGACCGCGCGTTCGAGCGGTGCTCTTTTGTTCGAGCGCCACCGCCCTCCGTGGCGGTACGCGGTACCGTGTGATAATCGCCTTAATAACATAATTAAAGGTAAATTTTAACAGTTCCTCCTATTCTACTAGAGGCTTCGAAACTTCACAGAACCTACTTGACAAATGTTTCATTGTTTTGAAGCTAAATTATCCCTGAGCGACATATTTTCGAATGAGATATTTTGTCCGGGTAGGCGTTAATGGTAATGGAAGCAGAATTAGACCAAGGAAACTATAGATTGTTTGCCTGAAATAGGACATGAATAAGAAGGGAGAGGATGTGTGGTGTGGATTATTTTTGTTATAAAATGGTCTGTGCATCCGGGCTAGAATGAAAGACGACCCATATACATATAGTTGGCAAAAGGCTTTTTTTGTTGTCGCTGGGTAAAAAATGCTATTACGCATGCCCTTCTCGTCGGGGGACGGGGGAGGAGTATATGGGGCTCCCAGGTACAAATGTGCCCGGTATAGCCACTAAAAAGGCCCAGCGGCGCTCCTACTTCGCCTGAGTGGTGGGGGTCTGGGAATCTATAGCGTCCAGTCCCCCACCGGCGATTGCCCGCCTAACGGCAGGCCCCTCATACCTCCCCCCAGTGGGGAGGGGTCCTTATTTATTATTTATTCCTTTATTTCAGGCAACTAGGGCCCATAATATGGGCTTATGATGGCCGGAGCACAAGGGGCGTTCCTTGTGATGCAGGCGGAGGCACCCCCGCGCCAAGCAGAGTGGTGGGTCTGATATAATATGACATTCCTAGCAGAAGGCTTAACCCAAAACTCACAGCTTTAACAATAGAGGGGTGCGTGGCGATGATGACGTTGGGCGGGTCGCCCACCGGCGTGGCGGCGCCACCCACATTGCTGAAGATCACCATTGACATCAGCACTGGGACCGGGTTCAGTTGGGTCACCTCGCATAATCTGGAAATTATCATAAAAATGCTCTTTTAACCGATTGGCCAAAATAGAGGTTCTAAGGCGGGATGTCTATGTTTTGAATGAATGTTTGTTTTAGTTTGTAGTCGTGTTTTAATGGCTTTATTTTATTCGTAATATGACCACGTATTATAGCCATTTAAAACTATGGACATTAACTTTTGCTAAGTAGTCAATCTATGATTGCTTGATGAAGCAGGCCCTACAATCTTTTCACCTGTTAGAGTCCCCCGCACACTGCAAACTTTTAGTCCACCAATAGCATGTTCGCTTCTAGAGCATTCAATTCAGTTCGACATAGAAACTCACAACATTTATAATATTAGAAAGGATACAGGCGTCCATAAGAGATTCCCTGAAAATCTCAATTTTAATTCTTACCTGATTGTAACAGGCGTCATAAGCAGCACAGTGGTGACATTATCCAGGAATGTGGAGAATATAGCCGTGAAGAAACACAGCACGTTGATCAGTGGCCACGTTCTACCGCCTGTCAACTGAAACATGGTGGAATAAGACCGTAGACCTGGAATATATTATATGATGACTAGCTTATCAAGAGTGTGAGTTACCCATAGTATAAGCAACTGCAGCGGTTACATAAAAACTGTTTCATTCAACTGCATCTGAACCAGCAACTTGAATTCTAGATTAGTTGTGAATCTACTATACAATATCTACAGAGTACGACCGAGCGTTAATCACCACGCTTGATCAAGGCGAAATGGCAATTTCAGATTATAAAGTCCAAGTTTCCTCTAGACGTTTTACTTCACCTTAAGAAACCAGTGAGAAAACAATCATGGTGGTCTTGATGGTAATACTCGCGTGAAACTACTTGGCTAGGTATTTGTTGGTGCTGTATATTTTTGGTATTTTGGACTTACTTCGAAAGCCAAGACAGCGAGGTAATCGAACAGGCCTGTTTCTGCCAATATAGCCACTAGAAGCATCATGCTGAAGAGCAGAAGTAATGTCTCCACATCCAGCCAGGAGACCAGCTCGGGTAGTGTGGGTCTTTCGCCGCTGAGGGCCAGTACAGCCACTGCGAGGGAAGATGAGAGGAGAGCTGCTATTGTGCGGTTTACTATCTGGAAGATTTGAGGATTTTAGTATAGTTGTCGGCAAAGCTAATGGCGACTTACAAGTTATTTCCGAGGACAAGTTTAGTATGCGCAGTTATGACCAAGCGGTGAGTATAATATTTTATATAAAGAAACAATGTTCCAAATTAGTCTAGGCGTCTTAGAAAAAAAAAACTCCTTTTTGAGAAGTTGGTAGGTATATAACAACTAAACACACAATGCACTTGAACCTCTGTGTTTCGAAAGCTCGTAAAATTATTGGGTCTCGGCTGTCAATTGAAAGCCTTTGGCAGTCGTTGACGGTAGTCAGATGCTAGAAATTCTACTTGACTACCACTCCCACCGAGGGGTACTTAGGAAACAGTTTGAGGAGGTCAGCTGGGCAGTCGCCAAATGTAAGACCCTGGTATTGGTTAGACTGCAAGCCAACCCAAGATAGTTGGGAAAGTCAATAACGAAAACTAATAATAACAAATATTTAAATCGTTATGAATCATACCTCAAAAATAATAAGCATGTATAACGCAATGAGCAGTATGGTGGCATAGATGATGCCATCCTCAGGGTCTATGGGGTTCAGCTGGTAGCTCACGGTCAGAGGCACCGTCAGGTTACTCTGTGTGCTCATGCGGAGAGTTACGCGCGTACCTGGAAATGTGAGGAAAAGTTTTTAGATAAAGCTGAAAAGAGAGTGGTTATAGCGAGCGAACTTGAAATATTTATTTTTGGAATGATTTTGAAAACCGAAGCTAAAATCAATACATGGAGAAGAATAAAGTAGCGACTTTACTGTACATTTTAAAGAAAGAACGAGTGAATAAGAGATTGTAGTGGTAAAGAACGCCTAAGGCGTTAAGCCTTTGTACTTTGTGCGCAAGAAGCATTAAAAAAAAGTCTAGGTAGGGCCTAATCTCAAGATCTCTTCAACAGATTTTGAAAATTCTTTTCCTACAGAATAAGCTTGTGATAGTCACAAACATCGTAGCTTATTCCGTTGTATTAAGTTTATTATTTCTTCTTTAGTGGGCAATATTTTATTTTTTGATGTGAAGTCACTCTCTTTTATGTGTAAAACTGCAGTAAATAGGTAACCCAGAAATAATCACCATTAATCCCAATCTGGTTCCACCTAGTAATCTCTTCCTGCAGCTCTGCAGTCAGGTTGAGCCTCCTGCTGTGTATCGGCGAGTTGTCCTGCAGCATCAGCATCTTAGTCTCCGAGGCGCTGGGTGAGAAGTCCAGGAGTTGTTCCGGTTGGAGATGGATCATCCATTTTGTTGAGTTCTGGAATTCAATTTGGGATGTTGGGTGACTGGTAGAAGATTTTGATGATTTTGTGTCGCTGTTACTATAAATGTATTTTATATTTTTTGAGGTTTATAATAATAAAAAATACTGTTGCACAGTTCTTTTACACAGTCTGTGTACATCTCTATATTCTAACTCTCCTACTACGGGTCTTCTGGAAGAGATTTCTTTAGAAATAAGCAGAACCTTTGTACTATTGTATGTTACTTCTTCTTCTTTCGTGTGTGTTTACTGTGTGTACATAAATGGTTAAATAAATAAAATAAAATACTTCATTATAAACGCGAAAGTATCTGTCTGTCTGGAGCTTTTTTACTCCGATTACGCAATTTAAATTATATTTGGTACGCATGGTCTTGTCTTGTTAAAGTCTGAGCAAGGACACATAAGCTACTTTTTATCAGGGTGAGCAGAGTAGTTCTCACAGGACGTGGGTGAAACTGTGGATAATTAGATACAAATAAAACCATTTGGTAGTAGACGGAAGAGTATGGAAGGAGAAAACATGTTGCGCCGACTCCAAATAAATTGGGATAAGGGCAGAAGGGTACCACCAAAATTTATTTCATCACGATGATGAAATACCCCATATAAGACTGTCCAGACATTATTTAGACTAGTAGACCCCATAGGAGAGTTATGAAGGTATTTTCAAAAAAAAAAATTAATGAGACATGAAATCCACATGTATTTTTCTTAGTCTTGGAGACCGTTATCATCGATACACATTACATATATTTGCACTCTTACCAATAAACATTGACAAACAAAGCACCATCTGTGCTGAAGCATTGACAACTGAATGACTTCATTGTATTACAGAACATTAATCACTCACTCGTAAATATTTATGATTTAACTGTAGTTTAGTGCAGATAAAAAGTTATTACCTAATGAGTTTATAAACATGATTTGAAAAACTCAGGACTTTCTAAGGGAAGATAAACCTTAACTCCACAGAATGATCTAGAAGGCTTTTTACGCAGAAGAAAATTTACGCAATTTTTGGAGGGGAAGATGAAAAAGCCGTTTCTTTGGATTGGTGGTAAATGGTTTTAACCTACTTAGGTACCATCAGGTATGAGGCGTGATATTGCCATTCGCGATATTACGCGCCATATTACCTCAAAGTATTTTTTATGTCTTTCTTCAACCCCGAAAATCTAATTCAAATATCCGGTACCTTTAAAATACAAAATATGATAATTTTCAAGAAATAATTGAAATGCAACATATCAAAAGTTCCATCAATGACCATTGCAATATGTGTTACTACTCTAAATTCCAAGTCTTACCTGCTGAAAATCCCCTTCATCATCAGCTACCTGCCTATGTAGCCACAACAGCAACGTATTAGAACTATCATTAGTAGCTGCCTTCTCAAATGGACCAGTCAGCGTAATCAGCAGTTTGACGCGCTCACTGCTGGACGGCAATTCATATTCTGGAAATGCAAAAGTATGGAGTTAGTTCATTATTATATTCTTCTTCATATTATGACTCAGAATTTAGTATATGTAGTTGTATATTTAAAGCTGCGCACACTGCACACTAAATAGTCGGTGGATAGTTGGCATGACAGTGGAATTACTATTTATTTTGAAGGTTTAAATTCTTTGTTTCTATTAATTACTTACAGGTATCGATATCGACAAGATACCTGATCATTGTTATATGCATACTACCATTCATATTCATACTTATTTCGGAGCCCAAATAAACTATCGACCTCAGAAAATCTACACCTTCAGTTTATGTTATCGGTAGATTTGGACCGTTAAGATTGTAGTTGTCTACAGGGTTGTCTCTTAGTAGGTGTGAAGTCTAGCTATTTTCTCATATCTTCAAGTAATTACAGCTTTATTCGTACCTTTCAGCTCACCGCCCTTAACAGCAGTATGCAGCACCACATCAGATCGCTCCATGTTCATCAACAGTGACACTGTTAGCAGCACCCAGCAGGACACCAGTCCACATAGCTTTATTGTTCGAAGAGCTTGTTTTACCTGTAATGTAACATCATCATCATCAGCTTTTTATTTTTAGGTTTTCTCAGGAAACAGAAGTATGGAAGCAGAAGACATGCGCCAACCACTGGTAAAATTGGGATAAGGGCAGGAGGATGATGATGAAGAGACTACTCAAATACTAACCTTTTTCGTTTTAACTGATTTTAATTTGGTGTCTTCAATAGCGTGCATTGGTTCCATTAACCTGAAACATTCTAAACTTAATATAACATATAAAATGCAAATGTGAATTCGTTTGTTTGTTACGTTTTCACAACAAAACGGTTGAACAGATTGCTCACACATTACACACATATGTAGGTATAGCTCACCCGCTTTCGTGTGATATAACTTCTACACTCTATAGCTAGTCTTTCAATGTATCTTACCTATGCGTGGCATCTTTAAGAGTTTCAACGTCTTCCCTCTTCGTTTCTTCATGTTTCTTATCAAATATTGTTTTATCTCCTTCATTTGGTTCTTCTATTAGTTCTATTTTACCTGAAAATATTGTACGAACAAACTGACTACCTTTTTTTACATACTTTTTACTTATGCTAATATCGATTGAATTATTTGACCCGCAATAAAACCCCTTCAAACGGATGCAGCATATTATATAGGATCAGCATCCGTCTAACTTTTTCCCAACTATGTTGAAGCTCCCAGTCTAACTGCATGCACTTGAGTACTGCCAAATGGAGCGACTGCCTATCTGACCTCCTCAACCCAGTTACCTGAGCAACTCGATAGCACTGGCTATCAGACTTTCAGGCTATTGACTACCCGTATTAATCAGCGTCAATGTCATAAAATTCTAATGTAGGTACGTGTCCTGCGTACATTGGATTCTAATTTTAGACTAGCTAGTCATAAAAACTAATGACTAGACTAACTAGAATATTTATTTTGTAAGACACGTTCTGTTTTTTGTTAAGCTTCTTTATGGCAAAATGTTTTTTTTTTGTTTAGCGTGGTAAATCGATTGCATTTGTTGAATCGACTGTCGCGTAAAAACTACTGGTTTATTATGAACGTTATCTCATAAGTTGTTAAAAGTTTTCTCAATACATATTTAGACCCAATTTTTGCAGTATTATAAAACAAAGTCCTGTGAAGCGTACCTAGGCGTTATAAGGTACATTAATGAAGCTAGTTCATCATAATGATTAAGGTCAGACTCCGGGGCACTCCGGGGTATTCTAAAACCCACAAAACGATTTTACCCGACACGGGAATTGAACCCGAGACGTCATGCACACCAATCGTGCTTGCAACAAGTAGAGTATACAGTTAATAATAATAATGAGCCCTTAGGAACAAAATTTCAAAACGGTGGAACTGATTTTGCAATTTCAGTGTCTAAGAGGTTACTGGCGTACATATCGGGTGTGTCGTTCACAATCACATTAAATCATATGGCATATACTTTATGATATTCTATGACGAATTGTAAAAAAAATAACCTAATCCATTCAGTGGTTTAACCACAGGAGTCATTTTTCGTTTTTATAATTTACAACATCATGTGTAAAGCAGAGATAAAGTGAGGAGTATCGAATATTTTGATCAGTTGACAGCTGTCAGTTTTCAAGGGAGAATTTCAGTTGTTTGTAATGACTGACTTTTATATGATGTTCTAATTTTTGGACATTTTTATTCCATTCATTTTGTTTGAAAAAATCATTTTCTTATTTTTACGTATTTTTCTTTTATCTTTGTGTTAATCGACATATATTAACCAGTATATTAACGCATTTCATTTAATGTGATCATTATGAACGACACACCCGATATATGACAAAAAAATGCTTACCATGTTGCTGCTCATACCGTTGCTTAAAAGGCGCCAACAGCGGATCAAACTTGATCTCATCTGGCAGATCCACCCAGATCTCTAAGCTCCCAGGAGTTAAGTCACTACAAGACACCACAGAATACACACTAGTGTTCAAGTTCCTGTCTTTCTTTCTGCCTAACCCTTGGAGTCTTTGCAACAATTCCGCCATCTTTTTTTCTGTCACTGTCAGGACATTTTCGCACTGGTTACGTTTTTTAGTCCGTTTTGTCACTTTGCTTTAGTTTTGTGAGGTCATCTGTAGGTTTGTGAGTTTGTTGGTGGTTTTTGATAGTTTGTGGTTAATTTGGGTTGCTGGAAATGGTGTTGATGGTGTTTTTATATCCACCTACCATGAACCTACCTCAATCTGCAAAAATTCTTCAGTCGATTTTCAACCTTATCACAATAGTGGAAGGTTGGATTCGAATGGTTAAATTTGGCAGATTCGGATAAGTTGACCTACTGGCAACTGTACCTAATATTCTTAAGCATATTGTTTTCCCAGATGTAAGAGTTTGTAAAGTTGTACCGAACTGATTTTGAAAATTCTTTTCCCAATATAAAGTCACATTTTTTTAAAGAGTCGAAGCATGCGCTCTATTTTATCCTGGTACCACGTTTTTAACCGACTTCCTAAGCAGAAGGAGGTTCTCAATTTGGCGCTTTTTTTCTCCAGGGTTTATTTCTAACTTATGTTCGTAGAGTTATTATCGAGATTAGTCACGAATATAAGCATATTGGTGATGGGATGTTATCAATTGTTTTTTATCAGTGAGTGATAAGAGCTTTCATCGATTTTGCTATTAAAGTACTTTGCGACTAATATTACAATTAGTAGTTATAGGCAGGTAACTAACCAAAGGAAGAGCGTAGACATACAAACATTACCTACATTTTCTCAGTATGTTTACATAACATTATAGACGCCTAAGATCTAACGTGAGAAAAACAGATTTCTCAGTTATTCGTTTTCTCTGGGTAGTTTCATACACACTAAACACACTGTAGACTAAACTGTCGGTAGAAAATTAGCCATAATAGTTGACTTAACGGTTTGATTGGATAACGGAGGAAGGAAATATATGCCATAAGGATGGTAGGTCAGGCGCCTTCTTGTAGGTCAAGCAACGTACGGTAGGCGTGATCAGTTAAAAGAACTAACAAAACGTCTGACAAAGAAACTAAATCAAGAAAACCAATCTGTCAAAGATTGATTGTAAAAAAAAGATTGATAGGTGAATTTAATTTTGAAAAAAAGAAACGGACAGGTTCCATAGAATACGTGTAAAGGCATAAAAGACAGTAACGCTCCTCGTCCCCCTCGCACCCGCATGTTGTCGAGCTACTTTCTTAGGAGATTTTGCGTCATGACATCTCCGCTAGTCATTTTGTTTTCCATGGATTAGATTCGCAATTACCTTCAAAATAAACTAACAATCAACTATTAGCGCACTATTAGCGGCCAACTATCGCTCTGAGTATTTTCTAAGTTCTTCAGACAAAATTCAGCTGAAATCGACAGATTGGAAATACACGCATTACTCATTTACAATTGTACGTTAATAACTAAAAATATTTGTGGTTTACTGGGTGGAATTTCCTGTATTCGATGTTTGTATATTTGTCATCTAGACTAGTAAACATAATGTTTATTTTTAACTTGAATTTCAGGTTTGATTAAACAACGTGGCGTTGAGAATTTTATTGACTAAAACTTTTAAAATGTAAAACCTTCACCTTTTTTGAAGTCGGTAAATAAAATAAAACGTGCTGGGTCCCGATTCTCCTAATTTTACTTAAGCAACATACGATTCACATCCGACTGAGATCCAATCACGACTCGATTACGATTGAAGCGTATGTGGCATTCCGCTATTTTTTCTTTGAAATAAACGTTTTTATCCTTTTCTGTCATTCAATAATGAATCATTTTGTCTGCAAATGATTTACGATTGCAATGTGATTGTAGAGCAAACTGCCGTATAGACCAAAATCACCAAAATAGCAGACCAATCGCAGACCAATAGAATGTCGTTGGAATACGATTTGTCTTATATTAGTAGCAGAATGCTCGATATGGTTAAAACTACTATTGCGATCATATTGCGATTCGATTTCTATTCAATTTTGACATTATTAACTTAGGAGAATCGGGCCCCTGTTCGACCAACTTAAAAAAAACCGGCCAAGTGCGAGTCGGACCCGCGCACGAAGGGTTCCGTACCATTATTTATAAAACGGACAAAAAAATCACGTTTGTTGTATGGGAGCCCCCCAAATATTTAATTAATTCTAGTTTTCAGTATTTGTTGTTATAGCGGCAACAATAATACATAATCTGTGAAAATTTCAGCTCTCTAACTATCACGGTTCATGAGATACAGCCTGGTGACAGACGGACGGACGGACGGACGGACAGAGGAGCGAAAACAATAGGGTCCCGTTTTACCCTTTGGGTACGGAACCCTAAAAAGGAGGAAGATATCAGACTGCTCTCATCGGTTTAGTTATTCTTGAAATTCAAGTTATTTACTTTATTAAAGGTAAAAATAACTCACGATTACTCTGCCTAACCTTAAAGGAATCAGAGCGTAAAGATAAATGAACAGTTCAATCGTAAATCTTATTTCTAACTGCTTCAGTACAAAAGACATTCTTCTCTGGAATAGGTAGTTACACATCGGGTAATCAGAGTTCCTCAAAATAACTTTTGTATTTTTTAACCGATTTCCCATAAAAACTTTTCAAAAAGAAATAATTTTGCTGTTCGACCGCGATTTTTAGGGTTCCGTACTCAAAGGGTACAACGGGACCCTATTGTTTTCGCTCCTCTGTCCGTCCGTCCGTCCGTCTGAAACCTTCGTGCGCGAGTCCGACTCGCACTTGGCCGATTTTTTTATGCTTTGTTTATTTTTGGCCGAAAGGCAGTTTTATATAACCAAAGCAAATCTGGGAAGCTACGTCCCGTCCCATAGGAACATAGATTATGATAAATATTTGTAGATGTGACAAACGTCGTAGTATCGATATGATTCTCAACCTATTTTTATTGGCCTGAAGTAAAGCTTACCACGTAGACAATATACACGTGAATTCTGTACAGTGCTATTTTTGCAGTATAACTTAAAAAAATACAAAATTTTCACAGTTAAATAATTACCAGTAGGTACTTTTATATATTCACTCAAAAATATGCACTTTAAAAATTCACTCCCGGATTACCACAAATTAAAATAATATCAAATTACTTATAACAATACAAAATTAAGCTGTCGACTGGTTCAACAACCGCGTTATACTGGTACTAACTGGAAGAAACCGCTTCGAACCGGTTTACTGATTACGTCATCGAGACATCGTTATGCTTTTTTCGACTTTCGAATTCGCGGGTTATCTATTGTTTCTCTTAACCGATTACATAAAAATGTGGTTGATGGAAAGCATTATGTTGTTAATATACCTAGGAAGTAGACTAGTCTAGATATACCTAGTAATTCGCGTCCCAGCCGATATCGGCCACGGTGGTTGTTCTAATGCACAGAGATCAGCCAACTGCGCAGGACATATTACAATGCACAGACAAATATACACTCTCTAATCGCTCATTCTCATAGCCCGATGAAACCTACGTGATACTCGTTATTATAACTCTACCTACTGAAAAAATGTTAATAGGTATATAGGTATATAGGAATAAAACCAAAAAGTAATGAACACCAAAAGTCAATATCTCTACATATTTTTTGAAATACCAACTTGTCTTACTCGCATAAATATTTCCTATGGCATGATTAATTCTCATGGTATAAGGAAAAAACCATCAATACTTCATACATACTTAGGTAAGGTACTTCACAGAGATTATCCTACCAATATATCGGGTGTGTCGTTCACAATCACATTAAATTCTATCGCATATACTTTATGACATTCTATGGCGAAATGTAAAAAAAAATAACCTAATCTATTCAGTGGTTTGGCCACAGGAGTCATTTTTCGTTTTTATAATTCACAACATCATGTGTAAAGCAGAGATAAAGTTAGGCGTATCGAATGTTTTGATCAGTTGACAGCTATCAATTCTGTGGTGTTAAGGCAAAAGGGGATAAGTCAGAAATTGTGAAAAATGAGTTAATTACACAGTTGGGTACAAAATTTTACGAACTATCATGGTAAAAAGGAGATAAGTCAATATAATGTATTTTATTTCGTGAATCTCAAATAATAAATACGAGTCTAGTCATAAATAGCAAAACCTAAAAAGTAAAAAAGAGTTTTGTCTAGTTATCTTCTTATTGCATACGTGATCCTTTACTTATAAAATTAGGTATAATGAGATAAGTCGACTTGTGCCTAAATTCATATTCGTCGTTCCGCGTTAGTTGCATTTCGCGCGCGAAGTTGACGTCTTTTTACTAGTGCAACGGTGCAAAAAATCCTAAAATTATGGTTTACGTGGGTAATTTGAGTGTTGAAACCTACAGAAATGAATAGGATTAACAAGTTCGATTTAACGTAAGTATGATGGATTTAAAACCTTAAAATTATGAGCTGATTCGGATCTGGAGGACAACCAGTATGGTTTCCGTAAAGGGCGTTCAACAGTTGACGCTATACTGCTTCCTCCACGCATGCGCGTGAGGGTCCTGGCGGTCCTGGCGGAGGAAGCAGTTGACCGGGGCGAGGTGGTTTTGGCAGTGTCGCATGACATCGCTAACGCGTTCAACACCCTGCCCTGGAATATCATAAAGGAGGCGCTCCGTTATCATGGAGTGCCAGGGTACCTCCGTCGCATAATCGGGGCCTATTTATCCGAAAGAGCTGTCGTGTACCCGGGTCGAGAAGGATGGAGTCGTCAGAACATCTCTTCCTCAGGGGTCGGTTCTCGGCCCTCTCCTGTGGAACCTTGGCTACGATTGGGTCCTGCGCGGTGCGCTTCTCCACGGCGTCAGCGTGATATGCTACGCTGACGACACGCTAGTCACAGCACATGGGTAGGCGTACCGGCAGGCGGCCATTTGGGCCACAGCCAGTGTCGCGCAGGTCATGGGTAGGTCTTGGCCTCGAAGTGGCCTTGCACAAATCCGAGGCCCTTTGCTTCCATGGGCCAAGGAAGAAGCCACCTCCGGGGTCCAGTATCGTGGTGGGAGGGGTTACCATCGCTGTGGAGCCGACAATGAAATACCTGGGACTCGTTCTCGAAAGTCGTTGGGACTTCGGGCCACACTTCCAGCGGCTCGCTCCTCGGTTGATGGTCGCAGCTACAGCGCTCTCACGCTTATTGCCCAACCTCAGGTGACCCAATACCTCCTGCCGGAGGCTCTATATGGGGGTCGTGCGGGCGATGGCGCTTTACGCCGCGCCAGTATGGGCGAACACCCT
This sequence comes from Helicoverpa zea, assembly GCF_022581195.2. Classification (NCBI taxonomy): domain Eukaryota; kingdom Metazoa; phylum Arthropoda; class Insecta; order Lepidoptera; family Noctuidae; genus Helicoverpa; species Helicoverpa zea. The sequence continues at coordinate 4,234,175 of NC_061479.1, forward strand.
GACGGCCCGCAACCTTGCAGTGCTGCGAAGACCACAGCGAGCGATGGCCATCAGGGTTATAAGAGGATACCGCACGATCTCCTTCGAAGCTGCATGCCTCCTAGCCGGATCCCGGGACTTCGAGACCGACAGCCCTCGCGTCGGTCTCGAAGCGGTGGGGCGGGCCGAGCGCCTCGTGCCTTAGCAAGTTGAGGTGCGCAGGGCAGAGCTCGGCCAAGACCTCATTGCGGAATGGGAGCAGCGACTTGCGCGACCCACGGCAGGGCACGCCGCTCTCGCGGCGGTAAGGCCCATACTGAAGGAGTGGCTGGAGGGACGCCACGGCGCCTTCAGCTTCCGGCTGACACAGGTCCTTACCGGACATGGGTGTTTCGGAAAGTTCCTGTGTCGCATCGGTCGGGAGCCCACGCCCGAATGCCACCACTGTGGCATCTGGGGCAACGCAGCGCCGTGACCTAGCGGCAGCAGTAGACGCTGCGGGAAGTCTTTCGCTGCCGGCTGTCGTGTCCTGCATGGTCGGCAGCGAAGATGGATGGAACGCCGTCGCCTCCTTTTGTGAGGATGTGATGGTTTTAAAGGAGGCGGCGGAAAGGGAGAGAGAAGCTGCTTCCTCTCTCCCCGCCCGCAGCAGACGTGGAGGACGTCGCAGGCTGACTGATCTCCGGCCACCATAGGGCGCGGCCTGCGGTCGACAGACTAGGGGCGTCTGTCGTCCGATCAGAAACAGGCCTCGAAACGGTGGCGTTGTGTTGCGAGCGCCTCTTTTAGTGGAGCTTGCTGTGGCCGCTGGGTGACGGCCACAGCGGATGACGAGGCCCGCCTTTGAACATCTGGGGGGCCAATACCTGTCGGGGGTGCGGAAGAATGCTTTGGCGATACCCGTGCCCTCGACAATAGGTAATTGAAGGCAATACTGGGTGGGTTTTTAGCCGGTAAGAGTTCGGCACACCCCCTCCACCCACCCCAGGTGGAGGGAAGTCCATGAGGATTTCCCCCCTGCCAAAAAAAAAGGTATATACGTAAATAATAATAGCAAATAAAGAGACGAGTCGTTCTAGGATTTTTTTTTTAATTTGTACCGTGTTATGGAAAAAGGAGATATGTCAGTTATTTTAATAATTAAGAAATAAAAATACTTTTTGGGTGCATATAAAAGACGACTAAATTAATAAATGAATATTAAAACAGAGTTGTGTTAATTATTTCTATACACTTTTGATTAAACTGCATTTTTATTACAAAACAAACACGCGTTTTTTTGTTTAGCCCCTGGTGAAAAGTTGTGTTTTTTGACTCATCCCCTTTTGCCTTAACACCACAGAATTTTCAAGGGAGAATTACAGTTGTTTGTAATGACTGACTTTTATATGGTGTTCTAATTTTCGCACTTTATTATTCTATTTACTTTGTTTGAAAAATTATTTTTTTTATTTTTACGTATTTTTCTTTTTGCTTTGTGTTAATGGACATATATTAACCAGTATATTAACGCATTTCATGTAATGTGATTATGAACGACACACCCGATATACCATAGTAGGTAATGACCTTTTTACTTATATAGTTAAGTATGGTATAAACTACATTCATTGATTTAAAAGGAAGAATTGTATAAAGTCACCGTAATAATGTAGGTATGTGTATGTACTTAATAAAATAAAGAGGAATTACAATTTCTTTGTTTGTACCCGAAGGGTTCAGACACTACTCAACTAATTTGATAAGTTCTTTCACTGTGGGAAAGCTTCACGATCCCTGAGTAAAATATTACAAGCTATATTTTATCTCGGTACGGACTTTTATCCCGTAGCTCAAACGGAACGCGGGTGAAATCGCGGAAAATCGGCTACGGATAGCACAAAGAATATTAATCTTTTAAGTTACTATATCTGCCTTAACATTATTAGCCTTAAACAATACTACATCATCATTATCATAGAGTTTTATTAATTCATTTTTATTAGTTTTTTTTTATTGCTGGATGTAATTTTATGTAATTACTGGAAGTTTTCCCACATAGTTATTACGATCATATTATTCTAGAGGTATAGATTTGTATTTTATATAGTACTATCTGTTGATGGTTTTACCCATGTCTCGAGAGAATAACTATCCGTTACCGGATAAAAAATAATAACCTACAAGAGCCGCTTCTAGACAGATTTGGGTCACGGAGGTTTTCTTTCGGAGGAAATAAGCCAGCTACTCAAGATAATATGCACAAGCATTCGCGCAGACACAGGCGCACTCTCTACTCCTTAGCGCGATGGACGAAACGAAATCCGACATGACCGGAGAGAGATCAGGCGCAGGACCGACATTTACGCGCTCTCCGATGACTGGTGGTGTATCAATCACCAACTTCCAAACCCGCGTTTTCAGCCCGACTTAATACTATTGGGTAAAAAAAAATAGCAATGACCTTGCTCATTTCTTCATGATATGCATGATAAAATATTCATGCATGCATGATATAAATGTAAACTCGCGTTTCTAAACTAAGCCACAAAATGGCACGCTTCATTACACCTGTATATTATACCGACATGACATTACCTCGTCCGCTTAACATGTTACGACAAATAAACAGTTTAAACATGCTCTAGTATAAATAACGCTTAATTAGTTCATGTCACGATTATTCAGAATTCGAATAAATTCTTAATCACGTATTCCTAAAATAATTAATTTCTCCTAAATCCCAAATCATCGTCTGCCTAGCCTTTGCCTAACTGTGTTGGGGTCGGCTTCCAGTCTAACAGGATGCAGTTAAGCACCAGTGTGTTACAGGAGCGACTAGCTATCTGACCTTCTTAACCCAGTTACCCGGGAAACCTACCCTTGGTAATGCTAGCTGTCAGACTTTCTAGCTTTTGACTACCCGTAAAGACTGCCAAGGATGTTCAATGACAGCCGGGACCTACAGTTTAACGTGCCCTCCGAAACACAGTCATTGGTGTCCAAGATATACTTAGAAAGTACATACAAACTAAGAAAAGTTGAAAAAGCTGTTATGGGCCTATTTGAAATAAAAAAAATATGACTTTAACTTTGAGTAGCCAGAATCGAACCTGCAAATTAGGATGTTAAATGCGCTCAGTTTAACCTCCAACCCACAACAGCATTAATGAATGCTAATTATGTCTAATTTACATACAATAAACGGAAAATTTTCTAACTAGGTAAACTAGTCCAATTGACAAGACTGTTAGACCGTTTAAATGTAGCAGACAAATTAATTGTAATGTTTCCTATCAACAGTATACTGTACTTAGTTGAAAAAATCCTCTAACATATAAAATGCTAGCAACTTTCCTTGCGTCCTAAAGGAACTTCTTTCCGTACCCGGATAAATGTATGTTACTCGTTTAGAAAAAAAAATAGGGATACTGTAGCTTATCAACTGAATTTTCTAATCGGTACAGAAGTTTCGGAGCTATTACCCTAAAGGCAAGCAAACAAAAAAAGCTTTTTCTGTATTATGTAATTGTAGAAGTTTAAAAATTCCTCTACGGGCACATTAAAAGAATTTTTCATGCGATTTGTTATTATTTGAAGTAAAGTACCACACAACCAAAACGTGTGTTATCTTCGTCATATTTTTTTGCCACTCCAAAAGACGGACTAACTACTTTTTTCAGTCAACTATTCCCAAACAGTTCAAAAATAATCCCGTTTTCACCTTGACAATGGCATAATGAGCGTGCCATCAAACCAATGGATCCTAGGATATGAACAATTATGGTATTTACTAACAACATCCACTACTTATGTGGTATTGTGATCCACGAGGCATGATCGCTTTGCAGGGAGTAGACAGAAGGTATGTTTCAAACTAGCCAGCCTCTAGAAGGAACTTTTTCCCGCAGTTTTATATTAAAAAATCGCCAAGTGCGAGTCGGACTCGCGCAAGAACGGTTCCGTACCATTATTTAAAATGAGCAAAAAAATCACGTTTGTTGTATGGGAGCCCCCCAAAATATTTATTTTATTCTAGTTTTTATTTTTTGTTTTTACAGTGGCAACAGATACATCATCTGTGAAAAATTCAACTCTCTAACTATCACGGTTCATGAGATACAGCCTGGTCACAGACGGACGGACGGACGGACAGAGGAGCGAAAACAATAGGGTCCCGTTTTACCCTTTGGGTACGGAACCCTAAAAATATCTTATAGGCTTTGTCAATCCTTGGGCTATCTAACAATGTAAGGCAAATTGGTCTAGTAGTTCCTGACATTACCGAGGTCAAACAAACGTACTTCTCATATTTATTTATACTAAAAGAGAAAACGTTTTGTTTGTTTTCACCTTGAAGGTTGAAGGCTCTGAAACTAATCTAGCGATTTAAAAAATTATTTCACTGTTGGAAAGCTTCACGAATAACAAGCGATATTTTATCCCGGTACGGGCCGTATTTACCACAGGACGCGGGTGAAACCTCGGGAAATCGTCTAGTATTAGAATATGCATATCTATAGGTACTGACAAAGTATGATGGTATTCTTATCTTCTAATATTACGTCATAGTAAAATACCATAATATCTACATGTCACTGTGTATCACAAAAGCTTATAAGTATCGGAGTAGATAAGCTTATCACAAAATGTACGTCAACTTCAAACCACGAATATACCGATATTTTAACAGTAAGTAACTGTTAACCTGCGTTTTACCACAGATTTTATGGTTTTACCCGCGTTCCGTTCGAACTATTGCCGGTACCCGAATAAAATATAAAATATGTTACTCGGGGACACTGTAGCTTTTCAACAGAATTGTAAAATCAGTTCAGTACTTTCGGTGACTTTAGTGATAGAATAGTGAGTGCACCTGTGTCTGCGCATATGCTTGTGCACTATAATATGTCCTGCGCAGCTGGCTGATCTCCTTACATGAGAACAGCCGCCGTGACCGAGACCGCTAGTCGGCTGGGAGGACATCATAGATTATTATAGGTACCTAGATGTATCAATAAGGATTGCGTTGATCTCAGATAGACAATAGAATTAATACCAGTACCTTTCAGCAGTCGGGTATAAAATCTAGAAGCTTATAGACATTTAACTGCTGGTTATAGTTACAGAAACGTAACACCTCTGCTTAATACCCACGGGAAATAGCGTGACGCCCGTATATGTAATTTCAGTATGAAACACGACACTTCAGATAAATAGATAACATATTCTGTATTGATGAAATCGTAACCATATATGTCTCACTAGACGTTTGCCCGCGCTTTCACTCGCGTCCCATGGGAAGTACTGTCCGTACTGGGATAAAATATAGCCTATGTTACTCGGGAAGAGTGAGCTTTTCGACAGTGAAATAATTTTTCAAATTGGTTTAGTAGTTTCGTAGCCTTTAGGGTGCAAATAAACAAGCAAAAAAATTATTCCCTTTAAGCGATAAGACCGCCTATTACTGTTACAGCCTTTTTATAGTCTCACTGCTGGGCTCAGGCCTCCTCTCACATGGAGAAGGATTGAGCATTAATCACCACGCTTGCTCAATGCGGATTTTCAGACCGCCTATTGTATCACCTTAACTTTTTAATATTTTATATAGTTTTTAAATGTAAATTAGTGTACATAATAAAGAGTACATTGATCTATCTATCTAATTCTTATAATTCACAATTTTTTACAAGCTTCCTAATTTCTTGTCATACCAACTGAAAATATTTTAAGCGTAGAAAATGAATGTCATTTTAACGAGTTTTCTATTACATACCATAAAACGCTTATTGCTTTGCGAAAACATTATTGTACGTGAATTTCAGAATAGTTAGGGTAGGTCAGGTTTCCACGATAAGTTTACACAGCTCGTTTAAAGAAAATTGAAATGTTTCAGCTACAAATATATGATTATTAATTTGTTTATGGCTATTTCTTTGATCTGAGGTTTATGGTATATAAGTCTGACACCAGTCTAACCAAGGGGTATTGGGTTGCCCGGGTAACTGGGTTGAGGAGGTCAGATAGGGCAGTCGCTCCTTGTAAAGCACTGGTACTCAGCTACATTCGGTTAGACTGGAAGCCGACCCCAACATAGTTGGGAAAAAGGCTCGGAGGATGAGGATGATGGTATATGTGTGTAAAAAGCTAAAATAAAGTGTGAATAAGAGTCAATGTTTTGAATTTGAGAAGTAAAACTTTTTATGTGAACTCTAAATGAACATTATTCTTTTCTTGCATTCGTGCAAATCATTGGTGACATTAAAGACATACAAATATCGGAATTGAAAACCTTATTTTTGGGAAGTCGGTTAAAAATGTTTTTTTTTACCTATATTACCAGTTAATATGAGAACGAACAGCTGTGTTTAAAAAAAACACGCCCACTATCACGTCAAGTCTTATCAGTATTCTACATGAAACATCTGTCTTACTTGTAACAACAAAATTATATATGAAACTAGATATTTTTGTACTAAAATGGTGTTTTTTAACCCCTGATGTATATAACAGTACATGCCCAGTTTTTCTCAAACAATGTAAGGGGTCAGCTTTCAGTCTTGAAAGGGATACAGGTGTTTTATTTAATGTAATGGTTATTTCTTAAATATTCTTGTTAGAACATATAAAAGTGATATAAGCGTGGTGATGAATCAATCCTTCTCTGTACGAGAGGAGGCCGCAGCCCAGCAGTGGGACGATAAAAAGTCTGATGATGATGATGATGAAATTCATACCAAAAATAATTATCCTATATTATTATTAACTACGATTATAATGATTAGCTTAGTTTCCCGTTATACCAAGATAATCGATCGATTGTGTTAGTAATAACTTTGTTTTGCTATTCTATGAAAACCATTGATTAAGTCACTCCCATGTAATAATGACATCAGCTTATACTTAAATCAGGCCTCCTCTCACACGGAGAAGGATTGAGCATTAATCACCACGCTTGCTCAATGCGGGTTGGTGATTTCAGACTTTATAGTCCAGGTTTCCTCAAGATGTTTTCCTTCACCTTTTTATCAGTCATTGGTGTCCAAGATATACTTAGAAAGTACATACACACTTAGAAAAGTTGCATTGGTACTTGCCTGACCTGGAATCGAACCAGTGAGAACTTCTCCGTGTGAGAGGAGGCCTGTGCCCAGCAGTGGGACGATAAAAAGGCTGAAACAGTATACTTAAATCATTTAACAATGAGAATATTCCGATGACTTGAGAACCTTTCTTTTTTGAAGTCGGTTAAAAATGGTCCTGGTCGAGGAACCTATAATTTTCAGTTCAGGTCACCTCTCCTCCTTTTATGAAGTCGGTAAACATCAACCAAATTATAAACTTCACTACAAACCACAAATTCAGTTTAGAATGTTTAACGACACCGATAGCAAACGAACAAACGTACAGTTACTGTTGTTATCATCACATTAATTGCAAAAAAAAAAAACACACGAACACACAATCGAATTTCAATTAAAAAACAATTGAATAAACGTCCAAACTCTTTGCTTTCCAACTTGTTTTTCTTTTTATATAAACGATCGAACGTATTTAAAAAATCTAAGATGGCCGACGGTTTTGGCGCGAACGTGCGCTTAACACGGCGTCATGAAACAAACTGATATGGTTACAAGTTTTGTAACCGTTCAGTATGTTTTCATCACTGAATAAGGAAATATGAGCGGAGATACCATAATGTTGGTAGGTCAGGCGCCTTGTTCTAGGTCAAATACATACGGTGAACATGACTAAAATAAACAGTTACGAGTGAACTAACGAGGTGTTCGGGTTGAGATACAGTTATCGGCACGAGTCTTGAGCTCTGACCTTCACCTGCGCAGAAGTAATTTATTGGGTCCCTTTTGTGGTATGGAGTGAGGCGCGGGGGCGGGCTAAAGCGGTGATTGGCCCGCAGTGCATCGCGTCATAGCCGTCACTCGGGATTGGTTCTTTGCTAACAAATGACTTCTGCGCAGATGTAGGTCAGAGCTCAAGATTCGGGCTGATAACTATATCCGTCAACGAGTTTTGGTATTACAAAAAATGGGCGGATTCTTAAGAAGTTCTTCGTCCCGTGCTCACCCGCATGTTGTCGCGCTACTTTCTTAGGAGATTTTCCGTTATGACATCTCCGCTAGTCATTTTGTTCTTCAAGGTTTTCACAGACGTTAGTGTTACAAAAACACTGTTTACTAATATTAATACTTTGTTTTGCGTCCGCGACGTTGTCTCGTATTAAACGCGTGAGGAAACTCAATGGAGTTTCTAGCCTATCCTTTGCTAGTTGAAGAAAGTTTTTAACTAAGTATTGGTATTTTTACTTTTTTTGTTTGAGTTGCAGAGATTTTTGCTTCAACGCGCTTATCTCAGCAACTAGTGGACAGATTTGAAAATTTATTTCATTGTAAGATAGCCCATTTATTGAGGAATGCAATATCATCCTCCGAGTCTTTTTCCCAACCATGTTGGGGTCAGCTTCCAGTCTAACCAGATTCAGCTGAGTACAGTGCTTTACAAGAAGCGACTGCCCTATCTGATCTCCTCAACCCAGTTACCCGGGCAGTCTGCCTTCAGCACTCTGAACCGCTATTAGAGCATCGAGGCAGTTAACGTAGCTGTTTGTTTGTCTTACCCTTCACTATAAAAAGCGTGAAGATACATCAATAAAATCGTATGAATGCAATACACGGAGAAAGGAAAAATAAGCGGAGATGCCACAATGCAGGTAGGTCAGTCACCTTCATCCAGCTTCCCTTGGTTAGACTGGTGTCAGACTTACTGGCAATAGTTGAGGAATGCAATAGGTTAGCTTTTTATCCAGATCCCCACAGTGGTTCCCATGGGACGGGTGAAACCGCTGACTGAAACTAGTGTGTACATAATTCTATTCTAATATTATTGGAAGTAGGAAAAATACAGATGTCGATAAAGTGTTAACACGTTTCAATGAAAATAATTAGTTTTCTGAGAACAATGCACCATTTGTTCTTAATAGCTATGTTTTTTTATGCTTATGGTATGCTTGCTAAGTAAAGTTAAGTGGCTGGTTTATTATTCGAAGTAAACCTATGAAATTATAGATAAGCAGAAAATGACAACTAGTGATTGGTCGAATTTGATAAATTAGCGTCCACGGCCGATTTCGGCCACGGCGGCTGTTCTCATTTAAGGAGATCAGCCAGCTGCGCAGGACATATTATAGTGCACGAGCATTTGCTTGGACACAGGTGCACTCACTGTTGCTTCACTCTCATAGTCCGATAGGACGGTAATCCGACACCACCGGAGAGACATCAAGAAAGGCATGCAGGACCGACTCCTATATACGGATGTATAAACCAACTACCAGACTCTGGGATGCTTTGTGAAAAAGCGATTTGGTCCGGGAGTCGAAACCGCGACATTGGCACATTCAGACATGGCTTTTGATAGCAAAATAAAAAGCTGTAACTAAAACATACCATGAACGTAAGCTATACTGTTTTGTCTATTATCATATAAATATGCCTTACATGCGTAAGTTGCAGACTAAGAAAGACAATAGACTTCCCAACAGTGTGAAGACATAATTTTAGATCAGATCAGAGTACGCGAGTAAAGCCTGCTTTGGTACATGCTCGAGTCATGCACATGTCTTTAAAATGCATGTAACCTGCGCATGTGCCTCAACATGCGCAAGCTACACGCACCGTGGTAGATGCACCCTAAGTACCCGGCTGTGTGAAGTAGTCGAACGCCCGGGACGCGTTTGAAACTGATGGTGAAAGTTAGTCCTATTATAAAATGGGTAAATGACACTAATAAGAGTAGGTACAGGGTAAAAGCCTCCTCTCGTAAAAAAGAAGACTAATGGCTGAAACGAGAAATTACTTTCAAGAGTATCCGCACACTTCAGACTTTTTGGTCGGCCGACAGTTTGATCTGGTGTTTGATATAACGGAGATATGTGGGACAACGATCAGGGGCCCGAATCTCCTAAGTTAATAATGTCAAAATCGAATAGAAATTGAATCGCAGTAGCAGATTTAACCATATCGGGCATTCTGCTACTAATATAAGAACAATCGTATTCCAACGTCATTTTATTGGTCTGCGATTGGTCTGCTATTTTGGTGATTTTGGTTTATACCAGTGGTTCCCAAACTTATTTTGTCTACTGCCCACTTTAAGAATAAATATTTTTTTAGCGCCCCCATTTTTTCACCTATTTAAAAACGACTATAACTTCAAATCAAATTAATTAATTATTGTGACCTATATATGTTTATTAACGGGGAATTCTAAACGAAACTTTTATTATAACCCTCAACTTGAAACCTGAGCGCAGGTAGGTAACATACCGCGGCGCTTAGGTCTCAAGATAACTCTTACAGTGGCGGCGTAGCATCGGGTGGCACCCGGGGCGGACTACCTATTGAGCAGCCCCCAGAGAAACGACAAAATATAATCACTAAAATTGTTAATTAAAGTAGGTACTTAAAAATCATGTAGAAATCATTCATGGTGCTTTTTGCCTGGTTTAACATAAAGAAACTGGAGACAGATCACTGCAAACTTGTAAAGCGCTAGCGAAGCGAGCCCGTAATTTTTGAGTTTTGGGACATAATAGAATCCAAACATGTTTTATAAAAACCAGGGACAATTGAAAAAGTCGCGAGCGCAGCCAGCGCGAAATTTTTGAGTTTTGGAACAGTAAAGTACCAAAACGAGTTAAAAAAAACGCGCAAATTGTTAAGTTTTGGGGCACAAAAGTATCTTAACAAGTGTGGAAAAAAAACACTGCAAAGAGAAGAAGCCGCGAACGTAGCGAACGCAAAATTTTTGATTTTTGGGACGCAATGTTACCTAAAGAAATTAGAAAATAGTCACTGTTAAGTGAAAGGCGCGAGTGCAGCGAGCGCAATCTTGTAATTCATATTAGTTGATGTTCACAAGTCGTTGTCTAAGGGGCCTCCTAGCTAAATAAAATTAGAAATCACCCCCCAGGCTTCTACACAACGCCCCCATTTTCTTTCTGGGTCTCTTACCGCCCCCCCCCTGAGACCTGCAAACACTGGTCTATACGGTAGTTTGCTCTACAATCATATTGCAATCGTAAATCATTTGGAGACAAAATGATTCATTATTGAAGGACAGAAAAGGATAGAAACGTTTATTTTAAAGAAAAAATAGCGGAATGTCACATACGCTTCAATCGTAATTGAGTCGGGATTGGATCTCAGTCGAATGTGAATCGCTTTGTGTGCGTGTGTGTCGCTTGAGTAAAATTAAGAGAATCGGGCCCCAGGTATTAAAACCTTTGATTGAATTCATGACATTCTTTTAAAAAACAACCATCGGGCCAACATGCATGATGAATGAAAAAAAAACGTCAATAGTCCGTCTTTAAAGATTTTTTATTTTCTCTCATAAATAAATAACGACGAACATATAACACAATTTAATTTTGTGTTATATCACTTTTGTGTACACACACAGACGTGACGTCACGAGCCCCAATCTCAATTTTTGTTGCGTTGAAATGAAATGAAATCGTCATTCGTCGTCACGTCATTATAAGAACGTTATAGGTATCTTAATAAATATTTTTTGTTTTGTTAAAATAAAAAATACGTGTCTAATATTAGAATCAATATTTTTTACTCTGTCATCACTCCTACTGTCGACTGACTGTTTAGCGTTAGTCTGTAGTTTGTAGGCTAAGTTATTCAAGAAAGAGAAAAATGAGTTCAAGTATAATGCCACTGTTACGAACGCAGACACGACTACGTATTACGTATTCAAACCGCAACTTTGTGTTTGTTTTATAAGCTTTTCCATGAAGATATTGTATGCTTTGAATACTAATATCTACTCATATCTAAGTAGGTATGATAATATTATAAGCTGGAGTGTTTGTCTGTTTGCTTGTACGTGCTCAGGAAGTATTGGTCAGATTGGGAAAAAAAAGAAAAAGTTAAAAAAACTAATAAAAAATACGCTTTTTGTAACATCTCTTAAAATAGCTAGTCATGTATTGTCATCAGAAATCAGCTCGTGTGCAAAATTTCATCCTAATCGAAGACCGGGAAGTGGGTCACATTAAGATTCCAAGATTTTCTTAAAGTAAAGTAAAGTAATCTTTATTGTGTTGATTGTGTTCGCTACAGGTGTTAGATATAATGATATACAGTACAACAATCAGCCCGTTTGGGCATACAATAATTAAGGCCCATTCGGGCAGGTACATTATTATTTGTTACAAAATTATACAAGCTGTTGATTTGCATCCGTGCCATAGTCAAGGACGTAATTATGCTAATGATTCTCGACCCAAATCAACCAAAAAATTGGTACGTAATTTTTTTTTAATTATTTTTTTTCCGAATTCCGTCTATGTCATCTAGCCGTATTTAAACTTGGCGTGTGTGTTACTGGCCTTAAAACCGTGCTGCGCCCTCACACAAACGCAAACACAAAGAATACGCAACGATCATTCGTAAATTTCATTCATAAAATTGGATTACTTCTGAAATACTACGACATTACAATGACAAAAAAAGCAGTGCATATTAGCTATTTCCCGTCTACTGTAATTCCAATCGATTATTTACGTACTTTATGTCCTCCTCCTGAACTATGGCACAAATGCAAATCAACACCTTGTATAAAATACAAACTAATTACTTATTTTCTAAAAAATAATAGTATATATAATAACTTACGTACGGTAGACTGCACATCAGTGGTAACTGTCATGCACCTTAATTCAATAGTAATAAGTACGATTTTCCTATAAAACTGTTACCACTGACCTGAAGTTGACTGTACATAGTTACAAGTGAAGCTAATATAAGCGTGTTAAAAATATTTCAATATTTTATTGACGGAGGCTGTAGGCTATTATTTATCCGGTTACATAAAGTAGTTCCTATAGGACACTGGTGTGACCTGACTGGTGGGATGAGTGCTAGAGTATTTTTGTCTGTATGACCAGGAACCTATGTATGTCGTACTTATGCTGTTTCGCGTGGGTGTCCCAACGGAACTCCTTAATAAAATATTACCTTCATAACCTTTGGAATAAATAGCGTTGCCTTTTAATGGCAAAATAATTTTCTATGTCGGTATTTTTTTTGTTTAGGTCTTACCTAATAACGTGGCTTCAAATTGGTAAGACAGAATTTTCAAAACAGATTTTTTCGGTTGGTTATTTTTAAAGTTGATGAGCGTCAAGTATTTGGTGCATAGCATGATAATGGTCAAGTCAAAAAACGGCGTCTAAATAGGTAAGTAGCCGTCTAATATACATAAAAGGAAGATGTGGTCCATGTATTATGATGACTGGTTTGAAGTCAAAAGACGGGTAAACCCGCGGTAAGTAATATAGTCTCTATTACAAAACCATGTTACAAAGGTTTATATTTCGCAATGATGGGTGACGTTCTGCCGGGGCTGCGGGTTGTTCGAAAGAGATACCGCGGCCCTGGTACATAAAAGGCCTATGACGGAACACGACGGTTTTTAGTCAGTAACCGTCTTACCACAAAAACTTTTTAACGTCAGTTTAAGCCTTGTCTAATAAAATGTCAAATTATGACGTTGACATATGGTTCATTTTGGAGCCACAATTTTTTTAGACAGGTGTAAAACAGGCGTTAAAGTTTTTGTAGTAAGGCCATAACAGTCTGACACTCCCTCACCGCTGCTAACCCACAGCGGGAGGGGTCATTTGATGATTTTTAACGTAGGAAAAAAAAAATGGGTGACGTTATAAATATGGTTGTTTATAGTACTTATTGACACTAAAAACGTGTTTGGAATTAGGATGAGTAGGTAAATTATTTACTAGGAATAATTTTCCATGTAGTGTGCAACCACAGGGTATAGTTGCTGAAATTATAATGTGTTGTGGTATTTTTTTAAGATTTTGTTTGTTGTTTCGTGGTCCTTGACGGAAATGTTGCAAAGATCCGACTACAATAACAAATTGATAAAAATTACATATGAATATAGTATATATTTAATGTATAATTGTTCAAGTATTTAATATTTTCACCTTATACTCACTTCAAGGTGGTTTTTAAAAAGTAAAAAGTACTATCTTTCTCACAGTACAGACAGTACCTGCCTACTTTTTTTACAGTTTAAAACATATTTTTTTTAAGATCACGTATAAAAATGAGGCAGTTTAACTCTTAACATTTTTTTTTCTTTCAGTTTTCCTTTTACTTACTTCTTTATAAGTAATTCGTAAGAAATTTAGAAATGTAATTATTCGAAAGCTCAATACTTGTATTTCAAAATTACATAAAAATCATCACAAAACTTGTTATTCTCAAAAATGTTTTGATAACTCACCGTTCATACTCAATAGTCGATATGTCCGCATCACTAGAGCTATGATTCACTTTCAGAAGACCGTTCCTTCTGAAGAACGACTTTCTTCTGGTCCTTACGCCCTTCTCTTCTGTACTTGATTCTACAAACGATATCGTGGAAGACGATGTAAATTCTTTGTGGTTATCCATGGCTCTGGAAAATAAATAAAAAGACCGATTTACTTTTTCAAGGATTTACTATTTAAATTCTAGACTATCTGTGTAAATTTCTTTTATTTAAGTATATCGGTTCCGTAGTTTTGGCGTGAAAGCGAGGCAGACGGACAAACAATAGGAATATTTGTTTAATATAAACGTAATTTTATTGTTTATTACCTTTTAACGAAAACTACCCAGAAGGACTATGTACACAGTGCTTGAGAAAAGGCATAGGCTACTTCTTATCCATTTGCGGGAAATAGTTCCCTCGGGACGCAAGTGGAACCGCGAGAAACAGCTAGTGTTTCATAAAGATTGCATTCATCATACAGTGAAAAATACAATCAGTTCACATTTCGTATCATTTGCCGCGGCCTCTTAATGTATGAGCAACAATTGCACAACACATAATTTGAACTAAAACCATAAACAGTTACGCAAAAGACTAGGCAGATAAATAATACAACACTTTCTTTTAAAATATAAACAAAACCTAGAAAATACTTCTTACTCTTGTGCCCTTAAAATATGTAAAAAGGTCCGTATCACTTTATTGATCTGTCTAGAACAATTTGGCACATTCACCTTGACCTATATTTGGCATTTTCGGGAGAAAAACCTACTTCTATGAATAGATTTCGTTCACAAGACACGAAAACTTAAACAATTTTACACTTAATATGATTTTTCTTTGAATTATGCAAAAAATATTATGTTGTTTTGTAAAAAGTTGAAATAGTTGGTACTTTTTGACATGCCTTGACAGTTTTATTCATGTTAAATAGAACATAATGATGATTTTTCTTACTTATAAATAAAAAACACTGCACTCACCTGATTTTGCCACATAAAACAATGATTATTGCTTTCAAACATCTGTATTTTCAATTAAAAACTCCACAAATATATTGATCAACACTCTAATACACTAAAATAATTAACTAAGAAACCATAACTTTTGTAAATACCCACATTTTTGAGAAATTGTCATAACCAAACTAAATCTGACGCCTGTTCTAATCCATGGCGCTAGCATCTCGCGGGAAAACTTGGAAACAATTGATTGATTTTTTATTAACAACAAAAATGTCTTAATTTCTTATTTAAATACTCTTGATATAACTAATAAATTATTGTTTTATTTGTAGTTACATTGTTAGTGTTATTACCTATACAAGTATTTTGGTTATAAGTTTTTCAATTGAAATGAAAATCTATGAACATTTTGATCTTAATGGAAAACAGAGCTAGACTGAGATTGAAAAGATGCGTATACAGAGGTATCAGACATTGATCAATACTGTGACGTAAATAGACAGCTTTTGAAGACTTATAAGTCCTAATTTGTTCTGTTTCAACAGTTTTTTAAATTACTTTGAGGATTATCTGAACCTAGATTTTACAAAGACTGAGGAATGATATCAAAATTAATGCAGTTTTCAAAGATTATCGACGGGATCTCTATAATAAAATCTCGGAATTATATGCCAGTAAATGAATTGTCGAATAATTTTGTATTTTATAAGAAATGTAGGTAGGTATTTTTTTAGATAATATCTTACCATTGTCAAATTCATTAAAATTTGTAAAAAGCGACATCTGTAAACACAAACATGAACAAAGTAAAACAATTTTCTCTTGATATTTCGGCTATTGCGCAATAGATGGCGCTGAACACAATCATTGTTATCTGGAAATTATATGCAGTTGTAATGAATTGGGGAATAATTTTATAGGCAAAAAGAAAGAAATAAATAAATTAAACATGGTATTGAACTATAAATGTTACAATTACTATAATTTTAACCCATTAGTTTTCCTTAGCCATATAATGCTTGTTATCTCACAAAAACGTGCGAGATAGAAAGAGACACAGCATTTGTTGTAGGCAAAGACTTCGGATTTTCATTACAATGTTTTTATTTCCGCCTACCAGTGCCTTTGCAAAAGTCCTGCTCTAAATATTATTGCAAAAATATTCAATTTAATACTTTATTTACTTATTTTAGTGTCAATTTGTTAAAAAATGTGTTAAAAATAAGGTTTTCTGAGTGATTTGCAACTATGGGTTGTTATAAGGTTGTACGAATGAGTGTTTGTGCTTGTTATTGATTTTTTTTCGAACTTAGAACAAGTGTTACGTTTTCGAAGCTTTAAGGGTTTTTGTTAACAGGTAAAATTAATATTTATGTACATATGGTTTTGCATACATTATAAATTAAATTCATTATAGCTATGTTATGTAGTGTTACTTTGAAGGGAAGTTCTTTTTATTCGTTTATGTTTTCAGTGAAAAATATTATATAATTTTGGAAAGGTTTTTGTTTAGACTCTGTGACAAATTGTTTTGTTTTTCTTTATTAATCTTATCTTATTGAAGGTGACTTATAATCATTTTAAATGGTTACTGAACGCAGGAATATTTTTTTATGATAATTTATATAATAATAGAAAAATATATGGAAAGGTAGATAGAAATAGATAATTTGCTAGAAATATTTTTTTCTGTTGATTCGAGAAGTCACAAAATAAATAGTTAACCTTATGAAAGCTTTACAAATTACTGGGCCACCATAATTGAGCTTTCGTCTTAATACATAAATAAATATACAAAAAAAATATATAAGAAATGAAAAAAAAAACATTATTCACAATCCAGTTAAATAAATCGTTTTTTTTTTTCATTCATAAATTAAATGTAATACCTACCTACGTATTTACACAACTGCCTATATCTACAACTTAGATTAAAATGGCTTATGTTTAACTGATCACCAGAAATAGTAACAAATAGCAGACAAAAATAGTAAATGATCACCAAAATGAAACTCGCATTTTAATGTAAAATGATAACCAAAGTTTTAACACTTTGCTATCCTATTTAAGTGAAATTACTCCAAAATAAATCATGCGCAAGCCAAAAATAGTAAATGATCACCAAAATTAAACCACCATTTTAAAGTAAAATGATAACCAAAGTTTTTACATTCTGCTATCCTATTTAAGCAAAATGAGTCCAAATAAATCATTGTTATCCCAAAAGTAGTAAATGATCACCAAAAGTAGTGAATGATCATCAAAATTATACCAGCGTTTTAATATAAAATGATAATCAAAGTTTTTACATCTTGCTATCCTGTTTAAGTAAACTGACTCCAAAAAAATAAGTTCGGCCTGATACAATAAATGTAATAACATTATGGGGACCCTTTTCCTGCACTAGGGTGGAAAATTGTCTATTGCATGCCTCTAAACAGTGCGATAAGAGTGTGTTTTCGAGGGAGTGTATTGAGAAACACATTCTTCTTCTTCTTTCTCCTACCCTGTTCCCAATTTTACTTGGGGTCGGCGCAATATGTCATTTTCTTCCATTTTCCCCTGTCACTCGTCATACTGACACTCACGCATGCATTGCAAGCCGGACACATAACTTAATATGGCATCATAATACTTTATTTGATAATAAGCCTACATTTTATGGCAATCACAGTGACTTATTTAGGCAAAAATAATACATTAATTTGGTCGTCAAGAGTTGGTGATCATTTACTAAATTTGGTGGTCGAATACAATTTAAAGTGAAGTCGTGACTAAAATAGCTGGTACTATTACATTTTTAGACTTTATTTTTCTGGTGTTCAGTAGATTTTTCTGGTTGCAAAACTAAGGGTATCAAAGCATTTTATGGTGGTCATTATATTTGTTCCCGATTAAAATTACTTTTAACTGATTTAATTTTCCCTATGTACTTAGCTATTATTCAATCTTTACATAAACTCTATACTTAAGTATGTAAAGACAAGGTTTATTTGCGGTTTGTTTGTTTACCATAAACATCTTGGGCCTTACTACAAAAACTTTAAACCCTGTTTTACACTTGTCTAATAAAATTTTGGCTGCAAAATGAACCATATGTCAACGTCATAATTTGACATTTTTTTAGACAAGGCATAAACTGACGTTTAAAAGTTTTTGTGGTAAGACGGTTTGTGGTTAACTTAACACTTAACGAGTTAAGTAAGTGTACGTCTTAGAAGCTCGTGGCTAAGTAGCAGCCACATCGGTCGATAGATCATAAGGTTAAGCAACGCTTGCCGCGGTCGGTTCGTGGATGGGTGACCATCTTGGCATGACGAGTTCCTCCATATTTCGGAAAGCACGATAAATTTGTGAGTCTCATTCTTTCGAATGGGTTTTGAGTAACTATGTTAAAGAGGTCAGATATTCTGTTGCTTCATGTAAAAATGTGAGTAGGTAACTCAGTGGCACCCGATTAGACTGAAAGTCGATCCCCATAATATCTTTGAAAAGGCTAGGCAGACGATGGATTCATAGATAGAATTTTAGTGGGTTAAGGCCCAGATTTTATAATAGTTACTACGTAAGTTAAGGTTATTCAGACGAACTCGTAAAATCGCAAAATGTAAAAAAAGTAAATTTTTCAGAAGGGTAATTAATCGGTCTTACTTCATAAGATAGAGTACAGATACCGGCACGGATATTGGGCTCTCGGCGGAAGAGTGGGGATCGCTTTGCGCACCCGTACGCATAAGGCAATAAGGCAGTAAATCGCTTCTGCGCAGGTGAAGGTCATGGCCCGATATCCGTGCCGATAACTGTTAGTACTTGACTTATTTAATGAAGTCAGCAAAACACATAGGAAGTGGTGGAGGGTAGACGTTTTGGGGGCTGTCTTTTGTAAATTTTTACGTCCAAAAAGTGCTGTTTTACAGCCAAGTTTGAATACGAAACGATTTTAACTTTGGGTTTGACGTACATAATAAATCGCTGCGGTCGTACCTTCGTCAATCTGAGTAGTACCTACTATCCCTACATTATAAGTATCTACCTACAAATTTTCCCACAAAGTACTTAACAGTTTATTGTTTTAAAAACAATGGTAAGCGACCCAAATCGTGTTTCACACGATCTCACGTGAACGTGGCGGTAAAGTGTACGTAAAAATAGTTGAGGAAGGAAAACTGGTGTTTTCCGATGTTATTCCCTGTAGTACAAATGTATAAAATATTACTGGAGATAGCTCAGATTTGAGGTACAAAAACTTCTGACCTGTTATTACAAGAAAAATTTGCTAATTGAAAATGGATCCTACTACAATTTGAGACAAATAATTTTGCAATTCTGAAGGTCCTAGATTCTAAAAATCAGGCCGAAACCACTGCAGGTTTTGAGAGTTTACATAGAATTACTTAGCAACCCGAAATGCCTTGGTAATACTGCCAGACTTTCTGACTACCCGTAACGACTGCCAAAGATGTTCAACAGCCGGGACCCACCAATTCATTGTGCCTTCCGAAACACGGAAGAACTCATCACAACAAGATGGTTACCCATCCACGGACCGACCGACCCTACCATGATCGATACCTTCTCTCTCTTTCCTGCTATGTATCTGCTTACCTACTTTTTCTTCTTCACTTCGCTCTATCTGTGACATACATTGTTTTACTGATTCTAATTCTTCTTTCAGCAGTTCAAACAACTCAAGATGAAGACTAAATTGACGGCAGTAACGTACCTTGGGTTCACGGCGATGGATCGAAGGTTCTCGAACGCCATGCTGCCGTGGCTGCTGAGGGAAATACGCGCGACTGGTGTCAGAGACAAGGTGCGTATGAAAGGGCTTTATTCTCTTTGGAAAGACGACTATGCTATGCATATTTACTTGGGAATCAGCCCGCGTTTTGTAAGCACTAGCTGTTTCCTGACTTTGACCGCGTTACGTGCATACTAGTTTTCGTACACGGATAAAATATAGCCTATGCTACCACGGGATAGTGTAGCTTTCTAAAAGTGAAATAGTTTTTCGAATGGGCTCTGTAGTTTTTGCGCTTTTGGGTACACACAACTAAAAAAAGTCCTCGTGGTAATCTTTTCTAAAGATTTATCATTTACTAGATCCCCGCAGATTCACTCTCTGCTAACTACTTTCTGTCACCGGATAAAAAGTACCCTATGTATTCTGAGGCTCGAAACTATGTATCTGTGAACGGTGTGCACACATTCCTTTAAATCGGTTCAGAACTTTTGATATCTAATTACGGCTGTCAGAGTTATTTTCGCATTTATATATTTGTATTAGTAATGATTATTTTTTCTTGTTACAGCTGAGCATCGCCATAGAAGATGGTTGCTTAAAGGCTTACAATGGCAACTTTGAGCCTGTAATAGTTCACAGATTAGTCGATATTATTCGGTACGTAATAATTTAATTCTCAATCACAATGTCCCGTCCAATTTGGGCTATAGTGGCTGTTCTCATGTAAGGAGATCAGCCAGCTGCGCAGGACATATTATAGTGCACGAGCATTTGCTTGGACACAGGTGCACTCTCTATTCCTTCACTCTCATAGCGCGATGGGACGGCAATCCGACACCACCGGAGAGAGATCAGGTGTAGGACCGATACCCTTTGGTTTTGCCTATATAAGTATCTACGGTTAGTGGTGATTAATCTAAAAATAGATTATAAATACCTAGCTATAATTTAAACTATTTAATACTATTAATGACAATCCCACATGACGTTAGTTCAAGAAAAAACAAGTAAGTAAATGTTATGTGTAGTTATTTTTTTCTTCATGACGTAGGCAAGAAAAACACGTTTTGTGTAAAGATCAATAATGTCAGTGTTTTGGTCTATTAGCGGAGACTTTACGACGTAGGTCTTGCGTTTGAATCCGGTTCATTTTGTTTAATTATAGTGTTGTCTAGTTATTAGGAAAACCAAGAGTTAATGTTAATGTTATGAGAGAGTAAATGCCATCATCTTTGCAAAATAAACTTCACTATCACTTAAGTAATGGAAATAAATTTAATTTAAGCGACTTGAAAAACAAGGAGAAATTTGTATTTTTTTATCTGTATTTTTGATCTATTAAGGACTAGTCGTTATCCAATAGTTTCAGTCGCGTCCCGGTTGAACTTCTTACCTATCCACCTTCCGAGCCTTTTCCCAACTATGTTGGAGTTGGCTTCCGTTCTAGCCGGATGCAGCTGAGTACCAGTGTTTTACAAACAACTTCTTATGTACCCGTATAAAATATAGCCTACTATATAGCTTTTGCCCGCAACTTCGTTCGCGAGGAATAGTGACTACCAGCAGATTTTTGATTTGACCAATAGATGGCGCTATATGTCCGGAATAATTTTATTTTTATTTTTTTTTGTAATAAAAACTATCCTATGTCCTTTCTCAAGTTTCAAACTATGTCTGTACCACATTTCACAAAAATCGGTTCAGTAGTTTAGGCGTGAAGAAAAGACAGACAGACAGACAGACAGACAGAGTTACTTTCGCATTTATAATATTAGTTTGGAAGAATGTTACTGGAGAATAGTGTACCTAGGTCTTCAACAGTGAAATAATTTTTCACATCGGTTTATAGTACTTTCGGTTGCCTTTAGAGGGGGTACAAAAAAAAAGATCATATATTTTTTTCCTCTTTATTACGTAGGTAACTTAGCGATATCATGGTATCCCGAAAGAAGTAAAGTTGTATGTCGGAGAGCTGATATACGCGAGACACAATTGATTTTCTATTGTTTTATAATTAGCTTCGCACAAGGAGTTAAACCATGCATTTCTTGCAGTGCCAGTCAAGTACCAGGTCGTCCTGAGGAGTTGTTCTACATACTCCTCAATGAGAAGGAGGGACTCCTCAACTGCTTCCTCTTCAAGGCTGCCACTGTACATGAGGTCAGTTTTATTATAAGGTTTTATTACGAGGTTACTTGATAAGGTCGGGTTACGGATGGGTGACCAAGTTTTACTATGGTTTTGAATTTTTTAAGCGTGACTGGAGACGAAGTAGTTTTTAAACTGCAGTTTGTTGTTGTTTCACTATTGCTGAGTTTTCTCAAATCCACCCAATAGTTGGTGATATCAAACTTACAGCTCAATCGATTAGGAGTTTTTAAACGGTTTTATTTAGCTCGACCCGAACGGTATTCATTTGTTTGGGTAAAATTTTATTATTATTATTATTTTCTCTTAAAAATTCGTAGATATTTCAAGAAAGTATAAAATAGCATTTTATATTTATCTGTGTAACTCGGGCATCTAATGCTATACATAAATATTATAACATTAAATCATATACTAATACATTGTTTGTACATATAAACAACTTAAAACTAATGCTGGTAGATATGAAATTCTCATGTAGGCACTGATCAAAAAACTATGTTTACATTACCTCCGTCGGCTAAAAGTTAGCTCAATATTGTTAAATTACGTAAACGTTGTTGACATTCACTCGTCCATTCATCATTGTCGAGATAATATGACAACAAACAAAGCTTGGAGGTACACATACGCGGTACTATCTTTTAGTACTAGGTAGGTAGTACGGTGGTGTCATACTAGCGGATTTACCGCCCAGTTTTTGCTATGTGCGACAGATTCTGAGTGACAAAATATCTGTCTTGTGATTTTGGAATAAGCGCACACTGCAACCTTAGAGATTCTCATAAAATCAGTATGCAAATGATAGTACGCCAATTATAAAACTCGGAAAACCCGGTATTTAATCACGTCCGGAGAGAGATCAGGCGCAGGACTGACATTTACGTGCTCTCCGATGCACGGGTGTATCAATCACCAACTTTCAGGGTCCGGCTTGCTTTGTGTAAGTTCCTAAAAGCCACAAAGCGATTTCGGACCGACCCGGGAATTGAACCCGGGACCGCGACCTTGTGCACAGCAGGCCGCGCTTGCGACTGCTGAAGCGGTGGCATATCACAATAGTTCATCGTATTATTTCTGTTTTTAACTTATTGTTCTACAAACACGTAAGACCTACGTAATATTTAATAGGTAATTGTCTTACAAAGTTTACATCATATTTAAAATAGGCAATTTAACCTCTAAAACAATTAGTTTCCTGCCCCAAAAACATTGAATATCAATGAATGAATTAAACAGTTATTAAGGTACGTTTTGAATACTAGCTGCCGACCGCACATGCCGCGACTGCATGATGTCGGCCGCAGCTGCACTACTGGGTCCCGATTCTGCTAAGTTAATAATGTTAAAATTGAATAGAAATTGAATCGCAATAGCAGTTTTAACCATATCGGGCATTCTGCTACTAATATAAGACCGATCGTATACCAATGACATTCGTTTGGTTTGCGACCGGTCTGCTATATTGGTCTAAACGGTAGTTTGCTCTACAATCATATTGCAATCGTAAATAATTTGCTGACTATATGATTCATGATTGAAACACAGAAACTGATAAAAACGTTTCTTTAAAAGAAAAATTATCGGAATGCCACCTACGCTTCAATCGTAATTGAGTCGGGATTGGATCTCAGTCGAATGTGAATCGTATGTCGCTTAAGTAAAATTATCGGAATTGAGCCAGTGGTTTGTATGTATTTACCTACATGAAACCGTTTTGGATCGAAGCGGCAGCAGCACGTGCAGTCGCCCTCAGATATCAATAGTTTTTATACAGTCGCGGATAATGCGGTCGGCAATAAGCGTGATGACAGGGTTAATAAATAGAGATTCAAATTAGCCCGCATTTTAGATAGGCCAGAAATATTGGACACGTATTTTATATTTTAACAAAACATTAAATATTAACTAAGATATAACGCAACAGAGATAGATAGTGGGGGCTCGTAACGTCACGTCTATGTAAAATTTGTACTCAGACGTGACACAAATTCAATTGTGTTGTATCTTCGTTATTATTTTTTTTTGAGCGAAAAGAAAAAATACGGGTCCTTTATTTTTGGCTTATCTTTAAGACGGACTAAGAACTTTTTTTCAATCACAGTGCCTGTTGCAGTTGGTGGTAGACATTCAAAACGTACCTTAAAATTTAATTGAAATTAAACAATAGCCAAATTAATATATAGGTAGTGTTCGAAACCTTGATCCACATTAAATATAGATTCACGACCAATGTTGTCTATGTCAGTTGCATGTCAGTTTCGCTAATAAATACTGGTTGGCGCCTGTTTTAATAATACTAATTTATCTTCATATGAAAAACTCTGCGAAAGTAAAAAAAAACTCAGTGTGTGTTCGAATTAGTGCTCAAAAACTCATGTTCTAAAATACTATTAAATGTGTTCAAAAAATAAAAGAAAAAATGTGACGTGCAATTCTATTTTTGAAATGTTTGAATTTGAATATGAAATAAACGAAGACATTTTTATGGCGCTAGATGAATTGATTTCGAATTTAGAACGTTACGTGACTGACTACAGAGTGCTTAGTGCGAGTTTTCGTGAATTTTTTTACGGACTCACATGAGAGCGCGTATACTAAGATTTGTATGCAGTGTTGCCAACTTAGTGGATTTTCCACTAATACTGGTGGTTTAAGTCCCCTATTTAGTGGCGAAATGTTGAAAGTACTGCGGGTCAAGTAGCGAAATGTAAGTTTTGTGGTACAACTTTAAGGAGTTACTATGGAGATTTGAAGTCTCACGGAATGTCAAAAAAGGATCTACAAAACAAAAAGGTGAACGACTACTATATAATTATATTAAGTACTCATTCATTGGTCAAATGCGTAACTAAACAATTTGTGAAACTACTACGCCGATTATAATTTGTGAAGGATTCGGATCGGGTCGGATGAATTGCTAAACAGATGTAATGCTTTGTCTGTTTTAATTTTCTATCGTTGCCGAGTTACATCTTTGGATGATTAAATTGTTTTAGGTTACAATAAAATATAAACAATATTTTTTTAGTGGTGAATTTGGTGATTTTAAGTGTGGGATAAATTTTTGTTAGTGGTTTTCTGGTGGTTTTAAAAGTTGACTCTGGTGGTAAGCTTCTACAACTGTTGGCAACACTGTTTGTATGGAACAAAAACAGGTTCCAATTTTTGACACTAGGTGGAGCTGTTTTTGTTCCATACAAATCTTAGTATACGCGCTCTCATGTGAGTCCGTAAAAAAATTCACGAAAACTCGCACTAAGCACTCAGGATTCGCTCGATATTTAAATATTGACAAGTACCTACGACGACAAGGAAATCATTTGGAATTCAAGATCACTTTTATAATTTTATTTATCAGAGACATATTTTTTGTACATTGTATCTATGTTATTAAGTGAAGAAAATCTACTGATTATATGCAATAAATTATTCGTAAAGGTTCACAAACAAGCATTTGAGAAAAACCTTCAAGGACAATAAAACCTGTTTTAATTAATTCAAAACATCATCAGACCTGCTGCATTTAGTCCAATTAAAGGCAAAAAAGGTTAAATGACTTATTGACAGAACACGGACCTAAAAACAACTAAACATCAAAAAGGCACCTTGAGAAAAATCAAATTTGAATTTAGAACGAGCTTTAGAAGAAAAAAAAAACCCATCTAAATTCGAAATTCGAAGACGAACTGCCATTATCTACATAGACAACTTTATTAATATAGACATATTAAAAAGGTCTCATACAATTCTACCTACGAAATATTTTTTAAAGAAGAGAAATTAATATCTACCTGGCAATATTTTTAAGTAATTACCAGTTTGAGAAGATAAACACTGTGATTGATTACCATTTTGTGGTTGAGCCAAGAAATTACCAATATGACTACATCAGTGTTCATGCCACTCGCAAAGCAAGCGGTTGTCTGTTGCTCCGCCAATCTCTCTGACGTACAATTCTGGTTTGGAGCTGTCCTTATAATACTCGCGTGTGAAATGGACTTGATATACTTCCACATACTAAACGCTATGGATATAGAACTTTAGTGTGAAAGATTCAGTGTTTTAGTGCTTGAAAAACAAGGCCTTGGATGTTCAGAACGTTTCGGGATTTCTCCATTCATTTGTGGCGTGTTTTGAAAATAGAACCGCTAGTGTGCCAAGCGTAGCATTCGCTCAGTGTAAACAGAAAACATATGATTCGCGCGCATTTTAAAATGTGAACCAATTAGTGTTCGAAATTCAAAATTCATTTACATATAACATTTTGTGAAGAACAAATTGGAATAGTTTTAAAAATATTTTGTAATGAGAATGTGTGTGTTCTATATTTGAATTTGAAATCTTAAAATGGCGTCGAATTAAGACTAATGTGTTTATAATTGTTTGTGACGCTTGACAATGATATTGTGATTTATTGGGATTGTTGATAATTATTATTTGGAGAGCGTTTATCTGTGAGTATTTATTAGTTTATTGTTATATACCTATATAAACCCTATATAGTTTGTGTTACTGCTAAGTTTTTTGTGTTTCATTCCATTATATACATATACTCCTTTTTAATAGACGCTTAACTAAAGATAAAAAATATTGATACGACTTTTGATTGAATAATCTTGGTAAAAATAAAATTCAGCTAAAATCAATATGGATACAATAAAAACAATAGAATTATTACCCAAACAACTGAATCATTAGGTGGCGAAATAAACATATCATCATCCCCTAGACAAGACACCGAATTCTAGGCCGATGCAGCTAAGAGTAGTTTTTTTTTGCTTTTCAGTGTTTTTGGGAGTCAGATTTTTTGTAAACTGTTTTTTTGTCACATCAAGATTTTTCACCTTAAGTGCCTGCTCAAATGTAGTACAAGTTGGTACCTACTGTGACGAAATGTTTCTACTAAAAACTGTAAAGAAAACCCATTGTGATATTTACAACGGCTCCCTAAGTACCATCATCACCTAAAGTACGAAAAAAAAATTTTTTAAAGAGTTATGTAGGTATAAGTTTTCGTTGATTGATATAATATATTAAAATAACTTAGCTACAGTCAATACCGTAACGATTAAAAAAAACCGTGATTATTGCCTCGAAAGAAGAAAAACTGGGTAGAAAAAAATAAAAATGTACTTACTTACTAGAGAAAATAACATCTAAATCTGTATAAAACCTAAACTGGTGTAGGTACATTTTTGAACATTAATTCTGCGTACAAATATTATCGTTAATTTTTTCAGCATAATTTTACTTTGTCAGCATGTATTGCAGCACTATTTTAATTTTCAATCACTTTTGTCTTTCATTGTCCAAGAAACAGTAACTGGATTCATTATCCAATTATTTTAATTGATCTTTCTCCACCTTATTTATGTAAGAAAACAAATTTAATGCAATTAAAGGCTGGGAACTTAACAATACCTACTATACAAAGTCATAATTTTTTTTTTTCAATATACTTCTCTATTAATATGATAAACAGGATTTTTTGTTTGTATAATATAAAGGCTCCGAAACTATTGCAGTAGTTTGAAAAATGTTGATCAGTGTGTGCGAAATTTCGTTCGAATTTCACCCTTCTACAAACTCCAAAATATATAAAAAATAGGAATCCATTAAACAATAGCTAATTCATAAACAAACAGTTTGTTCGAAAGTGGTAATCTCAGGAACCAGTCGAGCAAGGCTTTATAATAGCGGAGTAGTCAAATCGCGATGCGGGTGAAACCGCTGGCAGAAGCTAGTTACAAAAACCAAGGTGGCGAAAAACAATTACATTGATTAAATAATAACGCCAGTTATTTCCCGAACTGCAGCACATTGGTTTGAATTAGAATCAAATCTTTTGCAGCGCCTTGAATTAAATACGTTCTTGTGAAAATGATAAGATTTTTCGAAAACACCATTAAACGCCACTCAATCACCATAGGACCTAGAAATGAAATCGACGAAACTTTGGCACTACCAATATTTTCTCAAGACATACTTGGACAAAATATTTTGTACCCAAACTGGAGTTGGAAAACCACAATGAAAAAACAAATAATCTTTATTTTCATAATTATTTACGTGATTCTCAGTAACGTCAAGTTTTTTGAAGATAAGAGAAACTTGGTTGAAGCTAGTCAAGCTGGCTATGGAATCATATTCATGTTTCTACTTGAGATAAAAATATTGCTTTTTATCAGCAATCGGGAAGAATTTAAAAAGTCCTACCTTCTTGCAAAGACCGTGTTATTAGAGATAATGAAATCTGCGTCTTTATCGAAGGAACTGATAAAAAAATTGCAGATGATGGTTTATATTTTATTTGCTTGTGTATTTCTTCCTCTGGTGGGATCCTTGTTATATGTAATATGGCATTATATATTGGGCACGAGAGTGAATTTGACAACCGGCTGCCCATCGTTCTTGCCGATGACAAGTCCGTATTACGAGATATCTTTAATATTCCATATCATAAGTTATTTTATTGTGGTGAACACCTGTTTCGTAGTAGATTTCTGGTTTATCATCTTCGTGATGATTTTTTGTACGACGAGTGATAGTTTAGTGATGATTTTGAAGGTTAGAGAAGAGGAATTAGTTGAAACGGAAATGGAGTATAAGGATCCATTGAATGTTAAGCTCAGGACTTTTTATGGACATCATATCGAGATGGTGGAGTAAGTTGTTTATATATATTTTTACCTAATAACTTAAAATGCGTGATTTTTAGACTAAAAGTTAATTTGTTCGGTGATATTCTCTCTTAGAGCCAGTTTCTTCATCAAAAGTTAAAGCCAAAGTAAAAGTCAAAGTAATATCTAAAGTAAAAGTTACGGTCAAATTCAATTTTTCTATTAGTTTTGCTGTCACTTTAGCCTTGAAAAAACGTATTTGACCGTTACTTTTACTTTAGACATTACTTTAACTTTAACTTTTGATGAAGAAACTGGCCGTTAGAAGATCAGCCAGCTGCACATGTAATACTATTATAGTGCACAAGCATTTACTTGGACACAGGTGCACTCTCTATTCCTTCACTCTCATAGTGCGATGTGAGTTTCAAGTTCCGACTCTTGAGCTTTCTTCCTATTTGCAATTTTTCCTCTACATTTTCCAATTCGGATAATTATTACAGGTTCTTTAATATGCTGAATAGTATTTACAATTGGCTGGCTATTGTTCCACTATTCAATGCCTACACTACTCTTTGCATCATACTATTCTCAATGACAGAGGTATTTATCGAATTTCTATTTGCAAGAAAGTTTAATTATTTGATTAAGTCATCCGTAATACGCGGCAGTAATTTTAGTAGATATTCTATGCTCTTAACTTTCTATGTTTCGGAAGGGACGAATTGTGGGTCCCGGCTATCATTTGAAGATCTTCGGCGGTCGTTACGGGTAGTCAGAAGCCAGAAAGTCTGACAACCAGTAGTACAGTGTTGGCCGTTTGAAAGAAAAAAAACTTACATTTGACGTTTTTCAGGGCATGCAGTACCATTTTTTGTTTAACCATGCAATTCTTGCTTTATTTCAAATTTGTGCTTACACCTGGTTTGGTGAACAAGTGATATTTAAGGTAAGCTTCCATCTAGAGTAATTAAATCACTTGCTAATAGGGCAATATAATTAAGGTTATTCTGCTCTTATCACCTTTGACTTTTCCAATATCCGACTCAACATAGTAAGGGGAAGGCTAGATAGATGATGACTATGTAAAGAAGAAAGAAAGAAGAAAGAAAATAATATTTATTGCGCAACAAAAGACGCATACACACTTTAAATTAGACACATTATACAGAAATATTAATAGAAGGGGAAAATATGCGTCTTAAAGCGCGCAATACGGCCCTCGCTCAGCATAATGCTGCGACCCGGAACAAGACGGAGTCCCAGCGCTGGTTTTTGTTTCTGACTCTTCGTTGAGGCCATTGACATATTGCAGCATGAGAGATTCCGTACCGAAGCACAGAGCCTTACAATGTCCGTTCTTCTTCGAATCTTGTTACTTAGCAATGGGGTTAAGCAACCTTTTGGTGAGATGACTCTCTGGCCATTCACACATGAGTATGTTTTACCCGCTTTTGGGAGATAAAAAACAGCGACATATTTCCATCCGAATCAACTAGCTATGTACATATATCTATGTGTTTTAGGGGTCTCAGTTAAAAAGGGCTCTTCTGGAATTCGATTGGACAAGCATGCATCGCGAAGATAAAAATAACTATCTCATTATAATCAGTTACATGAAAAAGGAACTCAGAATTAAAACAGCGTTCGACAATGATCTATGTTTGGTTACCATGACTTCGGTAAGTAACGTTGAGGCTGATTGTCAGCAAAGGTGGCTTTTCTGCAGCCATCAGCCACCTGCATAGTTATTACTAAAATTAGCTTTCTATTGATGTATCACTTAATGCTAGAGGAGAATTAGACCGAAACGTTCATTGTCCTTTATGGGTCCTGTCATTTAAACATCTTTGGCAGTCGTTATGGGTAGTCAAATCCCAGAAAGTTGCTAAAACCATTCTAACTAAAGGGTATAGGTTAACTGAGATGAGGAGGACAGATAGGCAGTTAATTCATGTAAAACACTGGTATTTAGCTGCATCTGGTTACACTGAAAGCCAACCTCAGTTGGGAAAAGGCTTGTCAAGGTTGAGATACCTACCTCTGGGTTAAAGTAATTAGCAAAGCTAATTGGTATATTTTAAAGGTGATTATTTTTTTAATTTCTGTTTTTCAGTTACTTAAAGCGAGCTATCAGGCATGCGCGTTGCTCAGAACTATGGATATTTAATATCGAAATACACTTTGCCAACTGTGATAATGAAGGTGATATATAAATGATTCTGTAAAAATTTTAGATATATTTTTTGGGCTATCATCAAGTGACCCCTCCCACTGTGAGTGCAGCGTGAGGGAGTGTAGTGTCAGGTTCTGTTTTGTCTGAAATAAATATAGGTTTAGCCCTACTTAATCGTGTTTCATTCTTCAACCCCTTTTTCATTGTTAGGGTTCCATGCTCAAAGGGGAAAACGGGACCTTATTACTAAGACCATATTAAGGTAATCTGTGCTAATACCGTGATAGTCTGTATCGTGTAGTCGTGTAGATCTGGTTTCCCGTGGTTTTACCCGCGTGCCGGGAAAACTTCCTACCATACCCGGATAAAATGTAGCCTATAATTCTCGGGGAAAGTATACCAGAAAAAAAAAACGAATTATGTTACCTCTACGTCCTCTACTATTACTATCTAGCTAGATGTTAGAGTTTCAAACAGAATTGTATATGAGACCTAACGGATATTTTATATGGCCGACCTGCATATAAACTAACGATGCATGCTGTGAATGACAAATATTACCATTTACGATTAGCGTATACCTACTTTCTAACGGCTTGTAAACTTGACGACAGAAATCTATACCAATGTATAGAGGATAAGCAAAAGTTTGTTGAACAAAAATTTATCTAATAATGATGATAGTTTGATTGTGTTTCGGATGGCACGTTAAACTGTAGGTCCCGGCTGTCATTGAACATCCTTGGCAGTCGTTACGGGTAGACAGAAGCCAGTAAGTCTGACACCTGTCTAACCAAGGGGTATTGGGTTGCCCGGGTAACTGGGTTGAGGGGGTCAGATAGGCCAGTCGCACCTTGTAAAGCACTGGTACTCAGCTACATCCGCTGAGACTGGAAGCCGACCCCAACATAGTTGGGAAAAGACTCGGGAGATGATAATGAAGCGAGTGTTAGTTGGTTTGTTGAACAAAAATGTATCTAATAATATTGATGGTTTGATTGCTTATTAATTTATCTGGTTAGTAATCAAAATAATTACTGTTAAGTTTAGATGTGTAGGTGTTTGTTTTAATGCAAGATTTTTTTTTTGTTGTGACTCATACCTACATCAGAATAATAAAAATTTTTTTTGATGCGGGTGCTAAAAGTAGTCAATATCAAGAACTTTCGATTAATTAATTTCACCCGCAACCAGTGGGACTAGTGGGAGCTACTTCGCGCACCCAGATAAAAGCTCTATAAACGGCCTATGCACTATACACCTTTTAAGATCCTCGGCTATCCAACACTGAAAGATTTTTCGGAACGACTGTTGCTGAAATTGGCTCTAAGATACCTAGATGCAGCTAGAGTTTCTAAAAGCAATGCATTCCTTATGCATTTGTTTACCGTTCACGCGCATAGGCGTAGATGGGAGATCAAAACAACAGCCTATGCAGTATTGCAATAGCAAACGTTTGCAGTATTAGTTACTAGAGCTCTATCACACAAATGGTAGATATGCAATCCACATAGGGCCTGATTACACCGATGTATTTATTTATTCAAAAACACCTTAAACTATCTTTACAGGATTTCTTATCCTAATACGACAGCTGAGAACTAAACACTATTTAAAAACTAAATTGTTTACAATCATGGTATTACGTTTAAAAGCTCCAATAAAGTGAAAATTATATAATATTCTGTTTGGAACATAAAATAAACAATAATTCCTTTGCGAATTCACCAAAACAACATGTAAATGTTTGAAAGTGATGATGTCCTCCTAGCCGATTATCGGCTACGGCGGCTGTTCTCATGTAAGGAGATTAGCCAACTACGCAGGACATATTATAGTGCACGAGCATTTGCGCAGACACAGGTGCACTCACTATTCCTTAACTCTCATAGCCCGATGGGACGGTAATCCGACACGACCGGAGAGAGATCAAGCGCAGGACCGACATTTACGTGCTCTCCGATGCACGGGTGAATCAATCACCAGCTTCCAGGCTCCGGGCTGCTTTGTGAAAGTCTTCTAAAACCCACAAAGCGATTTCGGCCCGACTCGGGAATCGAACCCGAGACTTCGTGCTCAGCAGCCGCACTTGCGACAGCTAGACCAACGAGGCAGTTCGAGGGTAATTTGAAAGTGTTAAGTACCTCATACCTAATTAAAACTCTTATATAGTCGCCTTAAAGTAGATAGCACCTTTTCATAACCTAGCTACTTGCCGCAATTCCACCCTTCTCCTGAAGGAACTGCTTACCGAACCCGAATAAAATGAAGTTATGTTTGCTTAAACGTCCTAATCTTAGTCCTTTAGTGCTAGATAAGATAGCCTACTTATCGAGGAAGGCTATTAGCTATTTTTTATCCAGATACGTGAAGTAGTTCACTTAGGAAACGAAACAAACCACGTCAAACAGCATACCTGTATAATATACGTAGTTCTTTTATTTTTGGCCAGCTCCCAAAAACGGTGGACACGAAGATGATATAACGTCTAACCTTGACCGTGCCGTGACCTTACCATGTCTATTCACTAAATAGTCCCCCCCTCACCTCTCTAAGGTCATCACCAGTAAGTTTTATGACCCCATCGTGACCCCATTAAGTCCGGTCTTGTTAATTAAAGCTATCAATGTTATGGGATGTCAAATCTGTTGGATATTTTTTTTGTGAAACATCATATTCTCCTGAGCCTTTTCCCAACTATGTATAACCGGATGTAGCTGAGTACCAGTGTTTTACAAAGAGCGACTGCCCTATCTGACTACCCAACCCAGTTACCCGGGCAACCCAATATCCCTTGGTTAGACTGGTGTTATTGGCTTCTGACTTGTAACTAATATGTATTGTATATAAACTTTTTTCTATTAAAAATCATGAAATGACCCCTCTCGCTGTGAGTGTAGTGTAAGGGAGTGTCAGACTCTTACTGACTAAAACCCGTCATGTTCCTTCTTGAGCTTGCCAGCGCCGCGGCAACTCTTTCTATCAATTCTGCAGCCCTGACAGGCCTAGGCCTTCTACTATGGCCTGTTAACATCCACAAAAGATGATTAAATCTGCATCCGTTTCAGGTGGTTTGACTTGGGCACTTGCGCTGATGGCTAAATGGTATACCACATTGTACACACATAAATCTGGAAGTTTTCTACACATCTTACGAGGTGTTGGTAAAACTTGGAAACTTCTTACAATGTTAAATAACCCATTTATTGTGAATATTGTGTACAGTGAAAAACAGTAAACGAGGATACAGGCTATCTATGATGTCTTAATTCTGAAAGCAAGGTAAAAAAAGACTGTGATGTATGTATGTACCTAACTCAATCAAAATGACACTCAAAATGCCATTGCACTCAAAAGGTCCCTACATACATAGTACCTAATCTGAGTAGACGTGAGTTAGGTTCAAAATACGACAAAAAAATAAATCTTACAGTTTTATTTTATACTTAATAATAATTTATGCAAATTAGATTTTTTTCTGCGAATTCTCGCAAAAATTTGCAAAACATAAACGTGTTACTCCTAGTTATAAATAACAACAATATATGTCTGTTATTGAAGATTTTTGCAAAAATATACTGTTAGAGGTTCATTTAATGTGACCTTTTGAAATCCTTTTGAAATGTAACTCAAACACTGCAAACGCTAAAGCAAAAAAAAAAAAAAATGAAAAAGAAAATCTATGTTATCCATCTATTAAAATTCCTTTTTAATTTTTCCCCCCTTTTGTATTTTTGTGAATATGTATGTAGTTTTAATTTGTAATATAAATTGGTATGAAAGTAAATATCATAGTAGTAAAATAATACTTAGAAAATTTTGATTCCAACCAAAGATTTTAATCAGTCTGCTGCTGACTAAATATCGGAATATTTGTAATGTGCGTTCTGCCATTCATCTCCATACTGATTTATGAGCCCAAACAAACTGGGGCTGTGGGATTGTTTGAAAGAGTTACCGCGGCCCTGGTACATAAAAGGCCTACAACGGAACACGACGGTTTTTAGTCAGTAAGAGTCTGACACTCCCTCACCGCTGCTAACCCACAGCGGGATTTTCATTTGATGATTTTTGACGTCGTTAAAAAAAAGCCCAAACAAACTATCGGCCGACTAAAAGTTTGCAGTGTTCAAAAACTCTGAATTAACTCATAAGTACTTAGTATACTTTTAATCGTGGGCGGAAGTTAGTATTGTAAGAAAATACTTGTGTTATTCCTTATTTCTTTCTCAAGCAGTCGAGCCAAATTCTACGTGGTAGTGAGAAAATGATTTTCCAAGAAGCTAGTTGGATGGTTTCCAATATTCCATAGACTACCTTGTTATAATGGAAGTAGCTGTAATGGATTACTTGAAACAGAAAACTACATACTTACGTCACTGATTTTCATTATTAATACATCTCTATATGTTAGATGTTTCTGTCAGTTTCGTCGGGTGACGATCTAGACTTTGAAAAGCAAAAAAACTATCTAATTCCAAAGATTTTTTTGTCAAAGTTCTAGAAGTCGGTGAAAAAAAAAAAACATTGCAGAATCCTGAAATTCTCGACTTCTAAATAAAGCGATACTCGATTACGTAGGTACGTGGTTATAATATATGTAGCTTTGGGAAGAGTGTAGCTTTCTAACAGCGAAATAATTTTTGAAATCGGTTCAGTAGCTTCGGACCCGTTAGGACAGGGAAACTTACAAGATTCTCTGGGTCTTTCGTCATCTCAACACACTTAACTCATCACGAATGTGTTCAGTTGGTGAAACTCAAAATTTTAACATTTATCATGTCGTCAACTCGACACGTCAAGATTTTGATGCGTGTTCAGTTGGTGAAACTTAAATTATACACTTTTATGTTTTCACCAAGTCGACACGTTTTGGAATTTAACCCGATTTCAAGCAAAAAGTACAGCCAACAAATGAATGTAGGTATTCATTTTCTGTGTCACAAACATCATCGGTCACCAACTGAACACATTCGTGATAAGTTAAGTGTGTTGAGATGACGAAAGACCCGATTCTCTTAGTAATATTAGTTTAATATGTGCAAAAAAAGGTATTTCACATTAACTTTTGTTCCTTTAGAGGGCCAGTATATAACATAACAATAACAAAAGCTAAGCTAAAGACTACATTAACTTGGCTATTATTCTTTCGCCCACATAGACTGAATGGTTATTGAAGATAGATTCTACTTAGAAGGTCTTTTGTTAGCCTGATTTTCTTATTGTTAGCTGAAAATATAACCTTTTTTGATAGATAGCTTATGTTAGAACAACAATATGTCGAATCAAAAGAATGAGACATTTTTAGTATAGTGCGAGAGTAAAAAATCGGCCGAGTGCGAGTCGAACTCGCGCACGAAGGGTTCCGTAACATTATTTATAAAACGGACAAAAAAATCACGTTTGTTGTATGGGAGCCCCCCAAAATATTTATTTAATTCTAGTTTTCAGTATTTGTTGTTATAGCGGCAACAAAAATCTGTGAAAATTTCAGCTCTCTAACTATCACCGTTCATAAGATACAGCCTGGTGACAGACGGACGGACGGACAGAGGAGCGAAAACAATAGGGTCGTTTGACCCTTTGGGAACGGAACCCTAAAAACGGCAAAAAATACGTTTGTTGTTTGGGAGACCCATCTATACTTGTTTAATAAAGAGGAAACATTTGTCTGTTTGTAATGGAAAAACTGATAAACTGCAAAACCGATTTTAAACAGTCTTTTCATTCACTGTTGAAAGCTACACTCTTCCTGAGTAACATAGGGTATATTTTATCTCGGCATGGACAGTAGTTTCCACGGGACGTGGGAAAACCTTAGGAAAACGGCTAATTTATTTAATAAAATCTTCATTTTGTATTTAAAGCGGCAACTGAAGTACATAATCTGTGGAAATTTCATCTGTCTGACTATCACGGCTCATGAGATACAACCTGGTATCAGATAGACAACGAAGTCTTAGTAATAGGATCCCGTTTTACCCATTTTGTACGGAACCCTAAAAAATGTGACCGTGGCTGACCTTGCGATGATAAAATTTCCATAAGATTATAGGTAACAGGTTTATGAGGTAAGGTCAATATATTTGTTGCCTTATGAATAAATGCTCGTTAGGTAATATATATTTGTATACATTTACGTAAAGTTGTTATAAGTTGTAACTAAGACTAAATGTTTCTCTTGGTTTCGGCTGTTACTACCGAAAAATATTTCCCCCGTAATTCGGAAGGCCCGTTGAATTAGTGGGTCCCAGATGTCATTCGAATATGTTTAACAGTCGTTACGGGTAGTCAGAACCAAGCCACATACACACCCAGTCTAACCAAGGGTATTGGGTTGCCCGGGTACCTGGGTTGAGGAGGTCAGATAGGGCAGTTGCTCCTTGTAAAGCACTGGTACTCAGCTACATCCGGTTAGACTGGAAGCCGACCCCAACTAAGTTGGGAAAAAGGCTCGGAGGATGTTATGGGTAGTCAGAAGTCTGAGAAGCAATTTTAGCAAAGGGGTTAGGTTTAACCAGGTAACTGTCTGTTTAGGTAACTCGACACACTTTTTACTCCGTCCATGTCTACGATTTATAAACGTACCCCTCGGTTCTCTAATTTTCTCTAAGATCCTGACATGGTGGCAATAAGATACTCATATACCTTGAAAATGTACTTTTTCTTATAAAACGGGCAAAGTGCGAGTCGGAATCGCGCCAGTAGGGTTTCGTACCACTATTTAGAAAATGAGCAAAAAAATTACGTTTGTTGTATGGGAACCCCCCCAAAATATTTATTTTATTCTTGTTTTCAGTATGTGTTGTTATAGCGGCAACAGAAATACATCATCTGTGATAATTTCAGGTCTCTAACTATCACGGTTCATTAGATAAAGCCTGGTGACAGACGGACGGACGGACGGACAGAGGAGTGAAAACAATAGGGTCCCGTTTTATCCCTTGGGTACGGAACCCTAAAAAATATAAACATTTACTTTACCATTTTGTCCTTTCTGAAGTCGGTTAAGATTTTTTTTTAATACCTACTGTTCCACCCAAAACCATACAACCCTTGTTTTCCATAAAACACGTATATGAAAATAATTATAATGCTTTAGACGTGTGTTGTCAAATTCATTGACACTTGCTTGCCGACGTGACTTTGTAAAGAGGTAAACATAATTAAATTTTACACATTCTGACGTATTTTGCATAATCCCTGCTTTTGTTATGTATGGATATTTTATTGTAATAATGTTGTTGTAAATTATGTATGTTTTCGTTAGGTAAATAAAGTTGATTTTGACATTTAAGTAAACAGGGTTTTTGATTTTGTCAAAGTTATATGTAAATAATAGGTTATATGTAGTTACAAGTGTTTGTGGTGATTCTGTTTACCTACTGAAAACACTTAGGTAACTTTTTACTCATATTTGTTCCTGAATACATTTTCTTACGTATCATGTTTTTAAATACTTCGTTTAAACGCATCAATGATTTATTGATGATATTAATATGTAGAAATGTTTTTTTTTTCTAGTAATGCCACAGATTACTTTATAGTTTCTGTTGTGTGGCTCTCTCTATTAAACGTCCATCCACACTATTATAAGTGCATACGTTTATATATATCGAGTCGTGACAGACAGACTCAGTAATTCTCACATTAATAATATTGCAAGTATTGAATATATTAAAGTGCCAACTACCACGCCAGTACTGCTAGGTCAATCCAATTGCCGCCATTCAGGATAATTACAAAGTAATTAAGGAAAATATAACTTTTTCCTTATATTCTATTCACTCCTTATATTTCTACAAGTATTTATATTTAACTTAAACTTGACCCAATTAGTCGCTTAGTCATTCGTCTGCCCTTAGCAACATCAACAATATTTCCCAAATTGCTAATTAAATGTATCAATGCATGTGCAAATAAATAGCTTAATATAGTTTACTTTCCTTGGATATAAGTATGACGTCTGACAGAGGGGAATGGAAGAAAAAGACATGTTGCGCCGACTCAAAATGACTTGGGAACAGGGCAGGAAGATGATCATGATGATGATAGCTTACTTTCTCAGTTATTTTCAAATCAGATTCCTGAGATTTCCGCGTTTAAGCAAATACATTCATCAGCTTTTTAATCTAGACCATACTCAACCAAAGGCACAGATAAACTTGACCGTAACGAGAGCCCTGCGATTCACAACAAATTCAAATAAACAAGAAAAAAACTTGAAAGTCCCAAAGCAGCCACCCGGATATCAAACATGCATATTATACTAATTATCACTTTAGTTTTAAGTTATATCTTAAAGTTCACAAAGATACCGGTGTTAAGTGCGTAAGCATACAAGAAAAAAAACTTTAAATATTGCCAGAGGCCTTTTATGGTATATTTAAGGTTTTTTTTAACAAATTTATTTTTAGACATAGAACAATATTTTCGCACATTTTACAAGGTTTTTTGGTATGAATGATGGGGTCATAGCTCAGTACGAAAAAAACTTGTGATTATTTTGAAAAAAATAATTATTATCTTGCAAAAATATGTATTTATAGATTGATAAATCACTAGGTGTGTCATATTATATTAGAAAAAAGATGTAGTGATTGAAGCTTTGAATACTCCACACCCATCTTCAGGAGATGTTGATTCGTCGACCGTTTGGGTTCGAAACTGTCTCGCAGAAATTAATGCTATATATTTTCCTAACATTTTCTGTCATGGATTTCCGCAAAGTAACGCATGATTCCATATGTTTAAATCACTAAGTGTATGTATTTGTTGAATAATTACCAACACACATACCTTTGCATTATCAATGTTATTTCGAAAACAGGATACAAGATTAAAACTGTTGGATATTAAATAAAATAATAGGTATACAAGCGACCATATTTGATGATAATTGAGAATTGATATACATTAACTGTGCATGCAGCGATCAATAAACAAGTTTTGAAGAGTAGAAATAATGCGCTTGTGAGCAGGAAGGCACAAACATTTGTCTGACTGTTGAGAGTCTGAAAAATTTTCAGTCTTCAAATCATCTTTTTAACAAGTTTTTATTAGGTATATGTAACTGTGCAATGGAGTCTAATGTAACTAATTTAACCATTTTCCAATGATCGCAGCGTATTGAAAATCTATTTATTTCTGATGACATAAAATAATATTGAACTGATCTGTTGATGAAGCCGGAAGATAGTCATGCTCATTCCATGATGGAGTATCGTATTATAGCATTTGTAAAAGCGTGTTTTTCTTTTGTTTTATTGTCCTGCATCATAACGTAGGCTTCCTTTCATACAGAGAAGAAAAGGAATAATCAAATATATTTTTATTTTTAACAGATTGAAAATGAATTCGAACCGCCCATTTTTCGGATCCCACTCCGACACTTCAGCAATTAATATTAAGAATATGGTAAGATGCACGTTGTTTTTGTTCGTATGTGCATTTTAACCCCGCTGTAACAAAGTTGTGTCTTGCAGCTTTTAATTTCTTACGGCTGTTTTTGAGAGCATCTCTAAATCTAGTCTGTGTAACATGTTTCCTTCTTGTGAGATTTCTTAACCCTTTTTTTTCTGATTAAACCCACCACTTCTCTCACTTTCAAATGAATGTATGACTAAAGTAAAAAACAAAAAACATTAAGCGCTTTGACGCTTATTTTCAACAAGAGTTTCTATCAAAAATATTTCCAAATTAAATTACTTTTCTGTTGTCATTTACAACCTTAATTTAATCAACTTTTGCATTTAAAAGTTCCTTCTACCCCTACCTTCTTTACAATCTTAATACCAAATTAACCAATGGTTAATTTTGCATGGACATTGTACACACATACCTACAATTGCCTACAATAATTATTAACTTTAATGTACTTATGTCTTCTTGTTATGTGTTTTTTTTCGTTCAGACTGCCAAATGACTGAAATATTTTTTCAGCTAGAACAGATTTTTTTTTATTTTGATTGTCTCATAAGTGAACCAATCAATTGACAATCTTGAATCGAGATAACTAATACTGGGCTCAGAAGATAATAAAACAGCATAATTCATTAATATGCAAACTAGACAAAAACCTGACACCATAATGTTGTGTCTTGCTGTCATTAATTATATCTTAATGACATCAAAAAGCCGATGTAACAAAGTCACACCTTACAGCCTTGACCTCTGTATAACGTCAATACATATATATTTGATACATTATAACCAGCAGCATTTGAATATCTTTGGCAATTGTTACGGGTAGTCAGAAGCCAGTAAGTCTGACTACAATTCTCACCTCTTGGTATTGGGTTGAGGAGGTCAGACAGGCAGTCGCTCCATGTAAAACACTGGTACTCAGCTGCATCCTGTTAGACTGGAAGCCGACCCCAACATAGTTGGGAAAAGGCTAGGCAGTAACAGCTCATAGCAGAAACATGGTACCATATTAAAATTAGTAGAAACACATGCTACGGAAATAAACACCATACTAAATATCAATTTAGCAATTACAGAAAATTATGATCTTAACGTTGAATAAAGTTTCCTGCTATACGTTCTCTTACGTATGTTTATGCCACAGAAGAAGGAAATATGAGTAGAGATGCCATAAGGCAGGTAGGTCATTCGCCTCCTTTTAGGTCAAATACGGACTGTAGGCTTGATCAATTAAAAGAACTAACGAGACGTTCGGGTTCCTTGTCAAATGAAAGCAATCTGTCAAAGATTGGTCTTGATTCATTGATGATTTAATTTTGAGAATAATGTGCGTGTTCCATAAAAGGCATATATGTAAGGGTGGAGCTAGTAACGTTCTTCGTCCCCCGAACACCCGCATGTTGTCGCGCTACTTTCTTAGGAGATTTTGCGTTATGACATCTCCGCTAGTCATTTTGTTCTCCATGGTATATGCCTACAACATGTTATATACATAGATGGTGTTTATATGCACAGGTACAACTATAAATAGAGTTTGTTGAGTCCTTCAAAAGGTGAAGTTACTACTATTTTAAAAGTCAGGTGCATCACAATACCTATATGATTTTTTACCCAACTGCCAAGAAAGGGTATCTTATACCTAAGTATGTATGTTTGAATGTGTTAGAAATGACAAAAAAAAAAAAAAATTGAAAAATTATTTCACTGTAATTGGAAAGCTACATTCTTTCCGAGTAACGTAGGCTATAATTTATCCCTATACGAGCAGAAGTTGCCACGGGACGTGGAGGGATAAGGCGTTTTTAGTAAGAAATTATTTCAATAGAGCATTGCTGAAATTCCAAGAAATATGTAAGTAGACATATAAAATACTGTTTTCTCTTTCTCTTTACAAACAAAGATAGTTTTCAGGTACAAAGTCCATGTTTTAAAACAAAATTCACACAAAGACCGAAAATATGGCACATCGAATGTTTTGTCCTTTACAAAACGATTGCCACTGGAACACTG
The DNA here is from genome assembly GCF_022581195.2 of Helicoverpa zea. Classification (NCBI taxonomy): domain Eukaryota; kingdom Metazoa; phylum Arthropoda; class Insecta; order Lepidoptera; family Noctuidae; genus Helicoverpa; species Helicoverpa zea. The sequence continues at coordinate 4,276,598 of NC_061479.1, forward strand.
CCAAATATCAGTTTATTTTGATGCCAAATAACCCACGAATATACAGTCGTGTTACTTTGATTTTATATATAAAGGTATAGATGTAATAACATCACATTAATTTGTAAACTTTTTTTTTCGGTGAGAAGCCATCAAATGACCCCTCCCGCTGTGGGTGCAGCGTGAGGGAATGTCAGACTCTTACTGACTAAAACTCACCATGTTCCTTCTTAAGCCCTTTATGTATCAGGGCTGCGTTAATTATTTCAAACAAGGGCTCTAAGCCTGACGTTTGTAACCTCTGATGGGTTTAAAAGTTCTTTTTCTCGTCAACTGAGCTGCAGGCTTAATCACCTAACAAGCCCTAGTGTCAGAGTTTTCTCAAATCCGCCTGACGGCCTCTGACGTGGAATTGTAACAACGACTGCTACTGAGTAGCATTCGAGGACTTTGCATCTTATTCTGCAGCTAACACTATCTAAATGCAAATCTGTGGTCACGAAATGGCTTTTTACATTGGACTATGACATGAAGGAAGACTTTATAGGCTCATAGTGATTACACTATTTAATATAATATATTGCATAAATTAATTACACTATATTTATGTATTTATTAAATTTGTATAAACCTATAAACAAAATTCTTTCAAGACCCAACTGCAAGCCTTTACTGTTTATGTTTCTGTTTTTTTATATAGCATATGATTTGTGTATTAATGTATAGTTTGAAATCCTGTCTCCTCTTTATAACCTCAAAATCTGTACATGAATTGTAAAACTGACAACGAATGAGCCTGGAACTTACGACACAGGGAATCCTAGTGTAAGTTTCAGGAATTAAAACAATTGCATGTAATTTATAAACAATAAATTATTCTTATTCTTCTTCTGTGTACCAAACATTTAAAATTGGTGAGTAGTTTTGATACACAAAGTTATGGATTGGGTTCATTCCGAATATGATTTGATTGAGCCTTATCAGTGTTTTCACAGCTAGGATTGAAATATAACATCTGTTCATGACTTCGTTATCCCCTGGTTTAGAATTTCAGCATGCCATATTGTCATGATAATAATTATGAATTGACGCGACATGTTAAGATAATAACAGCATGTTTGACTGTTTATATATTTAACTTCTGTTTCCCATTATGAGCTACTTTGTAGATTTTTAGTAACCATTAATGGGCACGGGACAAGACACGTAATTCCGGGACAATCCCGGATTTCCCGGCCATCTGGCAACCCTAGTTCCAACCCCGTCCCGAAAGAAAATCTTTCTGCACTAGATAAAAAGTCTACATGACTACATTACATGTGTATCAAACATGTACCTAAATATGTTCAGTAGTTTAATGTTAGTAAACAAACAATAAATTAAAATACTGGTTTTTCTTTGCTAGTACTTTATTTACCCTTCAAAAGATACAAGTTAATTTCAACCTTCAAATTCTTTAAGTAAATATTTGTTTGTTTTATACATAATTTCCGTCATTAATACTGGTTAAGTTCTAAATATATCTTAGACACCAATGGCTGATAAAAAGGTGAAGGAAAAACATCTTGAGGAAACCTGGACTATATAGTCTGAAATCACCAACCCGCATTGAGCAAGCGTGGTGATTAATGCTCAATCCTTCTCCGTGCGAGAGGAGGCCTGTGCCCAGCAGTGGGACGATAAAAAGGCTGTAACAGAATACTGGTTAGATAAACTAACTGTCATTTTATATACATTTGTGATGTTTTATCACTTAATTAAGTAGCTCAGAGTTTTCATCCACTTTCGGATAGCACGATAAATGGGTGGGTCCCGGCTGTCATATGAACATCTTTGTCAGTCGTTAAGGGTAGTCAGAAGCCAGAAAGTTGTCCAGATAACTGGGTTGAGGAGGTCAGATAGACAGGCGCTCCTTGTAAAACTCTGGTACTCAGCTGCATCCGATTAGACTGGCAGCCAACCCCTACATATTTTGGGAAAAGGCTAGGCAGATGATGAATCGGTTCATCCATTGTCAAGTTACGGTGTCACAAATACGCATAGCCGTCAAACTTATGATATCCCTCTTCTTGCAGGTAAGGTTAAAATCCCAAAGAATTTTTGAACTCAAACCTCTAGTCTAGTAGTACTTAACACAAAAGTGGCGTATCAAATGAGATGTTTACAGTTTACATCTATTATTTAACTACGGCGTTGTAAACAGCCGTCGTGACCGGCCCGTGTTTGTAATGTTATTGTGTTCTAACAATTCTATAGTGACATACATACATACAATTAGATGTCGTACAATGGACTATGCTATGTTTATATCGAACTAGTGGCCCGGTACGTAAATGAATGAAGACCGTTAGATCGATTTTGTGCAAAACTTCTTATAAATCATCTTCTAAAAATTTCGAAAAAAAGCTTAGATTAAACATAATATCGTCCACAAAAACTTTTAAACGTCTGTTGAACACTTGTCTAAAAAATTACAAATGTCATTAAAATTAGGTACGTTTTGCAGCCACACTTTTTTTAGAGAAGCGTTCAACAGATGTTTAAGCTTTTGTAGTAAGGCCGTGATGTTAGTTAACCTAGAAAGTAGAAGATAAGTGGTAGTTAACCTTCATTTGTCCAGTTAACTATGTAGAAGCCACCCAAAAGATAGTTGGACAAAATTAGAGAGATGAAACTTATTTTTATCACAGTTTTGGACTTTATACTCACGTGCCATAATTTCTCATGTCTCGTGTACGTGTGCAAAATAAAAATAGATTTATTGCAAGTACATGAGAATTTGGGACATCCGTAGAAGAACTCAAGTCACCAATATAGCCCACAGGGTTAGCAAATTGAAGTGGCAATGGGCAGGCCATATTGCTCGCAGAGCGGATGGCCGATGGGGTCGAAAAGTGCTGGAGTGGAGACCACAGACTAGCAAGCGCAGCGCAGGACGTCCACCAACAAGGTGGACGGATAACCTTATAAAGGTTGCCGGAAGACGCTGGATGCAGGTCGCCTCCAACAGGTATCTGTGGAGATCTTAGGGGGAGGCCTATGTTCAGCAGTGGACGTCCTATGCCTGAGATGATGATGATGATGACATGAGAATTAAGATTGATTGCTGGGCAGTTGGTTTCGGCAGAAATACGGACGAAATCAGAAGGGGTGAATTTTCCTGTGTAAGTACGCACTGATTGCTCCGTAGTTCTGCTGAATTGATACCCGGGTTGAGTTGAAAACGCTTTGAGTATTTTATGAAACTTTCACAAAGCAGCCCGTAGTTTGGAAGTTGGTGATTGACACCGGTGCATCGGAGAGCACGTAAATGTCGGTCTTGCGCCTGATCTATCTCCGGTCGTGTCGGATTGCCGTCCCATCGGGTTATGAGAGTAAAGGAATAGTGAGAGCACCTGTGTCCAAGCAAATGCTTGTGCACTATAATATGTCCTGCGCAGCTGGCTAATCTCTTTAGAGTGAACAGTCACCATGGCAGACAATCGGTCTGGATGCCATTACATATTTTTAAAGACTTTAATCCAAATTTTATGTCTATTATTAAACACTCTTGCACTTTGAACCCACGTGTATTCTCGGTGTAAATGAAAGACTTATGAGTCACGGGACGTGAATTGCAGTCGGTTTTAACTTTAGCTCTCCTTCTAAGAACATTGTGTTTTTTGACAGAAATATAAGAAACTAGTTTCCGTTAATCGAAGTCGTGGTGGCCTAGTGGGTAAGAGCCAACCTCTCGAGTATGAGGGCGTGAGTTCGATTCCAGGTCAGGCAAGTACCAATGCAACTTTTCTAAGTTTGTATGTACTTTCTAAGAAATTATCTTGGACACCAATGACTGTGTTTCGGATGGCACGTTAAACTGTAGGTCCCGGCTGTCACTGAATATCCTAAGTAGTCGTTACGGGTAGTTAGAAGCTAGAAAGTTTGACAACCAGACTTACTAGGATATTGGACTGCCCGGATTGAGGAGGTCAGACAGGCAGTCGCTCCTCGTAAAGCACTGGTACTCAGCTGCATCCAGTTAGACCGCCGTTGGAAGCCGACTCTAACATAGTTGCGAAAAGGTTTGGGAGATGATGATGATGATGATGATGACAGTGGTTCCTTAGATAAGCAAATAAACAAACAAACTCATAAACACCAAAATATCAATATAGAAATAAATAAGATTCGTAAATTATCTTCTCTTAAACAAAGGTTAAGTTGACGTGGCTTTTGCCATTTATAAGCCAATTTACTTTGGGAAATCCTGGTTGGTTGATCTGGGGTCAGATAAATTTATCAATTACAGTGGTATTTCAGTACTTAATAACACCATTAATTAACCTGACTTGATCTTCCGAATGTATTTTCCAAAATTATGATTCTTATTTGCATGATTTCATGACCATACATTAATATTTTTAAATGGTATTTTTTTTCTTTTGGACTTTTGGTTGTGATCATTTTTTGTTTTTTTGTTGTGTATTTGTGTGTCGTGGCGGCCTAGTGGGCAAAGAACCAACCTCTCGAGTATGAGGGTGTGGGTTCGAATCCAGGTCAGGCAAGTACCAATGCAACTTTTCTAAGTTTGTATGTACTTTCAAAGTATATCTTGGACACCAATGGTTGATAAAAAGGTGAAGGAAAACATCTTGAGAAAACCTGGACTATGTAGTCTGAAATCACCAACCCACATTGAGCAAGCGTGGTGATTAATGCTCAATCCTTCTCCAAGTAAGAGGAGGCCTGTGCCCAGCAGTGGGATGATAAAAAGGCTGTAACATATTTTGTGTGTCCTAAGACTTGCCGACATTATTTTAGTACCTAGGTTTCACCCACTGCCTGAGGGAACTACTTACTAGCCGCACCCGGATAAAACTTAGCCTTTTATCAAAGTGCATATAAGCAGTTTTGCAATAAAAGAATAAGCAACCAATATTCCACATGAATTATACCTATTCCTAACTGATTTTGCAGTTTACATTTTATTTATTAGTAATATAAGGAAAAAATATTATTTATAAACAAGTACTTAGATCATCTAGCTAGAATATTAAAAAGGTCCTCTAAAATATTGCATAATTCTACTTTGAGAAAAATAACTTGAAAAATAGTTCTGTTTTGTATGCTAATATAAATATTGATAGAAACCAAAACAATACAATACCATGCTAAGTATATGTATGTATTTATTGAGCCATTACTAAGAAATAGTTCCATAATATTCAATAGTTCTTGTAACTGTTCATCTGTATTCAATACATGATTATACGAATAAATGTAGTACCTACAATGACACGTTTTTTGAATGCATACCTAAAAGTGCCTAATTGTACACAAAATAATATGCCAAATGCTTCTCACTTCAGAGCGGCAAAGTTATATGATGAGAATTTTACTGTAATAATAGTTTCCAGACTGAGACTCGAAGGAGATCAACTGCGCAGGACAAATTATAGTGCATAAGCATTCGCGCAGACACAGGTACTCACTGTTCCTTCACTCTTATAGCGCGATGGAACGGCAATCCGACACCACCGGAGAGAGATCAGGCGCAGGACCGACATTATCGAGCTCTACAATGCACGAACGTATCAATCGATGAATTGATGAGATACCGTGTGGTACCGTGGAGGAGAAGAAGCAGGAAAGCGGACCCCGGGCCCGGAAGGGCAACCGGGACAACGCTAGGATGATGATGATGATGATGATGACCGTGTGGCCCGTTGATTATCACACTGCCCCGCATGATTATTAGTTATAGTTATTAGGAGGTTTTATTATATTATTTTGTTGTAAATTTTGTGTTAATTTTTGTATAGTTATTTTGATTTTCAGTTTTGTTTTGTTTTGATTTGTGTTAGATTTAAGTTAAAATTTTATTATTTATATGTATGTGTGTAGGTATTATGGACACCACTATCGAATTAGTATTACACTGTAATGATAGTGTGTATGTTTTTAAATAAATAAATAAATAAATAAATAAATGATGCAGCGTAGCGCGTGTATGCGTTTTTTTTCCGTTGCTTGTAAATATCTCTGTTTGTATGGAAAACACGCATAGTCCAACACACTGAAAATGCATCTACGCGCGTTCATGCGGATCACGCGCATACACGCGGAGAAACATGCACCCCCGCGCGTAGGTGCGGGGCGAGACGCAAGGTATGGCACACTGAATCCCGCAGTGCCGCGCGTGATTTTGAATGAGCGTGACGTGAATATTTGAAAATGGAACTCGATGAGAGCCGCCGTGCGTGAATCTACAAAACGCACCTACGCGCGTGAGTGCGCAAAAAACCCGCACGATGATGCAGATCTGCACTCCCGCAGGACCGCGCGTAGGTGCGTCGACACGCAAGATGCAGCGTGATGCGGGGCAGTGTGAAGATCACCTTAAACTAGTTGAAACCCATAACACGATTTCGGCCTGACACAGGTATCAAATCTGATAAAGATAAATTTATTTGCAAAAACATGTGTAGGTGATAATAAGAGACCTCATACCCTGTGTTCAGCACTAACGCTATGCTGCTAACTTGCCTTGCCGTGCCTCGGAAAGCACGTTAAGCCGTTGGTCCTGCACCTGATCTCTCTCCGGTCGTGTTGGCAGTTGGCTAATCTCCGTTAAGATTAGCCGCCAGGGTCGAAATTGGTCAAGAGGACTATTATTATGCTGCTAACTTAGCTACAAATACTTGGCTGTTTGTCTGTCTTACCCTTCACTATAAAAAGCGTGAAGATACATCAATAAAATCGTATGAATGCATCCCACAGAGAAGGAAAGATGAGCGGAGATGTCATAATGCAGGTAGGTCAGGCGCCTTCTTATAGCTCAAAATCCTGCGGTGGGCATAACCAAAACTATCAGTTACGAGTGAACTAACCAAGAATTTTGGTTCTTTGAAACATCCGTCAACGATTTCTGGTATTACAAAAATGGTCGGGTCCAAGGAAGGCATATAAGGGCGAAGACAGTAACGTTCCTCATCCCCGAACACCCGCATGTTGTCGCGCTACTTTCTTAGGAGATTTTCCGTTATGACATCTCCGCTAGTCATTGTGTTCTCCATGATGATGATACATAAATAAAATCGTATGAATGCACTATCATTGGCTTCATGTTATGCTGTCAACATGTTCACCTTTCAATTGAAAACAGCGCCATCTATTGACCCGGGCACGTAAACAGGCGTTTTGATTCAAGGCTGGCCAATTAACATTGCTTGCTTTAGGGTCGTCAATAGAAGAAAAAATGTGTTTTTTTAAGTTCTTTTTATTAGAACAACTGATTTTGAAAGTCCGTTCGTGATAGATTTCATTCATGTTTGTGATATAGAGCTGTTTTCTAAGCTGATACTTAAAAAAAATCTAAATAGGCCTCTCTTTCTTAGCAAATCCCCAAAATACTAGAAAACCGTTTTTACGTATGCTCGGCTATTGGATGCTAGTATTTTTTTTTGCTAACTTACTTTTGCGAGTCCCCAAAACCAAGTATTTCATAGCTGTTTTCTAAACTGATACTTAAAAATATATCTTCAAAGGCTACACTTTCTTAACAAATCCCCAAAATTGAAATTCAGAATGCTTTTTTATATGTTTGGCTAACCCATTCGATGTTAGTATTATTTTTACAAACTTACCATTGCAAGTCCCTGAAACCAAGTAAAGATAAAGATAAAAAGTCATTTATTCAAAGCTGAAAATCACCATTTTGAAGGTCAATTTTACAAAAGATAGCCCCCAAAACGCCCTTCACCACTTCCTATGTATTTTTGCTGGGAAGAAGAAATGGTGGTACTTACTCCCCAGCTTCCAGCTCCCCACCAGCAGTTTTTCATAGGTGTCTGTGTTTTTACAAAAGAGTAATTGGTTTTGTTTTGTAGTATATGTATCATGTCCAATAAATGTTACTAGCCCTATCTTTCCCACAAACACATACCACGAGGAAGTAATTGGATGTTTACATTAACAATTAATGTATCGAATATCAACCTTGACTCACACACTTAAGGAAATGGGCCTGTACTTACGACATTTTGATTTGTTGACATCAGAAATTATTAATAAAAGGGACCAAAGATTCTTTTGTCACGTAGTATAGTTATGATAAAGAAGACTGGTATAGGTCATCATCTGCCTAGCCTTTTTTCTACCATGTTGGGGTTGGCTTCCAGTCTAATCGGATGCAGCTGAGTACCTACCAGTGTTGCATATAGAATGACTGCCTATGTAACCTGTAAACCTCCCATCCCATCCTCCGAGCCTGTTCCTAATTATGATAGGGTCGGCTTCCAGTCTAAGCGGATGTAGCTGAGTACCAGTGTTCTACAAGGAGCGACTGCCCTACCTGACCTCCTCAACCCTGTAACCAGGGCAACCCTATACCCATTGGTAGGACTGCTATCAGACTTACTGGCTTCTGTCTATCCGTAACGACTACCAAGGATGTTCAATGAAAGTCGGGACCTACAATTTTACGTGCCTTCCGAAACACAGTCATTGGTGTCCAAGATATATTTAGAAAATACACACAAACTTAGAAATCTTGCATTGGTACTTGCCTGACCTGGAATCGAACCCACACACTCATACTAGAGACTCTAGAAAGGTTGGTTTTTTACGCACTGGGCCACTACGACTATTTCCATATACCACCACTGATTATGCCAGCATATTGACAAACAGGGTCATACATTTTCATACGGTGACTAAATTGACGTATGGTTCGAAGATCGACTGCATGCAACTGACGCATGCCACGGAATTCTACGTCTAATGACGATTGATCAAACGTAGGTAATAACTATCTAAATACATGTATTACGATTGACGATGAGACTGTATAGGATAATGAATGTATGTATATAGCTGCAGTTTCATTATACGGTGTGATACAGGGGAAATTAACGGGTGCAGATTACCCAAGAAACAAAATTTGATACTATAAAGGTCCTGAGAACGTTTTGGAGCGTGCTAATTAGTGTTCATGTTAGTACTATAATGGTGTTGTAAACATTTACAAAACCCCAATTAGGCCCTAGTATTATCACGGATTTATTCTATAGACACTACATAAAGGCTCTCATGGTGATAAGTCAGCTCTTTAGTTGAAATGTAAAAGTATCAAGAAACGCTCTTTAGTACTGAAATGGTGTTGTCTGCAACGTTTATGTAACTAAAAGTGCACTATAAAAGTAACCAAAACATGTTTATAGTGCTATTTTGCACCGTAAACGATTCCAGTTATCTTTTTTATCCCACTGGTGACCATTTTGTTTGTGTTGTGATCGTGAATCGTGAGTGTTCTTCAAGAAAACAAAATATATCGGTAAGTTATGCTTTATGTCGTTTGCCATTGTTGCTTAACATAACATACTATAAAACATGCATGGACCGATATGGTCTTACTCTCCCATAACTTGCTCTTGCGAAAATTATTGTATCGATAAAATCATTATGCTGATTTCAAATTTGACAATGCGCCATTATAATTTACGTGTTTTAATTAAATTAAAATTAATAAAATAAGGACTGGTCCCGAATATGGCTGCTATAGTACACATTGGTTTCAGCCGTGCTGCTAATGTACTATCATGGCCGAAAACAGCAGCGATATTGTTACCGAAAACGAAATAGGGTTCGTTGTCCAAATATAAAATAAACCTTTTTTTGTCATAATGCTGGAAGTAATTGTACGATTGCGTTTGTTTCAGTGCTTTGCCTGCGTCGTAACATACTCAAATTAACGATGGCATATATAATGGACGTGGATTGTTTCCTGAGCAGATATAATTTTTGATTTTGATTTGAACATCAAAATCAACAGGAATCTTGTAAGATTCCTCAGTAGATTTGACTTTATTGGAGTACAGATTTTAATGTTTAATTTTTGATTTATAAAAAAGATGTGATAATTATGTTGTTAAATAAAAAGATGCATACGCTAATGTCACAATAATTGTGGTATTAGCGTATGCATCTTTTTGTTGATAGTTATTCTCAAGAAGTCGAGATTATGCCCGCCGAAGTGTTTTTTTTCTATAATTGTTATGTTTTATTTTAATATTACTTATTGTGATGTCGACCGTAAGTGCCCCTATTTTTTCTAGGTTTAGAATATACATACATTCAAATACATCTTGCCATAGATCATGTTTATAATTAATAAACAAATAAGAAACATTAAGCCTTTTTTTTTAAACTCGGAACTAGTTTTCCTTATCATAATGGGACAAAATACATCATAGAATCGTAAGTTATGCAGACAATTTCACATTTAATTGAATCTACTTTACAATTAACTTTCTGTTTAAGAATGCTATTATATTATGAGGTGCTCTCCCTCTTATATTCTTCATCCTTATTCCTGGCTAGACAAAAAGAAACATTATTGCTACAGCCCTGTTGTGGTACAAAACAAATATTTTGTACAGAACCATGTGCTACAGTGTCGACAGTGTGTCACCATTTATGAAATACTAGTCATATAATTGATTCTGAAAAGCTGGTATAGATGTAATTAGACCATTAATTATTCATTTTAATCCTTTTATGTCACGCTTTAGTGTCGTATGAGTAACACAGACTCACTAATAGTGCTATTTAGAATGGTTATGTCTATAGAAGGGTTTTCATGACTTTTACAGAACTAGCCCCGTAGTAATAATGAGGGAGCTTTTAAAAAGCTAAAAGGTTACATAATAGTTGTGTAAGGTGCTTTCATAGTGCAGATTAATCCTGTAATTATGTTTTTGATACTACTACAAAACTAGTACTATAAAAATAATTTTGACGCATTATTAGTGCAAAATAGATACATGAAAGGGTCGGTAAGGTCTTTAATAGTACTAAATAGTACCATAATCACTTTATACATATCTATTATAGTGCAAAACTTTAACGATTCTTTTGTATGGTCATGTAAGCGTTCTAAGAGCTTAATTATAGAACTTAAATGCTCTTTATCTTATAGAATCAAAACGCTTTGTTAAAAACCTTTATAGTACAGACAGTCATAATGGTTACCGTTACAGGCCTACTATAACACTGATTGGTGACAAAACGCCTTGGTTATAGAAGCTTTTGTTACTTGGGTAACTTGCCTTTTCTTAAATAAATAAATAAATAATGTCGGGACACCTTTTCACACACGGCCGGTTAGCCCCATGGTAAGTTATTAAATAAATTGTGCTATAGGTGCCATCACAACTGATAAACTACATATATACATATTTATAAATACATATTGTAACACCCAGACCACGGCGAAGAAGCATGCTCATCACACAAATGTCGACCGAACCGGAAATCGAACCCGGGACCTCAGATACGGCAGTCCGGCACGGTGACCATTGAGCCATCGAGGTCATCATAATCGAAGTTGTTAAATAACCTATTCTTACATATCTAAATAAATATACTAACATTAACTTCATGTACCGACCGCGTCAAGCATTGCTTTGATTGACTCGTGTGGCTATAACTTTGCCACGAGTTTCTCTGACTTGTCTACTAATATTAACTTCGAACTGTGGTTTCATTCGCGTGGGAATCAATCCAGTAGTTCCTAAGATTAGCATATTTTGTTTGTTTGCTAGCACGCTAATATCAGGAACTGCAGAACCGATTTGAAAAGTTCTTTCAGAGTCGGAGGGTCCATTTATTGAGGGACGCTTATAAGCTGCTTTGACGGAAAGTAGTTAGCCTGAAACCACTTGTGAAATCTTTTCTAAATCATTCAATGGGCCCTAGTTGTCGGAAATACATTTAAAATAAAATAACCCCCCTATTCCTTTATTCCAGGTGACAGATCTCTTCACTCAGATGCGAGAGCCGTCCCCCGGGGCGCCCAGCCCCAAGGGATCCAACTCCTCGCTGACCAACGGCGCGGTGACCAGGAACATTGGCTTCCAACAACAGAACACCGAATTGCCTTGGAGTAGCCCGGCTATATCTCTGCCTGGGAACTGTAATTCTAATTTGTGAGTTTAGTTTTCGAGTTTTTTTGAGCTATATTATCTGGTCTAGTTTGGCTTTTTGCAGACAGTACATACATCAAGCTTACTACAATCCACTTTATCTCTTAATATACACCATGACTTTTTAGCCGTCTTACAACGGCAGCCCACTTCTTGTATCCAATGACTAGTAAACGTTCATATAAAAAAAATATGAGATTTGAATAATTTCAAAATAAAAATTAATTCATTATTATGATGCATGACGTAGATTATAAGAACACCCTGTTGTGAGCGCTGCCCGTATCTTGTATCAATGGAGCGCGGCGCGTTGGGAAGGTACCTTCTTTCTACCGTTTGATACGTAAACATTTTTTTTTCAGTATTTTTCTTTGCTCCTATTATCTTAATTAAGTAAAGCTATAAATATTATGTATAAATATTATATTAGGTATTTTATGTCGGTTAGATTGAGTGGACTACCTTTGTAAGACGACTAAAAAGTCACGGTGTTTAAGGTTCAACGTTGATTGGCAAAATTGTACAGATTGGAGTAGCTCGATGTACTCGCGTCCTGTACCTTTGATAAACTGTCATGAAAATCCCTATAAATAATGTGAGCAAATAAAGCAAATTACTAGAGCCCCCCCTATTTGAGCTATATCAAGGATTCTTCTTTTTCTTTCGTGTCGATGACATGTTATATAGTGAATCTACACTTTGTTAGCCCAATATGCAATATCAAGTATTTAAACCGTACTATTCTTTCCCAGACATGCAAATATTCCTTAAACAAATATTTACCCACATTAACCAGGACTTGGTACAATAGGATATAAGGTTTTACATTTGGCTTACCTTTTACCTTCTCATTTCAGTTGGTCAATTAGTTGCAAATTAAAGTTTAACATTAAAGTTATCCTTACAATTTCCAGGACCAGTGAGACTCAGAACCCGATGGCTCGCACGATCAGCAACGCGTCTGCGCTGACATCGCTCTGCGCCGACCTCTCAGCTTCAGACTCACACTTCTTTGAGGTAAATAAATGTATTTCTGTGATTTGTGAAGAACTCCTATATAAGAAGTAAGAATGGCTTTGTGATGAGAAGGGATGATACACTTGCTATCAGTGCAAGGTACAGTTTATACGTTAAGTATAACAGTCTAAGTGCACAATAACTATAACAGTGTTTTACAAATAAACTATCTTTTTCTGACCTTCACGTTTATAAATGTGGATGGACAGAGAGGGAAAGGAACGCCGAAGAAAAATGAATAGATCGCCTGAAAGAGAATATGAATACAAAGGGAGTGAATATTAGTACGATGTCATGAGTATGGAAGGAGAAAATATGCTGTGCCGACCCCAAATAAAATTGGCATAAGGGCAGGTGGATGACGATGATGTCAACCATCTGAGAGGAACGAAGAAGGTAAACGTATTGTCCCACCGCCAAATAATTTGGCATAAGGGCAGGAAGAGGAAGATTTATAAGGGTCATGCTTTATACAATTATTGTTTTTTAATAGTTGAAAAACAAAATGCCTAATATAGCGTTTTGAATTGAAAACAATTTAAAACGTATCTCTCTACATTTTCCAGGTCTTATACATCGGAAAGGTGAGGATATCTCAGCGCAAAGTTCCTGAGTCCTTGATCGACGATGCTTTGAACAAATTCGCTCAACATGAAGCTGAAAAAGCTTTGAAACAGAGGCGGCATAGCTTGCTGTCTTCTACTGGGGTAAGTATTTAACATGACGTGGCTGTAGTACACTATTTTGAAGAAATAAATTGATTGTAAATAGAAAACAGACCGTGATTTAGATATTCAGTAAATGGAGTAGTACCTATAGGACAAGGTGTTTATAAAGTGTATTTTCTAACCAAACAAAATCTTGGCCTAAACGACACTATACAAATTGTTTCCGTATAGAAAAAAGAATTCAAAGAAACTCAATTACGCTTTTCAAAATGTAATGAAATGCAATTCTTTACAGACATCAATATACAGTTCAGATTCTAAAGAGAACCTAGAAGATGAAACAACACCACCACACGAGCGTTTTGCCAACAACAGCAAGAAGATTCTAACACCCAGCACCACTCCTTTAGAACCCGACAAAGCCTGGGCAAGTGCTGAAACTCTTAGCACAACACGCAGCAAACCAGACACGAAGAAAATAGACGAAGAATTCGATATGTTCACTAAAGAACGAGCAGAAACAATAATTAAAAAGCCAACACAAACACCACTTGAACCTAGTGTCTTAGTTCTAAATGTACCTAAAAATAATTTGGACACCGTCAAAGAAGAAGACAAATCAGATATTTACTCTGTTATATCAGAAACGGCGTCTTCTATCAATGAGTTCTGTTTAAAAACCAAAATTGAGAATTCCAAAATTGATGCGAAAGACCCAGATCCGTTTTTGGATAAAGCTTCTCAGAATCAGAAGGGTCGTGAGGATAGTCCAACTCCGATGAACTTTCAAGAGATTAGTCGGAAGCCGGTGGTGACTGAGAGAAAGACGTTGAATGAGAATAAGCCGTTTTTGAGGGATCGGTCAGCTTCTATTGGAACTATTAATCAGAAAACTCCTATTGCTCAGCTGATTGGGGAACAAAATAGGACTATGCTATTTCAAGTGAGTTTTCTGTTTTATAGACTATACTCATGGCTTCTTACATACATACATTTACAAGCTTCATATTGTCGGATTCGCGTTTTAGTAATATTTTTGCCAATTTCACATCTGAAGTTGAAAAATATTTAAAGTTCAATTTGCATTATCTGTTATCCATACATATATCTTCCACCATCATAATCGTCTTTCTAACCTTGTTCTCATTTTATTTTTTGTCGGTGCAGCATCCTTTTTCTTTCATAATGCTGTATCTAAAGTCATATCACAAGTAACATTTTCCCAGCCATATCGTTTATTTCTATAGACTTTTTAAAACAGGAAAGACACACTTGTGTGTGTTTTAAGTACATACCCATTGCCCTTGTATGCATAAGCTTGTTGGCGCTCAGATTTGGACTAGTGGTAAGCATATAAAGACAATGTGCATATACATTTAAACATACAATTATACCTCATCCGCTTTCATCAGCTAAAACATCTATACCATACAAAATTTTATCTACCCCAGGTTGGTCGCGCAGAACTTCGTCTAATAAGCCCTGATAGAAAGCAGATCCTTCTCCACCGAGGGTTCAAAGACGTGGCCTCTTGTGTCCTCGGGAGGATCAATAAGGAACACTTTGGCTTTGTATGCAGAGAGACCAATGATACGTACGCGTGTTATGTCTTCAAGTGTGAGAGCGATTCTGTGGCTTTGGAGCTTATTAATGGTGAGTTTATGTTTAATTATTTGCCTAGCCTTTTTTATTAAGTATGTTGGAATCGGCTCCACCAAGCGTAGATTAGTAACAGTGTTTTATATGAAGCGACTGCCTGTTTGCTCTTCTAGTTGTTAGATACTCTGGTTTCTGACTGCGAAAGATTGACAAATTGTAACTAGCATCTACCAACTTTACCCGCTCTGGATAATAGGGGAACTCTTTATGATAAGATAGTCATCTACAAATTATTCAAGAATCGATTGCACTAAGCTTGCCTTTTAATTGTTCAATCCCTACAGCTGTTAATTAGCCCCGAGCTCTTCTTAGCTTGATTCGTTAATTCATTCAAGTACTTCCCATACCTGACAGACAAATAGTTACTCTTACACATAATGAATAAAAAAAACATTGCTTACATTTATTTACAGCCATAAAACAAGCGTTCGTAGCTCACGCAGAGCTACTGAAGAAATCCCGAGAGAAGTCACCAAACATGACATGTGAACACTGTCCTATGTTGTGGTATCATCGCCTGTGCCATGATATTGAAGGTAAGGCCTGCCAATTGGTGTATATGTCGCAGGGATATGATAAAAACGGGGTCATGTCATTTCACTGAACCAATTTAGGGATTTGTTCAATTCACTAGATTTGTTTAGGGAAAAGATAAAATCGTGTTGTTATTTTAACATCCTCCGTGATTTGATCAAATCCTCGTTTTTATCATATCCCTGCGACATATATATATAACTCTGTAAATAAGAGTGTATATATATTTATACCTGTACTTATCCTTACCTTATAAGGACGTCTATTTCTTTTTGCCCTGTTACCAATTTCATTTGGAGTTGGTCCTCTCTGTGACTGTGAATGTTATTATGACAACTAACATTCACTCCCTTCTCATTCTCGTCATGATTACCTTGTCGGTCTAGTAGTGGCATAGCGCGACTGTTGTGCATGGGGTTTTGGGTTTGATTCTCAGACCATTCGTAAATGGTTTTGGAGGTTTTGAAAAAAAACTTTCACAAAGCAGCCCGTAGTCTGGAAGTTGGTGATTGATTAGCATCGGAGAGCAAGTTGCTGTCGATACTGTGCCTAATTTCTCTCTGGCACTTTTTTATATTTTTACTTTACATAATAACTTATTTATATGATTGTTACAGGCATGAACGACAAGAAGACCCACGCCTTCATCCTCCGCCGCATAGAACAGCTACCTGAAGATGAGCAGGATCTCATAGTGACCAAGTACCAGGGAGGCACCAACCATATGTATGAGGTAACTATAGCGAAACACAATAATTTAATATTTCTTTAGGGGTACCTCAAGGTTGCATTTTACGTCAACTGTAGCTTTTCTTCAGTTTAGCGACTAAATTAACTAAAAAATAATTTAATTGGTTTAAAATGTAGGTCCCAGGTTCGATTTCTGGATCGGGCCGAAATAGATTTAGAAATTTTGATAAAGTCTAGAGTCTGTTTCTTGTTGGAGTTACAACCCCGTGCTCGGGAGGGAACATAAGGCCCCCCAATGCTACTTAGTAGCAGTCATTGTTATAATTCTACGTCAGAAGCCATCAGACGGATTTGAGAAAACTCTGAAACTGGGGCTCGTTAGGTGATTAAAAAGAAAAGAAGTAATAAGAGTCTTCCTAAACTAACCCTCTATTTCCATACAGTATATTCTTCAGAACAATATTAGTTAAAGTAAAAGTAATACTTTCGTTGTCACAGACGGGTGAGCACAATGCATTTCTGATGATGTTGCTGCGCGCGCATTGCGAAGCCAAGCAGACACGACATGTGCACGACACCGCTGAGAATAGGTAAGCAGATGTTCTAGTAATTAACCAGTTATAAGAAATATATTTTTAAAAGTTCAAACGAAAGTAATTTTATCTAAGTAGTTAGAACTAAAATTGAAGCGAAATTAAAAATAAAACTGGCCAAGTGGGAGTTGTACCTCAGCAGGGGTTTCGTATTCTTTTCTATAAAAAAAAATAAGCAAAAAATCACGAGCCCCCTAAAATATTTAGGTCGTTTCAGTTACATGAGTGAATCATCTACGTACCTATATTATTTTTTTCCTTACTAGCAACCCACCCCGGCTTCGCACGGATGCAATGTCATTTAATGCACGTTATTAGACATATAAACCTTCCTCTTCGATCACACTTTTTTTATACTATGTAATGAACTAAATCATTAGCTATAGCTATGTATATCTATAGCTATGTATATTACCTAGATACTGTAAAAAATCCGTACAACACTATTTGCGTGGAAAAGTAACAAAAATACACACATGCATACAAACACACGTTTAGAATAATGGTGTGATTCAAAACTTGCTCATCTGACATGAGAAAATATCTTAACTTCCTGAGCCAACCACAGCTTTTGTAACATATTTTCAGATCGGAGTTCCTAAACCAATACCTAGGTGGCAGCACTATATTCTCAAAAGCTAGACGTTCGATATCCAGTAGTTTTGATCTACTGAAACGCAAAGCCAGCAGGGATGAGGGTGTTGTGCCTCCTATTATAAAGAAGGTATGTTTTATATATTTAAGAAAGAAATAGAAGGAAAACCAAAGAAACGAAGGATGAATTGTGTGAAAGTCGATATGCTTAGAAAGAATGTTACTTGTGAGATGGCGACAGAGAGAAGATTATGGAAGGGGAAGACATGCTACGCCGACCCCGAATAAAATTGTGATAAGGGCTGCGTAATGATGATGTTTTATATATTTAAGAGCTCGTGGCTAAGTCACAGCCACAATGTTCGGTCGAGTGAAAGTAAAGTTAAGTAATGGTTGACGCGTTTGTACGTTGATGACAGACCTTGATGTTGTCTTGACGAATTTCTCCGTTGCGTTCCATTTTCTCCGTTCCATTAAATTGGAGGGTGCCTCATTTGAAAATTGTTGGATATGGGTGCAGGTGAGACAAAGAAAACACATGTATCCTGAACGACTGTTATATTTCGAATGTAAGAACGTACGATTAAAGTGAACAATGAATGATTGTATGTTTGACGAATGATTGAAGTAGGTATGCTTTATATAATCTTGGATATTTGTAAAGGAGGTGTTATACGTACATCATGCGTATATTCCAACAGCCCCCCTCAAATGTACAAGCATTTTATACAATCATAAGTCAAAAATCGTTTATTCAAACTTGGCTGCAAAACAGCACCTTTTGAACGTCAGGAATTTATAAAAGACAGCCCCCAAAACGCCCGCCTTTCACCACTTCATATGTGTTTTTACTGGGAAGAAGAACTGGCGCAACAAACTCCCCAGCAACACATGTCTGTCTGTAGGTTAGAAGAACCTTAAACATTGTTTGATATATAAAGTAGGTATACAATACAATTTGTACATTGCAGTATAGGACAATATGCAATATTTACATACAATTTATACAGTCATAAATAGTACCTGCTGCATATCAAATTACCTACAATAACTTTGATTAACAGTTTAGATTATTTGTTGTAGCCAAAACATAATAGCATTCTAAATAAAATCATTTAACTGAAATTATTGAAAGGTTTACATTAATTTGAACTTAATTCTAAAAACTTTGCATCATGTACCATTTTCAAAGTCAAATCATTTACTTCATTTAGGCCTTTACAAGCACTTATGAAAATTAAAAACATAAATAAGTTTGATTCTAGTTGCTCATTCCAACAGTAGCTTCCTATGGAGAAGAACAGGCAAGTAACTCCATGGTTACTTTTTTTTTTTTTTTTTTTTTTTTTTTTTTTTTTTTTTTTTTTTTTTTTTTTTTTTAAATACATAGTATGGTATTACAGTTTATATGTATTGATACATACAATAACAGCATGCGAAGGTCATGTAGAATCACAAACAAAAACATATGAGAATTAAATTACCATTAAAATGCTTCATGCTTCAAATTTTCATGTTTCACGAAAATGCATGAGTCAAATACCATTTATAAGAATAATTATTAAACATGATATGAATCTTTTAATGTACTTTGTAACTTATCTTGTAATAAGTATAAACATTCACATATTTTACATTAATTAATACTTTTATATGTACATATTTTGTCACCAGACAAATAGTCAAAGGAAAAATACAATTTTACTAGCTGGTAAAATTTTAATTTGGTTATTAATTAGATATTGTTATGTCCTATGGAGCAGGACCACCACATTTCTAAGCATTTTTATCTTGAACTTAATGTTCTAACTTATAATATGCTTTCTTAAAAAGTGTGGCTTTTTTATATATGAGTTTTAAACCTCATGTCATTCAGTTCCAGACTGTTGCCTGGTTGTCTGGTATTTTGTTATTACATTTACTTATTTATTTACATATACAACCTTACATCTACCCTTACAGGACGTGCCTAATGCGGCAGATGGGTTCTTATTAATTCTAAACTAAACTAAAAACACATAAATAACACATCACATCACATCACACAAATCAACACATAAAAAAACTTAACTAAATTCGTCACAATATCGTTTGTGATTTGTAGGATTATTAGCGATGCTAATACAACTGTTATTAACTTCATATATCATCATTGTCTGTTTTATCAGAATAGAACTATGTTATAATGATTTTATCCAAATAGCTTCTCTTATAGCTTCAAATAAGCATATATTCAGCTTCTGTTGAGGAACCGGCGACTATTTTGTTTCCGTGTATTCCACGAAATTGTACAATTATCAAACACTTTAAATATGTGATCTGTTGTACTTATGCGGTCAATAACGTCGCCTCAACCAATCAGAATCTGCATACCCTGCCATCAGTTGTTTGTAATCACATTTCACATAGGTGAGCTTTAATTTAAGAGTTCCTTTTATGTATCTCAAAAGATGTTTTAACCACTTCCATAACTTCATTAATTTTACTTTGATACTGACTTATAATACCCATAGCAGCACAAATATTTGGTCATGTAGGTACTAAGCATTGCATGCGCATTGCGTACATAAGGCACTTCCATATAGATATCTTCCTTGAGAATGCCTTTCTAAACGGCGGTTTTTACATCCATAAGATGGGCATGTAAATCAAACTGATTTGCAAGAGTTAAAATAAATTGGAAAGATTATATTTGAGCTACTGGAGTCAACGTTTCGTTATAATCTTGTAAGCATTGTTGAGTGACACCACGAGCTACTAATCGGGCTTTATACCATGTAGGTTTACCCAACTCGTTATTTTTAATTGTACATACCCAATTTGAGCTTTTTATGTTAAAATTTTTAGGTCTTGCTATGAGAGTCCAAGTATTATTTCTATGATTAGACTCTATTTCACTTTTTGTGGTTTTCAACATATGTATACTAGAATCATCCCCACTAAAAATGTCACAATAGGTGCATGGTAGTGATTGAACAGTTGTGAGCGATAAGCAAAAATGGGTCATCAATCCTTTTATAATCTATTGGGGTACTTTGAGAATTATTTGTATTACGTCTCAGTTTGCTAGATGAAGGTCCAGCTTCTGAGCTATTATCAGGGGAATGATTATGTTTGTGTTTGTTGCCTATTAACTTTGCCGATTTATCGTCGTTATCGTGCTTGTTAATTTAGGCGGGAATTTGAACAGGTATTATAGAAATACAACTCATCAAATCATCATCATCATTGGCCACAGAGCATCTTGGACAGATGATTGTGGCAGTGCTTGTCTACGCGGTTATTAGTGCCGCAAGCACTTTCTTTCATCAAATCAACATCCCTCGCAATAGGGAATTGGTTATTTTCTGTATTAGGTAAATAGTTTGTAACCATTTTGGTCGTAACCAACTAATATGGCTTTAAATGACTTTTCGTCAAATTTCGAGGCTTTAGTTTTATCATGAACATGTTGAACCGAATCATCATCATTATTTTAAATGTCTTGAATAACTTATTTTCGGTTTCGTATTTTCGGTATTGATTGTGTCATGTTTCGTATGGTGTTTTATTATTGGCGAGCGCTTTTGTGGGTAGTCTATTTGTTAAATATGTATATTAATATAGCTTCATCCCAGAATATTTTATATAATTTCGCACTTGTAACCAATGGTCGAGCCATTTCGGTTAACGTACGATTCATACGCTCCTCGACACCATTTTGTTGTGGCTATTCGATACTGTTAAACAGTACCTAAGTTATTCCTTACAAACACAATAATAATCTTTAAATTCATTAGAAAGATATTCTCGCCCACTATCGCAATATAAATTAGTTTACTTTATGGTTAAATAAATTTTCACTTTTAGCAACAAAATCTTGAAAACATGTCAGCACTTCTGACTTAGCGTAGGTACATCAAATATATAACAGTGTGATATTGCACTGTAATGTATAAAATTGTCTATAAACGTAGCAAAATAGTTCTTATCATCTACAGTACATGGTTTTTACCAAATATGCAAGGTTCACATAATTCATCAGAATTATCAAATAAAAACATTATTTTCATCAACTCCATATTTGAACATTTGATTTTTCTGTTTATTTAAGTGAGTACTATGCCGTATTATTTATACTCTTTTACACAGTCTTGGTGATTCTCTTCAACAAAATTTAAATTACTCAGAGAATTATTACTGTTTAAAAGTAATACTAAAAAAAAACATTAGTGATTGATGTTCTCACCTGTCATAAAACATTTATTATTTTTACCATAAATGTTAAAAAAAAAATTACCGACATACCAGTCTTTTGGCATATTATAACGTACCCCCGGTGAATATAAAACGTCATCAATTGATCCTTGAATTTATGTTGTTACCTCGATTTACCCTTTACCAAACTCCAGGATTGAAACTCCTTTCCTAGCAACACCGATCTTCAATGGTGTGGATAATTCGACGTACGAGGTTAAAACCTTTTTACATTGTCAATCTTTTAATTTTTTTTTTAATATGATATATGTCATCATGATCTGTCACACCAGAATCTAAAAGAAAATAAACAGTATTATTTTCTACATAATTAGCAGACAATTTACATTATGAAATCATAAAAATGAAACCGTCCTGGTCATTGTTGCAGTATTCAATGTTATTGGCAGACTTTTGAAGTTCACCCATTGATTATTTTGCTGCAGTCCCTTTAAGTAACGGCAGTCCTTTTTGAAATTATTCCGACGTCCGCAATGATCACAATACATTTTTTTTTGATATTATATGCATTGAATTTCCGGGTTGATAATTATTTTTATTCTTCTTCTTTCGTGTCGATGACATGTCTTATAGTGAGACTACACTTTGTCAGCCCAATATGCCGCCACAGCGAGAGCACTAATTATTTTTATTTTGAGTGTGGGTCTCATGTGGGTCTCATTATTATTATACAATTCATGATCGAGTCGTAGTCTAGTAGTAGGCGTAGTCTTCACAGAAACCATATTGAGTTGCTCATCACCTAGCAACGCAGAAATAACACCGTCATAAGATGTGATATTTTGTTCATTGTTAATGCAATTTTAATTTACACTCTTTCACTGAATTTAAAAATTTTGTTGTATTACTTTTAACTACAGAAAACGGCCTGGGCCCATAACCTGTTGGATATGGGTGCAGGTGAGACAAAGAAAACACATGTATCCTGAACGACTGTTATATTTCGAATGTAAGAACGTACGATTAAAGTGAACAATGAATGATTGTATGTTTGACGAATGATTGAAGTAGGTATGCTTTATATAATCTTGGATATTTGTAAAGGAGGTGTTATACGTACATCATGCGTATATTCCAACAAAAATCTTTGGAAATCGTTACGGGTAGTTGAAAGCCAGAATTTCTGAAGCGTGGAGCAAACGTGGAGATCAGCACTCATTCCTTCTTCTTATAAGTAGAAGGCTCAGCCCTGAAGAGGGACAGTGAAAAGCTGATATTCAATAAAAAACATTTTTTTTTAGGAAACATCGCCTCTATCAACTCCGGTACCGATTGTGTTGGACACGGCATCAGAGCCAGCGAATCAGGAGTTACTGTCTCCTGAAGTCGTGAGGAGCAAAAGTCTGTCGCCAGCTGTGTTGGAAGGTAGGAAATGAAGCTTATAGAAATATAGATGTTACCGTAAGATTACAAACATCGTTAGATTACAATCTATCTCGAGAGATTGTAAACTGTCGAATTATTGTGAACCGTAACATCTGATTGCAATTTAACGCATTATTTTTCGCTATATTATAATCTATCGATGAGAAATTGTCAAATTGTCAACTGTCCGAAAGCTCTCTCTGATTGGTCAGTCTTTTTGTAAGATCGACCAATCACGACCAGCCGTTCTGTTCCCATGGAGTTCCCGTAGAGTTAGGAATGAAATAGAGGTGTCAGTTAAATAAAATAAATGCTCTTCAAAAATTCTTCAAGTATTAAATTTATATAAAAATAACTCTTATAAAAATACAGTTAGGTATTTTGTCTTCAAATACAAACTAATATTTAAAAATAAAATAAAAGGGGTGCTAATTAAACAGGCTTCTTTTTAATATCATTATTCGCCCCCAAAAATGTATGTTGCCTTCTAAGTTACTAAGTCAGCCACAATTAATAAAGCGGCGAGCATCTAAATAATACTATCTTAGCCACGAGTTATCTTCCACTCTAAATACAACTCAGCATGATGGTTATTTTTTTGCATCTAAATTTGTAGCATGCATTCTAACAGTAAACTTCTTAAATACTATTAAATGACATCATAAAAATATTTATTTACCTTCTAATTTTTTAACTCGTACCTACTGAGTTTTTTATTTAAAATATAACACATCCCATATTAATTGACCCAGCATGGAAGTAAGCATGCAATATGCAGCAAGCATAACTTCTGTCACGGCTCCGGCGCTGCGGGGCTCCGGCGGTCCCATGCGAGCGTATCGTCGCAGATGGTTTTCACGCTCACCACCGCAGCTTCGGCTTGCTGGCCGGCGGAGCCGGCCAGCCTCAGCCGCGGCGGCGAGCGCTGAAACTACCTGCGCCTCAGCTCGCAGGCCGCCTCGCCCCTCCGCGCCTACGCGGTTTTGAATT
The DNA here is from genome assembly GCF_022581195.2 of Helicoverpa zea. Lineage (NCBI taxonomy): Eukaryota > Metazoa > Arthropoda > Insecta > Lepidoptera > Noctuidae > Helicoverpa > Helicoverpa zea. The sequence goes on from NC_061479.1 coordinate 4,300,910, forward strand.
GCACTCTAGGGGTAGGGCAGACAAGACTACGTGGAGTCGGTTTTGCAGCGATTCGTTTTCGTCACTAACTTCAATTTTTAATACAATTTTTAATTGTGTGTAATTTGAGTCTTAAAAATTAAGTACAATTTTTGATTTTATAAAAAATTAAACCGTCACTTATTTTTGCACGTCAAAGAGCTGTGACGCCGGGAGTTGCAAAGAACATTGTCTTTTTTGACGTTCTACCAATCAGCGCGCAAGATGCATTCCGTTCTACGCCAGTTGACAATTTGACCGCTCTACATCGCTCTCGATCTTACAAAAAGACTGACCAATCAGGGAGAGCTTTCGGACAGTTGACAATTTGACAATTTCTCATCGATAGATTATAATATAGCGAAAAATAATGCGTTAAATTGCAATCAGGTGTTACGGTTTACAATAATTCGACAGTTTACAATCTCTCGAGATAGATTGTAATCTAACGATGTTTGTAATCTTACGGTGACATAGACAAAGCTAAATTTGAAGGGTCTGTTGCTAATTTCACATTTTATATGTCTATTTTATCTAATGTATATGAAAGTGTACACGGTACACTTTTACGCAAATTACGCTGTTACGGAGTCCAAAACGGAGCTCTAAACGTAATAGAATCTTATCTCCAACATAGATTGCAATGTTGTAAATGGTGCTAAATCATCGGGCCTTCCAGTTCAGCTAGGTGTGCCACAAGGCTCAATATTAGGTCCATTCTTATTCTTAGTGTACATTAATGATTTACCTTACCACCTCAAAAATATCTGCGATGTTGTATTATTTGCAGATGACACATCTCTTATCTTCAAAGTTGACAGAAATAGAGAGCAATTTGACGACGTAAACAGTGCACTCTCAACAGTTACGCACTGGTTTACAACAAACAATTTAGTACTAAATGCTAAAAAAACAAAATGCATTAAGTTCACTTTGCCTAATGTAAAAAACCTAGGTCCTAATGTTATCCTAAACAACGAGGTTCTTCAAACCGTTGCATCTACCGTGTTTTTGGGTATAACAGTTGATACAAAACTTCAGTGGGGTTCACATATTTCTAGCCTCGCGGGAAGGCTTAGTTCTGCTGCCTATGCCGTCAGAAAAGTTAGACAGTTCACTGACGTCGACACTGCGCGATTAGTGTATTTCAGCTATTTTCACTGCGTCATGTCCTACGGTATTTTGTTGTGGGGCAAAGCCGCTGATATAGAGAATATATTTATTATACAAAAACGTGCTATTCGTGCTATATACAAGTTAGGTACCAGAACTTCCCTCAGAGAGTTGTTTAAAGAAATTGGTATTCTCACTGTAGCATCACATTTCATCTTTGCCAACATTATGTATATTAGACAGAACCTACATTTATATACCAAAAAAAGTGAAGTCCATAGCATTAATACTAGAAATAAGCATAAACTGTGTGTACCCTATCACCGGCTTCATAAAGTGCATGACACATTTCTGGGTTTAGGTATTCGTTTTTATAATAAGCTTCCTTTGACCTTACAAGAACTGCCGTTTAATAAATTCAAAGAACAAATTAAGGCTGTTCTTATAAAAAAGGCATATTACACCATCAATGATTATTTGAATGATAAAAATAGTTGGTCGCCATGATGAACGCAAGACTAGCTATATTAGCTATATTATTTAGATAATTTAAATTTCTCCCATTCAATCTCTTGACTCAATGACATTTATTTTATTTTTATTTATTATTTAATTATTATTTTTTAATGTTTTTACATTATTGACAAGATACATTCTTTGTATTAATTTTCTGTTTTGGATTTTAGTAAATAATACTACTTAGCGGGAACTGATAATTTAATCTTCATATTGAGTTGTGTAGCAGTGAGTACGTCATGCTCCCTTAGACGGCACTGCTTGCGGTAGCGTCGGCGGTCGGGTTGCCTCCCTCCCTCAAAAATGTGCGAGGGGGGCGATGGCTGATCCTCGCGTTATGCTCGTGAACGGGTGCTGCTTGTGGTGCCAGGTCGTCTTACTGACTATATATTAGTTTTTTTGTTTTTATTTGTAAACTCTTTTTATTTTACATATGTTCTGGCTGAGCGGTCTAATTTACTAGTTTACAAAAGAATAGCACATGTAGGTGGGCACTCCCTGATATTCTATTAAGTGTAAATATTTGGAGGCTATAATTTTCTGTTCATCAAACATATTCAATGCTTGAGTTAGTTAAAGTATGTAGGGTGAGTGCTAGCTAGCATGTGGTGTATACATTATTTTTACTGTATTGTCCTCTTTTGTAATATACAAATTAAATTGTATACAAATGTACATATCAAACAATGTTTAAGGTTCTTCTAACCGAACAGACAGACATGTGTTGCTGGGGAGTTTGTTGCGCCACTTCTTCTTCCCAGCAAAAACACATAGGAAGTGGTGAAGGGTGGGCGTTTTGGGGGCTGTCTTTTGTAATTTTTTTTTTGACGTTCGAAAAGTGCTGTTTTGCAGCCAAGTTTGAATAAATGACTTTTGATTTTGATTTTGGTAAATAAATAATAAAAAAATGTGGCTGTTCCGGCTAATCTCTGAAATGGCCTGACATGGCCGGGATTATGTCCTACGGCCTAGATTCCATCAAAGTCTTTGAACTACTGATATACTTTCTCCACTCAGGGATAGTACTGACTGGGCTGCGGGATTGTTCGCGTGAGTTACCACGGTGATGGCACATAAAGGGCTTAAGAAGGAACATGATGGGTTTTAGTCAGTAAGAGTCTGACACTCCCTCACGCTGGACCCATAGCTGGAGGGGTCGTCGGAACGGTTAGAACTTAGTGGGCACAGACAAGAAGAAATTCTATTGGTTATTTAAAAACTTCTCCGCTCTGTTGCGGTTTATGTCGAATCTGGGTCTTTTATTCAATGAGTAGGTTTACTAATAAAGGGTTACAAGTCCTACAGTATAATAATACACAATATCTAACACTACAGTGGTGGTTACAGAAGCGACACCATCACCTCGGTCCAACATGACTCCCACTCCTGAAGAGAGCGAGGATACTGCTGACACTCCGGTCAACTCGCCCATGATGGATATGTAAGTTTTTAGTTTTTTTTTTGCGCAAGACGGCTGGCAGGAGCTGGATGCGAGAAGCCGAAAATAGATCTCAGTGGCGTGCACTTGGAGAGGCCTATGTCCAGCAGTGGACTGCGATAGGCTGATGATGATGATGATGAAGTTTTTAGTAATTGCCTAGACGTTTATAACAATGCTGGGTATGTATAGCCTGAAAAATGACATGAGTAAGAAAGGAGTGAGTGTCAGTATGACGAGTGACAGGGAAGGATGGAAGCGGAAGACATATTGCGCCGACCCCAAATAAAATTGAAAACAGAGCAGGAGGAAGTAGAAGTTATAGCCTTAATTGATGAGACTAGACTACTAAAAGTTACAAGACAAGTAAATAAAAGGATATCCAAATCAATTCCCAAAAAATATTTTTTGATGTAAGGGGAACTACAGGGATGTTGACTTTTTTCAAAACGATTCGCTCGTCTCATTAGCATTAAAAAAAAAATTACAAGACAGATTTTTGCTTTTCTGATAGAAAAAGTGTCTTTATTTATTGATGATCTAAAATATGGCGTAATTACTTACTTTTTTCATTCTTTGTAATGTTCAGTTTCCTGAAAGTGAGCGACAATCGGCCCGCGCCAGTGGAAGCCGGCAGCGAGAACGAAGCTACTTGGAGACAGGCCATATACGAGAAAATTGTACAGCCTGACGTGCAGGTTGAAGGTAAGGAAGTTAATATGAGCTTCATCATAAAACTAGGTGGTTACAGTACTACAAATAAGTGATATGAGTAAAATTAAGGTGGAGAGAAAACTTTAAACAACTTCTAATCGTATTAAATGTGGAAAAAAATATCAAAATTGACACAAATATGATACTGATAAAACTATACTAGACCGCAAAGACTAATTTGAAACTACACTACACCGATTGCGGAAGGTAGATTTATTAGGACGTGGGTACAACCGCAGGAACAGAAACATAAATCAGATTTTTTGTTTTACCACAGTGACTAGAAAAGACTCTTTTCCTAACTATCCTGCTAAGCTTAATGTACATATATTTTAATTTTTCTTACAAAGCCTGAACTATAAAACAGTGACTAAGTAATCTTCTATCTTTGCAGGCGAGTTAACTTCAATGCGCAAACCGTCAGGGCCTAAAGGAAAGAGAACAAAAGAGGAGTTGAGAAGACTATGGAAGATGGCTATAGACCAGACCATACTGCTGGTCAGGATGGAGAAGGAGAACGCTAGGCTGAGAGGTAAGATTACTGCTGACTTGGAAAAAGTCTAAGACTTTTTCCAAGTATTTTGGGTCGGCTTGCAGTCTAATAGGCATGATGACAGTAATCAAAAATCATTAAAATAATATATTTATTAAATTAAACTTGAAGCTTGGAATATAAAACGCGCATTGTTTTCTTTATTAATAATGTGATTAATATGTATTTTTATAAAATAAAATTACGAAATAAGGCAATCCGCCATGATATCTTGAACACCAATCAGAGCCCGTGACGTCATTTCTCAAAACAACTCGCGCGAAAACGCGCGAACGTCACATTTCGTTATAGTGAACTTCCACTGCGATCTTTGTTTTTAATTAATTAGTTGTTTATAACACGAGTTATGGAGCCCGGATTTATCAATGTAAACAGCGCTAATTTGCCTAGAATTGATATCATAATGCTGGGAAAGTTTTTGGCATCAAATAAAGATTTTTGTTCAGCTGAATTTAGAAATGTTAAAACTTCCATGTAAGTATACTAGTTTAATTAAAAAACAATGAGAGATGAAACCTAACCTCGAAATAGTTATTTACATTATAAACTATGCTAGAATCTAGAGAACTACGTAATAACTTACATCAAAGTGATCTTCACAAAAATAAAGTTGTACCCTGGGCAATATTGCTTTTGAATCTCGCCTTGCAAGTTTAAGCCACTTGTTTCGTATTTTTGTAGGTATTGTGAGGAACGTACACAAATAACTTATCAGGAGTTGTTTTGGATGTGTTCTTACTTGGTCCCCCAGTGACCCCACAACACCTATGCCCTTTCGAATTCATATTTAATAACACAAAAAACTTAATTATTGCACGAACGTTGCTTACTTGCGTCTTGTAATTTCAGTCGTGACGTCACAAGTGACACCATGACACTGACAAGCGTTTTCGCGCCGGATTCAAAGTGGACAGAGAAAAATGCAATTATTTGATAAAAAATCTTCGCATTTTCTTAAAATTAATAATTTTTCATATAAAATAGACGTATACCTACATCATACAAAGGAATTTAAAAATTTGTCATCATGCCTATTCTATGCTTTTTAGTACCACTGTATTGGACACAAATGGAAAGATTGCAAAACTCTTTGATAGAACTAGTTATCAGACTTTCTTTATTCTAACTACCCATAACAACTGCCAAACATGTACAAACGACATACGGATCTCGAAATTTTACGTGCCTTCTGAAACATGAAGGAAGTTTTTAATAAATTGAACGGCTAGAAAATATTAATTGTTAGACCACCGAAAAGCTGCAGAGAGCTAAACTCCTTGCCATTAAAATTTTTAAGAACATAATAAAAGAAATACACGTAATATACAAGCAACCAAAAGATTTACAACTAACATTATTCCTTACAGAAAGTGAAGAATCATCAGCGGTCCGTAGAATAAAACTGGAATATACAGAACTGGGTGTATGTGATGCTGGAGTGAGTCTCATGTGGGATTCCTTACTATCCCGGGACCCTTCACAGCCAATGGCGAAGGTTGACAGGCATATGCTGACTCAGGCTGTGATTCAAGGTAAAGATATCTTTAAATACATTCATAATGTTTAATAGTGCAAAAACTGTAAAAAAGTTGAAAACTAAAAAAAACATAGTACCAAGAATTGGTCCTTGAGGAATTCTTCCAGGTATTCTTCCATTATATTATAGTTCGGCCATTCAGAGAATGCGTTCCTGACACGTCGCGATTGAACTGACGACGTAACTTTGCAATGGCGTTGCAGTTACGATAAAAATATTTTTGCTGGTTGTTTACCGTTTTAACAATTGAGGAGCATTAAAACAACATTATTATATCAATAATCAATGAATGTTATAATTCAGTCAGTTCAATCGCGACGTGTCAGGAACGCATTCTCTGAATGGCCGAACTATAAAGTTGTATAAGAAACATTGTACCTATGAATGGTTAATTTTTATAGATCAATATTTATGAGCATTTACTGAATTAATGTATTGAATCAGTCCAAGTTGAAATAATTTCACAGTGATGGTGTCAAAAGCTGGTCTGTTTTACTTACCTCTAAATATGCATTAAACTTTATTTTCAGATTTCTTCGAAACAATCCGTATTTATGTAAATTTATAGTGACGTCGTCGTACGTATCGTAAAAAAAGCTCTGCCACATTGTCGTGTCATTCACGGGGGCAAAGTGAGGGAATAGTGAGGCACCTTTATCTGCGTAAGCCAATATGGCAGAAATTGATTTTGGACGGTATATACTCTTGGGCGGTATGACTGTTGGCGGGGTTAACTAAAGCAAGTCCTCTCTCGCAGGAGTCCCCCGCATGTCCCGCGGCGGCGTGTGGTACTTCCTGGCGGAGCAGGCGTGTCTGCGCTCGGCGCCGCCCGACACTGCCACGTGTCCGCTGTACCACACGCCTTACTCTGTACTGTTGGCGGGGTTGACGAAACATCAGCATGCTATACTGATTGATTTGGGTAAGTTTATATTATATATTTTTGTCCATCTTCACCATCATCAACATCAGGCTTTGTATTGTACTACTGCGTCGGTCTCTTATCATACAGAAAAAGAATGAGCGTTAATCACCACGCTTGCTCAAGGTGGATTGGAAATTTCAGACTTTAAAGTTCAGGTTCCCTCAAGATGTTTTCATTCGCCTTTACTTGATGTCCAAAATGTACTTAGAAGTACACACTGTATTGCGAATCAAAGATTATTGTTAACATTGGTATGGTATTACCTTACTGATTTGGAAAGCAATTTACTTCCTTCTTTCAAAAATCTAAGATTTGCTTCCTGTCTGTTATTTTCCTTCTTAAATCGAAATATCAATTAAATGTAAATCAAAATCCGTGTGTTTTGATCAAGATATTTTTTCACATTTCTTACATTCATTATTTCTATAAATATTTCATTCCATCCATGAACCATAGTGTCCATATAATTGCAAGATCACAAAATACACCTGCATGACTCATACATTGCTAATACAGAATTAAAAAGTATAGAACTTACAACATGTTTCCTCGTTTTCAAGGTCGCACATTCCCAAAACACTCGTACTTCGCATCAGCATTGGGTCCTGGACAGCTGGCGTTATACAATCTACTGAAAGCTTACTCTCTGTTAGACCCTGATGTGGGGTACTGTCAGGGTCTGAGCTTCGTGGCTGGGGTGCTGTTGCTTCATGTAAGTATGGTAGTTAATGGTTTTTGGTATTAGGAGTATCAGTCGGTGTATGTATAGTGGAGAATATTTCTTCTGTTGAACAATTATTGACATTGTTGTGAATAATAAAGGGCTCTTCAAAAACGAAGCTACGCAAAAGTGCCCGCTATTTACAGAAGATTTGTGTACCCTTATGTATAAACGGCCGGTTCATCAGTATAATAACAACCAAGATTCATCGATCCATTCTAAGTCAGTCTGTTCTCAATTTGATTAATGACTATGGATATCTCTTGCCAAGATTAACACCTTTATTTCTTTTAGATGGAAGAGGCAGAAGCATTCATACTGTTACGTCACTTGATGTTCAGAAGAGGTCTTAGAAAGCAATACTTACCAGATATGAGCGCTCTGCAAGTTCAGGTAACCACTAAGTTCCGCTAAATAAGTAACTTATTTATATTCCACCAGATTTCGCCGGAATTGTTTGTAACCCTTTCAAGCAAGAGTGGACAGATTTCATTTAATTTGACACCAAGTTAGATAGGTAGCCTTAAAAATTGATGAACACATGCTTTCCAAAACTGCTGAACAACGTCCATAAATTGATTCTTACCTTACCATGACCAGTAGTGTACCTGCCACCCAAAATGATTTGGTAATAGTTATCTAGTAGAACCCAAAGAAAAGATTCAAAAGTAGCTGACACTCAATTGACAGTATGTACTATCTTAAAAACAACAACACATTTTTTCTATCTTATTTACTAACCTATCCCTTTCATCGTCTTCTCCAGCTCTACCAACTGTCCCGTCTGCTCCGTGACCACGAACCAGATCTTCACGCAAAGTTAGAAGCCCTGGACATCTCCCCGGCGCTGTATGCAGCTCCCTGGATGTTGACGCTCTTCACCAGTCAGTTCCCACTGGGATTTGTCGTCAGGGTCTTTGGTAAGTCTATCTGCCCAGCCGTTTCTTTTGCACCGAGCTATTCAGAAGCCCTGGATATCATCCCAGATGTTAAAACTTTTTATCATTCAGACTTACAGAATGTCATAATCATTATCTCAGCCATAGGACTTCCACGGCTAAATAATAATAAAAACAGGTGTCAACGAACTTTGCCAAATCTTTAACCGAGATGAGAATTTGGACTCCACGGGCTCCAAGTTTCTAAATAGAAAACCGTTTAAAATAATAGTCGCCAACAAGACTATATTTACACCATTTGGTTAAGCTGAAAAATAATATAAGATTTTCTTCCTTAATTTCAATACTTATGTTTTAAAAAAGCACTCATCATATATATGTCTGTGCCCTACAGGGTCCATAATTGTTTTTACTTATTTTTATGGCATGCAATAAAGTTATTGACGTAGCTTAGCACCAAAATACGAACTTCGAAAGTTGGTGGGCGTAAACTAGTTTTCTAAAAATTCTTATTTTTCTTTCCAGACCTGATATTCCTAGAATCTCTAGACATAGTATTCTCTGTGTCTCTGGCTCTGCTGTCAGCTCACAAAGACGGGCTGATGCTGTGTGAGAGCTGCGAGGAAGCTGCGGAGTACCTCAAGCATAAGCTGCCTGATATGAACCGAGGGTTCTATGAGAAGGTTATGAAGAAGGTGAGGAAACTAATCCAAGTCTAATGGCTGGTTTACACAGTACGAGTTAGCGTGCGAGTCAGCCTGCCGAGTAGCTGCACTGCAATAACTCGCACTGTTTGGACGTCACTTACGAATAACTCGCAAGTGCGAGTTGGACAGTAGCTCGCATCCGAGTTACTTCAACATTTTTTGTTTTCACTCGCCTGCTCACCCGGCAGCAACTCGCACAAAACAGCGACTCGTGCGTCGCTCGCATCGTTTGGACGCGTTCGGCAGTAGCTCGCCAGTGCCAGCAGGGCAGTTGTGACTGAAACCCGTGTTTTTTTGTGTGCTACGCCTGTGTACTAAATCGAGTTCGAAATGGCTGCGGATAGATGGTCTTCTGACAATAATATTTCATTTATGAAACATGTTCACTCGACATCGCGACACAACTCGTACTGGGCAGTAGCTAGGTGTCGTGTAGACAGCAAAGGCAAGCCTCGCTACTGGCGTACGAGTAGACAAACCGAGTAGCTGTCTACTGGCCAGGCAGCAGCTCGCACTGTGTAACCGAGCTTTAAGTCATACTAATATTATAAAGATCAAAGTACAACTTTATAGTTGCCAAAGTATATAAATGTGTGTATATTTGTTGTCTCTTCGAGTGTCTGAATGGAAGGAACAAAGCTTATATGTTTTTATGAAGTGACTTTTCTTTATTTGGGAAGTTTCTGAGGGACGCGGGTAAAGCCGCGGAAAAATAAAAATTAGAGTTATCCTTGGATCTATTGGTCCTTTACGTGGATTATTTCCGACGGAACGCGGATGAAACCACTGGCGAAAGCTTGTAAATGAATAAATAGCCTTTCTAATAGATCAAGAAAACATGTAGGATATTTTTTGTCCATGTGACTTAGTTCCCCCATAAAATTTCTGAGTCCTTTATACATAAGTCTTTTTGTTATCTGGCGGAACATAATTATTAAATCCATTAATCCTCCTGTTCTGCAGGTCCTATCACTAGACATAAGTCGTCAACTCTGTGACTACGCAGTAGAATACGCGGTACTTCGGGAAGAGATGCCGCGACTAGCCGCCCTTACTGAGGAGAATAGACTACTGATCGACGATAAGAATAGATTGGGAGAAGAGCTTGATGTAAGTTTTGGTTTCATTAAATTATCAGCCTTTTTTGATTGTCCTACTGCAAGGCTTGCTTCTTCTCATACAGAGAAGGAATCTTTAAAAGCTTTTTAAATTTTAAGACTGTGAAGTCCAGATTTCCTCAAGATGTTTTGTTACACCTTAATTCAGTCATTGGTGTCTATGATATATTTAGAAAGTCCATAAAATAGTTACATTGGTACTTGCCTGACACTTGTATTGAGAGGCTGGTGCTTTACAACTAATGCACCACATTTTTATCAATTTAGAAGACAGATAGTAGATAATAGTAGACAGACAACAGTAGATAATAAGTAATAATAGGTAGACGACAGTAGACAGATAGTAAATAATAACTAGATAATAGATAGATTGTTCTTTAAAATGTTAAGGTTCACTCAGGAGATAATAAAATGCCATACTGCTGGTTCTGAATTAAGTACATGTAATACTAATATCGATAATCCCATTACAGGAAGCCATGGACGCCATTACAAATTACCAGAAAACGCAAACACGCTTAGAAACACAGAACAAATCCTTAGAACAACAGTTAACCTTGCTAAGCCGCTACATTTCCGCTCACCACAAACAAGACATACCAATAGAAATCAAGAAAATCGTCCAAAACCACAGCAAGAAGCTATCCTTCAAAATCTTCTCCACGAAATTCTCCAACGACCAACCAGAGCCTGAAGACCCGAGGAAGAATTTCAAGACAGGGATAAGCTCGCCGAATTTATTCGCGAAAATACGCGAGGATTCTCCAAAAGATATAGAGCATGAACGAAGACAGTTTATGATGAAGAAATCGCAGTCAGTCCATTCTGGTCTGATAGCTAATATGAAGAATTACCAACTCAAAGTACTAGATGAGAAAAATGAGAACCACAAAACAGAAAATATCACAGACAGTTTGAAGGAACTAGGCAAGAAGAATTCTGGGTTCTTTGCAAGCACACACGAGCAGATACGTCAAGAAAGGCTCTTTGAGCATCAACTCAAAAATAACTTTGATGAGAATTTGCGAAAGTTGGACGAAAAATTGAATGAGAAGTTAAACCCTACATCGTATATAGATGATTTGAGCATATTTCAGAGTAGAAAAAGTATGTCTTTGAATTTACAGCAAGGGAAAGATGGTAAAGTAGGGGATAGTGGGTTCGTTACCCCGTTGAGTCCAGACGAGAAGAAAGAAGATTCCTGTTCCACTATTTCTCATCCTTTAAGTGATGTGGATGTGGACATAAAGTTTGACGGACAGTCGACTAAGCTAAAACAGATTAGACCTATTAAACATGTTGTTAGTGACAAATCGTAGTACTTGCCTAAATTATTTTGAAATAAAGAATTTGTATAGAAATGAAATTATATCTTCATTTGTCTAGCCTTTTCCCAACTATGTTGGGGTCGACTACCAGTCTAATGATGAGTTCCTCCGTGTTTCGGAAGGCACGTTAAATTGGTGGGTCCTGGCTGTCATTTGAACATCTTTGGCAGTCGTGTCGGGAAGTCAGAAACCAAGTCTGGCAACCAGTTTTAGAAAGGGGTAAAGGGTTATCCAGGTCACTGGGTTGAGGAGGTCGGCAATCACTCTATGTAGCACACTGGTACTCAACTGCATACGGTTCGACTGGCAGCCGACCCCAACATAATTTGGGAAAAGGGTTCGGGAGATCATGAAAAGATTAAAATTCGTTTCTATACGGGTTCCATATTCTCATACATAATTAATTTGTAGTGTAGGCTGAATATTATTAAATGCGCAACGTGGATTAAGATAATACTAGCTGCTTCCCGCGGTTTCATCTGCGTCCCGAGGGAACAACTTTCCGCACTTGAATAAAAAGTAGATCAATATTGTTGATTTCTATATGAGTTATAGTACTTTTTTCACTAAAAACAACTGTCGAGTCGATTTTGATAAAATTTTAGGAAAATCGTGGACGAAAATGGTGAAATCGCGGTTTAAAATTAAAAATATATATATAGAAATTAAATACGATGGTCTGTGTTCATAGCATAGGATATATACCACACGTTATTTATTCTATAGAATAACGTTGACTTGCACCATTTAACTATAACGATAACCAAACCATAACCATATACTTGTCGCCCATTGGTCACATCGGCGATTTGACTACTGAAAATGGTTCGGTTATCGTTATAGTTAAATGGTGCAATTCACCTTAAGTATTATATTTCTGCGAAAAAGAGATAGCACTATGTATGTAGCGCGCTGTTTCACTCACACTGTGATGGCAAAAACACATGTTCTCGCTTTAAGCTTTTAGTTAATAACTGTATAGTAAAATACATTAGATTAAATAAATATAATAATTAAGAATTGGTATTATAAGCTGGCATAATTATCGGATGTTTTATTGTCAAGGTATTATCGACTTTGTCTTCTTTGAAATTGAGTCTAAAATTATTTAACACAACTATGAAATGAATAATATCGAAGTTACTACATGGAAAAGCATAACTTTTAAGATGTTTTATTTTAAGAAAAGTGGGTGATCCAAATGTTTTTATTTCAAATAGGCCTTTGCAGGCTCCTGTGAAGCGTCACACTAGTTACACGGTTCAAAAAAGTTGGTGTCATGGAGAAGAGCCGGCAAGAAACTTCATAAATGTAAATTTATGTGCAAATTGTCACATGTATTCACCCGCTTTCGTGAGATAAAATACCTTTAATTGAATATAGACTCTATCTCAATAGTGTTAGTGTCGATAATAATTTGACAGTAAAACATTTTCGCTACGATTTGCCCGTTCGCCGGCCGTCACTCACAAAGTTCCCATAAAGCACCAATAAATAAATTAATTAAGTAATAAATAAAAGTAAAATAATAATAATCTATATTTGTTGCACAAGATATTTATAATTATTTTTATTGTATAAAAAGACAGTGAGCACTGTATATGTTTATAGAAATATATAATAATAAATGCAAGTAAGTGTCAGTTTATAAATCGGCCGTAAATAGTATTGAGTATTAAGTTAATTTGATAATAATGATGACTTTGAGTACGTACCCGCAGAAAGAAAACTTATAGTTGGCCGATAGTTTGTTTGGGCTCATAAATCAGTATGAAGATGAATGGTAGTACGCACATTGCAAAGATCAGGTATTTACCTGGTATCAGACAGACTGAAAACTTTGATTTGTCAAGATTTTCTTTAAAAAACAATTGCTATCCATTGGGTTAACTGTTGGCCGACTATTTACTATTAGTGTATATTTTAATCTTACTTGCATATTGTCTTGCAGATATTATTTTTTACAAAAAAAGTATTACCTTACTTTTGTATTCCGCCGAAGTTGGGTAAAAAAGAGATTTCTTGCTCTCAGTGTTCAATAAGGAAGGCCAAAGAATGCTCTTTTATTGAATTCACTTCCAAAAATCAGGTCTTAAGATATTTTTTATGTATTACGAATTATTATAAATTGCTCAAAATTTTTACTTTTTTATTATAATAAAATTATAAATAAGCGTAATAATTACTTACGTAAGGACACTGAAATTACGTTCTGGCTTAAATATAGTGAAATATTGTGATTTATTTTATAAATATTAAAAATAAATGATTAATAGTTGATATATTTTGTATTTAATTCCCCGAAACAAATTCTTCCCGCACCCTGTACCTATATTACTAGAAGTCATCATCTCCCGAGCCTTTTCCCAACTATGTTGGGGTCGGCTTCCAGTCTAACAGGATGCAGCTGAGTACCAGTGTGCCAAATGCAGCTGCCTGTCTGATCTTCTTAACTAAGTTACCTGGGTAACGTGATACCTTTTGCTACCAGACTTTCTGGCTTATGATTACCCGTAACTACTGCCAAAGATGTTCAAATGACAGCCAGGACCAATGCTTAACCTTATGATCTATCTATACGGGCTGTTACTTAGTCACAAGTACATACATACTGAGTGTCCGTTCAGACAGACCGGCTCGGAGAGCAGAGCAAAGGACCATGGGCAAAAATGTATGAAGCCTGGGCTCACCCACCAACAGAGATGAGACCACTTTGAATATACTTGTAAAGCACTAAATATAAAGATTTAAACTCATTTTTGCGAAGAATCCATGGGGTTATTTTGCTATAAATATTTTTCTCCGACCATACATAAACTAATATTCTGCAAAAAGTAGTGCTGTTATGGCAGTGTAGGTTTTGTTATTGAACACCTTTAACTAGTTTTAATTCCAGGTTTAATGTATACATAAAAAATAAAACAGCTGCTAACAGTTAAAATTATTTTTGTTAACATTTCAATCAATATCAATAATAATGTCGTCTAAATATCCTGCCGGTGGATTAAATTGTGAGTGCCTGCCTAACCCTAGATACCATATTATGGAAATGATATGAGCACAACTTCCTACTGAGCGCCTACCTGTTAGACACGAGCAGTAATACTGAGCGATGGCATCTCGACCCATTTCGTTTCTGTTAACCAGAATGTATACCTACGTATTGTAAACCTATTTAGGTGCATATCTTTTTTTTGCCATGGAATTGAAGGTAGTGCCCATAGTAACAATTTTAGTACAAACAAAAACCTTCACAACGGCATATGCTATAACTCTGTTGGACAATGAGCCCAATTTGACTCATGGTCCAACAGATGTAATGTATGTAGGTACTTAGTAATTGAAGTAAGGTTTATTTTTGCATACGCACTGCTTTTGTCATTGAGAATGCTCGAATGCGCTCGGTGTGAAATAATAAGAGGAACCGACCAGCTCCGATCGTGTATTTTTTCTTTACGTTTGGCTCCATTTACATGTTCTTTAATGCTCGCGCAGCCGATCGGCTCCGGTCTGTGTGAAAAGAAAAATGCGCGCCGATGCTCTCCGACCCGGTCTATCTAAACCAGTGGTTCTTAACCGGTGGTCCCTGGAGGCATTTCAAGTGGTCCGCGAAGCTTTGCCTCTCGACGTTGCTATATACGTTATCTAACTTTATTTTTATCGACTTATCTATGCGCGCGCGGGTTTTCGCAACATTTTACGTAATTATGGTTATGAGTCTTAAAAAATAATTAAATTTTCGCGCTCGCTTCGCTCGCGTATTCAGAAATTATGTGCCCTTATTATTATTTTGCATTTGACAACAATCAAAAAGTTAAGTACGTTTGGGCTAAATTTAACGTAATATTTGATTTAAGTCCGATAAAAATTTCGCGCTCGCTTCGCTCGCGCATTTAGAAACTACTTAGTTTATCTTTCTTTGCATTTGCTTACCTACAACTGCCGACATGCGTTTTACTTTGAGTAGTACTGAACCAAAAATTCAGAAATTGGTAAAGAGAATGCAGTCACAAAAATGTCATTAAATTTAAATCTGTAACTTTTAGTTTTTTGCTAAATAATAAAGAAATGAGTGCTAATTATAAAGTATGCTTGTATTCTTTATCAAGGAACTCTCAATTTAGGTAAACCGATGGGGTGGTCCCCGGCTAGACAAACTTTAGTTAAAGTGGTCCCTCATGTCAAAAAGGTTAAGAACCACTGATCTAAACGGACCCATACTCCTCTCAAAGGTATGTAAGTTATAGACACAAAGCAATAAACGAAGAACTTTATACAAAGTAACTTTTTTTATATTAAGCCATAAATTCTAGCACACGTCAGAACATGACATAAAATGACGCCAAAATTACCGTGACCCGAACAGACCCGAACAATTAGTTAACCAAATTATTTAAATTAAAGTTATGTTTTGGTAACGAATATGTAAATTCCTGTGAAATTTTATACAAGTGTAGTTTTAAGGAAACATAGTTATATCAAAATTTTATGCGTGAAGTAAGTAAATTGTTTAATTAACAGTGACCCCTACGCTGGTACCATCCATCATCATCCCCCGAGCCTTTTCCCAACTGTGTTGGGGTCGGCTTCCAGTCTTAGCCCGATGCAGCTTAGTACCTGTGTTTTACAAGGAGCGACTGCTGATCTGATCTCCTCAATCCAGTTATCCAAGCAACCCAATACCCTTTGGTACGACTGGTATCACACTTATACAGGGTTACTGGTAAGTAGACCGCATCCTTTCATGAGGTGATAGTATAGGTCAATACCGACAAATTTGACTATGGCATACACTGGGCAAAAGTTATATAACCCGTTTCAAGATAATCGAATTTCAAGATCTTTTCTTAACAAGTCGTCTAGGTACACGTATAAATTTTTATTATTAGTTAAAAGTCTCGTTTTTTGGGGATTTTTGTGTGTTTTGTGTCTTTTTGGATAGCTAGATAAATGTAGATGTTTTTTAAATATTCTGCACAAAAAATGAAGAGTAATATTTTCGAGAAAATAGCTACTAAAAAAGTAATTGCTGTTCGCTATAATTTCCTCTGTGATTTGTACAGTTTTATGGTTTGTTATTATGAAGTGATTCATCTTCTACACACAAAAATACGCAAAAACGAGACTTTTGACTAATAATAAAAATGTATACGTGTACCTAGACGACTGATCTTGAAATTCGATTATCTTGAAACGGGTTAACTTTTGCCCAGTGTATGCCATGGTCAAATTTGTCCGTATTGACCTATACTATCACCTCATGAAAGGATGCGGTCTACTTACGAGTAACCCTGTATATTGTAGTCATGGGTTCAAGTCTCAGGAATAAACATTATAGATACATAATCTTGTCAGTGAAGAAACCCGTACGTACCTAAGCCTGCTGAGGCTGCGGGATTGTTCGCGCGAGTTACCGCGGCGCTGGCACATAAAGGGCTCTAGAAGGAACATGGTGGGTTTTAGTCAGTAAGAGTCTGACACTCGCTCTCGCACACATTTTCTCTCTTTCTGCAGAGTTACAAGCATGTCTTTACTAAAACTGCCAGTGACTTTGACCAACACTATAGAAGTTCAGAATAAATGGCTAGAAATACTGCAACATGCTGAAGAAATAGTTGAAGAGGACGCTGAGTATCTGGTATTTATTTGCTTTTTTATGTTACGAAGTTAAGATATATATCACTCAAAATAGTTCCGCATATACATATACAGAAGCAAGCAAATTGAATTTTAACTTTATCTCTCAAGTATAAAGTATATTCATTCTTGATTGGGAAATTTAGGCAAAGAAAGACAAAAATTCTTTTCACACTCTTGTATTTGCTCAACTCTCTCGTGCATGAGGTCTCAGGTTCGATTTCTCGGGTCGGGCCGAAATCGCTTTGGGATTTTAGAAACTCTCAGAAGGCAGCAAGAAACCTGCAAGTTTGTGATTGATGTACCCGTGTTTCGGAGAACACATAAATGTCGGTCCTGCGCCTGATCTCTCACCAGCTGTACCGAAATGTTAGGTTCGGAGCTGTGTGAAGTGACACATTTTCAAAAACTCATTAACGTATTTGCAGCATCATGCCGAAAAGGGGATGCGTTTGAAGGAGCGCGCGCTACCACCGGAAATTCTCGGCAGAAATTACGCTAAATATTGTGATCTGATCAACAAGCTATATGATGCTTACCTCAACAGTGTTCATCTTCAGAGAGCACCTTATATACAGGAAATTATCAATGTCTGTATTAAAAGGTACTTATGTTTTTATCATCATCGTGGTCTAGCGTTTGCCCAACTATGTTGGGATCGATCTTCCAGTTTAAATGGATGCAGCTAAGTACCAGTGTGCCATATGGAGTCACTGCCTATCTGAACTTTGTAATCCAGTTACCAGGTAACATGAGACCCCTAGGTGCGACTGATAGATAATTGGTAATTAATCTGAGTAAATGTAACAACTGTCTAAAGTTGGAATTTGGTCTTACGTATCCGAAACCCGATGGCTTTAGTTCTAGCTTTAGATAGGTATACAAATGAGACTGGCATAAGCTAGGAAAATTTATGTCATGATATTATCATCATCCTTATAATTGGGGCTGCTAGTCACGCATACAAAATTCAGCTCACTAGATGGACGGACGATTTGGCGGAGGTCGCTGGAAAGCATTGGATGTGGGTTGCAGAAGACTGAGCAAACTAGCGATCCTTTGGGGGATGCCTTTGTCCAGCAGTGGAAGTCTTTCGGCTTACACGAGTAATACCTGAAATAACTGGACTGCTACTGGTTTTCAGGATGTATGAGCTGAGAACTGAACTGACACACGTGATAGTCAACGATTATATCTATGTTGATGGTGCTTTGACGCAGATGAGATTGACTCCAGCTGATATACAGGTAATAATAGAAGAATAGAACTAAGCCTTGTATAGATTTGAAAGTCTAGAAGCTACCTGTTAAAGAAGTACATGACCTAGCACCCTAGCACCATACTTGACACAACTTACCTTAATGTTTACACTACTGGAAGGCTGTCCTGTTGTTTTATGACAAAATGTGCAAAATTTATTTTTATTTGATTTCGATCTATCTATTCTATTTATTAAAATTTCTTTTATTTGGTTTTGTAATTGTTTTGTTGTCCAGATAGTAGTTCCTTATCATTTCCCTCTGGAATCGAGGAGTGAGAATGTGGAACAGGCCTTGCAGAAGATGTGGACAGAAGCCATTAGGAGAAAGAAGAAGAGGGAGAGACCAAAGAAGGTAACTGTGGAACTACTACTTATATGTTTTGTTTTGGGAATCTTATCAACCAACCGAGCTAGGGACCTATACCATACCTAACAGTAAGTTTTCTCATGTGCCTATAAATGTAGAACGTTCTAATAAAATGCTATAAAAACCAACTCCTCTAAATAAAATGTTTTTGAACCATTTATGAAACAATAATTGCTCTAAAAGTGTATCGGTGTTATTGTGTAAATATTGACATCAATGTTTTATCTCAATCGGTCCAACCTTCTTCAAGAAAACGACAATCAAACAACAAATGAGATCCACCACCATTTTAAAAAGTTGTTTAAATAGCTTTTCTTTGTAATTCTGCAAACAATTTTGATCCAACCAGGTAAAGCCACCACCACCAGTACAAAGAGACAGCTGGTTGCTACCACCAGCTCCCACGGTCGCTGAGGATGCTGCTAATGCTGAGCCTGAGGAGTCGGAAGAAGAAGAAGAGACTCCACGTAAGTATTTGAGATAAATGTGGTGTAGTCCTTTTTTAGTTAGTATCCAAGATGTATTTTCTAAGTATATCTTGGACACCAATAGCTGATAAAAAGGTGAAGGAAAACATCTTGAGGAAACCTGGACTATACAGGAATGAATTTTATCCAGTGCGCAAACTTTGTCAACTTATAGTTAAATAAGTTTTATAGATACGTATATTTTTATTTTGTAGTGTTTTAGTACAATAAAGAAAAGTTATTGATATCGAAAGATATTTATTTTGTACCCGATAGTACGGTCACAGTCGTCATAGTATGCACGGCGGCAACGCGAAACCGGTTTACTGACGCGAGCTCCGCTCGGCGCGCGTACCAATAGTTGGTATCCATATTTTGCTGATTTTAGGGCGGACAAAGAATGAAAAAAAATATTTACTGATGATGCAGATATGTTCTGTTAACGATTCTGGACCACCAGTTTTTTTTTGCGCACTGCTTAAAATTCATTCCTGTATAGTCTGAAATCACCAATCCGCATTGAGCAAGCGTGGTGATTAATGCTCAATCCTTCTCCGTGTGAGAGGAGGCCTGTGCCCAGCAGTGGGACGATACAAATGCTGTAACAGTAACAGTCCTTTTTTATATGTGAAATCAAATTGATGAAAGGTTCTTCTAACCTACAGACAGACATTGTGTTGCTGGGGGGTTTGTTGCGTCACTTCTTCCCAGCAAAAATACATAGAAAGTGCTGAAGGGTGGGCGTTTTGGGAGCTGTCTTTTTTGTAAATTTTTGACGTTTAAAAATTGCTGTTTTGCAGCCAAGTTCTTTAATAATAGCTATCGTAAAATATTAGATATATATTTTGATGTAATTTGTTTTTTTAGCTCCAAGTGTCCACACACTGATTCCTGAAATATTCATACAGACTCTTACAATTCAGCGGCATGAAAGATTCAGGTAAGTTATATAGCAGACAAAATTAGCTGAGTATATTTATTACTGAACGTATTTTTATGAAACTTGGTAGCAGTACCTATAGCTTGCTAGCGGTTTCACCTACGTCCAGGCATTTTTCACACCCTGTCAAAATATAGCTTAAATACGTTATTCGTGGATAGTGTAGTGTAGTCCCAATAGTCAAATCATTTTTCAAAGTCAAATGTTTTTATTTCAAATGGGCCTTTGCAAGCTCCTATGAAATGTCGCACTGATTGTACGTTTTCAAATCAATTTAGTATTTTCAGAGCCTTTCGAATACAAACAACCCGTTCTATTTTTTTGGGTATGATTTAAGCTGTCACCAATTTAATTCATTTTGTGTTTCTTAAATAATAGGGTTTGCCCTCAAAATAGTAGATTTGTCACCAAAATGTAGTCACCAAACAATATAATATCAATTCCACAATAAATTACCGAAAATCATGGAGATATGGGGTCAAGTACCAAATAAATGGTTTTGTATGTAGTATAATAGGTTTGTCCTAACAGTATTTAAGCAAACTAATTTAAAGAGATCACCATTAAATCATATATTATATCACTAGAAAAGGACAATGCTCATGTAGTATGTGAAAAAAACCCAGGCCCGGCGCAAAAGAAATGTAACTCAAAATATAGGTAAAAATAAGAAATTAAATATTACATAGGGGGCATTATCGAAATCAGTGGCTATATGTGTGAAATTGCTATTCGAATTTTAACATCTGCGGTACATTGCTACTCAAGATTTTAGAGGTAACATAATGTATTAGTAAAAGGAACAGCAAACAGATACAGTTGTGGTTTAAGAGTGTACATAATGACATGTTTATAGCAACTTCTCCACTATTCTACCTACTTTTACAAGATAATAGGATGATAGAACTAAAACAGGATATGAATGTACTTTTCATTTTAATAATAACGCTTAAAAGTCATCGATTCTTTATTTCTAACACGACGAGATCCAAAAATGTTGCGGGATGCGCGAACTGTTCCTCATGTCTAGCCCACCCTAAGTAATGTAAAACGCTCATGACGCGATGACGTGGGCGCTGCAGCCTGTACTTCGGTATTGATTTATCTTTTTGGAGAAGCTTATTACTTGCCATATTACTTGTTTGTTGTTTCAGATAGCACTTTAATTAAACTATAAGCCCCAGCTGCTCATGTTACCCCTTAAAAAAATCAAATAGCAATTTCATACATTTAGCCATTGATTTCGATGATGCCTCCTATGCAGTATTTCATTACTTATTATTACCTATAATTTGAGTTACTTTTCGTTTGCGCCGGGCTTGGGTTTTTTTTGAGCATTGTCCTTTCATGAAGGTCTAAAAATGTAGGGTGGTCGTCATCATCCTTTCAACCAAAAGAGTCTACTACTTAACTGGCCATGTGCCTCCCCCAAGGGTCTTAATCTCCACAGGTAGTATAAATATATTTAAATTAAATTTCTAGCTGAATAGTAAATAATTAAAGTCAAAATAATCAATATTTATTGTTAAAAATAACAATCACTGAATAATCAGCGCTAGTTTGGATTTTGAAGGGCGCCCCCTTTTTCTTTTCTGGTCGATAAGTAAATTTTTTGCTTTCTACAACCCATTCGTTGAGGCCCGAAAGCGCGCCAATTTGTCTCCCTTCCCTTCCTCTTCCCTTTGAACATATTTTCATTAAATTATAAACTGATGTATTAAATTGGTAACGAATACATTAAAGTAACTACTGTATTGGTGACAAAATAACAAATAAAAAGGAGTCGCAGTCAGGGATCGATTAATCGATTTATTTGGTGACAGATCTACCATTTTGAGCACCAAGCTATTATTTAAGTAATAAAACTATTATTATAAGAACAAAGTTTATATTCATGTAATGCACTACAGTTTTATTGGTAATCCATCTCATATTTTACACATTATATTAACAATAATTTGGTAATTCATACCTGGGAACATTCTTTGTTTATCTGAGAACGAACATATTTCGTGGCAATAGATCTATTTATTAGGTGATACAACCTGATGACAAATATAAATTTTGGTGACAAAAAATATAGTTCCCTATTTTTTTCTCCTTATTGTATCAGTAAAGTTAGCATAGAAGTATAGATACATAAAAATAGCATGCAGGCTACTTTTAAACGGGTGTTATTGCTAATGGAACCTAGTTCTTAATAAACCAATTTATATAATTGACAGACAATGGAGAATGGCAGACCTTAGATCTCAAGCAGCCAAGCGAACGGCTTTTCATCTAGAAAAACACCCAGACGCACCGATAGAGATGAAGATGAAAGCTGGCAGGTTGATACAGAAGGTTTACAGGTTCGTCACTTTAATTTATTTTAGGGTTCATACCTTAGGGTGCGTCCACATCTGGCGAATGCGCCGCGAATGCGCAGCACGCGAGCCGATCGCGAGCTGTCCGCGAGCTGCGCGCGTGCAGTCACTGCAATAGTTCGGTGCGCCTCTTTAGCGCAACTCACGCAAGGCTCGTATAGAGCGCGCGAGCGGCGCGCGAGCGGCGCCCGATCTGCGCGCAATCAGTTCTCGCCCTTACAGTTCCGTATATTGGCTCAGTACTATCGAAGATGGCAGACGTCGCGCGCCGCCTGCGCGCCGCTCGCGTGCGGCGCTTAGGTCGCGCGCGAGCTGCGCGCGGGCCAAGCAGAAGCGGCGCACGAACAAAAATGCACGCGCGCAGCTCGCGAACAGCTCGCGATCGGCTCGCGTGCTGCGCATTCGCGGCGCATTCGCCAGATGTGGACGCACCCTTACAAGGAATAAACACTGTCCGGTTAGACTGAAAGCCGGCCCCAACATAGTTGGGAAAAAGGCTCGGAGGATGATGACCTTACAAGGAATAAACAGATTTATAAGATCACATTGTTGCACGTATGTTTTCGGTAAGCAACTCGTAACAACAACCCCAAAAAATCTCATCTGTATTAATAACTCATCATTTGCCTAGCCTTTTTCCAACTATGTTGGGGTTGGCTTCCAATCCATCCGGTGCCGAGTAGCATTGTTTTATGTACATTTAGTGAATGCCTATCTGACCTCCTCAACCCAGCTACTCGGTATCCCTTGGTAACACTGGTTGTCAGACATCCTCTTCAGTTCTTAAATAGGTATGTCTTGATTTCATTGGACTTCGCTAATGCATGTTCAATAAGTTTTGATTTCAGGGAGTACATGAAAATAAAGCGAGAAAGAGTAAAAGATACAAAGAGAGATATCTTACTAGGACTCATACCAGACCCGTTTAGAAGTGGGCCCAGTTTCTTTGAAGAAAATAATAAGGTTGGAATTAGCTTCTTATTTATTCATCACTTATATTTTATTTTATTTATTTAGTCACTGGTGTCCAATACATATTTAGAAAGTGCATATATATACATAGCTTAAAAAAGTTACATATGTATTAATAGATAGATAGATAAAACTTATTACGCATACTTGCACCACGACCGCAGTCACTTTTTGCCAATTTTAGGGAGGCAATGTTTTTTGACAATAACTGTAATATAAAAATATACCTGCAGTATCACCCCCATCAATTTCAGGGGCAATATTTATTCTCTTCGTGGTCATTCCTTCTCAAGAAGCCTGTGCCCAGTAGTGGGACAATAAAAAGTCAAAGTCAAATCATTTATTTCGGGGCTGCGGGATTGTCCGAAAGAGTTACCGCGGCCTTGGTACATAAAAAGCCTACGACGGAACACGTCAGTTTTTAGTCAGTAAGAGTCTGACACTCCCTTACCGCTCCAAACCCACAGCGGGAGGGGTCATTTGATGATTTTTGACGTCGTTAAAAAAAACATTTATTTCCTGTAGACCTTTACAAGGACTTGTGATATAAAAAATATAAATAGGTTTGATAATGTTTTAGGTGTACGAAAGACGTAGACAGACAAGACTGAAGATTACTAAGGCATATCTGAAAGAGCTAGAGAGGGAGAACATCAGGCTGCTGACCTTCAGAAAAGGAGACCAGATTGATGACATCACGGATGAGATCAGGACCTGGTTTAAGGAATGGTGAGGTTTCTTTTATTCGGAGAACCTAGAAGAAGAACTATTTGGCTCAATGGTAACCATGTCGGACTGTCGAGGGTCCTGGGTTTGATTCCCGGTACAGTCAACATTTACATGCGCTGAGCTGATAAGCATGTTTACGGGCTCTGAGTGTTATAATAAGTAAAAAAAAATCTTACTTTGTTCTGCGATACAAAAACTGAGGTAGCCCCAGTAAGTTATAAAATACTTGTGTTGGGGTCACTTCGTAACTTCCCTTTATTTTCCCTATACAATGTAATAGTATCATATATAGTTTCATATTACAATTATACATACATGAAGGCGTCACAAATATAGTAAATAAAAACAATAACCAAGAACAACAGTAGCCAACACTTGCAAAATTAATAAGGCGATTATCACACGGTACCGCGCACCGCCACGGAGGGTGGTGGCGTTAAAACGGATCTCGTAGCGGCTCCCCGCGCGGTAAGGCGATAAACACGCCTGTCAGCGCGGATGGATTTTACGCGGATTTGACCAGTTTGATCACAGACTGGCGAAAGTGCGGCACCCCGTCTGTGATGCACCGCCCCGCGACATAAGATCCGCTTCACCGCCTACCGCGGCGGTGCGCGGTGCCGTGTTTAATCGCCTAAGGGATTATAGATTTATTTATAACAGAGGGTACACATAGTTATTTCTCTTGCATGGGGCAGCTTGCAACAAGCTTTGCACCTTCACAAAATAAATACCCTTATCCTTGATAGCGGTAACAAGACCAGACATTCCTTTCAGGTTCTACGGCTACAATTACTTTCCCGAATTCCCGTACGAGATCGAAGGTGGAACGATACTAGTGGTCAGAGGGGATTTCCCAACTGTGCAGGAGAAGTTGGAAGATGATGAGAAGAAGCTTGCCGAGTCGAAAGGAAGGACGCCAGACCAGGTGAATTGTGCACCAACTAGGTATATTTAATGTCCATAAGAACATCATACTAATTAAAAAAATATAGTTAAAAAAACCTAAAAAGCACGCTAGTCGTGTATTGTCATCAGAACTCAGAGCGTGTGCAAAATTTCATCCTAATCGAAGACCGGGAAGTGGGTCAAATTAAGATTCCAAGAGTTTCTTACATACATAGTTATAAGTGAAGCTAATATAAGCTTGTAAATAAAAGGCAACATTTTGTGTCTCTTTATGACGCAAACACCGTAACAGATTTAGATGAAACTTGATCTAAGTTTTCATATGGGATTTGATGAATCTTTAAACATTTTCCTCTTAGTACCTATCATCATAATCCTTGTTTTAATTTAATTTGGTAATAACGCAGTAGTTGGTAGTCTCCCACACAATCCATCTAGCGTTTCTTTGGTCGTCCCTTTTCTCAACGTCGACCCACATCACGTATGTAGTTAGTGTATGTATGGATACCTATTACCTATGAATGTGTGCGTGTCTGTCTATCTTATTAAATCATGTATCATTTCATATGGGATTCAGTAATAACGTAACGTATAAGTTCTTCCTTCTAAAATAATCCACTTTCTCCTTATCTGTTTAATTTATAATTCTTTCTGTATTCCATTAAAAAAAACAGATAAAAGAAGAAAAAGCCCGAGCGAAAGAGGATGCAAAACTAAAGGCCCAGTTAGCGAAAGAAGCGAAGAAGAAGGAAGAAGAGACCTTAGTGAAGGCCAGATGTAATCCATTCACTGATCCTGGGTACAGGCTACAGGAGTCTCATGTCATGCACAGTTTGATGGAGGTATTGAACATCCTACTAATATAGGAAGAAAGAAGAAATTATATACTTGAATAACATACAGACTAGTTTCTATCCGGGTGCGATAAGTAGTTCTGTCTAACCCCGGGTAAAACCGCAGGAGGTATCTAGTATCTATACGAGAGTTTGTATGTATGGATGTTTGTACCACTTACACAAAAAAACTACTTGTTCGATTTTGATGAAACTGGTAGTAATACAGTTTATATATATCAAATTAACATATTGGCTATGTTTTATCTATGTGCGGGTAGTAGTTTCCTTGGGATGTGGGTGGAACCGTGCACAGTAGCTATTTAACTGGATTGAGGGTGGCAACTAGATCTGCGGGTTGTTCGAAAGAGTTACCGCGGCCCTGGTACATAAAAAGCCTATGACGGAACACGACGGTTTTTAGTCAGCAAGAGTCTGACACTCCCTCACCGCTGCTAACCCACAGCGGGAGGGGTCATTTGATGATTTTTGACGTCGTTAAAAAAAAAAGCGTGGCAACTAGATTGACAAGATCCAATATGTAGAAAAAAGATTAGACAAATGATGACAATAATGTATCTATCTTAGATATTGTATAGCAAAAGCTTAGAGTCTACGACGACTTTAGAGAGCACACGACATACCTACAGCCCATTAATCTATCAGATTTCGTTAATTGATTTCAACTTTATCTCCGAAGCATAATGCTCAAAGCTAATAGGAACAAAATACAGATTGGAGTAGCTCGATGTTTCGTTAAATACATTATAAGTCACTCCACTCTATAAAAATTGATACGAAATCCATATTTCCAGGCTTTAAGAAACTATCGATCATCATGGTCACTATTTGACGAGTTACCAGCGGAGAACTATGGAGATGTCATCTACGGTTATATGAAGCCACTCCTCACTGAGGAGTTAATGAAGGAAATCCATCTGGACTGCAGGAAATATGTCGATGAGTTGATGAGGTACGGCGAGCAGTCTTGAAATTGTTTTATTTGTGAACGTAGGATCATAATAAGGTCTTCAAAAGAATATTATGTGAACTGCGTTGCTGCCAAAGTTTTCAAGTCAAGTGTGAGTTGGCCAAGCACGAAGGTTTTTGTACCATCATTATCTGTACAACAGCAAAAATATGCCTACATGGGAGTCCCCTAAAATATTCAATTAAAATGTCTAGGTATCTCTCATGATATTTAGTCTGGTGACAGACTGACAGCGGAGACTTGATAATAAAGGGTCCCTTTATACCCCTCAAATTAAATATAATTTCTATCGTGTATTTTTTCTCCATAGGTTAGACCTCAAAATGCTGATTAAAATGCATCAGCAGGACTTCAAGAAGATAGGCTGGAAGTACCCCAAGATCAAACCTAGGAAGAAACCAAAAAAACCCCCAGTTCATAAACCCTTAATTTTTGATGAAAAGCTGCTCAAAAATTCAGAGGTAATCTAAAGTTTTAACCGACTTAAAAAAAAGGTTTTTTTTTTCCGACGTCAAAAATCTTCAAATGACCCCTCCCGCTGTGGGTTAGCAGCGGTGAGGGAGTGTCAGACTCTTACTGACTAAAAACCGTCGTGTTCCGTCATAGGCCTTTTATGTACCAGGGCCGCGTAGTCCCCAGGCCGGCGAACAAATTTTTTTTTGATACATATACATTTAAGACTTTGTGAGTGTCTTCCTTACGATGAGTCCGACAAACTTTTCGAATGCGCAAATTTTGGTGCCGCTGCGTTTTTTAATGCTTGACTCCTGAAATTGTCGATATGACGTCACTATGGCTCTTCGTACATACACGTTTCATTTTTTGAGATTCGTTTAATAAAGTTAACTAGAGAATGGTGGTCAACTTGTCCGATAAAGATCGTGCTGCGTTTGGAGTGTCCACCATCCTGAAAATGTCGGTATGACGTCACTACGACTCTTCGTACATACACGTTTCATTTTTTGAGGTTTGTTTAATAAAGTTAACTAGAAAATTGTGGTCAACTTGTCCGATAAAGATCATGCTGCGTTTGGAGTGTCCACCATCCGAAACATGTCGATATGACGTCACTGTGTCTCCCCATACATACATGTCGGTCAAATACAACAATGATAGATAATACTATTCTTATTGCAAATATCGACTTGTCCGACAAATGTAGTGAGGCAAATAGTCAGTTCGACAAGAAAATGAGAAAAAAATATTACAATTGGAAGAAGTTTATTCTTTTTGTCAATTTCTGACTTAAATATTCACGTGCATTATTTAAGTATATTAAATTGGCATACTACTTACCAATTTTAATTACTATTTTAGAAAAAGTAGCCTGACTAAGACGTATTGTTGATAGTTTATATTATGTTAAGGAATAATATCCCACATCTATTAATGGACTATATATCAATCAAAAGGTCTTTTTGAGTGCAACATTTTGTCTCAACATACCACTTATCAATTCTTAGTATTTTAGAAGATGTAGCCCAAATAAGGCGTATTATCGATAGGTTTTACTATGTTAGGGAATGATGTCCCACCTCTAGGTATGAACCATATGTCAATCGAAAGATCTTTTTAAGGGCTATATTCCGTCTTAACATACCACTTACCGATTCTTAATATTTTAGAAGACATAACTGACCTAAGGCATATTATTGATACTTTACATTGCGTTAAGGAATAACATCTCACTTGAAGTTATGAGCCATATTTCAATCAAAAGATCTTTTTAAGCGTAAGGTTGTATTAGCATAACTCCGACAAATTGTTAGTACTTTAAAAGCTAGAGCTTTTCTAAGAATATATTATCGGTAGGTTTTGTCAAGCTAATCCATTACTTCTTTAGTAACAAATTATATATTATTTGAAAAACCTTTCCAAATGAAACATTTCGTGTTAACATACTTCCGACAAATTGTTAGTAGTTTAGAAGCTAGAGCTTATTTAAAATTATAATTATTGATAGATGTTTTCAATTAAATAAATCCCATCTCTAGTAATGAGTTATACATCATTCAAAAGACGTTTTTAAATGCAACATTTCATATTAAAAAAACTTCGGCGAATTGTTAGTATTTCAGAAGCTAGAGCTTATATAAGATTATTTTATCGATAGGTGTTTTCAAGTTAATAAATCCCTCCTGTAGTAATGATACATATATCATTCGAAACGACTTTCTAAATGCAACATTTACTATTAACATACTTCACACCAATTGTCAGTACTTTATACCAAATCTTAAAATATATCTATATTTTCCGGACAGTGGACACTCCATATGCAGCATGATCTTTGTCGGACAAGCTTACCACAATTTTCTAGTTAGCTTTATTAAACAAATCTCAAAAAATGAAACAGGTATGTACGAAGAGTCGTAGTGACGTCATACCGACATTTTCAGGATGGTGGACACTCCAAACGCAGCACGATCTTTATCGGACAAGTTGACTACCATTTTCTAGTTAACTTTGTTAAACGACTCTCAAAAAATGAAACAGGTATGTACGAAGAGTCATAGTGACGTCATATCGACATTTTCAGGATGGTGGACACTCCAAACGCAGCACGATCTTTATCGGACAAGTTGACCACCATTCTCTAGTTAACTTTATTAAACGATTCTCAAAAGATGAAACGTGTATGTACGAAGAGCCATAGTGACGTCATATCGACAATTTCAGGAGTCAAGCATTAAAAAACGCAGCGGCACCAAAATTTGCGCATTCGAAAAGTTTGTCGGACTCATCGTAAGGAAGGCACTCACAAAGTCTTAAATGTATATGTATCAAAAAAAAATTTGTTCGCCGGACTGGGGACTAGCGGTATCTCTTTCGAACAATCCGCAGCCCCGGCAGCCCTTGGCCCTGCTGGGCCCGACTCGTATGTTCACTAGTATCTAACGTTTGGCTGATACGACTTTGATTTTTTTTAAGTTTTTCTGGTGGTCTATACTATGTGGTTCTTTCACAAAGCAGCCCGTAGTCTGGAAGTTGGTGATTGATACACCCGTGCTTCGGAGAGCACGCAAATGTCGGTCTTGCGCCTGATCTCTCTCTGGTCGTGTCTGATTACCGTCCTGATGATCTATGAGAGTTAAACAATAGAGAGTGAATTTGTGTCTGTGCAAATGCTTGTGCACTATAATATGTCCTGCACAGTTGGCTAAACTCCTTATATGAGATGGTATATCACGGCTAGATCTGAGAGCAAGTCCAGTCTTCCTGTTTGCCATGAACTAAGGAATTGTTGGGTACGAAGATTTTCAAAAATATTATTATCCAATTTTCAATTTTTCAGGGTCTCTTCGACATAGGCATAGTTACAAAGCCAACTACAAAACTTCATGATATTATTGGTGATACAAGCTATGCAGCTTACGAGTTTAACATAAGGGATCCGGATGCCACGTAATTATACATTTTGTTTATATTATTCACTAGCTTCTGCCAGCGGTTTCATCTGCCACCCATTGAAACTCCTTCATACAACTGGATAAAAAATAATCTATAGCTTTCCTCGATAAATAAGCTATCTAACACTGTTTTTTTTTAATGGATCTACTTATTTCTGAGATCAGCGCGATCAAGCAAGCAAACTAAAAAACTCTTTAGTTTTATAATACACTAACTTTCGCCAGTGAATTCACCCGAGTCCCTGAAGAACTACTTCCTACATCAGGATGAAAAAGGACCCTTTAGCTTGCCTCGATAAATGGTCTTTCTAATACTGCAAGAATTTTTGAAATCGTTTCAATATTTCTTGATACTACGCTAAACTCTACAACTATATGTATGACATAAGTGGAGATCCTCACATCATCTTCTTAATAATACCTTTTATCATCTCACTGCTGGATAGAGGTCTTCTCTCCTTCCTAACATTAACGGCCTATTCCAGGTACCCCCTTCCTGGTGTTGGTGACATCAGGAATAGACTCATGCTGTCCTGTATACTGGGCTGTGGTATCCAACACGGAGCTCCGAGAAAGAAAGCTGTCATGCTGCTAGGTCCTGAGAGGAATGGAAAGTCTTTCATGGCTGATGCCGTGGCCGGGGAGCTGAGTATGTCTAGTTGTTATAACTTAAACTAGCTTTTACAGCGAACGAGCGCGAAAGAAAGAAAGCAAGCGAGAAAGAAATAAAGAAACGAAGAAAGAAAGGAAGCAGGAGGGAAAGAAAGAGAGCAAGAATAAAGAAAAAATATATATTAAGCTATAGGTATCACTGCCAAGTTTCATCAAAATCCATATGGTAGTTAACGTCTGAAAGAGTAACAAACATTTCTATATACTCACAGACATCATCCATCCAGCTCTGATAACAATAGCCATAAATAAAATGTATGAGTACATATACTGCGTTTTACGGTCTTCCTTGAATTTTCGTAGACAAAACCGAATATAATAAGGTCAACATTTCGTTATGCGCTGTTAGGAATAAGTCTTTGTTCTTTTGGCACCTTCAAACGATTCAACGCCGTCGGCCATAGATGTCATTGGTTTATAGTCCTTTGACAGATCCTCCAGACTAAGATAATTTTAGCTAACTTTAATTATGTATGTACTTGACTGTAGGAAATACTTAATTCAAATAAATAAAAATTCCTCCAGATGCCATCAAAATCGATATAACTCCCGAGGTATTCACCGCAGTCATCAGCCGTCCTCAGAAGATGTTGAGCCAAGTGTTTACAACGGCGAGGGCTTTCCAACCTGCTGTGGTCTTCATGAAAAATGTTGAAAGGGTGTTTACTGTCAAGGTGCTTATGAATTTGTTACGTTCATCATCACCAGCCTTTTCACTATGCCTTTTTAGGACACAGGCCTCTTATCATACAAAGAAGAATGGGTGTCAAACACTCCGAGCGCTCAAGGTGGATTGGCGATTTCGGACTTTTCTTCGAGATATTTTCCTTCACCTTTACCTAGTCTTTTTATACCTTTTTTTTAAGCGACGTCAAAAGTCATCAAATAACCCCTTCCGCTGTGGGTTAGCAGCGGTGAGGGAGTGTAAGACTCTTACTGACTGAAACCGTCGTGTTCCGTCGTAGGCCTTTTATGTACCAGGGCCGCGGTAACTCTTTCGAACAATCCCGCAGCCTCGCGTCTTTTTTTGTACCAAAGTTTATTATTTCTGAAACTAAGCATTGTTCTCAAGAAAGACGATTGAAATTACTACCTATATAGGTAATACATATTTTTAAGAATAAGATGGAATCACCATCATATTTCATCATGATCATATTTCTTAAACTTGGTTTTTCGTAAGTTTTATCTGTTATATTTTTCTAAAGGTACCACCAGAAGACAAGTATTTACAAGCTCAGACAATGAAAGGTCTTTTAGGCAAACTAATCAAACAGATACCTGTAGAGGACAAAGTAATTTTCATTGGTAAGTCAGTATTATAGTTAACTTAATCCTGAAGTTGGCCATTTGACGCTTCTCGCGTACGCAGAAGTGCTTGGTTTAATATATCTATTGACTTTTGTGATGTCAATAGCAGCTAACTTCAGACAATCAGAGCTTCTATATTTTTCTTTCTTCTTTAATGCTCAATTGTCATTTTTTATCAGTCATGTTTCCCCTTTATGTTCAATACAGCTACTTGCTCAAACCCATGGGTGGCACGCGCTAAACCAATGGTGAGCATATTTGACGAGATTCTGCTTGTACCGAGGACTGATTATGGAAGCTTACAGCAATACTTCTATCAGAAACTTCAAAGGCAAGTCACTATTTCACAAGATTTACCAATTCTCTCAAAACACATGTTAATATCTTTAAAACGGCGCAACGGATTTCAATATGGATTTTGTAGTAGAGTTAGATGAAGGTTTTCTATATAATTTTAACCCATTCGAAGTCGAAGCGGGTCACTAAATCCCATTAACGTTATAAAGCAAGACACTCAGTTTCTTTGAACCCGCTAATCTCAAAAACTAATATATCTTTAAGTTTTTTATAGTAATAGCCCATTTCTTAAAGGAAAGCTATATTCTATTGGCTTACGTTTCCATTCTAACCAAAATTATCGGAGATAGCACATCTGACCTCCTCAACCCAGTTTACCCTAGCTACTTGACACCCCTTGGTAAGACTGGTTGCCAATCTTTCTAATTTCCTCTCCAGAATCAGGAGTATCCCTCGTGACTATAATGTCCAGGCTCTGGCACAGCTGCTGCAGGGGTTCAACTTCGGAGACATCATACAGGCTTACGAAGAAGTCATGACTCCTGACAGAATTGTCAGGTATGAATACAGGATAATAAGGCTTTCTTCATCCCATATTCTTCTTTCCGCCTTAGCGTCTATCTGAAAGAGCTCGTGGTTAAGAGAAGGTTTATATTCATGTTTCGGAAGGCACGATAAATTGTTGGATCCTGGCTGCCATTTGAGCATCTTTGGCAGTCGTTACGGGGAGACAGAAGCCAGAAAGTCTGTTAACCAGTCTTACTAAATGATGATGAATCAAGTATTTGTGTATTTTTCCAGATTAAATATCGAACAGCTCTCCCCTGGAGAAATATTGGAAGTTTTATTGCAAAAGGACTTGGAACCTTTGACGATGGATGTAAGTATCCTCCACAACATATCTAAAGTCTTGCTTCCACCAGCGGTTTTACTAGCTGATCTCTTGGATTCAACGGCGTCCTGAGATAACTATTACTCACACCTGGATGAAAAGCAGTATATGCTGTTCTAAGCCCTAGACTATTTGTGATTAGTCGTCACAGCCTAAAAATCGACCACTGCTGTACTGCTGTCTCCCCCAAGCTGGAAGGATTTGGGTTGGTGATTATCCATATGTGTAGCTCCAAACTACTGATGCAATTTAAATGTAGCCAGTTTTAATACCCAGTAGTAGCAGTTTTCAAATCATACCAAAATGCCTTTATTTTCAAGCTACCTTGGCCCATGAATGTATACTTTTTTGGGAAATCATCCCCTGTGGGTTATCAGTGTGAGGAAGTGTTAGGCTCTTACAGACTAAAACCCATCATGTTCCTTCTTATGGACCCAGTTATTATGTTCAATCCTCCTCCGTGTGGGAGGAGGCCTATGCGCAGCAGTGGGACGATAAGAAGGCTGTAACAGTTCCTTCTTAAGGCCTTTATGTACCCGGGCCGCGGTAACTTACGCGATCAATCCCGCAGCTCCGGCAGAATAGATGAACATATACCTAAAACACTAACATGTATATTATTTAATAAAAACCTTGTTATGACTAAATTACTAGTATTTACTAGAACTTGAATAGTTTTGACGAACAGACAGACACAGATTTACTTTCGCAATAATGTTTCAAAATAAAGAATATAGGAACCTATATAATTCTTACTAGCTTCCGCCCGCAGCTTCGTCCGCGCCTGTTTCGGTTATATCGCGTTTCCAAGAGAATTTCCCAAAAGTTCGGGATAAGGATTGTCCTATGTTCTTTCTCTAGTTTAACTCTATCTCTGTACCAAATTTTATTAAAATCAGTTCAGTGGTTCAGACGTGAAAGCCAGAGCTACTTTCGCACTTATACTATTAGTAGTGATAAACTGTTACGCACGAAACGAGAAACGTTTGTAATAATTACTAAGTAACTACGTTTTCAAAGGTAAATATTATCTTTTACAGGAATACCAACGATACGTGACATTCTTCCTGCAGTACAGCTGGCTTCGAACTGAGAGGGAAACATATGACAGGATCAATTGGTTCAGAGATGATATGTACAAGAAACAGGCGAAGAAGGAAAAGGCCGAACAACAACAACATGCAGCTTAGATTTAAAAGTCTAGATAATATAATCAAGCACGTATAGGCATGTGGAATTAAAGAAAAATTGTAATTACCAACTTTAATAATGTAACTAATGTCTTGTCTGTCAATTGCTGCGGTGGAAGCATCAAAATCGATTCAGCCTCATTATCCTCCGAGCCTTTTTCCCAACCATGTTGGGGTTGGCTTCCAGTCTAACCGGATTCAGCTGAGTACTAGTGCTTTACAAGAAGCGACTGCCTATCTGACCTCCTCAACCCAGTTACCCGGGCAACTCGATACCCCTTGGTTAGACTGGTGTCAGACTTACTGGCTTCTAAAAATCGATTTAGCGTAACGTGAGATAGTTGCGCACAAACATACATAGGTATATGCAGGCCAAACTGATTATATCGTTTATTCGAAAGTATTTTGTCCGTCTTTTAGATAAATCTAAAATTTCAATGGACACGTTTTTTTTTTTTTCTCTCACAAATAAATAAGAACGAAAAGAACACGTTAGAATTCTGTGTTACGTCAAAACTTAAAGGTGACGTCACAAGCTCTCATTCCCACCTTTTCTTGTATCATTCTTGTATCATCATCATCATCATCTTCTCCATAGGACTTCTACTGCTGACCATAGGCCTTCCCCATTGATTTCCAAGAAGACTGGTTCCCGTGCAGGCTTTCAACCAGTCAACTGCCTCAGATTCTCTGACCTCCTTATTGATGGCTATCCTATCTATTTATATATTGATGGCTATTTGGCTCCATCAGCCCCCAGCCATATATTATTTGTGCTATGGGTTAAAATGTTGCCACTTGCAATGCTTTTTATCCACTGGGGTATGTTGGTCACTCTTGTTCCTCTTCATCACGCAATGTACTATTTATATTATCTGTTTAAAATTAATTGATTTGCAAGCCAATTTTCAAGCCTAATGTGTTTGATTAAAGACCCCTTTTTTGTTAATTTTTCTTTAGACCTGGACTCCACTAAAACGGACATGAATTATATATGTAGATCGGACTCACTTACATAGCGACGCGACGTCCGATCCTCAATTATTTGAAGTAATCTTGTCCTGAAAGCGGGGACGCATTACCTATCAAAGACCAATACTATATGGCTGTCTGTCTAAAAAAAGCGAAGCGAAGCTGCGGATATGGGAAATATGTAAAAACCAATTAGATTGTGTAAAATCTAAAACAATCTTTAAAATCAATGCTTTTTCTCAGTTGTTTATTTAGCACCGCAGTCTCGCTCCGCTTTTGTTTATTTTGTTTCCGCTTTTGTTAATACTGAGCTGATGTATCATATTAATATGGAACTACAAAGCGAGATTAAAGCTATTCCACGCTGAGAATAACCTAGGTTTCAATGTGAAGCAAAGATGTGAGATTTTCGTAAAATGACGATCGCAAATTCGAAGCGGATTCAGAGCGGCTCGGAAATTAAAATGGAACATTGATGGATGAACAATTTATTGAAAGAATAGAAATATATCCATGTTATGCCTATTAAACATACATTAGAGCAGCTCTGTTTTACCGTGGTTTTCTATAACCTATCCATTCATCGATTAAAGATTGAATTTTGTCAATAACTCTATATATAAATTACTTATGCCTTTCAATCTCTAATCGCAAAACAAAGGATAGATATTTTATAGAAATTCGCAATTGGCACGCGTCTTCGTAAAAGTTCGTTAGTTACATCGAAGCTGAAATATATCTTGATATTCGCTTTGGATATCTTAGCATGACCGTTTTGGTGGAGTCCAGGCCTTACCTCAATAACAACTTTTTTTTTAATGTTCAGTGTATTATTGTGATTTTTTAAGATTAATGAGAAATTGTCCGATTTGTTTTTGTATAACGTACCTAGTCGATTTTCAAAATGTTTTTTTTTTGTTAACTTGTCAGATTTGGATGAAACTTAATATAGTTTTAGATGTTAAGTGTTAAGGGTAAAGTGAATAAAAAATATGTAAAGTTTTATTTGGTATGCAACGTAATAAAATATTTTGTTTTAAGGACTGTGTTTCATTTATTTCTAAATAGCTTTTCACCGCATATGATAAATGTAGCCTACATATGTTACTTGGGGATATTCTAGCTTTCCAAAAGTGGAAGAATTTTTCATTTCGATTCAGTAGTTCTTGAGCCTTAACGATACAAACAAAAAAATGTTTCCGCTTTTTTTTATAAAAAAATAAGGAGATTAGCCAACTGCGCAGGACATATTATAGTACACGAGTATTTGCGCAGACACAGGTGCACTCACTATTCCTTCACTCTCATAGCTCGATGGGATGGCAATCCGACACGATAGGTCTTGATTTATGTTTATTAGAAAAGGTATAAGGCTTTAACGTGAAATCGCAAAAGCGATTTGCATGTAATTTGACAAAGAAGACAAACTACATAGGCTACTTCGTACCCCAGAATAATATAATCATTCAGAACGCGAGTGAAATTGCGGGAAACAATGTAGCAAAATAATCTGTCATACTTTAGCCCACCATTTTTTTACATTTCATTTATATAGAAAATCATACGCAGATCTAATTAATAACACGATTCAATTGTTTTTTTCACACAAATAAAACTTGCCAATTTCACGGCTAAAACATAAGGCATTGTTGTCAAATATGTACATTTTTTCAATGGATTGCGAAGCCGAATCTTTTAAACCATGGAGAACAAAATAACCAGCGGAGATGTCATAGCGCAAAATCTCCTAAGAAAGTAGCGCGACAACATGCGGGTGTTCGGGGGACGAGGAACATTACAAGCTCCGCTCTTACATGCCTTCTATAGAACCCGCCCACTATTTTCAATCATTGACAGATTGGTTTTGATTTGACTAGAAACCCGAACCCCTCGCTAGTTCAGGTAACTAATCACGCCTTTTTTATATGACGGCAAAAAACATCAAATTACCCTTACCGCTGTGGGTTAGCAGCGTTGAGGGAGTGTCAGACCTTTACTGACTAAAAATCCACCTTGTACCTTTCGAACAACCCCGCAGCCCCGGCAGGATAGACGGATAACTTAAACATTAACATGAATATTATTATACAGGGTTACTGGTAAGTAGACCGCATCCTTTCATGAGGTGATAGTATAGGTCAATACGGACAAATTTGACCATGGCATACACTGGGCAAAAGTTAACCCGTTTCAAGATAATCGAATTCCAAGATCAGTCGTCTAGGTACACGTATAAATTTTCATTATTAGTCAAAAGTCTCGTTTTTGTGGATTTTTGTGTGTTTTTGGATAGAAGATGAATCACTTCATAATAACAAACCATAAAACTGTACAAATCACAGAGGAAATTATAGCGAACAGCAATTACTTTTTTAGTAGCTATTTTCTCAAAAATATTACTCTTCATTTTTTTGTGCAGAATACTTAAAAAACATCAACATTTATCTAGCTATCCAAAAAGGCACAAAACACACAAAAAACCGCAAAAACGAGACTTTTAACTAATAATAAAAATGTATACGGGTACCTACCTAGACGACTTGTAAAGAAAAAATCTTGAAATTCGATTATCTTGAAACGGGTTAACTTTTGCCCAGTGTATCCCATGGTCAAATTTGTCCATATTGACCTATACTATCACCTCATGAAAGGATGCGGTCTACTTACCAGTAACCCTGTATACAAAATTGTTATGACTACATTATAGTATTTACTAGAACTTGAATAGTTTTGAACTAATCACGTTTCTTGACCTACAAGAAGGCATCCTTATGGCATCTCCGCTATCTTGCCTTCCTCCGTGTTATAAACGTTTACAACGTACGTGTTTTAGAATTGATGTTTAGGTCTAAAGTACTGTCGTGAAGAAAAGTATTAATGATTAGGAGATAGAAAAGAAAAAACAAGGATTTATTATGTTGTATTTTCAAAAGTTGCCTCGTAGGTCTAGTTGTTGCATACCGTGATTGCTGTGCACTAGGTCTCGGGTTTAATTCCCGGGTCGGGCAGAAAACGGAGTAGGTACCAGTGTTTTACAAGGAACGACTGCCTATCGGACCTCCTCAACCCAGTTATCCGGGCAACCCAATACCCCTTGGTAAGACTGGCTGTCAGCCTTATTAGCTTCTGACTACCCGTACGTAACGACTGCCTAAGATGTTCAATGACAGCCGGGACCTACAGTTTAACGTGCCATCCGAAACACAGTCATTGGTGTCCAAGATATATTAAAAAGTACATACAAACTTAGAAAAATTGCATTGGTACTTGCCTGTTCTGGAATCGAAAACCATCATACTTGGGAGGATGGTTCTTTACCCACTAGGACACCACAACTTCATTGTGTCTTAGGCTCTAGACAGACGGACTGCATTTCAACTGCAAATCAACTTCAGAACACGACTGCACGCCGACTGCAATTCAACTGCAAGCGGACTGCAGGTTTGATTTGTAGTTCTATTGCAGTCGTGTCAACTGCATTCAAACTGCCCTTGAACTGCAATTTGCAGTTGGATTGCAGTTCAAATGCAGTCCGTCTGTCTAGAGCCTTACCTACAATATCAATTATAAAATATTGATGTTATCAAACATTTGTGTTTGACAGTACTCAAGTAAAATATTTAAGGAGACGAGGCACTCATCCAATTGTGTTGAAAATGTTTCAAAACAGCGTATTGGCTGTAGTTAGGTTTGTAACCAATTGTCATATCAGACTTATTGTATTACCTGGCTAGTATTTTTTAACTTTTAGCCATTCAGTTAAGTGAGGATTATAACGATCAGACGTGTTCAGAGTGTAATTTCAATAATCCTAATTGTGGTGTTCAAAATATTAGTTCTTTATATGTGATTTTGTTGACTGGATCCGTTGATATGTTCGGATTTTTGGATTCTGAAAACTGAGTCCTGTTAGTGACTTTCTAATTAAAGGTAAGATATTTTATGAATTCTTAATAGGTATCTTAATATTTTCCAACGTATAATCGGGTTCCAGGATGGTAATTTTTTGGACTTTATAATATTACACATTATATGGATGGACAAGTAATACTTGATCATCATATTATTATCATCATGAAGAGTTTCTCCGTGTTTCGTAAGGCACGTTGAATTAATGAGTCCAGGCTAGCATTTGAACAGCTTTGGCAGTCGTTACGGTTAGTTATAATAAGCCAGAAAGTCTGACAAACAGTCTTACAGTAATCCATTAAAATGGACTGAGAGGATCAGAAAGGCAGTCGCTCCTTGTAAAACACTGGTACTCAGCTGCATCCGGTGAGACTGGAAGCCGATCTCTACATGTTGAAAAAAGGCCAGGCCGAATTGCTAACCTCATATCTGACGCTCTGACAGCCGACTGGTGACGGTATAACCACCACAGCTCCAAGTGCTCGGAGATAGGTAGTCAGAAGCCAGTAAGTGTGACACCAGACTAACCAAGGGGTTTCCCGGGTAACTGAGTTGGTCAGATAGGGCAGTCGCTCCTTGTAGTCTTCGAGTTCTTTGAGAAATCTGTGAACGATTTTTGGTATTACAATAAATGGACGGGTCTAAGGCGGGTATAAGGCGTATATAAGGGTGAAAACAATAAAGTTCCTCATCCCACGAGCATCCAAATTTTGGCGCGTTACTTTCTTAGGCGATTTCCATTATGGTACCTCCGCTAGTCATTTTTTTCTCCATGCCAATGGTTCATCCGGTCGTAGAAAACAACATAATTGTTCTTTGCTTCCAATCACACGGCTACGATTATCA
Source organism: Helicoverpa zea (assembly GCF_022581195.2). Classification (NCBI taxonomy): domain Eukaryota; kingdom Metazoa; phylum Arthropoda; class Insecta; order Lepidoptera; family Noctuidae; genus Helicoverpa; species Helicoverpa zea. Next base: position 4,341,468 of record NC_061479.1, read on the forward strand.
ACATAGATCTATTATACATATACTTGTATATACTTATGTGTTGCTGGGGAGTTTGTTCCAACACTTCTTCCCAGCAAAAACATATAAGCAGTGACATAGACTGAAAGCCGACCCCAACATAGTTGGGAAAAGGCGCAGGAGATGATTTTGATCTCCTTACAAACAAATGTAAAACTGTTGCTATCACCATCCTCATCCTCCGAGCCTTTTCCAAATTTTTCAAATCAGAACTGTCCGCGTCCTATGCTCTATGGAGCTATATAGCGTTACTTACCATTGGATAAAAAGTAAAGCCTATATATAGCCTTTTTGAACCAGTCTAACCAAGGGATATCGGGTTGCCTGGGTAACTGGGTTGAGGAGGTCAGATAGGGCAGTCGCTCCTTGTAAAACACTGGTAATCAGCTGAATCCGGTAAGACTGGAAACCGACCCCAACATAGTTGGGAAAAGGCTCGGGAGTTGATGATAGCCTTTTAAAATAAATGGGCAATACGTAAAAAAAAAAATTTTGAAATGGGATCAGTGGTTCCTGAGATCAAGCAAATAAACTAACTCCTCTGTTTTACAATATTATTACAGAAATAATCACTTTTGCTACCGATTATATCAATTTATCAAAGCACATAATAGCACGTACGAATTACCAATAAGTAATTTCTATTACAAAATCCATTACACGCAGATATGAGTAAAAGTAATAATTGTTTCTCATTAAAATTCATAGTGTTAACACGATTTTAATTATTTTAGTGTGTGTGTTTTTTAACAAGTTTTTAGTGGTATTTTGTACTAAAACGTTACATAGTTGTTTTGCAAAAGTGGAATCGTCTATTAGTCCAATTTTTATTTAAAGGTATTTTTTTTATCTATACTAATACTATAAAGAGGAAAACTTTGTTTGTTTGGTTGTAACGGATAAACTCAAAAACTACTGCACCGATTTTAAATATTCTTTCACCATTAGAAAGCTATATTATCTGCGAGTAACATAGGCTATATTTTATCCCGGTGCGGGCAGTAGTTCCCACGGGATGCGGGTGAAACTGCAGGAAAACGGCTAGTATAAAATAATAAGGTGAATAATTAGATTCAGTTCTCACTAAAAAAGGATATAAGTACAGAGTATTTTTTATAATTGAATTTTGCAATTCTGTTTTAGTAGATTCTCTAATTATTTATCAAGCCAAATTCATCTGCCTAGCCTTTTCCCAAATATGTTGGGGTCGACTTTCAGTCTAACCGGATGCAGCTGAGTACTAGAGTTTTACAAGGAGCGACTGCCTATCTGACCCCCTCAATCCAGTTCCCTAAGCAACCGGATACCCCTAGCATTATTAGTCTATGCCCCTAGGTAAGACTGGCTGTCAGACTTAATGGCTTCCGACTACCCGTAACGACTGCCAAAGATGTTCAAATGACAGCATAATGTAAAAAGAAACTTTTTGATGCCCAAATTATTTAAAAGTCTATTTTGATTACAGCCTCAAAAATGGCCGACCCAGATCTTGGAATCGCGAATCAAGCATTTGATGAAACGGAAACAATTCCTGAGAATTGTATCAACAAATCTGACATACAGAAGCAAGAAGATATACATATAGGAAAAAAACATTTTGAAGAAGAAGACACAATAAAATATGAAGAAAGTAAACTCAATATGAAACAAAAGCATGTGAAAACTGAAGCCGTTATGGACTTTATTTACAAATTGAAGGGTCCGGCTTTTGGCAGTGTGAGAGAGAAGAAGTTGAAGAAATCTTGGAGAAGAAGATCGATTGGTGATGGAGAAATAGAAGATGAAGAATCGTGAGTATTTATCTTATTAGATAGTATGTGAATTAAGAACTTTCGCACAAAACTTATTATGATGTGATGTTAAAAGTAGCGTTTTACAAAGTAAATAATCTAATCCTATTTCTAAAGTCTGTATTTTTACAGATTTTATACAAATACTTAATACATTACTGCATCTATACTGCGATATGAAATATGTATAGTTTTATAAACCCCTATTCGTGTTAATTATGTAGGTACCAAATAGTCTTCCGCGGTTTCACTCCCGTCCCGTGGAAACTACTGCCCGTACCAGGATAAAATATAGCCTATGCTACTAGGGAAGAGTGTAGCTTTACAATAGTGAAAGAATTTTATCATCTGTCATTTAAAATCAGTCCAGTAGTTCTTGAGTTTATTCATTACAAACAAACATAAATACAAATCCTCTTTATAATATTTGTAGGTATGGGTAAATATACACATATTCATGTTTATATAGTGATTTTTCTCGGGCATGGGGAATAACATAATCATAGCATCAGAGTTCATACGTCGCCGCATACAAAAATCCAAATCTTTCCTCTTTGCTGTATGAGTAATATTAATATATCTAGATGATTCCATAGCCGGTTTTGTACTGAAAATAAATAAATAATAAATAGCTTTACTCACCTTCCATTTTCAAACTCAACTCAAACTCAAACTCAAAATTTTTTATTTCAAATAGGCCTATGAAAGCTCTTTCGAAACGTCAAAGTTAGGTGCACGGTTCCAAAGAGTTGGTCTCATGGAGAAGAACCGGCAAGAAACTCCATGGACTCCATTTTGTTTTTTTTGCCATTCATATTGACGTCATATTATTTGTCTCTGTTTACAAATTTTGTAAACATTTTGTAGGTAATTAACGCTTGCTCTGAATGGCTCATTAAGCTATACTTAACAGTTTATCTTTTATCTCATAAACGCCTGATGGAATTGTTATAGCAATCAAATGCTGTACGTTGTTTACAGCTGTAAAAAATATCGTCAATACTTAGATCTTGAACTCGTCGGCTATCATTGTACATCGTTGGCTGACGTCCCGGGTAGGCAGAAGCCAATAGGGCTATTGGATTGCCGGGGTAACTGGGTTGAGGAGATCAGATAGGCAGTCGCTCCATATGGCACACTGGTACTCAGCTACATCCGGTTAGACTGGAAGCCGACCCCAACATATGTAGTTGGGAAAAGGCTCGGGAGATGATGATGTCCTCACTCATGCTCTACACTTATCTGTGAACTTATTCCATTTACATCGGTTCAGTAGCTTTATCGGTACTTTTGCATTTATAATATTAATAAAGGTAATGTTTAAGACCTTAAAAAGTTACTTTGAAGAGTTTCCTTAATTCCTTAGTTTATTGTTTTAACGTTAAGTAGCTGCTTAATCTACTTATAAATGAAGTGGGCAGAAACTATTCTTGTTGTAAATACTTACTACTTAAATAGTATTGCCTTATCTTATTAAGTACAATAAAAGGGACTTGAATATTACTTTCCTTTCATAATTTGAAGTTTTAGCGTAGTAATTAACTATTATAGTAATCTGTGGTTTTAGTAACTGTTTTTTTGCTAAGGATTTAGCTGAGGGATTGTTTGCGCGAGTTACCGCGGTCTGGTACATAATGGGCTTAAAAAGGAACATTACTTGCCAGTATTTTTACGTTGGATTTTTTTTTATAAATATTAATATTAGGAGGAGCTCCTGTCTCGCAAAGAAGTAAAAAATACCAGCCGGGTTCCGCCGATTTCACATGCCTTGAGAAATGCAGAGGAACTCGCTATACTTCACTTAACATTATAGTCCGTGTTAATGTTAATCATCTTGACTAAACTTTTTTTTTTTTTTTTTTAGCGACGTAAAATCATCAAATGACCCCTCCCGCTGTGGGTTAGCAGCGGTGAGGGAGTGTCAGACTCTTACTGACTAAAATCGTCGTGTTCCGTCATAGGCCTTTTATGTACCAGGGCCGCGGTATCTCTTTCGAACAACCCGCAGCCCCGGATCTTGACTAAACCTGGATTTTAAATTCTGAAATCGCTAATCCACCTTTATCTCACGTGGTGATTAACGCTCATTCCTTGTCTGTATGAGAAGAGGCCTGTGCTCTGTGGGACAAGAAAAAGGCTGATGATGATTTCGTGAGCGTTAATTTCCAAATATTGTCAACAACTACAAGAAAAAAGCCCTTTGCCCAGTAGGCAGATAGGTACGAACAACATTAATCCAAAATCATTTGCGTAAAGATAAAACCAGTCCGTTAAAGTAACACAATAACAATTGCTCTAGCGGTTTCCGAGTTCGATGCAAACAAACAAACGCGTCATTCTCATTAAGAGTGCACACTGCAAACTTTTAATCAGCCGATAGTTTGTTTGGGCTCATAAGTCAGTATGAAGATGAATGGTAGTACGCACATTACGAAGATCAGGTATTTAGCCGGTATCAGACTGACTGGAAACTTTGATTGGAATCAAGATTTTCATTTAAAAATATTTTTTTGGCCAATGTTTGTGACAACTGTCAGCCGACTGTCAGACAACAAATTGTGAATTTAATCAAAGTTTTCAGTCAGTCTGATACCGGATAAATATCTGATCTTTGTTATGTGCGTACCTACTACCATTCATCTTCAGTTGGTGATTGTTACGCCCGTGCATCGGAGACCACGTAAATGTCGGTCCTGCGCCTAATCTCTCTCCAGTGGTGTCAGATTGCCGTCCTCCTCCTATGAGAGTGAAGGAATAGTGAGTGCACTTGTATCTGCGCAAATGCTTGTGCACTATTATATGTCCTGCGCAGCTGGCTGATATCCTTATATGAGAACACTAACAGCCGCCGTAGCCGATAATCGACTAGGAGGACATCACAATTCATCTTAATACTGATTTTTTACCCCAAAACAAACTATCGGCCGACTAAAAGTTTGCAGTCTGAGTGTACTCGAACTGAATCAATGTTTACATGTATTGATAAGATAGTAAGTAATAATAATAATGTCGGGACACCTGTTTCACACACGGTCGGTTAGCCCCATGGTAAGTTATTTATTAACTTGTGTTATGGGTGCTAACACAACTGATAAACTACATATAGCTACATATATACATATTTATAAATACATATCATAACACCCAGACCACGGCCAACAAGCATGCTCATCACACAAATGTCGACCGAACCGGGAATCGAACCCGGGACCTGAGGTTCGGCGGTCCGGCATGATGACCATTACGCCATCGAGGTCGTCCGTCATTACGCCATCGAGTAAGTGTACGAACACTTGTGCTAACTAAACATACACACATACAAACATTATTAGTAAATTACGTTAGTGCTACTTACCTACTATAAGTTCGGCCATTCAGAGAATGCGTTCCTGACACGTCGCGATTGAACTGACGACGTAACTTTGCAATGGCGTTGCAGTTACGATAAAAATATTTTTGCTGGTTGTTTACCGTTTTAACAATTGAGGAGCATTAAAACAACATTATTATATCAATAATCAATGAATGTTATAATTTTGTGCCAAACTGAGTGTCAAATAACTTGGTAAACAATATTTTTCTAAATCTATACTGCGCTATTACAAGGTTATGTCAGCGGTTTATATTTTGTAGTGCTGTGCTAAAAATAACAGGCAAGTATCGTAATCTGTTCTTATACAGTTATAATATAAAATAATACGTTTTGATTTTCTTTTTAAGAATTGGAAAATAATGGACTATAAGACTTAATTATAACGTTTATGAAATATAAAAATAAAACTATGACCAAACCGCATTTTTATACTTAGATTAAAAATGGTAACCCCAAATGGCGTTATGGGCCGCCATTTTGTGACGCTAAAACAGTCGTCCGTTGTCGTTTCGTGCGCATAGACCACGTTTTTCAAGTGTTTTCGATCTGTTTTTATTTGATTACCCGGCTTTTGTTAGACCGAGATATCAGGATTGATTCTGTTATTGATAATAATATAATTATACATGTAGGCGAAGATGATGATGAAGACACCACCTCCTCACGCTAATCGGAGTCTGATTAATATTCTGTTCGCACATTCAATTCAATGTACTTGTAACAAAGAATAAATAAAACAATTTTATTATATGAATATTACCTTTTTTTGGTTTCCACTTAAATAACTAAAATATAAAACAAATGATTCCGCCAATTTAAAACGAAAATAATCTTAAAATAATGCGGCGGTTCATTTTGAAGGAACTGTAACGAACTCAGTGTTATGTTGTGCCCATCACTAGTCGTGACTAACTGATAGGTGTCAGGAACGCATTCTCTGAACGGCCGAAGTATAATATTGTGAATGCGGAAGTTTTAAAGTGGTTTATGAAAATCAGAATAAAATATAGGTTATGTTACAGTGAAATATTTTTGAAATTGGTTCTGTCGTTTCGGAGCCTTTAGGGAACAAAAAAAAAACAGTCAAAAAATGTACCCTTTATTAGTTATACATATTACTAGTGCATAGATAAAAAGCAGCCTACATATTATTCTTATAGTTTCATAAGCTAAATTACTGCCAAGTTTCATAAAAATCCTTTCAATAGTTTTTGGGTGAAAGAGGAACAAACATACATATTTACATACCTACTTTCGCTTATGAAGTACGATTATCATAATATATCAAGGAACATAATAAAGGAGAGAACTCTGTAGCTAAAGTATGGTCGGCCATCCATAACATGACCGCGGCAAGCAAGCGATTATCACGTACTTATCAAATTCGGTCAAGGATCTTAACCGTGAAATATAAAATTAACCCACAAGGTTACTTTCGCACAAATAAAACGCAGACAGCTGAAAACATTAATTTACCCAAATCATTCGTAGAAAAAATAGCACCAAGTGCGAGTCGGAATCGCGCAACAAAGGGTTCCGTAGCATTATTTATGAAACAGACAAATATATCACGTTTGTTATATGGGAGCCCCCCAAAATATTTATTTAATTCTAGTTTTCAGTATTTGTTGTCATAGCGGCAACAGAAATACGTCATCTGTGAAAATTTCAACTCTCTAACTTACACGGTTCGTGAGATACAGCCTGGTGACAGACGGACGGACGGACGGACAGACAGAGGAGCGAAAACAATAGGGTCCCGTTTTACCCTTTGGGTACGGAACCCTGAAAATAGCACCAAGTTTTGTTTGTTAGAGCATGACATTTTCGGAAACTACTGAATGAATACGGATAAATGCATAGATAATAATAACAACTGATAATATTGTGGTTTTCAGCTGTTATTTATCTGAATCATAATTAAATTAAAAACAGGTGTAAAAGTTAGTGAAAATATTTATAGAGATAACCCGTGGTTTCACCTGCATCTCTAAAAAAATACTTCATTGGCTTAGCCTTTTCCCAACTATGTTGGGGTCGGCTTCCAGTCTAACCGGATGCAGCTGAGTACCAGTGCTTTACAAGGAGCAACTGCCTATCTGACCTTCCCAACCCAGTTACCCGGGCAACCCAATACCCCTTGGGAAGACTGTTGTCAGACTTACTGGCTTCTGACTATCCGTAACGACTGCCAAAGATGTTAAATGACAGCCGGGACCTACAGTTTAACGTGCCCTCTGAAACACAGTCATTGGTATCTAAGATATATTTAGAAAGTATATACAAACTTGGAAAAGTTGCATTACTCATATTTTGTAATATTAGTAAAGTCACAGGTATGTACGTATCTTGTGTCTAAGTTTTCCTGTAAACATATTTTTACCTAAAATAATTCTATTTTCTGACGTCATTTGCCTTTTAAAAATGTTGACTTAGCAACATTAGATTTACAAAATTACGTATACTTAATAAGTGCGATAATCTATTTGATAAACAATTCTACAGATACATTTTTAATCTATAAAGAGGAAAAAAAATGTTTGTTTGGTTGTAATGGAAAAACTCAAAAACAACTGGACCGATTTAAAAAATTCTTTCACTATTAGAAAGCTACATTATTTGTTAGTAAAATAGGCTACATTTTATCCCGGTACGGATAGAAGTTCCCACGGGACACGGGTGAAACCGCGGAAAAACGGCTGGTAATTAATAATAAAGGACATTGTTCAATTTTGGCCTAAGAACCGATGTGAATATAAATTATACTATAATTTTTATTTATTTTTATATTGTTTGAAACATATTTTAGTATTCCACGGACACTTCAAATAAAAAAAATCCAAATAAAAAGTAGGGTCACAATTATTGATGCCTTATAAAATGTTTCCGTCAGCCAGTGCTGCCAGTTTCGGAAGTTTTCGGGATTTCGGTAAATACGGATCGAATTGAGAACCTCCTTTCCGAAATCGGTTATTAAAATTAGTTGCTAACACTTTATTCATTTAAATACCTAAACTGACTAGCTAGAAAAAAACTAGTATTTGTATAATGTTTTAAGATGGTTTTGAGCGAAATCGCGAATTTCTAGCTTGGCACTCGAGTAGGATTATAGTTTTCGTAATTGGCAACACTGGTGTACTTCAGTCAGTTTGCTAGAAGTCAGTTTGATAGCTTTGCGACTATCGTTTCTTTTGTGATTTTCTATGCGTTTCATGGTTTTATTCTAACAACTTTGGCTTGATTACGGACTCCGATTAGATTGCGTACTTGGTAGACTCGGCTTTGTGTGAAGAACTGGATTTTACTAGCATTTTCGGATATTGCTCTGTCTGTGATCGAATTTAGTTATATTATAATTACAACAATGGATGCAGAATATAGTATATTGTATAAATTGTGGATCTGCTGGAGGTTCTTTGGTATTAGAAAACGAAGATATACTTCGTTGCATACAACAATGGACCGTTCCCCGTATGGTAAGTGGTCTACGAAAGTGTTTTTCTAATTTTGATAAGAATGTTACTACCTACTTATGTTTTCATAAACACACAATTTCTCGGTTTTCAAATCAATTGCCACAATTGCAAGTTACTTGATATTTACTAATGTTTTTTGTATTTATTATTACAGGTTGAAGCTCATGACCTTATATGTACGACGTGTTGGTCTCAAGCAGTCGAGCATAATAAGATGCAATGCACTGTTGGACGCAATTGTGTACTTTGTAAGAAGCTCCTACCATCAGGCATACTGTTGCAATTGTATCTTTGGGCGTAGAACAGTGGGCTGTTGTGCCCACATAATGACTATGATCTGGTATTTAAGCTGGGCGAGATACCAAAACTCAATTGAACCCCCTGCTCAGTTCTTAGATAATATATTATTGAGAAATATTGATGATTAAAAACCTTTAATTGAATATAAATATTGTTTTTATTGCACATCCTCGAAAACCTCTTTCATTGTTATTGGTAAACCTTACTTTAACTGTTATATAAATTATTTTGTGTGGTAATGACATTTTTAGTATGGTCTGTACCTTCTTGGTAATAGACCGCGGGTTCGATTCCCGCCTTATGGCATGTAGATAGCTAGGTAACTGTCTAATATAAAAGTAGTATCAATCATTTAAATAAATAATTCTCTATCGTAATAATATCGATATTTTATGAATTGTGGTGAATGGAACTCTTCCATTTTGGATACGTTTTATCACAAATCCAAAGTGGATTCACTATATATTAAGAAACGTAACGTTGAAAGCAAAAGCGTTTAGGTAGTTGTTTTTCATAAAAATTCTAAGCATTTATGAAAACTAGTCACACGCCCCGTCTTCGCACGGTGGCAATATAAAACCTTGGTGTTAACCTTCCTCTTGACCTACTCTATCTATTAAAAAAAAATAAAAAAAAATCGCACCCAAATCCATCGCGTAGTTTTAAAGATCTAAAGCATTCATAGGGACAGACAGAAAATGCAACTTTATAAAATGATCATTGTCAAAGAATTATCTTAAACTTGACTATTTACTATCTCTTTTCCTAGTATCTAGTAGAGTAGTCTTTTCCTAGATCTAGAAGAGAACATATAGAGCTGTACATAGTATTGTTGATATTTTGTATAGTGTAGTTTGATAACACTACTCTGATATTTCACGCAAGCTTGGTTATTTTTTATTTATAACCTCAAAATATTAACTTTTTTCGTAATTATTTTAGTTTCCTGAAGTGTCCGTTCGTGAAAACTTATTTCATAGGATTCCATATAATTTTAAGAGTTTATAGAAGTCACTTTCCATTCAAACGGTTCTTAGGCAGAACATGTATGGAGCCGGAACAATGTCCTTTCCTTATCTTTTTTTATAATATATAAAGTAAGTATTTATTTTATTTAGATAGATATTTACAATAAATATCAAAAACTATCCTAGTAAAACAAACAACTATAAAGCGTCAAAAAATTCCTTCCTATCGCTGTCAACTGGGAGCGTGCCCAAGAGGCTGGCAGCATTACCTCGTTGGATCGCCATTTCCTTATCTATTTGATAAATAGATATGTAGCAGATATAGATCCATCAAACAATTTGTGCAGATCATCACTGTTTTTAATATCATGTTACCATTTTAAGACATTCACCTAGGAAAATGGGAGTTAAAAATCAAGGGAAATTGTCTTATAACTGAGCTTTTAATACTTCTAAAATTATATGATACTAGCCGTTTTCATGCGGTTTCACTCGCGTCCCATGGGAACTACTGCCCGTAACGGGTTAAAATATCCTATGTCGATCAGGGATAGTGTAGCTTCTCAATAGCGAAAGAATTTTTAAAATCAGTTGAAGTAAGTATGAGTACAGAGTAGTACAGATTTCTGTGTACTTAATTTATAAATAAACACCACTTTTTAATCACGGTTGATTTAATTTTCCTATACGGTACTACTTAAAGTCTAATAAAACTTTAGTTTCTCTAGGCACCTGCAAACGCGACTCGTTGAGTCTATACCTAATTACCCAGCAAAAATACTGTGTAAGATACGGCCATGATACGGCATGATAAATATTTATATACCAGTACAGAATCGAGCGCGGAAGGACGCAGACGCATCGTCGCGCGTCACGCCAAACCATAGTGCATTCCCGCCAAAATACACGTCAACCGTCAAAATTGACATTTGTCAAAAAGTTTTGTGATAAAAAAGTGTAATAAAAATTGTTGTTTTGTGTTTCGAAAAGTTGGGTTTGTGCCAAAATTTGTTGTTTGTTTGTATACAGACGCTTAATTTTTGTTGTTCTTTATTTTAGTGTGTTTGTTTCCGATAGTATTTTTCCTACAAAGTTTTGTTGTGCGTTATCGTATGTAAACTATGGTTGAATCGGTTATAGGTCGGTTGATAAAGAGTTCTGATAATAGCAACAGCTGATTTGACTTAATCTTTGAATGAACGTAAAATATAAAAATATGATTGATGTTTTTGAACTGAAAAAATGCTTGACTGCTAGTGATTAGCCTGCTTTTTCTAGGCAATTATTTTTCGAAAAAATATCCTGATAGGTACATGACAAAAAAACACGGTTTTAAATAAGGTAGGAAATAAGTATTCAACGCGTTTTGCATAGCTGTAATTTACTGCGTATTATCTTAGGAATATGTGATCATAATCCATTAAGTCTGAATTCTTGAGAAACAATCTTGATATAAGTTTTTATTTAAAAATAACATGCGCATAAAGTCATTCATCATCCTTCGAGCCTTTTTCCCAACTATGTTGGGGTCGGCTTCCAGTCTAACCGGAGCCAGATGTACCTAGCTGAGTACCAGTGCTTTACAAGGAGCGACTGCCCTATCTGACCCCGTCAACCCAATACCCCTTGGTTTGACTGTCTCTAAAGTCATTGTAAATACAATAATAACTTAATCAATTGAGCGATTCAGTTAATAGTCCGTGTATATTATGTTGTTTAATATGCATTTATGTGAAAAGTCTTGAAGATTGTTTACCTTTAGTTAAATGAATGAAATAAATGTTGTTAGTCTAGCTAGGTAATAGACTATTTCATTAGATACCTACTTTTAATTCCTTTTTAAGGAGAAAACACTCTGTCATTAAGTTTAAACGGCATTTTTTCCCGGATTTACAAAACGTGTTTATTGTTTTTCTTCAAAACCTTTTTTGTGTCCCTCAAATATATTTCAAAAAGGGTGGATCCAAGACCAATTTAGTACGTCTAGTTGACGAAAACATTAGCCGTCGTACCTCTAAAACTTTTAAACGTCTGTTGAACACTTGTCTAATAAAATTACAGATTATGACGATGAAATAAGGTCCGTTTTGCAACCACACTTTCTTTAAACAAGTGTTCAACATATGTTTAAGTTTTTTTAGTAAGGCTGATTATTTTTATCAAGTTACTGTTTGCATCAGAAAATTTACGTACGAATCAAAACATAGTATTCCTTAGTCAGCAAATGAAAGTCAAGGCGAACGAGGTATTAAGTAACTATTTGTTTGTTGTTGAAGTTTCGAGTCACTAAACTCTAGTAATTTTATACTCGTAATCTTGCAGACAGTAAAATTGTAAACAAACATCATTATAAAGGTAATTAAGAAAGAACTTCTTCCCACACGTGGATAAAAGAAATTAAAATTAATTCTTGAATGTAAGATATTCTTACTGTTTTCCCGTAGTTTCACCCGCGTCCCGTGGGAACTACTGCCCGTGCCGTGATAAAATCTATACTAATATTATAAAGCTGAAAAGTTTGTTTGTTTGAACGCGCTAATCTCAGGAACTACTGGTCCGATTTGAAAAATTTTTTTCAGTGTTAGATAGCCCATTTATCGAGGAAGGCTATAGGCTACTTTTTATGCGGGTTCGTGCAGAGGTTTCCACGGGATGCGGGTAAAACCGCTGGCAGCTAAAGCTGGTATAGCCTATGTTGCTTGGGAAGAGTATAGATTCCCAACAGTGATAGATTCCCAACAGTGACAAACAAAAATATATATCTTTATTATATTAGTATCGATATTATTTCTAAGATTCTTCAACATCCATTCAGTGGTTTTTGCGAAAAAGTGCAAAAAATTATAAACCCCGGCCCTGGTACACTGTGGGCTTAGGAAGGAACGTGGTGGGTTTTAGTCAGTAAGAGTCTGACACCCTCACGCTGCACCCACAGCGGGACGATAGTCATTTGTTAATTTCCCTAATCTTACTTCTTGTATTTTGTACTCTATGTATCTCTTAGATAATCTAAGGCAGGCGTGGTTTCCGCGTGAAAGATAACATTATTAAAAGATAGTAAACAATTAGCATTGAGAATTTCATAATAATTAACAATAATTGTTATTTTTCATGGCATTGTATTAAAACGTGTAACAAGGTAAATTATTGTCTTGATAGTAAATAACATCTTTATGAGTTTTAATATTTTATAGGCGTAGTAAACTTCATAGACCCATTACAATGGCAATGGGCAAACCATATTGCTCGCAGAGCAGATGGCCGATGGGGTCGAAAAGTGCTGGAGTGGAGACCACGGACTAGCAAGCGCAGCATAGGACGTCCACCAATAAGGTGGACAGACGGTCTTATAAAGGTCGCCGGAAGACGCTGGATGCAGGTCGCCTCCAACAGGTATCTTTGGAGATCTAAGGGGGAGGCCTGTGTTCAGCAGTGGACGTCCTATGGCTGAGATGATGATGATGATGATGATGAGACCTATTACAGGTGCTTAAGAAACCTCAAGCTAGCTTCTTCATTAGAATGGTCTGACTGCGAGATTCCACCAGTGTGCGGCACTGTGACACACAAATGTATCTTTTGGTGTACTCGCTCTAGCAAACAGTAACACATTGCGTACAAACATTTCTAAAATGTCCGCAAAATTGCAACTTTTGTGCGCGAACGCGCTAGCTAGGAGGATCGTGTGACTTAATGAACCTGCTTTACTAAATAAACAAATTCAAAATGATTCCTTTTTTCACGGGTATAATGAGAGGGAGTGTTAAATTAAACCCTAACAGCCTTTGGAATATCTTGTCGAGCCCTTTGTGTTCCTGTCAATAGATACTTAGAAAACACAAAGACTGACAACCATTTTACTAAAGGGTATCAAGATGCCTAAGTAACTGGGTTGAGGAGGTCAGATGGGCAGTCGCTTCTTATAAAGCACTGGTACTCAGCTGCATCAAGTAAGTCTGGAAGCCGTCCCCAACATAGTTGGGAAAAGGCTCGGCAGATGTGTTCCACGGTCATAGAAACTCCTTAGAAAAATCCCGCAGCCACTTAATTCTTTCGCTCTCAAGCTCACGGTCTACATAATATTGTAATTAGATCCATGGTTGTAATAGATCCAGTTCTGCGAATCTGATACGTTAATATGGTTTCATATAATCTTAGTGAATTATTCCAGGTAGTATTTTATCGGGAGTAATCAAAGTCGTAAGTTGTTGCAGTTTTGGTACCTAGGTTCTTACTAGAAATCTAGAGCGGAAATAGCACAGTTTGTAGATTGTACAAATGCACATTTTGTATCTATGAAGAGTCCTGACTGGTCCTGACTAAGTAAATACGAAAGTACCTGTCTGTCTGTCGCGCTTTTACGCCATTTTTAACTGAATTCAAAAACCTGTTTACAAACAACATAAAAACCGCCTGTTCCTTAATCGGATGATGATGATTAGTAAATTCAAACAAAATCTTTCGCTTGCTCAAGATTCAAAATCTGCACTCACTAAAATTAGCTTTAATTACTTTTAACACAAATAAATATTTTTTTTCGGTAGTTGTTGTTATTCTCTGTACATACAATAGTAAATATAAAGTAATCTGTGATACAAATAAAAAAATAACGTGAAATAGATGTCCCGGTTGATAATACTGACTTCCCAAAAAGTAAGAGGTTCTCAAATCAATAGGTTCAAATAACATAGTCAACAGACCTGCAGAAACCTATTTCTAGAGCCATGTCAAGAGTTTTATTTTGTTCCTTTGAGTGTTTTGTGAAGTCGGGGTTTTTTTTTTTGTAAAAATGTTTAAGGAAATAAGGTAAATTAAAGGATTATTTGTTATATAAGATACTTACTACCTACCCCACGTAACACATCATTAAGGTATCTACCAGATAAACTAAAATGTATATCATTTAAACAATAAAATAATTAAGACTTAATTAATCATTATTTATTGATTTAATCTGTTTTTATAATTATGATAAGAAGAAAAGCCGGTGCTAACCGGATTTCGATGAAACGAGATAAAATTAAGCGGATTAGGGTAATGATAAGATTATTATCAGAAAATATTATATAAACTAAACTTGAGGTCAGACAGTTGCTATGTCAGAAAGTCACGTAAATGTCGGTCCTGCGCCTGATCTCTTTCCGGTCGTGTCGGATTGCCGTCCCATCGGGCTATGAGAGTGAAGTAATAGGGAGTGCATCTGTGTCCAAGCAAATGTGCCTGCACTATAATATAATATGTCCTGCGCAGCTGGCTGATCTCCTTAAATGAGAACAGAGAAATCGGTCGTGGACGCCATTATTTATTTATGTCAGATATTATCCATCATCATCATCAGCCTTTGTATCGTCCCACTGCTGGGCTGCGGCCTCCTCTCACACGAAGAAGGATTGAGCGTTAATCACCACGTGCGAGAGATGTGGGTTGGTGCTTTCAGACTTTAAAGTCCAGGTTTCTTCGAGATGATTTCTTTCACCTTTAATCAGTCAGTAATTATACTGTTGCAAATGTAGTAAAGCATAAAATATTTATACAGTCAGGGTGCATAAATATTGTGTACCTCTCCGGCTCCATCATCAGATCAGTTCGACAGTACCATATTATTGTATAATCATCAGAACTACATACAGCTGCCAATTTTCATGACGCTGCGATCCTTGGAAGATGCTTGAATTAGCTACCTTAGAATCCATTTCATACATACATAAATTACCTAATTAATGTTATAATATTTATTTAATATTTGAAAACATGATATTATACACACAGAAAATTACATAGTATAAATATGAATCTTCAAACCTAACAGACAGACATGTGTTGCTGGGGAGTTTGTTGCGCCACTTCTTCTTCCCAGCAAAAACACATAGGAAGTGGTGAAGGGTGGGCGTTTTGGGAGCTGCCTTTGTGCATTTTTTTTGATGTTCAAAAAGTGCGAATTTTCAGCTTAATATGATTTAATTATTATGATTTTTTTATTTATTCTTAATTACATACAGGTTGACCAAATAAAAGCGTGTTAAAAATAAACCAAGCCAAAAGCAACACCTTGTACAAAGGTCAATGAATCATAATGACAATAATTATTAATTTACGATTATAATAAAGTCATTAATAATGGATAAACTTATCATGTCATGACATTAAAAAATTATGATTATTGCTTATCGAAATTAGAGCGATCTATTTGGATGTTTTAATTTTTTTTATCATATTTGTTATGGAAAAAACCAGAATGAACCGGATTATGAAATTATGTGATTTTTATCAATGGGGAGAAATATCTTAATCTTTATTTTAGTTAATAGATATTGTTAGTAATTAAGCCTCTAGTTTCCCAATTATGTAACTCCAAAAAATAAAATTTATTTTAAATAGTCTATAATAGCATTAAATATTTCGAAATATTATGGGTTCATTCAGACCATAGCGAATAAAATGACTAGCGGAGATGTCATAACGCAATATCCCTTAAGAAAGAAACGCAACAAAATGCGGGTGTTCGGGGGACGAAGAATTACTAGCTCCACCTTCATATGCCTTCTTTCGAACCCACCCACTTTTTTCCAAATCACCAATCAACTAAGATCAATTTTTGACAGATTTTTTGTGATTTGACAAGAAACCAGAACACCTCGTTAGTTCCAGTCACTGATCACGCCTACCCTACGTTACTTGACCTACAAGAAGGCGCCTGATTTGCTTCCTTATGGCGTCTCCGCTATCTTTCCTTCCTCCGGTATCCAGACTGCATCTTTAACTATGTTAAGAAGGTCAGATAAACAGTCGTTAGAAGTAAAACTCATACTTAGTTGCATCTGGTTAGACTGGCCTTCCCCTACATTGTTGCAAATTCTAGGCAGATAAGACATACTTAATAATATTATAAATGCGAAAGTAACTCTGTCTGTCTGTCTGTCTAAACGACTGAACTGATTTTAATAAAATTTGGTACAGATATAGAGTTGACCTTGAGAAAGAACGTAGGATAGTTTTTATCCCGGACTTTTGAAGAATTCTCTTGGAAACGCGATATAACCGAACTCTACGCGGGCGAAGCCGCGGGCGGAAGCTAGTTATTATAATAAACCTGAAAGTTTATATAAAAATGTTAATTAAATAAAATTATAACTATTATGGTGTGAAGGCGTGTTCAGATGTCATTATCTCGTTATGTCGAGGTCATAATGTCACGGAAAAACTTTTTATTACCATGAAAACACGTTAGTATGTGAAATTCTTTCAAAACATAATTATGAAATTATGTCGGCCACCATATCTCGTGTAATACGGAAAATACTGAACTGATTTTCATACGGTTTCGTATCATCAGCTGCCTATGTTGGGGTCGGCTTATAGTCTAACTGGATGCAGCTGAGTACCAGTGTTTTAAATAGAGCGACTGCCTATCTGACTTCTTCAATCCGGTCAATCCCTTGATAGGACTGGTTGTCAGACTTTCTGGCTTGTGTACCCGTAACGACTGCCAAAGATGTCGTGTGGGTTGCCTGGGCAACTCGGATGAGGAAGTCAGGTAGGCAGTCGCTACTTGTTAAACACTGGTACTCAGCTGCATCAGGTTAGACTGGAAGCCGACCCCAACATAGTTGGGAAAAGGCTAGGCTGATGATTTATTAACACAACATTAACATGAAAATAAAATCAACGCATTTTCGTAATACAAGACAATTCAAACAAACTAAATCTTATTTATATCGGGTGTGTCGTTCACAATCACATTAAATGAAATGCGTTATAATATACTGGTTAATATATGTCGATTAACACAAAGATAAAAGAAAAATACGTAAAAATAAAAAAAATGTTTTTTTCAAACAAAGTAAATGGAATAAAAATGTGCAAAAATTAGAACACCATATAAAAGTCAGTCATTACAAACAAATGAAATTCTCCCTTGAAAACTGACAGCTGTCAACTGATCAAAACATACGATACTCCTAACTTTATCTCTGCTTTACACATGATGTTGTAAATTATAAAAACGAAAAATGACTCCTGTGGTTAAACCACTGAATGGATTAGGTTATTTTTTTTACAATTCGTCATAGAATATCATAAAGTATATGCGATATGATTTAATGTGATTGTGAACGACACACCCGATATTTATTATCAGTACTAGATTATATACCTACTTACAATGTATATACATAACAATGTATGTATATTTGTATATTATGACGTTTCCGTCACGCTTATCAATTTTATCATTTTAACGCAACGAACTGAGTGACAATGATATATGAAACACAACAGACATGAGACATCTACACTAACTTATATTATACTAATATATGTAATAGAGAGGAAATATTTGTTTGTTTGCACCCTAATCTTGGCTGCAAAACAGCACTTTCTGTACATCAAAAACAAAAGACAGCCCCCAAAACGCCCACCCTTCACCACTTCCTATGTGTTTTTGCTGGGAAGAAGTGGCGCAACAACTCCCCAGCAACACATGTCTGTCTGGAGGTTAGAAGAACCTTTCAACAATGTTTTACATATACGTTGGTATACATTGAGAAGAAGAAAAGAAGGGGCTGCTTTTGTAAATGTTGACGTTCGAAAAGTGCTGTTTTGTAGCCAAGTTTGAATAATAATTTTGAGTTAAAATTCACTCTTTGCACCAGTGACAAAATGCATACTAAAATTAGTTAAAATGTCATCTTTCAATGATGCGATGCTTATTCATTCAGACAAAAGTAATTCCCGTCGAAGTTAACAAAGCAATGAGTACCCACAAACGGTAAACTTTTAGTCGGCCGACAGTTGGCTCGATAGAAGAAAAAACCGGCCAACTGCGAGTCGGACTCGCGCAGGAAGAGTTCCGTACCATTTTTTATTAAATGAGCAAAAAGCTCTCGTTTGTTGTATGGGCCCCCAAAATATTTATTTTATTATAGTTTTCTTATTGTTCTCAGTATTTGTCGTTATAGCGGCAACAGAAATACATCATCTGTTAAAATTTCAACTCTCTAACTATCACGGTTCATGAGATACAGCCTGGTGACAGAGGAGCGAAAACAATAGGGTCCCGTTTTACCCTTTGGATACGGAACCCTAAAAATTTCATTTTCTTAAGACAATCATGAATTCGATCAAAGTTTTTCAGTCGGCCTGATGCCGGCTTAATAGGTACCTGATCTTTATAATATGCCTTACTACCATTCATCTTCTCATACTGATTTTTAGCCCAAACAAACTATCGGCCGACTTTTTAGTCTCCAGTGTGCTCTTAAAACTTGCACAATATTACATACGTTAAATGTTCACGTGAACTTATGTTAAATGCATGACGGTATTGTGGTAGTTTTAAACAATAGAACTATTATTATACTTTAATGTACACCTATAGAATATATGACAGTTTGGAATCGTGTTAATTTGAGAACAAGGTAAACAATAATAGTACTCTTTTTTAAATATAACGTGACTTTTTAACACGTTTTAGGCGGGTCTACGCTAGACGAACCGAGCACGAGCGAAGCACAAGCGGAGCCGTCGTTCGCGGCGTCAAGTGTGGACGTACAACGAACCTACAACGATCACTGTTAGCAAATCCCTTTGTATTCGTCAAAAACCGACAACAGGTGGAACGCAGCCGAGCACGAACGAAATGCTCGCAGCGCGCTCGTTAGAGGCTTGTAAGTTGTTCCACACTAGACGAATTGTGTTCGGTTCGTGCTCGGCTCTCCTAGCGTAGACGCAGCTTTAATTCAAAATTTATGTAACTATGTAATGGAATCTAAGGTAACTTAGGTAACTAATTTACCCATTTTCTAAGGATCGTAGCGTCATGAAAATTGGCTGCTGTATGGAGTTCCGATGACAAAACAATAACATGGTACTGTCGAACTGATCTGATAATGGAGCCGGAAGATATAAAGTAGAACTTCAAGATGGAACATCGTATCATAGCTCTGTGTTTAGACTTGTTAGAAAGGTATTGAATTTATAGGAACGTTTTATCCTAGTGTTTTTAAAGTATCAATTTAAGGCGACGAATTGGTCAACAATAATTCCATAACCGGCACACGCATCTAAGGCGCCGAAAGGGGTCGGAGCGTCTGAGCGGGGCGAGGATAACAATACGCGCACTAGCTTATAACTAAAAGTCGTAAGCGACAAAATGGTTTTGTAATTTTATTATTTCGAAATGATAATTTGATAAAAATTCCTTCTACAATTTTAAAGAGTATGTATATACTCAACTACTAAAAAAGTTAAGAGGCTTAGATCGGTCCCGTTTGCCCACAATATGTGAATCTCTTTTTAAAAGAGGTATGTTTGATATATTTTTCTCTGTTATAAAAGTTACCTAATCATGTTTCTACGTCTAACAAAATAAGGTTTATATCATGAACTTTCAGGTAACCAAGTTGTATTTTGATCCGTTTTGTATTTACTGAGAAAAATTGAGATCCTTGGCGCCAAAAATTCTAATTCGTCCTCTTAATTATATGCTCATCAATAGGTATTATAAATGCAAAAGTAACTCTGTCTTTGTCGCACTTTCACGCTTAAACTACCAAACCGATTTCAACAAAATTTAGTATACACCTAAACTAAAGCCTTAGAAATGTTATAGGCTACTTTTTACCCGATTGCGCGGAGTAGTTTTCACGAGACACGAGTAGGGCTGCCATCCGTCCGGGTTTCCCCGGATTTGTCCTCGTTTGGAGGCCGTCCGGGGGGCGTCCGGGCGGGGTTTCAAGAAGTGTCCGGGGAAAACCCGGACACTTTTCATGTGAGGAAGCACCTCATTGAATTTAAGTATATGTTAATAGTAAATGGATTACAAATTAGGTATTATTTTGTTTAAATAAATCGTACTCGTTCGGGGAAAAAATGCGATTTACGCCAAATGTCCGGGTTTTTTATATGTTTGTCCGGGTTTGGCGAAATTCGAGATGGCAGCCCTAGACACGAGGAACATCTCTAATTAGTTTGTATCATAAGCCAAGCTACAATGTATTCCTAGATGATTCATGTATTCTTAATATAGACACATTAAAAACGCAAAAGGTATATTATGAATGTATGTACTTATCTTGTTGTCCATACTGGGTGTGTCGTACCTAATCACATTAAATCCTATCACATATACTTTATGATATTCTATGGCGAATTGTATAAAAAAAATAACCTAATACATTCAGTGGTTTAGCCACAGGAGTCATTTTTCGTTTTTATAATTTACAACATTATGTGTAGGTAAAGCAGAGATAAAGTTAGGAGTATCGAATGTTTTGATTAGTTGACATCTGTCAGTTTTCAAGGGAGAATTTCAGTTGTTTGTAATGACTGACTTTATATGGTGTTCTAATTCTCGCACATTTTTATTCTATTTACTTTGTTTGAAAAATTCATTTTTTTATTTTTGCGTATTTTTCCTTTTTCTTTGTGCTAATCGGCATATATTACCCAGTATATTAACGCATTTCATTGAATGTGATTGTGAACGACACACCCGATATTAAGTAGGTACATGTAGAGGTAGATACCTATGCTATGTTATGCATGCATGCATTTACTACATGATCAGACAGCCAGCCATACAGAATGCGTGGGAGTTGATTAGTGAAGATAATAATTTTATCTTGGACTAGTAGTGGCGTCATTCGCGTTTTATGCTTTAACAAATGAATGTTTTATTATTGTAAATACTTAATACTAGCTGCTTCCCGCGGTTTCACTCGCATTCCGAGGAAACTACACCCCGGTAAAGGGAAGATGTGGTTCCTACAAAAATAATCTTCTGGTGTACTCGCTCTAGCAAACAGTAATAAATGCGTGCGAACATTTCTGAAATGTCCGCGAAATTGCAAAACACGAAAAGCGGCATTACGTAAGTTTTACTTATATTAATATATTAAACTTCATTTATTCAAGTAACAAGACTCAAATTTGTTAGTAATACAAAATTCTTACCCTATGTTAGTAGTTATATATCCTAGGAACACAATATCACACTCAACATATTATAAACCCGAGTCATCGCTGCTCAACCCCATGCGAGACTTTACAGCATGGCTCAGGTAAGGACAGTCCAGTCTGTCTGCAATCACGGCCAACATGCTGTTGGAGCTGGCCCGCACTCTACGCACTAAGGAGGCACAACGCTTACGCATTGTAGCGAAAAAACAATTTACATTTCGCCTCCGCAAACATTCCAGAGGCACTACAAAAGCGAGGTAGCCCCAACAGCACCCTGAACGCGTTGTTGAATTGGACACGGATGAGCTGTATGTTTTTTGAGTATATCTAGCCCACAGGCTGCTCGTATAAAAAGATGTGCAATAAGCTCTGAAAAGAGTGATTTTTACTGCTCTTGAGCATTATTGCAAACCTGCGGGCCAGCATGTTCGCTCTCACCGACAACGCCCTCCGCTCCCGGTTCCACGTCTTCATCGTCCCTAAGATCGGGGGTAAGAACGTGCCCTAAGTATTTGAATGGAATACCCATTTTAATGGGTACCCATTGAGTAGCAGGTGTGGTATCAAATTATGGCTTTTACCCCTAGTCTCAAAAACCATGATTTCGCTCTTTTTAACATTGTAAGTCAAACCGTGACTCTGAGCATAATTTTCACAAATACCTATAAGTTTTTCTAAGACCGCAAGGCGATGCACTCAGCAGCGCCATGTCATCCGCATAACTGATATTGTTAAAACATACTCCGTCAACATGACAACCCACTTTGACGCTGCTGAGTTTATCAATGAGGTCATTAACGTAAAGGTTGAAAAGAAAAGTGTAGGAGATGTTAAACCACCTTGACGAACCCCACATTCCAACCCATACGCATCCGACTGCACGCCTGCCCATCGCACGCTATTGACCTGGCCACCGTACCAATATTTAAGGATATTGATAGCTGACTTTGGTACTTGAGACTTTTCCAACTTTTGCCATAAAATATCATAGGAAACCAGGTCAAAAGCTTATGAAAGGTCAAGGAAACAACAATAGACAGAAGTTTTCCGTTTAGTGTAGTAATTGATAGCATGCTTCATAAACAGTATCGCACTATCGGTTGATAATCCAGGGCGGAAACCAAACTGATTATCATGCAGCTGGATGTATTTCTTTAGCTGTGTATTAAGCATTCCATCCAACACCTTGGAGATGATGGTTGCCAAGGATATAGGCCTGTAGTTATTTCTGTCTGAGAGATCTCCAGTCTTATTTTTAACCACCGGCACTACTAATGTATGCAACATATCCGAAGGTATATAACTATGAGACATACATAAAGAATATAACAAGGCCAGGACCCTAGGCACGTGAGGACCCCCATACCGAAGACCCCGACACGTCAAAATTTAGTTTAGTCTGACATGCTTTAGTTGGTACTTACGTAGTGTTAAAAGTTATTTTTTGCTTTTTATAGGGTTTAGCGTTTTTAACCTTTTGTCATAATAATTGCGTGCTTTTTTTTTGGGTCGGGGGTTTTTTTTAATTTATAATTTAATTTTATTTCATGCTTTTTGAAGGAGCTCCTTAATTTTTCCTTCTTTCATTTAATTTCTTTTATTTTAAGATGGGGTCGCTATATGCGATCTCGGCCAAAAGAAGCTGTTTAACAATCCTCTTGACAAACCAGCTCTGGGAGAATTGCACAGATTGAGAAACAACAAAGATTAACCTTTGGTCATTCTAGATTTTCAGCAAAAATATAAATCGGTTTCTCCGTTTCATTCCGGCATTCCAGGGTTTCATCCGCCACATCCCATTTCCAGCATCAGGTTCTCGTCAATCAGAAACATGAAGAGAACTCGTCAAGACAAATTCAACGAACCCAAACTAGATGGGTTTACTAAACGGCAGTTCAGGGTTACGTCTCCTATCTTCGTGTCCTAACAGCAGACCAGCTCAGTGGTTCCAGAAGACATTAGTATTTCAAATTTCAGATCCCACATATGCTTGCAAGTAAACTGAGCGTGTAACATTCCTATCACACCTAACAAACGAGCTGATGACCTTGAAGACCTGAACCGATTTCCACCAAACATAGCTAAGAACACTCCTGAATGACATTCCTTTAAAACAAAAAAACCGCATTACAATCGGATCATCCGTTTGGGAGCTACGATGTCCACATACACACACACACACACACACACACACAGACCACTGCTCAAACTTATAACACCCCCGTCGTAATTTGGGGAGCGGGGGTTATAAAAAAAAACTAAAAATATTTAACTACTAAATGTACCGTAGGCTTTTAAAAGCCACATACAATTAAAAATCATCATATCACTACTCGTTAGCCGTTGAACCCGCGATTATTTGTGTTTATACTGTAATCAGACTTATCGGATCTTGTAGAACATGGGTCAGGAGAAAATTTGTGTACAGTTAGGCGGAAAAAGCTCCTAGCGGCTTTAGATTTTATTTAATGCATAGACTTTTTTTAGGTACGAAAATTTTAACATACGATATTAAACCTAAATTTAACACGCGATTTTAATGATAAATAGGAATATTAGCTTATTAAAAATTTACCTTGTCGTTTTTTTAAATATTTTTTAAACGATTCTTTTCGATTTATGTTGGATTTTAACTAATAGGTATTTAAAGTCCTCCAACATCATGGCTATTATTTTAAAACCAGTTTTTACTTCACACATCCGAATTAAAAGCAGTCTATAAACAAATCAAATTAAACCCGTTGTTCCCTAAAATTGAGACGTGACAAGCAAGCAAACTCTTCAGTTTTATAATACTTATTGGTTGAATAATATGTCGTAACTCATTGACAATCTTTACATACTCAAAAGAAAAATATAACGTCCCCATATTTAAGTGGACAATGATAAAAAAACAATTACGTTTGATGAAAAAATACCACGCTTTAACATTAACAAAATCACGGATAATTTTTGCAAATATTTTATTATACTTTCTCGCCCCGACTGTACTTTTTTACCTGTATTGTGATACTCTACTTATTTACACTTTTTTTCAGTAGAGCACAGTGGTGTAGTAATATTTACTGACTTTTAAGTGTGGTTTTACAGCGATTTTTCATGCAAGTGAACTTATGTTTTAACATAATTTTTCATTAGGTGTTACAAAATTATTTTTATTGGTCCTGAGTTGTTTTTTAATCCTTAAAATATAAATATGCAGTGACGCACGTTCACATTGGTGATTCATTTTCATATAAGAGACTGAAGTAATTTTGAGAAAAGGTTTTAAATGTTTTTCAAAACAAAATGCAAATCATTGTGGCTTTAAAGTTTGGGAATAACCGCAGTAAATACCTAATATGTTTTCTCTCTTCTTTTAAATAAATGCTCTGAATGTAAACCTAACTTCCATTTTTTTTTATTTCTTTACTCTTGACTTTTTGCGTGTCAGTTTTTTTGGTTTTCCAAGAAAACTGCTGTTACTTCAAGGTTTTTTTACACTTAATTTGTATATAATTTTAATGCCTGAATGGCTAGCCTTTAACTACCGGTAGTTTAGTCTGAAATAATAATGGCGTCTAGACGAATCAAGAAGAAAAATATTGCCGTGGCCGACAGTCGAATATATCTGAAAAATCGCTGTAAAGAACCACACTTTAAGTGCATTTTCTAAGTGTAAGAATGTTCGAGACTGATATATAGAATTTGATGTAATCAGTACAATATCAACAGTAAGTTTCAATCTATGTATACTAATATATTATTGTACTGAATAATTTGTTTGTATGCTTCAACGCATTATTATCTCAGGAATCAGAGTCCGATATAAAAAAAAACTCTCAGTGTTATACAAATAGCGCATATATCGAGAAAGCCTTTTATATAGTCTTCTTTTTATCTGGGTGCGTGGTGTAGTTCCTAACGGACGCGGGTGAAACCGCTACTGGAAGCTTGTCAAACATAGATATGTGATGCCAAGGGATCTCAGAATTAGTACCTTTGCATTGACCATAAAAATATGTATACACACTAATTGGTATATTGGTTGATAGTGTCAATTGGCTTTTCTTTAATTAAACGTTCATTAATAAACGTTTCTGAAAGCCTGAAATAGTTTTCACCTATCAGTATTTCTAAACAATTATACCGATTAAAAAATAGTTTTACGAAAAAAGTTTCCACACTAGGCTGAACAACAAACACCTTAGCCCAAAAACCGTTAAATACAAAACCCAACTGTCAACACACAACAACAATTCGAAAACCTAACCTCAAAAATCTCAGTATAGATGAAGTAAACATATAATTATTATTAACTAGTCATGCTAAAATAACCATAATGGACAAGTTGGTGAAGAGTGTTAAATCTTGGCGTGCCCCTAGGCCAAGTGAGGACCTGTCTAGGAGTCAGTACTCCTTGGTGTCTACGGACCTCACTGATGGAGCTGTTCAGCTGTGGCTGGGGTTGCCAGATGAGGTCAAATATGACCCCGCGTTGGAGCAGTTTAGACAGCACTATGAGAAGGAACATGGTGAGTGATTTTTTATTATTTTTTTGTATTTTTAAGTAGCTTCTGTCTGTGTTTTAACCCCACATTCCAAGGGGACTACTTTTCTCTCGCACAAAAATAGTTCACTATGCTTAGGTTATATTTCAATCTATACCTACATATAAACGTGTTAATTACGGAACATTCACTTATATTATAGAGCTGAAGTTTACTTCTATTTTTGCTAGAACCAGCTTTTCTCGGAAATTAAGTAATGGTATGATTAAAAAAATATAGGCATTTTTCATCCGGGTGAAGTAGTCGAACGGTGACGAAAGTAGGATACAAGTAGTAAATAGGACAATTTCGCCCATTTTCTATTTTGCTTTTGTGATCTACACAGTGTGTTCTTTTTAAGCACTTTTCTATTAAATATCATCTCACACAGAGCATACTTTCTAGCCATAAGCCTCAAGCATTGTCTTTTACACAGCTCATCTATAGTTTCTTTTGTCGTCCCTACGATAGCCAATTTAATATCTAGAATCTAGACAGACATTATCCCAGTCTAGATATTCCCTATATTTGTCACAGTTCCAATATTATTTGTTTATTTTTAGTCGGCACATCAAATTCTATTGCGCATTTCAAAAGTTCAATCGCATTAAAATTCCTTTCTATATTTGGTTGGTACGATCAGTGTCTGGTTATTTTTTTCTAAATCTAATTGACCTTTTTTTTAACGACGTCAAAAATCATCAAATGATCCCGCTGTGGGTTAGCAGCGGTGAGGGAGTGTCTGATTCTTACTGACTAAAACCCTTCGTGTTCCGTCGTAGGCCTTTTATGTACCAGAGCCGCGGTAACTTTTTCGAACAATCCCGCAGCCGTGGCAGAATCTAATTGACCTAACTTTAGCCTTCTTTGACGAGCTCATGGATAAGTATCAGCCCCATAGGTTGATCTAAGGTGTCAAAGAACGTTTCGACAGTATGTGTATGTGTGACTATCTGTGCCATAAAGAGTTCTTCCGTGTTTCGGAAGGCACGATAAATTGATGGGTCCCGGCTGTCATTTGAATATCTTTGGCAGTCGTTACGGGTAGTCAGAAGCCAGGAAGTCTGACACATAGTCTTAACAAGAGAAGGGGATTGCTTGGGTAACTGGGTTGAAGATATCGCTCCTTGTAAAACAGCTGCATCCAGTTAGACTGGAAGCCGACTTCGACATAGTTGGGAAAAAGCTAGGCCGATCATGGTTGTTTTTCGTAACCTTAATTAAACGCGATGGTTTTTACTTGGCCTAAAAATACTTGGAATTTACCATTGATGATGGAATATCCTTCAATTTATCAAATATGGCTTTTCACGTCATAAAAACACCATTATTTAACTCTTGACCTGTTCTAAAAAGGTGGCTGTTTATTGACAATAGCCATATTTGTAAAATTGCGAGTAAATAATAATTTTGTTACCTCGATGATACAAGGTTCGTTGTGAGCAAACTTCGTTGATAAATAGCTGTAGTTTTTAGAAGTCTTGTTATTGAAATACTTAGGTAGGTACTGAAATTGCTATCCGTCTGTGGTTTCGCCCGCAATCTGAGGGATTTCCAAAGAAACCTACTGCTAATGTAAAAGCAATGTTCATATGTATGTAGCAATATAGGTACTTACTTATAGGCGAAACTGTGAAGTTACATAAAAATTCGTTTGGTAGTTTTTACGTGAAATATTGAAAAATATCTTCTATTCAGTCTAACCAAGGGGTATTGGGTTGCCTGGGGGTAACTGGGTTGAGGGGGTCAGATAGAGCAGTCGCTCCTTGTAAAGCACTGGTACTCAGCTACATCGGGTTAGACTGGAAGCCGACCCCAACATAGTTGGGAAAAGGGCTCGGAGGATGACGACTGAAAAATATCTTCTAGCATACCCTGTTGACGACTGAAAAAATGATCTGTGTAAGAAATCACCTACCTAACCTTTTCCCAACTATATGGGTCGGTTTCCAGACTATCTGACCAGCGACTGCCTATCTGATCTCCTCAACTCAGTTACCCGTGCAAGGAATTACTTGTCTAAGAAATGTGAGACTAATTATGTGCCTGTCTTTCACACTGCCATGGCAAATTGGATAAATCAATTTAGCTATGGTACGGAGAACATTTTGTATTCTAGGAATAGTGATCTATATGTACCGACAAATCTAATTAAAAATAACATTTGTTCATTTGTTTGTACCCTGAAGGCACCGAAACTACAAAACCTATTTGAAAAACGATTGATTACACTGTTGGAAGACTGTTGTTCCCGAGTAACATGGACTACATTTCAACCAGGTACGGGCAGGAGTTAGCCCTTGTAAAACCGCGGGAAAAGCTAGTCATTAATATTTCGTTTTAATAAGTTGTTTTAATAGTTTAATACAGTAGAAATAAAAAAGCTAAGCATTCGATATTATCTCGAATCAAAACACGGTGTGTTTACCAAAGATTTTTTTGTCATCGAGCCAAGTTCTAAGCTATATTTAAACCGGTTCTATCTAGTTTATACCGGTATATAGCTATATGTTGTACTGCTGTCTCTCTCTGTCTGGATCGTGTCTCGTTTTAATGAGACAAAAGTAATTAAAATTCTATAATTGAGGTTTAAGTATTGAGTCGTTAATTTTATGTGAATAGTTATTTTAGTTTATGTAACAGAAAAATATTTATTTATTTTTAATTACCCAGATGTCCTAGGGTATATTTTATCCCGATACAGGCAGTAGTTTACGGCTGTCATTGAACATCCTTGGCAGTCGTTACGGGTAGCCAGTAAGTCTGGCACCAGTCTCACCAAGGGGTATTGGGTTGCCTGGGTAACTGGGTTGAGGAGGTCAGATAGGGCAGTCGCTTCTTGTAAAGCACTGGTACTCAGCTGAATCCGGTTAGTCTGGAAGCCGACCCCCAACATAGTTGGGAAAAAGGCTCGGAGGAAGGGCATGCAGTACTTAGTTTACAACTAGACCTACAACTGCAAATAGTCTAGATTTCCAGTAGTGAAATAATTTATATAACAAATCGGTTCAGTTAGTTTCAAATCCTTTAGGCTACAAAGATAACCAACCTGTATAAAAGACCGGTTGAAACCAGTTTGACCCAGAATCAGTACCTTTGATTGTTTAAGTTTTATTATTATTTAAGTACGGTAGGTGTTGTACGAACATGACCTTGTGTGTAGCGAACGTAAAACAATAGATTTAGGACAATCATAACAAAAATCTTCCACAAGGAAAAAATATTTTTTCTCATAGAATATTCTGTTTTCGAACTGTCTGTCTTATTGTGATGGATTTAAAGTCCTTTTTGAGATTAGCAAGTTCTAGCAAACTTTTAAGCTTTATATTGCCACTAGCTGCTTCCCCCGGTTTCACTCGCGTTCCGTAGGAACTACTGCCCGTACCCGAATAAAATATTATATTTTAGCGAGTACTCGGGCATAATGTACTTAGCTTCCCAACAGTGAAAGATTTTTCAAATCAGTCCTGTAGTTTCGGAATCCAAAACCAGAATCGAAAACAAACAAATATTTCCCTTTATTATATTAGATAGATATTATACCTACTTCGATTGGGAAAATAAGGCGCGTTCACTATTTTATACATATAAATTTTTCGTTAAAATGTGCGTATTTTATCCTAGAAAATTAACGAAACTACAGAATTTCTAGCCTAACATAAGCCTCACATTAACAGTTCAAATATAGCTATTTCAATACCGCCAGGGCTATTTAGTCTGGCTAGTATTTATAAACAAAGCTCTAGACTAGGCTATATTTAACCGGTTTAAAGCAGTTTGCACCGCTCTGAATAGCAGGTGAATGCCCTTTTGGAAAATCAAATTATATGAAGCGAGAAATGAGTTTTCGCTATTGTAGGTACTTTATTTCTATTTCGCTTTTGTGCCCTTGGTAACTACTAGATGGATTTTGATGAATCTTTGCAGTAATATAAAGAAGTAATCATTTTCCCGCGGTTCCGACCGCGTCCCGTGGTAACTACTGCCCGTACCGGCATAAAATATAGCCTATACCTATTACTCGCAGATAATATAGCTTTGTGATGGTGAAAGAATTTTCAAAATCGGTCTAGTAGTTAACAAACAAATGAAATTTTCCTCTTTATAATATCACTACCTACCTATTGATGACATACCTACCTATTGTTTAATTTTTAACCATGGGCGGGAAGTCCCTCAACGGTTGAAACTACTCACAAAAATTGATGTTATGTTGCAATACATTTTTTTCTAGCAAATTATGATTCCCAATTTCTGTGATCAATATAACAAGACTTCTTAAGACTTGTTGTTAGAAAATTCCAGCATCTTTTGCATTGTCAATCAATAAATTTTCGTTTTGCCTCCGTTTCACATTAGTCAGACCATTAAATTCAGATTTTTCACATCTGGCCAGACTATAGCCTTGACATGTTTAAAAGGCGATAACACTAAAGTATGTATATTTATTCTGCCTGCATATGCTGTTCACACGATGAGTGCAGGCGAGGCCACGGTGGAACATGTGTATGTTAATAGTGTAGATGCAGCGAAGAGTGTTTGTATCTTGTAGGAATTTGCGATGAGATGTTATTTTAAGGAAAAATAATAATTACTAGTATGATCTATACATACTTCTACAGATACTGATATAATGAAGAGGAAACATTTTTGAACTTTTTTGTTTGTAATCTAAAGAAAGATTATCTAGAAAGCTTCTGAACCTATTTGAAAAAATGTTTCGCTATTCCTAATATATTTTATTTGAGTACAGAAAATAGATCCCATTGGACGCAGGTGAGATCTCAGGAAATAGCTAGTTGCTTCTTAAAACTATCAAACTACCATGTGATTCAGGAATAAGGATCATGTCGTGACGAAGGTTTTGAGCATGAATGTGGATATATAGAGGAAGAGGACAACCAAAGAAACGATGGATGGATTGTGTGAAAGTCGATATGGCTAGAAAAAATGTCACTTGTGAGATGATGGCAGACAGGGAATTAAGAAGGGCAGAAGAAGACATGCTGAGCCGACCACAAACAAAATTAGAATAAGGGAAGGAGGATGATGATGCTGATGCAAGCAATTAAATGGACAGATTTTAACATTTATCCAAGTTTAAACAAGACTTCGAAATGCTCTATAACTGTGAGTGAAATGGCGAGGCAATAGAAACTACTAGAAATACCGGTTTAAACTAGATAAAACCGGTATCAGCTACAGATTTGAACTATACCTCTCGAGTCATAAGAGCAGTTTTACGACAGATCATAAAGATGAACTGATATGTAGATAATTATACTCTTAGAGGATATTGTATGTTTTAATTAGTTTTTGTTACTGAGTGTTTTCAGTTGGAAGAATAATTAGCAATTTGCCGGCGTTAAATACCTTTTTACTTAATTAGTATTTGGATAAAACATTATTAGGTGTAATAAAATTATCATCATCATCATTAGCCTAGCCTTTTCCCCGTCTCATGTTGGTCCCATGGATGGGTGACCTCTTGCCATGACGAGTTCCTTAATTTTTCGGGAGACATTTTTAATTGGTCTTTTAATTTAATCATTTATTTATTTATTTATTTTTTGTACACATAAAACACAAACAACAATAAATAATAGGAAAAATTGTACAAGGGCACAGCTTATCTCTAATGAAATTTCTTCCAGCAGGCCCGTCAGTCATCATCTTTGGCAGTTGTTACGGGTAGTCAGAAGCCAGAAAGTCTGACAACCAGTCTTACCAAGAGTTGCTCAGGTAACTGGGTTGAGAAGGTCAGATAAGCAGTCGCTCCATTTAAAACACTGGTACTCAACTGCATCCCGTTAGACTGGTAGCCAATCCCAATGCAGTTGGGAAAAGAGCTAGGTAGATATAATTGAATATCGGTTCTTATTAGTTTCCTGAGATTAGCCCATAAGTACTATATATTCTATGACAAAATCCTTAAAAAATAATGATCTACAAGCAACAAAGAATATGATACAGTCGTACATATCGACGCCTTAGAGTGAAAACCTCGTAAGTGCAAGAGATAACTTTTCAGGATAAGGATTGGTATTCGATATTTTTTAAGATTATCTTCCAAGAAATGCAATAAAAAAATATTGAGAAAAAATGCATTTTTCAGGATAAGGATTAGTATTCCATATTTTTTACGATTATCTTCCAAGAAATGCAATAAAAAAATATTGAGAAAAAATGCATTTCCGAGGTTTTCATTCTAAGACGACGATATACGATTCGTTTCGCACTCGCTCTTAGCGTTGGCGAACTGGTTTGATCCAGTGCAAACTGGTTACATATACAGCGTGTATACATGTTGTGTGCTGCTGACCTGCCTGCCTTCGAGAGTGCATTTAGATGCGCTTTCACCTAGGTAGGGGAAGGGGAATTATAGACATACGTTATGTCTTCTTTTTTTATGTATATGAATAAGTAAGTTAAAAAATATATGTAATCTCTTAAAGTGTAATCTCTTCTGAAAATTCTTTACTCTAGTGAATTAAATTAATGATAGGGAACGACAGAATAACTTTCTATCTCACTTGGGAATGTATCACTGTAGTCTGCCTGATACCAGGCAATTGTTTTGTGATATTTAAAAAAAATTGTGCCCGCCTCGGGAATCAAACTCGAGAGCTGAGTTAACGGAACCTGAAATTTTTTTGAAAAAAAATTAGTAGCCAATATATCGTATAAAATGTTTTGAGTTTCGAAAGCTAAAAAACATGCTGTATAAGAATATTTTTGAGGAAAACGAAAGACATTATATACATATTTTTATTTCGCAAGGAGAGATCTTAATGTCTCGACAAGGAAAATTTTATATATTTGTCCTTAAAAGTGACCTTTTTTGTATTTTTATGTGCAACCTTTAGCAACCGAACTTATTATAAGTTATTGCAGCTAAAATAGCCGTTCAATCAAATAGCTAGCCTTTTGATTAACAAAGCTTTTCAATCGAACTTCCTTTTCCACACTCCCCTACTGCCCATTTCTCCAATGGGAAATCATCAAATGACTCCTCCCGCTGTGGGTGCAGCGTGAAGGAGTGTCAGACTCTTACTGACTAAAACCCACCATGTTCTTTCTTAAGCCCTTTATGTACCAGGGCCGTGGTAACTCGCGCGAAGAATCCCGCAGCCCCAAACTATGGCACACATAAAAACATATATTTCAATATACTTTAAGTATCGTATGTCAACACGATATTTTGTAAACGATTTAAAAATAATCATTGCCCACTTACATTATTTGGTAAATTGGTCAATTTTAACAATGACACCAGCTAGTAATGATAGGTAATTTCCTCAAAAAAATGTGCAGTAATGATCACTATTATTGTTTGTTTAAAAATTCGGCTGTAGTCGCAACTAGGTTCCGTGACACAAGTTTTTTTTTTTTTTTGAACCTCAGAAATTGCCGGGGCTGCGGGATTGTTCGAAAGTGTTACCGCGGCCCTGGTACATAAAAGGCCTACGACGGAACACGACGGTTTTTCGTCAGTAAGAGTCTGACACTCCCTCACCGCTGCTAACCCACAGCGGGAGGGGACATTTGATGATTTTTGACGTCGTCGTTAAAAAATAATAAAAATATTGATATACCATACTTAAGCATACAAAGTAGCACGTGTAACTAAATGAATATTAACGAGAGTCTCAACCCGATTATCCTGTTCATTAAGTATGTTAAACTTAATTGTTTATTGCACCAGCTTCTGTTACTAGTTTTGCTCGCATACCGTAGGAAATTCACTCACCAAAGCCTATAATCTTCTATAGGAAAATGGGCTATCTAACACTGAAACAATGATCCAAATCGGACCAGTAGTTTTGAGATATGCCACGCTCGGGGTGCTGAACAAAAAATCTTTATAACTTGTGTTGTTGGTACATATGACCAGCATACTTGTTAAGCTTTGGTTTCCTAGGAAAGCGGTGCAGTCATATAGCGGCCGTAATACAGCGGTGAATGACGTCACTAGAACGTTGTCTATGTAAACGAAATGGAGTGGTTTCCTAGCTAGAGAGCGGTAACTGACACCGTAACTTCAAAAAGCGTGCCGGCATTTGCATGACGGCCGTCTTGACGGTGTCAGATAGTTTGGTGAACGTTTTATTGAAAGCGGTGAAGCTTTTTTAATTCGTATTTGTGTTTTTTTTTTCGGAATAACGTCAAAAATGAGTTCCAACTCTTGGAGGAGCGAGGACGACGAAATTTTAGAGATTTCGTTCGTAACCACGAAGCAATAAATAATATAAAAAGTAAAGATTATAGAAAAAGTCAACTAAAACAGAGTTGGTGTCGTGAAATTTGAGAAATATTAATTAAACAGGTTAGTAAGTATAATACAACTAACAAAAAGTTTATGACGGTGTGTTAAAACGGCCGTGGAACTTTCCACATGTCATCCCCGTAAAGACGACCGTCTATTTGCGTCCGTAAAATTACGGCCGCTATATGACGGCACCGCTTTCCTAGGAAACCCAAGCTTTAGTAGTCATAATGACAGTCATTATAATTATGATGTTTCTCATAATTTCACACAAAAAATCCACCTGTTGCTTAGCAACAACCTATTTACAAAACCCGTGATTTTAATGATCATCACGTTTTATAACTAAATGAGATAAGTTTAAGAGCATTATCATCATCTGTCTAGACTTTTCCTAACTATGTTGTATTTGCTTCCAGTTTTACCATATGCCAGTACCAGTGTAGTAACTATGTACCAGTGTTTTACAAGGAATGACTACCTATCTGACCTTCTCAACCCAGTTACTCGGGCAATCCGATACCCCTTGGTAAGACTGTCTCTCTTTCTGACTACTCACTACCCGTAACGACTGCCAAAGATGTTCAAACGATAGACGAGACCCACCAATTTAACGTGCCCTCCGAAACACGGAGGAACTCATCATGACAAGATTTTCACCCATCCACGGAATGACTGCGTTGCTTAACCGACTATTATGAACTACGGGTAAGTTGCACCATTTAACTACAACGATAACCAAACCATAACCAGCCATATTCTTCATCATCAGCATCATTTCAGGCATAGGACGTCCACTGCTGAACATAGGCCTCCCCCTTAGATCTCCACAGATACCTGTTGGAGGCGACCTGCATCCAGCGTCTTCCGGCGACTTTTATAAGTCGTATACATAAAAATCGGCGATTTGACAACTGAAAATGGTTCGGTTATCGTTATAGTTAAATGGTGTAACTTCATACATGATTCATTGTTTACGTAAACGCAACACGTTTGAATGCATTATATTGCAACGTTGCATCTGTTACGAGGGGTCAACGGCCTTTAGGTGAAGGACCAAAGTTGGTGCAATGTTGTTTTGTATAACTATGGTGTTTAAGTATGTTGATATGGGCAGAGTGGAGTAAATAAGGATGCGTATTATTTGGCTTTTCATTTCGTGTTTTTGCTTCAGCTTTGCCTTTTTCTTACTGTTTCATTCTCGTCCCGGGATAACTACTTTCCACATCCGGATTATAAGTAGTCTCCTTTTTTGGACTATATGCATACCAAATTTTGTTCAAATCAACAGTATTTTTGGCGTGAAAGCGTGACAGGTTGACAGAGTTATTTCCACATAATAAGCATAGGATGTCCATCCTAACATAGGTAGAGGTAAATGTTGCTATGACGAGTGACAGGGAGGAATGGAAGCGAAAGAGGCATTGCTCCGACTTAATACAATTGGGAACAGGACAGGAAGAAGAAGAAGAGTAAGGATATAGTCCACGAACTTACGAGGGGTTTGTAGGCGTACTCGAGTTTATGTTCATATCGGGGATTCTATTTCTGTTTTCTATCGCAATGCAATCGAATTACAGTTTGAATAGTATTGAGGAGTAATAATAATTGATAATTGATAACATACACATGAGCTATTAGGTTAGTACTTAGGGTAGTAGTCTTTTGGTTGGTAACGAAGTCTTTGTTTTAAGTTATTTCATAAATGTCGATGACCACTTACCATCAAGTGAGCTGTTCTGATTTCAGTATCTAATCAAATTGATTCACAAACCTAGTAATATTTTATGCAATACCTTTAGATAGGTTTCCTGGTTATATACAAATGAGCCGTACTTGACTGTACATACACACTTACATATGTACTACATGCACATTGTCTTCAGATAACACGACCTCTCAACCACTGCTGAGCGTTCCTTAGTTAGCATTTATTTTAACAAGCTTTATGAAACGAACATGATGGAGAATTTTATTTACCTACTTGACTATCCAATTATTCACCATTTTTCTTCCATCATCCATATTCATTCTGTCTGATAGACATCAGTAGTTCATAAAATTATATTTCGAAATGCCATTTTCTTGCAGGTGGACTCGGCGCCTCCCGTAAGACCAAGAACGGATCATCCAAGAGACTGCCGTGCGTGAGTTCTGCTCCACATCTGAACAACAATGTTCACAGCACTAAGGAGGAGATTGCCTTCCTCAATGGCAAGAGCTTGCCGCCTACTGAGGAGAAGAAAGAAAAGAAGGAGAAGACGTGAGTATAATCACCATAGAAAATTCTCAATGCACATTAGGATCATCATTAGCCCTTTGTATCGTCCCACTGCTGGGCTGCGGCCTCCTCTCATAAAGAAGGATTGAGCGTTAATGGCTACGTACGCTCAATGCAGGTTTATGATTTTTGACTTTTATAGTCCAGATTTTCTCGTGATCTTTTCCATCATTTTTAGTCAGTCATGTCTGTCCAAGATATCCTTATAAAGTACATACAAGCATACAAGAACTTGCCTGACATATACAATTTTAATTTGGCTGCATAACTATTCACCGGCTATACCTTTTCCTTTGCGCCTCATATGTAGATCCAAAGCTTGTCTGGATGAGACCGATGTTCGAAAGTCCTAATTTCTTGATAAATAATATATTTTATTATTTTACAGGATAGAAGAAATACCAGCTCCTAAAAAGAAAACAAAGGTGAGATATTTTAATATCAACATACGTATACATTGGTCACCCGTGTCTCCCTGCTTTTTCACCCGCGTGCTATCTGAACTACTCCATAGATAGCCCACTTAACGAAGAATGCTACGTTTTATCCAGACGCGTGGAGTAGTTCTCAAAGTACGCTGGAGAAACCACCAGAGACAGCTAGTATTCAATGACCTGAAAAAGACACAAGGCAAGAATTACCTTCATAATTCGGTTTTCCTTCCCGCAGATGGCTCAAGCTGGCCACCTACTGAAGATGACAATCCTGGTGGCATGCTGGATGTTCTTCACCGTCGTCTTCCTCATGTACAATGAGAAGGAACAGCTCAGCAGGCACTCCTCAGTAGCCGCTGGTGAAGTCAAGAGTAAGTCCTGCGTTTAATACTCACACCCAGATAAGCAGTCGTCCATGTAAAATAAAGGTGCCCAGTTGCATCTGGTTGAGACGACCCCAACTCAGTAATCATTGTCTGAGAATATGAACACAGCTCAAGATATTTCATAACACCCACTATTCGCAAACCGGCTACCGTTTTAGATAGAGCGACTGCCTATCTGACTTCCTCAAACCAGTTATTTTTTAAGACTGGTTAACCCCTTGGTAAAACCGATTAATCGGACTTTCTAGCTTCTGACTACCAGCCAGTAACAACTGTCAAAGAAGTTCGAATGACTTGGGACCTACCAATTTAATGTGTCTTCCCAAACACGCACGAGCCTGTCTGGCAAGATGGTCCGCTATGCACATAGCCACCGTGCTTAATCTATGCGACTGTTACTTAGCCCCAAGTCAAGATGATCTTGATGAAAGAGCTTGTGTTTTCCTATATTCAAACCTTTATTTTTTCAGGTTACACTCTTCAAACAGATAAAGATCAACTTTCGGTACTACTCAAACTAACCGGACCATTCGTGTCTGAACAAAATGAGAAGAAATTAAATTCTAGTGATAAGCTAAACATGCCCAGAATGGATGTCTGGCTTGAAGGAGATGGGTATGAAGCTTTTAAAGAAGATACCAATCAGGTATGATAGAATCTTCCTCTTCAGTATCATCCTATAGATGTTATATCTCACAAAAGCGGATGAGCTATACTAGTGTGTGTAAATGTGATGATGATCATGTCCTCCTAGCTGATTATCGGCTACGGCGGCTGCTCTCATATAAGGAGATTAGCCAACTGCGCAGGACAAATTATAGTGCACAAACATTTGCTTGGACACAGGTGCACTCACTATTCCTTCACTCTCATAGCGCGATGGGACGGCAATCCGACACTACTGGAGAGAGTTAAGGCACAGAACCGACATTTACGGGCTCTCCAATGCACGGGTGTATCAATCGCCAACTTGTAAATGTACATGCTTATTGTCATCGTATGTGCAAGTTCGGGAGCGCTTAGTAGTGGCCGAGTCGCCGACACATACAAAGACAATGGTGCATGTAAATTGGCATACATAAGTATAGCTCACGCTTTTGTGAGATAAAACAAAGATGTTTTATCAAACACAAAATCTATTTTGGTAGTCCCATCTGATTTGAAATACATTCATATCTATGCTCTTTGGATATCACTGACATATCTCTATCTATAAATCATTTTGGGAGACAAGGGCAAAGTCAATATTTACTTTATAGATTCACTAGCTGTTCCCTGCGGATCCACCTGCGAACTGAAGGAACTACTTCCCGCACCCGAAAAAAGTTGTCTAATGTGGCCTATGTTTTTATCAAGCCCTTGACTATTCGTGTACCAAAGTTCAGTTAAATCGGTTCTGTATTTTTGCTAAAAATGCGGGACATACAGGCAGAGTTTCTTTCGCACTTATAATATTAGTAAGGATGTCTTTAGCTTCATACTTAAAAAATATAAGTACTGTATTCTTATTTGATTTCTATTTCTCTGCTTTCAGTCCTCCCACTGGTTACTCTACCTGGACCCTCACGACCAAATAGACTTCACCCTCGGGGAAACCAGATCCCAGGTCCTCAAACTGGACCCCACCACCACCAGAAGATCCCCAAGTGCCAACAGAACTGTTTATGCCGTGAAGATTTCCACCACTGCGAATACGACGACCCCCTTTGCACTGAGCTATAGTTTAGACCCCATAGAATTGTCAACGGGGGTCATTTATGCTTGTATGCTTCTGTGCGCACTTTATATACTTATTATTTTTGAGGTAAGTTTGATTTGAAAACTTGTTATATAAAAATTGAATAGGTTAGGCTAAGTTTGCAATATGCTAAGCGGGTAGGCCAGATTTCAGAAAGTATATTTTTGGGTTTAACGATTATACATATCTCGTAAGTGGCCTAGAATCTGGACTTCAGCTAGTGTCGCAGGTAACTGAAGGAAATAGTCGTTCAATCAAACCTCTAGCCAGTTGATAGAACAACGCCATTTAGCCGACTTATTGAATGAAAAGTACAGCTGTTTAAAAAAAATTATAAATTATAAAACTAGACGAGTAATTGAATGACGTTGTTCAATCAACAGGCTAGATTTTTCGTTGAACGGCTATTTGAACCAGTAGACTGCGACACAAAAATATTTTTGTGTGCCTAACACCATTGGGATCTAGGCTTAACTCCGTCATGCAACTAAGGTGAAGTCTAGACAGATTTTCAAGCCAGATTGAGTAAACTTGTCCCTTATCGCTCATCCACGCGACTCCTTATCAGTTAGAAGACAGTTGACATACATACAGTTACGTGTCAACATAGCTCATAACATTATTATCTAGTTTATTTGACATTGACACTAGATTTGTTAAGGAACACGTTTCTTCTAATTCAGGAAAAACATCATCTTTATAAACACACTTGGTGTAGACTTATCTGGTTATTGAACATCTTTGGTGGTAGTCAGAAGCCAGAAAGTCTGGCAACCAATCTTACTAAGAGGTAACGAGTTGGTCGGGTAACTAGATTGAAGAGCTCGAACGGCAGTCAGTCCAAGTAAAACACTGGTAATCAGCTGTATTCGTTTAAACTGGAAGCCAACTCTAGCATATGTATTTGGAAAAATGCTAGGTAGTAAATATGAAGTGAATTCTACTGTTTCAAATTGATGCCATGGCATAAAGACATATCCTAATTCAGTATTGGATTTGATCTCACGGTATAGTGACCTGACCTGTACCAAAGTACAGTTCGCATCAAATAAATAAGAAATTCCGAAGTTAGCTACTTAACTTATTACTCATTTGTTTGTATAGACCTTATCCAGAATGTTTGCTTGTACGAAGTTGGCTATAGATTTCACAATAGTTATAAATCAACAGAACACTGCTGCATACGCATGAGGAGACAAATTACTAACTTCAGAATTGCAAAGTTAACTTACCCCAACAATAATCGACCAAGCCTTCCTCATCAGATTATAAACCGCACCATGGCAGCAGTCCTGGTCTCCACCACATCATTGGCAGCTTTAGCCTTAGCTGGTGAGAGGCCATCGCTTCCGGAGCTGATCTCCTGGTTGGATGTGGAGACTCTACTGTTGCTGTTCAGCATGATGCTTCTAGTCGCTATTATGGCTGAAACTGGACTGTTTGATTTTTTGGCTGTTTTTACTTTTGAGGTAAGCAGTTTATTTCAAATTTTCTTTTTCGCTTTGGACATTATTTCTCAGATGTATCTTGAAGGCTATACAAAGCGTATACTAAGGCTATTATGATGGGCTATTTGAGAAATTAAAATATATCAACGATGTATTTAATGAGGGAATTGGAAAATTATCTTTCAAAAGGTATTCAAAATCGACATTCATCAAAATTGAGGAAACGTATAGACGTATATTGAACTGTGTTTTATATCTTAGACAATGGACACAAACGAATTATTAAGGTTAAGGAAAACATCTTAAAGAAACCTGGACTTTAGAGTCTGAAATCGCCACTCTTCCTTGAGTGCACGGGTGATTAACGCTCATTCCTTCTCTGTATGAGAAGAGGCCACAGTCTAGTGGGACGATAAAAAGGCTGACGACGATTATGTAGATGACAATACAAAAACCAGTTAAAATGTTAATAACCCATCTTAACTCAGAATCCCTTTAACAGCACGTGTGAGATATTTTAATTGTTAATGTCATTATAATTATATCTGACAGATAAGATAATGCCTATTGACGCAGACCAGACAATAATGGTGACGCTTAGTAGACTCTTTGGAATAACAATTTGTTAAAGGATTTAACTGCTATGAAGTACTGGTTTAACAATCTGTCCGTCTGTCTGTCATGGCAGTATGTTAAAAAATTAGTTAAAACTCATTATAATATATTAGTAAACA
This sequence comes from Helicoverpa zea, assembly GCF_022581195.2. Lineage (NCBI taxonomy): Eukaryota > Metazoa > Arthropoda > Insecta > Lepidoptera > Noctuidae > Helicoverpa > Helicoverpa zea. The sequence continues at coordinate 4,383,167 of NC_061479.1, forward strand.
ATAAAGACGATGTGTATGTACTTACGCCCAAGTATGTCTCGCACGGTTGAGCGAAATAAAACATCAGTTCTAACTTCTAAGAAAACCGACCCATTTTTTATTCTTACTTAAAACATTTACAACGAACAACGTCTGTGAAGTAAGGTCTTATAGGAAAGACTTAGAAATAAAAAGCGAAAGATCTGGCAGCCAGTATTACCAAGGAGTATCGGGAGACTGGGTTGTGGGGACCAGATAGTCAGTCGCTCCATATAAAACACTGATACTCAACTGCGTCCATTTAGACTGGAAGCCGACCCCAACATAGTTAAGAATATGACAGAATGTTGCTCGTAAGATGACGGCAGATATAAGAGCGAGATGGAAGGAGAATACTTGCTGCGCAGACCCTAAATAAAATTGATAGAAGGGCAGGAGGATGATGATGATGAGGATAATAATATGACATTGCCATATTTTCCGTTACAGGTAACAAAAGGCAAGATATGGCCACTAATAACTCTTCTAAGTGCCATCACGGCCATCATATCTACATTCCTGGATAATGTTACAACAGTACTGCTTATGACTCCTGTTACTATCAGGTAAGTTCGAAGATTATCAAGGATCTATGGGATTCTTAAGGGTATATCTACATGGTGCAAGTAGCTTGCGCATATTGAGGATCCAGGGACACCATCGTGTAGCGTGCGCGCGGGTCACTTGCGCATGTTAACTTGCTCCAGCTACATGCACCGTGTAGAAGCACCCTAAAAAGCGTGGTGTCTCGGTGGTTCAAGAACTAGCTTCTCAAGTATGAGAGTATAGGTTTGGGAGGTAAAAATGACTGATGATGATGGGATCGTTGGAAAGAGTTACCACGTTTGATACAAAGGGTGACGTCATATTAAGATTGTTTATATTTACTTAGCTAAATGCGTAATCAAAGTGGAATGTTCAGTATATTCCTTTGCAAATATTGCAAAGATACTGAATGTTGAAACGAACGAAAATCTAGTACGATTACAAGATCAACCCTATCTTGTAATCGTTCTAAATAACAGAATTCAAAACTACGTCTTTCCCGTGATCCTGATTTCTTATGCCTATATGCCTAGAGCCTTTGTTGATATTCAATATTATTTTAGATTTTTTAAATTGTAATTCCACATTATGATGATGGTCATAATAAAATTTGCATGCCGGTTAAATGGCGAGACATGTGAAACAGATACCTACTGTAACATCTTGTAATACCATACCATGTTTCTAGCAAATAAAAATTTCTGATTTCTGATTATGGTGTTGTATGACTAACTCGGATTAAAAATAGATAACAGTCTCTAGACTTTCACCTAAACCTATGTATTTAGCTGTTTTGTCAAGAAAGTATTACCAAGAAAACTGAATTTCGCACTCGTAACATGAAAGTTTCTTTTTATCAGGTTATGTGAAGTAATGGACCTAGACCCCATACCGGTGTTGATGTCCATGGTGCTGTTCAGCAACATAGGGGGTACTGTAACTCCCGTGGGTGACCCACCAAATGTCATCATTGCGTCCAACAAGGCAGTTGTGCAATCTGTAAGTCATTATATAATTTTACTACCTGTTTTCCTGGGTTTTACTCACGTCCCGAGGGACTATTTATCCGCACCCGAATAAATACTTTTTATGTGAGTGTATTGGGTGTGAAAAGTGAAGCAGTGTTCACCCTCGTCCCGTGAAAACTGACCTGATGCATCCGGATTAAAATTTGCCTATAGCCTTCCTTAATAAACGCACTAAATCCAAAGAATTCGTCGACTCGGACCAGTAGTTCCTGCTATTTCTACGTTTAAACAAAAAAACAATTTGTTCGGCTTTTTTATTTTTTTACTATATTCCCAGTTATCAACGGCCCATAGATAAATACCAATATATGTTTTATACAAAATGTGTTAGTAAATAAAAACTTAAATCTATATTAGTAACACTTCACTAAATATAATATTAGGATCTGATTTACATACATCTCTTAATGTTATTTACCTCATCCTCAGGGTATCAATTTCACCAACTTCACTCTGCACATGACGTTTGGGATTCTGCTGGTCTGCATCCAAACCTACTTCCAGTTCAGGTTCATCTACAGAGACACTGACAAACTCAGACTGAACGAACCTAGAGATATACAAGGTAAATATTATTACAATCATACATTTGGTTTTAATTTCTAAATTTTATACTGGTTTCTAAGGCCATCTATCTAACTTAACTTCATGCCATATTTTGTCCAAATTGGTTGATCTGTTTTGCAAAGGCATGACGAACTTTCGCATTTCTTATATTAGTAAGGATTTGGTTTGACGCGGCCCCTATACATATTATGTCATCTGTTGGAGAGTCGACTCTTCTCATGTGAACCATAATGTCTAATCCTCAGCTGTTCCCGAGTCTGATGATGTAACTTTAACTATACTACTATAACTTTGATAAAATTCTTTCACAAGTCTTCATTCTATTTCACTGTCAGCCATTGTCCACAATTTCTCTTCTTCATGGGTTCTAGGAGAGTTACATATTTGCAAAAGATATTTTTTAACGACTAGCTTCCATCTGCGGTTTCACCCACTTCCCGAGATAACTGCTTCTCGTAGCCGGATGGTGACAAAAACTACCCTATGTCCTTTTCCCGGGTCTCAGCTACATCCTCTCTAATTTACAGCTTAATAGGTCCAGCCGTTCGTGATGTCATAACCAAGGGATATAAAGATTAATTTTTATATATAATTTTCAGATCTCCGTCACCAGATTTCCATATGGCGTCGAGCAGCAGACTCCTTACCTCATCTCAGCAGAGACGAGCTGGTAGTCAGAGAGAGACTGGACAGGAAGGTCAAGAAGCTGACTGTGAAGCTGGAAGCTTTGGTTAAGGAGACCAAGATCAGAGCCTGTCCGAAAGACTGCTTCGAGACTATGTTGGCTGATATGAAGGATAAGGTGAGATGAAAAACTACGAAGTGGTCCGTGCACACACATGAAAAATATGCGCGGTTAAATGGAGAACTTCTTTTTTTGAAGTCGGTAAAAAGATGATTATTACTTGCTGAAATATTCTTGAGTTCATAACTTACAGTTATCGTCAAATAACTTTGCTAGTCTTCAATAAAATATTATATATGTGGACGACTAATTGAGAACGTCGTTTATTTGAAGTTGGTTGAAAGGAAATTTTTATTTGTTGATGTGTTCTTGATTAAAAACTTACAGTAGTAGTTAAATAACTTTGCCAGTCTGTAGTGAGCCATTTCATTCATAAAGAAGAAACAATTGACATTAAGTTGTCCAAAATTTTGGAAATGCAAAAATTTTGTTTTATATATCCATATCCATGGTCTCAGTTTATAATCAAGTAAAGCTTCTACTATAGTTTTACTAAAATTATCTTTATTTTCTGTTCACAGTACAAGATAAGAGACAAAGTTTTGCTGATCAAGTGTACGGTAGCCATTGCGTTCGTGGTCACTGTGTTCTTCTTGCATTCCATACCTGAGTTCAGTAAGTAATTCTCTTTATAATATTTATCTATTTGTTTGTTTGACACGTTAATCTCCTCAGTAACTTATGTACTGGAATGCAATAAAAAATTTACTGGATAGTCTACTTTTCGAGGAATGCTGTAGGCTACTTCATCCCACGGGATCCGGGTAAAATCGCTAACGAAAGCTCTGTTGTTGGTAGTAAAACCGGAATATTTATTTCTGTGGAAAGCATTTGATTCTGTGACCCAACTTGTGATATTTAATCATTAAAGTTTTTTCTAAATGCACACAATGCCATTTAATAGATTACTTATTGCATTGTTTTCAAAATATATGTGATGTTTTACATACATAGTATTTTTTTAACATAACCGACATTATAAAATCTATTAGAAAAGGGTTCCTCAAGGTAGCATAATATGAACTACTCTTTTTTTGTACGAAGTCATAGATTACTATACTTATACTCAACTATTATTTTCATACAAGAAAAAAACTTTCAATTCCGAAAATTCTGAATATTTATGTAAAAAAATGGAATACGTATTGTTATTGTCTTGTCTGTTCTCAGACCGTGTGTCCCTGGGCTGGACGGCTCTGCTGGGAGCTCTGCTGCTGCTGACGCTAGCTGATCGCGAAGACCTGGAGCCGATATTGCACAGGATCGAGTGGTCCACGCTGCTGTTCTTCGCTGCACTCTTTGTACTTATGGAGGTAAGGGTCATGGAGCACTCTTTATTTGTTTTATTTTTATTTATTACCCATTTGTGTACACAATAAACACATGAAAGAAGAAGAAACATAAAATAGTACAAAGGTACTGCTTATTTCTAATGAAATCTCTTCCTTGTTAGCTACTAAAATGGTATTGAACGTTTTAACTGCTGAGGAGTCTGTTTCGAAACAACCCTACTGGTTCGATTTGAAAAAAAAAACATTGTTAGATTTTCAATTTACTGAGGAAGGCTTCCTTGTTTATCTAGGTGCGGGACGTAGTTCCTTTGGGATGCGAGTAGAACAGTGACGAACAGCTAGTCTATATATATAAAAATGAAACCCGCTTTCCGTTGTCACGACATAACATGAAAACGGCTTGACAGATTTGGCTGAAAATTAGAGGGGAGGTAACTTAGACCCGGGAGAAGGTTTTAGGATAGTTTTTGTCACCATCCGGCTGCGGAACGCGGGTGAAACGGCGGGCGAAAGCTAGTTGATTATAAATATCGCTTGATATGATTCTTCATTTGGGAAACGAAAGATGGCTATAAGAAATGCTGATAATGATGATATTACTTAATATTATTCTCATTCCAGGCACTATCCAAATTGGGTCTCATTGAATACATTGGAGGTCTTACAGAAAGCGTAATTCTTAAGGTGGATGAGAGTGCAAGATTAGCCGTGGCTATCCTTCTCATGTTATGGGTAAGATATTAAAACTATTTTACAATCCTGTTTTATATACTTTTGAATTGGGTTATACTGATAAAAAGAAAAGTAGCTTGTGGCCAAATAACAGTCACATGGGTTAATTCATAATAGGGTTAAGCAACGCTTGACGCGATCGGTCCGTGGGTGGATTAACATCTATGTCATAACGAGTTTCTCTGTGTTTCGGAAGGCACGATAAAACATTTTGGCAATCGTTCAAAAATCAGAAAGTCTGAGAACCAGTCTTACCAAGGGACTTAGGCAATTAAGTTGAAGAGTTCACATAGGCAGTCGCTCCATGTTAAAACTAGTATTTACCGCATTTGGTTAGACTGAAAGCCGACCACAACATAGTTATGAAAACCCTAAACATATGAAGATGCTGTTTTCATATTAAATATTCTAAATCTTCTCAGGTATCAGGAGTAACATCAGCCTTTGTAGACAACATACCTCTAACGACAATGATGGTTCGAGTGGTGACTTCGTTGGGGAACAATCCAACACTCAACTTGCCTATGGCTCCTCTCATTTGGGCACTATCTTTTGGAGCCTGTTTAGGAGGTAAGACTTTATTTCTTCTTGTTTAAACTGTCCCACTGCTGGGCAGAGCCCATTTTGTCTTCGTACCTATCGATCTTTGAACATTCAAACCAATTACGGTTGTGATGATATTGACGTGTTTTTTTTTTAATAATAAGCAGTTATCAGATCAGCAGGTTTGTCAGAAATCAATATAATAAGCAGTAATTTAATTTGCCTTGTTTGTTCCTCCTTGTTTGTTCAGTTCCTCTGACTCAGGAGTGTAGTTTTTCATCAATATTCAGTTCTAATGACAGTACATTGGAAAATAGAAATAACCTGTTGCTGAAACCAGGAGTGTTTTCTTATAAACAATTCCTAGAAGGCTAAGAGGACTTTCTTGTCGGTCCTTCTCCATGGGACCAACTGACACTGACTTTTTATGGAAACCTGAAATAAATCTATTTGAAATGAAAACCTTTGACTTTCTACCAATCCAGAACACTATAATTTTATTTTCAAATACATATTTACAGGCCTTGCTTTACCACATCCCATCATCTGACCCTGAGGGCACCAGACCCTGAACTACTGCAGTTTCATCAACATATGACTCTGAGTGGCCTTCTCAGACCCTGACCTAGTGCAGCTCCACTAATATACTTACTTGGTTTCAGGTAACGGCACTCTAATCGGCGCAAGCGCAAACGTGGTATGCGCAGGAGTGGCTGAACAGCACGGCTATAGATTCACTTTCGTACAATTCTTCAAGATCGGCTTCCCTATCATGATTGGTCACTTAATAGTAGCTTCAGGATATCTCATGGTATGCCACTGCTTATTCGAGTGGCATTAACTTTGAAAATTTATGTTTTGGACAAAAATCAACCTAAAGCGGTTGACATAAGATTCATTTTCGGTTGCAATTGTAAATAGCGAAAAAGTATGTTTTTGGACAAAAATCAACCATAAGCTGATGGCATAAGATTCAATTTTGGTTGCAAATTGTAAATAGCGAATGTAGGAGTGAAAAGACAAGACGTTTATAAGTATTTTTATTGTGATAATTTTTTCTAAGTTTGGTAAAGGCATTTATGAGATAGCAGGTTAACACAAATAGGCGATAAGGTATGGATTGAAATATAAATTTATGAAAAAATGGTGATAAAAAAATACAAGTTTTTAATGCTTGAGCAAAGGCAGACTCTTCTTATATGTAGTACAACAACCAAGAAAATAACTAAAATTGTTAATTACAAAAACCTTTTAAAAGTTTTATTTACTTAAAATTTTGTCCATTCTAGCTCTAAACCTTTTTAAGTACTTTTAAATTTATAAAAATGTAATCCGTCCAGATTCTGTAGTCAGTTAGGTCACCTTCAGAAAAGAACAACTGACTGTCTACCAGATTATGTTTACTGAATTTGAACTGTTTAGACTTTGGACTAACAACCAGGCTTACCAAGGGGTATTGGGTTGCCCGGGTAACTGGGTTGAGGAAGTCAGATAGGCAGTCGCTCCTTGTGGCACACTGGTACTCAACTGCATCCTGTTAGACTGGAAGCCGACCCCACCATTATTGGGAAAAGGCTAGGCAGGTGATTCAGAATATTTCGTGGAAATGATTTTCTTAAAAATACAGTTTTTATTTGTTATTTTTTTGACTTAAAGAGAGAATGTATTTTAATTTGGAACCTTTTATATAGTTTACTTATACGCTAATGTTCCTGGTAAATGCCCGAGTCTTTGGCAAGCTCGCCCGATTCATTGGCAAACTCGCCCAATTCTTTGGCAAACTCGCCCAATTCTTTGGCAAACTTGCCCTATTCTTTGGCAAAAACGCCCAATTCTTCGGCAAATAAGTTTTGTTAATGGCAAAAATTACCAATAAATGGCGTTTTTTGTTTTGTACAAATATTTTAGTGTGATATAATGTTACAGTATTGCTCTAGAACAAATTATTGAGTAAGATATAGTTTATGTAAAGTTAAATAATTGTAATTTATTTAATTAACGAAATCAATTGAATAGTTTATTTTAGTCGGTTCACAGTGATTTGCACCTTTATCCTTAAAAGTTAATGATATGATGATGATGATGTCCTCCTAACTGATTATCGGCTGCGGCGGCTGTTCTCATGTAAGGCGATCAGCCAGCCGTGCAGGACATATTATAGTGCACGAGCATTTGCTTGGACACAGGTGCACTCACTATTCCTTCACTCTCATAGCGCGATGGGATGACAATCCGACACCACCTGAGAGAGATCAGGCAATTATAATAGTACAAACTATTTATTTTGTTTAGGTTATTATTAATTTTACAACTAAAGATAATTCACTACATTACACTTAATCGTAATTTTACTTTTTTTAATTTCATCCCAAAAATGAAATGTGAAAAACCATAAAAAATATATGTGATTGAGACCTTTATTGAACAAAATCCTATCTTACTATTACTTATTTATAACGCAAAAGCAACGTAGAAACCACTGTATAGATTTTGATAAAACTTGTTAGTTATATGATATTTATATTTCTGTATTACAAAGGTCTCTTATATGTATATAACATTCATTTTACTTTGTATAAAAATGAATGTATTTGTAAAAAAATACCCAATTATGGCGTTTGCTATTTCTAATGTTTTTTTATTTATTTTTGAAGTCGTTTTTCTTGTAAATACTTCTTGTCATACTTATGACAATATTGTTAGAATTTATGTAAGTTATATAGGATTTTTAAGCAGTATTGGGTCGCCGGGGTAACTGGGTTGAGGGGGTCAGATAGGGCAGTCGCTCCTTGTGAAACACTGGTACTCAGCTGAATCCGGTTAGACTGGAAGCCGATCCCAATATAGTTGAGAAGTGGCTAGCCAGATGATGAATATAGCTTTTACATATATCAGAATAACAGACTTCTTTTATTTTTTTTCTACAGCCTAAATTGACAGACAATTTGTTAATGTTATATTTGGAGTCAAATTAGATTATAAATGACGTAATAATTATAAGTTAAAATAAAAGTAATAAGAGTGAAATTATATTGTTTCATTTGCCCATAAGGAATCTTTCATTGAGGCAAACCCTATCTGTATACCCATCCAACATAGTTGGGAAAAGGCTAGGCAGATGATGATTGTTTTCAACCGACCATACACTTAATTCGGTCCATCATTAAATTAATAAAATCTAGGGTAAGGATCAATGCAGTAAGAATTAAAAAATAATATCGTAAACAAAAAATTTTAATTTACAAGTTCCATAAGTATCCATTGTTAAATTTTATAAATACTTACATACAAGAAAAAAAATATTTTGAAAACATTAAGGTAAGTACGTTTTATTTTTTTGTTAAACATTTATTTTTAATTGTACTTTTTGTACACAATATACAAAGGCGGACTTAACGCCTTAGGCATTCACTCCAGTCTACCTTAACTAAGATAGGTACTTTTAAAGCATTTTATTACTAAATTAATATTAATTTAAAAATAGACAAAAAAATATTTATCGATATAATTATACTTTTATCTTTCCACTGCTCTAATAAATAGCAAAACTATATGGGCCTTACTACAAAAACTTTAAACCCTGTTTTACACTTGTCTAATAAAATTTTGCAAAATGAACCATATGTCAACGTCATAATTTGACATTTTTTTAGACAAGGCATAAACTGACGTTTAAAAGTTTTTTGTGGTATATAAAACGGTATATTTTTTAAATCTACTTAATATAAATAACAAAGACATTTTTCACAATACTTTATCGTAACTTTGGTAATCATTATATCTATGTGTAATAAATAAAAAAAAAAGTCAAAATGTCATTATAAAATTATTTTCGATAGTTAAGTAACTACTTTTTTATGGGAAATCATCAAATGACCATCATCATATCTCGCTGTGGGAGTAGAATGAGAGAGTGTCAGACTCTTACTGACTTACGGCCAGTTTCTTCATCAAAAGTTAAAGTTAAAGTAATGTCTAAAGTAAAAGTAACGGTCAAATTCGTTTTTTCAAGGCTAAAGTGACAGCAAAACTAATAGAAAAATTTAATTTAACCGATACTTTTACTTTAGACATTACTTTAGCCATAACTTTAACTTTTGATGAAGAAACTGGCCGTTAAACCCACCATGTTCCTTCTTAGGCCTTTTATGTACCAGGGCCGCGATAACTCGCGCGAACAATCCCGCAGCCCCAGGTGCCTATTCAAAAGGAGTGTAAACTTTGAGAATGAACACAGGCTACTTTTTACTCGGTCGCGGGAAGTGGTCTCCTGGGACATATGTAGATGAACCGAGGGTAGCAACTAGTCTTTAAAAATAAACTTAACTTCCGTAACTTGTAAGAAGTTAGAAATTACTTTTAGTGACTTACGAAGGGGTTTTATATTTGTAAAACCGTAAGTTGATTATACGTATGCTACTTATGTGAGAAAGGTCCATTTTCACTGGTTACTGATAAAGTGTCAATTATCTGATATTTAGTGCTATATCAGCCAGATAAAGTAAAGAAAGAAAAATGTTTTAATTGGTACACTACAAAAACAAAATAAAATAAAAAACGAGACAGATAATAAAATAAAATTAACAACTAAATATCTAAAAATATAAAACATTTTGTGTCAAAAACCTCGGTTGGAGTGTAGCAAAGGGTGTGCAAGGCTTTTGGGACTTAGAATTTTTTTCATAAAAAATGGCAGTAATTATCTGGCAGACCTAAACTTTCGTTTAATAAAGTTCCTGACAAGCTATCAGAGACTTTAACAGTAACCAGTGAAACTGCCGAAACTTAAAAATGTAAATTTTATTTTTAACGTTTATTCTTCTTTCCTCTCGCCATAGGCTTTGGGGGCTCACAATAAGTTGGTTCTACATACTCGTTAGGTCGGCTATTAGCATAACGTCCATTATTAACATTAGCATAAGTACCATTATCCCGTGACACATTAGGTTCACAGTACATAGGTTCACCCGCATTTGCATAAGGAGATTCGTTCCCGACATTCACATACGGATTATTATCCTTTTTAAACTTATCTCTAAGCACTTTAGGTAACACTTCAGCATAACATTGTTCTTTCCTAGTAGCGTAGACTTCAGAATAATTTGGATCATCAGTTTCTTTATAAACATTCTTTTGAGGTTGATTTTTGATGTCTAAAACGGCGTACGTTGGGTCTGTTACGTTTCTATTTCTTTGACTTTTAGGTATGGCTTCGGCATACGCTGGTTCAGTAAAAGGTACACTGTATGTGGTGTTTTCAGATCTTCGGTCTACTGGCACTGCGTATTGGTTATCCCATTGTGGTGGATAAGCAGGGATGGTAGGGTCTCTTGGATTTTGTAGATTCTCGTAGTTAGGGTTGTGGGGGCCTCCCTGTAAATCGTATAAAGGAATTATTAGAAGGAAGACTAATGATCTCTATTCCCTCACTCTTGTATCCCGGTAAGACGGCTATCCGATACGACCGGAGAGATATCAGAAGGAAAAACATTTGTGTTTGATTCATAGATGTATTACCACCAAGTTCCAGACTCCGGGCTGCTTTGTGGAAGTTTCGGGTCCGGGAATCGAACCCAAGATACTTTGTACAGCAGTTGCGCTTGCGATTACTAGATCAATTGTATCATAAACCAGCGCCATATTCTACATATACTATTATGTAATCGTTTAGATATTGGTTAGGCTTCGAAACCACATAACCGATTAAAAATTTCTTTCATTTTGTAAGCATATAGCTTCACCGGGTGACATGGGCTACATTTATTTCTGGGTACGAGACAAGGGACCAGCTAAAACACATAGGAAATGGTGAAGGGTGGGCGTTTTGGGGGCTGTCTTTTGTAATTTGACCTTCAATAATGCTGATTTTCAGCCTATTTTGAATGACTTTTTATCCTTAACTTTAAACAGCTAGTTATGTATTATTTAATGAAATATTAGGTTAATTTACCTGAACCTGACTTTTCTTCTTCATCTTTATGACAGCGGTGGTAACGCAAATAATGATTGAAACCACGCTTACAACCACAGCAACAATTTTGTATATAAGCGGTGGATCAACCGCTGTAATAAAATAAAGAAGTATTAAAGTAAAATATATTGTAGGTCCCAGTTGTCATTGAACATCCTTGGCAGTCGTTACCGGTAGTCAGAAGCCAGTAAGTCTGACGCCAGCCTAACCAACTGGTATCGGGTTGCCCGGGTAACTGGGTTGAGGAGATAGGCAGTGGCTCCTTGTAAAGCACTGGTACACAACTGCATTCGGTTAGACTGGAAGCCGACCCTAACATAGTGGGGGAAAAAGGCTCGGGAGATGATGATGATGATTAAAGTAAAATATACAGTTTATCTCAAAGAATAAAGGGGACCTAGTATTAATAGCGTCCAGAACGATTAAAGGCTAATGTTGCTTTTCTAAAGAGATCAACCAGCACAGGACATATTATAGTGCACGCACATTTGCTTGGACGCTTGAACGCAATATGAGTAATGCATTTAAGTAGCAAGTGTTTATTCATAGAACTTTTAACCAGTCAACGTACACCTCGCCTTTGTCGGATGATTTAACGCCAAGACGCCGTAAATTAATCAATTTACTAAAATACATACGTTAAATAGTACATTCAAATGCTGTTTATTATTTTCCGATAGTTGATCAACTACCTAGAAAATTGATCAACTTACGAGTCTTGTTATTTTCTGGTGACATATATAAAATCCTGAGATATAGTATTTTGGTTGAGCTAAAACGAGAGCAAAGTCGTGAGAAAATAGCTTTATGTAAAAAGGAATTTACCTGTGATTGGCTGAAGGTCGGGTGAAGATGAGGATACCACTTCCGCTATAAGAATAATTAGTCAATAACACTGGTCAACAAATTATTATTATTAGTATGAAAAAACTCCACTTTAGATATAAAACATATTGAGAAAGAAAATTCGCAAAAATATAAATTAAAATGGGGTTAATGCGGGAAAACTATATAGTACTATACAATGCTTTAGTTAGAAATTACTAGAAAATTCTGATTTCAAATTTCATAAAAAAACGCGTTTTTGATACTTTAGAAGGGGGATACCTCTAAATCCCGACGTGCTAGTGCAACTATATGTTCTGGACTTCGATTACGTATCAAATATTCTATAAGAAATGATATATTTCACCTTTGCACCAATAATGCTGTTGACCAGTGTAATAAAAGCATGCAGATTGCATCGGATGGCACGTTAAACTGTAGGTCCAGACTGTCATTGAATGTCTTTAGCAGTCGTTACGGGTAGCCAGAAGCCAGCAAGTGTGACACCAGTCTAACCTAGGGTTATTGGGTTGCCCGGGTAACTGGGTTGAGGAGGTCAGATAGGGCAGTCGCTCCTTGTAAAACACTGGTACTCAGCTACATCCAGTTAGACTGGAAGCCGACCCCAACATAGTTGGGAAAAGGCTCGGAAGAAGAGTAGCATGCAGATTAATTTTACGGCCACCGCGGCTTTTTTCACTGAGATCAGCCTATTAGTCGTAAATCAAGTTATTTCTTATATAAAATCAACACTAATAAAATAAAGGGCAATCATTATTCTTTCTTCGTTGTATAGCTCCGAAACTACTGAACCTATTTGAAAGATTCTTTCATTAATCAATATTTTTTTGTTCTTACTATAAACGTTATTCACATATTATGGCATTGAATTTCATCATTACGTTTTTTTTTTACGTTATAAAGGCGTATTTTATAGTTGTAAGTTTTACTCACGTAAGTAACTTAAAGTGAATTTGCAAATGTAAAACCGTTTCATAAGTCGCTTACAGTAATTTCTCAGAACTTCTTACAACTTACCGAAGTTACGTAATTTTCACAGAAGTAACTTACAACTCAGTGTAAAATCGCGGTAACAGAATTACTTGTTACCGTCAGAATCGCTGTCACTCCCCACCGATCCTCCCCAATTACATATAGAGAGCCGCTACCTATCATCCTCCGAGCCTTTTTCCCAAACTATGTTGGGGTCGGCTTCCAGTCTAACCGGATTCAGCTGAGTACCAGTGCTTTATAAGAAGCGACTGCCTATCTGACCTCCTCAACCCAGTTACCCGGGCAACCCTATACCCCTTGGTTAGACTGGTGTCAGACTTACTGGCTTCTGACTACCCGTAACGACTGCCAAGGATGTTCAATGACAGCCGGGACCTACAGTTTAACGTGCCATCCGAAACACAGTCATTGGTGTCTAAGATATACTTAGAAAGTACATACAAACTTAGAAAAGTTGCATTGGTAATTGCCTGACCTGGAATCGAACCCGCGCCCTCATACTCGAGAGGTCGGTTCTTTGCCCACTAGGCCACCGAGAGCCGCTACCTAATTGCTACAAATATATAAAAAAATAGCATTTTTTTAAATATCTTTTTCTCCGTGAAATTGATGAAGTCCAAAATGTAACGCTAGAGGGTAGCAATTAGGTAGCAACTCGGGGTGAAAAAAAAACTCAATACTTACCACACACAGGGAAAAATGACAGCCATCCTGATATCTGAATGGCTGTCACCTTTAAATGGTGAATACCTATCTTCAAAACCACGAGGGTAGCAATTGGTAGCAACTAATGGTAGGTGGTAGCAATTAGGTAACAACTGTCTATATGTATTTCGAGTGACAGCGATTCTAACGATAAAAATTACTTACGCATAGAAGTGGTGGTAGTCGTAGTAGAAGTAGTGGTTATTTGTTTCTCCCGAAGAATAACTCGGATTTCTCTGATTAATTTAGATTCATCGTTTCCCGCCATTTCTCTCAATTGACAAGAGATTTTTGTAGCTTCATTCTTTTCATTTAATTCGAATGAATGTGAAATGTTCCTTGCTTCTTGAGGATACAGTTTATCTAAAATTATTAATTATCTATAGTACAGTCAACTTCAGGTCAGTGGTAACAGTTTTATAGGAAAATCGTACTTATTACTATTGAATTAAGGAGCATGACAGTTACCACTGATTTGCAGTCTACCGTGCCTATCTAAAGTCTAATAATAAAAATAATGGCGTCCAAGGTCGATTGCGGTCATGGTGGATGTCCTCATGTTAGGAGATCAGCCAGCTGCGCAGGACATATTATAGTGCACGAACATTTGCGCAAACACAGGTGCACTCACTATTTTTTCACTGCCATGGCCCGATGGGACGGCAATCCGACATCACACACAGACATTTACGTGCTTTCCAATGCACGGGTGTATCAATCACCAACTTCTAGACTACGGGCTGCTTTGTGAAAGTTTCTAAGTCCTACAAAGCGATTTCAGCCCAACCCGGGAATCGAACCCGAGACCTCGTGCACAGCAGTCGTGCTTGCGACCACTAGACCAACGAGGCAGGTAAAGATGAAATACTACAATCCTAACTAATATTATAAATACGAAAGTAACTCTGTCTGTCTGCCTGTCTGTCCTTTCTTCACGCCTAAACTACAGAACTGATTTGTTTGAAATTTGGTACAGACATAGTTTGGAACTTGAGAAAGGACATAGGATAGTTTTTATTACAAAAAAAATAGAAAAATAAATTTTATTCCGGACATATATGGTCTTACCACAAAAACTTTTAAACGTCAGTTTATGCCTTGTCTAAAAAAATGTCAAATTATGACATTGACATACGGTTCATTTTGCAGCCAAAATTTTATTAGACAAGTGTAAAACAGGGGTTAAAGTTTTTGTAGTAAGGCCATTCGCGTCTTCTCTATTATCTCTCCATCTATTGGTCAAACCTAAAATCTGCCGAAAGTCACTATTCCACGCGAACAAAGTCGCGGGCAAAAGCTAGTTTTTAAATAAATTAGACAACAACTTACCTATATTTTCAGCTGGATACTCTAACTTTAATTTCATGATTGGAACGTTTTTCTCGAAAAGCTTCTTGCAGACAACATTTAAGGTTTGGCCTACTTCAAAATCGTAGTAAATAACCCTAAGTTTTCTGTAGTAATAAAGCTCCAGGGCTATGCTTTTCGGTTCTAATTGCACATCTATAGGGTGAAGATCTGAAAAAATATATATATATATTTTATTTGCCCACAAAAGAACTGTACCTACTGATACTCAATGGAAAAACCGGCCAAGTACGAGTCGGACTCGCGCACGAAGGGTTCCGTACCATTATTTATAAAACGGACAAAAAAAAACACGTTTGCTGTATGGGAGCCCCCCAAAATAGTTATTAAATTCTAGTTTCAGTTTTTGTTGTTATAGCGGCAACAATAATACATCATTTGTGAAAATTTTAGCTCTCTAACTATTAGGGTTCATGAGATACAGCTTGGTGGCAGACGGATGCACGGACGGACGGACGAAGGAGCTAAAACAATAGGGTCCCGTTTTACCATTTGGGTACAGAACCCTTAAAAGGTATAGGTACTCAATCTGAAACTCAAAGACGTTTATTCAAATTAGACTGAAAAACAGCACTTTTCGAACGAGAAAATTACGTAAGACAGCCCCCAAAAGTTACCCCTTTCTAAAAAAGGTCAAATCCTTATTTATAATACTGTCCAAAATCCAAAAAAAAACTAAAAAAAGCTTTTAGTTAAACACTCTAAAAAGAAGGAAATATTTATTTGTTTGAAAATTTTAGCTTTGGACTTAAAACCCCATTATATTTCTATGCTCATAAAACCTGTCCCGTATGAAATTGTTAACTGTTTCCTTTCATTTGTCTTGCAAATGTTACCTATATTTTGTGTTGTTTTCTCTCGTTTGCCTGCAGTTTAATAACTACGGAATGTGTCTAGTACCAACTCTTGTAAAACATTTTATGCAAATAAATGAAATAATTATTAAATGAATCATGGGGTTCAATTACACTAGTCAACAGCATTTTCGTATCCAAGGTGAAACATATAAATTTTTGCAGATTATCTATCACAGAATCGAAGTCAAGAACACCGGACTGCTCTATCACGTCTAGTTTTGGAGAAAAACCAATCTGAAAATGCTGTTGAAAAATCTGAAAAACGCTTTTTTAACGATATTTAAATATCGTTAAAAAGCGTTTTTAGGCAATACCTTTCTCAATTCAAATCCAGTTACTTTACATCATTACGAGTTTTCTTTCTCAAGATATACCATTTTACATTTACGGTGTATTTTGTTCATACTAAAATGTCAATTAGTAATGTAAGGAAAATCGTACGACGTAGCTGAAAAAAAATATCACGAGAGTGGACACTCGTACTGATGTAAAGTAAACTGGATTTGAATTGAGAAGAGCAGTACTAAATGATTCTTTAGTTAGAAAATACGAAAAAAAAATAGTGTCTGTAGAAAAATGGCTTTAAATATCGTTAAAAAAGCGTTTTTAGGCATTTTCAGATTGGTTTTTCTCCAAAACTAGAACTGCTAGAGCAGTCCTGTGTTCTAGACTTCGATTCTGTGATAGATAATCTGCAAAAATTTATATGTTTCACCTTGGATGCAATAAAAAAGGAAAATTTTGTTGACTAGTGTTACCTATCAAATTACATAAGTAATAGTTTTTTTTTTCAAATTGGTACCCCAATTCTATTTGGGGTCGGCGCAGCACGTTTTCTCCTTCCATACTCTTCTATCTGCCGTCATCTCACAAGTAACATTCTTTCTTACCATATCTATTTTCACACAAACGACAGATATAAAAACGTTTTACATACCTGCACTTATTTTCAATTCTCCAATAGAAAACTTAATTTCTATTAACACAATTTGTCCCTTGTTCTCCGAGTCTAGGCCGCATCTGAACTTTTTACCAACATTTTCGCTGCTCTCAAATAATATTGTCGACGTCATCGACGAATCTGAAATACAAATAAATACTTCATTATTGTCTGCATAGCCTTTTGTGATCAGTACGTCGATTCTATAAAATTCAGACAACAAACTCGCATTTCACTTCGCTATTCACTCTCACTTCGCATTCGGTTCAAAACGTTCTAAAAGTCATCTCATACTTTATCTGTCATAATCTCGAGTTTAATTTAGTTCAACTCGCAAACACGCTCGCAAGAGTAGCGCTAGTGTAGTAACTCACGGCGGATTCAGATGCGAAGTTTAGAGTGAAGTCTTATAGAATCACACTGCTGCTTGCTGTCTAACTGGATGCAGCTGAGTACCAGTGTTGTACAGTCAACTTCAGGTCAGTGGTAACAGTTTTATAGGAAAATCTTACTTATTCCTATTGAGTTAAGGTGCATGACAGTTACCACTAATGTGCAATTTACTGTACATAGAGCGACTGCCTATCTGATCTCCTCAACTGAGTTACTTGGCAACCCTATACCCCTGGTAAGACTGGTTATCAGACTTTCTGGCTCCAGCGGGGCAAACCAGGACTAAGACCGGGGTTACGAGATTGTTCGAAAGAGTTACCGCGGCCCTGGTACATGAAAGGCCTACGAAAGTACATGATGGGTTTTAGTCAGTTTGAGTTTAACACTCCCTCACGCTGCTGCTAACCCACAGCAGGAGGGTCATTTGATGTTATCCCATAAAAATAAACTTTATTTTTTTCGTTCGGATGGAGAATAAAGAGTGCACCTAAGTCTGCGCAAGTGTTGTTACTGTGACAGCCTTTTTATCGTCCCACTGCTGGGCTGCGGCCTCCTCTCACACGGAGAAGGATTGAGCGTTAATCACCACGCTTGCTCATTGCGGGTTGGTGATTTCAGATTATAGTCCAGGTTTCCTCAAGATGTTTTCTTTCACCTTTTTATCCGCCATTGGTGTCTAAGATATACTTAGAAAGTACATACAAACTTAGAAAAGTTGCATTGGTACTTGCCTGACGTGGAATCGAACCCACGCCCTCATACTGTAGAAGTGGTAAGGTAGTTTTGTTTGTATAACATATATATAAATAGTATAGCATGCATAGCACGTATATTGACACATTTACAAACACACGTACACACACACACCCTCACACACACACACACTCACACACACAAACACATACACACACCGTCACATACACACACACATACACATTTAACATGTACCTACTCGTTGACTTATAATTAGCAAAAACTATTATATCATGGGGGGCCTGGAGTTCTATAGTACAGGCCTTGGCTTAGTTTAGACTCCAGATCTCCCACAAATTACATAGATCTCACAACTGTCAACTTGTATATTTAACTTAAGATTGTCCTCGTGCATAATATGTAATTTGTGGAGATGAATAAAAACATTTTTATTTATTTATTATTATTTCCTTGTATGTCTCTGACCGACCACGGGACTACAGAGTCCCGGATTTTTGGAAGGCGAACGTGGGGCCGAAGCCAACACGCTGAAGCCCTTTTGAGACAACTTTAATGAAATGGCGACACAAAACCGACGATTATCCCCGTATACACTATAGAAATGTACCCAAGGACAATCCCCGGTTCTGTGCTAAACTATTGCTAACTATGGATGAAAACTACTTGGGCTATTGTGATGGGATGCTAATGGACTAGGAATGGGGAAACTACGGGAACTATGGCACCTGCCGATGACAATGTATTAAATACATGTTAAAATGGCAGGTGGAGACTCGCCAACTCACTTACTGGGCCCCCGGGAATCAGTCACTGAAAAGCAACAAGAGGGCAACAGGGACATGAGCGGCTGAGAAGGGTGAGGATACCTCGGCGGACTTTAAACGCAGATCACGCGCTCCCTGTGGGTCCAGCATCACCGGCCCACTCGCCACTTACCACGAGGCACCTACCCTCCGAGCAGGACTAACCTTGCTCTAGCGACTCCACTCTGACCGGCCGATGAAGGCAAGCCAAGAGGCGGGAGACCTAACCCCCGTCATGCTTCACTCCGGCAAGCCGGAGGTGGGGGACAGTATACTCTCCCTGGAGCACTCGGATATATAGCCCCGCGGGGTCGCTACTCCCCGTCATCCGCCTCAGATGCCCTGCGGGGCTTATTATTATTATTATTATACTCGAGAGGTTGGTTCTTCACCCACTAGGCCACCACGACAAAGTTCCTAGACTTTTCATTCCCATTTTTCTTGATGTTAAAATTGCAACATAAAATTCATGTAACTTATGCTCTGATAGTACGTGAAGTAGTTCTCTCGGAACGCTCGAAAACCCCGGAAACAGTTAGTAGAATGTTTCTTACTTTTTTGAGTGGCTCCGCTAAGATTTTTCGCTTCCAGAATTTGCAATACTGTATTCGGGTCTTTTTTTTCACATACAACTGTTATGAATTCACCCCTCGTGGATTTATATTCTATTTCAGAAAAAGAATTGTTATCAGCTACATAATATCTTAGATACTTCCCGTTAATTTTGACTGTCATTTGATTATTATCTGCAAAAATAAGTTAAAAGAATTTAAGGTTAATTAATAGGAATTAAGTTTGCATTGTTGCGTTTTAGATAGTAAGTCTATTTATTACCTTAAAAGTAGTTAGTAAGTTTATATGGTCCGATGGGACTGGCCTGTACATTGTTTAAAAGTCCCTAATAAAAATAAAGACAAAAATCAAAATAAAATACCTATATTAACAGTAGAAATAAGGTGTGATCTTAATAATATACCTCAAAGTAATTTTGGATGTCTTTGTTTGACACTGAAAGTTCTTACAATTTAAACGCAATCCGATAAACTTTTTAATGCAAAATATTACAATATAACGGGACCCTAAGAGTCATTTATAAACTTTGAGGCATCTTTGAGGTGTAGGCACAGTATTGTAAAACTTGTAGTTACAACTTAAAATAAACTGTACGTACATTATTTCAAAATAAACTAAATCAATGCTACTGTTACTGTTACAACCTTTTTATCGTCCCACTGCTGGGCTGCGGCCTCCTCTCACACGGAGAAGGATTGAGCGTTAATCACCACGCTTGCTCAATGCGGGTTGCTGATTTCAGACTTTGTAGTCCAGGTTTCCTCAAGATGTTTTCCTTCACCTTTTTATCAGCCATTAGTGTCCAAGATATATTTAGAAAGTACTAAATCACTAAACTAAATCAATATTTACCCAAAGAACACATAAAAATACATAAAGACATTATGTATTTTCCTAATTAGTTGTCTACCTAGTTTTTTAATTAGTTGACGGACACAAAATAATAAAGTAGATAGAAAATAATGATAACAAAAATCTTACATTTGAAATTGCCTAAGATGAACGTGACCATGACAACAACAAGCGTATGATCACCTTGACCTTTACACGAACATGTCATCACAGAACCGTTGTGTTCGTCATGCATTTCTGTAATGAAACCTGCAGCTACACTTTTCGTTTCTTCTGAACTGTTGAAAAGATCTGAAAGGGTAAGTAACAAAGAATGATTATTTTACTTCGTCGTTATTGCCTCGTTGGTCTAGCTGTCGCAAGGGCGGCTGCTAAGCACGGGGTCGGGCCGAAATCGCTTTGTGGATTTTAGAAGGCTTTCACAAAGCAGCCCGTAGTCTGGAAGTTGGTGATTGATTCACCCGTGCATCGGAGAGCACGTTAATGTCAGTCTTTAGCTTGATCTCTCTCCGGTCAAGTAGAAATGCCGTCCCACTGCGCTATGAGAGTGAAGGAATAGTGAGTGCACCTGTGTCTGCGCAAATGCTTGTGCACTATAATATGTCCTGCGCAGTTGGCTGATGTCCTATGTGAAATCGGCCTTGGACGCAATATATATTTATATACATAGGTACTAACCACTGAGGTTATCAGCAAAGAAGTAGCTTATCGTAACACTGTCCGTATTCTGAAAGTTGGCGCATGTTGCGTTGACGAGGTCACCGTCCCCGTAGCGATACTTGGCTGTCCAGAGGTAGCTTACTTTAGATCGATGATTAAAACGTATTGGCAAAACCATGTTGTTGACGAGGATCGTTTGTGGCGGGCCTGAGAACATAAAAAATAATATGCACCGTCTTAACAAAGTTACTCAAAACTTTTATTGCATTAAGTTTAAAAGATGTTAAATCCTACTAATCCATATTATAAATGTGAAAGTTTGTAAGAATGTATAGATATATGTTTGTTATTCTTTCGCGCAAAAATAGATCTACCGATTTGATACCCCCGATTAACACGTAGGCTACTTTTTATTAACACACCAAGCTGGCCGCGAGCGGAGGCCAGTAATGTTATAATAGTATGGACCCACGGCACAGTAGCGTAGAATTAGCTACGTGTTGATACTAAAATTCCAAAACTAAAATAATAATAAAAACATGTAGAGTAGAGTGCACCTGTGTCTGCAAATGCTTGTGCACTTTAATATGTCCTGCGCAATTGGCAAATTTGCTTATTTGAGATCCAGCTGCTGTGACTGATAATCGGATAGGAGAAACAAAAATATGTTGAAAATTCTGGAAAATATGATTTCAAAAAAATTTTCAAAATGTAATTATCTAATATCATAGATTGGTAATGGTACTTGTAAGATATCATTCAGATAGTAGTAGATAGGATGAAAAAGTTACAGTAAACGCAGCTATTACAGAGGTGGAATCATGACTTTTTTTTTTATTTGATAAAACAGCTTTTTTTAAGTTAATTTCATTTACCTTGGATTTTGGACTTTAAAAAGCTACTAAGGTTTTGTAGATTCTCATGCAATTTGTATATTAAGGGAAAAAAAACAGAAACTAGCTATTCCGCGAATTGTTATTCTATTACCGAGGGAAGAAAAACAACATGCATTTTCATTCCTTATTCTAAAATTTCTGTTACTAGGTTATAGTGTAATTTTCCAATAAGAAATACTTTTTTGAAATCGATTCAGTAGTAACTGAGCCTTTAGGGTACGGACAAAAAAAAATCCTGTTTATTTTATTAGTTACAGATTAAGAACGGATCTTACTTTCACGACGTGCGACGTTGATTTTCATAGAACAATAGGCCCCAGCAAATGTATCATTAGTGTATATTGGATGCTTTACACGAGGTAAAAATTGTTCGATATTTTTATGGGTGAATACTGTGCAGTTCCAATTATCACGCATCCATGTTTGAGCTGTAAACTGTAAGAGAAAGTCTTTATTTTACGGAAGTCATGCAGGCATGCATACATGCAGGTCAAACTGAGAACCTCCTTCTTCATCATCCTCCGAGCCTTTTTTTCCTAACTATGTTGGGGTCGGCTTCCAGTCCAATCGGATGTAGCTGAGTACCAGTGATTTACAAGGAGCGACTGTCGTCGCAGGGTGGCTGATCTCCGGCCACGACCATGCGAGACACTATGGCCAGAAGCGAAAGATTTCTCGCAGCATCTACTGCCGCCGCCAGGGCACGGCGCTGGGCCCTCACACCTTTTCAGGTCATTTTTGTGTCACAGCTATTCACTAGGTCTGACACCAGTCTAACCAAGGCGTATTGAGTTGCCCGGGTAACTGGGTTGAGGAGGTCAGAGGCAGTCGCTCCTTGTAACAGCTGAGTAAAGCTGTGTACGATTAGACTGGAAGCCGACCCCAACATAGTTGGGAAAAGGCTCGGGAGATGATGATGAGCTATGCAATAAGGTTCGAATAAATATAAACTTCGCTTTTACTTACAGTTGATATTGACTTATTGACTTTTTTAGCCAAAACTATTCCTGGTTTATTTTTGTTTTCACATCTGTACAGAACAGGTAAGAGGTCACTGAGTTATTTTTAATTTAAAATGTTAAAGTTTCATGCTGTTAGAAAAGAAACATTTTTCAAAAGAATATGATGATTTGTATACCTTAACTTTCTAATGAGTCTGTAAATATGTTAGACAATATGACAATATTATGCTGAAAACCGCGTCAAAATCGGTTAAACGAAACGTGGTACTTTCAAGAAAAAAAGTCGTGGTGGCCTAGTGGACAAAGAACCAACCTCTCGAGTATGAGGGCGCGGGTTCGATTCCAGGTCAGGCAAGTACCAATGCAACTTTTCTAAGTTTGTATGTACTTTCTAAGTATATCTTAGACACCAATGACTGTGTTTCGGATGGCACGTTAAACTGTAGGTCCCGGCTGTCATTAAACATCCTTGGCAGTCGTTACGGGTAGTCAGAAGCCAGAAAGTCTGACACCAGTCTAACCAAGGGGTATCGGGTTGCCCGGGTTACTGGGTTGAGGAGGTCAGATAGGCAGTCGCTTCTTGTAAAGCACTGGTACTCAGCTGAATCCGGTTAGACTGGAAGCCGACCCCAACATAGTTTGGGAAATGGCTCGGAGGATGATGATGATGATGAAACGTGGTACTTTCAAGACTTTTTTTTAAGTCGGTTAAATATTTATCCTACCAATGTTATGAGCGTGAAAGTCTGTAAGTTCATATGAATGTTTGTTCCTCTTTCACTCAAAAACTACGGGACGAATTTTGATGAAACTTAGCATCAATTTACGAGAAGTAATCCCCTCGGGACGCGTGTGAAACCGAGTGGAAGCTAGAACGTGCCTAGCTAAAATAACTATTACTTACGTAACATCGTTGACAAAATATGGTTTATTTTTAAAATGATTCCAATAGTTTACAACAATTTTGTATTGTTCCCCTTCGTGGACAGTATATTCCTTTTTTTCTACCTCACAAGTGAGGTAAGTATGACCAGTTTCCGACTGATAATGACCGATCGTAAAATGTATTTGCCCCTCGTCTGAAATCAGTGAAAACTATAAGTTACTTATATGCATATTATTATGCCCCACTGAGTAGTAAAAAAATAAAATGTAATTAGTCCGTCTTGTAGATAACCCACAGGCATTTTTTTTGGGTTAGCAGCGTGAGGGAGTGTCAGACTCTTACTGACTAAAACCCGTCTTGTTCCTTCGCAGGCATTTTATGTATCAGAGCCGCGGTAACTGTTTCGAACAATCCCGCAGCCCCATAGATACCTTACAAACTAAAATACATACATTATATAGAAAACTGTATATATAAATTGCTACCTATCAGTGTTTTCTTAACGTTACACATTATATATCCGTGTTGGCCTATAAATGTATGCTCAAAGTACTTCCCTAGGGCAGCGAGTGAAACCGCAGTATACACATGCCTACTCTATTATTTTAAATGATATTATGACGCATATAATATACTGATTGTTATTTGGTTACTGTGTTTTTTCCTTATGGAAATTGTGATTTTGGTTAATTGGTAACTGGTACCTAAAAATAATATAATATAAACATTATAATAATGGCGTCCAATCGTTCGAAGGAAATCAGCCATCTGCACAGGACATATAGTGCACACACATTTTGCGCAGACACAGGTGCACTCACTACGTTCCGTTAGGTTCCGTGACGGTCTCGGATCAGAATAGGACCTCCCCATCTCTCTCCCGTGGGTGTCGTAAAAGGCGACTAAGGGAACCTAAAGGCTAGTGCATAACATCTGCACTTTGGGCCACCCATACGGTGACGGGTAAATCACCTTAAAAGCATTCCCAAAGAAGGTTGGTGTCAGGCAGACGGCCGACCATAAAACTCATGATAAAACATCTGCAGCATGGAGAGAGTAAATAATATAAGCGATAGGGCTAGGGGTACCCCACAGGCGACGCGCAGGAGCAGCACCTGGCTCCTGTGGGAAATGTACAAGGGTTGTCGCACCAAAACGGGCGGGTGCGACGTCAGATGCGAGCTCGAAGTTTGAGAGAATTGAGATTGAGGTATGCGAGTTGGGATGACGGCAGATAGAAGAATATGGAAGAAGAAAACATGCTGAGCCGACCCCAAATAAAATTGGAATAAGAGTAGGAGGATGATGACAGGTGCACTCACTATTCCTTCACTCTCATAGCGCAATGGGACGGCAATCCGATACGACCGGAGAAGAAACCATTTCAGAATTTATTAGTATTTATTAGTAAAGCTTTGTTAATAGGAGGTTCAATCGGTGTGCGGCACTGCGACGAACAAAATTGTATCTTATGGCGTACTTGCTCTAGCAAACAGTAACACATTGCGTGCGAACATTTCTAAAATGTCCGCGAAATCACAACCTTTTCGAACGCGAACGTCATGCTAGCTGTAATTTTACATTTTTATTAATTTACATACGTTAATCTCACCATTAGTCAGACAAAAGCATAGGTAAGTGGTATTCGTAAGATTAGTGAGATCCTCTTTCTGAAACAGGGGGTAAGGCAAACTCTCTTTCTTAAAATGATCTCTCCCTGATCGGGGCGGATTACCGTCTCTTCAGACTTGGATTTCAATAACCGATCCACCGTTGTTTTACGATTGGATATGGAGTTTGATATTAGCTTCATATAAATAATGTCAAATAATCTCTAATTGAAATACAATGGATGGTCGGTTATTTAAATACGCAGTAAGAAAACTGGGATTAAGTGTTAAGCTTATCGTGCGCAATTTGGTGCTCTCATAGAAGCTGCTTAGATCAAAACCCAGTCTGAATTCCACTGTTAATATTTGACTTTTAAAATATTTAGACAACCGCACCCAACAGGACAAATTCTATGAATATTACCTATGTTAACTAAACATAGTACAAACAAATTCACTTTATTTAATTAAGTAAAGGTAAACTTACCATTTGAATCCGCGAGAACAAATCCAATAAGACACAGAAAAACATATATTTTTAACATATTTCTTAAGTTTACAGTAACAGTTTAGTTAAAAGTGATAACTACTGTGATTGTTTCATTGTACTGTCGTGGTTACAATGAGGGATGGGCGTTTTCCCATTAGTAATTGAATCGATTTTACCTTTTACCGAATTTAAAATATCGATTAAATTGAAAAAACCGGCCAAGTGCGAGTCGGACTCGCGCACGAAGGGTTCCGTACCATTATTTATAAAACGGACAAAAAAATCACGTTTGTTTTATGGGGGCTCCCCAAATAGTTATTTAATTCTAGTTTTTATAGTGCAGCGTTTCAGTAGGTATTTGTTGTTATAGCGGCAACAATAATACATCATCTGTGAAAATTTCAGCTCTCTAACTATCACGGTTCATGAGATTCAGCCTGGTGACAGACGGACGGACAGACAGACCGACAAAGGAGCAAAAACAATAGGGTCCCGTTATACCCTTTGGGTACGGAACCCTAATTAAAAACTATTCTAGTACAAAACCTAAAACTATGCGTGAAAAAAATCGACCCAATCGTTGTCGACTGGGAGCGTGCCCAAGAGCATTACCTCGTTGGATGGCCATGCTATTGCTGATCCTTTGTCTGAGGTAATAGCCAGCCTTTTGGTCACGAGAAGCGTCAACCAGCCGCCTGGATAGATCTTTAAATCGATTGAAAGAAGGTCATTTAGATTCAGCAACCCTTTTTTACGTCAATATTTAAAAAGTACAGCACCCCCAGAAACGCCCTTTCACCACTAGTGTTTTGTTTGGAAAATCAAAGTCAAATTAATAATTACAATTTAATTATTGTTATTTATTTAATTTTTTTTGTTTAATTTCAATTTATAATTTAATTTCAATTTATATTTCGCTCTGTATAAATGAAGAACAAACTTCGAATAAGCCATCTAATTAATTATTCGATTTTGCATCGCAATAAAGTTGTTAATATATCGAGTAGGTAAGCCTTTGCACATCACTACGGATTCACTCGAATATGACATATTTAAATGTTGTCAAGCGTTGAGTAATATTATTATCCCTCTTCCTCATAAATAATATTTTCCTGTACCTATCTATAATGTTACTAAATAATCCTTTGAATAATTTTGATTTAATCCCATCTAGCCTTAAAATTAATAAGTAGCTCTGTAATTTTTTCAAAAATTTTAACCGATTTAACCAGGCCCATTAAACTGTAGGTCCCGGCTGTGATTGAACATCCTTAGCAGTCGTTACGAGTAGTCAGAATCCATTAAGTCTGACAACCATTATCACCAAGGGGTATTGTGTTGCACGGGTAACTGGGTTGAGGAGGTCAGTAGGCAGTCGCTCCTTGTAAAACACTGGTACTCAGCTGCATCCAGTTAGACTGGAAGCCGACCCCAACATAGTTGGGAGAGGCTCGGGAGATGATGATGGTAATAAGGATATTTTGTACCTCCCTCAAGCAGTCTACAAGCTATCTTAGAGAACAAATTGGTCATACAAATCTGAATCTTTCCTATATCCCATGTTCTATACTTACCTACTGCTGAAAATGTAAAATGTTTCTGACAACGCCACCTATCTATTTAAATAGAGAACTAATAAAACTTGTAAGTTGCCTATAAATATTACAATGAACCAGTTCGCCGCTAGATGTCGTAAGAAAACCAATATCAATATAAAGCAATCTTTTACCTGTTAATTTATATTATTATGTTATAAACCATGGAAGGAATGAAAGTCGTGTTGTGAGGAAGGTGATGAGTTTGAACGTGGACGGATATAGTGGAAGAGAAAGACCAAAGAAACGATGGATGGATTGTATGAAAGTAGATAGTACGAAAGAATGTTACTTGTGAGATAACGGCAGATAGAAGAGTATGGAAGGAGCAAACATGCTGCGCCGACCCCAAATAGAATTGGGATAAGGGCAGGAGGATGATGAGGATTTTCATTACTAACCATCTGTCCCAGCTTCGCTCGGGTATTAATCAAATTTTTCAAGAGTTTGGGAGCTTTAATGTAATGCAAACATAACAAACAAGCACTCCAACCAGTCCACTCCATTTTCAGTTGTCAAATCGTCGATTGACAATGGGCGGCAATTACATGGCTGGGTACGGCTTGATTATGGTTATTGTTAAATGGTTCAACTCACCCTTAGCCTATAATGCGTAATCGTCTACAGTCTACAGTAATTCCAGGGTCTCGCATATCTCCATGCAAAATTGTAGACCTTAGAGTTTCATCTATGTCGATGTCGATAAAATATTTTTGTTTTCAGGCCTTAATAAATCACCCTTCACAATAGGCATGTTGAATAAAAAAATAATTACTCCGTCTTTTAGATCACCCTAAAATAATGGACGCGTATTTTTTCTTTTCTCTCACACAAAAATAACAACGAAGATAATGTACTCTCTTATGTATTCTCTTATGTACTCTCCTATGTAATCTCTTATGTACTCTCTTAAGTACTCTATTATGTATTCTCTTATATACTCCTATTATGTACTCTCTTATGTACTCCTATTATGTACTCTCTTATATACTCCTATTATGTACTCTCTTACGTACTCCTCTTATGTACTCTCTTATGTACTCCTATTATGTACTCCTCTTATGTACTCTCTTATATACTCCTATTATGTACACTCTTATATACTAATATTATGTACACTCTTATATACTCCTATTATATACTCCTCTCCTATTATGTACTCTCTTATGTACACTCTTATATACTCCTATTGTGTACTCCTCTTATATACTCCTATTATGTACACTCTTATGTACTCTATTATATACTCTCTTAAGTACTCTCTTATGTACTCTATTATATACTCTCTTAAGTACTCTCTTATGTACTCCCTTATATACTCCTCTTATATACTCCTATAATATACTCCTATTATGTACTCTATTATATACTCATATTATGTACTCTCTTATATACTCCTATTATGTACTCCTATTATATACTCCTCTTATATACTCCTATTATGTACACTCTTATATACTTCTAATATGAACTCTCTTACGTACTCCTCTTATATACTCTCTTATGTACTCCTCTTATGTACTCCTATTATGTACTCTCTTATATACTCTCTTATGTACTCCTCTTATCTACTCCTATTATGTACACTCTTATATACTCCTATTATGTACTCTATTATATACTCTCTTAAGTACTCTCTTATGTGCTCCTATTATGTACTCTCTTATATGTATACTCCTATTATGTACTCATCTTATATACTCCTATTATGTACTCTCTTATGTACTATAGTTGGGCTTCGTTCCGAGTTTTATTGAAAAAAAGATTGGTGGTAAAATAAACGTATAATCCGTACACACAAAACACAATATAAACTATTTAATACTAGGGAGCTTAAGCACCGGCACGCGAGCGACGCGGGCGTCCGTCAACAACGGAGCGCATGCGTCGTGCTTCGCGGTTAGTCGTGCTCTCTCGGCTCTCCGCGCGCGCCGCAAAAGCTGCGCGGCTGTTCCACTTTTAATTTCGGTAGCGAGCCGGCGCGCGTCTTAACCTAGAGGGGCGCGGAGGGGCAATAGACAAGGTCCGCGCTACATCCTCCCCCTCCAAGTCAGCGGAAACTTGTGGAGCTGGCTTGGGAACCGACTTTTTGGTCTACCCCTACTCCTAACATGAGCTAGATCAGATTCACCTATGTAAGGTGACAGGAGGCTAGCATGGCACTTGCCGCGAGGTTTATTATTCTTGTCCACGATTTCGTACGTGGTTGGAGATACTATTTTCACTATACGAAACGGGCCTTCGCGACGCGGTGCGAACTTACTAGTACAGCCTTTTTCGGCCTGACTAAGGCGATGGCTATCCACGAGGACGAGGTCACCCTCACGATAATCGGGTCCGGGTCTACGGCTTTTATCCGCAGCTTCCTTACGGATGTCCTGCTGTCGCTCGATTCGCCACTTCACTTCTTGCAGGCGACTTGCAAATTCTTTGAGATACGGTGTAATTTGAGGCACATAATTCTCTTGGTCTATGTCCACCGTCCTTAAGTCGTGGGCTACGTCCACCGGGGACCTAAACTGGCGTGCGAATGTCAGAAAGGCAGCTGTATGACCAGTACCCTGATTAGGTGCTGTATTCAACGCGAATCGAACAGCTGGCAATGCCTCAGGCCAACGTCGATGTTCTGGGTCTATTAGGATAGCCAGCATCTCTTTCATTTCCCGATTTTTCCTTTCTGCGGGATTGGCCTGGGGATGGTAAATTGGCGTCAGATTCTGATTCACTCCGAGGACGTACATAGCCTTCTGCATTACGGCCGAGACAAATTGGGTACCATTGTCGGAGATCACCCGACGGGGAAAACCATATCTTAGGAAAACTTCTTCAATTAGTATTTTAGCGCAATTTTCTGCGTTGGCTACGGCTAACGGGAACAACTCCACCCATCTGCTCGCAGTATCCTCGATCAGAAAGATCCATTTCTCGCCCTTACTACCCCCAGGAAGAGGTCCAAACAGATCCATAGCGAGAACTTCAAATCGCTGTTGCGGGAAAGGCGTTTGCAGTAGGCCGGCCGGTTTAAAATTGGTTGCCTTAAATTTCTGGCATAGATCACAAGCCTTAAGATACCTTGCTACGTATTGACGCATATTAGGGAAGTAAAACCGTTCCTTAATCTTCTTAAGGGTGCGTTCCAAGCCCAAATGTCCAGCTGTGGGAGCGTCATGGAGTTCTTTCATGATCTCCTCGCGCATCGACTCGGGCACCACCAGCTGGGGCTCTTCGGATTCACCATCCGGATCGAAGCGGAACAAAACACCTTGTGAAAGATAGTACCCACGATCCGTCCATCTGTTGTATGCATCGTTCTCTTCGAAATCCGTGAGTATTTTCTTGATTTCAGGATCTTTGAGCTGAGCTACTCGCAACTCTTCGGAGCTTTTGTGAGGTAAGTCTACTGAGATGGGACACAGATCACAGGTATTGACATCGACCTCTGATGCCTGGCACACCGGACGGCTAAGAGTGTCAGCGACTACGTTGACCTTACCTGGAGTATATTCTATGTCCAGGTTATAAGATTGAATTTTCAGGGCCCATCGAGCTAAGCGGCCACTTGGTGTCTTCAGTGACAGCAACCACTTCAGTGGCTGATGGTCGGTGGCGACGCGAACTTCGGCACCTTCCAGGTAACCCCGAAACTTTTCTAGAGCCCATACCACAGCTAACGCTTCCCGCTCCGTTGTGGAGTAATTTTGCTCTGCTGACGTTAACAGTCTACTGGCATACTCAATAGGCTTCTCAGACTTTGGATCCGGGCCCTGCATTAACACTGCACCTAGTGCATAAGCACTGGCATCTGTGCGTAGAATAAATGGCTGGTCAAAGTGTGGCTGTCGCAGGATGGGACTAGTGGTAAGTCTTCGCTTGAGCTCGTTGTAGGCATAGTCTTCCTCTTCAGTCCATTTCCAAGGTTTATTCTTCTTGGTGAGGTCGGTCAAGGGTTGCGCAATTTCAGAGAACTGACTAATAAATTTGCGAAACCATGAACAAGTTTGTAAAAACGTTTTAAGTTGTTTTAAATTAGTCGGTGGGGCCATATCCACCACGGCTTGTACCTTCTTTGGATCGGGTTCGATTCCTTTAGCGGTAATGACGTGTCCAAGGTAGGCTACTCTCTCTCGAGCAAATACGCATTTTTGTCTATTTGCCTGGAGATTAAATTGACGTAGACGATCAAATACCTGGTGTAGGTCTTGCAGATGCGCATCCAGGTCTGCTGAGATAACCAGAATATCGTCTAAATAAGCCACGACAGTCACATCCTTCAATCCAGTACGAAAACGATCCATCAATCGCTGAAATGTTGAAGGTGCATTCTTTAATCCGAACGGCATGCGTTTAAATTGAAACGTTCCGAAAGGGGAAACGAACGCCGTCTTATGTCTGTCTTCCGGGGCCACTTCAACCTGCCAGTAGCCTGATTTTAAATCTATGGTGGACATCACACAATTACTCTTTGTGGAAAACAGAATGTCATCGATCAGGGGTAGCGGGTATTTATCTGTACGTGTCACCGCATTTAATTTCCTGTAATCAACGCAAAATCTTATTTCACCATTCTTCTTAGGAACCAGGACAATCGGGGAAGTCCATTCTGACTCGGCTTCCTCAATGACTTCGAGTTCCAACATCTTATCAATTTCGGCCTTAATAATTTCCTTCTTGGCCGGATTCATACGATAAGGCGGTGTAGAAATAGGCGCGGCGTTACCTGTATCGATCCTGTGTAGGGCAAAGGGCGTCGGCCCTCCCCCTGCACTGAAGACATCGCTGTTCTTTTCTAGCAGTGCAGCCAATTTCGACCTATCCGCTGATGACAGGAGAACGCCCTCGGACTCGCGGAGACCCATCGCAGAACTAGTTACTACACGATCCTCGCATTCATATTGTAAATCGCATGAGCCCACATCGCGTAAAGTGAACCGATTCTTAACGAAATCGAGTACCATGCCAGCGTCCTGTATAAAATTCATTCCTAACAATGACTCAGTTGCGCCAGGCAGGACCATGAAGAGTGTTTCAATTGCCACTCCCTGCACCTTTACAATGGTTGAGGCTACTTCTACGATTTGAACGCGCAGCGTTCCATCCGCGAATTTAAGTTCCGTTTCTACACTTTGAAACAATTGGCCATTGGCCCGCATATGTTTAGCTAAACTTTCACTGGCAACGGATTGTTTCGCACCAGTGTCTAATAAAGCGGTACCGTTAGCACCAAACACTTCTATATTTAATAGGGGACGCACACGCGGTTTAAATACAGTATTACACGCCGACAACGACTGAAATGTAGATGTCGACGGCGCAGAACGTCTTTCCTTGCACACGCTGCAGTTTGACCTCGTAACACCGGGCGCACCGCATTCGAAACATGTTAGGGAGGGGCGCAGCTCCGGTTGTGCAACTGCAGCTGGTTCGTTCTTAACTGGCTCCTGCGCGGGATTACTTTTATTTAGTAATTTACGGCACTCTTCCTTTAGGTGGCCGAACATTTTACAAAATGAGCACCTCGGTCTGACCCTGACTTGAGGGGCTTGGTCCACAGTTCTGATCGCAGGAGTATATGAAGACGTCGACGGGTGGACGAGTGGAGGCATCGGGGCGGCTGACGCAGGTTGTGCCCTTCTCGCAGGTGCAGGAGCGCGCACTTCCTCGAGCACATCCTCCACTGACCGGGCGTGCTGTAGTAGCTTGGAAAACGTGGAAAAAGAGTTTCTCGCTACTCGCTCGCGTATCCTTCTATTAAGGAGCCCGTACACCATATCCAGTTGTACTGGGTTTTCAGGTAGGGTGCGCGGCGGTAACTGGGCAATAAGTGCTCTTACTCTGCACACGAAAACGTCCGTGCGCTCCTCAGCTTGCTCTCGACTAAAGATCTCTCTGTAGACTCTGTGAGGCGGAAGTCGTGGACCAAAAGTCTGCTGAAGTAACAGAATGGCTTCCTGCCAAGTCGCGACTGAGTGACGAACTCCTTGCCACCAGGTAGCTGCAAAATCAGTCAGCAGCACTGGCAGGCCTCTTAGTGCAATCTCGTCACTAACACCAACACAGTCCTTGTAAATCTGTACGGCGTCGGTAAAGGCACGTACATCGCCGGACCCATTGTATCTCGCCGAGCAATTTGACAAGTTTGCACTTACAGATGGGAGCGGCGCGCCTTGTGCAGGCTGCGACCGTAACGCTTGTAGCAAGGATAGCAGTTGGTGGTCCGTCATGACCACGGGTGTTGGCATAGGTTGTTGCGGTGAGGCGACGGGCGGAGCATTCCCGTGCTGTGGCATAGCGCAGTAGCCATGCAGCTCACGCCCGTACAGCGGCGGTGGTGATGAGGCCGGGGCGCCGGCGGACGCAGGGCGTCCTGCCAGCGGTGGCGTTGCCGATCGCACGTCGACGAAAAACGCACCTCCCTCCGTATTCATCGCACCGTCCAGCTGCTCACTAGGCGCGGGGTACTGTTCTGCTGGCTGCTGTGTTAGGCGCGAAGCACTATTCGCGCGTGACCGCGTAAGCACCATGGCTAGTATTTTGTAACAAATTTTACAATAAAAAATCCAGAACTCGTACGAACGTCACTGTCACTGATTTTGTTTTTTTCAGTGAAGTTTGTACTCGAAAACGGCCCCACGTTGGGCGCCACGTATAGTTGGGCTTCGTTCCGAGTTTTATTGAAAAAAAGATTGGTGGTAAAAAAAACGTATAATCCGTACACACAAAACACAATATAAACTATTTAATACTAGGGAGCTTAAGCACCGGCACGCGAGCGACGCGGGCGTCCGTCAACAACGGAGCGCATGCGTCGTGCTTCGCGGTTAGTCGTGCTCTCTCGGCTCTCCGCGCGCGCCGCAAAAGCTGCGCGGCTGTTCCACTTATAATTTCGGTAGCGAGCCGGCGCGCGTCTTAACCTAGAGGGGCGCGGAGGGGCAATAGACAAGGTCCGCGCTACAGTACTCTATTATATACCCTCTTATGAACTCTCTTATGTACTCCTCTTATATACTCCTATTATGTACTCCTCTTATGTACTCTCCTATTATGTACACTCTTATGTACTCTATTATATACTCTCTTAAGTACATAAGACTCCTATTATGTACTCCTATTATGTACTCCTATTATGTACTCTCTTATATACTATATTATATACTCTCTTAGACACTCCTACTATGTACTCTCTTATGTACTCCTCTTATATACTCCTATTATGTACTCTCTTATGAACTCTGTTATATACCCTCTTGTGCACTCTCTTATGTACTCCTCTTATATACTCCTATTATGTATCTCTCTCTTATGTTCTCTATATGTACTCTATCATATAGTCTCTTATATACTCTTTTATATACTCCTATTATAAACTCCTCTTATATACTCCTATTATGTACTCTCTTATGTTCTCTATTATATACTCTCTTACGTACTCTCTTATGTACTCCTCTTATGTACTCCTCTTATGTACTCCCATTATGTACTCTCTTATGTACTCTATTATATACTCTCTTATATACTCCTCTTATATACTCCTATTATATACTCCTCTTGTATACTCCTATTATGTACTCCTCTTATGTACTCTCTTATATACTCCTATTATGTACACTCTTATGTACTCTATTGTATACTCTCTTAAGTACTCCTATTATGTACTCTCTTATACACTCTCTAATGTACTCCTCTTATACAATTCTATTATGTACACTCTTATATACTCCTAGTATGTACTCTCTTATGTACTCTATTATATACTCCTATTATGTTACTCCTCTTATGTACTCCTATTATGTAATCTCTTATGTACTCTATTATATAATCTCTTATGTACTCTTTTATATACTCCTATTATATACTCCTATTATATACTCCTCTTGTATACTCCTATTATGTACTCCTATTATGTACTCTCTTATATACTCCTATTATGTAATCTCTTATGTGCTCTATTATATACCCTCTTATGTACTCTCTTATGTACTCCTCTTATAAACTCCTATTATGTACTCCTCTTATATACTCCTAATATATACTCCTATTATGTACTCCTCTGATGTACTCCTATTATGTACTCTCTTATGTACTCCTATTATGTACTCTCTTATGTACACCTATTATGTACTCCTCTTATATACTCCTATTATGTACTCTCTTATGTACTCCTCTTATAAACTCCTATTATGTACTCCTCTTATATACTCCTATTATGTACTCTCTTATGTACTCAATTATATACCTTCTTATGTACTCTCTTATGTACTCCTCTAATATACTCCTCTTATATACTCCTATTATATACTCCTATTATGTACTCTCTTATGTACTCCTATTATGTACTCCGATTATGTACTCTCTTATATACTCCTATTATGTACTCCTCTTATGTACTCTCTTATATACTCCTATTATGTACTCCTCTTATATACTCCTATTATGTACTTTCTTATGTACTCTATTATATACCCTCTTATGTACTCTCTTATGTACTCCTATTATGTACTCCTCTGATGTACTCCTATTATGTACTCTCTTATGTACTCCTATTATGTACTCCTCTTATATACTCCTATTATGTACTCTCTTATGTACTCTATTATATACCCTCTTATGTACTCTCTTATGTACTCCTCTAATATACTCCTCTTATATACTCCTATATATACTCCTATTATGTACTCTCTTATGTACTCCTATTATGTACTCCGATTATGTACTCTCTTATATACTCCTATTATGTACTCCTCTTATGTACTCTCTTATATACTCCTATTATGTACTCCTCTTATATACTCCTATTATGTACTTTCTTATGTACTCTATTATATACCCTCTTATGTACTCTCTTATGTACTCCTATTATGTACTCCTCTGATGTACTCCTATTATGTACTCTCTTATGTACTCCTATTATGTACTCCTCTTATATACTCCTATTATGTACTTTCTTATGTACTCTATTATATACCCTCTTATGTACTCTCTTATGTACTCCTATTATGTACTCCTCTGATGTACTCCTATTATGTACTCTCTTATGTACTCCTATTATGTACTCCTCTTATATACTCCTATTATGTACTCTCTTATGTACTCTATTATATACCCTCTTATGTACTCTCTTATGTACTCCTCTAATATACTCCTCTTATATACTCCTATTATATACTCCTATTATGTACTCTCTTATGTACTCCTATTATGTACTCCGATTATGTACTCTCTTATATACTCCTATTATGTACTCCTCTTATGTACTCTCTTATATACTCCTATTATGTACTCCTCTTATATACTCCTATTATGTACTTTCTTATGTACTCTATTATATACCCTCTTATGTACTCTCTTATGTACTCCTATTATGTACTCCTCTGATGTACTCCTATTATGTACACTCTTATATACTCCTATTATGTACACTCTTATATACTCCTATTATATACTCCTATTATGTACTCCTCTTATATACTCCTATTATGTACTCTCTTATATACTCCTATTATGTACTCTCTTATGTACCCTATTATATACCCTCTTATGAACTCTCTTATGTACTCTCTTATGTACTCCTCTTATATACTCCTATTATGTACACTCTTATGTACTCTATTGTATACTCCTATTATGTACTCCTCTTATGTACTCTCTTATATACTCCTATTATGTACACTCTTATGTACTCTATTGTATACTCTCTTAAGTACTCTCTTATGTACTCCTATTATGTACTCTCTTATACACTCTCTTATGTACTCCTCTTATGTACTCCTATTATGTACTCCTCTTATGTACTCCTATTATGTACTCTGTAATGTACTCCTCTTATACAATTCTATTATGTACACTCTTATATACTCCTAGTATGTACTCTCTTACGTACTCCTCTTATATACTCTCTTATATACTCTCTTATGTACTCCTCTTATCTACTCTCTTATATACTCATATTATGTACACTCTTATATACTCCCATTATGTACTCTATTATATACTCCTATTATGTACTCCTCTTATATACTCCTATTATGTTACTCCTCTTATGTACTCCTATTATGTAATCTCTTATGTACTCTATTATATAATCTCTTATGTACTCTTTTATATACTCCTATTATATACTCCTCTTGTATACTCCTATTATGTACTCTCTTATGTACTCCTCTTATAAACTCCTATTATGTACTCCTCTTATATACTCCTATTATGTACTCTCTTATGTACTCAATTATATACCTTCTTATGTACTCTCTTATGTACTCCTCTAATATACTCCTCTTATATACTCCTATTATATACTCCTATTATGTACTCTCTTATGTACTCCTATTATGTACTCCGATTATGTACTCTCTTATATACTCCTATTATGTACTCCTCTTATGTACTCTCTTATATACTCCTATTATGTACTCCTCTTATATACTCCTATTATGTACTTTCTTATGTACTCTATTATATACCCTCTTATGTACTCTCTTATGTACT
The DNA here is from genome assembly GCF_022581195.2 of Helicoverpa zea. Classification (NCBI taxonomy): domain Eukaryota; kingdom Metazoa; phylum Arthropoda; class Insecta; order Lepidoptera; family Noctuidae; genus Helicoverpa; species Helicoverpa zea. Next base: position 4,421,234 of record NC_061479.1, read on the forward strand.
CCTATTATGTACTCCTCTGATGTACTCCTATTATGTACTCTCTTATGTACTCCTATTATGTACTCCTCTTATATACTCCTATTATGTACTCTCTTATGTACTCTATTATATACCCTCTTATGTACTCTCTTATGTACTCCTCTAATATACTCCTCTTATATACTCCTATATATACTCCTATTATGTACTCTCTTATGTACTCCTATTATGTACTCCGATTATGTACTCTCTTATATACTCCTATTATGTACTCCTCTTATGTACTCTCTTATATACTCCTATTATGTACTCCTCTTATATACTCCTATTATGTACTTTCTTATGTACTCTATTATATACCCTCTTATGTACTCTCTTATGTACTCCTATTATGTACTCCTCTGATGTACTCCTATTATGTACTCTCTTATGTACTCCTATTATGTACTCCTCTTATATACTCCTATTATGTACTTTCTTATGTACTCTATTATATACCCTCTTATGTACTCTCTTATGTACTCCTATTATGTACTCCTCTGATGTACTCCTATTATGTACTCTCTTATGTACTCCTATTATGTACTCCTCTTATATACTCCTATTATGTACTCTCTTATGTACTCTATTATATACCCTCTTATGTACTCTCTTATGTACTCCTCTAATATACTCCTCTTATATACTCCTATTATATACTCCTATTATGTACTCTCTTATGTACTCCTATTATGTACTCCGATTATGTACTCTCTTATATACTCCTATTATGTACTCCTCTTATGTACTCTCTTATATACTCCTATTATGTACTCCTCTTATATACTCCTATTATGTACTTTCTTATGTACTCTATTATATACCCTCTTATGTACTCTCTTATGTACTCCTATTATGTACTCCTCTGATGTACTCCTATTATGTACACTCTTATATACTCCTATTATGTACACTCTTATATACTCCTATTATATACTCCTATTATGTACTCCTCTTATATACTCCTATTATGTACTCTCTTATATACTCCTATTATGTACTCTCTTATGTACCCTATTATATACCCTCTTATGAACTCTCTTATGTACTCTCTTATGTACTCCTCTTATATACTCCTATTATGTACACTCTTATGTACTCTATTGTATACTCCTATTATGTACTCCTCTTATGTACTCTCTTATATACTCCTATTATGTACACTCTTATGTACTCTATTGTATACTCTCTTAAGTACTCTCTTATGTACTCCTATTATGTACTCTCTTATACACTCTCTTATGTACTCCTCTTATGTACTCCTATTATGTACTCCTCTTATGTACTCCTATTATGTACTCTGTAATGTACTCCTCTTATACAATTCTATTATGTACACTCTTATATACTCCTAGTATGTACTCTCTTACGTACTCCTCTTATATACTCTCTTATATACTCTCTTATGTACTCCTCTTATCTACTCTCTTATATACTCATATTATGTACACTCTTATATACTCCCATTATGTACTCTATTATATACTCCTATTATGTACTCCTCTTATATACTCCTATTATGTTACTCCTCTTATGTACTCCTATTATGTAATCTCTTATGTACTCTATTATATAATCTCTTATGTACTCTTTTATATACTCCTATTATATACTCCTCTTGTATACTCCTATTATGTACTCTCTTATGTACTCTCTTATATACTCCTATTATGTACACTCTTATGTACTCTATTGTATACTGTCTTAAGTACTCTCTTATGTACTCCTATTATGTACTCTATCATATAATCTCTTATGTACTCCTATTATGTACTCTCTTATATACTCCTATTATGTACTCTTAATTTCTCTCTTATGTACTCTATTATATATGTACTCCTCTTATATACACCTATTATGTACTCTATTATACAAGCTGTTGATTTGCATCCGTGCCATAGTCAAGGAGGTTAAAATTAAATACGTAAATAATCGATTTGAATTACGGTAGGTGGGAAAAAGCTAATATGCGCTGCTTTTTTTGATGTTGTAATTTCATGGTATTTCAGAATTTAGCCCACGGTTAAACACAAATCATAACAGAATTGCCCCGCGGCCACAGTGTGTGCGTGATGGCAGCTATGTGTGCGTAGACAGAGAAAACTAATGTCTACGTGTGTGCGTGAGTGTCGATGTGTGAGTGTCTTATCTACGACATGACAGCGCGAGCGCGCGAGCGAGCGAGACCGAGTGATACGCGATAGCAATCATTTTACCTAAAGTTTCGAAAATCACCTTCATTATTGTCATTAACTTCGATTTACTTTACTTACTAATTTTTGAGCATAAATTTAACACAGATATCTTATTAACTACAGTAATAAGCAATACTAGTGCGCGAAAGAAAGTTCACTAACATGTTAACAGCTGATTGATAAAATGTTCGTTTTGCTTTATCTTTCAGCATAAAGTTTTCGCAGTGATTTAGTTTTTATTTTTGAATTAAATTGGTTAATAATTAGAAATTTTGCTTCCTTCTTAACGGTCTTAGGACCTTGGAACACGGAAATCTTATTAATGACGTAATACTAGTGCGCTAAAGGAAAGTTCACTGACCTGTTAACAGCTGATTGATAACATTTTCGGTTTGCTTTAACATTCAGCGTAAAGATTTCGTAGTAATTTTGTTTTTACTTTTCGATTAAATTACTGAAAGATGTGTTAGTTAAGTGTAGGCACGAGGTGATTCTTTCGGCTCGTAGGTATTATTGGCGTGGTTAAGAAATCAACTTATTTACACTAATAAAATTGATTAAGCTGACTACGTATTTACAAAATGTACAAATAAATAAATTACCTAGTTTAGTTACCCGGAGGTACTGTTCAAAGCTGTCACCTTCACACTCTTGGCACAATCGAGCACGACGAAGTAGCTGGTTGTCCTTCAGCTAACATAACACTATCACATTCGTTTTTAATGTGTCGAAAGCACTAAGTTAACGGTCCTAGCACATAAGTCTGTCACATGACCAGCATGACCCTCCGTGATGAGGGTTCCCGGTCGGTAAACATTTCCCGGAACATAGGTATGTACGGCTGTCATTGCACATCCTTGGCAGTCGTAACGGGTAGTCAGAAGCCAGTAAGTCTGACACCAGTCTAACCAAGGGGTATCGGGTTGCCCGGGTAACTGGGTTGAGGAGGTCAGATAGGCAGTCGCTTCTTGTAAAGCACTGGTACTCAGCTGAATCCGGTTAGACTGGAAGCCGACCCCAACATGATTGGGAAAAGGCTCGGAGGATGGATGGCTGTTAGTACACTGTTGTCACTGATGGCATACAGGCGGACCATCGCCACCAACTCGTGTTCGTGTAGTTTTCCGTCATCTCGCACTTTGTACCTACACGTCGCGGAATTCAAAGCGCACGTACGCAGCAGCGGCGGCGACATCAAACACACTGCTTGCCGTCGGCGCTTGTTTGTTCCGGCTTCAAGGGCACGCGGGGAGCGGCGAGGCGAGTGTGTGGGAGTACTCGCACTGTGATTGGGTGAATTTGGGTAGGCTGGATGATCTACGATTTTTATTGAACGATCGTTGCGTATGCTTTGTGCATGTATCGTTTGCGTTTGTGTGAGTGCGCAGCGCGGTAGTAAGGCTAGTAACACACGCGCCGAATTAAAGTACGGCTGGGTTACACTGACGGATATACGTAAATAAGAAAAAAACATGAAAAAATTACCTACCCATTTTTTCGTTGATTTGGGTCGAGAATCATTAGCATATTTACGTCCTTGACTATGGCACGGATGCAAATCAACAGCTTGTATACTCTCTTATGTACTCCTATTATGTACTCCTCTTATATACTCCTATTATGTTACTCCTCTTATGTACTCCTATTATGTAATCTCTTATGTACTCTATTATATAATCTCTTATGTACTCTTTTATATACTCCTATTATATACTCCTCTTGTATACTCCTATTATGTACTCTCTTATGTACTCTATTATATACCCTCTTATGTACTCTCAATACTCAATACTCAATACTCAATCCTTTATTAGCATTCCATATGTTACATTATAGGTGGTACATTATAGTTTTAGATACAATATGGACCCAATAGGGCACAGCTTAAAGTAGTTGGAGAAGTTTAACAGTAGCTTAATACTAAATTATAATTATACTTAATAACATACTCCTCCTCTTATGTACTCCTCTTATATACTCCTATTATGTACTCTATTATATACTCTCTTATGTACTCCTATTATGTACTCCTCTTATATACTCCTATTATGTTACTCCTCTTATGTACTCCTATTATGTAATCTCTTATGTACTCTATTATACAAGGTGTTGATTTGCATTTGTGCCATAGTTCAGGAGGAGGACATAAAGTACGTAAATAATCGATTGGAATTACAGTAGATGGGAAATAACTAATATGCACTGCTTTTTTTGTCATTGTAATGTCGTAGTATTTCAGAAGTAATCCAATTTTATGAATGAAATTTACGAATGATCGTTGCGTATTCTTTGTGTTTGCGTTTGTGTGAGGGCGCAGCACGGTTTTAAGGCCAGTAACACACACGCCAAGTTTAAATACGGCTAGATGACATAGACGGAATTCGGAAAAAAAATAATAAAAAAAAAATTACGTACCAATTTTTTGGTTGATTTGGGTCGAGAATCATTAGCATAATTACGTCCTTGACTATGGCACGGATGCAAATCAACAGCTTGTATAATCTCTTATGTACTCTTTTATATACTCCTATTATATACTCCTCTTGTATACTCCTATTATGTACTCTCTTATGTACTCTATTATATACCCTCTTATGTACTCTCTTATGTACTCCTCTTATATACTCCTATTATGTACTCTCTTATGTACTCTATTATATACCCTCTTATGTACTCTCTTATGTACTCCTATTATGTACTCTCTTATGTACTCTATTATATACCCTCTTATGTACTCTCTTATGTACTCCTCTTATATACTCCTATTATGTACTCTCTTATGTACTCTATTATATACCCTCTTATGTACTCCTCTTATATACTCCTATTATGTACTCTCTTATGTACTCTATTATATACCCTCTTATGTACTCTCTTATGTACTCCTCTTATATACTCCTATTATGTACTCTCTTATGTACTCTATTATATACCCTCTTATGTACTCTCTTATGTACTCTCTTATGTACTCCTCTTATATACTCCTATTACGTACTCTCTTATGTACTCTATCATATACTCCTATTATGTACTCCTCTTATATACTCCTATTATATACTCCTCTTGTATACTCCTATTATGTACTCTCTTATGTACTCTATTATATACCCTCTTATGTACTCTCTTATGTACTCCTCTTATATACTCCTATTATGTACTCTCTTATGTACTCTATTATATACCCTCTTATGTACTCTCTTATGTACTCCTCTTATATACTCCTATTACGTACTCTCTTATGTACTCTATCATATACTCCTATTATGTACTCCTCTTATATACTCCTATTATATACTCCTCTTGTATACTCCTATTATGTACTCTCTTATGTACTCTATTATATACCCTCTTATGTACTCTCTTATGTACTCCTCTTATATACTCCTATTATGTTCTCTCTTATGTACTCTATTATATACCCTCTTATGTACTCTCTTATGTACTCTATTATATACCCTCTTATGTACTCTCTTATGTACTCCTCTTATATACTCCTATTATGTACTCTCTTATGTACTCTATTATATACCCTCTTATGTACTCTCTTATGTACTCTCTTATGTACTCCTCTTATATACTCCTATTACGTACTCTCTTATGTACTCTATCATATACTCCTATTATGTACTCCTCTTATATACTCCTATTATATACTCCTCTTGTATACTCCTATTATGTACTCCTCTTGTATACTCCTATTATGTACTCTCTTATGTACTCTATTATATACCCTCTTATGTACTCTCTTATGTACTCCTCTTATATACTCCTATTATGTACTCTCTTATGTACTCTATTATATACCCTCTTATGTACTCTCTTATGTACTCCTCTTATATACTCCTATTATGTACTCTCTTATGTACTCTATTATATACCCTCTTATGTACTCTCTTATGTACTCCTCTTATATACTCCTATTATGTACTCTCTTATGTACTCTATTATATACCCTCTTATGTACTCCTCTTATATACTCCTATTATGTACTCTCTTATGTACTCTATTATATACCCTCTTATGTACTCTCTTATGTACTCCTCTTATATACTCCTATTATGTACTCTCTTATGTACTCTATTATATACCCTCTTATGTACTCTCTTATGTACTCTCTTATGTACTCCTCTTATATACTCCTATTACGTACTCTCTTATGTACTCTATCATATACTCCTATTATGTACTCCTCTTATATACTCCTATTATATACTCCTCTTATATACTCCTATTATGTACACTCTTATGTACTCTATTGTATACTCTCTTAAGTACTCCTATTATGTACTCTCTTATACACTCTCTTATGTACTCCTCTGATGTACTCCTATTATGTACTCTCTTATGTACTCCTATTATGTACTCTCTTATGTACACCTATTATGTACTCCTCTTATATACTCCTATTATGTACTCTCTTATGTACTCCTCTTATAAACTCCTATTATGTACTCCTCTTATATACTCCTATTATGTACTCTCTTATGTACTCAATTATATACCTTCTTATGTACTCTCTTATGTACTCCTCTAATATACTCCTCTTATATACTCCTATAATATACTCCTATTATGTACTCTCTTATGTACTCCTATTATGTACTCTCTTATGTACTCTATTATATACTCTCTTAAGTACTCTCTTATGTACTCTCTTATGTACTCTCTTATATACTCCTATAATATACTCCTATTATGTACTCTCTTATGTACTCCTATTATGTACTCTCTTATGTACTCTATTATATACTCTCTTAAGTACTCTCTTATGTACTCTCTTATGTACTCTCTTATGTACTCCTATAATATACTCCTATTATGTACTCCTCTTATATACTCCTATTATGTACTCTCTTATGTACTCTATTATATACCCTCTTATGTACTCTCTTATGTACTTCTCTTATATACTCCTCTTATATACTCCTATTATATACTCCTATTATGTAATCTTTTATATACTCCTATTATGTACTCTCTTATGTACTCCTATTATGTACTCCTCTTATGTACTCTATTATATACTCTCTTAGATACTCCTACTATGTACTCTCTTATGTACTCCTCTTATATACTCCTCTTATATACTCCTATAATATACTCCTATTATGTACTCTATGATATACTCATATTATGTACTCTCTTATATACTCCTATTATGTACTCCTATTATATACTCCTCTTATGTTCTCCTATTATGTACACTCTTATATACTTCTAATATGTACTCTCTTACGTACTCCTCTTATATACTCTCTTATATACTCTCTTATGTACTCCTCTTATCTACTCTCTTATATACTCATATTATGTACACTCTTATATACTCCCATTATGTACTCTATTATATACTCCTATTATGTACTCCTCTTATATACTCCTATAATATACCCCTATTATGTACTCTCTTATGTACTCTATTATATATTCTCTTATAATAATAATAATAATAAGTCCCCCATCTCCGGCTTGCCGGAGTGAAGCATGACGGGGGATAGGTCTCCCGCCTCTTGGCTTGCCTTCATCGGCCGGTCAGAGTGGAGTCGCTAGAGCAAGGTTAGTCCTGCTCGGAGGGTAGGTGCCTCGTGGTAAGTGGCGAGTGGGCCGGTGATGCTGGACCCACAGGGAGCGCGTGATCTGCGTTTAAAGTCCGCCGAGGTATCCTCACCCTTCTCAGCCGCTCATGTCCCTGTTGCCCTCTTGTTGCTTTTCAGTGACTGATTCCCGGGGGCCCAGTAAGTGAGTTGGCGAGTCTCCACCTTCCATTTTAACATGTATTTAATACATTGTCATCGGCAGGTGCCATAGTTCCCGTAGTTCCCCCATTCCTAGTCCACTAGCATCCCATCACAATAGCCCAAGTAGTTTTCATCCATAGTTAGCAATAGTTTAGCACAGAACCGGGGATTGTCCTTGGGTACATTTCTATAGTGTATACAGGGATAATCGTCGGTTTTGTGTCACCATTTCATTAAAGTTGTCTCAAAAGGGCTTCAGCGTGTTGGCTTCGGCCCCACGTTCGCCTCTCAAAAATCCGGGACTCTGTGGTCCCGAGGTCAGAAAGAGACATACAAATAATAATAATAATAAAGTGGCCAAGATTATCCACCAGCAGCTTGCTCTGCAATACAACCTTGTAGACCTTGAGGTACCGTACTACAAGTATGCGCCCGACCCAGTTCTCGAAAAGGACCATATCACGTTGTACTGGGATCGATCTATCATCACTGACAGGACTATTGTAGCCAATAAGCCTGATATTGTGGTGATAGATCGATCAGCGCGCCGCGCGATGATAGTCGATGTCGCCGTTCCGCATGACGAGAACCTTGTGAAAGCTGAGAAAGAGAAACAAATAAAGTATCTCGACTTAGCGCACGAGGTTGTCGCCATGTGGAGTGTCGACACGGCTGTTGTTGTGCCGATTGCCGTTACGGCCAATGGTTTAATAGCCAAGAGCCTCGACGAACACCTCAGGAGGCTCTCGTTGGGCGGCTGGATCAAGGGACTGATTCAGAAGGCAGTACTCCTTGATATGGCACGTATTGTGAGGAGGTTTCTGTCTCTGGGACCCTAACCACCGGTACCTTGGACCCTGTGCCCGATATCGGTGGCAACCTATTTTTTATATTTTTAAATGTTTTTTATTTTTATATTTAATATTTAAAAATGTAAATTATATGCTTGAAAATAAATAAATACCAAATAATAATAATAATCTCCCGCCTCTTGGCTTGCCTTCATCGGCCGGTCAGAGTGGAGTCGCTAGAGCAAGGTTAGTCCTGCTCGGAGGGTAGGTGCCTCGTGGTAAGTGGCGAGTGGGCCGGTGATGCTGGACCCACAGGGAGCGCGTGATCTGCGTTTAAAGTCCGCCGAGGTATCCTCACCCTTCTCAGCCGCTCATGTCCCTGTTGCCCTCTTGTTGCTTTTCAGTGACTGATTCCCGGGGGCCCAGTAAGTGAGTTGGCGAGTCTCCACCTGCCATTTTAACATGTATTTATTACATTGTCATCGGCAGGTGCCATAGTTCCCGTAGTTTTCCCATTCCTAGTCCATTAGCATCCCATCACAATAGCCCAAGTAGTTTTCATCCATAGTTAGCAATAGTTTAGCACAGAACCGGGGATTGTCCTTGGGTACATTTCTATAGTGTATACAGGGATAATCGTCGGTTTTGTGTCACCATTTCATTAAAGTTGTCTCAAAAGGGCTTCAGCGTGTTGGCTTCGGCCCCACGTTCGCCTCCCAAAAATCCGGGACTCTATAGTCCCGAGGTCTGGTAGAGACATACAAGATAATAATAATAATACTTTATTGTTTCAATATAGTGGTTACAAAGAAAGTTAGAACACTAGCCTCCACACTAGGATTCCCTGTGTCGTGGAGACTAGTCTCTTTCATCACTACGATAAACTAAACTAAACATAGGATTTTTTGAATAGTACACGTTATGTACCTACTCCTTTTATATACTCCTATTATATACTCCTATTATGTACTCCTATTATGTACTCTCTTATGTACTCCTATTATGTACTCTCTTATATACTCCTCTTATACAACATGTAACGTAATTAACGCACACCCTCAAACACCCCAATTAGAATATTATGTTATGATCATAATACATACACAGAATTTTTAATTTAACATGTATATGCATTGTTATTTAGGTACTAAATTAGTTATACCAATTCTTGGAGAACTTTTTGGTCATACTACTACGCACGCAAATATCGCGCCGCGCGCCGCTCGACTCGACACAACATAACGAAACTACGGAAAAAGCCGACAATACACGAAGTCTTATTACTTTGAGTTACGGTCTATTTGAATTTGTTTTGACTGTACAGGGTTAATATGACAATAATTTCCGTAGATTTAATTATTTTTGGGATAAAAAATTACCTATATTAAAAATGATATAAATCGATTCAGTAAACGATTCTGAACAAACTAATTTCAGGATGCGCGTTAATTAAGTTACATGTTGTATACTCCTATTATGTACTCTCTTATGTTCTCTATTATATACCCCCTTATGTACTCTCTTATGTACTCCTCTTATGTACTCCTATTATGTACTCTCTTATGTACTCCTATTATGTACTCTCTTATGTACTCTATTATATACTCTCTTATATACTCCTCTTATATAATCCTATTATATACTCCTCTTGTATACTCCTATTATGTACTCCTCTTATGTACTCTCTTATATACTCCTATTATGTACACTCTTATGTACTCTATTGTATACTGTCTTAAGTACTCTCTTATGTACTCCTATTATGTACTCTATCATATAATCTCTTATGTACTCCTATTATGTACTCTCTTATGTACTCCTATTATGTACTCCTCTTATATACTCCTATTATGTACTCTTAATTTCTCTCTTATGTACTCTATTATATATGTACTCCTCTTATATACACCTATTATGTACTCCTCTTATATACTCCTATTATGTACTCTCTTATGTACTCCTCTTATACACTCATATTATGTACCCTCTTATATACTCTCTTATGTACTCTCTTATGGACTCCATTATATACTCCTATTATGTAATCCTCTTATATACTCCTATTATGTACTCTATCATATAATCTCTTATATACTCCTATTATGTACTCCTCTTATATACTCCTATTATGTACTCTATTATATACTCTCTTATGTACTCTCTTATGGACTCCATTATATACTCCTATTATGTACTCCTCTTATATACTCCTATTATGTACTCTATTATATACTCTCTTATATACTCCTATTATGTACTCTCTTATGTACTCTCTTATGTTCTCCTCTTATACACTCATATTATATACACTCTTATATACTCCTATTATGTACACTCTTATATACTCCTATTATGTACTTCTCTTATATACTTCTATTATAAACTCTCTTATGTACTCTCTTATGTACTCCTCTTATACACTCATATTATGTACACTCTTATATACTCCTATTATGTACTCTCTTATATACTCCTATTATGTACTCTCTTATGTTCTCTATTATATACTCTATCATATAATCTCTTATGTACTCCTATTATGTACTCTCTTATGTACTCCTCTTATATACTCCTATTATGCCCTCCTATTATGTACTCTCTTATACACTCATATTATGTACTCTCTTATGTACTCTCTTATGTACTCTCTTATATACTCCTATTATGTACTCTCTTATACACTCATATTATGTATTCTCTTATGTACTCTTTTATATACTCTCTTAAGTACTCTCTTATGTACTCTATTATATATGTACTCCTCTTATATCCTCCTCTTATATACTCCTATTATGTACTCTCTTATGTACTCCTCTTATGTACTCCTATTATGTACACTCTTATATACTCCTATTATGTACTTCTCTTATATACTTCTATTATAAACTCTCTTATGTACTCTCTTATGTACTCCTCTTATACACTCATATTATGTACACTCTTATATACTCCTATTATGTACTCTCTTATATACTCCTATTATGTACTCTCTTATACACTCCTATTATGTATTCTCTTATGTACTCTTTTATATACTCTCTTAAGTACTCTCTTATGTACTCTATTATATACTCTCTTAAGTACTCTCTTATGTACTCCTATTATGTACTCTCTTATATACTCTCTTATATACTCCTCTTATATACTCCTATTATGTACTCTATTATATACTCTCTTATATACTCCTATTGTGTACACTCTTATTTATTTCTGACACTTACGCGAATATTAGACATTTAAATAAAACTACTTTTACGGATTTTATCGCGGTTATATTAATATTATTTAATCCCGACGTTTCGGATCCTTTACAGCATCCATGGTCACGGGCAGACTAAGGTGTTGGTCGTTTTGATATATTAGTTACTGATTGAGTTTGGCGTCCAGCCGGGGACGCCTTGATTTAGGTATTTTGCTAGAAACAGGCTGTGAGATTAAATAAATGAAAGATCAAGTACTTACAGGATGCCAGGAACACAGGGATCACAACACCAGAGCACTTTTAGTCGTATTCACAGGTTTTATTTGATTTTTTACACCGCGCGCGCAGTTATCGATGCCGGCCGGCCATTCCTGAGTTTGAAACTGGAGTTTTGTCTATGAGTTCCATAGATGGCGCTCGATGCGCAGTTTTGGTTGCGTTCGGTGCTTTGTGACGATGTAGAATAGGGAGGAAAAGGATAGGAAAGGAAGTATCCCAAAGCCTGTTCATATCCCCCCACTTGAAATCACCCAGGGATTTCATAAGTTTTGATAAATTTAAGATTTGAGATTAAAATCGAGGGCCTATGCAGATTCATATGTCATCATTATAAGATTTTTAGTTAATAGATTAATAATAAGATAATAGATACGTATAAGTTTTAAGATAGGTGAGTAATAATAAAATTTTATTAATATAATTAAGATAATGTATTAATAAATGTGTGTAGTTAAATTAATTGTTTTGTTCAATTGGAAGAGGACAAATTTTGACAGCAGGTCTTGTAAGTAAGCCTTTTGATGTTTTGACTGTTACCACACGAGTAATGTTATCTTTACCCGGATGGAGCTGTACGACACGACCCAACCTCCATTCGTTAGCAGGTAAGTTTGGTTCGTAAATGGTTACAAGATCATTCAACTTTGGTTGATGGTTGCCATGTTTAAACCATTTCAGTCGCTGTTGCAACGTATGTAAATAGTCCCTTTGCCAAGTGCGCCAAAAAATCTGAGATAGGCGCTGTAAGAGCTGCCAACGAGTACGTAAGGTCTCGTTTTCAGAATGTACCGGTTCGGGCAGAGATATTAAAGGTCGACCGATGAGGAAGTGACCAGCTGTAAGAGCGTCAACCTCGTCGGGATCGGAAGATAATTCCACTAAAGGTCTAGAGTTTAACATGGCTTCTATTTTCGTTAAGATCGTATACAATTCTTCAAAGGTAAGAACCTGCGATCCGATTATACGTTTGAGATGATATTTGGTAGATTTTATACCGCTCTCGAATATGCCTCCGAAGTGAGGGCCCGAAGGAGGATTGAGCTTCCACGTAATTCCTCGAGAAGCGAGCTGATTGGAAATACTGTTGCGTTCGCGGTTGAGCATTTCGCTGACTTCCGATAAATAACGTCTGGCACCCACGAAGTTAGTACCACCATCTGTGACTATAGAGTGACAAAGTCCTCTGCGTGATACAAAACGATCCAAGGCCGCTATAAACGCTTCAGATGTGAGCTCGGTGACGAGCTCGAGATGAACTGCCTTGGTAGCGTGGCATACTATGAGGCAAAGATATGCTTTGTAAGTTTTGGCGTTACGGCGTCTACTTTCTTTTATGATAAACGGACCTCCGAAGTCGATGCCGATTGTTTGAAAACAATGACCCGTTTGTAGTCGGGAAGGTGGAAGATCACCTTGAAAAGGTTGAAGTGGAATCGGTTTGATTTTAAAACAAATCACGCATTTTGATAAACGCGATCTGATGAGATTCCTGACGCCGAGTATCCAATATCGACGCATAACTAAAGATTGGAGTAGACGAGGCCCACAATGAAGGTAAGTTGCATGAAAGTGGTCGATAAGAAGAGTACTCAGTCGGGAAGTTTTAGGCAACAGATATGGATGTTTGACGTGACAAGGTAACGACGCGTGCTTAAGACGTCCCCCCACTCGCAAGATTCCGCGAGTGTCCACAAATGGAGAGAGTTTAGATAAATGTTTAGGTAAGGGTCTATTGGATGCAATCAAAGATATGACATCATTAAAACTTTGCTGTTGAACATATTTTGTTAGATGGTCCAGAGACTGACTTAGTTCAGCGGCTGTGAGGTAAGGTAGTAAGTTACGGTCAGAACGTTTTGCTTTCGCGTTTTTAATGAAACGATTGATCCATGCAACCACTCTTTCCACGTGGGAAAGAGAGGAGTGGCGTTCCATGATGGAATCGAGTAAGTCAGCTTCACGCGTCACAGTTGTGTGACACGCGCGTGATGAGGGCTTAAGTTCTGGCACGTTATCTGACACTTCAACTGCTGATACAGGCCAGTTAAAGGGTTCGTGGTGCAACCACTGAGGGCCAGACCACCAAATTTGAGCTGAAGATAGAGATAGGCATGATAAGCCACGACTACAGACGTCGGCTGGGTTGTCATGGGTGGACACATGTCGCCACTCAGTTGGCACAGGACTGTCGTTAATAAGGACTACTCTGTGAGCAACGAAGGTCTTAAGTTTGTGTGGCTCAGTATTCAACCACGACAATACAGTCGAGCTGTCTGTAAACAAGGTAGATTTATTTAAGATGATTTTAGAACTAAGCAAGGAGTGAATGCGATTTATTACTTTGACCAGCAATACAGCACTGCACAACTCTAAACGGTTAACAGTCAACACTTTCAGAGGTGCAACCTTGGACTTAGCAATTAAAAGATAAACTTGAACACCGTGAGGGGTGGCGACACGAAGATAAACACAACAGCCATATGCTTTCGTGGATCCATCACAAAATCCGATGAGTTGAAATGCTTTAGATTGAGAAGGTATAATCCTACGAGGGATTTGTATTAGATTTAAGTTATGGAGATCAGCTATAAAGGTTTGCCATTCTACAGCTACATCCCTGGGCACAGGTTCGTCCCATGAAAGATTAAGACGCCACAAATCTTGAAGGAGCAATTTGGCTTTTAGGATACAAGGTGTAAGCCACCCTAGAGGATCGAAAATACGCGCGATGCTAGATAAGATTGAACGCTTGGTACATTCACCGTCCTCGATAGGGGAGTGTGAATAACTGAAGTTGTCACTCACAGGGTCATATTGGACTCCTAAGATTTTTAAAGTTGATTTATCGCTTTCATCAGAAAAAAGTTTAGGTTTTTGACAATGATCTACTGGCAAAGTATTAAGGACCGATTGCGAATTACTACTCCATTTTCGGAGCTCAAGTTGAGCACAACCTAGCAAAGAGATAAGTTGATTTTTTAGTTCTATAGCTTCACGTACAGAGGGCGCGCCACTAGTTATATCGTCGACATATGTCTCATGAAGAAGAGCTTCAGCTGCACGTGGATACGCGGCGCCATGATCGACAGCTAATTGGTGGAGGGTGCGGATGGCCAGATAAGGTGAACTACTAACTCCGTAGGTGACAGTCGCGAGTTCGTACTCTTTTACTGGATCACTGGGAGATTCTCGCCATAGTATGTGTTGATAATTCCGATCCTCCGGTCTTATTAAGATCCCTCTATACATCTTGGATATGTCACACGTTACAACTACCGTGTGTAATCTGAAGCCAGTTATGATGTCTACAATATCTACTTGAAGCTTTGGGCCAGTATAAACAATGTCATTTAAAGAAAGACCGTTAGTAGTTTTAGAGCTAGCATCGAATACTACTCTCAATTTAGTGGTCGTGCTCTCTGGGCGAACGACGCAACTGTGAGGGATGAGATAACGATTGAGAGTAGGTACTGCAGGGTCAGGTGCAGGATACATATGATTTAAATTCTCGTACTCGCGCATAAAGTTTACATAATCGGATTTAAGTTCAGTCTGACGATTAAGTTTCTTTTCAAGATTAGTAAAACGCGAGAGTGTATTATTGTAAGATTCACCCAATGACCGATCGCCTTCCTTTAAGAGGATAGGTACGACATATCGGCCGTTAGGTTCGCGATAGGTTAGATCTGTGTACATACGTTCGCAGGTATCATTCTCGGGTACGGTGATAATAGTGCGTGGTGGTTCCTCCACTTCCCAAAATTTTTGAATTTGTTCCTCTAATTTAAATGTGGTGGCCACTAAAGAGCACGCTGTGTTCAAGGGTACAGAATTAGAATTGACTGCCCCTGTTAAAATCCACCCGAAAACGCTATGCAGAGCGGTAGGTAAACCGGGCCCCAGATTGATACGTTGACCGTCATAAATATCGTGGAATAGCTCCGCCCCTATTAATAAATCAATTTTGGCGGGAACATCATAGTCGCGATCAGCTAACACGAGATGTTTGGAGCGTTCTCGAACGACTGATGGTACTTTAACGCTAGGTATTAGAGCTGTGATGTTATCTAATACGACTGGTTTGATATTAAAGTGCGGAGCATCACCATGTACAGGTAGTATAGTGCAGTCTGTCACCCCCTTTACGTGTGTAACTGAGTTTTGTCCTAGTCCGGCTATGGTCAGATTGCACCGGCGGAGTTTCAACCCAAGTGTTTTTGCGCATGCAGAAGTAATAAAACAATCCTGCGCCCCACTGTCAACGAGTGCGCGCACGGTACATTGCGTGCCGGCGGCGGTGTTGAGCGCGCGCACCTGACAGGTTCCTAGTAAAACCATATCGCGGTTGGGAACTGCAGCGTGAGAATGAGCTGTAACGTTTGCTTCAGTGGACGCGCCGGCGCTAGTGGATGGCGCTTGGTCTATATGCAACAGGGTGTGATGACGTAAACCACACACCGTACAAGTCATTTTTGATAAGCATTTTTCTATGACGTGATTTGTACGTAAACAGTTTGTACACATATTATTTTTAGTTTTTATTAATGCGAGTCTAGCACGAGAGTCTAAAGATTGAAAGGTAGGGCACTGATAAATTGAGTGCGCATTATTGCAATGAGCACAAGCCACATTTGCAAGCGAGTTAGATTTAGCGAGATAAGATGAGCGTTTTTGTCCGCTGCTATTTTGCCCGCGCGGTGCGGGTGCGATCGGAAATTTTGTACACGCGAGTTTACGCGGGGTACTAGAATTATTATTATTTGTAGATTTAGAAGATAGCTGATTAGTTTCTAAGATTTTAACATAATCTTGAAGAAACTTTAACAATTCACAAAAGGTAGGTATTTGCGAAATGTTTGTTTGAGTTTCGAATCGAATGCGCGTGTCCGGATCGAGCGAACGCGATGTTAAATAAAACAAAACAAAATCACCTAAGTTTTCGATTTTCATTGATTGGAGAGCATGGTAAGCCTCATAAGCCTCACCTGTTAACTTTTGCAGGTCTTGGAAGTTGCCTGATTTTACAGCTGGCAGGTTGAAAAATTTATCAAGATATGACAAAGCTATAAGACGCTTGTTTTGATAACGCTCGATTAAACTATTAAAAACGACTTCGTAATTATCGGCGGTCATCGGAACTCCTTTGACAATAGACAAAGCGGGGCCTTGTAAACAAGACGCTAAATAATGAAATTTTTCTATTTCCGAAATCGACTTATTATCGTGAATCAAACTTTTGTAAATATCATAAAATGTTTGCCAGTTTTCTATTTTACTATCGAATTTAGGCAACTCAAGTTTAGGTAGCCGCGCGTTACGTCCCGAGTTAGATTTTACTTCCGCTCGCTCTAGAACCGATGACGTATGCGAGGACGTTCCGTCGACGTTGCCGCTCTTCTCGGTAGTAGGCAAGTCAGCCGCTGCACTGATTACGGCATAGTACAAATCATCAAACGAACTCAAAGATTTTTGGGACACTTGTGCTTCAGGTTTTATAGCTAACTCCAATGCTTGTATTTTACTACATAACGAAACAAATTCTTCGCGAATTGAATGTATCCGAGAATATCTCGCCTTGAACGACGATACCTTTGAATGATCTTGAATCATAGCTATTGATAAGTCATAAAGGATTTGAATATCACGATAGACATATTCGCGTTGAGATTGAAGAAGTTTTAGTTTGCCCTCCTCCATTTTGTTTTTGTTTCGTAAAGTATGTAGGTATTAAGAAATCACGTATGAAATGCGAACCTAAGTTGAGATTGTATTAGGTGTACATAAATACGTTTAGGTGAAATAGTTTTAATTGTGAATAGTTATATTCATATAATAAGATAGTAAACAATTTACTTTGTAAATAGTTACGAAAATTATTGTAATATAACCCGACTAAATGAAGATGACCTGTGAATCCGCATAGGTTACTCACGGCGAGTATGACTAACAATATTTAGTAGGATAATACTTTTAAAATTGATAAATCTAGATAATCTCAGAGTTTTCGATAGAAATTGAACCTGAGAATGCTTGAATAAACTGTAATCTACAGGTATTCGCGCTCGAAATGGACCACAAATATGATTGAGTTTGGCGTCCAGCCGGGGACGCCTTGATTTAGGTATTTTGCTAGAAACAGGCTGTGAGATTAAATAAATGAAAGATCAAGTACTTACAGGATGCCAGGAACACAGGGATCACAACACCAGAGCACTTTTAGTCGTATTCACAGGTTTTATTTGATTTTTTACACCGCGCGCGCAGTTATCGATGCCGGCCGGCCATTCCTGAGTTTGAAACTGGAGTTTTGTCTATGAGTTCCATAGATGGCGCTCGATGCGCAGTTTTGGTTGCGTTCGGTGCTTTGTGACGATGTAGAATAGGGAGGAAAAGGATAGGAAAGGAAGTATCCCAAAGCCTGTTCAGTTACAAACAGCTACCCTACATTTTGTTGTTGTTTTGTTTTGTTGACCATGGATGCTGTAAAGGATCCGAAACGTCGGGATTAAATAATATTAGTATAACGCGATAAAATCCGTAAAAGTAGTTTTATTTAAATGTACACTCTTATGTACTCTATTATATACTCATATTATGTACTCTTTTATATACTCCTATTTTGTACTCTTATATACTCCTATTATGTACTCTCTTATGTACTCTCTTATATACTTCTATTATGTACTCCTATTATGTACTCTCTTATGTACTCCTCTTATATACTTCTCTTATGTACTGATATTATGTACTCTCTTATGTACTCCTCTTACATACTTCTCTTATGTACTCCTATTATGTACTCTCTTATGTACTCTCTTATGTACTCTCTTATATACTCTCTTATGCACTCTCTTATGCACTCTCTTATGTACTCTCTTATGCACTCTCTTATGTACTCTCTTATATACTCTCTTATGTACTCTCTTATATACTCTCTTATGTACTCTCTTATGTACTCTCTTATGTACTCTCTTATATACTCTCTTATGCACTCTCTTATGCACTCTCTTATGTACTCTCTTATATACTCTCTTATGCACTCACTTATGTACTCTCTTATGTACTCTCTTGTATACTTAAGTCCTCTTATGTAAAGAAGACTCAGCAAAACAACAACCGGCGCCGCGGGGTCTCAAAAACAATGACAGCGACATCTATTAGCAAACGTGCACATTAAAATTAAAATGTAAATAAACAATTATTCATATATCGGGTGTTATCGGCACGGATATTGAGCTCTCGGCGGAAGAGTGGGGATCGCTTTGCGCACCGTACACATACGGCAAAAACCAATAAATCGCTTCTGCGCAGGTGAAGGTCAGGGCTCAATATCCGTGCCAATAACTTTAAACACTTTAACATACTGGTTAATGTATGTCGATTAGCATAAATAAACAAAATTAATACGTTAAAATTAAAAAAAAAAAAACAAACAAAGTAAATAGAATAAAAATGTGCGAGAATTAGAACACCATACAAACAACTGAATTTCTCCCTTGAAAACTGACAGCTGTCAACTGGTCAAAACATTCGATAGGTAGGTACTCCAAACTTTATCTCTGCTTTACACATGATGTTGTAAATTATAAAAACGAAAAATGACTCCTGCGGCTAAACCACTGAATGGATTAGGTTTTTTTTTTTACTATTCGCCATAGAAATCATAAAGTATATGTGATAGGATTTAGCGTGATTAGGTACGACACACCTGATATAAATGCAATTAGTATTAATAATACAATATAGAAAAATAATATGGTATAGTTCGGCCATTCAGAGAATGCGTTCCTGACACGTCGCGATTGAACTGACGACGTAACTACATTCATTGATTATTGATATAATAATGTTGTTTTAATGCTCCTCAATTGTTAAAACGGTAAACAACCAGCAAAAATATTTTTATCGTAACTGCAACGCCATTGCAAAGTTACGTCGTCAGTTCAATCGCGACGTGTCAGGAACGCATTCTCTGAATGGCCGAACTATAATTTAATTATAAATGCTTACAAGTTGTTATCTAACTTTATCGATATCGATAAAAAAGACAGCTCGTCGCAGCCCTAATTCTAAATGTAGAACAAAGATATCAATCTAAGTTCAGGGATCATACGATAAAAATATGTAACTTCAATCTTAAACAGCGCTTTACGTCGCTTTCGACAAACTAGTTGACGAGACGCCTAATATTACTACAAGGTCATTCATCGCTTTATTTCAGTGACATACGTAGTACATGCTTAGCTCGCGGTCCGACCACGCGTGAACGAAATAAAATAACCAACCAATTAAACGTTTTATAAATAAAGTTAAGTGTTTATCGATAATACAACGTAATTATATACCTATTAATTATTTAATAGTGTAAGTTCGTAGTGTGAAGTCGTTTCGTTAGTACATGTCAAAGTTTGGCGGGAAATTTGATCAGTCGCCATTATGCAGTGACAGTGTAGTGATGTGAATTTTTTATCGTTTTTTTTTTCTGTTTTATGTTTACGGTTATCATTTTTATCGGACTTTTTTTAGTTTTTGTTTTTATTATTAAGTTTTTTGGGAAGGGTGAAGATTCGAGTGAGTATTTTTTTTCGTTTTCCGTTTTGAATAATGTTTTTTTGGATTTATTTTTATGTTGTTTTTCTTTTATTTGATACTTCTTATAAGAATGAGATCTAGAGATATTGACTGGGGAGTCTTTTTTTTTCTTTATTATCATAAATCACGATTTTACGTCAAACATGTATTGAAACGTGAATTACGAAAATAAGTTTCGTTGTGACGACAATGTCACCTAATTTGCATAGAATAGCACATTATATATTGTACTTGCTCTTTAACTTTTAACAGTATATTTGAATATTTACTTTTCCTTAGAATTCATGCATTGTAATTATTTTGTAGGTAAATAGGAAAAATAAGAAACACGTTTTTTTTTCAAGTCTTATAAGACTACGTCAATAACTGTTGCCTCTATAATAGGCATGTCCTTAGGTCACCTAACTAGGCATAATTACCTAGACAACCATATTTAATTAGTTTAACAAATGATATTATATAGGAAGCAGGTTTACAATGTATCTTCAACGTAATAAAAATACTGAATAATTTGCAAAAAAATCTCATTTTTTTCTTCTTTGTTTTACCCATGAATTGGGATATGTAATGTCACCCCTATGAAGTTGGGTACATACCTACTTATAGTATCAATGAAACTGGCACACTTCAGATCAGCAAAATAATTTGACAAAATCGTACGTTGCCTTGTATAGGCGTTTGCTATATATCCTATTTGAATATGTATTCTTTCATAAGTAGACGGAAGCGAATGATTATAAGTCAATACTTATAATCATTCGCTTCCGCTTCGAGAGACAATTCTCTCTCTTACCAATGACTATCACACCGTCGTAGTAACTATTAAATAATCTGTGACACTGTCTAGTAAAATACTGAAAGTGTTTAGCTTTGACGGTCATTAAAAAAATGTTTTATTACTAGCTGTTCCCCGCAGTTCCGCCCGCGTTCCGAGAGAGCTACTTCCCGTAAATAAGTAGTCTATGAACTTCCACAAACGACATCATTTAACGCCAAAACTGACCGCTCAAACTGAGACAGAGTTCTGAGACTTTTGCTTTATCATCATCCTCCGAGCCTTTTCCCAACTACGTTGGATTTCGGCTTCCAGACTAAGCGGATGTAGCTAAGTACCAGTGCTTTACAAGAAGCGACTGCCCTATCAGACCTCCTCAACCCAGTTACCCGGGCAACCCAATACCCCTTGGTTAGACTGGTTGTCAGACTTACTTTTGCTTTAATAATATTGAATTAAGTAGTGAGCATATGGTAGACCATAAAAATAGCAACGACCACTAATTAATCATATGCCCAATTTTACACATGATACCGGTTCATTGAGAGGAAACATCACAACATACGAAACCTGTTTGAAACCACGCAGATTTTGTTATGATTGTATAATTTAATATATTCATTTATTGAGAATTTGTTGGATTTTAGTTATTTTTCGATGACCTTACTTGGTTTGTTGTAAACGAGCTGCTACTGAGGGCATTGAAAACCTCCTCGACTTTTAAACTTTTTAAAAAGTTAACGGCAGTCAATGTCAATCATATTGCAGAGTTCGGTAAACATTTACACATATAAGTAGACAGATCTAGTAAAATAACTATACTGCTCCGAAATTGGTTAATAAGAGACTCTACGATAATTAAAATGTACGAAAAAAACGTCTCTTTAAGTCAAAAAAAAATTGCCATCTGATGCTTCGCACATGTCCAACATAATATGTTGTGTTCATACATTTTGAATAAAATTTGTCAAAAGGAAGAGATCTGCTTTTAAAGGACCTTGTAAATCATGAAAGGCCTTCCTCTCAGACCTTGGAGGAACAGCTTTTCGCCAATTCCTCTGACCTTCTTCTAGTTATCGCGGAATTGTAGAAGACGCCTTTCAAAATATATATTTCCTGAATTTATTTATTTATCAATATTTAGTATCTATTCTATTACATACGCCTTCTTAAACAAATATCATGATAAACAAAAATCAAAATAATAATTAGGCTACTTTCTATCCATGTGCAGACTGCCTCGTTGGTCTCAAACGGATCGCAAACACGGCTGTTCGATTCCCGGTTCGGGCCGAAATCGCTTTCTGGGTTCTCTTAAAAACTTTCACAAAGGAGCCCGTAGTCTGGAAGTTGGTGATTAATTCACCCGTGCACCGGAGAGCACGTAAATGTCGGTCCTGCGCCTGATCTCTTTCCGGGCGTGCCGGATAGCCGTCCCATCGGGTTATGAGAGTGAAGGAATAGGGAGTGCACCTGTGTCCAAGCAAATGCTCGTGTACTATAATAAGTCCTGCGCAGCTGGTTGATCTTCTTAAATGAGAACAGCCGCCCCGTAACCGAAATCCGCCGTGGACGCTATTATCCATGTGCAGGAACATGTTCCCCTCTAGATTCAAGGACAGCGAGGAATGGCTAGTTGACAATAAATTACTCAAACGTTTATTTGTCGAATATTCAATCGAATACCAGTTACCTATGCGGTGAATTTAGTTAAATAAAATCAATTCATTGTTTGTCTAATGAGGTTAGAATCGAAATTCGCACGTTTTTCGTGTCGTATGTTGTGAATAATTTGGTTCTATTAGTTATACTTACATATAATTTAAATAGAGAATACGTTTAATTAAAAATATAAAAAATGAACGTTCACTGATGTCGGGAACAGGGTCTAAGCTGCCAGCAGTGGTTGTTATGAGTAATTCTTTGAGTCTACCTTCTACCTGAAAACACTCTTTGTGTTTAAAGTTGCCTATATCTCCTTTGAAAAATCATCTCAGGCAAATTATCTTCCCTTTTTCCTGGAGATGAGGTGTCATTAGATGACCCCTCCCGCTGTGAGTGCAGCGTGAGGGAGTGTCAGACTCTTACTGACTAAAACTGTCGCAGTGACTCTTTCGATCGATCCCGCAGATTTTTTTTATCACCACATATTTTTCCTAACATTTTATGTCATGGATTTCCGCAAAGTATTTCAGACTTCATAATTTATTATGACTTCTGTAACACAGATTGATGAAAGATAGGCATACGTTAGCAAATCCTCATAACTATAACCATTGTAGATCAATTGACAATCCTTGAACGTTTTCGGCACAATGGCGCGATGATAAGATATAATCTAATCTAGTTTAGTCAAATGTGTTGTTTGTTTAGTATTTATTCGCGAGCCATTTGAGATTATTGTGTTAAAATGTCCTGTTGAGATGTATCACACGATACAACATGTTTGTTATATTTAAAAAACATAAGTTTTGAAGAGTGTTTAGTGTCTGGTCATGAAACTCTTGGTGAGGTGTTGTTTCCGTCTATTTCACGGTTTTTTTTCTAATTGTTACATTGGTGGGTCCCGGCTAACATGTGAATATTTGCCAGTTGTTACGAGTAATCAATCATAAAGTCTGGCAACTAGATTAACGGGAGTATGGGGTATCCCAAGTAACTGGGTTAGGGAGGTCAGATAGTAGACTCCTTGTAAAACACTGGTACCCAACTGCATTTGGTGAGATTAAAAGCTGGACCCAACACAGCCAAAGCAAGGTAGATGATTTTTCATTCTCTTTAACTGACATAATCTTAAGCACCTACGTATTGTTTGCCATTGCAAACTACTAATTGAAAAACCAAACATTAATTTACTTGCAGTGTTACACTAAACTGACGACGTTTTGAGCAAGTTTGTTTAAGAATCTAACGTACCAACCTAATATTATCCAAGCAAATAGTAAACAACAAGGAGGGATCAAGGTATCAATACTTAAGACCTCATTAAAAATAGCCCGCGGTTTCACCCTCGTCTCATGAGAACTGCTGCCCATACCGGGATACAATATAGCCTATGTTACTCGGGAAGAGTGCAGCTTTCCAACAGAGAAAAAAATTTGCGAATCGGTTCAGTAGTTTAGGAGAAAAAAATCCTCTTTAACTTTACCTATTTATAGTCTTCTTCCTCCTGCCCAGTTCCCAATTTTATTTGGGATCGGCGCAATATGTCGTCCTCTTCCATTTCCACTGTCACTCGTCATACTGACACTCACTCCCTTCCTATTCATGTCATCTTTCAGGCAATCCATCTTTTCTTAGGTCTTCCTCATCCTCTCCATCCATCTACATTCATACTTATATCTATTTACAGTACCTATAGTTATTTGCACTTACATTATTCTTCCTAAAACTCATAACCTGATAATCACTCAACAAAAATGTACCAAAAGCGTGATGTTGATATATTTTGTCAACACAATTAGCAACGGAGTAATAGATAATTTTCATGGGTCAAAGATTGTTGGGTTCAACGACAAAAGATAATATTTTGACACCTGACTTGTATGCATACATATTTTTTCCATTCACTTGCGTTAGCAAATGCATAATGGTCATATTTCACGCCATGAGTGTATAACGAACGGCCGCATACACGGAAATGCATTAAAACTTAATTTTAAAAAATAGCCTAAAACATAATACTAACCAAAACTTAAAAATATAATATTATTTGTATTTTTTATATTAATTCTTGTATGTAGTTTTGTTTAATTTAAAGTTTAATGGGTATATTATTACTGTATCTACTAAGCAAACAACGAAAAACGTGAAACAAGTTTTCTGGACAGTAGAAAAAATATAGCAAACATGTAGGTATATTTTAAATCACCAATAAAATCTAATCCCCCAATTAAGTATATTAAAAGTGAACATAAAAAGAAAACCGTAAAAATATTTTCCTATCGATAGCAGAGACAACACTATCAAACACAGAATGACTTAACAAATGTCATTCAAAGTCAATCTCACACATACATTTGCCCTTTATTTCACTTCCGAAGATTTATCGTTCGTCCTATTTCACCTTCACAATTCTCATGCGACGGCCGAACGAGAAAAGTCAGTATCTGACACCGTGTCGACATTTGAACTATGATAACCGTTAATTTAGATAACGAAAAATAACAAGCTATGAAATAATCGATATCGAAGCGAACTCTTCCTCATCACTAGTGTTTTTACTTTTTTTTTAATGTTGCACGCGTTATGGGTGTGTTTTTAAGTGTTGCCAGGTGTATAACGAATTTTGTTTTTGGATGTAATCAGGAAAAAGGTAATATGGTTTTGTTTTCTTTGCCTATTATTATAAAATACATATGTATAACTTTGAAAATGTTGTAACTTCTAGTATTA
Source organism: Helicoverpa zea (assembly GCF_022581195.2). Classification (NCBI taxonomy): domain Eukaryota; kingdom Metazoa; phylum Arthropoda; class Insecta; order Lepidoptera; family Noctuidae; genus Helicoverpa; species Helicoverpa zea. Next base: position 4,447,219 of record NC_061479.1, read on the forward strand.
TCCAATATTTACCATACAATGTTTGCTGTCTGGTCCTTCATAGCCCAATAAAGTTGACGCTAAAGTTAGACAATGTAATATCTTAACCATTAGGGCTCAGAAATAAAACTCGTACTTAACTACAAAAAAAAAACTTTCTAAGAGCATTATTAATAGACTGAAAAACACATTATAAAGAGAACTGTAAAATTGTACCATGAAACGTAATTTTTCAACAATTTTCCAATTCATTATCCATTTATTCGAAAGGTGGTACTTTACAAAGCAATATCCACGTTTAATATAATCATCGGGTTCCCGATAATGGCATCTTCCACCGCAAATGGAATTCCATCGATTTTCATCACGAAATACCTCAGTGAAGTTCTACTTATGTGATGAAGAAAATAAGGCAGAAGGTCCATTTTGATTAAAGCCTTGAAATATTTTAGTAGTAAGCAAAGTAATCCCTACTAATATTATAAACTCTGTCCGTCTCTGCCTGTTACGCTTTCACTTCTAAACCACTGAACTGATTTTAATAAAATTTGGTACAGAGATAGAGTTGACCTTGAGAAAGAACATAGGACAGTTTTTATCCCGGACATTTGAAGAATTCTCTTGAAGACGCGATATAACCGAACTCTACGCGGGCGAAGCCGCGGGCGGAAGATAGAATTTAATATTTTTTAGTAACAAACAGGTCAGTGGGAAGTAATCGTGAATCCAATCATAGTGTTTAGCCGATCCGAGACAGGCTGGCTACCTGATCGTTGTAATGTGCGCACTAACATTCATTTCCATACTGATTTATGAGCCCTATCAAACTGAAAGTGGATTAAAAGTTTGCAGAGTGCGAACAAAAACCAGAAAAAAATATTCTTTCACGACATTTTAGCATTCTATCACACACCAAATTAAAATTTTGTTAGGCCATTGTAAACATGAGGCATTATTTTATAAGTGACTTTTGCTTTTAAAAGTAATGAATAATACAACAGTAAATGATTTAAAGAACTATCAAATTGTTGTACCTACTTATTTATTCGCGATTCAAAAAAAATAATTGTGAAAAGTGTATTGTAAATCTTCGTATAATACGTTCACATTATGCTCGCCTTATTAAAAGCTATGATAATTTGTGCTTCTATCATTATTGTTGCATGGTAACCGTAGGTAGAGACTCATAATAATGTAGGGCGGAATTGTAATGCAGGAAACTCGGAATTATCGTATTATCCAATACCCTTGCATTGATAAAAACTTCTGAAACTAGGTACTCTTTGATCTGTCTTAATCTACATGTCTTTCGTCTGCCTAGCCTTTTCCCAATTGTCTTGGGGTTGACTTCCAGTCTAACCCGATGCAGCTGAGTACCAGTGTTTTACAAGGAGCGACTGCCTAATTTATGCCTCAAAAAGTGACGCTTTAGATTCAATTATAATTCATTAAAATAAATGACGACACGAGAATTTAATGAGAACGCAAATTGCCTAAAGATATCAGTCAGTAGTTACATAAATTAGTGTACTATTGTATTCAGGGCCCCGAATAAGCAAATCAATAGTATTTTTAAAGCCTCACGAATTATTTGTTAATCAATACATTTTATAACTGTCGGTAAGTCAATAGTGGATAGAATTCCCTTGAATCGACATCGTCGGTACCATGGAGAACAAAATGACTAGCGGAGATGTCATAACGCAAAATCTTCTAGGAAAGTAGCGCGACAACATGCGGGTGCGAGGGGAACGAGAAACGTTACTAGCTCCGCCCTTTACACTCCTTCTATGGAACCCGCACGTTATTTTCAAAATAAAATCACCAATCAATCAAGACCATTTTTTGACAGATTTTGTTTTGGAACCCAAACGTCTCGTTAGTTCTAGTAACTGATCACGCCTATTGTACGTTACTTGACCTACAAGAAGGCGCCTGACCTACCTTCTTAATAGCATCTCCGCTATCTTTCCTTCCTCCGTGGTCGTCAGCCTAGAATACCCACTGTTGGACAAAGGCCTGCCCCAACCTAGGCAAGCCCTAGAATAGTCTCAAAATAGGTTTTACTACAACTTACATAAAACGTTATCTTTATGCATAATTATTAATTGCCATAAAGTGATAACCTTTTTACATTGCGTACTTGAATGGTTAAGGTCGTCTGTATTGTAACTGTAAATACTGAATCAAGCGCAGCTGGAAGCTTAATTCTTACATTGATAGAATATGCACTACATAACAATTGAATACTACAGCTGTTCCTCGCGTTTTCACTCGCTTCCCGAAGGATCTACTTCTCACAGCAGAATTAAAAGTAGACTAGGTCTTCTCGGTGAATGGGTTAATTTTGGGGCCTAACAGCCAGTTTCTTCATCAAAAGTAAAAGCCAAAGTAAAATTTAAAGTAATGTCTAAAGCAAAAGTGACGGTCAAATTCATTTTTTCTATTAGTTTTGCTGTCACTTTAGCCTTGAAAAAACGAATTTGACCGTTACTTTTACTTTAGACATTACTTTAACTTTTACTTTTGATGAAGAAACTGGTCGTAAGACGAACAAATTTACTTTCCAATCAATTATAATATTATTATATAGTACCTAAGGAAGTAAGAATTGTTAAAAGTAGCTAAATACTGTAGCGCGTGGCGCGCTAGGGACCGGGGATCTTCGGTACCTATATTTGATAATTAAAACATTAAATAGAACTTTAACTTAGGTTTATTTTCTGACTCGGGGTGAAGTGACAACTTCAATATCAAAACCTATTCTATTCTGATATCTTTAAATAATTGTCCAGCCAGGCATTAAAATATCCTACTAATATTATAAACGCGAAAGTTTGTATGTATGGATGGACGTTTGTTACTCTTTCACGCAAAAACTACTGAATGGATTTTAATGAAACTTTACAATAATATAGCTTATACATCAGAATAACACATAGGCTACAATTTGTAAACATATTGTTCGTAATACTAAACCTGCGCAGACGAAGTCGCGGGCACCAGCTAGTAATGAAATAAAACCTTACAACGAAAGAGTGAACTACTCTACACTACCTACATATCTATGTTATTTTTACATTCCCCTGAATTCCACCAGTGTAATGAGGTATCTACTTCCCGAACTCGGACAACAACCTATAAGCGGCAAACATATACGTCAAGAGCCTATCAAAATATTTAATGCAACAATCAATTATTACAAGTTTTAACTATAAAAAATTTTGTAGGCGTTTATTTTTTTTTACCACTATGCACTTGCATAAAGCCCGAAGCTATGTATCTGGCCATACGCTAATCGCCAGCTACACTTAAATTTTATTCTCTTATCTTCGGTTAGAACTAGGTGTAGGCGCGCAAGTCAGGTCCAACCTATTTCTCATCAGTTAGAGCTACGTTTTCGATTCATTTAAGCATTTTGAGATTGAGATGCTTACATATCTTGTCTTTCCCAACTGATTATTTCCTCTGAGCTGATATTGAAAAATGAAAGTTAAGAATGTTTAAGTGAAATTTTCATATGGGAGTAACAAAGTTCAAACCAGTCACCTAATTACGACGTTGATGCATGTACTTATATTGTAATTTTTATTACTTTCAGATCAAAAGATGTCTGAACAGCAGGACCAAGCCCGCTGTTCATCGAGTGAGAGCGACAATTTCGAGAAAATCGACTCAGAAGAGGCAAGGGAAAATGTAAGTAGAGCTTTTATACCTACGTTCTTTATTTTATTACTAGCCGTTTCCCCGCGGTTTCACTGCGTCCCGTGGGAAGTACTGCCCATACCAGGATGTTACTCGGAAAGAGTGTTGCTTTCCAACAGTGAAAGTATTTCTCAAATCAGTTCAGTAGTTTTGAGCCTTTAGGGTGCAAACAACGAAACAAACAAAAAAAATCCTCTGTATTATATTTAGGTATTATTTATGGACATTTTCTTAAATAAAATATCAAGACTACTTGGGTACCTACGTTGTGAATACTCAAGTAGTTGTCTTAAGCTTTGATTTCGATGCTTTTAAAATTGAATTTGATCTTCACTCGTCTGCTTGAGTCAGTTTTGTAATACTGTGACCTCTTTATTTGAATGAGCTTTAAGTACCTATCTTATGTACCTATTTTGGCATCAAGTTACAATTATCGCTCACGCAACACAACTTGACGAATCTTAAGTTAGCTCTTTAACTGCGCACTTAGTAGACTTTTCAAAGAAAGTACCTATCTGCTGTCCATTGCGCAGCCCATCTTCTAACTTCAGCCTCGCAATGTTACAGAACTATAATAAAGCAAAGAACATAAAGCATTGAAACTGCCAAAAGATAGTTCTGCTGTCCATAAAAATCTGGTAACCAACTTTAGTTTCACAAACTAAATATACCCATTTTCCAATTCCAGGGCGGTGCCGCCAACTTTGTAGTCGGTGAAGAGGAACAAGAACATCCTGATGATGCACCAGCTCACGAGGGTCGGGACTCCTTCCCGAATGCCCCTCGGCCGAACAGACCACGACCATTGACGGTGGCGCAGCAGCTCGCTCTAGCGGAGAAGCGGAGCACTCTCAGGTATGTTTGATAATGTTGGTCGATAGATGGCGCTGTTTTAAATTTGTGTATTGTTTTTTTATTTATTTTGTAAATAATGGAAAAAGGTACATATCGCTTTCATGCTCATGCATACTATATACGACTTCTACCCTTACTATATACTAGGTACCCTTGATACATAAGTAGGTACTAATTTATAAGTTTGAAGATTGAAACAAAAGAAGCCATTAATTACCTGTAACAGCGTAGGTAATAATAAGCTTATGGAAGAACTAGGTAAGTAAGTATAAAGTATCTACGAACCTACTAGAACCTAGACAGTATGGTCTCAAGACTTTAGCCTGTCCTATAGCAAATCTATACATATAATAAAATGATAGGAAAGTCAAAACTGTACATTGAATATTTTTTTTTTAAGAATACTTGGGGGGTGATCCATAATCGATTCTGAACCCTAATATGTAGTTTTTAAAATTTTTGTCTGTATGACTGTTTATCTGTTTGTCTGTATGTTTGTCCCGGATAAACTCAAAAAGTACTACATGAATTTAAATCAAATTTTGCATGACTATTACCTGGGGGCCGGTTTAACACATAGGCTATATATTATCACGCTATCACCTACGGGGGTTGAGCAATGAACGATTAAATAAACAAAATTGGAAATTCTATATTGCCCACGCAGACGAAGTCGCGGGCAACAGCTAGTATACAAATAAATAAATTGGCATAATCAGTAACATTTTTTTTATGACCCTCCCAATTGTGGGAGCAGACTGACTTCCTGACTAAAACCCATCACGTTCCCTCTTAAGCCCTTAAATATACCAAAGCCTCGGTAACTCTTTGGAACAATCCCGCAGCCCTGGCAGACACATACCAACAATCAGATCGAAAACGTCTGCAAACTAAAAACACCTTACATACTTACCACAGAAAACACTAGCATTAAAACGTCAAAAACATAATAATATTATTTCCAGCTATCAAAATGCATAACTCGTCGTTTTACGCAATAAGTAATAGGCGGCCATTGTTGTGACGCGTCGTTTTCGCGCCAAAGCCTCCAGTGTTCTCGTGCCATCGCGACCGGTGCACGTTCCGATATAATTTCCAACTAACAACACCGTGTAAGATTTTTCGAAGTGTTTTTAAACACAGTGTTGAATGTGTCATTGTGTTTGAGTGGTGAAAATGCGCGGGAGATTCGCTTTTTTTTTTAATATGTTTTGACGTTTTTGGTAGTGTTGATCGATGAGAGTTAATTTTATGTAATTTGTTTCTTTTTAAAAATTAATAGAGTTATTACCAGTGTTATTTAGTTTTTTTAAATAATAAATTATTGCTCCGAATGTCGTAGAAATAGGAATCGTTTTAGGTATAGATAATAATATGAAGAATCCTTGTAATTTAAACATTTTTCCTTGTTTTAACGTAGGTATTGATCTGTCCATAACAATATTTATACATCGTTAAAAAGGTTATTTACGCTACTAAACACCATTTTAATGCAGGCACTTGGTTACAGAAATAATTTATACTATAAATTTAATTACAAATTTAATTATAAATTTATTTATATTAGAAAGAAAACAGCTGTTAAGTTTAAACACCTGGTAATTAGGTAAGTTATTTTAATAAAAAACTTCGAAATAACCAATAACTAGGGTTTCTCGGTTTTTTTAGATTCCGTAACTGAAAAATATTTTTTATGTAACAAACCTACATAATCATTGTAATTAAATCTAATCTGATACTAAAAACATCAGATACCTATCGTAATTTTTGCACCTATCAAAATTACTAAAATAAGGAAAAATAACTTCATTCAGTATACTTAAATACGCACCTACCTACTTGGTAAAGTTCACTATCTAATCTTATAAGACTGTTAGTCATAGACCACATGTAAAAATCTGAGTAATAAAATGTTATCTATGGTATCGATACCCAGAAATAGAATTCGTTTGATTTCTTCTGAAAACCGATTATTATTTTTAATGTGTTTTTCACATAACATCTAAAATGTCACTCGTCAATGACGTCCGTGTAATCTTATTATATAGGTATACCTTTAATTTTACTCGGAATATTAAGATGACGAAAAACGAATTTTGTTTTTGACGTTCGAAAAGTGCTGATTTATCAGCCTAATTTGAATAAACGTTATTGAGTTTGAGTTTGATGGTTTAAAAACATAAAAATTAAGTTGGTATCCTATCGGGATTCTTGTCTTTGATACTGATCTTACATGACAGATACTAGCCGTTTTATCGCGGTTTCGCCTGCTTATAGTGCGAACTACTGCCCGTAGAGGGAAAAAAGTCGTGGTAGCCTAGTATGTAAAGAACCAACCTCTCGAGTATGAGGATGTGGGTTCGATTCCAGTCCAGGCAAGTAGCAATGCAACTTTTCTAAGTTGTGTATGTACTTTCTTTTAAAAGTATTATCTTGGACACCAATGTCTGATAAAAAGGTGAAGGAAAAAATCTTCAGGAAACCTGGACTATATAGTCTGAAATCACCAACCCGCATTGAGCAAACGTGGTGACTAAGGTACCTGGGGGTATTAAGGCCTAGCTAAGGGAAATTTGTAAAAAAATGAAAAATGACCGTCATAATCAACAAGTTTTATTAGTAATCAGTCATTCACTTAAATAACTACAAAGTTTAAACAAAAAATAGCATCTTCTGCTTTAAATTAAAAGAATATTTAACTTTTTTTTTAACTCTCTCTGAAGGCTTTATTATACTAAGGGAAGGTAAAAAAGCCTACAGTTAAAACTATCGAAAAATCAACTTAAACTTTGTAAATTGGTATTTTTGATATTAATAATCATACAAATAAAGTAATAGGAACATAAATAGTCTCGGAATATTAAATAAATTGCCTCTATTCGCATCCACTAGGATACTGAAAGTCATCAGTATCTTCTATCGATAAACCGACACACTGCTCATGATACCACTTGACGCATTGCGAGCATTGTTTCATTGCCAGTTCACGATGCCCGTTTGGGAGGCGTCGTGATTCTTAGAACTGAAAACAACCATAAATAAATTAGACATATACAGGGTGGCCCATTCATAGGCGTCCAAAAGAAAAATTTAGAAGCTCTATGCTATGGGGTATCCGAATCACCCCCATGTATGTTCAGCGATTTTTTTGTTTTTAATTTTTTTCCCTAATTTTAATTTCAACATTGTTTTTTTCTATTTTACCTTTTTTCCTAACGTTTACGACAGATAACGTTAACGACAGATGTTTTTTTTTTTTTGTAATTAATCATCATGATAATAGCTAACACCTGAAAAAAGCAGTTTGGCTAAACATTCTAGAACTTACATATAATTTTATCTGAAGTTCAAAATTACTGTTGGAGTTCAGTAGCCAAAACTGTTAAGGGCTTGAAAAAAATTAATAAGGGGTTTCTAAGCAGGTTTCTAATTTTGAACGGTACATTATAAATAAGAAGTTTTAAAAAGTCGGAGTATAATAAGGCCTACAGTAACATTTTATAGGCCTTAATATCTGCGAACCGCGTGCTTACAAAAAACAAAACAAATATTTTTTTTAATACGATTAACCCCTTAATATGGTATGGTAGATGCAAGCATACAGTAATTAACGAACAGACAGTCAATGCAGGTATGTATCTGTGATATTACAAAATTTACTTACGTTTTTCTGGAGCCAATTTTTATAATTCCGGCCGCGCGAACACTCCTCAAAATGTTTTCGACGATACTGGCGCCGTGGCCAATGAAAGAGCGCGTCCGCCACTTCGCAGGGACGTGTACACGCGCTATGCATGTGTGAATGTAACCTCGATCTTCAACTGTTATATTTCGTACGATTTTTGACATTTAGGCCTTATTATCCGACAGGCCTTAATACCCGCGGGTACCTTAATGCTCAATCCTTCTCCGTGGGAGAGGAGGCCGCAGCCCAGCAGTGGGACGATAAAAAGGCTGTATCAGTAAAGGGAAAAATATAACCTATGTTACTCAGGAATAATTAAACATTTTCCCAAATGTGAAACAATTTTACGAATCGGTAGAGTATTGTCGGAGCCGTTTTTTTTTTAAATCGGTATTATATCAAATTTGTAATTTTTTATACTGACTGCATACTATAAGTAATTCTTTAAAACTATATAACACTTAGATAAACTAGGTATATAGGTATCTAAATCATAAAGTCATAAGCACGGTAAAGATGTCATTACCTATAGCCATTAATGATGAAATATGAAAAGGCTAATTTCGTAATTAACATTCAATTGTGTTATTATTGATTACCAATATTATTACTAATGGTTGGGATAACGACATTGATTTGCTAGACATGAATTGACATGTTTAAAAAACAAAAGTACGCTATCAACAAAATGATTATATACCGAATTACCTAATAAAGATTATTATCTAACTAGCCTGAAGGTACTGTAGATAAGTTTATATCTGCTGTATTAACATAATTCGAGAATTTTGCTCGCAATTATCAACTTTTGGAACATCGTCGATCAAAATGAACTTTTGACTACATATCTCAAATACTGACTTATAACATGGACTACGGACTGTCGGGCATTATTAATAATGACCGGTCAATGCGATAAATTAATCACTTTGGCAATCGCTCTTGGACGTTATTAATAATGGCCGGTCTTTATTCATAATGCCCAGTTAATCACGTTGCCCGTAACATATAGGTAGGGCTGCCATCCGTCCGGGTTTCCCCCGATTTGTCCTCGTTTGGAGGCCGTCCGGGGGCCGTCCGGGCGGGGTTTCAAGAAGTGTCCGGGGAAAACCCGGACACTTCATGTAAGGAAGCACCTCATTGAATTTAAGTATATGTTAATCGTAAATGGATTACAAATTAGGTATTATTTAGTTTAAAAAAAATCGTACTCGTTCGGGGAAAAAATGCGATTTACGCCAAATGTCCGGGTTTTTTTAATGTTTGTCCGGGTTTGGCGAAATTCGAGATGGCAGCCCTACATATAGGTCATCATCCTCCGAGCCTTTTTCCCAATCATGTTGGGGTCGGCTTCCAGTCTAACCGGATTCAGCTGAGTACCAGTGCTTTACAAGGAGCGACTGCCTATCTGACCTCCTCATCCCAGTTACCCAGGCAACCCCGTAACATATAGGTACATGCTATAAAAAAGTCGTGGTAGTTACACTATACCAACCAACTCAAGATTGGCTGAACCGTTTAAGCTGAAAATTAGAGGGGAGGTAGCTTAGACCCGGGACCTCTTTCTAACTATCCGGCTACGGAAAAAAAATATCTCGGGACGCGGGTGAAACCACGAACAGAAACTAGTATATTATGATTTGTACATTCGTTATAATGTGCAGTCCCTAAATCGCAAAAATGTCACGTTTCTACGTTACATACATGAGAATAAGTATAGCTAAACAACATAAATAATGTTTATTCAGCAAATTCTTAAACGATTATAAGATTCTGAAATTATTTTACGTTCTGTCTACTAGCCGTATTTTCGCGGTTTCACCCGCGCCCCCTGGAAACTACTGCCCGTTCCAGGATAAAATATGGCCTATGTTACTCGGGAAGACTGTAGCTTTCCAACGGTGAAATATTTTTTTCAAATCGGTTCAGTGGTTTCGGAGCCTTGAGAGTACAAACAAACAAAAAATATTTCCTCTCTTTGTTATATTAGAAGCATAGATATCTTCCAAAAAAAAGTCGAAGGTATTTAATAGACAACTTTTTTTTGTTAACATGTACCTAAGTTCCTACGTAAGAAAATATGTAAGTGGTTTCTTTAACTAAAACAAATTATTAGCTACGGAAGCAAAGAGACATACAGTAACGTCCTTCACAGTTGTTAAACTTTACACTTTACTTAATTCATTAATCACGTACAAATAAACGTATTGACGTCTTAATAAACACTGTACTTACGTTAAGAATACAGCAGTTGACAAAAACTGAACATTTGTATAAGCCGATCACTTAGAGTATTTAAAAAACCGTCTAAGTATGAGACGGACTCGTGAATGAAGAATTCCGTACCATTTTCTCTAAACTTAGCATAAATACCCTTTGTTTTACCTACCTTTAAAATATTTATTATTATCTAAGTAGTTTTCAGTATATTGGTTAGTTTTGTCAGGAATAGAAATACAGCATCTGTAAAAAAAAACCCGTAACCACGGAACAGTGTTCTAGTGACATAAATTTTCTGTTCTATGTACGTAAATACCCTGCCTAAGATATAGGCTGGTGACATATGGAGAGCGAAATCTTTAGTAATAGAGTCCCGTTTTACCCTTTGTCTAACCTGCGTCCTGTCTGGCTATCTTATATCCTTAGCTTCGTTCAAATGACTCCTCCCGCTGTGGGTGCAGCGTGAGTGAGTGTCAGACTCTTACTGACTAAAACCCACCATGTTCCTTCCTAAGCCCTTTATGTACCAGCGCTCCTGCAGCGCCGCGGTAACTCGCGCGATCCATCCCGCAGCCCCAACATGCTTTGGGCATAGTTATAGGTAAAGCTTAAGATATGGACCAAAATAAATTGTTGTTTATTCAAAAGATAAAGAAAATCCATTTTTAATGATATTTTGAAACGTTTTTGATTGTTTAGATTTATCTTAATAGTCATCTGCATTGTAGTAAAATTCAGACATAATGCGTACAAAATGGTGCGCTGTCTTTATGACCAGTTTTTTTTAAAAAAAAAAAAAACGCTAAAATTAACACTTGGAACGTTCTAAGATTTTACTTTATTACTTAGGTACCAACCGTTTTAACTTAGATAGGTAAGTGTTTCACAATTATTTCAAGACCATGTTATTTTCTATAATGGTGTAAGAGTGGGTGGACCTCACTTGAATATGGAGACAATTCGTTGCACAATATGCCTTTTAAATCTGTTTTAAAAGTTGTATCTCCATAGTTTTTCTTGAAAGTATACAAGGTGTTGATTTGCATTTGCGCCATAGTTCAGGAGGAGGACATACAATACTTAAATAATCGATTGGAATTACAGTAGATGGGAAATAACTAATATGCACTACTTTTTTTGTCATTGTAATGTCGTGGTATTTCCAAAGTAATCCAATTTTATGAATGAAATTTATGAGTGATCGTTGCGTATGCTTTGTGTTTGCGTTTGTGTGAGAGTGCAGCACGGTTTTAATGCCAGTAACGTACGCGCCAAGTTTAAATAAGGCTAGATGACATTTACGGAATTCCGAAAAAAATTAAAGAAAAAAAATTACGTACCAATTTTTTTATTGATTTGGGTCAAGAATCATTAGCATAATTACCTCCTTGAATATGGCACGGATGCAAATCAACAGCTTGTATTTAAATCTAAATTGTATATTAATATAACAAAGAGGAAACATATTTTTGTTTGTTTGCACCCTTTAGGATCCGAAACTACTGCACCGATTTGAAACTTTGGAAAGCTACACTCTTCCCGAGTAACATAGGCTATATTTTATCCCGGTACGGGCAGTGGTTCCCACGGGACGCGGGTGAAACCACGGGAAAATGACTAGTAATAGTTATAATTAAGCAATGCATTTTTCTTTTTTTACACTTAAATATAAGCAGGTTTATGTCGCATAAAGAATCACCTACGTTTTTTACCTCAAATTATACTAATCCCCGGAATTTCGACGTCAATACATATTATATACATACCTACTTATATCATTTTTGTAACAAAGGATTTTTTGGAATTTTACCCTAAAAAACTGACACGTAGTACGATTCGTAGTAAGTATATTCCATGGATTTTCCTTGTGCCTAAAAACTTATTAGTAGATAATAATACTATTATTAGGTACAGTTTATACAGGCTGTTGATTTTTCAGTCCAATATTGAAAACACTTTGATCTTCTGAAAAATAACTTACGTATCCTAGTTCATTACTTAGATAATATTAAAGCTAAATAAACGAAATACGTATTTTATTGGAAAACTTGCTCTATTAATGTTACTAATTTTGTAAACAAATAAATAAATAATGACGCGAGGGACAACCAAAAACGGGTTTATTTAAATATAAAATCTAAACAAATTAAGGTCGTATTACGTAAATGCTTTAATGCATTTCATCGTGTATTTTGATTCAAAAGGCACAATGGAAAAATATATTAACTTCATCCATCATTTATTTAGATTAAGATTTTTAAAATCTTAAAAACGAAAAAAAATGGATTTATAAGCGGTAAAATTCCAAGTACCTACTTAAATGAAAAAAGAAACGTATTTTTCCAGACTATTAATATTGTATGCTTGTTTAGGACCGTACCTAATTATTTTTTAATCGATTCGGAAAAGATCCGCTCAAAAATAAATCGATAATAATTTAATATCTAAACGTTAATAAAATAATCGTTTTGAATCACCCTATGTTTATCCTACTACGGATATTAATATCATCATTCAGTTTTAGAACTAGCATCGATCGACACGTATCAAACGTGCTAAGATTTAAACAAAACTTTAATAAATAAATAATATATGAACATAGCATTTATACAATAAATCTACCTCAACTTTTAACTTTATGACACAAAAAATAAGTGCCAAAACACAGTGCAAGTGAAAAAAAATGAGCCATTTATGAACATTTTAGATTCAGTGTGTGGTATCGTGAACGTATTTTTCAAAATGTTGAAACGCAGAACTTCTAAGCGTTTTGTGCTGGGAGAGAATGCTGAGCCTCAGTCGTTTGATGATGAGGAACCAACTGAGGTTCTACCGAATCTGGCGCAGAAGTTCCAGATGACGTTAAGCGTGGACCCTGAAGAGAGGGAGGGTCATGAAGAAGGCCAGAGACAACAGGATGGCAGGCTGTTGAGGCCTCCTAATAGCGGGACTTTGCAGTAAGTTTTTTTAAAGAAATTTTTAAAATGTTTTTTTTTTTGTTGTTATTGTAATTTTTATTGATTTTTTTTTAAGTTTTTCACTCATTTGTTTAAACATCCTGTAGGTTCTTTAATGTCTTGTTTATTGTGACTATGTGAGGGTCGGAGTTTTCTGAACATAAAATATGGTATTTAATAGTTTTTGAGGAGAATTCGATTAAGGTCTAGACTGGCCTAAAAACCTTTCTCATGAATCTTCTATCTATTGAAGAAAAACTTCAAAAAAATATGTCCAGTAGTTTTTGTTAGTTCACCGCAAACAGTCTTACAGACGACTTTCGTATAATAGGTATGTGATGATTACCAGTCTTTACCAAAAACAGGTACCTGAATTAGGTCCTCAAATAATACCTAAAATATTAATAACAGGTTTTTTAGCGGAGCTTCTATAAATAATCGTCATTAAGTACCTGCCTATTATATTTTTATTAAAAGGACGTATCTTTAACCTCTGAATAATAAATAAAGAGACTTTGTTTACCAAGGAGTATGTATACGAACGTTAACTTTATTTTCGACTAAATGTTTCCCGCGGTTTCACCCGCGTCTCCCGAGAACGAAGTGTTACTAGTAAAAAGTAGTTTTTCTAGATAAATACATTAGGTGCCGGGATAAAATACATACAGCCTATGTTACCCGGGAAGAGTGTAGGTTTCCAACGGTGAAATATTTTTTCACATCGAATCAGTAGTTCCGGTGCCTCTAGGGTACAAAAACCAAAAAAATGTTTTATTATATTAAAATATAGTATAAATCTATTAGCATCTGAGTAAATAAAAATCTAAGCTTTGAAGAGTTTAGCTTCTAATCACTTAGCTGACTAAATACCTGTCTAACTAGATTGGTAGACCGAGGTCAGATAAAGACGATGGCAGTTTTAACTAGATCTTTATACCTATCTTGGTTTTAAACTAATATCTCTTTAAAAGTAGTAACTTCAATGCTTTAAATGTAATCCTTCTTCGTGTGAGAGGAGGCCTGTGCCTAGCAGTGGGACGATAAAAAGGCTGTAACTGTAAGTATTAGCTTCCGCCAGCGGTTTCACCCGCATCTGTATAGGTCACTTTTTTAGCCCGCGTAGCTGAGCAGTAAAGTTAAAACGCCCCTTAAATTATGATCCAGCCTGTCCCTTTGCTGGAGTCAGCGACGCCCTAAGCCGATGCTCGTAACCTTAGCGGAGTTGCTTGGTTTGTAAGCTATTTTTTCCCCTGCCTGGAGGCCTTAAATGCTAGGCATCCACAGGGATTTTACCGGTTGAGCAGTCAACAGCCTCTAGGCCAGTGGTTCTTAACCTTTTTGACATGAGGGACCACTTTAACTAAAGTTTGTCTTGCCGGGGACCACCTCATCGGTTTACCTAAATAAGCACTCATTTGTTTATTATTTATCAAAAAAAAATCTGAAGTTTTGAGTGAGTTCTACTCAAAGCCAAACGCATGTCGGCAGTTGTGTAGGTAAGCAAATGTAAATAAAGAAAAACTTGCCTATGTAGTTTCCAAATGCGCGAGCGAAACGAGCGCGAAATTTTTATCGGACTTAAACCAAATATTACGTAAAATGTAGCCCAAACGTACTAACTTTTTGTTTGTTGAGAAATGCAAAAATAAGGGCATATACTTTCTGAATATGCGAGCGAAGCGAGCGCGAAATTTTTATTGGACTTCGACCAAATATTACGTAAAATAGCAATAAAATAACAAATATTACGTAGCCCAAACATACATTTTCATGAATGGAGGGACTAGGTATGACACACCCGATATACGTCCATGCGAAAACCCCCGCTCGCAATTATAAGTCAATAAAAATTAAGTTAGATAACGTATAGCAACGTCGCGAAGCTAAGCTTCGCGGACCACTTGGAATGCCTCCAGGGACCACCAGTGGTCCGCGGACCACCGGTTAAGAACCACTGCTCTAGGCTGAACTGCGAGATGCCATAAAAAAAAACCGCATTCATAATAACTATCTACTACTTACTAAGTACTTAAGGTACGCTTTGAATTCTTGCTGTCGACTGCAACTGCCGACCGCACATGCCGCGACTGCATTAATTTATACCTACATCGATATCTGATAGTGACTGAACGTGCTGCTGCCGCTTCGATCCAAAACGGTTTCATGTAAATACATACAAACCAGTAGTGCAGCTGCGGCCGACTTCTTGCAGTCGCGGCAGTTGCAGCCATCAGCTGGCATTCAAAACGTACCTTAACTGCTAAGTTTTATAAAAATCTATTCAGTGGTTTTTGTGTGAAAGAGTTACAACAAACAACAACAAAGTTAATATAATTCAAGAAATAAATACTTTGTTTACTGCTAATAGTTTTTCTATCAAACATTTAAATATTACATTGTAGCGTAAATAATCTTTACATAATTGTTTTACTTACGTAGATAGATAGATTATTAGATAATACCTGTTTTCCTTGTTGTTAATTTAATAATTTGTTACACTTGATATTCTTTCATGATTAATTATTTATTTCGGGTATAATAAAAAAGAATATTTTAAAGAGTTAAATAGTTTTTAATATGACTTCGTTTTGCCGCCATGTTATTTATTAATGTCAAAATCTTAAATTGAGATTTCTGGCAACATTGATTTTAAAGGGGTGTGAAAAAGATACAGATAAAAAAAACTATCGATACTTTTTATAATGTATTCGATTCTTGGGTCTGAAAAAGTTTCCAATTTTTTTTTTTACTTTTAATGAGCGGCAAATGTATTGAGATAATTATTATGAGATATAAACGGTAAGAAGGTAAAACTTGTTTGTGACAAACAAGCAGTTCTCTTCAGAATTTTCATTCTTTCGTCATCCTTAAGTTCTTATCGTTTAACGTCTTACTCAATTAATTTAGCCATTACATCTAAAGAATATTTTTCCACTATCATTATAGTTAACTCGCCGTTATCTCTCAGTTTCACCCGCGTTCCGTGAGAACCACTGCCCGCACCTGGATAAAATATAGCCTATCTTACTGGAAAAAAGTTGAGCTTTCCAACAGTGAAAGATATTTTCAAATCAGTCCAGTCGTTTTTTTATCCATTACTAAAAAAAATGGATCTTCATAATATCAATATTGCAGAATTAGTGAGAATTCGCTCGGAATTTTGACCAAAACAATCATTGATCTAATTAAAGTATAACGCACTCAATAAATATTGGCTTATTGCATCAAAATATTCGATTGCACTAACCTATAACACGATATCGACAGTCCGGGGTTAAACAGTATTAGCTCAGATAACAAGTCTAGCCTTGAATGTACCTATAGAATAAACAGTGAGCTGTGTATTTGCTTAAAAATTTACTGCGAATATTATAGCTTAGATATTATTTTTTGGATGCGTACCGGCTTTTTTAAGTTGTGTGATTTTGGCGAGGAAGATGATTTTAGTTTTCAAAATCAAAGTTAAGTTATTTATTTCATTTAGGCATTCATGAATGCCAAAATGAAATAAATACGGTTGAAAAACTATATATGGTTGTTTCTAATCGTTACTCTCTAAAAACTGCGGAATGGATTTTGATAACATAGGCAATTATTTACCTCGGAACTCAGGTGAATCCTTGACCACTGTTTGAATAACTAAAAAATGCTTTTTCTGGTAGTATTTTTATTAATAACTATATTATTTTTATTTAATGTTTCCATGTTAATTATTGTAATTGGTGTTGCACCGTTTTAATTAACTATAAATAAATAAATAAATTATTATTAGTTATACTCATTGTAAGACACTGGAATTTTCTCTGTATTTTACGCGTAAACGCATTTGCGTATGATTTTTCCTGCACTGCGACTTACGTGCGTTTTAAAACAAACAGATGCAAATAAAACCACATCATAAGTGCAAACAAATATTTATTATCCCTAGATATGTGTAGGGCTTCTAGATTATTTGTTTCTTTAAGGAAAACTGCTCGTTAAGTTGCAGTACTTGCAACTTTCAAGGAAACTCCTATGATTTACTTACGAGCGAAACTGTCGTTTATCCAAAACTTAATTTAAACATAAAATATGTTTTTCCTTACCTACATAAGTGAATAATTGTATTCTTTTTGTGCGAAATAAAACCGTATTTGTTTTAGTAGTCCTTATTACTTGGAGGTTCAGAAAGTATGACATCCAGTCTTACCAAGGAGTCTTGGATTGCCTGGGTAACTGGGTTTAGGAGGTCAGAGAGGGCAGTTAGGGCAGGGTTAGACAGGAAGCCGACCCCGACATAGTTGGGAAAAAGGCTCGGAAGATGATGATGTATCAGCGCATTTTATTTTATCTTCACCAATATATCGTCGGATTCAATACGTCTAATGCACAGATTCCAGAACATATAATATTGCAGTAAACAAAATCAGATGAATGATTAGTGTACTTAATGACGTATTGATGATATGAGCACCTTAAACTTAGCGTATGCGTAAAAATATTTACATCCACGTCAACTGTCTACGTCTATTTGTATATCAAGTACTGAAGAGTTAAACGTTTGTTTAAGTATACGTATTTAAATAGGATGTGAGTGGCTAAATACTGACGATGGAAACTACTGGTTAGATTTATCATCATCAGCGTTTTTATCGTCCCACTGCTGGATACAGGCTTCCCCTCACACAGAGAAGGATTGAGCACTAATTACCACGCTTGCTCAATGCGGGTTGGTGATTTCAAACTTTATAGTTCAGGATTCCTCGAGATGTTTTCCTTCACCGTTGATCAGTCATTAGTGTCTAAGGTATATTTAGAAAGTACATACAAACGTAGAAAAGTTGAATTGGTACTTGCCTAACTTAGAATCGAACGCCAGCAGGTAAACCTTCACTTATCAAACATTAACCTTCCACGATCGTGATAAGGTTGAAAATCTATTGAGACAGATTGTGTTATCGTCTCTACCTAAAAAAAAAGGAAATGAAGATGGTACACTTCTAAAAGGATTTTGCCTACTTAAACAGATTTAGACAACTTATGTAAGGTTTCTGAAATGACATCATTTTGTCTGTACTTACAAATTTAACATGTATAAGCGAATAAAAATGTATTTTATTCGTGTCAATGTGTAAATGAGCGCAAATTGTTAGTAGTAATCATTATGATTCTCTTAGGTTGTTATTTTAGCATCAATGAAAGCTGTTGGGCCTAGGTAGTATGAATGAATTTAGTCATATGGGCGATTGTTTTATGGAATAAGGCTGAAAAATTAATTAAAATAAAAAATACTACATTTATATATTCATTCAGCAGTTTGTGAGACAAGAAGAAAAATAGTACAATCAAGATCAAAAGCCCAGCTTATTTTTTAAGAAATCTCTTTCAGCATGCCCGTTGTGGGGGAGTTAGAATAGATAAGAGATTAAGAGGTAGATTTATTTGTATTTCAACTTCCATCGTAGAAAGTAGTAGAATTTCGTCTCGTTAGTTGTTAGGAATTTATTTAGTAGAAACATATTTACAAAAAATGGACCATCAGAATTGACCTTTTTTTTTTTTTAGCGACGTAAAATCATCAAATGACCCCTCCCGCTGTGGGTTAGCAGCGGTGAGGGAGTGTCAGACTCTTACTGACTAAAATCGTCGTGTTCCGTCATAGGCCTTTTATGTACCAGGGCCGCGGTATCTCTTTCGAACAACCCGCAGCCCTTTTTGGATTTAAAATCCGTTTCTCAAAATTCAATCTTAAAAATTGTTACGTGCTACTGGGATTTCCATCACTAAAATGTCACACTAATATTAATTTCTAATTCTAGTCATACGTGACACTTCGTCATAGAATAACATTATTATATTAGCTATTCAATAAAACATCTGGACTTTAGTATTTAGATTAGATTGCTAATACAGTCATAATGTACTAATAATCGACAGTTTATGTGACCAAAATGAATTGGACTTGGTTTGTTAGTAATTGTTGTACATTGTAGGATCTTTTTATACTGGTTTAATTTTTAGTACGTTTTTCAGAGTTCGCATATTATGTGACTGTATTTTGTTTTGTGACTTATCTATCATTCATTTGTTTATTTATTTTTGTCAAGATTCTTTTATATGTGTCTCTTATGGTTAGCTGCACCATTTAACTTAACGATAGTCGAACCATTGCAGTTTTGTCAAATCGCCGATGTGACCAATGTGCGGCAAGTATACGGCTGGTTATGGTTCGGTTATCGATACAGTTAAATAGTGCAATACGCCTTTAATCTCCAGGGTTAAGGTAAAGTTAGTATTTTATGGTCATTTAATTTTTGCGATGGTTTAGACCGCAAGAAACTCCATGACTTAGTATTAATTTATCAACATATTAGCTCTTAAGATGATAAAAACACATACAATATATGATTATGTATTTTGTAATGTTTTTTTACTGCACAGGTCTGATACAAACGAAGAGCCTTGGTAATTATGAAGTATGGTGTTTAAATATTTTGTATGCGTATAAAAAACAATGATGTTTCGTATGTTTTTTCTCTCTCAGCTGCTTTTTTTAGATTTTTAGAAGGTTTATGGCTGATATTGTACTTTTTGTTTAGCTTGAATAGATAGAGGACATACTTACCTATCTGTTGTATTCTCTATTGACTAGCTCCGCTTTTTTAACTCTGGTAGAAAGTTTGTTTGTGAAATGTTCTGTGTTCTGAAAGCGAAGATTTTACATAGGTATAATGCTTTATGCATGCTTCTTGAATATTTGAACTGAGATATGGACTTACGGAAGAACAGTTGTGCAAGAAGACAACAGACTGACTTCAGAAACACAGTCTTTTGAACTATTTGCCTATCAACAGAACAAGTTTCACATACTATTAAGCAGGCCCGCCGTAAGCGGGCGTGCAGCGCGTGCACAGCACGCGGGCGGCACGTCCTAGGGGGCGGCAAATCTAGCGAGTTATCACGTAATATTTAAAAAATACAATATCTTTTTACTTATGATTTGATTTCAATATTTCCGAACACAGCAATAGCGCTAAGAACTTACTTACACTGCCAGTTTCAGTTAGGTACATCTGTTAAAAGGACATTTTCAAAATAAAAGATTCTTAACCAGTGGCGTAGCGCGCGGCAAATGCTATTTAGGGGGCGGCAAAATTAAACCAATAAAATTTCGGAAAAAGCCGCCCTAGCTTTGGTCGTCTCCTATCAATTTTGACTGTTTCACCCTTTGCATCCCCAAAAAAATTCGCGCTCGCTGCGCTCGCGGCTCCATGTCAGATTTCGCATTTTATCTTAGTTTAATTGTTGAGGCATTCAATTCCGAAAAAATATTTTTCGCGCACGTCCGTTATGGCTTTTTATGATATGTTTACTTCAAGAAAACTCTAAGGAAAAAATCGCGCTCGCTTCGCTCGCGGCTTTTGCACTTCACTTCTGTGCATGTCTTACTTTTTGACTTTGCTTTGTTAATTTACAGTGGTTTTTATTTGTTTTGTGTCCTTAGACTAAATAAACCGGCCAAGTGCGAGTCGGACTCGCGCACCGAGGGTTCCGTACAAATCCTGGTTAGATAAAAAGTGAGTCTCGCGCCAACCGTTCAGTTTAGAACAATCATCGTTATGGTAATTTCGTGAGAGTCAAAATAGCTAATATTTTTTATTTTATAATATAACTAAAATAGTAGGCCAGTACCTTGTAAAAGTTATTTTATTAAAGTTATTTATATACAACATTTTATAGTCATCATTCAGAAATCTGATTGAAAATAACTAATTATGTCTTAAAGGTCATTGGGCATATCTGACCCGCTTTGTAAAAAGTGGCGGACATGAATCAAAGTAGTTTTAAATCGTGGAGAATGGTATGACGTTTCTTTGAATGTCCAGGATCGTTTGAAAAATATAATAGACAAGCAGTTTCAGAGGATTTTACAGGTTGCAATGCTAGTTTTTATTGTTAAAGACTTTTCATAAAGAAAGGATCTGGAAACCCTGAGTAATCGAGGGCAACTCTTGAATATTGTAGTCACGCATCGAGTCAAAACCAGACATGTGAGTGTATTTTTGAGGGTACTTGTAAACAGTGAAGGTTTGGAGCTGATTTGATTATGGAGACTACAGAGAGTCGAGGGAACTCCTGAACGGTATGTTGCAACTACCACGTGTTTGGGCTTATTTTATTCGTATTGGCGAAGACTTTCCACATAGATAGGTTTAACTGCCATTGTGGGATCGATAGCAAAGATCAGATATAGTTATGGGAACTCCTTTACAATTTATAACGTAACCTTGTGTTGGAGCTTATTTTATTTTAGGTGATGAGAATTCACTACTAATGGGATCTATTATTTTTTTAAACATGCATAGAGTTCTCTCGACTTTCTCACGTCTCCATCATCAGGTAAGCTCTAAACTTTCACTGTTTGATAGTATCACCAGACATACATCTGAGAATCAAGTTTTAATCCTATGCATGCCTACAATTTTTTATAGTTGCCCTCGATTTCTCAGGATTTCCATCATCAGATCCTGACCTGATGACAATGGAAATAAACGGCGAGTATACTCTTTCACTACAAAGAAATGATTTCTCAAATCCGTCAAATTTGGTCGTTTAAATTCCCCATTGAAATGAGGAAAATATTTGATGTTTACACCTGATTTTCTCTAGATTCTCACGGTTCACATAGATGCGACTAATGCCATAGTAAATCAGAGCCTTTATCATTATACTGTGCTATATTTCGTTCGTATCCGCCGTGGGTATGGTTTTCATACTAAGGTGCCCAATGACCTTTGAATGATTTAAAATTTTTCATAGTTTAGTGGCAATTATATTTAAGAAGTGTTTGATATGAATTTCAACTTTAATATCTCTACGCGTTCATGTAAAAAAGGGTAGTTAGTAAGTTTATAATTATTAAAAAAATATTTTATGTCGTGTAAGCAAAAATAATATTTTAATATTTTATGAACCTTCAAATTAATCATTTTCGCAATTTTTCCTTTATCTGTACTATATAACGCTGCTTCGTGGCGAATTTCAAGATTCTGAGTTCACGGGAAGTACCTTGTAGGTTTTGATTCCCTAGCGTGTGACAGAAATTCGTCTAAGGTGTCGGTATAACTGCTGTATCTTTTGATCGCGTTAACTTAGAAGTTTGTTTTTTTCACTGCCTAAAGGGACAATAGACTTAGGTATTTGGTATAAATTTCAATTTGATACCTTTATTCGTTCGTGAGAAATAAGGTAGTAAGTTTCATTTTATTAAAATATATTTTTTTATATTATATAACTAAAAAAATGAGATTTTCGTAATTTTTCCTATATTTGCATTATATGACAATACTTCATGCCAAATTTCAAGACTCTGAGTTTACGGGAAGTACCCTGTAGGTTTTGATTCCTTTGCGAGTGTCGAGAATTTGTTGAAAATATCGACATAATCGGTTGTATCTTTTGATTGGCTTGGCTTAGAAGCTTGATATTTTCACAGCTTAAAGGGACAACAGACCTGAGCATTTCATGTGAATTTCATCTTGATACGTCCACGCGTTCTTGAGATAAAGGGTCTTGACAGACAGACAGACAGACAGACAGACAGACAGACAGACAGACAGACAGACAGACGGACAACAAAGTGATCCTATAAGGGTTCCGTTTTTTCCTTTTGAGGTACGGAACCCTAAAAATTTTCGCGCTCGCTCCGCTCGCGCTTCCTTACATATGGCATGTGTCTTATAAGTTGACTTTTCAACGGGAAACCCACCAAATAGCATATTTTACTGAATTTAAACATTGTTATAGATATTTAAGTGCGTTAGTTTAAGTTAATCACAATCTTTCAATACATAGAGGCCACTTGGGTAATGATTGCACTGCATTGATGCCCTAAGCAATTGTTTAGTTTGCTTATGGGCTAACCCAGGACTGCTTAGGTTACCTACTCTGAACATTTCAAGTACTTAAATAAAAAGTTATGTGTAATGTATGTTATGTATTGCAATAGTTATTTATCCAAAAGTAGGTGGGTTTTCTGCAATCAGAGCGGTGCATGTACATATTTTTTTCTGTTGGACTGTAACATGGATATGAATGGGCGGAGGGGGGGGGGGGGGTCCGGACCCCCTGTATCCGCCATATTTTTTGACAAAACGTATGTAGTCGTAGGGCGGCATAATCAGTTTTGCACGCGGGCGAACAAACAGCTAGTGGCGGGCCTGCTATTAAGCATTGTTGTTGCGGATATTTGATTGGTCATGTACTTATGTAACTTGCGTGCGGCTGAGGTACTTATGAAAGCAAATATTATCTTGTTATACAGTTGACAAGGTCGCTTTAGGATATGGAATCATAACCGACTAGGTAGCACTACTGGTTTTACTCGAATCCTATTTGGGGAGTTCTTTGAAGATTTACTAAATTAAAAACGCTTCGGTTATTTCATACTATAGACGTTTATGATATTTGCAGGTTACATCTAAAAAAATGTAAATCACTCGTTAAAAAACTTTGCCACTTCAAATTGGTCACTGGTATCTGTGCAACTTTCAAAATGTATAACAACAAAATGTGTAGCTCAAATGATGAAGTTATTTCGCGAAAATTTGTATCTATCTGTAATCATTTTGCTGTGTTTCATAGTTATCCGTGAAAACGATACGAGATATAGAAATTATTAAGTATTATTAGGTATAGTTAAAGTATTTATATAATTTGAATTTCTACGTAAAACTCAAATAATTATACTAAGTTACGTAAGTGCTACGACAAGAGCGAATCAATGAGTACCTACTTATGTTTGATAAATTAATATTCCTTCTCATTTACAGAAGTTTAAAAGTGTTTCGGAATTATTTTATTTTTTACTATTTTCATGAAACTATGTGAATGCTTATCAGTTTTGTTTCTCATGGACGATTATTATGTGAGCGTTTAGCGTTTCTATTGTTACGAAATTATGACCCTTTACGCTATTTTATTAGGCACTCATGAAAATTTTGATTTGTTCAACTATGTACTTTTGACATTGACCTTACCTATACCTACGAATTAAATTGCCAAATATCGTGTCAACAGATTCACATACATAGTATCCAATTTAAAAACATTCAATATGATTTATATATAAAACTTGTTTACTATCTAATTTTATTCTGCGTTTCAGCCAGTGACTTTAATAATAGTTTTGTTTGAAAACAATGAATCAACACACGTGGACATGCCAATTTTAGTTTTGGGATTATAATCTGTCTCTAGTTTGTACCTACTTTAAAATACGAAGATATATAAAATATTCTGCTAACTGTTTCACCTGTCATCCAGGGAACTTTTTCCCGTACCGGACTAAATTATGTTACGAGCAAATAGTCTAATTAACAGCTAAAGATTTTTTTATTTCAAATCGCTTCAGTAGTTTCGAAGCCTTTAGGGCGCAGCTTTAGCCAACGAACAAAAATAAATACTAGTACAAATGTATATATTAGTATAGATAGTTTTTTCTGGAATTTACTACAACAATAATTAAAGAACTGAAGCAATAATGATTTACTATTACGAATGACGCGTGCAATTGCATGAATGAACCAATTAGGTACCTACCTATATTATCAGTGAAGCTAATTGTATGCTTGGTGTCGATAAGTTAATATTATAGGTAACAAGGTTTTCAATAGCTTTGATTTAAAATAGTTGGTAAATTGGGATAACTTAGCTCTTCGTCGCTGTTTCCTAAATTCATTCACTAAATACTATCTACTCTCTCACTTTTGTTCATATTACTGGTATTTTTTGACATAAATTTGAAACACTTAATGAAACGTTCAGCAGTGCAAAAACCCGGGGTAACGAGTAATTCTTGTTTACTCTAATTGTTATTTAAGTACGTCATTATTGCGCAGGTTCTGGCTCTAATTTCAATTGTTGTTATGTGAAAAACCAATTCCGTTGTTTTATAAAAAGGAATCTGGATGTAGTTGCGAAGACTTTCATTAAGTATTTGTTCTCTAACTCTTAGAAGGGAGAAATGCGCATGAATTCCATTATTTTCACGATGAAATCTATTATTAAACTTGCGTATTCATTAACACTTAAAAGATAATCACATGTACGATAAACGTGCTTCGAAAAACAATAAACACGCAAATAATTAATCTTATCGACTCATATTGACCCTTTCCCAACCCTAACTTTACGATAAAAACAAGTTTTCATATGCAAACTTCTTGCAATTTCCTTATTATGGCAACTTTGAACCACTTAGAGCGCTGTTTCTTTCACTCGCGTTGTGTATATGGGAGTAAGCGAGCCAGCATGATCGTATGATCCGTCATACGAGAGCTCAATAGCGGGCGATCCTTTACGTCAAAATAAGAAAACAAAAAAATTGTGTCGCTCTAAATAATAAGAAATGTTTAGTTATTATTGTCTCAATGAATTAATTAGTTATTCTAACGGTTGTTTTGTGTAAAAGAGACCTTACAGTGAATTTTCATAAGTTAAAATGTATCAAGGAATGAATGGATTGTATTCTGACGGGCCTTACAGGTTAGAACAAAATAATTACCGAAGTTCTAGTTTTTTATTGCGATTTTCTTAATTATTACGTTCTTAAAACTTGATAAGGTTGTTTATTTTGCTATTAAAGACGCCGATTTTGATGTTAACACGTTTATTTCGTATGAATTACGTGTCGAAACGTACAAAGTATGCCACGGGTGATTTCTCTTTCGATTTCACTGGTTTATTTAAATTATTTTATTGTTTGAATAATACTGACATTAAAAAAAAATAAGTAATTTTTTTAGTCAAACGTGTAGGTATTTATTTCGATTTTTTTTTGTCACGTCTTTTATCAGTTTTTAACAGTAACAATTTTAAATGAGTTTAAATTAAATAAGATTTATTTGATAATTGATATACAATTATTCATAAAAACAAGTACCATTGTTTTATAATATTGTGAGAGTTTTAAACAATTAAATTTTAATGAATATTCAAAGTTTACAAGATTTGACATGGGAACTTGTTAATGTGGCTATAAATCTATTCATGAATGTAATTTTTGAATTCAATATTATTCATAAGAATTTTTATAATATCTTACAATAATATATCTATGTGATCTTTCTCCGTGTGATAGGAGGCCTGTGCCCAGCAGTGGGACGATAACAAGGCTGTAACAGTAATATATCGATGTTAAAGTTTATGGTAAACTAGCTATTTCGTGTAGTTTCACCCGCTTCCTTTACTTACCTACATCCAAAATTTGGATTAAAAATAGCTAATGTCACCCGGAGATAGTGTAGCTTCCTAATAGTGAATAAAGTTCCAAATCCATTGTAAAAACTTAAAACAAAAAATCCGTGATAAATGTTGTACATTATCTTTGCAATATATTAAAATAAAACTATGGCACATTTTCACATTTACATTATTTTAAAATATTGAACTTACATATTTAATTTTTTCACATAATCACAGTCCAATAACAATCAACAAATGTTATTTTATAAATAAATATTGTTATCTATATTATCAATGATATTATATTCAATATTATCTCTAATTACTGTAATTAATCAGATCTTGATGAGTTGATATCGCAATATCTTGAGATATGTAACATATCATTTTTATATTTTGTCCATCATTCATATAAGGAAAGTCAATAAAAGAGGATATATATACTTAAATCTGTATAGCAACCTTTTTTTTAAACAAGAATGAAAAAAAATAGGACATATTACGGTTTAGGACTGTATGGGTATGCATTTTTTTTTTTTTTTGGTTTTAATTATAATCTGCAATCAGTCACTACTATAAGCAGATGTCTTGTACGACGATGTTGATGAGAGTGTGTCCTCCAGTGAGAACATCTACTCATTTGTACTTTTCTTGACGCTCATGATAGTGCAGACAAGATATCTTTTCTCTTTAGTCGCTTTTGATAGGATCTTGTTTTGAGGCCTGCGGCCAGATCATTAGGATGTACTTCAAGTCTCCTTTGATAAGCTTTGGTTGCCATAAGGATCTCATCCTTTACTGTGGTAATTTGCAATTGGCTGTGGATTTCGCTGTTTTTAACAAACCAGGGCACCTTGCATATGCATCTTAAAATAGCATTCTGCATCCGTTGAACGATACAAATATTGGAAGCACTACAACTACCCCATAGTTGTATTCCATATGTCCAGATTGGTTTTAGAATAGCTTTGTAGATCAAAAGTTTGTTATCGGTTGATAGCTTGCTATTTCTCCCCAGCAACCAAGCGAAGTTTTTAAAGCGTATGTTCAGTTCCTCTCTTTTGGTCTTCAAGTGGTGGTTCCAGGTGAGTCTTCGATCCAGGTGTAAGCCCAAGTATCTCACAGTATCCTTGTGGGGTAGAATGGAATTGTCAAGCATCACAGGTGGGCAGTCGCCTCTACGTAGGGTGAATGTAACCTGGACAGATTTGGAAGCGCTGACCTTAATTCTCCAGGTTTGCAACCACTTTGAAATTTTGTCAAGTCCTCTTTGAAGAATTTGTGAAGCCTCTGTGGGGTCACTACTACTGGCTAAAATTGCCGTGTCGTCAGCGAATGTAGCGGTAATCACACCATCTTCTTCTGGTAGATCTGCAGTGAACAAAGTGTACAGTATGGGCCCCATAACTGATCCTTGGGGTATGCCAGCTTTGAAGTTCAGTAATTCAGATGTAGCCTCCGACTCTTTGACCTGGAAGATACGTTCTGTTAGGTAGGACTCAAGCAGTAGAAAATAGCTGTGGGGAAGAAATTCCTTGATCTTGAACAGTAAACCCTTATGCCAAACTCGATCAAATGCCTGCTGGATATCTAGGAATACCGAACAGCAAAAGTGTTTTTCCTCCAAAGATTTTCTGATTCTGTCACACACCCTATGGACCTGCTCGACAGTAGAGTGCTGAGATCTAAATCCAAACTGGTGAGAAGGTATGATACCATTTTCATCGAGTACAGGCATTATTCTGCGGAGCAGGACTTTTTCGAAAACCTTTGAGAGAATCGGAAGTAGGCTGATCGGTCTGTAGGACGAGACATCAGTTGGCGATTTTCCCGCTTTCTGTATCATCAGAATTTGAGATATTTTCCAAATCTGTGGGTAATATTGCACTCTGAGAACTCCATTATAAAGTGTTGTCAAAAATACAACTGCCTTTTTCGGTAACTGGATTAAGACGTCTTTAGTTATTAAGTCAAAACCAGGAGCTTTTTTATTAGCCAAGTTTCTAATAACAGCCCACACTTCTCTGACAGTTGCTGGGCGTGGAGGGGGAGATAATTGGAAATCTTGTTTCAGCGTTATATCGATATCCTCCTCGGACGCGTCGGTAGCTGGGTCATTTGGGCGAAACACATTTGCCAAATGCTCGGCAAAAGCGTCTGCTTTCTGTTGGGGAGTTCTCGCCCAACCATCGCCCCGTCTAAGGGGTGGGATAGAATTGGTAGGTCTTGTGTAGTTTTTTGTGAACTTCCACAGAGAGTAGTTAGACGATGAAGTAGCAGTCAGTGACTCCAACTGCATTTCCAGTGTGTCGTCATGCCATTTTTGTAGTAAGTCTTTTAAGTTTCTGGCTGCGCGGTTGAATTCTGACTTATCTTGTTCCAGCCTACTTTGTTGCCAAATTCGACGGAGCCTCCTTTTCTCAGTCACTGCTTTTTTGACCTCCAATGGATAGTTGGTCAGCTTTTTGACTTGATTCATTACTGGAGTGTTAATCCAGCATGCTCTTTGTATCAATAAGGTGATGCATTCCGCTGCATTATCTATGTCCTCTGGAGTTTTCAGGGCTACTTTTAATTGAATATTGTCGTTTATGAAGTTTCTGAACGACTCCCAGTCAGTTTGCTTATTGTAAAGTTTAGGAGGGCATGGTTTCTCAATTACTTTTGTACTAACAGTTAACAAGACCGGTGTATGGTCCGATGCGGTATCGTAACAGGATTCTGGTTTCATGTAATTCCTAGACAGTCCTTTCGTTATGAAGAAGTCAATTAGGTCAGGGATTTTAGCAGGATCACTAGGCCAGTATGTCGGTTCAGCAGAGGTTATAGCACTGAGGATGTGACGATCCAAGCTAAGTTTTAACTGCCTGCCACGCGTTGTAGTTAACCTGGATCCCCAGCCAACGTGTTTTGCATTCCAATCACCTCCAACGATGAAGCGATTACCGAGCATTTCAAAAAAATGGGAAAACATTGCCTCATTTATTTTGTGTCTGGGGGGGCAGTATACAGCTGAGATATGTATGATTCCGGTTTGATCTTCTAAAGCTATTGTTGTGGCTTGTATATGGTCGGTTCTGTAAGCTGGTAGTAGGTGGTGCTTTATGTTTTTTTTTATTATGATTGCTGTGCCGCCATGAGCTCTTCCATCAGGATGGCTTGTTAGGTAACAATGGTAATCTGGAAATTTCACCTCGGATGTTGCAGTACAATGTGCTTCTGATATAAGTAGTATATCTAGTTTATGGTCTATCATTAAGAGCTGAGCTTCATTTTTGCTGGGGGTTAACCCGTTTATGTTGTAAGTAGCTAGTCTTAGACAAGTCATTTTGAGAGTTTGTCGACTAGCTTGGTAATGAGACTTATGAGAGTACTCATTTGTTGAAAGATGCACTCAAACTTTTCGGTTTGTTTAATGAGTAGCTGTTCTATGCTGGAGGTGGATCCACTCTTTATCTCAGCTGCATCAACACTGTGTCGCAGAGTATCAGCGTAAGTGGATTTAAAAGTCTCGGTTCTCGCCTCAGCGATATTGCGAGGACTCAGGGTAGAAGTTCCATCCTTGGTGTTAGATACTTTCTTTTGGGTCATGGTTATTTTCTCTGTGGGCTTGAGAGTCCTGCGGGTCAATATTTCTTTATATACCTCACAGCCTTTGTAGTTGGCCGGGTGAGGACCGTTGCAGAGAGCGCACATAGCTGGAGTTAAGCGATCATGCTTGGGGCACTCAGATGTCTTGTGAGATAATCCACATTTTACACAACGGTATGGACGCATGCAATAGTTCTTGGAGTGTCCGTACTGCTGGCACCTTTGGCATTGTACAATTGTTTTTTTCTTTCTCGGGTCCTCAATAACAATTGATTGGTGATATATATATTTGAGCCCTTTTACCGCTTTGTTATTCACCCCTGGAGCAAGGTTAACGAAGAATGTTGAAGTAGGTTTCTTCTCAGAACCATATTTGGCGTTGATGATTTCTCCAACAACTGTGTTCCCCGTTGCCTCTATTTCTTCCTTAATTATGCTTATGGGTGTGGAGGGATGCAGATTACGTATAACCACTCTGTAAGGTCTTGTATCCTTGGTATTGAAAGTATGACCTATTAATCCGTTTTCTCTTACAAGCGACAGAAGTTTCTTATAGACCACTATATTTGTGCTACTTAGGCGAAGTTGATTTCTGTTTACGCACTTATAAGTGAATTGGTCTCTGTCGGCAGCTGTTTCTAGCAGTTCGGTGAGCTTGTTCAGATCGTCTATTCCATATAACATAATTGGTGGCGGCTTACTGGGTTTCCTCTGGGTGTGGTCAGGTTCATTTTCAGTAAGGTCTATTGGTAGTTGACTGAACCTATTTGATGTTCTCACTGCATCCGGGGGAGTGGTGGGCGATAGTTTCCGCTTTTTAGTATTGCCGTTCATTGGTACCCGTTGCCAGGATGGTGGACATGGTGGACCGCAGTTGGTGTTATCAGACTCATTTCTAGGAAGAGCTGTCTGGGCTGAAGTACTTCCCACTGACGAGGATCTTGGACGGTGTATAAACAAACTTGGATGGAAAGCTTGCTGGATAAACTTTCTATTGCTGTTGTTGCCAGTAACATTCACCGATACAGGAGCCTGGTCTACTACTCCTGTACGGGTTTCGGTAACTTGGTCCGTAATTTCCAGGGTAATTTGTTTTAATACATGACAACACTGATTAAAAGCTGGCAACCCTCATTGACAGCGATGATTTAACTTTTTGACAACTGTCAGAAAATTATTATTAAAGTGTGGGTAGTAAAATTTTTGCGGCTCGAAATTGATATTATTTATTCGAGTTTTTTATCGAATTTAATCGAAGAGAATGCTAGATAACGTTTGCACTATTTTCAAGTCACTTCCACAACACTTTAAACACATTTCGGGGCACAACTTCACAGTATTTATCACTAATTGCGAAATTAATTGGGCAGAGTATGTGCTTCTGACAACTGTTTGACAGCAACCACGGGTATATTAAGCTCATGCATACCATGGGTATGCATGAGCTTAATATAATTTATATTTTCTTTATATGTAGTCATAAAATAAAAAACTATGTATATTTCGTGAGTATGTTGTATATCCTGCTATCAATCTTTATTCATGATGTCAGATTGTAGTCCCATTGCGCTATGTGAGTGAAAGAACAGTTAGTGCACCTGTGTCTGCGCAAATGCTTGTGCACTATAATATGTCCTGCGCAGCTGACCAATCTCCTTAGAGAGAACAGACGTATTGGCCTACAATCGGTCTAGACACAGTTATTATTAACTTTGTACTTATTTTATATTGTTTGTTCCAGGCCGTCTATGTCCCAGGGTACGGTCATCCATAGCCAGCGTTTTCAAGAGAAGGACTTCACGGTTGCCACTCCTGAGGAGTTTGTGAGACGGTTCCAGGGCACCAAGCCTATTAATAAGGTTAGTATTGCCATATAAGGTGATTTGATTTTACTTCTCGCTGTTACTCAATATCTCACTCCCATTCTAAGGGAACTATTCCCTGTGGGGATATTCTATTTCTATATTCTATTCAAAAATCTATTCAGCAGAAAGAATCACAAACATCCACTACAAACACTGTGTAAATTATGCAATAAATAACTAAAAAAATATATTGCAACATACAATATTACCATCATTAAGTGTATTTTTAAATTGTATTAATTTTTTATTTTATCCCACAGGTTTTGATCGCCAACAACGGTATCGGTGCAGTGAAATGCATGAGATCAATCAGAAGATGGTCCTACGAGATGTTCAAGAACGAACGGGCGGTCAGATTTGTCGTCATGGTGAGTAGTAATATTAATAACTATAGAAATAGTGTCATAACAGAGTTCATCTCCCGAACCTTTTCCCAACTATGTTGGGCTCGGTTTCCAGTCTAACCGGATTCAGCTGAGTACCAGTGCTTTACAAGGAGCGACTGCCTATCTGACCTCCTCAACCCATTTACCTGGGTAACCAATAACCCATGGTTAGCCAATATCCCTTGGTTAGTGTCATAACAGAATTAAAAATATGAAGAACAAATTGACATGTCAAGCTGTCATAACAGAAAATCTCCTTAGTGGATAGTGTTAGCGATAGCTCCGCTCGTTAGAACTCGCCCAATTTTTGTCAATTCTATCTATATAAAATATCTTTGAGAGGTCTCAAAGACTCCGAACGCTTGGTAACTAATCGTTTTGGTCTTGCCTCATGGCATCTCCTCTCTACTTTTCTTCCTCCCTGTGTAAAAAACAGTGATTCTAATTTCATTACATTAAAAAAGAAGTACATGAAGAAAGTACATAAGGCAAGTATACATATAAGAAGACTACATAAAATAAAGACCTCGTCATGACAAAATGGTCATTCGAAAGAGTTACCGCGGCCCTGGTACATAAAACGCCTACGGGCTACGACGTAACACGACGGTTTTTAGTCAGTAAGAGTCTGACACTCACTCACCGCTGCCAACCCACAGCGGGAGGGGTCATATGATGATTTTTAACGTCGTTAAAAAAAGGCCAATCATCACTTTTGATCGATCAGTCCTTGCGGCTTTAACTTAGCCACAAGCTCCAAGACGATACATGTTCTAGAATCATCTAACCCTCTCTTCTCTCTCACCAGGTGACTCCCGAGGATCTGAAGGCTAACGCGGAGTATATCAAGATGGCCGACCACTATGTCCCCGTGCCCGGGGGGTCCAACAATAACAACTATGCTAACGTCGAGTTGATCGTCGATATTGCGATTAGGACTCAAGTTCAGGTAATTGTTTTAGTGTTTTAGTATTTGTTTCTACATAGGAAAAGAAATATTTTTCTACCTATCCTTTCTTAGCAGTCGGGTAAAATGACATCCATTGCTGAACGAAGGATTGATTTTGCGATGCAAATGGTCACTCAAATTTTCAAAAAAAAATGTGTAAAGACTTAAATGGCTGCTTTTTCGATGTCTAAGCACAATTGATTTAATATCGGAAAAATGTTCTGTTACATAACAATTTTCAGAATGAAAATTCTGTTTTAACCTGAGAAAGTGAGAATTAGATCTCATTTCACTTATGTCTTTCATTCATAAAAGTCAAAATAATGAAATAATATTGAAATACGTTTACAATAAGAGTGAAATAACCTTACAATCGTATTTATTATTTTAAGGCATAGTCTATAATCGAAATCAATCTCCTTCCCCTCTAGGCCGTATGGGCAGGTTGGGGTCACGCTTCCGAGAACCCCAAGCTCCCCGAACTCCTCCATCGTGCGGGGGTCGTGTTCATTGGACCCCCTGAGAAGGCTATGTGGGCTCTAGGAGATAAGATTGCGTCTTCCATCGTCGCTCAAACTGCTGAGATACCTACGTTGCCTTGGAGTGGCAGTGGTAAGTAGAATTTTAAAATAGAGGGTCAAACTTTGAACGTGAGGTCAGTGGTAAGTAGAATTTTATAATAGGTGGTTAACAATTTGACCCCATACTACGTGACATATACTTATCTATACGTGAGGTCTTCTCTATCGGACCAAAGAAAACTATGTAGGTGGCAGGTGAACTTTTAAAAAGATGAGACGGTTAGTTCTCTGACACCAGTGCGGGGGTCGTGTTCATTGGACCCCCTGAGAAAGCTATGTGGCCGCTAAGAGACCGCGTGTCCAGAGTTGCTCAAACCGCTGAGATACCTACTTTACCTTGGAGTGGCAGTGGTAAGTACGATTTTAAAATATGGGGTCTGCAATTTTGTGCCTCACAGGGTTGTGTGTATGAGACCCACATTGAGGGTGTTGTGGCCGTTAGACCCCCTGGAAAAGCCACGTGGGCCTAAGGAGACAAGATAAACTTCTTCACATTTGCGTAGATACCTAAGGAACCTGGGAACTCCCTTATTTGAAGGCTTATTTAATATTGAAGTCAGTTTTACCCTACAAGGGGTCATATTTATCTCACCATGGAGAGGTCTGTGCTAGTTTTAGAATGTGTTTTATGTAGCTTTAAAAATAGGAGTTGGTAATTTGACCCCTTTCCTAGGGGGTTGATTTCATTGGACCCCCAGAAAATATTCTGTGGGCCGAATTTTTAAAATCAGTTTAAAATTCTTATGTTACGATAGCACGAAGGACATTAGAATTAAATTAATTTTAATCTTATTATTCTTTCAGAATTGAAGGCAGAGTACAACAGTAAGAAGATCAAGATATCTTCCGAACTCTTCGCCAGGGGTTGTGTCACCACCCCTGAACAGGGTCTGCAAGCTGCCCAGAAGATTGGTAAGTTATCAATATTATATGCCTAACTTTTTCTGTACAACTCCAACTATGGATCTGTATTGGGGTCGGCTTCCAGTTTAACCATATGCAGCTGAGTACCTGTGTGCCACATTAAGGGACTGCTGGTCTGACTTCCTCGAAATAGTTGCCCAGTAACATTGAGACACATTAGTTTTATAACATGGTTAACCATATAGGGCCCTCGTATCCACAAAAAGGGACTCCGAAGGGCTCTGCGATAAAAAGAGACAATAACTGATGTATACAGAGTCTTCAAGAGGATGTGGACTTATTTATTCCTTTATTTTACTAAAAAGGGGCACATTTTGTTGCTAATGCCCACAGCCCATAGTACGATTTACGCCTGTATGCAGCGATAGCATAAACGTCAGTTTTCTTAAAGAAAAAACTTTGACTATTAATTTTTCACGTTTAATTTTCTAAAGTAAACTGTTGTTTTAAGAAGAACTGACGTTTATGTTGTCGGTAAATATTTCGTAATTTTCGTCGGTAATTTTTCGGATATTTCAAACTCTAACTAATTGTATATTTTTTGCTGTTTGGTTCAGGTTTCCCGGTGATGATCAAGGCTTCGGAAGGTGGCGGCGGCAAGGGTATCAGGAAAGTGGACAATCCTGATGATTTCAACAGCATGTTTAGACAGGTTTGTACAAAAAATAATAATAATTCGTATTTTAACCATTCTTTTACACCAGTGGGTTTCCCCCAAGTTTTCATACGCGGTACATTCCGAGCGACTAAAAACCTGCAAGTTTGCATCAATATTGTATGATGCATGCAGCAATCTCTTAATATTAATTAACTCTTTAAATAACAAAAGGACCCACATTCATTAAAAATCTTTTATTAAAAATTGGAATTTATTTAAAATTGGACAGCCACTAATTAATTGGATAATCAATTAATCACAATTGGAAGAATTTTTTCAATGAAATACTTGTTTAACTAGTTGTTGCAGTAAGGGGTACATAATTTTTTAAGGGAAACTGCTGATTGGAGAATGAGAAAAAGAGAGGGTTTTTACGTAACAATCTTATTGTTAACAGGTGCAGGCTGAAGTACCCGGGTCGCCAATATTTGTGATGAAGCTCGCGAAGTCAGCTCGTCACTTGGAAGTACAACTTTTGGCTGATCAATACGGTGAGTTGACAAATATAATATTTATAAGTAAAAAGTTTGGGAAGGAGAGTTATTTTAATTTTGACTTCTAGAAAATATGTTATTACTGACTCCTGAATTGAGACTGTACTAGGATTATTTATTTATTGATGATCCCCGCGTCCTGAGAGAACAAATTCTCGTGAACGGGTAAAACTAGACTAAAAGTAGACTATGTCGCTTTTACGCCAAAGCTACTGAACCGTTTTAAATTAATTGAATCTTAAACCTGAGAAAGAACGAGTATCCGGATGCGGAAAGTAGTTCCCTCGAGTTGCGGATGGGACCGCGATGCTGTTCACTTGCACTTTTAGTAGTTTTATAGATAAGAAAGATTTAATAGAAAAGTTTCCAGTTTAGTAATCAAATTCCTTTTCAATAATTAATATAAATATAATTTCCCCAGGTAACGCAATCTCTCTATTCGGTCGTGACTGCTCTATTCAGCGTCGTCATCAGAAGATCATTGAAGAGGCTCCAGCAGCTATCGCTAAGCCTGATGTCTTTATTGAGATGGAAAAGGTATGGATATAGGACCTGTCATGTAACTTTGCTTCTGTGAAGGTCGGTGATCGCCTTGCGTTTGTAGTATGGAGTCACTGATAGCTAACTTTAGATAGGAAAAGTTACTCGTCTTCATAATCTCTCTAGCGTTTTCCTAACTATACTCAGGTTAGGTTCTAGTCTAAGCGGATGCTGAGTACCTGTGTGCCACACGGAGTGACTGACTATCTGACCTCTTCAATCTACTTATCCGGGCAATCAATGACTGGTTGTGAGACTTTCTGGCTGCCGCCTACCCGTAACTACTGCCAAAGATGTTCAAATGTTAACAGAGTAACTTGTTATGTTGTTAACTTGTGGTGTTGCTTAACCTTAAATCAATAGCTGTTACATAGCTGAGCTAAGAAATCATATCATATCGTTTTTTGCATTCCACAATGTATGTACATAAGGTGAAAAATATAAAATAATGGTCACAATTATGGACCCTGATGGGCACAGCAATAATTAGAAGAGAGGAAGACGTTTAATGTTAGATAGTAGTAATATAAAGATACATAGAAGTCATCCAAATGCGTTCTCGAACACAGTTTACTAAAATAAATTAATATTCCAGGCCGCAGTACGTCTAGCGAAAATGGTGGGCTACGTGTCAGCAGGTACGGTGGAATACCTGTACGAGCCCGCGACAGGTGCCTATTACTTCCTGGAGCTGAACCCCCGGCTGCAGGTGGAACATCCCTGCACTGAGATGGTGGCTGACGTCAACCTGCCTGCTGCGCAGTTGCAGGTTAGTAGACCAGCAGACCAAGGAGACTTAAAGACTGAAAGAATGAGTAGACCAAAAGACCAAGAAGACCAAGAAATCGAGAGTAGACCGATATGTCCTAAAAGACAGAAGCCTAAAGGATCAAACAGAGACAGGCCAAAAATGGTGGTTAGACCAAAAAAGCCTAGTATATCAGGTCACGTCATCGCTGCTAGGATAGAATCATTCATTCATCATCAATCAAATGCACGAAACATTCGGTTCTCTCAAAGTGAGCAGTGGTTTTAAGAAAAAAAATATGTTTATGTGTGAAAATGTGCCTTAGTGAACGAGTAGACCATAGTCTACTGAAGACACCCTCAAAAAACTTACCTTACCATATCTTTCCCTATAGATCGCCATGGGTCTGCCTCTATACCACATAAAAGACATCCGTCTGCTATACGGAGAGTCGCCGTGGGGTCTGTCTCAGATAGAGTTCGACGAGCCCAAGCAGCGCCCGTCCCCGTGGGGTCATGTCATCGCTGCTAGAATCACTTCTGAAAACCCTGATGAAGGTAAGTCTTGTAAAAGACGAAGATGCCAACCATATTACCAATAAATAAATAAAAAAAAAAAAAAAAATTATTTTGCCACACATACATACATAGACGGTCACAGACCACAACATAATAAAAATTTTACAAAAAATTCAGAGTATGAAATGAATATAAGTCATTATCTGCCTAGCCTTTTGAAAATATGTTGGGGTCGGCTTCCAATCTAATTGGATACAGCTGAGTACCAATGTGCCATATGGAGCGACTGCCTATCTGATTTCCTCAGCCCAGTTGCTTGGACAACCCGTGCCGGGTGAAACTGGTTGTCAGACGTAATAAAACATGTACTAATATTGGCGTATAAAATACATATAAATATTTTGTACTAGCTTTAAATTTTGCCCATATGTTATCCGATATGTAAGCTGTATTCCTGCCGAGTTTCATCAAACTCATATGAAATTAATATTCTGGACCTCCATACGTGAATTGTTTTAAACTTTCATGTACATATTTTTAGCGTTTTTATTGTATTTTGCCTGTCACAAATTGTCTGGTTAAAAATCATATTTTCTTCTGCTAGGATTCAAGCCATCTTCAGGAACAGTACAGGAGCTGAACTTCAGGTCTTCGAAAAACGTGTGGGGCTACTTCAGCGTGGCAGCATCAGGTGGTCTGCACGAGTTCGCTGACTCACAGTTCGGTCACTGCTTCTCTTGGGGCGAGACCAGGGAACAGGCTAGAGAGTGAGTAGACCAGTAAACGAGTAGACCAGGGTCTTCTTCTTTTCGGTGCCATAAATTGTGTATTTGTGACAAGTGAAAAAGATCAACAGCTAAAAAGTGTCATCACATTTTCTATTTTCTTTCGTTTGAAATATTCTTTACAGTGATAAAATGTTGTTTTAATCTTTTACAGAAACTTGGTGATAGCTCTCAAAGAGCTCAGCATCCGAGGTGACTTCCGTACCACTGTGGAGTATCTGATCACTTTACTGGAGACTGGCGCCTTCCAGAACAATGACATCGACACCGCCTGGCTGGACGCGCTTATTGCTGAGAGGGTGAGTACACGCAGTAGACCAGTAGACTGAGTAGACCGGAGTATCTGATCACGCTATATCGACGAAAAATCTAGAATGAAACATGTAAAGATTGTTAAGAAGTCATCCGAGTCTTTTCTCAACTATGTTGGGGTCGGATTCCATTCTAACCGGATGTATCAGACTGCCCAACTGACATATAATACAACCCAGGTATCCGAGCATCCATGCTCTTTGTGAGACTTGTTGTCAGACTGTCGGGCTTCTGACTACTCGTAACGAGTGCAGAAGGCGTTCAAATAAAATAACAAATAATTTTTCGTGCTTTCGGAAGGCACGGAAGAACTCGTCATGACAAGATTCACGAGTCACCTATTTACGAACCGACCATGTCAAGCATTGCCTATCCTTGAACTGAACCTATTTGGATAAGTCTTTCACTGTTAACTGAAACTACACTATCTTCGTTGAATACGGGCTTTTCTTTATCCAGTGCTAGAAGTAGCTGCCATGAGACGTTATTAATAAAAATACTATTTATTTTACGCAGATGCAATCAGAGAAGCCGGATATTATGTTGGGCGTGATCTGCGGGTCTATCCTCATTGCTGACGCGTACATCACCGCCAACTTCCAGGAGTTTAAGAGTGCACTTGAGAAGTAAGTCATATATCTATCAGTTTCATCACCAGAATAAATCATTATCGGACCTTTTTACACGCGGTCGGTTAGCCTCTTGGTAAGTTAATTAGCTAACTTGTGTTATGGGTGCTATAGCTACATATTATATACATAGTTATAAATACATATAACACCTAGAACATTACTATAAAATAATGTGTCAGTTTCCTATAAATAAAATTGTATGAGGATTTGTAATTGCGCATTTGTAATTGTATGATTGCATAAAGTTATATAAATAAATAAAAGAATTTACAAAAAAAAAGTTGTTCAATGTGTATGGATGTGTTTGTAAGTCACGTTATTAGCTCTGGATGGAGTTTTATGAAAATTGGCGGGAATAAGTTTATATATCAGAATAAGATATAGGCCAGTTTTTAGCCATGTTCGGGAGTACTTCCTTTGGCAACGGATGAAACCGCTGGTTGAAGCTAGAGGTTGTATATAACAATAACATATAGAACTGATAAGTATGATTTATTAATAATTTTTATCGTCTCCAGGGGTCAAATCCAAGGGTCCAGTGCCTTATCCAACTGCGTAGAAGTGGAGCTGATCCACTCTGGCTCCAAGTACAAGGTGTCGGCCACCAAGTCCGGCCCGACTTCCTACTTCCTCGCTATGAACGGCAGCTTCAAGGAGATGGAGGTGCACAAGCTTACTGATGGCGGTGAGTAGACCGGTAGACCAAGTAGACTGAGTAGACCATGCGATAAAAAATAGTGGTAGGGATAGTGGATGAATAGATGAGTTAAATTATATAGCAGGCAGAATATAAGGCTTAGTAGACCAACAAGACCAGTAGACCAGGTAGACCGTGCTTGAAATAGAGCGGTGGCGAGAGCAGATTAATAACCAGATAAACGACTACAACAGACAGACTGCTTACTGGTCTGAGTATAACAAGTAGACCGAACAGACCAGTGGGGAAGTAGTCCTGAAAAATGTGTAGATGACCAATTTAGGTAAAGTTTATTTGATCCCAGTAGACCAAGTAGACTGAATTTTATAATAATTAACATGAGGTGACCAGTTCAAAAGTAGATTATGTAGGTATTTTCTTGTATACAAATACAAGTGAAGACGAAAAACGTGTCTTGCTATCTATTTTTTATCCAAGCGCGGGAAGTGGTTCTCCCGAAACGAGGGTCAAAGCTAAGTCCATATAATTTTCCACAGTGGACAATTCCTTCCACTTTCCATTCCCACTAACCTTTCTTTCTTTCCCAGGCATGCTACTCTCAATCGACGGAGCTTCCTACACCACCTATCTTCGTGATGAAGTGGACAAATACAGAATTGTCATCGGCAACCAAACAGTAGTCTTCGAGAAAGAGAAAGATCCTTCAAAGTTACGAGCGCCATCTGCCGGCAAACTGATTAATACTCTCGTTGAAGATGGCGGACATGTGGATAAGGGACAACCCTATGCGGAGATTGAGGTTTGTAGCAGATATAATGCTAATATTTTGGACTTTCTAGGGGTCTAAATATCTTCAAGAAATGTCGACTTAGTGAGGTCTGTAATCTATCCGCTTTTTGGCAAAAAAAGATGTTTTTTGTGGTTCAAATATGATATAGGTGAAGGACAATAAGTATATTGAACAAATGTCGACTTAAAGAGGTCTATAATGGTCGCCTTTATTAAGAGAAAATTCCTTCTCTATATGAACATAAGTCTAAAGTTGCTTATAGTTTCACCATATCTGTCTACAAGTTACTGTCAATAGCAGAAAACTGTATATAAAACTTGAGTAAATGGTTGTCTTTGAGAAAGAAAAAGATCCTTCAAAGTTACGAGCGCCATCTGCCGGCAAACTGATTAATACTCTCGTTGAAGATGGCGGACATGTGGATAAGGGACAACCCTATGCTGAAATTGAGGTTTGTAGCACAAATAATAGAGAGTGATATTGACTTAAAATGCTAGTAGGTTTGTACGTAAGTTATCATCATCATCATCATCCGAGCCTTTGTCCCAACTGTGTTGGGGCCGGCTTCCAGTCTAACCGGATGCAGCTGAGCACCAGTGTTTTACAAGGAGCGGTTTCCTATCTGACCTCCTCAATTCAGTTATCCGGGCAACTATATAACTGACCGTTCATCATACTCTGACTCCCCGTAACGACTGCCAAAGATCTTTCAAAAAGCCACCATTCACCAATTTTACGTACCTTCCGAAATACGAAGCAACTCGTTGCGTATGACGTCGTTGGTCACCCATCCACGAACTGACAACATCAAGTATTGCTTAACCTAGTGTATTTTTGTCAATCTATATCTCTGAACCGTTTTGAATCAATATTCCTTTTAAAATTCCTTACTTTCAATCACCATAAGCTAAACTGTATTATTTAATCACCAGGTAATGAAAATGGTGATGACTCTAGCTGCACCGGAATCTGGCAAGGTGACGTGGATCCTTCGCTCTGGTGCTGTGCTAGATATGGGTGCTATGATCGGTACACTGGGTAAGTTTTAGAAGATATTTATTTTATTTTTAACTGACTTTCCAAGACAGGGAGATCGTAAGTTCGATTTTTTTTGTGGTTAAAATGAAGGCTCTTATATTTAACAAGTATCATCGAAATCTGTTCAGCAGTTTGAGCGTGAAGAAGTACCTAACAAACATACACACACGCGCACACACAAACGACCTACTGACTGTCCATTGACCTCCTCAACCTAGTTACCCAAGCAACCCGATAGCTCTTAGTAAGACTGGTTATCAGAAATAACACCCGGGACCCACAGTTTATTGTGCCTTCCGAAACATGGAAGAACTCGTCATAACAAGATGGTCACCTATCCTCGAACCGAACGCGTCAAGCGTTGCTTAGCCTTATGATCAATCGACCCTTGCAGCTGTGACTTTGTTAACTCCTTGAAACGGCGTGTATTATGAGGAAGATTCTGTCATCGTAGCCCTATCCATCTTTTTCTACTTATCAATTGAATAAATAAATGTCAACAATAATAATATTTTCCCCACAGAACTGGATGACCCGTCTCTGGTGACCACCGCCGTCCCGTACAAGGGTCAGTTCCCGATCGAGGACAATCAGAACCTGTCGGAGAAGCTCAACCATGCGCACAACAAGTATAGAGCTGTGCTTGAGAATACTTTGCAAGGTATGTACTTTTGTTATTTACTAGCTTTCGCCCGCGATTTCACCCGCGTCCCGTAGCCGGATGGTGACAAAAACTATCCTAAAACCTTCTCCCGTCTAAGTTACCTCCCTTCCAATTTTCAGCCTAATCGGTCAAGCCGTTTTCATGTTATGTCGTGACAACGGAAAGCGGGTTTCATTTTTATATATATAGATTGATAGTTTTCGTAAGACAACTTGTTTAACACCCCCGCAACCCGCTGATAACCAGAATGCGTTTCTCTGCAGCGATTCCTGCAATGTTCAGTGATGACAAAAAGCTTGGAAAGAACTTGTATATTTTTTTAATATGAATTTAGAATAAATAAAGATTTGAAGTATTTCTATATAGAAAATAGAACATAAAACGTCTTGATAACTATTCAGTTGTGTGTAACTTTTCTCAGCTAAAATGACTGCATTTACGAACGTAATACAGATTAAATCCTCTTGTTATTGATCATTTAATGCACGTGATTCTTTCTATATTTGACTCAAACCAACAACTAAATGACCAAGTATTTGTTGCGTTCATATTGGCTTAAATATTTCACAATTTCAGCTTAGATAACCTCTAAAATATGCGAAAACTTTCAACTATTCTAACTTTAACCTTCTTTTCAACACTACAATCATGTATTTTAATCTCTCTTCCACCAGGTTACTGTCTCCCAGAGCCATACAATACTCCTCGTCTCCGAGAGGTGGTGGAGAAATTCATGCAGAGTCTACGTGATCCA
This sequence comes from Helicoverpa zea, assembly GCF_022581195.2. NCBI lineage: Eukaryota > Metazoa > Arthropoda > Insecta > Lepidoptera > Noctuidae > Helicoverpa > Helicoverpa zea. Next base: position 4,490,731 of record NC_061479.1, read on the forward strand.
TCACTGCCTTTGTTAGAACTGCAAGAGGTAAGGAATTAACTTGGAAACTTCTATAAAAATCACATGTTGCTGTTGTACTTTTTTTTGTGGGGAACTTGACCCTCTGTGGGTGCAGCATGAGGGAGTGTCAGATTCTTACTGACTGCATCCCACCATGTTCCTTCTGGAGCCCACAGTGTACCAGGGCCGCGGTAACTGGCGTGGAGAATCCCGCAGCTGGTCTACCACAGCTTCGGTTTACCGTCTTTTTCTATGACAGATAAAATTATCGTACAAAATGTTCGATCTTGCTGATCCCTATTTCTTAGATGGCAGTTTACCCGATGATTGGCAATTATTTTCAAAGAAAGTCTTGATTCCTATCCACGTTTTCAGTCGGTTATACACCGGCTAAATACCTGATCTTTGTAATGTGTGCATATATCTTCATACCTACTGATTTATGAGCCTAAACAAACTATCGGCCTCCTAAAATTGTACAATATGTAGAAGCTCTTATTTACTCAAAAATACTGTAAATTCAAATTCAAAAATAAAATTAAAAATGTATACATTTTTTTACAGGTCCTATCATCAACCTCCGGTCGAATTCCGATAGCGGTGGAAAAGAAAGTCCGCAAACTGATGGCGTTATACGAGAGAAACATCACCAGTGTGCTAGCGCAGTTCCCTAGCCAACAGATAGCTAGTGTTATCGACCAGTAAGTTATTATATGCCTAGCCTTTTTATCAATGTCCTAACCGATTATCGGCCACGGCAGCTGGTTCTCATATAAGCAGATCAGCCAAGTGTTCAGCCGTAATAACCTCCTGCGACGTCTAACCACCTCCAAATGTGGTGCTGCCCCGAATGTCCTGCGTACCACTGGATTAGCATTATGTTTTTCTGCCGGTGAATATGCTTGCCCGGTTTGGCGTCGCTCCACGCACACAAAGGGGGTGGATGTAGCTCTTAATGAGACGTGTAGAATAATAACAGGCTGTCTCAAACCAACACCGGTTCAAATGCTATATCCACTCGCCGGAATCGCACCCCCAGCGGTACGCAGGAACGTGGCTGCCTCCCTGGAAAAAATGCGCCTAGAAACGGACCAACGTCATCCGCTACATGGCGCTAGACCACCGCGCAGCCGACTAAAAAGCAGGAACAGTTTCCTCGCCAGTGTAGCCCCAGTTAATGATGCTCCTAAGACCCGCATCGAACAATGTCGCATCGAACTTGCTCTGCCTGACTTCCTTCCACCCGTGGAACGGCTTCCACCAGGTTACGACCAACCGTGGCCTGTATTGAAGTCTCTTAACAGGCTACGTGCACAGGTAGGCAGGTGCAGGGAAAACCTATGTAAGTGGGGCTACACTGACGACAATAGCTGCGGGTGTGGTGCCATACCACAAACCATGCGGCACCTTCTATGCTGCCCACTATGCCCCGCCAGCAGCATAGTGGATGACCTTTATAACGCTACTGACAATGCCGTATGCGTAGCGAAATATTGGGCCTCCAAAATTTAAGTTGCCATCGACTCGCCAAGAAGAAGAAGCCAACTGCGCAGGCAGATTATAGTGCACAAGCATTTGCGCAGACACAGCGATATCTGCGCGACGGGACGACATTCTGACACCACCGGAGAGAGATCACTCGCATTACAATAACTTACTCTCCGATGCACACTGCATTTTCCCAACTATGTTGGAGTCGGCTTCCAGTCTAACCATATGCAGAGAACCAGGGTCTTGTGTGGTTTTTAAATGATTATAAAATATTAGAGTAAATTGCAGAGATCTAAGGGGGAGGCCTATGTTCAGCAGTGGACGTCCTATGGCTGAGATGATGATGTTGAAATGGCAGCATTTAACTGTGACGATAGCGGAACCATTTTAAGTTGTCAAATTACCGATTTGACCTATGAGCGCCAAGTACAAGACTGGTTATGATCTGGATATCTTTATAAACAGTTAAATGGTGGAACTCACTGTTCAAAGATGTAAAGATTGTTAAGAATACGAAAAGAAAGTCACCACATAGTATAAAACAAAGTCGCTTTTTCTGTCCCTATGTCCCTTTGTACGCTTAAATTTTTAAAACTACGCAACCGATTTTCATGCGGTTTTTTTAATAGATAGAGTGATTAAAGAGTTTATATGTATAATAGCATACATTAAATAGTAGGGCAATACCGTTATCCCGTGCGAAGCCGGAGCGGGTCGCTAGTATAGGTATAAAAGTATCAAAGTACCAATTAATGTGTTGTCTAAATATCGATATATTTTTGTTACAGCCACGCAGCATCTCTAGCTAAGAGGGCAGACCGAGATGTGTTCTTCATGAGCACACAAGCACTCGTTGTTTTGGTACAGAGATATAGGTGAGTATATCTTGTTTATATACTAACTAATACTAGCCGTTTTCCCGCGGTTTCACCCGCGTCCCGTGGTAACTACTGCCCGTACCGGGATAAAATATAGCCTATGTTACTCGTGGATAATGTAGCTTTCGAATGGCGAAAGAATTTTTAAAAACTGTCCAGTAGTTTTTGAGCCTATTCATTACAAACAAACAAAGTTTTCCTCTTTATAATATTAGTATAGATTATAGTAAGTTTAATGCAGGTTTGTACTTAGAGGATTACATGGAAGCAATGGTGAAATTCTGGACAAACTTTTTGTCGACACTAAACATAGATGAGAGCGAAAATATGATAATAAACTAAATAAATAAAATAATTAGGAATATAAAGAATTACAGAAAATTGACTTGCGTCAGTAGAAATTGTCGCTACAGAATCGATTAAAAATTTCCTTTGCCAACTGATTCGTATCGATATAAAATAATCGATAAAATGTTGATAAGTAACATCACTATAATTATCATTTAAGAACTGTCGCCGCGGAAGAAGAATAATTAGATGTCTCATTTATTATAGTAAGTTCAATTCAGTCTTGCGCGCGGCCTTATGTGTGGGTAACCCTTGTACATATACAGTGACTTTGTGTGCGTGACAAGAGGTACAGTCGGGTACAAATACAGTTATTTAGGGGTTTTATAAGGCTGTTTAAAGAAAAACAGTTATTACGTAATTTAATGTTTATTTATTTATAATGATTCTGAATAGCTAGGTACTTGATAAATCAAACGATGAATTTTCGGATTCGCTACTCTCACCAAGGTCAATTATAAATTTTGACTCCATGTCAAAATGTCTATATTATTCTTCTTTTTTCTTTTGTACATGTCGACAAGTATTACCCAACATCCCTTCATCAATTTGACTTAAACGTTCATTTATGAGTTTCATTATTTCCGTCTTATTTTGGTCGACATTATGCGAAGCAATATAATTTTTTAAAATTCCCCACACATTTTGTTTACATTATTATACTAGACTAACCGTTTTTCCGCGGTTTTACCCGCGTCCCGTGGGAACTACTACCCGTACGGGGATAAAATATAGCCTATGTTACTCGTGGATAACGTAGCTTTCGAATGGTGAAAAAATTTTTAAAAACGGCCTAGTAGTTTTTGAGCCTATTCATTACAACCAAACAAACAAAGTTTTCCTCTTTAATAGATTATACGTCTTTTTACATTCTTAGTCCACACTTTTATTTATTGTCCGCGTACCCCGAGCTAGAAAATATGTAAGGAGTATTTAATTCATCTTAGATATTTCACCTCATTTATTTCTTAGATATTGTCAATGTCAATTTGAAAAAAACGTATGAGAAAATAATGAAAAACTGTAAAATGTAATAATAAAAAGCTTTAAATGTTGTTTCAATTTTTTGAAACGCTACCTTTTCAAAAAATTTTCTCCGTGAAGAACTAGACATTTTCGTAAACGACTGTACCCATAACAAAAAGCGATAAGAACACGTCATGCTCGGACGACATCGCTGTCACACGAATGAAAGTTGTTTATTTACAAGCCGACGCACACATAGGGCCGCGCGCAAATCTGAGTTGAACTATCTATACTAAACTTTTGATTATATTATTATTTATATTGCTTCTCCATAGGAATGGCATTCGTGGTAGAATGAAGGCAGCTGTTCACGATCTACTCAAGCAATACTACCAAGTAGAGAGTAACTTCCAACTGGGTGAGTTTACATTTTCTTAATCCCTACGTTTCGGACCCTTTACAGCATCATGGAATCGTAAAAGTTACACAACATCTGTTTAAATGTGGAAAAATCATTTAGCGGTTCTCAAATCGTGTTTAAAGTAGATTTGTCAAATTTTATTTTTATTAAAATGACAGTGCAGAGAAATTGATTTTTTTTTTACATAAATGAAACTACTGTTAGAGATTGTATTAATATTATTTATTCCTGTCGTTTCGTATCCTTTACAGCATCCATGGTCACGAACAGACTAAGGTGTTGGTCGTCTTGATATTTTAGTTACACATAACTATATCGGGTGTGTCGTTCATAATCACATTAAATGAAATGCGTTAATATACTGGTTAATATATGTCGATTATAACAAAGAAAAAAGAAAAATACGTAAAAATAAAAAAATAAATTTTTTTCAAACAAAGTAAATAGAATAAAAATGTGCGAAAATTAGAACACCATATAAAAGTCAGTCATTACAAACAACGGAAATTCTCCCTTGAAAACTGACAGCTGTCAACTGATCAAAACATTCGATACTCCTAACTTTATCTCTGCTTTACACATGATGTTGTAAATTATGAAAACGAAAAATGAGTCCTGTGGCTAAACCACTGAATGGATTATGTTATTTTTTTTACAATTCGCTATAGAATATCATGAAGTACATGTGATAGAATTTAATGTGATTATGAACGACACCTCCGGTATACAGGGTGGCCCATCCATAGGCGTCCAAAAGAAAAATTTAGAAGCTCTATGCTATGGGGTATCCGAATCACCCCCATGTATGTTCAGCGATTTTTTGTAGTTTAGGAACTAGAATTGTTTTTAATTTTTTTCCGTAATTTTCATTTCAACATTGTTTTTTCTATTTTATATTTTTTTTCCTAACGTTTACAGTTCAAAATTAGAAACCTGCTTAGAAACCCCTTATTATTTTTTTTTAAGCCCTTAACAGTTTTGGCTACTGAACTCCAACAGTAATTTTGAACTTCAGATAAAATTATATGTAAGTTCTAGAATGTTTAGCCAAACTGCTTTTTTCAGGTGTTAGCTATTATCATGATGATTAATTACAAAAAAAAAACATCTGTAAACGTTAGGAAAAAAAGGTAAAATATAAAAAACAATGTTGAAATTAAAATTACGGAAAAAAATTAAAAACAATTCTAGCTCCTAAACTACAAAAAATCGCTGAACATACATGGGGGTGATTCGGATACCCCATAGCATAGAGCTTCTAAATTTTTCTTTTGGACGCCTATGGATGGGCCACCCTGTATGTTATTGACATTTTTGTATGTAGATATTTTAGTTAGTGTCAGAAATCAATATGTTTTTATATAAGTTACAGATGTTTTACCGCAGCAAAGCAAACTTGAAAGAGCGAAACTTGTTTTAATATGCCTCATCCGCTTTCGACAGATAAGTATTCAAATAATTAATGTTTTTATTTTATTGTTTTAGGGTCATACGATAAATGCGTTGTGGCTCTAAGAGATCGTCATAAGGACGATATGCAAGCAGTGTCTAATATTATATTCTCTCACAACCAAGTGGCTAAGAAGAATTTGTTGGTAAGTTTCGTTTTCTATGTCCGAAATTATAATGGCGAGATTCCATCTAAATTATATGCTATTGCAATGCTCCTAAATTATATCTTTATTTTAAACATAAAATCTTGATTAATTTAATGCTCATCAGTTATAAGTTATGTACTTAAAGCCCAATTTCAGTGACAACATAAACATCAGTTTTCTCAAAATACGTAATAAAAAAAAGTATAATATTGTCTTCAGTATTAAATATATAGTGTTCAGTAACTTGTAACATTCAGGCCCACATTCACCCAGCATATGAACATCCATTTTTTTCTTAAAACAACTGTTATTTTCTTTTTTAATTACGTGACAATTCACAGTTTACAGTTTCTTTAAGAAAACGGATAATTATTTATTTTGTAGATGTTATTCTGAATTGCAAATAAATTTTATTCTCTTGAGTAATAACTGTCAACTTACCATTAATTGTTTATTTTTTACACAGGTAACCCTACTCATCGACCACCTCTGGTCGAACGAGCCGGGTCTCACAGATGAATTGGCGACTACCCTCAATGAGTTGACTTCTCTACATAGAGCCGAACACAGCCGAGTCGCTTTGAGAGCTAGACAGGTAAATTAGTTGTTATTTACTTTTTTAAACATAATATTTGACATTTTAATGATCGAAAATATCCAATGGCAGGGTCAGCTATTAGACCAACAGAATTACCTAAGGGTAGAAAAAACATGGTATAGTAAACAATTTCAGTGTTTAAAAAAAAACACAGACGTTAGTTAGACAGGTGTTTGAAAACATACGAAAACAAACATACTTAAACACGTATTTTACTTTTTTTTGTAATATGTATTATGATGTATTGTTGCCAACTGCAGATAATTTTTCTTACACGTAATGTAAATTAGTATTGTGTGTATTTCAAAATAAAACTATATTTTTTTGCTAATACTAATATTAATCAATAAAACGAACTTTAATCAATATTGCAGTTGAAAAAGCCTTTAAAACACGACCCTTTTTTACCGCAATTGGCTAAAAACCAACCATTTTTCTTCCCAGGTGCTAATCGCAGCTCACCAACCAGCCTACGAGCTACGTCACAACCAAATGGAGTCCATATTCTTATCAGCAGTCGATATGTACGGACACGACTTCCACCCAGAGAATCTGCAGAAACTCATTCTCTCGGAGACTTCCATTTTCGATATTCTGCACGACTTCTTCTATCACACTAATGCTGCGGTAAGTTTGTTTGTGTATTATTAGCTGTAGTTGATATATGTGTGTGGCGACTTCCACCCAGAGAATCTGCAGAAACTCATTCTCTCGGAGACTTCCATCTTCTATATTCTGCACGACTTCTTCTATCATACTAATGCGGCGGTGAGTTTGTCTGTATTTGATATGTATATGCTGTAGTTGATATGTATATGTAGCTATGTCTGTATAGTATACAGGGTTACTGGTAAGTAGACCGCATCCTTTCAGGAGGTGATAGTATAGGTCAATACGGACAAATTTGACCCTGGGATACACTGGGCAAAAGTTAACCCGTTTCAAGATAATCGAATTTCAAGATCAGTCGTCTAGGTACACGTATAACTTTTCATTATTAGTTAAAAGTCTCATTTTTGTGGATTTTTGTTTGTTTTTGGATAGAAGATGAATCATTTCATAATAACAAACCATAAAACTGTACAAATCTCAGAGGAAATTATAGCGAACAGAAATTACTTTTTTAGTAGATATTTTCTCAAAAATATTACTTTTCATTTTTTTGTGCAGAATACTTAAAAAACATCTACATTTATATGGCTATCCAAAAAGCCACAAAACACACAAAAATCCGCAAAAACGAGACTTTTAACTAGTAATAAAAATGTATACGTGTACCTAGACGACTTGTAAAGAAAAGATCTTAAAATTCGATTATCTTGAAACGGGTTAACTTTTGCCCAGTGTATCCCAGGGTCAAATTTGTCCGTATTGACCTATACTATCACCTCCTGAAAGGATGCGGTCTACTTACCAGTAACCCTGTATAGTAGTATGTACAAGTTGTAGTAGATATGTGTATGTAGCGACTTCCACCCAGAGAATCTGCAGAAGCTCTCGGCTGTCGCCATCTTTACAAACAAAAAAAAACGAATAAAACCAATCTTTAAGCGCTTCATATTCTACTTTTTAATCTTTAAGTGCATTACATTACATAAACAAATATGTGTTGTATATTAAAATAATGTTAAGTGCTAAAAGTAGAACGATTTCAATAAGTAAACGGCTTTACGATCTCAGCAGGGTAAACATTGAGTATGATGTTTGTAGTATCTGAAACAGACAGAAAGACAATATGTGTATCATTAATATTAATAGGTAAAAGTTATAATTTTGCGCAAAAATGTTTAAATCCCTCGTTCACTCACAGACTCTTCTCCTCTATCTCCCTTCCTCCCCCTCTTTTTTCTTTCTCTCTTTTTTTCTCTCCCTTCTCTCACAGAAATGTTCTACATGAACGAGTAGTTATGATAAAAACACATACGTACCTATTATATTAATACCAGAAGAGAGATTATTTTATTTATGAGTGAACATTACGTACTGATAAGAACAGCTCCATATCAAACGCCATCATGTTGAAGGCGGTGATCTCGTTGGGCACTTGAGCGCGCGCTATCATGAACACTATCATCTTCCTCACTCGCTCGTCATCCACCCGCTCCCAGCCGGAGCAGTAGAAACGGTTTGAGGTTTCCATTGACTGAAAACCAAAGAAACTTTTATTCAAAATAATACTGTGCTTTCTCTGCACAACCCAAGTAGACCGCTAGAGAATGCCTAAGGTGTTAAGTCCGCCATTGTACATTATGTACAAAAAGCATTAAATATAATGAATAAAACCGAAAAAATCATTTATTCAAACTTGGCTGCAAGACAGCACTTTTTGAACGTCAGAAATTTACATAAGACAGCCCCCAAAACGCCCACCTTTCACTACTTCCTATGTGTTATTGCTGGGAAGAAGAAGTGGCGCAACAAACTCCCCAGCAACACATGTCTGTCTGTAGGTTGGAAGAACCTTAAATATTGTTTGATATAGAAATTTGTATACAATGTAAGACAATATGCAATATTGATTTACAATATCAGTAACCTAATACCTTCTCCCATGTCTGAGAAATACTATACTAAAAACCGCATCTTAATCGGTCTTATATTAGGGGTTAAAGTATGAAATTGCCGTTTTATTTAGTAGGTTTTTGAATTGCCATAGAGTCTTCATGGTTTGAGGTTTTCGAATGAAACTTTTTTCAAATGGTTTCTGTGATGTTCTTCTTTTAAAAAATGAGAATAATTTGATTATCGATGTTCAATTATTTTTGCTATTCAACATAAACAAGAAAGATCGATAATTTGAGTAATTTTTGAATATGAGTTCCGACGCGGAAGTAAACGGCAGAAACAGTCCGCAATATCAATGCTGCATTTGAAGAGGTGTCTGCTAATGAACGCACCGTGCGATTTTGGATTAAACGCTTTCGTGGTGGAAACTTCGACTTGAAGAACGAGCCACGAGGAAGACCGCCTCACAGGTTATTAACGAGGAATTAAGAGAGACGGTGAAAGCCGATCCTAGTCAAACTACCCAGATACCCAGCCGAACACCGAATAATGTTGAAAAAATTAGCAGTAAAACAGCCACGACTCATGAATCGACCTTCACCGTTATTGCTCCATGACAACGCGAGACCTCAAACAGCAAGAGAAACCGTTTTAACTCTTCAGGAACTGCAGTTGGAAACTATTCGTCTTCCTCCATATTCAGTAGACCTTGCTCTAACGGACTACCATTTTTTTGTGATTTGGACCATTATCTGCGTGACAAGAAGTTTTCTTCCCAAGAGGCAGAACAAAATTCTTTCACACAGTTTGTGCAGTCTAGATCCTCAGAGTTCTTTTTTTCGTTCTTTAGATATTCATTACAAATCGGCAATTTCATACTTTAACCCCTATTATTAGTAGCAGAATGCCCGCTATGGTTAAAAGTGCTATTGTGATTCAATTTTGACATTATTAACTTAGCAGAATCGAGCCCCAGGGCGAACAGAGTTTTTTTTTTGTCAGTTAAAAATGTGGATAGGCAACCTAAACTAAGACTGAGAAAGAAAATCTGTGGAAGAAGTCCACAGCCAGCTTTCTTTTAAACAGATTACCACTACCCACTTAAATAGTGAATAGCTTACCATAGCTTTTAACTTAGCCGCGTAACGGCAAGGCAAGTAAATGTGTACCACGGCTCCATACACGAATATCATGTAACGGATATCAAAACCATATCCCTGAGGAAATAAAAATACACAAAAATATTACAAAGAAAATAATCAGTCCACCCCTGTCACAGTCGGCCGAAAAGTAAAAAAAAAATAAAAGAAGACCGCGTCTAAATTGTTATAATTTATACCCATGCAAAACCAGGGCTAATCGCTGGAATTTGTAATAAAAAAAAAAAATCATACCTCAGTGATATGATACAAACACGTGCATATTTGTATCATTGTCGCTATAAATATAATTCCCAGCCATATGTTGAAAGTATCCTGAATCAAATCTACATATCTGTAAAGTAATTTTACTATATTAGAAATATGCATCTCTCTCGGGTCGTGTCGGATTACCGTCCCATCGAGCTATGAGAGTGAAGGAATAGTGAGTGCACCTGTGTCCAAGCAAATGCTTGTGCACTATAATATGTCCTGCGCAGTTGGCTGATCTCCTTATATGAGAACAGCCGCCGTAGCCGATAATCGGCTAGGAGGACATCAGCTCCCTCAATCTTACCTGAACATCCGACACTGTTCTCTAATCACAGCTATGACCCTGCCATAGACCTCCTCTTTATCAGCCATCATGGCTTCTTCCAAAGCCTTGCAGTATAACTCCATCTTCAGGCACGCGTGGTTCACGCATAGACCGAAGAAGCCGTCGTAACCCGTGAAGTTTACTACGTATAGTATAGCTGCGTAGAACATGTAGACGAATAGTAGCTGGAAATTTAAATATTGTGGTTTTAAAGAAATAATTAAAAAGAAAAAACACGCTTTTTAAATGTATGTAAAATCCAAAAATATAGTCGTTCGTGAAGATGTCCATTTATTTATTGTCACTAACGTTGTATACGAAGGATTGACATTTGGGAAAAGATCATACTATTTCTGCCTCTAACTAAAGCGTGAAATGGTTTACATAGTTTACTTTCCAGGTATTAAAAATTACTATCATTTAGTTAGACTTTTCGAACAAGTCCAAACACAGCTATGATACGATGTTCCATCATGAAGTTCCAGTTCATATCTTCCGTCTCCATCATCAGATCAGTTCGACAGTACCATATTATTATATTGTCATCAGAATTACAAGCAACCTTCTCCCTTTGAAGCTTTTGAAATACCTACATTTTTCTTCTTACAATTACACTAATATATTGCTGGCTATATATTAAAATAGTAACATTTTATAATTTTACCTCAAAATAAGGCGACTCAAATCTCTCCTCCGGCTCCTTAGAGAACGGCTTTTCCAAATCATGTATCATATACTTAGTAGGCTCAGACTTAAACATGAAGTTATAAATATTCAACACTATAGCCATTACTGGAAACGTCATGACACACGTCGTCACGAGGCATGCCCAGAGTCTCTCGCTGTAAGGTGAGTATAGACTACTAGCCGTTTTCCCGCGGTTTCACCCGCGTCCCGTGGGAGCTACTGCCCGCACCGGGATAAAATATAGCCTATGTTACTCGCAGATAATATAGCTTTCTAATGGTGAAAGAATATTTAAAATAGGTCCAGTAGTTTTTGAGTTTATCCATTACAACCAAACAAACAAACAAAGTTTTCCTCTTTATAATATTAGTATAGACCACATTTACTTGTATCAGAACAACGAGCCGCTCCATGATAATGTTCTAGTGTATCATCCTTTTACGAACTAAACGTCGAGCACGCTCGCCTTTTTGTTACAAACCAACGAGCATATTGGTATAACATTTCGTCGAGCGTGTTGGTGTAACATTTCGCCGAGCCACGACGCTAAACGCAGCACACGCAACTTGTAGGTCCAACATTTCAAAAAAGAATGAACGCAAGGTACAACGATATGTTGGTAAATGCACACTCGTGAGCTTTGGAAACCGAGCTGTATTGTACCAGTCTAACCAAGGGCTATTGGGTTGCCCGATTAACTGGGTTGAAGGGGTCAGATAGGGCAGTCGCTCCTTGTAAAGCACTAGTACCCAGCTACATCCGGTTAGACTGGAAGCTGACCCCAACATAGTTGGGAAAAAGGCTCGGAGGATGATGATGGTTACATTACTTAGAAATTCTTTGGAAACCAAGCTGTATTGTACCATTCGCAAGAACGTTACATTCAGAAATGCTCCAGAAAATGTTGTAGTGTATACTCACCTGTATATTTGACAGTTCCTGATAGAAGCGCGCGCTATATCTTTGTAAGTTTCAGCGACTGTGTTAAACATGTAGTGGTCTCTATCGAATTCGTCTAGGATTTGCTTTGCTTGGACGCGTTTGTGGTACATTAGAATCATCTGTAAATGAGGTGGTTTTTACTCCTAGTAAAAAAAAAATGAGGACAACTACCTGTTTCACCCCCGTCCTAGCGAAAATTCTTCTCGAAAAAGACAAAATATAGTCTTTGTTACTGGGGGGATAGTGGAGATAGTGGAGCTTCCCACCAGTAAAAGATTTTTTCAAATCAGTTCAATACTTTCAGTACCTTAAGGGTGCAAACAAACAATAAATGTTATTATTATATTGGTGAAGATGCTTATCCACGCCGTTTCACTTAGTTTCACCACGTCCCTACTGATCGGATAAAACATAGTCTATCAGGAATAGTGTAGCTTCCCAACGGTGATTTTTTTTCTAAAGCAATGCTTTCAGAGCCTCAATAAACAAAACATTGTAGTAATAAACAAAAAACACCTCTTTATTTTGCATTGGAAGGTCGTAATTAAAATAAATAATGTGATACTAGCTATTTACTGGAGTAGCACAGTATCGGCGAAAATGAATGTATGATGTAATAGTCTTAGTTTTTTACCTTAAAGAATCCGCCCAAGAAAGGTCCGACAACAGTGCTATGTCTGATAATGTTAACAATATCGCCATTGGTCCAGCACTTGTACATATCTAGGAAGATCATGATCGCTACTGGCGCCACCGTTGCTATGAGTATTGCTGTTAAAATATAAAATATTTTAGTAAGATAAGGAAAGAGTTAGGAAGAACGAATAGAAAGCTTTACATATCAAGGCTCTGATTCATCAACAAAATAAACGTTGACTATGCATTCACGTTCATATTTCAAACTGAACAGTTCCGGTCCAAATTATGTTTTCTGGGAAAATAGGTTTTTTTTTAATTCTAATCATTGCCTATACAAAAAATGAAATCGGACTCTTTTTAAACACGCCTGTTTATCTTTGTGTAAATAATACTCTCAACGCTTATTTTCTTGCGGACTGGCTGTGTAGTGTAATTTTCCAACTGTAGAAAAACTTCAATAGTTTTGAAGCCTTTAAAAAAAATACTCTTTATAATATTATCATGAAAGAGGTACTTACGTATACTGAAAAGTCTCCACTTCTCAGTCCTAGGATTCGGATATATCATAGCGATACAGAGAGAAAATGTTATCACTCTGTATGTCTCATGAAATGGCTTGAATTCTAGTTCTTCGTCCATTTTTGACACAGAAAGTTCTAGAATGCACGAGCTACAATTTGTCCAAATTCTTCAATAGATTTTAAACTTTATCTCGAAAATATAAGGTTCAATGTTGACTGGGAAATTCTTACAGATTGACAGATAAGGAGTCTTGCTAGAAATAATGAATTTGAGATGAGGGAAATCACCTAGGTTTTAAGTTCTTTTCGAAGAGCAGCGAAATATTAAAAAAGTTATAAACGTGTGCTTGAATGTCGGAATGGAAATCAAAATGAATTACAAATGTAATGGAGTAATTGGCAGTCGTTATCCATCCTTACCAATGGTATTTATGCGAAAGTAAATCTGTCTGTCTGTCGCGCTTCCATGCCAAAACTACTGAAATTGTATACAAAATTTCAGATCAATACGTTAAAGACATTTGGTTCAAAATTGAGTGACAAGACATTTTACATAGGTACATTTTGCAAGTTATGTAAAAGCTTGTGAAATGGACGACAGCTACATGGTAGCTCAATAAGTTAAGAGAAACCGAAAAAACACGACTAGTATTACAATCCCTACTAAGATTATAAATGCGAAAGTATCTCTGTCTGTCTGTCATGCTTTCACGTCTGTGAACTTATTTCAATAAAATTTTGGTACAGAGATAGAGTGTACCTTGAGAAAGAACATAGGATAGTTTTTATCCCGGAATTCTGAAGAATTCTTTTGGAAACGCGATATAACCGAACTATACGCGGACGAAGCCGCGTGCGGAAGCTAGTTAAAAAGAAGTTACTTCTATGTTTCTTTCTGTTCAAAAGAAATGCCCGCGGCGTTAAGCTTTGAAGTGTAATTGATTAAATTAATCAGTCAATTAGGTCTTTTATTTTGTAATCGGTTGTGATTTGCCTAATTAGAAGAATTCCTTTGTGAATTAAACTTTCTTTAATAGGCTAATTACGATATTATTGCTACTTATAAACTAAAAAATAAAGTTTCTGTAGTAGCTAAACTTGAAAAGTTAACCAAAATTAATATGGTATATGTTGTGTGCTATTAATCTTCTGAGAAACGTACAGTCCTCAATTATTTATATCTTGGATACATGGGCTATCAACTGAAATATTTTTTCTAATTGAACCAGTGTTTCTGATATAACGCGCTTAAATCAGAGACAAAAGTAGTGAAAAGAAAGCACGTAAATGTCGGCCCTGCGCCTGATCTCACTCCGGTGGTGTCGTCCCATCGCGCTGTGAGAGTGAAGGAATAGAAAACGCACCTATGTCTATGCAAACGCTTGTGCACTATAATATGTCCTGCACCGCTGGCTGATCTCCCTATATAAGAACAGCCACCGTGGCCGACAATCGGCTATAACGCCTTTATTTTTGCCTTGACTAATAAATGTCCATCTTCCCGCAGGTATGCAACGCGGCTCTAGAAGTTTACGTCCGTCGTGCATACACGTCGTACGACATCACTTGTCTCCAACATCTGGCTTTGTCCGGAGAGCTTGGTGTCGTGCACTTCCAGTTTATACTGCCTACTGGACATCCTAATAGGTAAGTGGTTTTTAACACGCTTAATATAAGCATATCTTAGACACCAATGACTGTGTTTCTGATGGCACGGCCAGTAAGTCTGACACCAGTCTAAGCAAGGGGTATTGGGTTGCCCGGGTTACTGGGTTGAGGAGGTCAGGCAGGACAGTCGCTTCTTGTAAAGCACTGGTACTCAGCTACATCCGCTTAGACTGGAAGCCGACCCCAACGTAGTTGGGAGATGAAATATTGCACACGCTCTGAGTTCTGATGACAATACATGACTAGTGTATTTTTTTGTTTTGAAATCATTTTTTTTACCGCACATTTATTTACGACTATCCTTTAACATCCCCAACAGGATCCCAATCAGCCAATCAGAGATCGAGCTAGCCTCCGCCTCAGACCAGGAAGGCATACCAGCAGAACTATGTACCGCGGCGATGCGCAAATGCCACCACCGCACCGGCGCGCTGGCCGCCTTCGAGAGCTTCGACCAGTTCGTGCAGTACTCCGACGAGCTGCTGGACCTGGTGCACGACTTCGCCAGCTCCGCCACTGTCCGGAGAGAGGTCAGTTCTGTGCTATTCTAGAAGATTCTAGGAGGATCTGTCCCAAAGTTGCTAGAGGTTGCAAGATTTTTCGAGAGGTATCTTGGTCCAGGAGTGTGTTAAAGGCAACTTTAGGAACTTCCTATAGTATTCTAGAAGATTCTAAGGGTATCAGCAGGTTTTACGTCATTGACTTCCCAAACGTTGTTAGATTGTTCGAGAGTTATCGTGGTCCTGAAGTGTGTTAAAGGCAACTTTAGGAGCATCGACGATCTTTAGTGTCTTAAGAGTCTGATACTCCTGATTCTATAGTGTCTTGATGGCACCTTGTCGTAGAAAATTGGGGTAAAGGAGACAGTTGCTAAATGAGATACTCCTGCTTCATCTCTAATGAGAAGGACCATTTGAAGACTTGTCAAGTTCATAAAGACGTTAGACAGTGGTGGTTAGACAGCTGGCTACGTAAGCCGGAGCAATGCGGCGCGGTGATGCGCGAGTGCCACCACCGCACCGGCGCGCTGGCCGCCTTCGAGAGCTTCGACCAGTTCGTGCAGTACTCCGACGAGCTGCTGGACCTGGTGCACGACTTCGCCAGCTCCGCCACTGTCCGGAGAGAGGTCAGTTCTGCACTGTTCTAGAAGATTCTAGGAGGATCTCTTTCAAAGTAGCTAGAGGTTGCAGGAGTGTTTGGAAGTTATCATGGTCCAGCAGTGTGTTAATGGTAACTTTAGGAGCATCGAAGGTCTTTTAGTCTCTTAAGGGTGTCTTTTAATATCTCCTCAATTAGGGAGGGGTGTTAGATTGTTCGAGAGTCGTCGTGGTCCTGGAGTGTATTAAAGGTGACTAGAAACTTCGATGGACTTTTAGTGTCTTGAGAGTCTGATACTTTTGTTTTTATCGTGTCTTTTAATAATAACTCTTCGTCGTAGAAAATGCTGCCTTAGTTGCTCACTAAATTACTCCGGCTTCGTATACAATGAGTTCGAACGTCAAGAAAGAGTTGAGTAATTCGAAAATTGTCGAGGATATTATTATACACTGTTCTCCCCTCAATAGCAGTTGAGTTGCAGCAGCGTCCGAAGACCATCGTTGCCTATGCAAATGAATTCTTAAATCTCTTCTGAAAATACTATATAAAATGGCCATGTTAAAGTTTCTATTTATTTTGCTTCATGTCGACAGTTACACAGTTTCATATAACTATATTCATCTCCCTATAAGGACGGCATGTTAATGGCTGTAAATTCAAATGATACCTGGTCTTAACGGTTTATTTTATTTGCAGGACTTGGCAGCGTTGCAGGAAGGCAGCGAGAGCAGGGACAGCACGAGCATCAATGTCGGCAGTGACTTCAAGCCTGCTGATGCTGATAATGAGGTGAATATCAATGATTTTCATATAGGAAAGAGTAGAAGGGTTCAGATTTAAAACTTCTACTGCGATTTCAACTTTCATTTAACGCTTTTAACCTCCATATTCAAAATAGAAAATTCTTCAGATAAATATTTTGTTATGTACTTTTCACTATGTAACCCAGAAATCATAGTTATCCGTAACACAATTTTATTTGGGGTCGGCGCAGCATATTTTCTTCTTCCATACTCAGTAAAAGAAAAACAATATATTAATTCTGTAACGTCAAACTTTGTAATCACACTCTCGAAATTTGCAAAAACTGGGGCATTACAAAACAACTAATTACATATCAATTTAATGGAAACTTTTGAGCACGGGTTGGCACTGGACGCAGGCCGCTTCCTATCGGTCCTTTTAGAAATCAATGGCCAATGTTCTTATGGCTTAAATAATGTTGAAAAGCATATATCAACCACATTATTTTCCCCACAGGCCCCCCTAGAACCGATCCACATCCTAATGATAGGCGTCCGCGACTCGGGCGAGTCGGACGACAGCGCGGTGTCGCGTCGCTTCGGCAACTTCTGTCGCGCGCACCGACACGAGCTGCATCAGAAGCGAGTGCGACGCATCACCTTCATGCTGCTTATCAAGTGAGATTTTAGATTAATTGACCATCATTTTAGGAAAAGGTGTCGTTTAGGATATAAGGGTATTTTCGGGTATTTCCAGCCCAGAGTCAGATTGTCAGAATAAGGTATATTTTTGATACTTTTCGCCAAAGCGAATGTAATGTGTACTTGTGTCTACTTATTTGCAAACAGATTGAGCGGTGAGATATGCTGTACTTAATGTAACCTAACTAAACACCTGTAATACGACTGTATCACGGAATCTCGAAGTTCAAAATGCCGAAGTACTGAAGCCATAAAGTACACAACATCTCAATCAAGGTCTCAATACAACCTCACAACAATGTGGACCTCAATACAATGTTAGGTGGGTGGGTGGTTGGTGGGAAAGGCTCGGCAAATAATGATGAATAAATGTGAACCACGACAGAAATCGAAAACAAAGTCGTGGAATAACAACATAAGATCTCGTAGATTTAACATAAGTACATTAAAGCAATGCATTTTTTACTGGAAATTGATCAAAATACGATATTTAAAGCATTTCTGGTTGATATTACCAATTACCGCAGATACCGTAATTTTAAACCCTTCGATATTAGGTACTTCGGTGTCACAAACTTTCGATATTCCGTACATCCGGATTCAGAACAATCGCAATCACGTACTTCGCTATAACAAACTTTCGATATTCCGTACATCGGTATCATGAACATTCGCAATTCAGTACTTCGATGTAGCGTACATTCTAAGTCACGTGCATCGACCTTGTGTACTTTATGGCTTCAGTACTTCGGCATTTTGAACTTCGAGATTCCGTGATACAGTCCTGTAATACCGTGTCTCTGCAAATAAAGATTCTTATTCTTCATTAATTTTTTAAACCTGTGGGTGGTGTAAGCCATTTTAGGTTACCTGCAGCTGTATGGTCGTATTACATGCTTGTAACACTCACGCAATTAAACGTATTCCCTTTCTGTTCTAAATATAAAATATTTCATCTGGATACCCGAAATGCTAAAGATACATTTGGTTCTTCTACTCTAAGCGAAGCCAAAACTGCCCAAATTTGACCCTCTTTTATTTTCTTTTAATCAATAATTTAATATTTTTTCCAGACGCCAATTCCCCAAGTTCTTCACGTTCCGTGCCCGCAACGACTTCACGGAAGACACGATCTACCGTCACTTGGAGCCAGCGTCGGCCTTCCAACTCGAGCTGTACCGCATGAGGAGTTACGAACTCGAAGCCTTGCCTACTAGCAACCAGAAGATGCACCTGTATCTTGGAAAGGCTAAGGTAAGACATCATGAAGCTGGTGAAGTCAACTCTTTGCTGAACAGTGTGGAGAGTTGAGAAACCATTATCATCTGGCTAGCCTTTTCCCAACTATGTTGAGGTCGGCTTCCAATCTTATTGGGTACAGCTGGGTACCAGTGTTTTACATGGAATAACTGTCTATCTGACCTCTAGAATCCAGTTATTTACGGTAAGACTGGTTGTCGAATTGTGTGGCTTATGACTATAGTTCGGCCATTCAGAGAATGCGTTCCTGACACGTCGCGATTGAACTGACGACGTAACTTTGCAATGGCGTTGCAGTTACGATAAAAATATTTTTGCTGGTTGTTTACCGTTTTAACAATTGAGGAGCATTAAAACAACATTATTATATCAATAATCAATGAATGTTATAATTTTGTGCCAAACTGAATGTCAAATAACTTGGTAAACAATATTTTTCTAAATCTATACTGCGCTATTACAAGGTTATGTCAGCGGTTTATATTTTGTAGTGCTGTGCTAAAAATAACAGGCAAGTATCGTAATCTGTTCTTATACAGTTATAATATAAAATAATACGTTTTGATTTTCTTTTAAGAATTGGAAAATAATGGACTATAAGACTTAATTATAACTTTTATGAAAAATAAAAATAAAACTATGACCAAACCGCATTTTTATACTTAGATTAAAAATGGTAACCCCAAATGGCGTTATGGGCCGCCATTTTGTGACGCTAAAACAGTCGTCCGTTGTCGTTTCGTGCGCATAGACCACGTTTTTCAAGTGTTTTCGATCTGTTTTTATTTGATTACCCGGCTTTTGTTAGACCGAGATATCAGGATTGATTCTGTTATTGATAATAATATAATTATACATGTAGGCGAAGATGATGATGAAGACACCACCTCCTCAAGCAAATCGGAGTCTGATTAATATTCTGTTCGCACATTCAATTCAATGTACTTGTAACAAAGAATAAATAAAACAATTTTATTATATGAATATTACCTTTTTTTGGTTTCCACTTAAATAACTAAAATATAAAACAAATGATTCCGCCAATTTAAAACGAAAATAATCTTAAAATAATGCGGCGGTTCATTTTGAAGGAACGGTAACGAACTCAGTGTTATGTTGTGCCCATCACTAGTCGTGACTAACTGATAGGTGTCAGGAACGCATTCTCTGAACGGCCGAAGTATAAGTCATCAGCTTGACAGTTTGCTATCGCCCAAAAAACATTTCTAATATTATCCACATTTCTTTGTGTTCAGGTGAAGAAGGGCCAAGAGGTGACCGACTACCGGTTCTTCATCCGCTCCATCATCAGACATCAAGATCTCATCACCAAAGAAGCCAGTTTCGAATACCTGCAGAATGAAGGAGAAAGGTACAGTAGCGTTAATTCACAGTAGGCTGAAAAACAGCACTTTTTGAATGTCATTACCTGAGACATATGTACCACAAAAATGCCCACCCTTCACCACTTCCTGTGTTTTTGCTGGGAAGAAGAAGTGGCGCAACGAACTCCCCAGCATTACATGTCTTTGGTTTGATTAATCTTAATACAAAAGGATTTCATGCATTATAATATACTTTATAAAAATAATACAGATTTATGTTATCTTGTCCCATCGTGCCATGAGAGTGAAGAATGAAGGAATAGTGAGTGCACCTGTGTCTGCGCAAATGCTTGTGCTTTATAATGTCCTGCGCAGCTGGCTGATCTCCTTATATGAGAATAGCTGCCGTGGCCTGCTAAAAAGCCATTATTATTAAGATCATGGTATATTCCTCTACAGGGTACTTCTAGAAGCCATGGATGAGTTAGAGGTGGCATTCTCCCACCCTCTCGCTAAGAGGACGGATTGTAATCACATCTTCCTCAATTTCGGACCTACTGTCATTATGGACCCTGCTAAGGTAAGCTTATACTATTTGTAGAATAATTTCAAAAAAATATTGACTCTTACAATTCTCGCCAAATTGAAGTTTCTTTTCTGAGTGGATTCTTCCTGCACCAGGATTAAATAAAAAGCTTTGTTACATCAGCTATTTCTAACCAGCTAGTGAGAGTTCCTTCAAGACGGTCCAGCCATTTCAGAGATAACTTGGAACTAAGAGACACAAACGAAAATTGAAACAAAAAATATTTAATATAATATGTGTATTTTTTATATATTGTCCATCAATAAAGTGGCTATCCAAACTAATATTATAAATGCGAAAGTAACTCTGTCTGTCTGTCTGTCTGTCTGTCTTTCTGGTCTTTCTGTCTGTCTGTCTGTCTTTTCTTCACGCCTAAACTACTGAACCGATTTGTGTGAAATTTGGTACAGACATAGTTTGAAACTTGAGAAAGGGCATAGGATAGTTTTTATTACAAAAAATAAAAATAAAATTTATTACGGACATACAGTGCCATCTATTGGTCAAATGTCGAGCTGTTCCTATGCTCCATAGATCATCATCCTCCGAGCCTTTTTCCCAATCATGTTGGGGTCGGCTTCCAGTCTAACCGGATTCAGCTGAGTACCAGTGCTTTACAAGAAGCGACTGCCTATCTGACCTCCTCAACCCAGTTACCCGGGCAACCCGATACCCCTTGGTTAGACTGGTGTCAGACTTACTGGCTTCTGACTACCCGTAACGACTGATCCTATGCTCCATAGATAGATGGCGTTAATCGCGCAATGGTGTCATTACACGTGTTCGGTTCATGTTATTGTTTTAATTCATCGGAAAATCCATCAGAAAAATGTAAACGGGCAAAACTACCCATGCTAAAAATGCGATAATAACTCTGTCTATCTGTCTTTCCGTCACGCCTAAACTACTGAACCGATTTGAATGAAATTTGGTACAGACATAGTTTGGAACTCGAGAAAGGACATAGGATAGTTTTTATCCCAAAAATCCTGCGGGAGCGGGAACTTCTCAAAAATCCCGCGAGATCGGGAACTATGTGGGTAAAACCAAAAATCTGCCGGAAGTCACTATTCCACGCGAACGAAGTCGCGGGCAAAAGCTAGTTTTATTATAATTTACAGACACTCCAATAATACCCATTTACATGTACAAAATAATATTGTGTTTGTTTGTAGATCGAAGAATCGGTGCTTGGTATGGTGATGCGTTACGGTCCTCGTCTATGGAAACTCAGGGTCCTACAAGCTGAGATCAGATTTACGCTGCGTATTGGTAAGTTTCTATTTTTTTTTTCGTTAAAAGTTACAAATATATGTGCAGAAAATGAGAATCATGTCAGTTTTGGTATAATCATGCAATGGTATATTTATGTGTTTCCGTCCGGATTCAATGTGGTAAATTATCTGTCACTTGCCTTTCCAAGCTTTTAATCTAGCACAATATGAAGTTGTATAGCCTACTTCAATCAATAGTTTACTCATTGCTAAAAGAATTTTTGAAATCAATATTACCTGAGAAATAAACAGACTACAAATTATATCAGTTACAGTTACAGTTTCAGTTACAGCCTTTTTATCGTCCCACTGCTGGGCACAGGCCTCCTCTCTCATGGAGAAGGATTGAGCATTAATCACCACGCTTGCTCAATGCGGGTTGGTGATTTCAGACTATATAGTCCAGGTTTCCTCAAGATGTTTTCCTTCACCTTTTTATCAGCCATTGGTGTCTAAGATATACTTAGAAAGTACATACAAACTTAGAAAAGTTGCATTGGTACTTGCCTGACCTGGATTCGAACCCGCGCCCTCATACTCGAGAGGTTGGTTCTTTGCCCACTAGGCCACCACGACTTTTTTTAAATTATATCAGCTTGTTCATTATAGATAAACCGTTTTTTATTTTATTTCGAACATAATTTACCAACAATTAGCTTACCATTAAATAAGTTAAACGCAAGTAAAAAAATACTGTATTTGTTAACGTCTTCATTTCACACAATCAGGTCCTGGAGCGCCCACGAAGAACGTTCGTCTCTGCCTGTCAAACGGTTCCGGCTATTCTCTAGACATCTACACTTATGAAGAGGTTTCCGACCCTAAGATTGGTGTGGTAAGTAAAATATAATTAAATTAATAGTTTTGCATCAACATCATATGCCTAGGGGTCGGTTTCAGTAAAAATGTCTACACAAAGTAAAAGGTGTTCGTGCAACCTTTAACTGGCGGTTTTCTGCGGTTCCACCCTGATTTTAACTTTCAGCAGCCGGATAAAAATCTGCCTACGTATAAATTTCATATACAGCTATATTTTTTTCTTCGTTAAATTTTCTGATAATGACCGTTTTGCCATTTAATTTACATCAAAATTACCCAAAAAAATTAGTACTTACCAAATTATATCGAATACACATAAAACAGTCATAAAATTCTCTGTATGCAATTTAGTCATCGTCGTGTCAGTCGAAAGACGACCACTGCTGGAATACTTTGCTTTGAATTAACGAAATGTCAACTAAACAATATTTTTATCCACAGATAATGTTCCAATCATTCGGCCCCAGACAAGGTCCGATGCACGGCCTACCAATCTCAACGCCGTACGTCACCAAAGATTATCTGCAGCAGAAGAGGTTCTTGGTAAGTCTTTATCTGTCTAGCCTTTTAATGAGGGTCTTCTCAATTTTTTCTGCCACAGGGTGGCGCCACGTATACGTCTGGTCCAAACAGCTGTCAAATAGTATGGAATTGTAGGGTCCGAACTTATTGTTTATTGAAATTCTGTTATATTGGAAGTGTTATTGATTTTATTATGGACTACGGTCAGAATAAGGTTTCCGAACTAAAAATTGAGCTAAGAGAGAGGGTGCAAAAGTCACTGGTACTAAGGAAAAGCTTGTTGAAAAATTTGTTAACACAATATGATTTAGTTTTTTTTATTTACTCAACCGCAATAGTAAAACAAAAATGCAGTGCTTTAATTATAAAATAATAAAAAAAAACACTAAAATCGTTCACTATTCATAGTAAAGATAAGCACTTTGACAGTTATCTGGACCTGACGACTCGGTGCTGCCACCTCGTGGACGCCATTTTAGAAAACCCTCATTATCCAATTTCTGGCTTTTGACTACCCATACCGACTGTCAAATGTGTTTAAATAACAGCCTATAGTTTATCGTGCCCTCCCAAATACGGAGGAACTCGTCATGATAAGATGGCCACCTACCAATGGACCGAATGCGTCAAACGTTGCTTAGCCTTACGATCGGTCGCCTCGTGCGACTTATAAACTGCAAATAAACGCCTGAAGTGATTCAGAAATTGAAACATATTTCTAAACTTTTAGAAGCTCCAATAAAAGCTTGTTCATAAAGTTTTTTTTTTAATAAAAAAAAACGGTTGTCTGTAAAGTCGGTTTACTGACGATAGTCGAACGTGACAACGTCATAAGAAATTGATCGTCAGATGTCGAACGTTGCCAACGCGGAGGCCGATCGTGCCTCTTTGTTGCTCGTTGGGTGCTCTCGCTTGTACTTCAAGCCTTAAACGGAACGCCTCAGAGCGAGGTAACGCCGCATGAGTCATGTTTTTTCGTGTGTGCAGCCGGCTCCATCGATTTATAAGACGTTGTCACGTCAAAAAAAAGTTAAACTTGGTTTTATAAAAAATACAAATAAGGGTATACATGGAATATAGAAAGCAAATCGATAGATGTAATTTATAAATGCGCAATAAATTAATATTGCTCATTTCTTCTTTCAGGCAACTTCACAAGGTACAACATACGTATATGATATACCGGATATGTTCAGACAAATGGTGGAGAGGAGATGGCGCGAGTGTATCGAAGAGGGCAGCGTTGATGGTAATAATAATAATTATTTGTTTATATTATTCTTGCTTATCAAGTTTTTCCAGCATCTTGAAGGAATAAAGGATGACTATCTGACTAGACTTTTCCCAACTATGTACTGCTGAGTACCAGTGATTTACAAGGATCAACTGCCTATCTGATCTCCATAATCCAGCTACTCGGGTAACACGATACCAGAAAGTCTACAGAAATAAGTCTTACAATAAGAGGTTGTCAGACTTTCTGTCCTTGGCCTGCTCCAAAATATTCAAATGGCCTCTGGTTCTAATGACCTGTGCTATTACTTAGCCATGAACTAATTAGGATAATTATGGTATATGAAAACATTGTTGAAAGGTTCTTCCAACCTACAGACAGACATGTGTTGCTGGGGAGTTTGTTGCGCCACTTCTTCTTCCCAGCAATAACACATAGGAAGTGGTGAAGGGCGGGCGTTTTGCGGGCTGTCTTATGTAAATATTGACGTGCTGTTTTTATAGCCAAGTTGGAATAAATTATTTTTGAAAAAAAATATTTATTATTAACTTTTTTACAGTTTTTTAGTTTACTAAATATGCTATGGAAAAGCTTGCTAATACGTAAATCTCTTCACAGGACCACCGCCAGACAATGTGATGACATCAGTGGAGCTGGTTGTGGAAGCTGATGGTGAGAGAAGAGTTGTGGAAGTCACCAGGCTACCCGGACAGAATAATGTGAGTTTTTTACTAATTGACTTGTCAATAAAAGGGTTCTTATTTCGACCGTGTACTACATTGTTTTTAAGTTTCTGTGTTTTATTTGCTTTTGTATTGACGTCTAAAAATACATAACAAAATCGTGATATGTAATTTGAAATTATTTGAAATGGTTTAGAGAAATATTTGCAATTTTATCACCAGTATTATAAAGAGGTTAAAAACATTTTTAACATTAAAAAAATATATATTGATTTAATATTCCAAATAAAAAAGTTTATTTCATTCAAAGTTTACTACTATGACAGTTGGTCATCTCACATGAAATAAAGTACCTACGTCCTTTTAACTGCAAAATTATTAACTATAAAAGCATACCAAATTGACAAAATACACCATGTACCAATTTTAACCGACTTCTTAAAGAGAAAGAGCTTATAAATTGGAATGTTTGTATTTTTTTTTTCAAACGAAATATTAACAAATAAATAATTCGTAACTTATTTCTAACTCTATATTTCTTTACCCAGGTCGGCATGGTAGCGTGGCGTCTAACCCTGTTCACGCCGGAATGCCCCGACGGCCGTGACATTATACTCATAGCCAACGACTTGACTTACTACATGGGGTCGTTTGGACCCCAGGAAGATTGGGTCTATTATAAGGCCTCGGTGTACGCTAGAGAGTTGAAGATACCTAGGGTAAGTTCTTCTTTAATTTGACATTTTAAGTGATTTTTTTGCCAGTACCGAGAACTCTTAGGGTGCGTCCACATCTGGCGAATGTGCCGCGAATGCGCAGCTCGCGAGCCGATTGCGACCTGCCCGCGAGCTGCGCGCGTGCAGTCACTGCAATAGTTCGGTGCTTGTCTTTAGCGCAACTCACGCAAGGCTCGTATAGAGCGCGCGAGCGGCGCGCGATCTGCGCGCACTCAGTTCTCGCCCTTACAGTTCCGTTTATTATTTAATAAAGAGCGCGTCGCGCGCCGCCTGCGCGCCGCTCGCGTGCGGCGCTTAGGTCGCGCGCGAGCTGCGCGCGGGCCAAGCAGAAGCGGCGCACGAACAAAATGCACGCGCGCAGCTCGCGGACAGCGAGCAAACGGCTCGCGAGCTGCACATTCGCCAGATGTGGACGCACCCTTATAATGCATAGAAATCTGTCTAGGCATTCAATAATTAATGCAGAATAAGATATGCAAAAATAAAATTAATATGTACTCCTTTGATCTTTAATTTGAATAGAGTTATGTACTTAGATTTTGTAAAAGGAACTATGTCACACACACCCAGATAATATTATACAACGTTATTTTTTGTTTATGCGAAACCTGATACACCTATCTAGTATTTTTATGTAAAGAATCTATGTACGAAATTTCAAAACCGTATCATGAAAAATCACAAAGTTATAAGCTTGTTAAGTTACAGGACTGTCCGTAAAAATACATAATCACCACAAAACGCACACATGCCGCGCAACGCGATAGCACTGTGCGCTCGCGCCCGCTATGACCTTTGACCTTGACCTTTGTTGTGCGAGAATAAATACTTATTTGTGGTGTCCAACATTCAAAGTTTTTTAGATAATTTTGGGAAAAAATATAACATGGTGTAAAAACTATTGGAATCGATTCAGTTACTGATTCTGAACAAACTATATTCAGGTTTCGCACAAACAAAAAATAACGCTGTATATCCACAAATCAAATATTATCTAATACTAGTTTCCGGCACCGGTTTCACCCGCGTCCCATGGGAATTACGTTGCTAACCTCAATAAAAGTAACACATTACTATCCTTCTTCGATAACACCAAAATATTTTTTCTAATTAGTTCCTGACATTAGCGCGTTGAAGCAAACAAACATACAAAGATTATAGTTCGGCCATTCAGAGAATGCGTTCCTGACACGTCGCGATTGAACTGACGACGTAACTTTGCAATGGCGTTGCAGTTACGATAAAAATATTTTTGCTGGTTGTTTACCGTTTTAACAATTGAGGAGCATTAAAACAACATTATTATATCAATAATCAATGAATGTTATAATTTTGTGCCAAACTGAGTGTCAAATAACTTGGTAAACAATATTTTTCTAAATCTATACTGCGCTATTACAAGGTTATGTCAGCGGTTTATATTTTGTAGTGCTGTGCTAAAAATAACAGGCAAGTATCGTAATCTGTTCTTATACAGTTATAATATAAAATAATACCTTTTGATTTTCTTTTTACTTTTATGAAATATAAAAATAAAACTATGACCAAACCGCATTTTTATACTTAGATTAAAAATGGTAACCCCAAATGGCGTTATGGGCCGCCATTTTGTGACGCTAAAACAGTCGTCCGTTGTCGTTTCGTGCGCATAGACCACGTTTTTCAAGTGTTTTCGATCTGTTTTTATTTGATTACCCGGCTTTTGTTAGACCGAGATATCAGGATTGATTCTGTTATTGATAATAATATAATTATACATGTAGGCGAAGATGATGATGAAGACACCACCTCCTCAAGCAAATCGGAGTCTGATTAATATTCTGTTCGCACATTCAATTCAATGTACTTGTAACAAAGAATAAATAAAACAATTTTATTATATGAATATTACCTTTTTTTGGTTTCCACTTAAATAACTAAAATATAAAACAAATGATTCCGCCAATTTAAAACGAAAATAATCTTAAAATAATGCGGCGGTTCATTTTGAAGGAACGGTAACGAACTCAGTGTTATGTTGTGCCCATCACTAGTCGTGACTAACTGATAGGTGTCAGGAACGCATTCTCTGAACGGCCGAAGTATAAAATATGTATAGATAGATCAGAACTGTTACCAAAAAAATCCTTATATACAGACAAACTTTCACACCCATAATATTAATTTCAAATAACTAACAATTTCAAAAACATTCACAGATATACATAAGCGTAAACTCCGGTGCTCGTATCGGAGTGGCCGAAGAAGTCAAATCCGAATTCAACGTCGCCTGGTTAGACTCCGAGAGACCCGACAGGGGGTTCAAGTATCTCTACTTGACCCCCGAGTCGTATTCTAAGCTGGGACCCCTGGGGTCTGTGAAGACTACGCTCATTGAGGACGAGGGAGAGTCGAGATATAAGATCACTGATATTATTGGTAAGTTTTTTTTGCAAGCTAGTGTAATGTTGCAAAGATAAATTAAAAATGAAATCTCATATGGCTCTCTAATAAAACCTTTGTGGCTCGGATAGGGTTTTTTTTTAAATATTGCATAACTTTACCTATAGTTTGTAAAGGTCAATCAAAATCCATCTAGCATTTTTGGCTTGAAATATGAATAAATATGTACATGTTATTAAAATAATTTTAATTTTTAAATTATTTTTAAAAAATTTACTCAATTTTACGATTTTGATTTTCATCATAGCATTTGTCAGGTTTAGAAGGTTTTTAGGATTATTGCATTTGATTATAATGTTTTGAAAGCAGTTTTCATTAAATAGCTGACCCGAAAAACTTTAAACCTTCCCTGTGCCTCTACAAATATTTAATTTATTTATAAAATGACCTTCTCCCCCAGGCAAAGAAGACGGTCTCGGCGTAGAATGTCTTCGCGACGCCGGTCTCATCGCGGGCGAGACTGCGCAGGCGTACGAAGATATTGTCACCATATCTATAGTTACCTGCCGAGCTATCGGTATCGGCTCTTATGTTGTCAGGTATGTGGTAATAATAGTTTAGAGGTATATCTGTGTACTCGTCGTGGCCTAGTGGGTAAAGAACCAACCTCTTAAGTATGAGAGCGCGGGGTCGACTCCAGGTCAGATTTGTATGTACTTTCTAAGTACATCTTGGACACCAATGACTGTGTTTCGGATGGCACGTTAAACTGTAGGTCCCGGCTGTCATTGAACATCCTCGGCAGTCGTTACGCGGAGTCAGGAGCCAAATATCATCTCTCGAGCCTTTTCCCAACTATGTTGGGGTCGGCTTCCAGTGTAACTGGATGCAGCTTAATACTAGTGTCATGGACTGACTGCCTATCTGACCTCCGTAACTCAGTTACTTGTGCAAATCCTCGGTAAGACTGGTAGTCAGAATTTCTGGCGTCTGTCCATAACAACTGCCAAAGATGTCACTGACAGCCGGGGACCCACCAATATAACGTGCATTCCGAAACACAAATGAACTTGTTATAGCAATATGGTCACTGTCTAGGCTTAGACTGTTGTGTGTGTTGGATATGTGTACTAGATAGGAGCTGAAAAGAAAGACGTACTCGGAGACTTTTTAGACGTTTATTGGTTACTGTTTTCACCATTTACAAATGTTGCTAGTATACGAGGCTACTCTATACAATTCAAATATGCAAAATCGAGGCAGACGCAGACGCACTGACCGCGCGGCGCGTGGTGTAGGCACCGAGTCGTAGGGGGAGGGCGGTGCTGGTATCCGGCACTGCTGCGCGTTCACAGTCACCTATGCACAGACCTACCTTCCGAAACACTGACTTTCTTGTTAATTCCTATTGTATTTTATTTTTCTAAAATATGTTTTTTACTATCTTTCACAGATTAGGCCACCGAGTCATCCAAGTAGAATCTTCCTACATCATTCTTACCGGTTACGCGGCCCTCAACAAAGTGTTGGGCCGCGCAGTATACGCGAGTAACAACCAGCTAGGGGGTCAACAAGTCATGCATCATAACGGGGTCTCCCACGCTGTAGCCCCCACGGACTTGGAGGCTGTGAGGACCGCGTTGAGATGGCTATCGTTTGTGCCTAAGGTGAGCAAAGATTTTTTAAGGGGTCAAAAGTAAATGTTACTTTTTGGGGTCAAAAGTTGGGGCCAATTTTGAGGGCCAGTTTTGTAAGACGATGCATTAAATAAGGGGTCAACATAAAAAAGAATGTAATGACTGTAAGGTATGTTGGGGTCCAAAGTAGAGTCTACTTTTAGGGGTCAAAAGATTTGGGTAAAATTTTTGGGGGCGAAAGCTACGGTCAAATTCAGAGTGAATGCTTTAGTAATGGCTAAAACGAAAAGAAAAAAACTCAAATATGGCCTTATTAGTCACTATTAGAAGTTTCATTAAACCAAAAGTTCTTTACCCGATTGATACCAAACCCTTTACCTTTCCCCGCAGGACAAACTAAGCATGGTCCCCATAATGCGTCCGTCAGACCCCATCGACCGTCCCGTGGAGTGGGCCCCCCCCCGCGCGGCACATGACCCGCGCCTCATGCTAGCCGGTGACGCGGCTCGGGCGGGCTTCTTCGATGTCGGCAGCTGGGATGAGATCATGCAGCCTTGGGCTCAGACTGTCATTACAGGTTAGTTTTATTTGTTTGAATATAATCCTCATACTAGGAATTTCTACTTATAAACGTTCATAGCACATACCCTCACACAAAAAAAAAAAAAATACTTTTCCGTGTGACACAATAACAGTTCGTATTTTCTGTCCTAATGTTTTCAAAATAACTTTACATCTGATTTTATTGTGTGTTATAGTGTGTGTGTGAATCCAGTCCCACCTTTCTATTGTCGCCTTTCTTTCTCCGTCAGCAATTACCCCCATTTTTTTCACTTAAAACTTACGGTTATGCATATCCAAAGATGACAGAGATTTTTTTTTTACAAAATCCTAAATTTTTTATAAACATTTTTAGTTTTAATGTTACATAATTTAAATTACCTAACAATTTTGTCCCCCAGGTCGAGCCCGTCTGGGTGGTATACCAGTAGGAGTGGTGGCCGTGGAGACCAGGACTGTGGAGCTGACTCTACCCGCCGACCCAGCCAACCTGGACTCCGAGGCCAAGACCTTGCAGCAGGCTGGACAGGTTCGTTATCATCATCGCCTGAGCCTTTTGCCAACTATGTTGGGGTCGGCTTCCAGTCTAACCGGATGCAGCTGAGTACCAGTATGCTACAAGGAGCGACTGACCTTCTCAACCCAGTTACCCAGGCAACCCAATACGCCCATTTTTTTTTTCTAGTCACCAAGACAAGTTTTTTTCTAATGACAAGGAACCTGAACGCTTCGTAGTTCTTTAATAACTCCAACCGCACGTTACTTGACCAACCAGAAGGTGCCTGACCTACCTTCCATCTGGCAACTCCGTGTGCATTTAAACCAATATTTAAACCTTAGCCTATACTAATACATACTCTACTACAAATATTCTAAGACATTCTCTTCTACCATATTTACACATATCACACGCATACACACACACACACACACACACACACACACACACACCCTCACACACACACACACATTACTTCTTGTTCACAGTTTAAAGTAACAGTACTGGAAGAGCTCAGAAGTCAGGGTTTTCATAGGTTTTTTGTAAAAGAGTTTGTGAATAAACATTTTTTTTTTTTTTATATAATCTAATCTATGCTTCTCCCTTCAACACAGGTGTGGTTCCCCGACTCCGCTTACAAAACGGCTCAAGCCATCAACGACTTCTCTCGTGAAAACCTACCTATCATCATCTTTGCCAATTGGAGAGGTTTCAGTGGTGGGCAGAAAGGTAAGATTTTGATTATAACTTGTTGACACTTTCACCTGCGGTTTCACCCGCGTCTTGTAGGAAATATTTCCCGTACCCCGCTGAGGAAAACAAGTATTTATGTGCTCCTAGTATCTCAGCAATTGTTAGCAAAATCTGTTCAGTCGTTTTTGAGTTAAAACTAGTGTAATTAACAAGATAGTCCTTTTTGTTACTAGGATATTATTTTTATTGTAAATATTTGTAAATGTGTTCTGCAAATATCTACATATGCAAAAAGATTAAGATTATATGTATTTAAATAGAAATTGAAATTTAATGGAAAACCCAAGTGGTGGGTGGGTTCCCCAAGGTTTTACCCGCTTCTGACAGAGTTGCTTTAGCAATTGGGCCACATGGTCCATTTTACGGGGTAAAAACTTTTAATATATAATATAATAAATATATAATTTAATCTTTTTCACAGACATGTACGAACAAATCCTGAAATTCGGTGCTGAAATCGTCCGTGCTTTACGAGGGGCTACAGCCCCCGTCCTAGTATACATCCCGCCCGGCGCCGAGCTGCGAGGCGGCGCCTGGGCCGTCGTGGATCCTTCCGTCAACTCGCTCAGGATGGAGATGTATGCTGATCCTGACGCCAGGTCGGTACTGCATCCACATGGATAGAAAACCCCATTAAATCGCTAATTTGGAGTCAATTTCCAGCCATTTGGAGACTACCAAACTACACAGGACATATTGCCAAACAGCTAGTACTGACGTATTTAACAGCAATATAAATTTTACAAAAAAAACTTCCAAAATTAAGAGTAAAAATTGATCCTGCTTGTGATCTCTCTCCGGTGGTGTGAAATTGCCGTCCCATCGCGCTACGAGAGTGAAGGAATAGTGAGTGCACCTGTGTCCAAGCAAATGTGCCTGCACTATAATATAATATGTCCTGCGCAGCTGGCTGATCTCTTTAAATGAGAACAGGGGCCGTAGCCGATAATGGAGGACATCAGTACCAAAAATTATTTCAGGAGCTTTGGAGGGAAAGCGCGATGGATACTTTCTCATTTATAATATTGATTAAATACTGAAACACAAGTTATACCTATTATTATATAGGCACAAAGAATTAAGCAAATAATAAAATAAATAAAAAATAAAATATCCGGTCAGAGTGGAGTCGCTAGAGCAGGGTTAGCAGCCCGCTCGGAGGGTAGGTGCCTCGTGGTAAGTGGCGAGTGGGCCGGTGATGCTGGACCCACAGGGAGCGCGTGATCTACGTTTAAAGTCCGCCGAGGTATCCTCACCCTTCAGCCGCTCACGTACCTGTTGCCCCCTTGTTGCGATTTAGCGACTGATTCCCGGGGGCCCAGTAAGTGAGTTGGCGAGTCTCCACCTGCCATTTTTACGTGTATTTATTACATTGTTATCGGCAGGTGCCATAGTTCCCGTAGTTTCCCCACTCCTAGTCCATTAGTATCCCATCCCAATAGCCCTAGTAGTTTTATTCCATATTTAGCAATAGTTTAGCACAGAACCGGGGATTGTCCTTGGGTACGTTTCTATAGTGTATACAGGGATAATCGTCGGTTTTGTGTCGCCATTTCATTAAAGTTGTCTCAAAAGGGCTTCAGCGTGTTGGCTTCGGCCCCACGTTCGCCTTCCAAAAATCCGGGACTCTGTAGTCCCGTGGTCGGTTAGAGACATACAAAAAAATAAATAAATAATAAATGAAAATAAATAAAATAATAAATAAATAAGCAGTATCTTTGTACTATTGTATGTTACTTCTTCTTCTTTCGTGTGTGTTTACTGTGTGTACATAAATGGTTAAATAAAATAAATAAAAACTTATGATTATGTCTCACAGAATAAATGAATTTGAATAAATACAAATTGTTGTAAAATCAAGCAAAATACGATTTATTTATTATTGTTCACAGAGGAGGTGTGTTAGAAGCAGAGGCTATAGTCGAGGTGAAGTTCAAGCAGCGGGATATTCTCAAAACTATGCACCGTTTGGACCCTGAACTACAGAGGATTGGCGCTAGGATCTCAGGTAAAAAACAATAATGTTTAGACGCTCAGATATTACTTTATTTGCACACATATTCAAAGGAATTTTAGTTACATAAATGGTGGTTTAAACTCAACTTTGTGGTTTAAAAAAGCGACTGCCTATCTGACCTCTGACTACCAGGGCAACTCAATGCCCCTAAGCACAACTGGTTGTCAGACTTGCTGGTTTCTGACTACCCGTAACGACTCTCAAAGATGTTCACCTACTAATTTAACATCATCCTCCGAGCCTTTTCCCAATCATAGTGGGGTCGGTCGGCTTCCAGTCTAACCGGATTCAGCTGAGTACCAGTGCTTTAAAAGAAGCGACTGCCTATCTGACCTCCTCAACCCAGTTACCCGGGCAACCCGATACCCCTTGGTTAGACTGGCGTCAGACTTACTGGCTTCTGACTACCCGTAACGACTGCCAAGGATGTTCAATGACAGCCGGGACCTACAGTTTAACGTGCCATCCGAAACACAGTCAATACTGTCTAAGATATACTTAGAAAGTACATACAAACTTAGAAAAGTTGCATTGGTACTTGCCTGACCTGGGATCGAACCCGCGCCCTCATACTTGAGAGGTTGGTCCTTTACCCACTAGGCCACCACGACCTACTAATGTAACGTGTCTTCTAAAATACGGAGGAACTCGTCATGACAAAATGGTCACCCACAGACCGACCGCGCCAAGCGTTGCTTAACCTTATGATCGGTCGACCCTTGTGTCCGTATATAGAAGTAATATTAATATATTTTGTATTGTTGCAGAATTGAAAGAACAAATTAAGGAAATATCAAAGAGTTTGGATAGAAGAGGTTCCATTGACGAGAGCCTCATCAGAACCGACACAGGCAGGGCAGGTAAATACATAGCATAACAGTGTTATTATATCATGTCTGAAAACAATATGTAAATGGATTTAAAATGATAGGTTAGGAAGTTTGGTGTTTTTATTCAGTGAAATAATAGTTTGCTGGGTCAGACTGTTAGCGGGATATTCATATATGTTTTTTTTTTTAATTTTTACATACTTTACATGCTCACTGCATCAAATCCTAATATTGATCCTAATATTCCGCGCTAATGATATACTTCATATTATTTTTTGCTATCGGTGTTTAAAATCAATTGTTCTTTATATTGAAATAGTTTTCTTAATAAAATAATTATTTGCATCGCAACATTTTAGAGAAACGTTTGACTTGAAAGACCTTTCATAGTTAAACAAACAAAAATTGTTTGTATTTGTTTTAGCTGAAACTCGTGTACGCGAATTAGAAACAGAACTATTGGCAGCTGAAAAGACATCGAAAGCGCGCGAAAAGGAACTCAGCCCTATCTATCACCAGGTAAATATATTTGGATATTTTGCTAATAAAATTGACCTATCAAGTTTTATAGTTTTTGTGTCTTAACATATTTAACGTGTAAATCAATTAATTGTGGTTTTGTCGACCGTCAAAATACAACGCCAAAATTGTGCAACGCTTTTAATTACCTGTACATATTTTTTTGTACATTAAGGGCTGATTTTTCGATCGGCAGATAACTTTTATCTAAAGAATATGTTTGACGTTTTGAAGGCCTTTGAATAGAAAACATCTCAAACCGCCATATTTATTCCTCAGATAGAAGTTAACTGATAATTGAAAAATCAGCCCTAATTCGGTATATGTATAAATTGGACTATTTGGAGAATGAATAGCTCTGTATGTTTTTTGTATACAATCAATATTTAATTCGTTTTGTTTTTCAGATTGCAGTACAATTCGCGGAACTACACGACACTGCAGAGAGGATGTTAGAGAAAGGATGCATATTTGTACGTAGCTTTACTTAATATTCGTTCATAACCAGATAATATACATTTTTGCATGTGAACAGTCTTCGATAAGGTGATTTTAGAGTTTTTTGTACATACGAACTTTCAGAGCTATGGAAGACTTTTTTGGTAGGTCATTTGAACTTACGTGGCATATTAATTCGCTATTCGGTTAGGTTCTACCTACATGATCATGAATGTTTTTTTTTTTTTTCACAGGACATAGTCCCCTGGCGTTCATCTCGCAAACAGCTATACTGGAGACTGCGACGTCTTCTACGACAGAACGAGCAAGAGAGACGAGTGCAAGCAGCGGCCCGGCCGGGGCCCGCCATGCAGCAGGGGCCCGCCGCCGCCACGCTGCGCAGGTGGTTCACTGAGGACCGCGGCGAGACACAGGTCAGTAGCCACGCGGCAGCGGCCCGCCAGCCACATAGCAGGAGCCCGCCCGCCACATAGCAGGGGCCCGCCAGTCACATAGCAGCGGCCCGCCAGCCACAAATCAGGGGCCCGCCAGTCACATAGCAGGGGCCCGCCAGCCACATAACAGGGGACCGCCAGCCACATACTAGGGGCCAGCCGGCCATGTAACAGGAAGAAAATTTTTTGTTGATAATTTTTTTAAGGCGAATTAAAGAATTAGAAATTGAAGAATAATTTATTTTTTATTATAACCCTGTCTTCATGCTTATCATATCGACCGGACTCAACTATTCGCTTTTTCCCTATATGTTATATGAAGTCTTACCATTACCAGTCTATCTCTATCTCTTTTTTTTTCTATTTTTATTCTTGTCTGTGTTTTTATGTGTACATAAACTGTTAAAAACCTAAATGAATACCTTTTTCACCCACAGTCCCACCAATGGGAGCACGACAACGAGGCGGTGTGCCGCTGGCTAGAGGCTCAGGCCGGTGACGACAACTCCGTGCTGGAGAGGAACCTCCGAGCCATACACCAGGATGCCTTGCTGCAGGCTGTCAATGATCTAGTGCTGGTGAGTACACTGCTTCATCATGTCCACAGTCCCACTAGTGGGAGCTGACCTTGCAATATACCTTCGTCATCATCCTCTATTCTATTCTATTCTTGAGGCGATTAACACACGACATTAGGCGGTGAAGCGGATCTCATGTTGCATTGACCTGTATTAAATCCGTTGATGCCTAACACACGTACACCGCCTGACCGCGCGTTCGAGCGGAGCTCTTTTGTTCGAGTGCCACCGCCCTCCGCGGCGGTGCGCGGTGCCGTGTGTTAATCGTCTTATTGTACACAAGCATATTTAGATACAAACACAATACCAGATAAGTTATGTACAAAGGGGAGCTTAACCTAGAGTTGGGTTCTCTGACAGCAAACCTTAGAGCGATAGAGAGATGTGATAGAGAAGAGTAAATTATAAGTGCAAACAAAGATAATTTAAAACAAATCCATCCGTCCGTCCTCCCTCACTTCCTTACCCCTCCCATCCTCTTGCTCTTATCCCAATGTTATTTGCAATTTTTCAGTTTTCTCCTTCCATACTCTTCTAGCTGCCGTCATCTCATAAGTAACATTCTTTTTAGCCACATCAACATTAACACAATCAAAGTCAAAGTCAAATCATTTATTTCGTTTAGGCCTTTACAAGCACTTATGAATATCGAATATTATAAATAGGTTTGATTCTAGTTGCACATTCCTAAAGTAGCTTCCTATGGAGAATAACGGGCAAGAGACTCCATGATTACTCTTTTAAAAATAATAGGTATTTATTGTATTTACAGTTTGTATGTATTGATACATACTATAATAACATGCGAAGATCATGTAGAATCACAATAGACAAAAAATATGAGAATAAATCCACTATATCCATCCACATTCATGCCTAAAAACTCCTTCACAACTAGTCTAAAACTGTTTGGACTATCGCAAGTATTAAAATTTCATTTCATTTCATTCCTAAAAATAAAAGATTCCTCCTCCTTTTAGAAAGAAGTCCGTTAAAAATTTTCTCTAAAAACTAAGCACTAGTACGTGCATAATGTTACATAGAGTAAGTTTTCCCAAAAAATCAGTCCAAAATTCGATATGTTTTTGCCCATTCCGTAAAATAAAAAACTCATAATGAAGTCAAAAAAAATTAGAAATGGTTGAGAAATCTCGGCAAGGTTAAAATATGACATGTCTAAAATAATATTTCTATTTACAGGAACTCACGCCGTCTCAGCGGTCGGAATTCATCAGAAAACTGTCCGCTTTAGAAATGGAGCAATAGATAAATATCTAATAGGTAATTTTAATTAACTAGAACGAACAAATTTACTAGGGTACATATATTTATTTGTTGGGGCTTCTAGATGCGAATTAAGTCTGTATAAATATTTAGAAAAAGAACGAAGAGATATTTCTATTAATCTTATTTTTTTCATATAATATAAATAGGTGAAGTTGTCAGTTTGCAATACATTTAAAAAAACCTAGAACCTCCTTTTTTGTAGTAGGCTATGATTTAAAAATATGTTATTTCATATTTTTATAGCAACTCCACTTAATTTTAAATACGTTTTAAATACGGATAAAATGAGATTTCCCGAAATATCTCTTTTCTTACTGCAAAATTTGAAATAGGCCTATTTAGGAAGAAATAAATCGTTTTGCAATTCTTTATATTTATAACAGACTCGAGTGTGTTAAGTTCAGATTTTATTACAATTAAGTTTCACAGCCATACGAAATAAGTATAAATAAAAAGACTTTAGTTTTAATACTAATAATAAAAAACTATCCTACATCCAAACATCTCTCTTAGTCTTCCATTTTTTAATTTAAAACTGCCACAGAAATTCTGCCCATTTTGAAACATTTTAAAAGTCTTCAGTATTAGGTATTAAAAAAACTTACTCAGTACATTATTTCAATATGAAATGTAGACACGTATCTCTTTTCTAAAGATCTTTTAGAAAATATTTTCAACTCAATATAAGTAGATTTTTTCATTCTTACTCCGATTTTACACTGTTAAGCCGCTTTCGTAAAAGATTACGGAAGTGACTTCCGTAAGTCGTAACAAGTTCAAAGAAATACTGTACTGTGTGCGACTTACGAGAAATTATCGTAAGTTATTTACGAAAGCTAATTTCGGGAAAAAAAACTTTGTAAGTAGTGTAAAGTGTAAAGACAGTTTTAGTAAATAAAAATACCAACGCAATTCTGTCTGTAAAAGTTAGTTCAAATAACATACGCTAGTTTTTATTTCGGTATGTGCAATAACCTTCGCGAGTGAAACCACGGAAAAAGCTAGTTTTTACCCTGCAATTGCTACCTACATTTGTCTGGCTGTGAAACTCAGAAAACATGACATTTTTGTACGGATACCTGTTTTTCTTATTTATTTAGAAAAACACCTTTTAAATAGTTACCTTTTGGTAAGTCAAGAATTTTGGTTCAAATACGTTTTACCTTTTGACCGCTGCCGTTTTAGCCAAATGACTTTAGATGGCTTGGTAGAGGAAAGTTGATTTTTAAAGTAGAATAAAAATAAGAGAAAGAATATATAAGGAGCTTTGCTTAATTTGTGAATGTTGGAAAAATAATATTAATTTAAAACTTTGTAGTAATTTACAAAATAAGGATAGTATTTTTTTCTATCTTTATAAGCCATAAAAATACTCTTACTAAGTACCGTTTAATAGACGACTCGACACGAATTTTAAATTACTAGTTTCATTTTTGAAATTATTAATTTGGAATAAAATTGCACTTTGT
Source organism: Helicoverpa zea (assembly GCF_022581195.2). Lineage (NCBI taxonomy): Eukaryota > Metazoa > Arthropoda > Insecta > Lepidoptera > Noctuidae > Helicoverpa > Helicoverpa zea. The sequence goes on from NC_061479.1 coordinate 4,530,138, forward strand.
AGCTTGGCGGTCAAAAAGTTAAACACAATGTATAAAGTATACATACAAAGCATGTAAAATTGTATACATAGTGTGTTATTGAAGTTGCGAATGTAATAAATATATAAAAATTACATTTATTCAGCTATTGAGGCATCTGTTTTTATATTGGCTGTGTGACACCGACTTTATACCTGTAAGTTCTTCGGTAAAAATCTGTAAGTACCTCCGTAAGATAATTGCATAAGCTACTTACGTGACTTACAACCACTTGGGCTGACACCAGTCTTACCAAGGGGTATCGGGTTGCCCGGGTAACTGGGTTGAGGAGGTCAGATAGGCAATCGCTCCTTGTAAAACACTGGTATCAGCTGCATTCGGTTAGATTGGAAGCCGACCCCAACATAGTTGGGAAAAGGCTCGGGAGATGATGACTTACGTGACTTACAAGTGTAAGGCCGGCCTTAAGTTAGTTTGGGAAATATGAGATAAAATGAATTACTGCAATAAAATAAGATCTGAAAAAAAATATATATATATATATTAATATGTACCCGGGTAACTGGGTTGAGGAGGTCAGATACTCAGTCGCTCCTTGTAAAACACTGGTACTCAGCTGCATACGGCTAGACTGGAAGCCGACCCCAACATAGTTGGGAAAAGGCTCGAGAGATGGCGAAAAATTACAAAATACTTTGTGATTTTTTTATATTTAATTCTGATATTTCTCAAACCGCAAAAATAATCATGTTTTAGAAGCAATAATTAACTGTGTATCGTGCTTGTTTTGTTTTTTATATAAAAATGTGTGAAACCTGCAATATGTACAAAAAGTACAATATAAATACATTCCTTACGTTTTGTTGTGTAATTTTATGTTTTTTTTCTCTGTGATCTGTAGTTGGAACTCCAAAAAAACTAGCATGCGAGGAAGTTTTGTAAATACTGTCTCATTACAGAGAAAAGTAGGTATTATCAAAAATTGCTTTATACCTTTTGTCTCTGATATGGATGTCAAATATAATTTAAACGTGAACCACCTAATAAAATATAGTCTTAAAAAGTACCCAGTTTAGTACTAGGCCTACCTACCGTACCGAAAGAGGTAATTTTTAGTACCATGCTTTATTATAAGTTGGATGAAGAATTTAAGTAAAAAAAAAGAGAGTTTTTAAAAAACTACTTTTAAAAAGAATGTATTTAATGGAGTTTCACCTACAGATTTTTTTTTTGTTTGTTGCAACACTGATAAGCTAAAAGCCACAGTTCGAGTAAATAGTGTGATTAATTATGAAATCATTCGTAAACGCGTTATTTATTATTTAATGTTATTTACGTTTAAATGGGACCAAATAAATAAATGGTGTATAATTTATGATTTTTTGTTTTTTTTTTTATGTTTTTCCTTTTTTTACCGACAAGAGATGATATTGCATTTTTTTCTGATAGGAACTATTAACTCGCTTTAATTATGATTATGTAGATTTATATATTTTCTAAAACAATAATTCTACTAGAAGTAGTTTCTATGAGAAGTTGTCGTTTAATTCAATTTAATTTTGTAATTTTCAGTTTTAATTAATTTATAAGCAACGAGGAAGTTTTTTTTCAAACGTATTATGATGAATATACGTAATAGCACCAAGTGCTTATCGTAAGCTGATATAATTGTGTACATAATGATTTAGTCAAATAAACGCATATATATTTCATTTTAATAATTGTTTTATTCGCCTTACTATGTAATGATTCGTCTTATGTATCTACTTAATTTATAAAAGAAAGTCGTGTTAGTTACATTACCTATGACTCAAAAACGGCTGAACCATTTAGACTGAAAATCAGAGGGGAGATAGCTCAGTCCCTGGAGAAGGATATATGTAGAATAGTATTTGTCACCATCCGGCTAAGGGATGCGGATGAATGAAACCACGGACGGCAAGTTAGTAGTAAAATAAAATATGTCTGCAGCAACCAAGTTTTTCAGTGTTTAGAAGAAATAAGAAGTAGTAGACAGCAGAAAAAAAATTATTTAAGGTAAGATTTGAATGCTACCTATTTTATGTAAATAAAACCATTTTGGATCGAAGCGGCAGCAGCACGTAAAAGTCGCTGGCATTCAAATAGGTATCTTTATTCGCGAAAGTAAACCACATAACGACAAATAATTTATATAAAAACAAATAATATGCGTCACAAATACGCAGTGCGAAACAGTACCATAGCGCCTCTTTTCCGTGACAGCTGAACCTAACGTAATGACGTCATGATCTCACGAGCCTTTTCCCAACTATGCTGGGGTCGGCTTCCAGTCTAACCGGATGCAGCTGAGTACCAGTGCTTTACAAGGAGCGACTGCCTACCCGTAACAACTGCCAAATATGCTAAACGACAACCGGGGTAGGTACAGTTTAACGTGCCCTCTGAAACACAGTTATTGGTGTCCAAGATATACTTAGAAAGTACATACAAACTTAGAAAAGTTATATTGGTATAGATAGTTCAACTCAGATTTGCGCGCGGCCCTATGTGTGCGTCGGCTTGTAAATATACAACTTTCATTCGTGTGACAGTGACGTCGTCCGAGCATGACGTGTTCTTATCGCTTTTTGTTATGGGTACAGTCGTTTACGAAAATGTCTAGTTCTTCACGGAGAAAATGTTTAAGGAGTCAGGTATAGTAAGTTCAACTCAGTCTTGCGCGCGTCCTTATGTGTGGGTAACCCTTGTACATACACAGTGACTTTGTGTGCGTGACAAAAGGTACAGTCGGGTACAAATACAGTTATTTAGGGGTTACGGCTGTTTATAGTTCGGCCATTCAGAGAATGCGTTCCTGACACGTCGCGATTGAACTGACGACGTAACTTTGCAATGGCGTTGCAGTTACGATAAAAATATTTTTGCTGGTTGTTTACCGTTTTAACAATTGAGGAGCATTAAAACAACATTATTATATCAATAATCAATGAATGTTATAATTTTGTGCCAAACTGAGTGTCAAATAACTTGGTAAACAATATTTTTCTAAATCTATACTGCGCTATTACAAGGTTATGTCAGCGGTTTATATTTTGTAGTGCTGTGCTAAAAATAACAGGCAAGTATCGTAATCTGTTCTTATACAGTTATAATATAAAATAATACCTTTTGATTTTCTTTTTAAGAATTGGAAAATAATGGACTATAAGACTTAATTATAACTTTTATGAAATATAAAAATAAAACTATGACCAAACCGCATTTTTATACTTAGATTAAAAATGGTAACCCCAAATGGCGTTATGGGCCGCCATTTTGTGACGCTAAAACAGTCGTCCGTTGTCGTTTCGTGCGCATAGACCACGTTTTTCAAGTGTTTTCGATCTGTTTTTATTTGATTACCCGGCTTTTGTTAGACCGAGATATCAGGATTGATTCTGTTATTGATAATAATATAATTATACATGTAGGCGAAGATGATGATGAAGACACCACCTCCTCAAGCAAATCGGAGTCTGATTAATATTCTGTTCGCACATTCAATTCAATGTACTTGTAACAAAGAATAAATAAAACAATTTTATTATATGAATATTACCTTTTTTTGGTTTCCACTTAAATAACTAAAATATAAAACAAATGATTCCGCCAATTTAAAACGAAAATAATCTTAAAATAATGCGGCGGTTCATTTTGAAGGAACGGTAACGAACTCAGTGTTATGTTGTGCCCATCACTAGTCGTGACTAACTGATAGGTGTCAGGAACGCATTCTCTGAACGGCCGAAGTATAAAGAAAAACAGTTATTACCTACGTAATTTAATGTTTATTTATTTATAATGATTCTGAATCGCTACTTGAAAAATCAAATGATGAATTTTCGGATTCGCTACTCTCACCGAGGTAAATTATAAAGGAGATGGCCAAATTTTCATAGTAAAAAAACCCAGAATCGACAGCAATGAAATGCTTACCAATAGGTTCATTATGATAGACCTTTGATGGTGCCAAAAACTCCAGCCTGAAATCCATGGGGTATAGGAGCTATATCATATTTTCACAAAAATAGGTCGTTGAATTTATATTGATTTTAAAGATCATTTACATCAAGGAACATAAAAAAAAATCTATGTACACTAAGATTATACTAGCCAACAGTAATATCCCCATAGTTACTGAGATTGCTTGGTGATTAAAAGGTCTTATATTTAACCACTCCAAACACGAAAGCACCGACCTTACATACTTGGAGAGGTTTCGCAGTTATATGCAACCTTCACAACTGGCTATGAAACGTCTTTTTAAAAATTGTCTTTGAAAATCGCGCCATGTGACATTGTCAAATGTAACAAATGACTTAGCGATGCAAAACGGTCCAATCATGAGTCTGCATTCAACTTCTAATGAACATGAAACAGTAAAAGTAAACTTTTCTGTGAACTAAAATCATGATCGAAAAAACGTTATAAAAGAGAACCCCATGGTTTTTAGATGATATGAAATACTTTTTTTAATCCTTACATTATACTGAATCCAATCGTACATATGAAGTTTCTGTCGACTCTGGGTGTTTTTTTGGCCATCTCCTTTTGACTCCATGTCAAAATGTCTATAGTATTTTTCTTTTTTCTTTTGTACATGTCGACAAGTATTACCCAACATCCCTTCATCAATATGACTTAAACGTTCATTTATGAGTTTCATTATTTCCGTCTTATTTTGGTCGACATTATGCGAAGCAATATTATTTTTTAAAATTCCTCACACATTTTGTTTACATTATTATACTAGATTATACGTCTTTTTACATTCTTAGTCCACACTTTTATTTATTGTCCGCGTACTGTTATACACTGTATGCACTTTAAGCATGTGTGAGAGACCACCCAGCGCGATGTTTGTCATCCCGTGAGACAGCGGGTAGTACTAATTAATAATCCGATCTAACCAGTCGTTCATCCAGTGACTCTCTCATCCAGTGACTCTTTCATCCAGTGACTCTTTCATCCAGTGACTCTCTCATCCAGTGACTCTCTCATCCAGTGACTCTCTCATCCAGTGACTTTCTCATCCAGTGACTTTATCTTATCCAGTGTATCTCTCATGCAGTGACATTTACCAGTGACGTTTTATGTACTCATTTGTGTTTTACTGCAGAAAATTCTAATATACCTAATATTTGGAAATTGGACCTTTTATTCCAAATCACCTAACTATATAACAAATCTGGTGGCAGCGTAGCGGGATACAAGGTATCCCTGGTTCGTCTCCAAGCATACTTCTCTGATCGTGAAAGTGCTCGTCGTGGCCGTTCCTGCAAAGAAAACCATGTTCCTGTACATTTTCTTCGCGTTCCTGTAAGTAACTATAAAGTGATTTATAAAGTGGTTATAGTGCAAGTGCAAGTGCGTGATCCGAGTGAAACTTCGTGATCCGGGTGAAACTTCCATCACCTCGTTTGAACAACTATTAAATTTCAAAATTATAACATTTACATTATTGTCACTTTTATTACAACATATTATTTAACATAACTTTCTCACAGTTATTATTGTCAATTCTAAGAAGCTTCGTCGCTCATCGCACACCTGCATACCGATACCACATAGCAACTGCTGACACAGAGTTTTGCGAATAACAGACAGCGACTTAGGTGGCCGCCTGTTACACCGTACTATATATTACTCTTTATTAAATAAAATTACCTTCACTTTATTAAATTAAATATTTGCTATAAACATGGCTACAAATCCGCAATTGAAACAAGAAAAGGGTGAAACTATCCAAATAAGTACATTATTTAAATTCATAAAAACTTTTGATGGCTCACGTGACAAATTAAATTCATTTATAAATAATTGTGATAATGCATTTGAATTAGCTACGGCAGAACAAAAAAAAATATTATTCAAATATATCCTTTCTCAACTAGAAGGTAAAGCTGAAACTGCTGTATCTATAAAAGAATACGAATCGTGGGATCAATTGCGTGAGTTTTTAAAGACACAATTTGGCGAAAGGAAGCATTATTCTCATCTTTTAACCGATTTGCAGGAATGTCGTCAACAAACCAGCGAACAAGTTCATCAATTTTCATTGCGCGTTGAAACATGCCTCTCTAAATTATTAACTGAAGTGACCTTATCTAATAAGAAAAAATCAGAACTAGCGGGTCGTACAGCAGCTATGGAAGAACTGGCTCTTCATACTTTCTTACTTGGCCTTAAATCTAACATCTCAAACTTAGTCCGTGGTAAAAACCCTTCTAACCTCAATGAAGCTATAAACTTAGCCATTTCCGAAGAAAAAATATTAAATTCGCTATACAAACGAAATTCTCAAGTATCTAACTATGTCCAAAAACCACACTATACCTTTAGACCTGCTATAAACAATGTAAACACTAAACCTCAATCGCATAGACCTATGGCTCAAAATTATCAAGGGTTGTTCTGTCGCTACTGTAAAGCTCAAGGTCATACTCTTGAAGTCTGTAAAAAACGTGAGTATAACAATAATAGATTTAGGGTTCCACAAACGGCACAGCCAGCCTCAAGTCAAAACTACCCAAAACCGGGACCCGCTCATGTAAATTACATGATCAAAGATCATACTGAATATAATCCCGAAAATCACCCAAACGTAAATGACGAAGATGAAATCAAACACTATAGTCATGACTACTCAAATAATAATGATTTAAACGAATAATGGGCTCACGGAGGTGTCTCGTGAGACCCAAATCACAATTTTCTGCTAGACCCATTAATAACAACGACACCTCCCCTATATCCAAGGACCACAAGGGTAGCCAGCCCCAAATAAGCGTCCAATCTTCTATATCCAAGGACCACAAGGGTAGCCAGCCCCAAATAAGCGTCCAATCTTCTATATCCAAGGACCACAAGGGTAACCAGCCCCAAGCAAGTGTCCTTAATAAAGATAATGTAATATATGAAATATCCTGCAAACCTACTAAAGTATCCTTACCTCATGTTATTGTCCAGACATGTGTTTCCAACAAACCACTTACGTTACTTGTCGATACCGGGTCTTCTGTTTGTCTCATCCGAAAATCTTCCATCCAATCTTATTCTAATCTTACCCTAAAAAACAACATAATTAAATTAAAGGGCATAGATAATACTGAAGATACAGTACCAACCTTAGGCAGTTTTGATCTAAGTCTTATATTTGGGAAAGAGTCAATTTCTTTCAATTTCCATGTTGTTGAAAATATTCATCTTAACTATGACGGTATTATAGGAAATGATTTATTTACCCGTTTTCAATGCTTTATTGATTATAATCAGCAAATACTTCACCTAGAAAATAATAAAATAAAATTAAACTTAACTGACCCTACTTATCATATTCCGGCTCGTTCAGAAATGATTGTAGAATGTACGGTCACGAACCCTGAATTAAAAGAAGGTCTTATCCTAGATCAACATATCAGTGATACTCTTTTTATAGCAAACTGTTTAGTTAAAGTTAAAGAAAACAATAGGATAAACCTCACAATTTTGAACGCTTCTGAGGAACCTATTACGCTGAAGTCGAATCTTCAACTTACCTTACACCCCGTCGATCACGACCCTTTCCAACCAAATAATTCAAATAAATCTTGCTTGAATAGAACTCAAGAAGTTCTCAAACTCCTCCGCGTCTCCCACCTAAATTCTGAAGAAGTTGAAGCCCTTTATGAAGTATGTTCAAGATATTCCGATATATTTCACTTACCAGGCGATCAGCTGACGTCAACTGACGCCATTCAACATGAAATTCGAACTTCATCAGATCACCCAATTAATGTTAAGTCCTACCGTTTTCCTGAAATACACAAACAAGAAGTTAACTCACAAATTCAAAAGATGTTAGATCAGAAAATAATCCAACCTTCTGTTTCACCTTGGTCTTCTCCAATATGGGTAGTTCCAAAAAAAATTGATGCATCGGGCCAGAAAAAATGGCGTATTGTCATTGATTATAGGAAATTAAATGATAATACGATTGGAGAAACCTACCCCATTCCTAATATTGTCGAAATTTTAGATCAATTAGGAAATTCCAAATATTTCTCAACTCTTGACCTCGTTTCAGGATTTCATCAGATCAAAATGGCTCCCCAAGACGCCTGTAAAACCGCATTTAATGTTCCCCAAGGACACTTTGAATTTACAAGAATGCCGTTTGGTCTGAAAAATGCACCATCAACTTTCCAACGCTTAATGAACAATGTCTTGACGGGCCTTCAAGGTGAAAGGTGTTTCGTTTATTTAGACGATATAGTAATATATTCTTATGATTTAATGCAACATATAAATAATTTGACCGCTGTTTTCCAAAAACTCCGTGACTTTAATCTAAAATTACAAGCTGATAAATGCGAATTCTTACGGAAAGAAGTAGGCTACCTTGGACATATTATTACCGAAAACGGTGTAAAACCAGATCCTAATAAAGTTAAATCTGTTCAAGACTTTCCAATTCCAAAATGTCCAAAAGACATAAAATCCTTTTTAGGTCTAATATCCTACTACAGACGTTTTATTCCCGAGTTTTCAAAATTATCAAAACCCCTTACACTTCTTCTCAAAAAAGATAATTCTTTTATTTGGTCCAACGAACAGCAATTGGCCTTTGAGACCCTTAAAAATAAACTAGTCACTGCTCCTGTCCTCATATACCCAGACTTTACAAAACCTTTTACACTTACTTGTGATGCATCCAATTATGCCATATCAGCAATACTCTCTCAAGGCCCAGTAGGTAAGGACCATCCTATAGCTTATGCATCCAGAACCTTGAATAAAAACGAGACAAACTATAGCACTACTGAGAAAGAACTTTTTGCTATAGTTTGGGGTTGTAAAACTTTCAGACCTTACCTATTTGGCCGAAAATTTTATATAATAACCGACCATCGGCCATTAAAATGGCTGTTTAATCATACTGATCCTAGTAGTAAATTACAACGTTGGCGTCTTCAACTTGAAGAGTTCGAGTATGAAATTATCTATCGAAAAGGCAAACTAAATTCCGCAGCTGACGCCCTCTCTCGTTATCCTGTGAACCCTATAAATCAAAATGACCCTAAAGGTGAATTAACGGACCCTAGTTCACTGGACTGTACGCCTTCCCCTCTTCAACCCTCTACTAGTAATCACAGAAATGCAATACCTTATCTTGATGAAACATATTCAAAATTCTTAAAAACTTCTCTAACCGCACAGTATAACACTATAATAGTTGAACACAACGATAGTTTATTAAAAAGCAAAAATAAAATTCTAATAATTCCCACATCATTAGATCTAGACGACTCCATACCCTATGTTCAAGATGTCTTGTCAAACGTAGAAAACTCTGAAACGATTTTTAACTCTGAAAGAACTCTATATTCATATAAATCATTTTCAGATAATAATAAAATTTATTATTTCTTGTTCACCAAAGTGCACCATTTTGACACCTGCACTTACGGCGAAATATTCGAGTCCTTACAAAACCTTAGGAATCACTTAGTATCCAATAATGATTCTATAACTCAAATAAGTATAACCGATTTTAAAAATCCTTTTGATAGGCACGTTTATGTCAAAATCTATAATATGCTAACGTATCTGTTTAATAATACTGGAATACAAGTCCATATTTATTGTAATAAGATATATTATCCGAGCCCTAGTGAAATAAATAAAATTCTTAGAGAAAACCACGATATCCCTGTCGCAGGACATCTTGGATCCACCCGGATGTACAATAAAATTAGAGAACAGTATTACTGGAAAGAAATGCGCAGAGACATAGAAAATTACGTCAAGACTTGTGTTTTATGTCAACAAAATAAAGCCTTACGAAAAACAAACAGGGCACCCATGCAGATTACAACTACGTCCACAGCGCCTTTTGAAAGATTATCCCTTGATATTGTTGGCCCGCTTCCAGATTCAAGTCCAGGAAACCTTAAATACATACTCACTCTTCAAGACGATTTAACAAAGTATTCTGTAGCTTATCCTATTAAAAATGCCACTGCTGAAGAGACCAGCGAATGCCTAGTTCATTTCATATCCTTGTTTGGCATTCCTAAGACTATACTAACAGATCAGGGTACCAATTTCACAGCGCAACTATTCAAAATGACCTGTTCCTTCTTAAAAATAAAGCAATTGTTTTCTTCCGCATACCACCCTCAGACTCAAGGTGCTTTAGAGCGCAGCCACTCTACTCTTAAAGAATATTTAAAATCTTATGTTTCCGAAAATCAAAATAATTGGGCTAGATATGTATACACTGCTATGTTGGCATATAATACAGCAATTCATACAACAACTAATTTTTCACCATATGAATTGATCTTTGGCCACAAACCATACATACCTAATTCCATATATGAACCAGTCCCACACGTCACTTATCCAGACTATGTTAGAATGTTACAACATCGTCTTAAATATGCAAGAGATAAGGCAATTGAAAACATAACAAAGTCCAAAGAGTCTTCCAAAGCTTATTACGATACCCGCACTCGTCCTGTAAAGTATCATGTTGGCGATTTTGTTTATTTAAAGAACCATCTCAGGCTGCGTAAGGCCTTATCTCCCATATGGAAAGGTCCTTACAAAGTTGTAAAAATAAACGGTAAAAATAACCTAACGTTGCTCATAAACAGACGTCACGTGACTCATCATTATGACGAAGTTAAACTTGCCCGTCGTTGTGAACCGTAACTTAATGTCTTAGTGTTAAAACCTTCAAGTCTTATTTAGAATATTATTATAATGTACTTAATGTTTTATTACAGTTCACTATCCCTGGCACAAGAACCCTTCATCCAACCCACTGTGAATAGCCCCGGTATATACTTCGACCCTGTTGGTTCTCTAAAAATAATAGATGGTTATCTTAGCGTTATTATACCTTCTGATATTTCTTTTATACGACCACATATTAACAATCTGTACGGTGTGATAGACTCCTCCAAGCGCTTATGTAAACAAAGTAAGTTGTTTACTGATATCGAATGTCTGAACTTGCTCCAACCTTTATCTACTCGGTACCAAGACATATTACGCGATTTTGAATCAATTTCTTATTTGATTGATAATCGATCTAAAAGATCAGCCTGGTTTGGTGGTATCGGTACAGTGTTCAAACACCTTTTTGGTGTAATGGATGAAGAAGACGCCATAAGATACAGCAATGCTATTCAAACTGTCGAAAAGGATCAAACCCAATTGTCTAGATTGATAAAAGAAAATATTCTAATTACCACTTCAACTCTGTCTTCCATTAAAGAAATTACAAAAAATATTACTATAAATGAACAACGTTTAAATAGTGCTGTTGAATTATTGTCGCGTCATTTGTTGAATGTAACTTCGTTATCAGGTAACTTGTTGTTACGAGCTAAATTAAATGAAATTGTAAACATGTTAGAGGGAAGTTTATTAGCACTGTCCTTTAAGTTAGAAGATATTATTAATGGCATTATGTTTAGTAAATCAAATATTTTATTTCCTTCTATTATCACCCCTAAGCAATTATTTTCCGAATTGGCTGAAAATTATAGATTTCTGGCTGACTATAATCAATTTCCTGTTAGTCTATCTTTAGAAAATATTTACCTATTAATTAATGTATCTGAAATTGCTTGTTACTTTAAAGATGATAAAATTGTTTTTGTTTTGAGGGTTCCCCTTGTAACAGCCAAAGATTTTAACTTATATAATTGTATCCCATTTCCTGTAACACTCACAAATAACACGTTTTCTACAATAGTGCCCTCTACTAAATATTTAGGAATAACTAAGGATTTATCGTCTTATTGTAAGCTAGATAGTTTAACTAATTGTAAAGTTTTATATAGCTCGTATTATATATGTGAAACATTAGATACTTATTCTAGTTCCGTAACTCCGATCTGCGAATCGGAAATAATTTCAAAGGCCCTAATTTGTGTGCCGAATCAATGTGAAACCAAATTCTTACAAGGTAATTATGAAATTTGGCAAAGATTGAATAATAATAAGTGGATATATGTAATAAACAAACCTTCCAAATTGTTAATTGACTGTCACAATCCAAGTAACACAGAAACAACTATTTCAGGCACAGGTATACTGAGTATCCCGAGACATTGTATAGCATATTATAAAGAGTTAAGGTTAATTCCAAAGGTTACTAAAATTATTAGAATGCAACAAATAAACTCAAATTTTAATTTGATAAACGATTCATGCTGTAATAATGTAACATTCAATAAACTTAAACAAAATATTCCAAAATTGAATTTAAAAAATGTTAATCTTGATTCTGTTATGGCAGAACATACTAAAGCAACAAGCCTTATTATAAAAGGTTTAGACAGAATAACTGAAAAACCACATATAGTTTTATACAGTGAATATTATTGTTATACTACTATTTTAATTAGTATCGTAGTTTTAATCTTAACCCTATACTTATTATATAAGTGTATCAGATCAGGCAAATGTCACCGTATGACAGATAAGAAAAACAAGAAGAATATTGATAAAAATGAGGAACCTTTAGAAATTGCCGACTCTACTGAAATTCCTGCACCTAAAATCCGGACATCATAAACGTAAACTTCACTCTTCAGGTGAAGTTTAGTCTTACCCTCGGGGGCTGTTATACACTGTATGCACTTTAAGCATGTGTGAGAGACCACCCAGCGCGATGTTTGTCATCCCGTGAGACAGCGGGTAGTACTAATTAATAATCCGATCTAACCAGTCGTTCATCCAGTGACTCTCTCATCCAGTGACTCTTTCATCCAGTGACTCTTTCATCCAGTGACTCTCTCATCCAGTGACTCTCTCATCCAGTGACTCTCTCATCCAGTGACTTTCTCATCCAGTGACTTTATCTTATCCAGTGTATCTCTCATGCAGTGACATTTACCAGTGACGTTTTATGTACTCATTTGTGTTTTACTGCAGAAAATTCTAATATACCTAATATTTGGAAATTGGACCTTTTATTCCAAATCACCTAACTATATAACAGTACCCCGAGATCTAGAAAATATGTAAGGAGTATATAATTCATCTTAGATATTTCACCTCATTTATTTCTTAGATACTGTCAACGTCAATTTGAAAAAACTTATGAGAAAATAATGAGAAACTGTAAAATGTAATAATAAAAAGCTTTGAATGTTGTTTCATTTTTTGAAACGCTACCTGACTCCTTAAACATTTTCTCCGTGAAGAACTAGACATTTTCGTAAACGACTGTACCCATAACAAAAAGCGATAAGAACACGTCATGCTCGGACGACGTCACTGTCACACGAATGAAAGTTGTATATTTACAAGCCGACGCACACATAGGGCCGCGCGCAAATCTGAGTTGAACTATCTATAGCGTTTCAAAAAATGAAACAACATTCAAAGCTTTTTATTATTACATTTTACAGTTTTTCATTATTTTCTCATAAGTTTTTTCAAATTGACGTTGACAGTATCTAAGAAATAAATGAGGTGAAATATCTAAGATGAATTAAATACTCTTTACATATTTTCTAGATCTCGGGGTACGCGGACAATAAATAAAAGTGTGGACTAAGAATGTAAAAAGACGTATAATCTAGTATAATAATGTAAACAAAATGTGTGGGGAATTTTAAAAAATAATATTGCTTCGCATAATGTCGACCAAAATAAGACGGAAATAATGAAACTCATAAATGAACGTTTAAGTCATATTGATGAAGGGATGTTGGGTAATACTTGTCGACAAGAAGAACAAAAGAAAAAAGAAAAATACTATAGACATTTTGACATGGAGTCAAAATTTATAATTTACCTCGGTGAGAATAGCGAATCCGAAAATTCATCATTTGATTTTTCAAGTAGCGATTCAGAATCATTATAAATAAATAAACATTAAATTACGTAATAACTGTTTTTCTTTAAACAGCCGTAACCCCTAAATAACTGTATTTGTACCCGACTGTACCTTTTGTCACGCACACAAAGTCACTGTGTATGTACAAGGGTTACCCACACATAAGGCCGCGCGCAAGACTGAGTTCAACTTACTATACTTGCCTGTCCTGGAATCGAACCCACATTCATACTTGAGAGGTTGGTTCTTTACCCACTAGGTCACCACGAATTATCCCTACTAATATTATAAATGCGAAATTAACTGTCTGTTTGTCTGTTTCTCTTTCACGTCTCAACCACTGTACTGATTTTATTAAAATTTGGTACAGATATAGAGTGTACCTTGAGAAAGAACATAGGATAGTTTTTATCCCGGACTTTTGAAGAGTTCTCTTGGATACGCGATATAACCGAACACGACGCGGGTGAAGTCGCTGCCAGAAGCTAGTAGTTAATAAATACTCTACTATAGAACTATACAGTTAGTCTCTCTTCAAAAGTACTAGTCTGTGATGTAACATAACAGATATTTGTAAACCTTCCTCATGCGTCACTATTATCTATTGGTAAAAACCATAACAAAACCCGTGCAATAGTTTTCAAGTCAATCGCCAACAAGCAAACGGTGCCAAGAACTTCGTTTTAACTATATAGTGACTAGCTCCTGCTTGCGGTTTCACCCGCTTCCCGTCAAAACTACTTCCAGTACTAGGATATAAAGTAGTCGTTAGCCTCCCTTGATAAATATCGGAATAGTATCTCCTAAGATTAGCATGTTATGCTGAAAAAACTATTCAATTTGATATTTAAATAAAACTACATTTACGGGCGACGACCAACACCTTAGTCTGCCCGTGACCATGGATGCTGTAAAGGATCCGAAACGTCGGGATTAAATAATATTAAATATAACTGCGATATAATCCGTAAAAGTAGTTTATTTAAATGTCTAATATTCGTGTAAGTGTCAGAAATCACTAATTCAATTTGATATGTTGGTAATATTAGTATACCTACCTAGATAGAAAATTATTTGATCAAGTTAATGGCCCTTTTCAACAAACAATATTCATATAATTTATAAATAATTTGAGCAATTACAATTACGACAATGAAACATATTTATTTAAGCCAGTTTTCCGGGAAAATATGGAATGAATTGTTGGCCTTCATCAGACGCAGCTAGGTAATTCATTTTGCACATTGCTATGTAGCCATATGACATTTTATTCGTATAAATTAGTATTAATTGAATTTAATATGTTATTAAAAATATTAATTGCTATAGTTTTATTAATTAATTGTGAAGTGTTGTTTGTGTCTGCTAATATCGGGTTGGGTAAGTTTTGAAGCATTGAACAAATATTATGCGTGTATGTCTGGTTTTCTGTGAGAAAAGGGTTCCCAAAGTGTCCACTTTCCCGTGTTAAGGGCTTATTACACTTTACTAAATTTAGTAGCCTAATTAGGTTTTTAAATGATGTAGTGAGTCAGTAGCTGTACTTTTTATTAAATTTAAAAACCTACCTTCCTAAATGCGAATTCATTTTAATGAATTTAGTAACTGCAGCATTTAGACGACTAAATTTAGTCAAGTGTAATAAGCACTTTTGTCTTAAGTTCGTTTGTCGACTATATTATGTTTTTAATTTCTGTTTCTATGTGCATTACCTATTGCACCGTTTTAATTTACTATAAATCACTACATAGTATAAAGCAAAATCGCATTTTCGGTCCCTATGTCCCTCTCTACCTACGCTTAATTTTTCAAAACTACGCAACCGTTTTTGATGCGGTTTTTTTATCAGATCAGTGTTTCAAGAATAAAGTTTGTGTTTATAATACATGCATAATCTATATCTATACCAGTGGTTCTTAACCTTTTTGACATGAGGGACCACTTTAACTAAAGTTTGTCTTGCCGGGGACCACCATCGGTTTACCTAAATTGAGAGTTCTTTGATAAAGAATACAAGTATACTTTATAATTTGCACTCATTTCTTTATTATTTAGCAAAAAAAAACTAAAATTTACAGATTTAATTTAATGAGATTTTTGTGACTGCATTTTTGTAGTCTGTTGTGTACTGCTAATTTCTGTAGTCTGGTTCAGTACTACTTAAAGCTAAACGCATGTCGGCAGTTGTAGGTAAGCAAATGCAAAGAAAGAAAAACATACGCCTATGTAGTTTCCAAAAATGCGCGCGCGACGCGAGCGCGAAATTTTTATCGGACTTAAACCAAATATTACGTAAAATTTAGCCCAAACGTACTTTTTGTTTGTTGACAAATGCAAAAGTAAGGGCATATAGTTTTTGAATACGCGAGCGAAGCGAACGCGAAATTTTAATTATTTTTTAAGGCTCAAAACCAAAATTACGTAAAATTTTGCGAAAACCCGCGCGCGCATAAATAAGTCGATAAAAATAAAGTTAGTTAACGTATAGCAACGTCGCGAAGCTAAGCTTCGCGGACCACTTGGAATGCCTCCAGGGACCACCAGTGGTCCGCGGACCACCGGTTAAGAACCACTGATCTATACTAATATTATAAAGCTGAAGAGTTTGTTTGTTTGTTTGTTTGAACGCGCTAATTTCAGGGATAAGAAAATTAGGTACTAGCGGAGATGTCATAACGCAAAATCTCCTAAGAAAGAAGCGCGACAACATGCGGGGCGAGGGGGACGAGGAACGTTACTAGCTCCACCCTTACACGCTTTCTGTGGAACCCGTCCATTATTTTCAAAATAAAATGCTTTCCTAAAATTATGTCCTTTTCAGTAGGTGTTTATTATTGGCCATATATAGATTGAATTACAGCCGTTCCCAATGATATAAGTTACAAATACAGATTTTTTGGATTGTCGATTTCAGATATGCCGAAGAATTGGCTCGTCATACCAGAAGCGAGATATGTAGCAACTATAAATGAACCATTTACAATAGATTTAAAAACTTTTTCAATAGCTTGTGGTTGGTAAGTAAATAGTTATCACTCACTACATAGTATAAAACAAAGTCGTCTTCTCTGTCCCTATATTCCTATGTATGCTAAAATCTTTAAAACTAGGCAACGGATTTTGATGCGGTTTTTTTTACAGATAGAGTGATAGAATATCTATGTATAGTAATAAAGTAGTCGCTAGTATAAAAATAAAGAAAATAGTTATTTAGAGATCGGTTGTTGGGTTGAATCCCTAAGTACTAAGTACTGCCTCAAATTTGTTTGTTTGTTACGCTGCCAACTGAAAATGGCTAAATAGATTAAAGTAAAATTCGGTCATCATCAGCCCAGCCTTTTCCCAACTATGTTGGGGTCGGCTTCCAGTCTAACCGGATGCAGCTAAGTACCAGTTTTATACAAGGAGCGACTGCCTATCTGACCTCCTCAACCCAGTTAACCGGGCAACCCAATACACCTAAGTAAGACTGGTTGTCAGAAGTAAAATTCATTATGAAGATATGATATCACGTCCAACGATTATCGACGGCTATGCTCTCTAAAAAAGTATACTTAGTGCAATTTTTTAATTTTTACAGGTGCAACAATTTGGATTTAGACAATCAAATTGAAAACGGACCTACAGTAAATGCGTCGGGAATTCATGTGAGAGCAATATATGTATCTATTATATTTTTTACTAGGCGTATTCCCGCGGTTTCACCCGCGTCCCGTGAGAACTACTGCCCTAGAGGTTGGCAGCATTACCCCGTTGGATGGCCATGCTGATTCTTTGTCCGAGGTAATAGCCAGCCTTTTGGTCACGAGAAGCGTCAACCAACCACCCAGATTTCTAAATAGGATGTGGGCATTCGGACCTCACAACCCGAATTACCCCTTTGTCATACAGTTGAATCCGTTTATAATGACATCGAAGGGACGTTACAAACTCGTCATACCAAGCGGATGTCATACAAAGCATTTCGTCAAAAAAAAACACCTCATTTTGTCAGTATTTACATATTTATTTAACTATACAAAAACATAAGAGATAAAATAGAAATAATATGCAATAAGTGCATACCTTTTTAGAGAATTTTATATGAAAACCAAACTTCGTAATAATTACGTCACAATAAACGGCTAGTCAATATAGGCGGAGTCAATATAGTCAATATAGACGGATTCCTGTACCTATTTATATTTCAATTTTGTATATTTTTTTCAGTTTTCCAATATCACCGATGAAATGAATACATTATGGAATTGTGTATTGACTCTCGATCAAGGATGGGACCCTTTTGCTAAAGTTTTGCAAATAAACACTACTAATAGCGTATTTCCCTTTCATCTTCACGTTAAAGGCGCAAGTAAGTAAATTATATGAATTAAACATTTACAGCCTTACTACAAAAACTTAAACGTCTGTTGAACACTTGTTTAAAAAAAGTGTGGCTGTAAAACGGACCTTAGTTCAACTTCATAATAGCAGCGTTTTACCTGAAATAAAACGCATATTAAATACTTACCTTATTTGAAGCTTACTAGTTTGAGATAGGCACCTACGTGTTTTCCGCTTTTATCTCTGTCCTTTTCTACCCCATATCTTGCATCTCTCTCGCACACCGACCAGTTTCACTCCCCACCAGGCAGGAGGCAACGAGTGTTCTCGGCGGCCACAGTTCGTCATTGAGTCGAAAACACCAGGCAGAAATTAAAATGTAAGCTTCAAATAAGGTAAGTATTTAATATGCGTTTTATTTCAGGTAAAACGCTGCTATTAAATTCTTGACCGTTATTTGAAGCTTACTAGTTTGAGACGTGTTTGTTATCGCCTGGTGGAAGTGGACGCCAATGTGAGCAAAAGCACAATGAAATTGTGTATGTAAATAGGTACTTAGGTACACGAGTAATCACATGTAAGTATGTGTATTGCGTCCTGGAATACTAATGTAATCAAAGTTAACTGGTACTGGTACTCAGCTACATCCTGTTAGACTGGAAGCCGACCCCAACATAGTTGGGAAAGGGGCTCGAAGGATGAGTAATAAAAATTAAAAGAGAGATGCAAGAACAAAAGCAAAAATTGATTTCATTTTCTAATAGTAATTAACAAAAACATTGCGATACTTCTTAATAACAATAGTAACAAAAATATAGACATTAATCAGCTGGATTAATTAAATAATCGAGATAACTTGCTACTTCTATTTAGTGGGTATCTTTCCCTTCTGTAAAAATGGGCAAATGTATTGCCTGATCGCCAATTACCCTTTGCTAATATATCGTCCAAAGGTATATTGTCAACACAGATTTTGACGCTACCGCCGAGTGGAAGCTTCCTGGGGTTGTAGTTATTCCTGCCTCTTTTAACAATGTCTTAATCCACCCGCATCATCGTTCGGGTGCCTGCCTTTGGTTGGCCTCTAACGGATATAAATAAATTTAAGGAATTAGCCGATGTCCGTCTATCTTCTAACAAGGCTTTAGTCTTTCTGACCCAATACACTGGACTTAGATTTATATTTTCCTGATTATCCATCAAACAACAACCCGACTGCCTATGACTAGAACTGTCGGTCTTAGAGCCAAAGACTGGCCATAAGATTAAATTATCTTTGTTGTTTTTGAAATGTTCTGGGTCTATTGCAAGCAAGGAAAGATCATGGACTCGCCTTTCCGAAACAAGCTAGCAAAAGAAAGAGCAGCAGTGTGCCTGGAAGTTGCAAATGGATTATTCTCGTCTACGTTTACTGCACTTAAGTAGGTTACCAATTGGTCAATATTCCAGATGGACGGCTTCCCGGGGAACAGGTTTGCTCAGCGCTATTGATTTTAAAATGTGTCCGACTAGAACGTGTGAACCTAGCTCTAGAGTGGTTTCTGCATTGCATAGTGTAGCTATAACTGACTTGTGTAATAAAATAGTATTGTATGCTAGTTTATTTACTATGTGTAAGTCCGCTAAAAATTGGGTAAGTATAGGTCCAAATAGGGATTCAAGGATTCATAGGATCCAATTTCATACTTTTCGCCCCAATTTAACCATCGACTCCAAGCTGATTGATAAGTGTTGCGTGTGGATTGAAGAAGACTTCAGTCGGAGAGACTCCTTGTCCCTCCCCCCCCCCATTTCCTTGACCTTGGCAGGGGGTATCCCCGTTGCTGTGTCTATCGGTTTCTGCTCGAGGTTCATCAGTGTGTAGGGTACTGCTAATGATCGGGACTTCAAATCTGCTCGCCAAAATACCTGGTGCCACCGAAGGAACTACTATGAGATTAACTCCCGTTCCTGAATTGAGATGACTGAGGACCTACGGTATAAGGTAAGGTGGCGGTAATACCCATGCTAGCGGGTAAGTCAAAACTTGAGAAAAATGCATCGTGGAACCCCGCTTTCGGGTCCATCAGATCTAGGGGCACGTAGTACAGAACTATGTGTCCCTGGGCTCGCTTCGAGGCAAATAGGTCCACTGCTGATACAAGATGCCACTCCGGTGGAGGTTTGTGTCGGGAGAGATGGTCTGCCTGACTGTTGAATAGGGCTGGTATATGATTCACGACGTGATAGATTTGATACAGCTCAAGATAACTGAATACTCTGTACGTCAAGTTCGGTAGGCTCCTTGATCGGGTGCCACCTTGATTTCTTAGATATGACACCACAGTCCCATTTCTGCATTGAAAAATGGCTGTTGATCTCTTTAGCAACTTGCCGTGATTTTCCAGTTAATACTGCAAGCATCTCTTTCAGATCGCAGTGAAAGCCTTTTTCTCTCTCGTTCCATGAACCCATTACGGGAGTTCCGTTCAGTTGTGCCCCCATCCTACATCGGAGGCGTCCGTGGTTATAAGGTGACAGGGAAGTGGCGAATGAATATCCAAGGTTTGGTGGCAGCTGACCAGCCACCACTTTAGATCTGCTAAGGTATCTGCTGGTAGGTTCAACATTGCTATACTCCATTCACCGAGCCGTGAGCCCACAATGTAACCAAAGAATGACACTTTTTCAAAATGGTGGGTATAACCCGACCGATGACAAAAACGTCACATTTTTATGTAAAATGTTCTTAGTATCTGTGGTCTACAATTAAGTAGGGTTCTATGTATGACAGTCAAGACTTCTATATAGGTTCATTTTACATGTAAACGATTTACTACATATTTCATTAAAATTAAGAAAATAATTTACGGCATTTATTATACATATTTGATTTCAATTAAGTTTGAAAAGATTGCATAAGTTCCACAGACATCGTTCTAAAATATCATTTCTAATGTTGTCAGTATATTACTTTCAGTGGCGGATTAACCCTATAAGCACAACAAGCACGTGCTTGGGGCCCCTGTTCTCCAGGGGCCTCCATCCTCTGCTGGCGTTTCATTTTATACCTACATTTTATCGAGATTCATCCACAATATATCCGAAATCACAAGGCGCGAGCAGTTCGGGAGTGACCCTTCATACACCCCCGCCTCTAAACTTGATTGGTCGCAGTGCTGTAGATTGTTGTACGATCGCAGTGATTTTTTTTTTCAATTGTGCAGTTGTTATACAATTTTTTTCGGCTTCTACTCATCGTTGGGCAAAGAATTAATAGGCAACGATAGCGTTCCGAAGTCGCTATCGTACAGTCGTTGGGAAGCTCACGCTGTAACTACGAGTGCAATATAACAAACATATCCGAAAATTTTGGATGCTTTAGATCAGTGGTCCTGGTGGTGGTGGGCTGGTGGTGCCTGGAGGCATTCCAAGTGGTCCGCGGACCACCGGTTAAGTCCGCGGACGTTGTTATCGATCTTACGTTATCCATCTTACTTGTCCAACAGAAAGAAATGAAGGTTTGAAATGTAGCCCTTTTACGAAATTTTAGTTCTGAGTCTTAAAACATAATCAAGATTTCCCGCTCGCTTCGCTCGCGTTTTCAAAAACTATATGTCCTCGTTTTTACATTTGTCAACAAATTAAAAGTTAAGTACGTTTGGGCTACATTGTACGTAATTTTGGTTCTGAGTTTATAATAAAAATAATTAAAATTTCGCGCTCGCTTCGCTCGCGTATTCAGAAACTATGTGCCTTCGTTTTTGCATTTGTCAACAAACAAAAAATTAAGTACGTTTGGGATAAATTTTACCTCCGTACGAGTCCGAAAAAAATTTCGCGCTCGCTTCACTCGCGCATTTGAAACTACATGTGCATCACTCTCGCTTTGCTCGGTCAATTTCTTCAACCTTCTATTTCCATTTAAGTAATAGGGGGTCTACACAGGCTCTGTGCTTAGGGCCTCGGATACTCTTAATCCGCCACTGATTACTTTCGTAGTTATTTTTATAAAATATGATCATTACTTCAATCGTGACTTATAAGAACCCTTTTTATGGTTTGTTCACCGTTTGGCTCACGGTTCCATGAATAGGGTAGGTATAGATTGCTGTTCAACACTGCATTGAGGATAGTGAGGAGAGCCCGGTAATGCAGTCTGCCGTATGGAACAACGAAAACTTGCGAAGTTTAAAAGTCCTATCAAGCTATGCAGGTCTTCTAAGTTTGTCGTGCTGTTTGTCACGTAGTGCGTTTTGACATTATCTTGTTGATAATGCTTGCGATTTATTCACTTGCCATCCAAAACATGGTGCAAATGATCCCAAAGTAGGCAAATATATCTTGGTGAGCCACCAGAAAATCGAGATACACAATTATAAGTAACCCTTGAGTTTTCAAAGTTTGAGCCACCCAAATTGGTCACTGTGGCGAAGGTCTTGGGTGCCGTGCTTAAGCCAAATGGTAGGCACGTAATCTGAAGCAGTCTTCTTCTGTATACTAGTCGAAGAACATATCTGTGACCTTCAGCTACCGGAAGGTAGAAGTTAGCCTGGGCGAGATCCACTTGCACAGCCATTCGTCTTTCTGAAGAAACTCTAGCACCCGAAAAACATTTATTAAACTGAAGGGTTCCGTAATTATGAACTTGTTGAGAACCTTGAGATTGAGTATTGGACGGTTCTTTCCGTCGCCTTTTGGGCACAAGAAACATATTGGAAAGAAAGCTGGCAGAATTTGCAGCTATCAATAGAACTTTTTGTTTTATCATTTGGGATATGACGACATCCATCTCTTTGGACTCTCTGGTCAAATCTGGCATTATCTATCAAAGGTGGCTTTTGGCCAATGGTATGCGATACCCAGTTATTATTTTTAACAAGAAAGGCGGAGCTCCCATTTCTTTCCATTGGTCTTGATATAATGTTAGGCAACCCGCCTGGAAAGTCATAACTTACGTGCCTTGTTGGACGCATCAAAGTCCGCCTGCGGTCCTGGACGCTTTCTGTTTCCTCTGTTGGACATGGTTCCTATTGTAATTTACTCGTGATATCCCAAGGGAGCTTTTAGAGTTTTGCGTCACACGCCATTCAGCGTGAGTGTGATTACCATTTCCCTTCGAGGGAAGGTTATAATGGCGACTCTTCGAAAGTCGATCCAAAAAGCCACCCTGCGAGGGTAGATTGCAATGATGGTACGACCCGCAACATGCATGATTGGTACCCTGCGAGGGTCCGTGATAATGAGCCGACCCCTGCGGGGGATGGCTAGTATACTTACTGGTCCCTGCTTTGTAATGATGCTGCGACTCGCAAAATGCAAGATTGGTACCCTGCGCGGGTCCGTGATAATGAACCGACCCCTGCGGGGGGTGGCTAGTATACTTACTGGTCCCTGCTTTGTAATGATGCTGCGACTCGCAAAATGCAAGATTGGTACCCTGCGCGGGTCCGTGATAATGAACCGACCCCTGCGGGGGGTGGCTAGTATACTTACTGGCAGTCCTAGGCGGAGCGTACCAAGTCTTTCAAGGCCGAAAACCATCACACGCCGTGATAATGAGCCGACCCCTACGGGGGGTGGCTAACAGACTTACTGGCAGTCCGAGGGGAGCGTACCAAGTCTTTCAAGGCCGAAAACCATCACACGCCGTGATAATGAGCCGACCCCCATGGGGGGTGGCTAACAGACTTACTGGCAGTCCGAGGGGAGCGTACCAAGTCTTTCAAGGCCGAAAACCATCACACGCCGTGATAATGAGCCGACCCCCATGGGGGGTGGCTAACAGACTTACTGGCAGTCTGAGGGGAGCGTACCAAGTCTTTCAAGGCCGAAAAGCTTTCTTGACACCACCAGCCCTCTTCAAGTGCGGTAGTGACCAGTCCGAACTAAGGAGATGCTGGTTGGACCGCACCTCACACCATTCTTTTTTGTCAAAAAGTTGAACGCCTTGCAGGATTGAACTAGGGCCACAGGTGCCTTAGGAACTTCGGGCTTGCTTTCTTTTCCATAGTCACGTGCACGGGCTGTGGTAGCTTTATTATTTACCGCATCCGTATTTGCTTTATAAGTCACTCATTCTGAAAACAAATTACTGAAAAAAAAAGTACACGGAAGAAACTCGTGACAAAAAAGGGGTAGATGTACAAAATATTAACACTTGATTTCGCAAAATTGAATATCGAACGGTAAAACCGTTAACAAATTGTATAAAATATTATAAACTCACCTGTGTTCTGCGAGAGCACTGAGTTTATTTTTCAACGAAATACTACAGCGGTTGGTTAGACCAACCTTCTCGGGCGGAAAACAAGACGCCAATGACGAACTGTGGCCGCCGAGAACACTCGTCGCCTCCTGCCTGGTGGGGAGTGAAACTGGTCGGTGTGCGAGAGAGATGCAAGATATGGGGTAGAAAAGGACAGAGATAAAAGCGGAAAACACGTAGGTGCCTATCTCAAACTAGTAAGCTTCAAATAACGGTCAAGAATTTAATCTGTCATTTTTTTAGACAAGTGTTCAACAGACGTTGAAAAGTTTTTGTTAATATTTTTCTTGTATCAACTATTTAGCTCATAGTGGCCAGTGGCCTAGTGGGTAAAGCACCAACCTTTGAAGAGAGAGTATTTCTGTGGGTTCGATTCCAATTCAGGAAAGTAGTACCAATGCAACTTTTTGATTGTATGTACTTCTGAAGTATGACACCAATGACCCTGTTTCGGAGGCACGATGAACTGTAGGTCCCGGCTGTCATTTCAACATCTTTGGCAGTCGTTACGGACAGCTAGAAGCCAGAAAGTCTGATTACCAGTCTTACCAAGGGGTATCAGGTTGCCCCGGGTCACTGTGTTGAGCAGGTCAGATAGGCAGTCACTCCTCATTAAACACTGGTACTCAGCTGCATCCGGTTAGACTGGAAGCCGACCGCAACATAGTTGGGAAAAGGCTCGGGAGATGAGGTATTAAAGTTCTTACCATTTTACAGAAACAGTGAAAGTAACAGTAAATAATACAGAGTTATCGTTCGTCAGAGCAAATCTATCGGAACCTTATGATGGAGAAGCGGAGTATTTCTTTAAGGAAGACGAAACTGTAGATGTTTTCTGTATTAACAAATTTTCTAAAGGATCAGTTCATATTAAGTACATTACAAAAGGTAAGGATGATAGCTTTAACGTTAACGGCACATTGTTAATTTATTTTTAAAAGTAAATAGATAAATATATGGCGAATAGAAAAATAGATGGCGCTATTCGCCAAGTAAACATAAGCTCCGTAAAAAAAATTCATTAAAAATATTAAAACCCTGTAGAACAAGTTGTAAACCACATAAATAAGATCGAAAATGTTCAAATATACAGTGACAGTGTTTGCAGACAAAAGTGGCATGTGAAAGTTCCTTTTTTATCGAAAGCATCATACAGTAAAGTGATTCAGTTCTAAACAAACTTTTAACACAAATAAAAACAAAATCCAACAATATTCGATAAAACTGAAGTTAAACTGAATATAATTGAAGCCAGTGAACAAATAACTGTAAGTAAATAGACATTTATAAGTGATGCACAAAAAAAATACGCTTTCTGCAAGTTAATTCAAATTCAAATTATCAAACGACGCTTCAAAACTTCAACGATCTTTACGCCTACAACCTATACCGATAATTCGCATGCGTTGTTAATGTCTGAGTGGCGTGTTGGAGGAGGCGTTCGGTCAATGATTTTGGCTGCTGGTTCGAATCCGCCTGACGCATGCAACTTTTGCTTACTTTTTTTTGGCTTTTTGTGATTGCATGTATTTTTTAAGACAAGTTTTCTTCAAGAATTTTAAGTAATAAAAATGTGCTGATTTCCTAAGCATTTTTTTATGGAACTACGAGACACGGGCGTTGAAACTTTGAGTACATATTTTGACGCCAGTAACGGGGAGCGTAGTACGAACAACAGGGATATCACATTAAAAAATTATACTTGATTTGGTAAAATTAATTGAATTTATCGAAGTCGAATTATAACAAAGTGGAAAAGAGTAAATTAAATAAAACATTAAAATGGATCGCAGTTATGAAAACATCACGATCAGAAGAGGAAACACGGCTCTAAATGCTTCACTGGACAGCATTGATGACAACTCATTCATTTCAACGGAATCTAACATTCTTCAGAGAAGTCTTCCTGACCTATCAACGGCGCCGTGGAATTATCCAGAAATAAAATTACTTAAGGATAATATCAAAGAATTAAAAGAGAAACTTGAAAATGCCGAGAAACAAATAGAGAGTCTAAAAATAGAAAAGAATTGTCTGAGAAAAATAGTAGAAGAACAAGGAAATAAAATTAATGACTTGTTGACTAAAAACACCTTTAATGTAAGGAAGGAGAAATTTGAACATAAAACAAATGAACATTTTACTGAAAATGTAGTACAAAACACGGTGGATATGCAAAAAAACCCTAATGAAATAAATTGTGTCAAAACTATGGTAGACCGCGATTGCTCTGAGATTACTAATGATAAAGCAATAAACGCTGAGAAGAAAAATAACAGCTCAGATAAACGAAATAGTATAAAGATAGCTAATAGAACAGAGCAAACGAGATGTCAAGAAAATAAAATACATATACTTGGAACCCAGCAGATTGTAAACATGGCAACTCGATTGAATGACATGAGAACTAATTCTAAGTTCGAGAAGTATATGGTATCTGGGATAATAAAGAGCAATGCGACAGCAACCCAGCTGATAGGTAATAATTACGATCTCAGATGTAGACAAACGGACAAAATTATTATTTGTATAGGTGAGAATGACAATAACCCTCTTGTGATTTCTAGTGAACTATGTAATTTTATAAAAGTAAACAACAAATGTCCTATTATAGTATTAAGTATTGTGTCTAATAAATATCTTAATGAGAAAATGTTACATAAGTATATAGAGTTAATTTGTAAAAACCATCAGAATTGTTATTTTTTAGAATCTGATAGCAACACATGTCATAAACTAAACTTGCTAATTGATTCAATTGATTATAATAATAAGTATTTACTCTTTAACCAAGGTATGGCTCAGGCAAGATGCACCAAGTGGTTATGTGATTCGAACAAGGAAATATCAGTTAATCATTATAAAAATTCATTAAGAAAATATAATTCAGTTAAAATCAAACAAAACAATAGTGTAAAAATAAACAGGATAAATTTATTTCGTTACTGATAATGTTAAAAATAATAACCTAGATCCTTTTAAAAACGTCGATAAAAGTATAACAGATTATGATATTGATAACATAAAAAATAATGCAGAGGATAAAAATAACGAACCCAATAAAAGACACTCGGATGATTTTAGTAATATAAATGATAGACAGAAAGAACAAAATGATAGTGCTCTAAACATTCTTCACCAGAATATAGCGGGGTTTAGAAGTAAGAAAGAACATCTGGAAATAACAATTGACTCATTTAATGACAAAAATAAAAACAATAATATTTTATGTCTAACAGAGACTTTTATTAAAGCTGGCGATGAGAGCAATGTTAACTTAAGGGGATACAAATTAGCTGATTGGTTCTCTAGGAAAAATAAAAAGAGAGGAGGTGTTTGTGTATTTTGCCAGAACTTTGTTGAATATAAAGTCATAGAAAAAGTAAAACAATTCGCTAAGGAACAAGTTTTTGAGTGTTGTGGCATAGAACTGCCGCAATACAACATTTTAGTAATTGTCCTGTACCGGACACCAAACTCAAACCCGTTTACTTTTCTAAAAACATTAGAAACGATGTTGTGCAAACTTCGTAATAAATTTAAGAAAAAAATAGTATTACTAGGTGACTTAAATATTAATATACTAGGTAGGAAGGATGGGAAGCACGACAGTGTATCTGAACTGAATAGAATAGCATTAAATTTTGGTCTACAGTTACACATACAACAACCAACTAGAAGACACGCATGTCTGGATCAAATTATTAGCAATATAAAAGACTCGTCTTGTGAAGTCATTCCATTAGGACTATCAGATCATGAAACGGCCCAGTTAATATCAGTGCCGATTGAGACAAAAATCGAACCAGATCGTTTCCGAAAAATTACTAAACTAGACTTTAGCTCCGAAAATAAACAAAAATTTTATTACTATCTATCTAATTTGAATTGGTCTGAAGTATATAATGAAAAAGATGTGAATATAGCGTTTGATAACTTTCATGAAAATCTTATGTTATTTTACCACCTTTGCTTTCCTAAAATAACAATAAAAATAGATGTAACTAAAAATAACATGAAATGGATCAGCAAAGGGATAAAGAAATCGGCTAAAACTAAAAGACTCCTTCGCTTTCAATACTATCGTATGCCTAATAAAGAAAATAGAAACAAATATACTAAATATAATTATTTAATGAGAAAATGCATACAAAAAGCGCAAAGGCTAAGTAATACTAAATATATAGACAAGGCTAAAAATAAATGCAAAGCAACGTGGAACTTAATCAGGTATAATACAAATAATGAAAAAACATATAACACTCATATTCAGGAATTAGAAATAGATGGAACAACTATTAATAAACCTATAGAAATAGCGAACCATTTCAACAACTATTTCATTAAATTAACTAATAAGGAGTTTGATAGTAAAATCAACAATTACAAAATTAATCAAACTGACTCAAGTATATTTTTACGGCCCGCCACTAGTTATGAAATACTTCGAATAATAAAATCACTCAAAGATAGTAACGCAACCGGATATGACCAGATAAACACACAGATCATTAAGTTAGCTGCGCCAATAATAACCCCGATACTAACTCATTTAATAAATCAATCTATATCAGCTGGTGTATTTCCAGATAGACTAAAAATATCCGTAATCAAGCCAATATATAAGAAAGGTGATAAAAGGAATGCCTCAAACTACAGACCGGTCGCTTTGATTCCCATTATCTCCAAAGTTTATGAGAAAGTTATGCATTCAAGAATACTACACTTCATAAATAAATTTCAAATACTAAGAAAAGAACAGAATGGTTTTCAGAAAGGTAAATCTACTACCCTCGCCGCATTCTCATTAATCAGCAAAGTTACCAAATATATAGATGACAAAATACCGACCACCGTAGTATTCTTTGATATGTCAAAAGCTTTTGACTTCGTATCACATGACTTACTATTAAAAAAATGTGATAAATATGGATTACGTGGTAACGCTAACAATTGGATTAAAAGCTATCTCACAAACAGATCACAATTTGTTGAAATAGAAAGTAAGGGCCACGATATAAATTGGTCAACGTGCCAAAGCACGCAAATTGAAAATAAATTCGGGGTTCCGCAGGGTAGCATTTTAGGACCATTGCTTTTTCTTATTTATATAAATGATCTCCCAGACGTAACCAACTATACCTGCACACTTTTTGCTGACGATGTATCGGTAACTATACCTAAATTAGAGAAAAATTATGAGGATGAAATCAACTGTACAATAAATGAAATAGCCAAGTGGATGGAAAATAATAATTTAAAACCTAATGTAGACAAAACAAATTACATACAATTTTACAATAAAGATGCAACTAAAACGAGCCTAAACTTAAAACTAAATAACAAATCATTAAATAAAACGGACAAAACCACCTTTCTAGGAATGGTTCTTGATGAACGATGTTCGTGGAGCGGTCATGTGGAAAAAGTGTGCGGAAAAATCGACAGATTTGCATATGCTTTGTGGCGATTAGGTCATGTTTCCACAAAACAGGCGACTATGCAAGCCTACCATGCATATGTCGCATCAGTATTAAGATATGGCATTTTAATATGGGGAAACTCGGTGCATGTTGGCAGAGTTTTTGTCTCACAAAAACGGTGTATTCGAGCTATTTGTAATGTGGATAATTTAACATCATGCAAACCGCTTTTCAAACAGCTAAAAATTCTAACACTTGCATGCATTTATATAGAGGAAGTTTGCAAATTTACAAAATTGTATGAAGATATGTTTAAGAAACTTGGTGATGATTGCACATTTAACTGTAGATTCCCAAAGAAATTAAATTTACCATTTATGAGAACCGAATTGTACCGTAGAAATTGTTACCCAATGTGCATTCGAATATACAATAAGCTACCATCTCGCATTAAAGACCTACCAATGAGTAAATTTAAGAGGTCCCTCAGAAATTGGCTTATTGATAAATGTTTTTATACAGTCAAAGAGTACCTAGAGGAGAAAGAGTTTTAATGTAAAATGATTGTAGGTACTTTTTTAGCTATAAGATTATAGAACTTTAAATATTTGCATGACTAATTATAAGTCGAATATAGTGAGACCATATTTTTTTTTTATTGTATCGTCCATCATATTGTACCTATTCTGGCAAATAAATAAATTTCATTTCATTTCATTTCAGTAAAGGTACGTTTTGAATTCTTGCTGCTGACTGCAACTGCCAACCGCACATACTGCGGCCACTCGATCGAAAACGGTTTCATGTAAATACATACAAACCAGTAGTGCAGCTGCGGCCGACTTCATGCAGTCGGCATGTGCGGTACAGCAAGAATTCAGAACGTACTTCGGGTGCAAACCAACATCCAACTCTAATCTACAATTATCAAACGGATGTAGTTCTGGCGACCGAATGGTGGTGGTAAAAACGCCACATTGCACGAAGTAGGGTATTAAATGCCTTGCTTTGAAATGGGCAGCCATTTTAGAAGGTAAACATATCAAACTGCGCTCACCAACACGCATGCCTAGCGCTCTGAATATGGACTATTCCTTCAGCTCGGAGGGGGCAGCAGTCCAGCATGGTTTTTTAATGTGTATGGATATGTCAGTGGTAATCCACTGCTGGCATACTTACGCGCACGAAGGTTTAAACCATTTTTATTTATTTTTCAGGTTTTTCATACGCTGACCCGAAAAACGTGACACACAACTCTAAGTTTACCATCAAGTTAACATCAGAATACGTAAACTCATCCTTTCAATGCGTTTATACGTCAGAATTCAATGAAACATACGTATACAAGATTAGCTTTCTTCCAAAACATACAGACGAGAGTAAGTATAAGGCCCAGCGTCTACCAAAACGAGGGTGGGGAAGTTTTAAAACAACCAATATGGTTTGGAAATACATTTCTCGAGCCTTTTCCCAACACAGTTGGGGTCGGCTTCCAGTCTAACCGGATGCGGCTGAGTACCAGTGTTTTACAAGGAGCGACTGCCTATCTGACCTTGTCAACCCAGTACCCCTTGGTTAGACTGGTGTCAGGCTTTCTGCAACTACAACTTTCGACTTTTTGACTTTTAACCAACTTACGAGTCAGACCGAAGTTTCAAATGCGACTTGCCTACCCACATAAATTCTCATTACTTCGATTTTCATTTACTTCTAACATATCTATTTGTTATTAAAAAAAATGTATTGTTTTTCAGGCTCAATAGCAAATTACATACGAAAAATAACAAATAATCCGGACAAGAGTAGTACATTTCTGATCGTAGGCTGTTCTGTTGGCGCTGCGATTTTAGTCCTTATTTTAATAGGCGTAGGGTGCTATTTTAAAAGACATGGAAACGTCAAAAATGAACATGTAAGTAGATTTTACTTCAAACTTTTGCAAACTATTTCCTGACTGGCTGTTTCCCGCGGTTTCGTCCGCGACCCGAACCGTCTACTAGTTAAAAAGTATGCATATCCTTGGGTAAATACAGTTCGAGCCAAATAACTTCGAATTTCTGAAATTAACTTTTGGACAACTTGAGAAACTTTGCTTATCTTTTTTACCAGAGAAACAAAGTATTGACTCCAAAAGTAAAAAAAAAGCATGAACAAAATCTTTGAGTCAACTAACTTCAGAGATGTAAACTTACTAACACAACATACCCATTTAATACATGAAAAAATAAGTGAAATCTCGCGGGTCTGGAGTTTTAGTATATAGGTATCTCATATATATTTTTTTGTTTTTTCAGAGCAAACAAGAAGATCTATACACAATATACGATACGCCGGCCCCAGATTATATAAATACATACGTAAATGACAAAGCTGATTGTCAATATGTAAACGAAGGATTCCATAACGCTCCGGTAAGCGAAAACATATATAACGATAGACAAAGTAATGTTTACGCTGAAGTTAATTATGATACTTGTAAACCGAAAACAAATGTATCACAGACTAGATACAGTGTTGTCTATGATGCGCCGTACGGTCGAATATCTGTGATAAGGGCTCACCATAGACAATCTTAAATAAAATCTATAATTGTTTTGTTTTAACCGACTTATCAAATAGAGGGTTCTCAATTCGGATCTTTGTATATTTTAGTGTCTAATTTTGTGATATTTTTATTATTTAGAATTATTTGCAATAAAAACATAATTATGATGAATGTAATTTATTTGTTTTTATGGTCATATTATTTTAATGTACCTGTAGGTATTTTGTAAAAAAATTATGAGGATGTAAACAGGGACAAATCTATTTTAATTTTTATGAAATAAATGTTCTATACAGGTTTATAGAACTTTCCTCGTGAATTCATATATCTGTGTTAACCGTATGACAATGAGTTCACTAGTTTTTGAGTTCATAGTAAGGATAAATAATAATTGATTTGAACATAAAGAACGACTGCCTATCTGACCTCCTCAACAACCCAGTTACTTGGTTAATATTTACGTACCTACCTATTACAGTTTCCATTATATTTTCAAAAGCTGTTTTTATAAATTATTATGAAACTAAACAATAAAACAATGCATATTAAAAATATATATTTATTTGCTACAATATATCACATTATGTAGGTACCACCGTCATGCGTAGAAAATACTTTTGTACATAACAGGACCTATTTATAACAACAAAGATAAACTAAATACAATTCTATCAAGTCGGTAAAAACCATGGAGAAGAAAATGACTAGCGGAGATGTCATAACGCAAAATCTCTTAAGAAAGTAGCGCGACAACATGCGGGGCGAGGGGGACGGGGAATGTTACTAGCTCCGCTCTTACACGCCTTCATTATTTTCAAAATAAAATCACCAAAGAATCAAGACCAATCTTTGATAGATTGGTTTTAATTTTACAAGGAACCCGAACGCCTCGTTAGTTCTAGTAACTGATCACGCCTACTATACGTTGCTTGACCTACAAGAAGGCGCCTGACCTACCTTCCTTATGGCATCTCCGCTATCTTTCCTTCCTCCGTGGCAACCTATTTCTTAATGAAATTCCATTTAATTTCTTTGACAATAATAATAATTTTACTAGATACATAATATTTTTTAAATTACATACATTTAAAATTGACAAAATAATTACATTTGCAACGGCTAACTATTATAATTGAAATTAAATAACTATAACTATGTTACAAATTGCCTAAGTACAGTATTTTTTATATACATACTTAATTTTCTATTAAGTAAATTTGAATAAGTTTTGGACCTGCAAAATCAACAAATTTAATCCTAGACAATTTCCCGCGGTTTCACCCGCGTCCTGTGGATACTACTGTCCGTACCAGGATAAAATATAGCCTATGTTACTCGGGAAGAGTGTAGCTTTAAAATAGTGAAAGAATTTTTCAAATCGGTTCAGTAGTTCCGGAGCCTATGAGGCACAAACAAACAAAATGTTTCCTCTTTTTCTCATTATTCAGTATAGATTATACTTTACCCACATAATCACTCTAGTTATAAGCATATAAAACTAGTAAATAGCACTCTAGAACAATATAGCTAAGTGAAAAAATGGTTCAGCACTTTCAGAGATTGCTCTTCACATACAGACTTACAGTTTCTTTTCTCTATTATTAGAATAGCTAATTCTATTCTAAAAGGCACAGAACTGTATTTCAGTACAAAAACTTAATTGGTAAGGGTGAGTTGCACCATTTAATTGTAACGATAATCAAACCATAACCAGCCGTAGGTATACTTGCCGCCTATTGGCCGAAATCGCTTTGTGGGTTTTAGAAGACTTTCACGTAGCAGCCCGTAGTCTGGAAGTTGGTGATTGATACACCCGTGCATCGGAGAGCACGTTAATGTCGATCCTGCTTGTGATCTCTCTCCGGTGGTGTCGGGTTGCCCCCCATCGCGCTATGAGAGTGAAGGAATAGTGAGTGCACCTGTGTGCAAGCAAATGTGCCTGCACTGTAATATGTCCTGCGCTATTGGCTGATCTCCTTACATGAGAACAGACGCCGTAGCTGATAATCGGCTAGGAGGACATCATTGACAACTGAAAATGGTTCGGTTACCGTTGATATAGTTAAATTGTGCAATTCACTGTTAAAAATTCGAAGAAATATGTAAAACGTAAAATATTCGTTACTGCTATATTTAAGTAAATACTGGTAACAGTCGATTTATATCACATTGTTTGTTAAGTATTTATAAATTAATCAAATAAAAAAATATTGTTGTTTTTTCTATTAAAAGTTCAAGTTTTTCAGTGTAATAATTCATAAGTAATCTAGTATGGAATTGTTAAGATTTTTGATTATTTGTCTAGCCTTTTCCCAACTATGTTGGGGTCGGCTTCCAGTCTAACCGGATGCAGCTGAGTACCAGTGTGCCACATGGAGCGGTTATTCTCAGTACTATAAAAATAATATTCATATTCGAGGTATCAATCGTTGTTACAATTCCACGTCAGAGCCCGTCTCGGCGGATTTGAGAAAACTCTGACACTAGGGCTTGTTAGGTGATTAAGCCTACAGCCTACTCGATAAGAAGAAGATTCGAGCTATTTCGTGATTATTGGTATAAAAGGCAAAATTTTACATTTAATTGACTACGGCGGGTTTCTAACTGATCAGCACCTAATTTTGCTTAGCATGGGAATCGAACCCGATACCTTATGCTTAGCAACCGTTAATGCTACGAAGCAGTCTATAAGATTTCATATACAGTATGTGTAAATTTCAACAAAAACTAAATACTTAAGCATTTTTTTATACAACCTGAATATAGATCCACATACATTTTCCTCAATTTGCAAATACACATAACATATTTGTTGGGTATCTAAAACTTCTAGATAAGACTTATCTACAGTTCTCGTCAAATATCTTTGCCTCTATGAAATAAGTTAGCTGCTTGTGACTTCGCAACCGCCAAAATGTATGAACAAAACACTATTGCGCATGTGCAAGGCATCCTGCTAACTTCAGATTAATGTTTGCGCCAATTAACTTTGCATTCCTGAATTTAGCTAAGTACTTAATTTTTTACGCATTTGTTCCTACCAATATTGGCGAAACCATGTAACCATGGAGTTTCTTGCCCGTTCTTCTCCATAGGAAGCTACTTTTGGAATTGGCAACTAGAATCAAGCTTATTTATATTTTTGACGTTCATAAGTGCTAGTGGAGGCTTCAATGAAATAAAATGATTTGACCTTAACTTTAAAAAGCTTTGCTTGACTGAAGTTGGCTACTATTGTTTTCACAGGAGTAAAAAAATATTACCTATCATGCACAAGGCATCATATGGTAAACTAACTTCAGCGTGGTAGAGTTATATGACAACAGCTGTAGTCTTTTGTTCCTACCTTTCGACTATAGTAAAGTTACCAGTGGACAACTTCAGGGCGGCAAAGTTATATGACAAGAACTGGAGGTATATTAATTTAGTAATTGCATAATCATTTGTTCGTTAGTCCGGTTGTGAAACTAAGACACAGTTGCACCATTTAACTAGAACGATAACCAAACCATAACCAGCCGTATACTTGCCGCTCATTGGTCACATCGGCGATTTGACAACTGAAAATGGTTCGGTTATAGTAAAATGGTACAACTTATATCAAGTAATATTTTAAGTAAGGCCCGGTTTCACTAGTTACCGATAAAAGTGTCAGTTAGTTATCTGATAGATAACGTTATCTGTCAGATAAAGGCTGTTTATAATTTCTGCCAGATATTGCTATCCCAGACCGGTAAAACCAAAAGTTCTAGTTTATCTGTCAGATAAGCTATCAGAGACTTTATCAGTAACTTATGAAACTTATACAAAGGCGTAAGGCATGTTAAAATTGACACTAATTATTTACTAATGGCATTGATATAATTATATTAATTTGTATAATAATTACAATTAAATACTGGTGGTAAAAATATTACCAAAAAATGGCAGCGTTGTTAACAAGCCTTTTTACTCGGCTGGCCAATGATAAGTACGTATGTGCAAAGAAATATTGATTTTGAAAATTTTTTTAAATTTCATTTTGGATTAGTTTGGAATTTCAGAGCTAAAAAATCACGCATTTTGAAATCGAAAATACATTTTACCGACAAAAATGTATTTCCTATTGAAATTATTATTACTTTATGAATTAAAAAATGCACCATAATATAACTATTTTATTTAGCACCTATAAAGTATTGCTCAAAAGTTAATTCTGCATAGATTTTTCACTAACTTCACAATTTTGAAATTAAAAAAAAATCGCTTCAATTTTGAAAAACTTACCTTACCTATATTTTGAAGCCTTATAGACAATACTGTCTCCTTCCCCAAGTATTAAACTCTCTCCATATCAAATTTCATCGAAATCGGTCCAGCCGTATTGCGCATAACTTAATATTTATCATATTAGTAAGATTTAGCCTACATTGGCCAGCCATTATATAAAAGGCTTTTGGAAGGAATGTATTAAGTCATTAAACTATGCGTTTCACGTGGTTTTCTTCGACTCCAACATTTTATTGTAACTCTGTAAAGAAAGATTTTATTCATTCAATAGACGTTATATTTCACGAAAGCGGGTAAGTCATACTAGTGTGTGTACAAATTGTCTTTGTATGCGTAAGCTCGGGAGCGCTCAGTAGTCGCCGAGTCATACTATACAGGGTGGCCCATCCATAGGCGTCCAAAAGAAAAATTTAGAAGCACTATGCTATGAGGTATCCGAATCACCCCCATGTTTGTTCAGCGATTTTTTGTACTTTAGGAGCTAGAATTATTTTTATTTTTTTCCATAATTTTCATTTCAACATTGTTTTTTCTATTTTATATTTTTTTTCCTAACGTTTACAGATGTTTTTTTGGTGTAATTAATCATCATGATAGTAGCTAGCACCTGAAAAAAGCAGTTTGGCTAAACATTCTAGAACATACATACAATTTTATCAGAAGTTCAAAATTACTGTTGGAGTTCAGTAGCCAAAAATGTTAAGGGCTTAAAAAAAATTATAAGGGGTGCCAGAGGTTTCTAAGCATTCTTAAAAACTGCTAAGAACCTGTGACAATAAATATTCATAAAAATCAGACCTTAATAGTGGTTTTACTCCTGTTTAAAAATAATTTTAGCTCCTAAAGTACAAAAAATCGCTGAACATACATGGGGGTCATTCGGATACCCCATAGCATAGAGCTTATAAATTTTTCTTTTGGACGCCTATGGATGGGCCACCCTAAAAAATAAATCACTAATTTGACTATAGAGTAAGTTTGTGTCTATTTTGGACTGATTAAAGATGAAAGAAAACATCATAATAATACTTTTGTATTTAACAAAACCAAAAATAACTAAGCTTGCGCTATTTATGCGCAAAAGTTTGCGCAATTTAGCGCAATCTATGTGCAAACTTTGGCACAAAATAAAAAAGTGATGTCTTACCTCTGCAGCCATTTGGTAAAGCAAAGCCGCAGTTTCTTGTCCGGTTTGTTCTACCAAAGCCTTGAAAATGCCCCCACTCTCCGGCTCGGATAATTCAGAACTGAAAAAATGTATTTATTGTAAAGAATATGCTTAGGTACTATGGTAAGTGCAATATTATGAGTAGTGTAATATTTGAACTACAACATCCTATCTGTGTCACGCTACAAAAAAAAACATTACTGATGACTGACTTACTTGAAATGGAAATAGGTAACTTATTCTAACTCATTTATATGTTACACTTTCTTTGACTGTTTATTTTAATTTCTTTATTACATAGGTAAACATAATACAAAGGTGCAAAAAAGTATATTTTTATGTTTTTTAAGGCAAACATGGGGCTTCAATAACGGCTTTCGGACTAAGATTACCCCCACACAAAAGTTACAAGTTTGACCACTACGTGTGTCTATCTATGGCAGCGTTCTAATTAACTAATTAACCGTATTTTTTATTGAAATCGAATTATAAAGTATTCTTACCGTCCAGAATAAGTGCGTATTCTATCTCTGGGTAGCACTAGAGTTTCGTTGTTCTGATCACTTTGTGTAGGACTCGGCTCGTAAGTAAAGTTCTCAGGTATGGCCAGCGGCGCCTGAAAGTATATTTAGAAGTAACTTAACAAGGAATAAATGTATATAATAACAAACAATTAAAATAAGAATTGGGATACCCAGAGAAATGGGTTAAAGAGGTCAGATAGGCAGTAGCTCTTTGCATCCAGTTAGACTGGAAGTCGAGCATAGCTAAGAAAAGGCAACGTAGACGATGATTACAATAACAAATAATAAGAATAAATATAACACACACAAAGAAAGATTAAAATGACATAGTTAGAAAAAAAAATGACATAGTTTTTTTTTTATAAAACTGTAGGTACTACCCGTGCCGATAAAGAATGGGATTAGAAATCGCGACCGCTGTATTTACCTCTCGCTCATACACTATAGCACATGAGCGAGAGGTAAATACAGCTGTCGCGATTTCTAATCCCATTCTTTATTGGCACGGGTTGTAAGTGTTTTTCTATTTTATTGGATTCTGAATTAAATGCGGAAAAAAACTTACAACACTGATTTGTTTGCAAGAATAAATAAAAATATTTATTTAGAAACAAAAATACATTCTGCTCTATTTGTATTTTTACAAGCTTTTTTACAGTATTCCTGAATAAAGTTTCATTTTATTTAAAAGTAAATCAAATATGAACAGTACATATATCTAAAGGCGAGATTCCACCAGTGTGCGACGCTATGCCAAACAAATGTATCTTCTGGTCTACTCGCTGTAGACATTAGACATATTGGTGGTATCTCGCCATAGTAAAGTCAATGTGTACCTGATTCACCTGTGTTTTTGACAGCAATCTGTTTCTAGGCGTGTTGTCGTCTTTCCTCTGTCCATTGGCTTGAGTTAATAACTCGTACGGATGTCCCGATTCTGCTACACGACCCCTGCAGGCAATAATGAAGGATTATTTTAGATTTTTTTGGAAATCAGGTGGATGTTGGTTTAA
This sequence comes from Helicoverpa zea, assembly GCF_022581195.2. NCBI lineage: Eukaryota > Metazoa > Arthropoda > Insecta > Lepidoptera > Noctuidae > Helicoverpa > Helicoverpa zea. The sequence continues at coordinate 4,569,493 of NC_061479.1, forward strand.
ACTTCAAAATAATTTATGTAAACAGTTAAGCCGTTTAACAGTGAAAACGTAACCAACTTATTTTTACGTGTATATGATAATTAGGACTATTCATGATTTTCCCTCTTTCAAAATAGCTTGAAAATTTACATAAGGGACACAGGGTGAGAAAAGTACATAGGGGGGTGTTTACATGGGTAGTACATAAATTAAAGAGGAATATATAACAGACAGGTAACCACTAACCTAACCGAATCTGTCAAATTTTCCCAATCGAATAAACCTTCCGCTACTGCGACAAGGTTGAAAATCTATTGAAGAAAGGACTACGGGCAAAAATGTATGGACGTTTGTATAGTAACGTATAACGACTTGCGATATGCCACTAGAAAGATTTTTTTATGTATATATTTATTTTACATAATATACTTTGTTGACCCATAATTTTTTTCACACAACGATATGGGAATAAAAGTTGAAGTACGTAAAAAATCCTTGCCCTGTATCCCGTCCTCCTTTGACAGATTGGGGTAGGTTGATGTGTTGTCGTATGTACATAAAGTGTATGCATGTACTGACTTGTCCATGACGATGACCCTGTCGTAGTCCATGACGGTGTTGAGCCTGTGCGCGATGGTGAGCACGGTGGAGCGCGCGAACTTCGTGCGGATAGTGCGCTGTATGTGCTTGTCCGTGCTAGGGGACAAAACAGATAAAAATATGTTGATAATTATAAACATATTTATTAATGTATAAAAGGCTATATAAATATAATTTATTATGACTTTTTATATCATTGCAATGAAAATAGTGGCCAACTTCATGTGGCTAACAAATGATCTAACAACTATCTAACAATACGGTTAAAAGTAACGGTCAAATTCGTGTTTTTCAAGGCTAAAGTAACAGCAAAACTAATAAATAAAACGAATTTGACCGTTACTTTTACTTTTGACATTACTTTGGCTTTTACTTTTGATGAAGAAACTGGCTGTAAGTTATTTAAGTACTGTTAACCGTGTGTGTATACCACTATTGGTATTGGATCTTCTCGTAAATATGATGTGTGTGTGTAACTTACTCAGTATCAACATTAGCGGTCGCCTCATCCAGTATGAGCACTTTACAGCCAGCGAGCGCGGCTCTCGCCAGACATATGAGCTGCCTCTGTCCCGCGGAGAGGTTGCCCCCGCCGTCCCCTACTTTGGTGTTGAGGCCTGCTGGCATGTTGCTCACCATCTCTTGGAGTTCCACCTGGGAAGGTTTGGCAAGGGATCAATTAAAGGAAAAATTGGGATTTTGAAGAAATTTGTGGGTATTTATACTTCTTCCCGCTTATAATTTAAAATAGCTGCAATTCTACCTTCGTACAGAGAAAAAACTACTGCGTTTAACTGATTGAAGTGTTGCAAAGTCCGGCATTTTGTCATGAAAGTGTAAAAAACTTATTTATAAAATGATAGGTATTCCACATGCTTACAACCACATTCTGGGGCTCTGCTTAAAACAAGTAGCCAATATGTAATCTGTTAAAACAAGTCGAAACTTTTGCGCAATACTTAGAAACCGTTGCGCAAATCAAAGTATTGTGCAGAGGTGCGCAAAGAAGTTTTCACGGGAAACCGCTGGCGGAAGCTAATGCTATTATTAATTAGACAATAAATTAATAAGACTTACAAACGAGTTCAAAAAATCACCTACTTATACAATTAATTATAACTGACAAACCTAACATACGTACTAACCTGATCCAAAGCCCTATGTATATCAGCATCGGAATACAACCCCTCCGGGTCGAGGTTGTCGCGCAGCGCTGCGGCGAACAGCGCGGGGCGCTGCGGCAACGCGCACAGCCGCGAGCGCCACGCGCGGAGCCCCACCGTCTGCGCCGACACGCCGTCCACACGAACGGAGCCTGACACGCGAGCTAGTCTGATGGGAAAAAGGGTATTTCTGATACTTCAAGATTGCTGAAATATACTTTGGAGTGGCATTTCTATATTAAATTGTCAAAAAACGGGTTTTTTTGACCGACTTCCAAAAAAAGAGGAGGTTCTCAATTCGGACGTTTGAATCTTTTGAAGGCATTCATGTGTGGTTTGACTATTTAACAGGTCATTAGAGAGTGAAAATCACCATTGAAGGTAGAGGTCATTCTATTGTCAAGTTGAAATAATCCAAGTATAATTTCATGTATAATAAGTCCAATTTCATGAGGTGAAAAAGTAGGGAAGGTAATAAAAAGCGGTGAACAACGCAGGACGCTGCGGCAACGCGCACAGTCGCGAGCGCCACGCACGGAGCCCCACTGTCTGCGCCGACACGCCGTCCACACGAACGAAGCCCGATACACGGGCTAATCTGATGGGAGAAGTTAGAAAACCCTATATTTTACGAAGGACAGATTACGAAAAACAAAAATCTAAGACTTCAAAAGGAAACAAGATAGGTAAAAGTCCGTCAATTTCTTACTCGACACACAACGGGAGGTCATCTGATGATCTCCCACTAAAATTAAGTACTCTTTGATGTCATTTTTAATCTTCTGTTAAACAGGCTGTCAAAATACCATATGCGTAAGTGCATTTGATGATTATGGAGCTTATTCTATTGTGGAGTTGAAAACTTAAACTTGTTCCTAAAGATCAAATGTCAAATCAAAGATCAGAAATCAGAGAAGAGCAAAGATCAGAATGGGGAAGTTGAGTCAAAGAGACGTTGAAAGTCAGAATGGGAAAGAAGGTCGAAGGTTTCCGAACCCACAGTAGTAGTCAAATCACTGAATCATTCAGAGAACCGAGACGTACATTTACAGTTTTGCACACACAAGTACTGCTCACCCGTTTTCCTGCAAAAAAACATCTATACACTTAAAGAACCTACCTAAACAGCGCGCTAAGCAGCGAGCTCTTCCCTGCCCCTGTACGTCCGACGACGGCGACCTTCTCAGCGGGTCTGACGGTGAAGTTGACGCCCTTGATGGCGTAGGCCGGCTCTCCGGTCACGCCGGGCGGCTTCTCGTATTCCAGGGATACGTCCTCGAATACTATCTCGCCTGGAAGAGATTAGTGATGGTATTGTTTGAATTATGTACAAAAACTAGCTTATTTTATTCGAGTAGGGGAAACTTATTTCCATAAGGTTATAAAATATGGCCAGTATTCCTTGGGGATAGTTTAGCATTACAACAGTGAATTATTTTTCAAATTGGCAACGTAATTTCAGATCCCTTATAGTAGAAATAAACAAATATGAGTAAAACATAGTATAAACTTTGGTTCTGCGGACATTATAAAAGGAAACCATTTTTGTTTGTTTTGCTAAAAAAATAATGAACCGATTTACACTAACCCCGAATGGCATGGCAAGTGATTTCCACGGAACGCTGGTGAAACTAGAAAACAGCTAATACGAACAGTTTTGTATTTTCGTGGACAAAATAGAAATTACGTAAACAACATACAAAGCTGACTATTGACAGACGCTGTTATAAAGCTGTTTATCTTACCTTGTGTAGGCCATTTCTCAAAGTCTAGATTAGGATGTTCTTTCCTCAAAGCCTCTTTATCCACTTCTACTGGTTTCTCCGCGGGTAGATTAGTATATTCTAATATCCTTTCCACCTGAAATAATTTAATAAGTTATTACTCGTACTAGGGCAAGTTAAGGTTTAAAATGTTGCGCAAATGTGGTAAAGTTAGCGCAGACAATAAAATATCTACATATTAAGGTGTTTCATAGTGCCTAATTTCTCATTCGCACTGGTTAGTTGCTTTACGGTGTATTACAAAATTTAATTGCTATTGCGAAGAGCGATATTTAGTTGATCATTGGACAAGAATATTATAGAGTGGTTCAGACTGTATTCACTGATTAATGGTAGTTGCAATTACTATTTAAAGTACTTTTGCAAAGCGGCTAAGAATGTTCTGCAGTGTTATTTACAGTTGAAAACAATTTTGCGCAACACTCAAAAACCATTGCGCAAAACATAGCACCTTTGCGCAACTTTGCGCAATACTCACCGACGTCATCTGATTCTCGACCTCTGCGGTCTGTCGCATGCCGTACTGACACATGCCGACTAGGCCTATTACTTGCGTTATGGCTAGACCCACGTTACCTCCCAGCGTGTCTGAAATAGAACAATAAATGTAGTTTATGTATTTCGAATTGCAAGAGTAATGTCGAATTGTGAATATTTTTTCTGCAGGTAAAGATAATAATTAGTTTTGCAACAAAGTGGTATAGAAAACTCTAACAAACACATAATAATTTTTAACATAATTTGATTAGTTACAAAGTCGCCTAAATAACATTTAATTCCCACCTCAAACAACAATTTTCTAACTGGCGAAAACAGTCAAGAATTATTTTTGATTTTATCAATATTTGAAGAAAGATTTTGCGCTAGCAATATAAATAATAAAGTGACAATAAATTAAGTTGCTTCTCATATGTACGGTAGACTGCATATCAGTGGTAACTGTCATGCACCTTAACTCAATAGTAATAAGTACGTTTTTCCTATAAAACTGTTACCACTGACCTGAAGTTGACTGTACCTTCCCCCGCGAAAACAAAAAGCTAACAGTAGAGAATAATCATCCCTATTGACTGGTAACGGTTTGGAAAAGACTATGCAGTACATAAGAATACCTAAGAGTACCTCAGAATATATATATTTTTTATTTCTTACCTTCCCCAGCAAACAAAAAGAAACTAAATGTGACGAAAGCCAAGTAAACACAGCAGAGCATGTCCATCCAGAAGCCGAACGCCCTATTGGTGCTGAGCACCAGCGTCCACGCCGAGGAGTGCAGGTCCTGCTGCTTGTCGAACTCCCTGGCCAGGGTCCGCTGGTGCTGCCGAGCTGACCTGATGGTGGTCAGCCCGGAGACGGTCGCTGAGAGATGGTTGAGGGACTGGCTTCGAGCTGGTGGTGGAAAGAAGGGGTTTAATTAATGTGTAGTTAAAGTTTATGGCGGTTTGTGACTAAATTCTGATTATAGATATTTGCATATGGCTCTTATTTATTTTTTGTGTACAAATAAGTTAATTTTCTTTTTCTTTCTTCGAGGAGCTAAACAACGCCTACATGAGTACTCCAAATTTTTTTACCATCAATCCTCTTGAGCTCCCGGCTGGTGTTGAGGAACAGGTCCCGCATGAGGAACAGCAGCACAGCCACCACGGCGGTCGGCAGCAGCAGCCACCAGTTCACCAGGCATACCACCACCAGGAATTAGGAGATAGTAGACAATGCTCACCTATAGCCTCAATCCTCTTGAGCTCCCGGCTGGTGTTGAGGAACAGGTCCCGCATGAGGAACAGCAGCACAGCCACCACGGCGGTCGGCAGCAGCAGCCACCAGTTCACCAGGCATACCACCACCAGGAACTAGGAGATAGTAGACAATGCTCACCTATAGCCTCAATCCTCTTGAGCTCCCGGCTGGTGTTGAGGAACAGGTCCCGCATGAGGAACAGCAGCACAGCCACCACGGCGGTCGGCAGCAGCAGCCACCAGTTCACCAGGCATACCACTACCAGGATCGCTATGACTTCTAGGAAGAACTGTGGGGGGAAATAGTAGAAATTGATAAGTAAATCTTTCAAGTAAATGAGTAATTTCTCAGCGAAAATTGTTATAAATAAAAATTGCTTTTTAGACTTAGTACGAAATTGAACGACGTTGAAATACTTGCAAAGAAGATTAAGGCGTACGAAGTAAGAAGTATAGCAACAGCATAAATGTCAGATCTTCAAAGCAAACAGTTGTTTTAAGAAAAATGGGCCTAACTGTGTGTTACCACAAAAAAGTTAAACACATTTGACAGTGTTAGAAAACAAAATATTTGAGCAATGTATCAAATTGAAAGCTGCTTAACAAATCACCAAAATGACAATGTCAAAAAAAATACACTGCACCAATAAATAGCCCTCAGCCCATTTATCAAGGAAAGGCACCCAAAATCTATAATAAACTACCGAAGCATATTTTAAATATCGAAAATAAAGATTTATTCAAAAAACTTTTATATGAATTCTTAGTTACAAAATGCTATTACTCAATTAACGAATATCTAAATGACAGATACCAAACATAATAAATTTATTGTAACAAATTAATAATATTGACTTTGTATTAATAATGACAAATTAATTATATTGACTTTGAATTAATAATAACAAATTAATAATGATGGCATAAAATGCATGTATTTGTACGCTTCAATGCAAGACATAGATGGACTAATATTATAATGACATTGAACCACCTTTTTAAACCTATGTTTACAAATAAAGATTTCATTTTCATTTTCATTTTCATTTTCAAAGCTACATGCTACTTCTTATACATATACAGGAAGTCGAACCTTTACAAAACCTAGTTAAAATCATAAATAAAGAAAGTCAAACTCACCCCAAGACAATCGACCAAAGCCACTGGCAGCAGTGTGTCTACTTGTCCCATATCCTTGGAGAACCTGTTGAGGATGCGACCTGACGGGTTGTGGTGGAAGAACCACATTGGAGCACTGGTTACACCCCTGTTAGAAGAAATATTTAGTTTAATGTTGATTCTGATATAATTCGAAAGGTATTCGCGACAGTAAGTTTTAGGTACTATTGTCCAGTGACATATATAACCCACTTGGTCGATAATTGTAAGATTTAGATATGTCACATGTCGTAATGCCGGCTAAAGAATACTTTTAGCTGTTCGCGTGCAAGCAAAAACTGAGAACTATACAGTTGAACTGACAATGTATTTTAAATATCATAGATACAACTGTACAGTTTGGGGCCGATTTTTCAATAATCAGTTAACGTCTATCTGAGGAATAAAAATGGCGGTTTGACAAACTCTATTATTTATACATACAAAACAATACAATTTATCATACTCGTACATACAAAAGCTATCAAAACGTCAGACTTATTCTTCCGATAAAAGTTATCTGGTTATCTGTTAAAACTGTGCAATTGAAATTGAAAATAAGTGGGCGGTAATATTCTTAAAAACTTTTTAAATCTTTTATTTATTTAGTATTTAGCTAAGGGTAAAATATAATATTTTTAAGGAAAACTTCTGAAAACACCTCAATATAAATATTAATAAAATTCAATTTTCAAATTAATCACTATAACTTACCTAAACATATTATCATGCAAAGTAACGGAAGCTTTAATACAAGTATTGTAGAATATGACGAGTTTGTTCCACGTAAACACTATACAGATTCCGATGAGACCGCCGTAAATGTATAGGCACTGCTCTCGAGTTAACCCGAAACGATTGCTTGGTATGTCTTCGAAGATTATAGCTGAAAAAAAAGGTAAAAAATTGTTACAAAGTGTGTAAAATCTGATCATATTCGGCGCGGAATGTACGGAGCAGGAAATCTGCTAGTGTGAAAGACGTCTTAGAGTTTTTTAAGTGGAGAAGAATACATAGAATTTATTGTACATATTTGTGCCAGCTTTTATTCACAGGCGAGGCAGGTTCTTCACAAAGGAAAAAAATCATTTTTGGGACTTTAAATTGACTTTCAAAAACCACAGGCTTATTGCGTAGGGTAATTCCAATTAACTGTTTTGTATTTTCACTGGCTGTTTTCACAGCCAAAATACAAATATATGTATCACTTTTGGAAAATAGTGATAATAGTGATAAAAATAATCTTCCGAGCCTTTAGGGCTCATTTACAAGCAATCATTCTTTTCGTTATATAATTATAAGGTATAGATTATTTATTTTTTGTATAATACTTACGTGGAGGTGGTGCGGCTCCGGATTCATTAGCATTTCTGTTGGCTATCACCAACGCGCTGTTGGCTTCTTCTAGGTTAACCCTGAACAAATTAAACGATGTTAAAACTTTTTATATTATTCAAAGTGGTATTTACATCGACATTATTGTCAATAATGTACCTACATAGCGAAAAGGGCTTTTCTCACTAAAACTACACTTTAAACATTTAAAAAATTGACAATATCAGTTTTTTCGTGAATTCGTATAACAAAGAGACCTGGCTAAATCGATTTAAGTAAGGCGAGATTTCACCAGTTTAACGCACACAAATATATTTCCTGGTATAGGATCTAGCTCTAACAAACAGTAATAAATTGCGCGCAAACATTTCTATAGTTCGGCCATTCAGAGAATGCGTTCCTGACACGTCGCGATTGAACTGACGACGTAACTTTGCAATGGCGTTGCAGTTACGATAAAAATATTTTTGCTGGTTGTTTACCGTTTTAACAATTGAGGAGCATTAAAACAACATTATTATATCAATAATCAATGAATGTTATAATTTTGTGCCAAACTGAGTGTCAAATAACTTGGTAAACAATATTTTTCTAAATCTATACTGCGCTATTACAAGGTTATGTCAGCGGTTTATATTTTGTAGTGCTGTGCTAAAAATAACAGGCAAGTATCGTAATCTGTTCTTATACAGTTATAATATAAAATAATACGTTTTGATTTTCTTTTTAAGAATTGGAAAATAATGGACTATAAGACTTAATTATAACGTTTATGAAATATAAAAATAAAACTATGACCAAACCGCATTTTTATACTTAGATTAAAAATGGTAACCCCAAATGGCGTTATGGGCCGCCATTTTGTGACGCTAAAACAGTCGTCCGTTGTCGTTTCGTGCGCATAGACCACGTTTTTCAAGTGTTTTCGATCTGTTTTTATTTGATTACCCGGCTTTTGTTAGACCGAGATATCAGGATTGATTCTGTTATTGATAATAATATAATTATACATGTAGGCGAAGATGATGATGAAGACACCACCTCCTCAAGCAAATCGGAGTCTGATTAATATTCTGTTCGCACATTCAATTCAATGTACTTGTAACAAAGAATAAATAAAACAATTTTATTATATGAATATTACCTTTTTTTGGTTTCCACTTAAATAACTAAAATATAAAACAAATGATTCCGCCAATTTAAAACGAAAATAATCTTAAAATAATGCGGCGGTTCATTTTGAAGGAACGGTAACGAACTCAGTGTTATGTTGTGCCCATCACTAGTCGTGACTAACTGATAGGTGTCAGGAACGCATTCTCTGAACGGCCGAAGTATAAAACGTCTGCTAAATTGCTATCAATTGATTTAAGTATACTTCATTGCTCTTAGATGCACTTTTGTATTGGTCAATGTTTGCCATCTTTTTATTGATAAATCCGAACCACGCCATGGTTTTATTAAGTTTTTTTTTTTTAGGAAATACTCACCACTCTTTAAGCCAGACATCAGTAGACGAGTAGAAGCATTGTGCCAGTAGAAACAGTAGTATTAGCAGCGCCATAGACAACGTGCTGCCGCCGCTGCGGATGTACGAGACATAGACACTGTTGTCTACGGAACCTTTCTTTTGGGATTCACCTGGAAATTGGTATTATATGAGGTCTGAGAATAAAGCCCCTAAAATAAAAGATTAAAAAAAATACTTTATGAAGATAATACAGTAGTTTACGAACAATTATAATCATATACTTTTATTGAACTGTCAAAAACGGTCACTTTCTACGTGAACTTTGACGTCACAAATTTTTCACATCAAGCTGTTTACTTATAATGTCAATAATAAATGACAAAAAAACCATCAAAATATTTAATTTTTGACCGTTTTAAATACCTCATTTTAATGTACCTATGTTTTTTTATTCTAGTATCCTACCAAGAATCAAATGTCAAAAAAAGTCGTTTATTTTTTTTTCCATCAAAAACGCTCAATAAAAAACCGGCCAAGTGCGAGTCCGACTCGCGCACGAAGGGTTCCGTACCATCCAAACTAATATACTATATACATATATATATATTTATCGAAATCAAGCAAAAAAATCACGTTTGTTGTATGGGAGCCCCCCAAAATATTTATTTTATTCTAGTTTTCAGTATTTGTTGTTAAAGCGACAACAGAAATACATCATCTGTGAAAATTTCAACTCTCTAACTATCACGGTTCATGAGATACAGCCTGGTGACAGACGGACGGACGGACAGAGGAGCGAAAACAATAGGGTCCCGTTTTACCCTTTGGGTACGGAACCCTAAGAATATGGTCTAGACTTTTTTAAGTTATTAAATTCTTACCTTCATATTTAGGGTCTAAATTATTGTCTAGATCTAGATTAAAGGAGAGTTGTGAAGCCTCGGACATGGACCGCTGCGATCTTAGTTTGTAACTGTGTTCCTAAAAATATAGTCATAAATTAGGATACACGAATTTATCATGTTCTTAAAAAACTAAGTACAACATCTAGCCTAGGCCTCAACAAACCAAACAGCAAAGTTTTTAATCAACCAATAGAATTTCGTTATTCAAAGATCTCGTCTTCGCATTAGTAGAATATCTGTTGGTTGTTAAAAAAATATTCGTTCCGCTTTGGCGGAGTCTAGGTCATAAACTATGTAGGTGTGTATTTACATTTTGTGAAAAACAACATTAAATTACAAAGATCATAGGTAATTCCTGAGTAAAGTGTTTACATTGTTTAATTAAATTCTCAACTTTTTATCATACTGCACGCTAACTTTTCTTACTCTATCTTTGTACTGAAATACACAAAATAAGTAGTGGGCCAGTAAAAAAGTTACAGTTAAAATCTATACTTATGCTACAACATAGAATATACAAACAACATCAAAAACTACTGTTTAATAAATTAACTAACACTTCTTTTGACGTCTGCTTTATCAGTTTTTACCATAACATTGTAGACCTAGAGAAAAATATTACATATTAACATAGATATGTCAATTACTAGCTATTCCCGTGGGAATCACCCGCTTCCCAAGGAAACTACTTTCTACACCCGGTAAAAGAGAAGCCTAGATCTTTCATCGATAAATGGACTATCTAACACTGAAATATTTTTTCAAATCGGACCAGAAGGTCCTGAGAATGGTGCTTTCAAACAAACGAGCTCTTCCGCTGTATAATATACCGGTTTTAACTGCTTCCCGTATCCAGATAAATTTTAGTCGATATCGCCCGGAATATAATAATAATATATTAACTTCAATACAGTGATTTATTTTTTATAAGCTTAGTAACTTCGGAGCATTCACTACAAAGAAACATTTTTTTTCCTCTTTATAATATTAGCATAGATAAAGTATCTATAACTTACAATGCTCTCAGTGTTCTCATAAGTGGATGCTTTCTTCTGTTTTTCCTCTTCAACCTTCTCTCCCATTTCAATGAGTTTCTCAAATTCTGCCACGCCATTCTTCAATTCGTGGTAAGTGCCTTGTGCTACGATCTAGAAAAATAACAAATATTATGCAAGTTTGTACTTGTGTATGTAAGAAAATCTGGGAATCTTAATTTGACCCACTTCCCGGTCTTCTATTTGGATGAAATTTTGCACACGCTCCGAGTTCTGATGAGTGATGAGTTCTGAGTTCTAGCGTGCTTTTTAGTTTTTAAAACAATTTATTTTTAGTTTTGAAGAGTTTGTGGTTAAGCGACAGCCGCACGGATCAATCGATCATAACGTTAAGCAACGCTTGGTGCGGTCGGTCCATAGGTAAACATCTTGTCATGACTAGTTCCTCTGCGTTTCGGAAGGCAAGTTATAGTGGTGGGTCCCGGCTGTCATTTGAACATCTATGGCAGTCGTTACGGGTAGTCAGAAGTCAGAAAGTCTGACAACCAGTCCTACCGAGGCGTATTGAGTTGCTTCTGCAACTGGGTTGAAGCGGTCATATAGGCAGTCGCTTCATATAAAAGTGATACTCAGCTGCATCCAGTGAGACTGGAAGCCGACCCCAACATAGTTAAGAAAATTCTAGGTAGACGATAATGTCATTTAAAGAACACATTTGACGAAAAAAATATATATCTCTCTATGTATCCTGAGAAAAGGAGACTATTCTTTTTACTGGGGACATAGGGTCAATTGGGGTGTTATTTTTGGGGCACTTAAAAAATAACCGTTTACTCCTCCTCCGTTGACGCTCCTTGTAAAACACTGATACTCAGCTTCATCCCGCTAGACTCGAAGCCAACCTAGTTGGGAAAAGGCTAGGCAGATGATGATGTTGATGACGTGTGACTCACCCGTCCTGAGCGCATGACACAGACACAGTGCGCATGCTTGGCGTACTGCACGTGGTGCGTCACCAGCACGGTCGCCTTGTCGCGCAGGAACGTGCGGATACAGTCCTCGTATATCGCGTGGGCTACCTGACAAACAAACATATACAAATATATAACTGCCTCGTTGGTCAGGCTATCGCAAGCGGGGCTGCTGCTCAAGAGATTATAGAAACTTTCACCAAAGCAGCGGCGTCTGGAAGTTGACAATGCCCCGTACCCCTGAGACCCTTTGCCGACGATACCCCGTGCTTAGAATAGCACGTAAGCCAGGCCGCACACCAGGCATTCAAATGTTTCTCCACAATTGTAGCGCCACATTTGAAATGCGACACATTTAACGCCCCCATATATTAGTTGGTTTGAAAAAATGAACGACAGCATTGAGTTTTACGTTGAATTTATTGCAGATGTCGAAAAAAACCCTATATTATACAATCATACACTCAATGATTATAGTAACAGACGGATTACAGAAATTATTTGGACTAAGTTTGGTGAAAAATTCAATGAAAAGGGTTAGGGGATGAACCCAATAACGTCTTTTCTCATGAATCGCCACATCAAGAAGACGAAGTCAACATGCTGAAAGCGGTGCCACGCTACAACTGTACTTCCGATGTGCGTATATACGATTCATTTGTAGTAAGCTGAATTGTAGCGCAACGATTGTGTCGATGTAAATGTTCGATACGTGTAGCATGTGGCGCTGGCGTGCGGCCTGCTTTACGCTGGCGTCCCCGAACTCTGTTCAGTAGCAGACGTTGTTACAATTACACGTCAGAAGCCGTCAGACAGATTTGAGAGTCTCCCTTACTTTCTTTTCGATAACCCGCAGAAACAATGATGACCTCCTATATCATATGAGGAGATCAGCCAGGTGCAAGTGCACAAGCATTTGCGTAGACACAGGTACACATATGAGAGAGATCACAAGCAGGACCGACATTATATTTTATTTCATCTACATACCTTGGCATCAACAGCAGCTAGCGGATCGTCGAGTAAGTAAACATCGGCGTTCTGGTAAACACAGCGAGCCAATGATATTCTCGCTCGCTGACCACCGGATAATGATGCACCTGGAAATTAATATACACATATATACATACGCGAATTACAATTAAAAAATATATATAACGTTCTATGTCTATCGATTTATCAAAATAAGTTTTCTGCAGTTAAAGTAGCGAAAAAAATTCTCAATTCTTCTAACCCCGCTGAGGTTTGCAATGTCTTTATTTATGAAGTTTAAAACTTATCTGAACTTCACTTCACATTTTCATCGGAACTGTCAGAAAAGTGAATATAAATTATATCTACAAACCTATGCCTTTCCTCATTCATATATATTTAAAAGAAATACACATACACAGATAATATAATTTAACATGGAACGACTGAATAGCATTTCGAAAAGCGAAACCCAAGTTAAAATATTCCTTTATAAAATAGTATTGAAAACGAGTAATTTCTAAAGATCATCGTTACATACCTCGTTCTCCCACGACAGTTTTGTCTCCATGCGGCAATATTTCGAGATCAGTCTTGAGTTGGCAACACTTGATAACTTGCTTGTATCTGCGAAGATCCATGTCTTGACCGAATAGAATGTTTTGACGAACCTGAAATATAAATATAATGGTTACATAATATTATATTTGGCATATCAATATTAGGTACAAAATAAATTCGTAGTGTAACTCAATGTACTATTTATATCTCAAGAACTGTTAAAACGATCATAGCTGAAAGTTGACAACGAGGTAGCTAAGAGTTAGGAGACGGATAAAGAATGCTTTTAGCCCACACGGGTACCCGGGCCCCTTCGTGTTACTCGGGTGCAGCAATGAAATACACCACTGAAGTCACCTTTATAACTAGAGGGTCTCTGTTTAAGACCCTGTAAAGACCTATATCAGTTTTTTAAATAACTTTTGGACTTACGGAAGCCTCAAAAAGCCAAGGTTCTTGTGAAGCGTAGGCCGGCACTCCGTTGACGGAGAGATGTCCACTGGTAGGCGAGAGATCTCTTAGCATAGACCCTAACCTTGTATAATGTAACTGCTAGCTTTTAAGCCGACTTCCCAAAAATTTGGAGGTCTTCAATTAGGATTATTTTGCAAAAAGTTTTACCTGTCTTCTAAATTGGACCTCCTTTTTGGAACACACAACTACAGCGGCTTTCCAATAGACCCTGTCACTTACCTATTTCAAAGTTTTCAATAACTTTTATATTGCTATAGAGTCTTTTGAGCATTTGACAGCTGTCATTTTACCTAATGACTGACAGCAACTGTCAAATGCACCAAAGAAGGTCTTTTAAATAAGATTTTAACTTACGGAAGCCTCAAAAAGCCAAGGTTCCTGAGAAGCGTAAGCCGGTACTCCGTTGACGGAGAGATGTCCACTGGTAGGCAAGAGCTCTCTTAGCATTGACTCCTAACCTTGTTCAGAGCTTATCATCCTTTATTATTTACCCTCATTTTTAACCAACTTCCCAAAAAGGAGGAGCTCCTCTGGTTGCCTTTATACAACATTTTGTACCTTTCTTCCTAGATTTAAGACCAATAGAACCAGAGGAAGATTTAGTCTTGGAACACTCAACTACAGCGACTTTGCAGAGCCTGCAAACTTCTATTGTAGGATTTTTAACAGCTTTTTTACTAAAAAACTTTACTTACAGATGCCTCAAAAAGCCAAGGTTCTTGTGAAGCGTAGGCCGGCACGCCATTGACGGACAGATGTCCACTGGTAGGCGAGAGCTCTCTTAGCATCGCTTGTAGGAGAGTAGACTTGCCCGACCCGACTGTGCCCACTACGGTCGTTAGAGTTTCTGGTTTTATCTGTGGACAAAAGTACATATAAGTTGTACATGTTTGTCAGCGATAAGTTTAAAAACTACAGACGGTTTTTGCAATTTTCACAAATAGATACAAACAAAATTTCTTCATACTGGAAAAAGTTTTATATGCTGATTATCTTCAAAACCACGAGTGTAGCAATTGGTAGAAATTAATGGCAGCTGGTAGCTAGTATCCTTAATCATTTTTTTTTTTTATTGACTCAGCATGTTTTCAGACATTTACCATAAAAATAATAAATAAAAATTCCCACCTACTATCGAAATCTACGTGATCGTTTATTACCTGATAAACGTGACCAGCCAAACTGATTTCAACTTTAAAAGATATAACTTTCTATAAGTATTATGTATTTCGTTCGATGAAATAAGAGGAGTGACTTGTGGTTCTGATGGAGACCATATAACGTGTTAAATAAAGTATACTTACAGCTAAATTAATATCCACAAGGGCCGGTATCTTGCCGTCTATGGTATCATCGTCTACATTCTTCCAGTGAGCGGTGTAGTCCTTCATGGCTATCAAAACATGTGGCTTCAGGTGTTCCAAGTTGCTTTCTGACTTTATGTACGCTTGCTGGCTGTTGGAAAAAGAAATATGCGAGATTTTTAACAGCTTTTATAAATAGTGAAATAAGAAATACTGATATGAGAGTGAGTACTAATTGTAATATTCTTTTTTAACCGACTTCAAAAAAGAGGGGTTATGAATTCGGATGCTTGTATTTATTTTTGTTTGGTTGTTCATATCTTCATAGTTTTAACAAGAGATTTGTGATAGCAAAATGTTCAATTCTGGCAGCAATCAAAAAAGGGGATGTCTCTTTTTGAGTGAGAAATCATCAAAAGTCTCCCTCCCACAATAACCCTTTACATATTATATCATCAGATGGCTACCTTTGTGATATAAGATAAATAAATAAATAATAAATACAGTTTAACGTGCCATCCGAAACACAGACAATGGTGTCTAAGATATACTTAGAAATTACCCTTTACATATAAATGTTAAAAAATACTCACCCATTACCAATCTTCTCAAAAACGCCATTAGCTTGAATAGGAGTTTTTTCTTCAAGAGTCATCAGATCGACCCCATCCTGGTTATCGACTTCAGGCAACAACAGAAACTCTTGTATCCTTTTCACGCTCACATACGCTTCTAACGTAAAAGTTATTGACAAAGGCAGAAAATCTACTAGCGTATATTTCAAAATTTCATAGTAGGAAAATACTACGAAGACTTTAGCGGCGGTTAAATCGTTTCCGAACGAAATATATGACATTATACTGAGCAAAATGGCGACTTTTGTGTTCAGTTTAACGCAGGAAATCATGACAGCTCGGAGCCATGACATCTTTTTTATTACGCTCATTTCTTTTCTGTGGACAAATGTTATTGGTTAGTGTTTTAATGAAAAAAGCGAAAATGTGAAGTAAAAATACTTAAAAAAAAAATCTTTCTGATTCGAATCTATATCTTTGTTTGTTTCCAACGCTTTTTCATTAAAATTGCTGAACCGATTTTAATAAAATTCTGTATGGAAATAGTTGGACGAGGATGAAACGGTAGAAAAACAGCCAATATTCTTCAAGAAAAAAATATTATTGAAATTAATCTCTTATCGGATCCAATTTTTGATAAGACAACTTAAAACCCCCAAGGAACCACTCCGCGCATCCAGATAAACATTAGCCCACAGCCTCGATAAATGGGCTATCTAACACTGAAGTAATTTCTCGAATCGGTACTGCATTAATTAAGGTTACCAAACGTTAACGTTCAAACAAACAAACTCTTAAAAAATAATAGTTTAGATTTCATTAAATCTAGCTATCTACTAGCTAGTACAAAAACTAACTTACTTTCTAGCCTTCCCAATAATTTTGGCGAAGGCATTCTCCCAGGCGTACATCTTGATGGCTTCTATGCTCTGTATGACTTCATTCATGAGTCTGATGCGGTTGTCTGTCCGTACGGCCGTCTGGCGACGAAGCTTGCTTGTTATTTTGCCGAGGTAGCCTGGAAATAATAATTATTATTTGTTTTATTTAAAACTTAACTTAGTTTCTAACCAAGGGGTATTGGGTTACCCGGGCAACTGAGTTGAGCAAGTCAGATAGGCAGTCGCTCCTTGTAAAGACTCAGCTACATCAGGTTAGACTGGAAGCCGACCCCAACATAATTGGGAAAAAAGGCTGCGAGGATGATGAGTTAAAACTTAATTTTTAGGTAAATATGACCCATAGAAAGGTATATACTTTAAGCTTACATTGTATATGATGTATAGTTAGTAAACCTTATATCTTATAACAGTAATGGCGTCCAGGCCGTTTTTCGGCCACGGCGGCAATTCTCATTTAAGGAGATCAGCCAGCTGCACAGGACATATTATAGTGCAAAATCTTTCGATGTCTGCGAGTAATTTAAATCAGAAACGACTGAACAGATTCTGATACTATTTGGCCTGGAGGTAAATGATAATATTTTTAAACTTGTTAAATCGCTAGTAAGAATGAAAATATGGTATGTTTCACTAGACTAGACTAGCCATGTAACAAGTTCACAAATCTATAACTCAGAAACTACTTAACCTGTTTAGATGAAATTTACAGATAGAAATATAGGCTAAAACTTAGCATATAAATTACTAACCTTGTAAAGGAATAAACATGAGTAAAAAGGCCACTCCTATGAGGGTAGCTACACCAATGTTTCGGTACATTAGGTAGACGATCAGAGCGCTCTCTATGGGCGTTCCCACTAAATCCATCATAAACAGGCTAGCCATATACCCTCCATACATGTTAGCAGAGCCATAACTCAGAAACTACTAAACCGATTTAGATGAAATTTGGTTTGTATACAGTTGAAAATAGGGTCTAAAACATAGCTAACAAATAACTTACCTTAAGCGCGTAGCAGCACCAATCTGACAGCAAATGTTTATGGAGCGATAACTCAGAAACTACTGAACTGATTTAGATGAAAATTGGTCCGTACATAGATTAAAATATGGCCTAAAAATTAGCATATAAATTACTAACCTTGTAAAGGAATAAACATGAGTAAAAAGGCCACTCCTATGAGGGTAGCCACACCAATCTGTCGGTACATTAGGTAGACGATCAGAGCGCTCTCTATGGGCGTTCTCACTAAATCCATCATAAACAGGCTAGCCATATCGAATCTTTGTGCGTCTGTTGTTAGTAGGTTGACCACGTGGCCGGCTAAACCTTCGGACGCTTTCCCGCCTTTGGTTAAATCTAGGCGGAGTAGCTGGAACAAAAAAAGGGGGGTTAGGTTAGGTTAAAAAGATCTAAACTAATATTATAAATGCGAAAGTAACTCTGTCTGTATGTCTTTTTTTCCCGCCTAAACTACTGAACCGATTTGTGTGAAATTTGGTACAGACATAGTTTGGAACTTGAGAAAGGACAAAGAAAGGAGGAAGGAGGAAGGAGGGTTTTTATTACAAAAAAATAAAATTTATTCCGGACATACAGCGCCATCTATTGGTCAAACCAAAAATCTGCCGGAAGTCACTATTCCACGCGAACGAAGTCGCGGACAAAAACTAGTTATTTATATTTTATGAACATAGGACACAAATAAAAACAAGAATAGGTAATAAAAAGTAAAAATACCTACCTTTCTGTATATTAAGGACCCGCATGAAACCCTGACTTTCATGGCCATATGCAGTAACCATAGCAACATGGGGTGTACGAAACTAGCGCTCAACGCCATGAAACTGAAAGAAAAAACATGCAATATATAAATATTGACATCATGGAAGAAACTTGGACTATAAAGTCTGAAACCGCTAACTGGCATTCCGCGCACGTGGTGATTGATGTCAAAAGTCATTGTGATGTCAAAAGGCCTAACTTGACTTTTCAAAAGAGCTGTTACCGGTCAATTTGTAATTTTAAAAAAAAAATACTTTGACTTTATGTTATACAGGTAGTAGATTTTACAAGATGGACACAATATGGACCCCGTTAGAGCACAGCTTAAAGATGATGGCAAGTTATGCAGTAGTTTACCTTTAAACAATTTATCAAGTGATAGTGCTATCAAGAGAGATGATAATTTTCATTTAGACTACTATTTACCCAATATTTACCTGACAACACCAATGGCGTATAAGTAGGCAGCTTCAGCCGTGACGCCCGCGTGAGCTGGTGAGAAGTAGTTGATCAGACCTTCTAAGCACATCGGTATTGATAGCCTGGAAAATAGTAAGAAGAAAATCATTAAAAATTATCTTCAGTATCATAGAAATATTATTATTGGAACTTCTCTATTAATGATCTCATTATAGACAAAATGTGTGCATTTTCAGAATTTACGAGCAACAGAAAACTATTGTTTACTTGAACAAACGATGAAAGTGAAAACGCTTATTAAAATTGCGCGTATACTTTCCAGTGTGAAAGCACTGTACAGGTCTCGTCAAATAATTTTGCTGCTCTGAAGAAGCTTTGCACATGCGCAATATTGTTTTGTTCATTTATTTTAACCGTCACTAGTAGCGAACTTCAGATTGGCGGAGATCCTTGACAAGACGTGAAGGTAATATGTATTTTGCACTAAACTGAATGGAATGGAGATATTTACCTTATAGCGGCGTCTACGATGGCATAAATAATATTTCCTATGATGAACTGGAGCCCATACACGCAGATAATAGCTCGAAGCAGTGATGGGTTTTTGCCTTTTTCTGAAAACGATAAAGAAAAATATTGATTTGTCAGTGCTTTCCTAGTTTTCAATTCAAAGAGATAAGCGATTCTCACACTGCCCCGCATGAGACAGCGTAGCGCGTGGATGCGTATTCTTCCGTTGCTTGTAAGTATCTCCGTTTGTATGGAAAACACGCACAGTCCAACACACTGAAAATGCATCCACGCGCGTTAATGCGGATCACGCGCATACACGCGGAGAAACATGCACCCCCGCGCGTAGGTGCGGGGCGAGACGCTAGGTATGGCACACCGAATCCCGCAGTGCCGCGCGTGATTTTGAATGGGCGTGACGTATGTGTTTGAAAATGTATCTCGATGGGGGCCGCCGTGCGTGAATCTACGAAACGCACCTACGCGCGTGAGTGCGCAAAAAACCCGCACGATGATGCAGATCTGCACTCACGTAGGAACGCGCATAGGTGCGTCGACACGCAACATGCAGCGTGATGCGGGGCAGTGTGAAGATCGCCAAAAGTTTACCATAATTCAAAATGGTTCAGACACATCAAGCTATGAAGCTGCCTGTCAAACTTCTTTAACAGAATGTCAACTTTATCTCTAAAGTTTAAGGTTCAATGTCGATTGGGAAGATCTTACAGATTGGATTAGCTTAAAATGCTAGGTATGTACTTAAGAAGGACAAATAACAACGTTGTGTCTTAGAAGACCGCGGCCGACAGAGAAGGACCAACGAAATCAGTTGCGAGCCGCCATTAAGTTTGGCTTCAACTATACTAACCTCTTTTCTCCAATTGTTTCTTCCATTGCACCCCCATTTCATCACCCCGAGGGGCAGCTCTATGTCCCGGTGTACACCTGAAATCAGATTATTTCATAATTAGATTATATTCAGTAATTTCACCCACGTATCTATGTAAATTCGTCCCAAACTAGGATTATTCTTATCGAGTGAACAAGTCCCTTACAATAGTGTTAAGTTCGTACAAACTAACAAGATCTTCTTATCCAGTGAGCTGCAGGTTGAATCACGTAACAAGCCCTGGTGTCAGAGTTTTCTCAAATCCGTCTGACGGCCTCTGAGGTGGAATTGTAACAACGACTGCTACTGAGTAAATAGGAATTAAAATAGCCCATGACATAACAGTCTCGGGCAGTGACATTGCAAATAAAATCTCCATTGGTTCAGCTGTTTACTCAAAGACAAAAGTCAACATTTTTATTTCAAAGGGGCTTCTGAAAGCTCTATCGAAACGCTAAACTAGTTGCACGGTTCCAAAGAGTTAGTCTCATGAAACTTCATAGACAGTCTTTAAAAAAAATACAACAGTTATTAAAAATACTGGTAAAGCGTGACAAAAAAAAAACATTTGTATTTATCAATATTATTAGTGGGAATCCCCTGTACTGTATAAAATTCTCAGAAACACTGTGCAAAAATGTTGATGCATGATGATTCTATAATCACTAAAACATGCTGATTCAGAATTCAAACATGTTAGCGTCCAGATCTAATATTTATCGGTCTTTAAGTTCTCATGTAAGGAGATCAGCCAGCTGCGCAGGACATATTATAGTGCACAAGCATTTACGCAGACGCAGGTGCACTCACTATTCCATCACTCGCATAGCGCGATGAGACGGCAATCCGACACCACCGGAGAGATTACAAGCAAGACCCACTTGGGGGCTCGAAAACCCAAAAACGAAAACAAAAACTCGGAAACCCCAAATTAATTAGATCCCCAGATAACGTACAGTCAGCATCAAAAGTAGGTGTTCAAGTTTCGTCATCAAACGTAAAAGTTTGGCGAGCTTAGACTAAGGTACACACCTATGTAATTATTTAAATATCAATAAATAAAATTAAATAAAAAAAGTATACATTTTCAAAACTGCTAAATACTGTGTCGTCGATAACTTACAAGACTATTCGACTACTTTTTCTTAAGTATAGGATGTTAAGTAAATTTAGGCGCTTGTGTTGCTAAGAAATCGCTGGGGAATTTGTTGCGCCACTTCTTCCCAGCAAAAACACATAGGAAGTGGTGAAGGGTGGGCGTTTTGGGGGCTGTCTTTTGTAACTTTCCTTACGTACAAGTGCTGTTTTGCAGCCAAGATTGAATAAATGATTGAGTTGAGTTTTTTTTTATGAATTTTTACATTGTTTGACACTTATACATTTTTTCGTTTTTTTTTCAGCTACTTTGGACGCTGTATATTATGAATTGAGTTTTTTTTATGAACCTCTTCGTTGTTAGGTAAGTTAGTCACTTGAGAATTTTGATTTTTGTGGCTACTTTCGACGCTGACCGTATTACCCTGATAGCTATAAAAAGAGGGATTTTTAATGGAGCTTTGAATTAATTAATTAAGGGGACCTCGTAAACATTAAACAAACATTTACTTAGTACTTACCTATATACATCGGATATGCTGAGTTGACCTTTCCTGCCCTTTGCGAATACTGGCCTTGTGTACCTGCGAAAAAGGTCGAATGTATGTAGTATTTTCTCACGAATATCAAAGGTAAGATTTTGGTTTTTGATAACGTAAAAGGTGCATTTGCAAATATACTGTTTGTTTATACTCTAACCCCCGCACTCAAGAGACATTTAAGTCACTCCTGAAAAGGAATGTCTTAAGTAACCATTAAATGTCTCTGAGTGTGTCCATTAGGCCTCGGAAACTAAAAAAACCGATTTCAAAAATTATTTCACTTTTGGAAAGACTTTAATCAGTAATTGGTGGCCAAGATGTACTTAGAAAGTACACACAAGCTTTGAAAAGTTGTATTGGTATTTGCCTGACTTGGAATCGTACCTTCACTCATACTTGAGAATTTGATTCCTTACCCTCTAGGCCACCTCAACTTAATATACCTCTATATAAAATATGTTCATTAATAAATTTACCCTACCTCTATCAAAGGACAATGCTATTCTTTGTATGGAAGTTGGGCTCAAGAGTTGCCCACAGTAACTGCATAGTGTATTATGTTCCATAGGCTTATAATAGGTCCCAGACCGAAATATTTCGAAATCTATCCCGGGAGTCCTGAGAAAAACTGGTTTGACTCTTATTCAATATTACGAAAAACATCCTTACGAACTCTTAACTATTCCACTTTTATTACCTTAATTGAAATGCATTATAATATTAATCGACAAATATGAGGTATTGAACGAGAATTTTTTTTACCGACTTTAAAAAATGGAGGAGTTTCTCACTCAGTTCGTTTGTATTCTTTTTACGTAAGTAAAAAAAACCGATTTAAACAATCATTTTATTGTTTGAAAGGATTTACTTTCCAAATAGTTCCTTTGTTATTCGGTCCAGGGTCTGGTGATAGAAACCTTAAAACAATAGGGAACTCTCGGAAATTGTAAGCACATATCGAATAAAAACTTGTCATTCGGGTATATGTCTCCGACACCACAAAACTGTGGAGGTTAAGACCTGACCTGCCGATGGAGACGACAGTGAGACGAGGGAACTCCTCAACGGTAACTATTTACTACCTCGTGTTCGAGCTTATTTAATTCGTCCTGATAAGATTTTTCCATTGCCATTACGGATATTAATTGCATGACGCTACACGAACTTAGGACTGATTGTAGTAGATAGAGACTGAAAAGCAAGAGAAACAACAATTACCTTTAAACGTCTATTTCTGTTATTTTATCCTGTTAACAGTGAAACCACTAACTATCTGAATGTTATTTCAAGAAAAGAAGGTTGTTAGGTTTGTGGCTGCTTAAAATGGCTAGCTAACAATGGCTGGCTAACATGAGAACCGGTTTTTCTCTTGACCTCTGGGACCGATTTCAAAAATATTTGGAGTCCGTCTTAAGAGTGAAGTAAATAACCTATTCTAACCATTCCCACTACTGGGCAAATGGCTTGGGCTTTATAAAGTGACTGTTCAAGTTTAACGTTATAACCGGTTTTTCTCGGGACCTCTGGGACCGATTTCCAAAATATTTGGATTTCGTATTAACAGTGCAGTAAAGAACCTATTTCGACCACTTTCACTACTGGGCAAATGGCTCAGGCTTTGTTAAGTGACTATCTATGGAGAACATTTGAACCGGTTTTTCTCAGGACCTCAGGGACCGATTTCAAAAATATTTGGATTCCGTGTTAAGAGTGAAGTAAGGAACCTATTTTAACTATTTCCACTACTGGGCAAACGGCTTGGGCTTTGTAAAGTGACTGTTCAAGTTGAACATTAGAACCGGTTTTTCTCGGGACCTCTGGGACCGATTTCCAAAATATTTGGATTTCGTATTAACAGTGCAGTAAAGAACCTATTTCGACCACTTTCACTACTGGGCAAATGGCTCAGGCTTTGTTAAGTGACTATCTATGGAGAACATTTGAACCGGTTTTTCTCAGGACCTCAGGGACCGATTTCAAAAATATTTGGATTCCGTGTTAAGAGTGAAGTAAGGAACCTATTTTAACTATTTCCACTACTGGGCAAACGGCTTGGGCTTTGTAAAGTGACTGTTCAAGTTGAACATTAGAACCGGTTTTTCTCGGGACCTCTTGGACCGATTTCCAAAATATTTAGATTTCGTGTTAACAGTGCAGTAAAGAACCTATTTCGACCACTTTTCCTACTGGGCAAATGGCTCAGGCTTTGTTAAGTGACTATCTATGGAGAACATTTGAACCGGTTTTTCTCGGGACCTCTGGGACCGATTTCAAAAATATTTGGATTTCATGTTCAGAGTGCACTATGGAACCAGTTGGAACTACTCCCACTGCTGGGCAAACTTTGAGCCCAGACCCTGGCATTGTCCTTTCTCTATCGCTTTAAGGTTGGCTGTAAGAGAACCCAATTCTGGGTTAAGCTCGCCGTTGTACATAAACTGTCTTAGTTCCTTGTGTATTAATTGTTAAGTGTGCAATAAAGAATAATAATATGTTTTTGTGTATATTATGAAAACTTACCAATAACAAAACTTCGATAAACAACTGGCAGTTTCTTTGGGATTCTGTTTCCTTTCGACGTCGAAGTAGCCAGGATCCATTTTACTTAAAATTTACGTATATTTGGCACTTAAAATAGTGACAACTATAACATTTGGAATAATTAGGTAAGTACTTATTTTAAGTACGAACGTAAGTAGATTTTTATTTCAGCAATATTGGATACCTGTAACAAAAGAAAAAGAATTTTAGTAAAAAATTTAGTACCTAGGAACAAAAAACTTTGCGTTAATGTACAGTTTCGGGAAACTTCTTCCTATAATCGGATAAAAGGTAAACTATAGGAGTGCTAAGTTTCATCAAAACACTTTCAGCCATTTGCGAGTGGAGAAGCAACAAATATACACACCCCCAACTTTCGCCTTTATATCATTAATGTGATATATCCAAATAACATACAGGCTACTTTTATCCATGTGTAGGAAAATGTTCCCTCATGGCGCGGGCGAAACCAGGGAAAATTTAATAAGTATAAACAAAATTTTATAACGAAATATCGCAAAAACAATAATTCTCTTTACAAGAATCTAAAGTAATAAAATACACAACAAAATTCAAAAGTGAGTTAGGACAAATTAGGTGTGAATACTGAGACTCGAAAACATAATAAAACCATGATACAGTGTATAATTGACAAAGCCAAACCGGCCCTGAAATTACACAAAACACATGCAAATTATGCTCATTTTCACCGACAACCTAAACGTACGTTTTCCGTAAAAAACAGTCTACTTTGAAAATTCATCATTTGCCGAGCCTTTTCCTAACTATGTTGGGGTCGGCTTCCAGTCTAACCGGATGTAGCTGAGTACCAGTATACCACAAGAAGCAACTGCCTATCTGAAGGCCTCAACCCAGTACCTCTATGTAAGGCTGGTTGTCAAGTTGATTTACTGGCTTCTGTCTACCAGTAATGACTGCCTAAGATTTTCAATGACAGCCGGGACCTACAATTTAACGTGCCCTCCGAAACACAGTCATAATACACCGAGTATCCATACAATGTGCTAAAATGTTGTTTGCTGTAAGTGAAATACTCCCATAAGACAACCGTTAACTATGAAAATTGAACGTGAAAATTCATAATAAACAGTTGTGTTAAGAAAACTGACATTTATATTGTTGGTGAACTTGGGCGTTACATTATGAAACCCTGTCTGTAGGCACCTTCGTTTATCAGCATCGAATATCAAATTTATGTAGCTAATTAATTTGCAAAAAAAATATAAAATGCATTTTAGTACTTTATTTCGTTGTGTAAATTAGTAACTGGTGAATATGCTCTATGTGAATAGCTGTTCCCCGTGGTTCCACCCGTGTCCTGAGGTAACTACTTCCCGCATCCGCATAAAAGTTTCTGTTTACTGCAAAACACCTGGACTATTTACGGCCATTCCCATGTATAACGAAAATCTTAAAATATGCTTTATATACTCGAAGAGTTTACGGGGGGAAAGTCTGCACAAACTGCTGGTGGGATTCTATTTTAAATATATTTCAAATAAAATAAATTATTATGTCATATTAATAGTAAACTAACTTCCGGCCGCGGTTTCACATAAGTGTCGAGATTGCTGCTTCCCGTAGCCGAATGGTGACAAAAATGTCCTATGTCCTCTCGGGTCTAGGCTACCTTCCCTCTAATTTCCAGTTTAAATAATTGTTAAGCCATTCTTGTGTTATTACAACTTTCTTATTAACACCTTATAACCTGTTTAAATTAACCACACAATCAAACAAACTTATCTACCACTCTATCAACACACATTTACATGCAAAAAAAAACTCAATCACATACTTTTTGCATAGCTCAGTACTAATGAAAAAACGCAAGGTCATTAAGGTGACCAGTTTAGTATGAATGTAGGTATATAGCGCACTATATGTATGTACTTATGTAGGTCAAATATTGTTCGCAATGGCGACGATTGGGCGATGAGGGTAACAGATTATAGAAATGTATGGAGAACCCAAACATTGGAGGAGAGCTGGCTGGTAGTCATGTGTTTTAGGGAGGTACGCAGAAAACTTGTGTGTAACTACGGATAAGGTTGGTACTTGAAATAAATATTTGTAAGTAACGCCCACGTGAAACTGTCCTTTCTCTGCACAATGCTGTTATTCTACACGAGGAATTCCAGGGCTGATTTTCAAGGAAAGATACAAAACATAATCTTTGTCGAAAACTCAAAAAAGCTCGCTCCGAAAAAAGTTAACAATATTTTGCAGTATCGCCTCTCTCTAATATTATTAAAAACTTAAGCGTATTCAAAGAAAATGCTACTTAAGGCCTACTGTCATAACGACCATTTTTGCATGCCACACCACCTTTAAACAAACCCAGATCTCTGTTATATATTTACTCCAACTTTCCCTGGCGCCAAAGTTGCGAATTTATTGGGACATTCACACATTTAATCAGGGTGAAACGCCCTGTAGGATCTTGTAGGATAACAATATTGGGTACCTGCCAAAATTACTCGAAGAATATGTTTATAGTTTGCTTTAGGGTCCGTTCGGACAGATCGGCTCGGAGAGGAGAGCAAATTCTTAATACGATGAAAATGGAGTACTTGGTATTTGTAGTCGGTAAGGTTTATTTTTGGATGTGCACTTCTTTTGTCAAAAAGAATGCTCGAAGGCGCTCGGTGTGAAATAATAAGAGGAGCCGACCGGCTCCGATCGCGTACTTTTTCTCGGTCTTGCAGACGTTTGGCTCCTATTGCATGCTATTTCAGCCGACCGGAGCCGATTCCGGTCTGTGTGAAAAGAAAAATGCGCGCCGATTCTCTCCGAGCCATTCTGTGTGAACGGATGTGTAAACCTTAAGAAGAGATAAACAGGGAGTATTAGAATCCCTATATTTGCTTTACTAAGAAATATCAAGAGAATATTAGGCTTTAGTTTAGTCTAGTTCTATTTGGAATCCACCTGATTACGTTGTCAATTTTTTACACAGTTTTATCTTAATGTGTATTTGTAATACACAAGTTATGTATGTCATATTTGAATTGCCTACAAATGATGATACTTATCTTTATCTGGACCGTAAAATATAATCTCTTGACTGCATATTTTAAGAAAATTCTTACAAACGTCAGTTAGTTCAATGCTCCTTACATGGGACAAAAGATTTTCATACAGATAAAATATAAAATCGTTCTCTCTCTGTGTATCAACAGAATAATATGTAGACTACTTTTACCCAGGTGCGGGAAATATTTCCCTCGGCCCGCGTATGAAACCGCAGAGAAAAGCATGTATCCAAATGAGTTTATTCATTTCTAAGCTACGAAGCCACAAATAGAATATAGCAGCCCTTATTTTTTTAACAATTCCAAAATGTGACTAGAATGACATTGACTTAACATTTAAACGTCAAAATAACTCGACCTTGTCCTATTGATTAGAAAGTAAAAGGGCGATTTCTGACTAGCACTTTTTCAGCGCGCTTTCGACATGAGCTTACAGGCGTAGTTCGAAAAAGATTGACGCCAAAACAGGAGTATTTTCTAGCATGTTCCGATAAATGTGAGTTGATTAGACTGGTAAAAAAAGTACCTATGCTTGCTTATGTATGTAGTGCATACCGCGTCTCTGCTAGGTACGTGCTTAAACCTAAAAAAAATAAGAAACAAACATCCGAATCGATAACCTCCTCCTTTTTGGTAAGTCGATTAAAAATGATTCCAGCAACTCGGCCAATTTTCTGTGACGACAAAAAAATTGCGAGAACTTTCGTAAATAATCAAAAACGCGCGTACAACACGCTAGTCTGTAACCGCTCCTTCGTCTGAAAGCTTAGGTAACATTCAACATAACTAAAGGTCAATGGTTATTTTTGGCCATTGATTTTCAGCGAGCCAAGCCTTAGCTTAATGGGGACTGATCCCATAGACGTTTGACCTGAATATTATATAGAACTAGTTGATAAATGGTGGCGTCTCGTTGCGTCGTCCGCAAAGTTTTTAACCGAATTCCCAAAAAAGAGGAGGTTCTCAATTCGACGGGATCTTTTTTTTTAAGTATGTTCACCGATTACTCGAAGACGCCTGGACCGATTTGCAATTTTTTTATTTGTTTGATAGGGATTACCTCCCAGGTGGTCCCATAATCACCAGGTCAGGATCTGATAATGGAAGCCCTGTGAAATCGAGGGCAACTTTCGAAAATTGTAGCTATATGCAGGGTAAAAACTTGACACTAACGGCCAGTTTCTTCATCAAAAGTTAGAGTTAAAGTAATGTCTAAAGTAAAAGTAACGGTCAAATTCGTTTTTTCAAGGCTAAAGTGACATCAAAACTAATAGAAAAATTGAATTTGACCGTTACTTTTACTTTAGACATTACTTTGACTTTTACTTTGGCTTTAACTTTTGATGAAGAAACTGGCTGTAAGGCGTATGTCTGATAACACTATGCAGTAGTGAAGGTTTGGAGCTGACCTGATGATGGAGACCAGAGAAGGTCGAGGGGACTCGCCATTGATTTTCAGCGAGCCAAGCCTTAGGTTAATGGGGACTGTTCCCATAGACGTCCGACCTATGTATATTATTTGGAACTAGTTGATAAATGATCGCGTCTCGTCGCGACTTCCCAAAAAGGAGGAGGTTCTCAATTCGTCGGAATCTTTTATGTATATTCACCGATTGCTCGAAGACGCCTGGACTGATTTGGGTTTACCTCCCAGGTGGTCCCATAATCACCAGGTCAGGATCTGATAATGGAAACCCTGAGAAATCGAGGGCAACTTTCGAAAATTGTAGGCATATGCAGAGTAAAAACTTGACACTAAGGCGTATATGTCTGAAAAAAAACCGGTCAAGTGCGAGTCGGACTCGCGCACGAAGGGTTCCGTATCAGAGCAAAACAATCACGTTTGTTGTATGGGAGCCCCCCAAAATATTTATTCTATTCTAGTTTTCAGTATTTGTTGTTATAGAGGCAACAGAAATACATCATCTGTGAAAACTTCAACTCTCTGACTATCACGGTTCATGAGATACAGCCTGGTGACAGACGGACGGACGGACGGACGGAGCGAAAACAATAAGGTCCCATTTTACCCTTTGGGTACAGAACCCTAATAACACTATGCAATGGTGAAGGTTTGGAGCTGACCTGATGATGGAGACCTGAGAAGGTCGAGGGAACTCGCCATTGATTTTCAGCGAGCTAAGCTTTAGGTTAGTGGGGACTGATCCCATAGACGTTTGATCTCAATATTATTTGGAACTATTTGATAAATGGTGGCGTATCGTCGCGTCGTCCGCTGAGTTTTTTTTTAAACCGTTGGTAAAACGGGACCCTATTGTTTTCGCTCCTCTGTCCGTCCGTCCGTCCGTCTATCACCAGGCTGTATCTCATGAACGGTGATAGCTAGGAAGTTGAAATTTTCACAGATGTTGTATTTCTGTTGCCGCTATAACAACAAATACTGAAAACTAGAATAAAATAAATATTTTGGGAGTTCGATACAACAGACGTGATTTTTTTGCTCATTTTCTAAATAATGGTACGGAACCCTTCGTGAGCGATTCCGACTCGCACTTTGCCGGTTTTTTTTGGTGAACATTTGCAGTAAAAATTACGATATTAAGGGTCTTTTAATACGTAATTCGATGATTAACTATCATACATTATGATATGTATGATATAATAGTTATGTCTACGACTTATCGCTTACATTCGCTAATGTCATTGACCTACATCATTTCCAGTGTAAGTTGAACCGCGATATCTAACTTCAGTAATAAGTACAGGGGTCAAGATATAATAGTATGTAATATGGATGGTATGTTTCTGATCAAATGATTACAGACATTTGAATACCGCTATTATCTAAATTATACTATTACAAGTAGTTTCTTTGTGAGATATTGTGATTTTAAAATACGGCATTTTGTTTTTTTTTTTAAGTTTACTTAAGGCTCGCTAGTCTCAAGAACTAACGCATTTTAAAATTCATTCAGTATTAAAAAGCCCATTTGTAGCAATATAGGATGTAAGTAATAGGATGGCAATAGCTTTTTTATCCGGGTGCGGCAAGTAGTTTCCTCGGAACAGGAATTGTAAGAAATAACGGATTAAATCATCTGGCTAGCGTTTCCCAACTATGTTAGAGTCGGCTTCCAGTTATACCGGATCAGGTGTGTATGCCACATGGAGCGAGCGACTGCCTATCAGACCTCCTCAACCCAGTTACCCGGGCATCCCGATACCCCTTGGTACAGATACCGGCACGGATATTGGGCTCTCGGCGGAAGAGTGGGGATCGCTTTGCGCACCCGTACGCATAAGGCATTAAGGCAGTAAATCGCTTCTGCGCAGGTGAAGGTCATGGCTCGATATCCGTGCCGATAACTGTAACACTGGCAATTAGTAACTTAAATACTTTGGTTAACATAAAGTTTTTATTACTGTCTCTAAGGCCTAAGCTACCTTGCATTAACAGTACCTAAACTTTCACCAAGCTATACCGGTTCCCCTTCTATATCAGTTACCGTATTTAAAACTTATCTTCGTTTCATTGGCTTCATGACAGTTCTCATGGCGCAAAGAATATAAGGTTACATAATAGTATCAATTCACCTAACGTTTTCAATACTCTATCTATCTGCTCTTTTGTTAACTGGAGATAGGATAAGGCTTCTTCTTCTTCTTTCTACCCTGATCCCCATTTTATTTAGGGTCGGCGCAATATGTCATCCTCTTCCATTTTCCCCTGTCACTCGTCATACTGACACTCACTCCCTTCATATTCATGTCATCTTTCAGGCAATTCATCCATCTTTTCTTAGGTCTTCCTAATAATATCATTTAACATCCATTGGCAGTCGTCACGGGCAGTCAGAAGCCAGTACGTCTGACAACTAGTCTTACGAAGGGGTATTGGGCTGCCCAAGTAACTGGGTTGAGGAGGTTAGACAGGCAGTCGCTCCTTGTAAAACACTGGTACTCAGCTGCATCTGGTTAGACTGGAAGCCGACTCTAACATAGTTAGGAAAAGGCTTGGAAGAAGACGAAAAAATGGTTTAACTTAACTCCCAATATGAGTCCCTAATAACTAGTATAGAACCAGATACTACTAGCCCAGTTTTCGTATAAAACAGACATGACTAAGCCGCGATAACCTTATCAATATGAGAAGGCCTTGAGATATAATTGACAGAAATATATTATCGAGATGACGACTATGACCTATCATAACTAAAAATAATATTATTGCATAAATCACACAGGAAGTGTAGGTAGATCTAGACACACGGCAGTGTGTCCGCCAAGTTCGAGCAAAAAAAGCGACACACCGGCCGTGGGTTATATTACACGAACCATTTCGGGCCAAATTCGACCCCCCTGTAACTCAAAATCTATTTTATTTACGCATATCAAATTTCTAGTATCTATTGAGACCCCCTCACTTATCTAAAATACAAAATTTCATTAATATACCTATTGTAGGTCTTGAGATATTGACGTCAGAAAATCGCTATTTTTACTATACACTCACTGACTGACTGACTGACTCACTCATCAAAAACCTAGACCACTTCCAATGGTCGTATTGACTTGAAATTTGGCATGAAGGTAGGTCTTTATGTCAAGGTAAAGGGAAAAATCTGAAAATGGCCAAGTGTGAGTCGGTTTCAAAATAATGAAGGTGTTTTATACCCGGTGTAAATGTATACCCCTAAGGAACTAAAACGAACTAAATTTATCTATATTTATATAATATATCTTCGAATGGTCGTACCGATCTGAAATTCGTTACAAAGGTTTTTATTTAGTCAAAGTAAAGTAAAAATCTGAAAACGGCCAAGTGTGAATCACTTTCGAAAATAACGAATGTGTAACTTTGATCCACGAACATAATATATGATAACATGTCATGTCAGTCAGTTGGTAGATCTAGTCCATTTAGTTAATCTAGTTCATTTCTTTGTAAGAAACATAGTGCATATTAAAAAATCAGAAAGATAGTATAAATGAGACATTTCTTTAACTAACTTCATCATAAGAAAAAAATAAAATAAACAACCTTACAAAAATAAATGAAATCCCACCCAAAACAAAAATGTGAAAGACTGCCAAGTTCGATAATATGGGAATGCTTCGCCTATAAAAGAAGTGAGATCTGAATAAGTACCAAGTTCCATACACATACCTCAGTTAAAAATAGTTACTTTTTAATGATGTTACTTGGCAAGTTTTAATAGAAAATTAAATACTTGATTCATTGCGTTTAGTAGGTTTATAACAAGGTGTATGAAAACTTTCCAAGTAACATCATTAAAAAGTAACTATTTTTAACTGAGGTATGTGTATGGAACTTGGTACTTATTCAGATCTCACTTCTTTTATAGGCGAAGCATTCCCATATTATCGAACTTGGCAGTCTTTCACATTTTTGTTTTGGGTGGGATATGTTATTACACCGCTACGTAACGGTATTACTTCATAAAATATTTTTTGATTGTATTTCGGTTTCTTAAGCGATTTTTTAGGGTTCCATAATAATCGAAGGGTAAAACGGGAAACTATTCCTAGGACTTGTCTGTCCGTCCGTCACAAGCTGTATCTCAAGCTATATCTCATGAACTGTAATAGTTAGACACTTGAAACTTTCTCAAATATTTATGT
This sequence comes from Helicoverpa zea, assembly GCF_022581195.2. Taxonomy (NCBI): domain Eukaryota; kingdom Metazoa; phylum Arthropoda; class Insecta; order Lepidoptera; family Noctuidae; genus Helicoverpa; species Helicoverpa zea. Next base: position 4,602,821 of record NC_061479.1, read on the forward strand.
AGCCGCTATAACAAAAATAGTAGAACCAACAAATAAATCTCCTTATATTTATAAGAACTAATAAAAGATTAATATTTTTTGGAGTGGCTCTCAAACAGCAAAATATCGTATCGCTTTTTTGTACTCGATATTACAAACGCTACGGAAACTTTCGTGCGCGAGTCCGACTCACACGTAGACGTTTTTATTACTATATTATTGACCTTTCATACACAAGAAAATAAGCGAATATAAGGGTCATAGCACACATATAAAACGGTTATTAAGTACCTTTTCTATGAAACTAAAGATAAAAAACCATCATACTTCAAAAGTAAACTAATCGGAATCGTAATTTAAACACCTTTTTCTTTGGAAATCATCAAATTACCCCTCCCGATGTATGTGCAGCGTGAGGGAGTGTCAGATTCTTACTGACTAAAACCCACCATGTTCCTTCTTAAGCCCTTCATGTACCAGCGCCGCGGTAACTCGCGCAAACAATCCCGCAGCCCCGGCATATAGGTGTAAGTTGAGATCCGTTTTCAAGTTGTTATGTGTGCTACAACCTTTACTCCGTTACTTTCACGAGCAGTCAGATTTGATTAACGTTGATATTCTATTACAATTAATTTTCGTAACTGATAAGAAATACCACAATACTTTAGTACGGAGTTATAGTGAATTGTTTTTCGGCGCTCTCTGCGTTCGTGTCGAGTTTTTTTTAAATCAATTTTGTATACTTTTTTTTTAAAGAAAACTATGTAACAAAAAGCTCACTTTTATGTACTAGATAATTGAACAAACATTTTGGAGGAAATGAAATTTATCATTATTCTACAGGTCCTTTTCTGTGAGTATAGATATTAGATATATTTTAGTTTTAATGATGTTTCTCAAAAAAGCACATTTTGTAGCTGCACTATTTTCTAGAGCACTTTCTAGCTGTTCCCTGAAGCTCCACCCACCAGCCAGTCGTAACCCGAAGAAACTACATTCTTCCCTCAGGCTTCAAACTTTGGGCTGCGGGATTATTCGCGCGACTTACCGCCGTGCTGCTACATAAAGGGCTTAAGAAGGAACATGATGGGGTTTAGTCAGTAACGGTCTGACACTCCCTCACGCTGCAACCACAGCGGAAGGGTTCATATGATGATTTCCCACAAAAAAAAGGGCTGTGAAAGTTACCAAACTAAACCGATTTAAATATTTATTACACAGATAGCCCAAAGCCTGAGAAAGGAAGTGTTCTCATATAACTACTCTGTTATTCACAGGGTGTTCTCAAGTACAAGTGTACGGCTTAAGAAGAACTTCTCGTTATAACCCATTGCACAAAGCTATGCGAAGACAAGGGGTTCAGGGTGGACCTATGAGAAATATCGCTAGGCAGGCGCCAGTGGGTCCACAGGTAGATCAAAATGCTGCTGCAGCTAACAGGTAGCTTTATTTCATAAATCTTTAGCTTTAATTCATATATTTATATCATAAGTATATCTTAGACACCAATGACTGTGTTTCGGATGGCCCGTTAAACTGTAGGCCCCGGCTGTCATTGAACATCCTTGACAGTCGTTACGGGTAGTCAGAAGCCAGAAAGTCTGACACCAGTCTAACCAAGGGGTATTAGATTGCCCGGATAACTGTGTTGAGGAGGTCAGATAGGCAGTCGCTTCTTGTAAAGCACTGGTACTCAGCTGAATCTGGTTGGACTTTAAGCCGACTCCAACATAGTTGGGAAAAAGGCTCAGAGGATGATGATTTCATAAATCTATGCGAATATTATAAAAAGGAAAAAATCGTATTTTAGATTTGTAATGGATAAACTCAAAAACTACTGGACCGACTAAAAAAGTCTTCCACCATTAGAAAGCTACATAATCTGCGAGTAGGGCTGCCATCCGTCCGGGTTTCCCCGGATTTGTCCTCGTTTGGGGGCCGTCCGGGGGCCGTCCGGGCGGGGTTTTAAGAAATGTCCGGGGAAAACCCGGACACTTTTCATGTAAGGAAGCACCTTATTGAATTTAAGTATATGTTAATAGTAAATGAATAAAAAATTTGGTATTATTTTGTTTAAAAAAATCGTACTCGTTCGGGGAAAAAATGCGATTTACGCTAAATGTCCGGGTTTTTTTAACGTTTGTCCGGGTTTGGCGAAATTCGAGATGGCAGCCCTATCTGCGAGTAATATAGGCTACATTTTATCTCGGTAGCCGTGGGGTCAAGTGCTCATCTACTTTATAAAGATCTGCCCAAGCGAATTGCTGACACTTCATGTGACCCAAGGGCTGGATTTACTTTGGTCAAAAATTAAGCATTGCCATCCAACGTGGCAATGCTGCCACCTTCTTGGATACGCTCCCGGTGAACAGCGATGACGAGGAGTTTTTTGATACCATTTTTAATTCACTTCATTTTAGTTAGTAGGTGTATAATATAAATTGTATAATTAGTTCTTTATGATAGTCCTACTACAGATTGAACTACATTAAACAGACAAAACAACCAAACACTCCTGTTACAGCTTTTTTATCGTCTCACTGCTGGGCTGCGGCCTCCTCTCACACGGAGAAGGATTGAGCATTAATCACCACGCTTGCTCAATGCGGGTTGCTGATTTCAGACTTAATAGTCCAGGTTTCCTCAAGATGTTTTCCTTCACCTTTTTTTCCTCAATTTGTTTTCCTTCACCATACTCGAGGGGTTTGTTCTTTACCCACTAGGCCATCACTATTTTTTTATACTGTAATACGTATGTTTTCGTTTCGCAGATTCTCGACAGCCTCACCGGTGGCGATAGCGATTACGAAATTACAGCGATCTTCCCCCACGCCAGCTTCGTTACACCATTATTGTGATCATATCTTGGGAAACTGTCTTCTAATCGAAAGGTAATATTACACCTTATTTTTAACGACGCCAAAAATCATCAAATGACCCCGCTGTGGGTTAAGCGCAGCGGTGAGGGAGTGTCAGACTCATTCCGTCTTACCACAAAAACTTTTTAACGTCAGTTTAAGACTTGTCTAAAAAAATGTCAAATTATGACGTTGACATAAGGTTCATTTTGGAGACACATTTTTTTTAGACAAGTGTAAAACAGTTGTTAAAGTTTTTGTAGTAAGGCCATTACTGACTAAAAACCGTCGTGTTCCGTCGTAGGCCTTTTATGTACTAGGGCCGCGGTAACTCTTTCGAATAATCCCGCAACCCCGGTAGGCCATGACCCTGCTGGGCCCCGCTAGGGTACGTAATATTACTTCTTAGCCGATAATCGTCACAGCCGCGTTCAGAGCGAACTATTTCTTCATCAACATCGTCTGCATAGCACGTTTCCAGAAGCTGATTCTGCTAATTTTACTTAAGCGACACACAATTATGATTGAAGCGTATGTGACATTCCGCTATTTTGTCTTTTAAATGAACGTTTTTATCATTTTCTGTGATTCAGTAATAGGCATATAGGATTATCTTTTCTGTTCTTATCCCTAATATCTATATAGGATTGAGCATTAATCACATTTGCTCAATGCGAATTGGTGATTTCAGTCCAGGTTTCCTCAAGATCTTTTCCTTCTCCTTTAATCAGTCATAGGTACCCAAGATATACCGCGGCTCTGGTACATAAAGGGCTTAAGAAGGAACATGGTGGGTTTTATTCAGTAAGAGTCTGACACTCCCTCACGCTGCACCCACAGCGGGAGGGGTCATTTGATAATATGTACTTATTTATTCATATTACAGAACTGGCAAGCTATGTGCTAGAACAATTTACTACGAATACCGGTCCTACGAAAGTTATTGTCATATGGATTTCATCAATTGCAGAGAAGGAGATGATAGTAAGTATTAATGTTCAGTCATCATCTGCCGAGCCTTTTCCCAACTATGTTGGAGTCGGCTTCCAGTCTAACCGGATGTACAGTCAACTTCAGGTCAGTGGTAACAGTTTTACAGGAAAATCGTACTTATTACTATTGAGTTGAGGTGCATGACAGTTACCACTGATGTGCAGTCTACTGTACCAGTGTGCCACAAGGAGCAACTGCCTATCTGAACTCCTTAACACAGTTACCCGGGCAATCTGATACCCTTCGGTAAAACTGGTTGTCAGACTTACTAGCTTCTGAATACCCCATAACGACTGCCAAAGATTCAAATGTATTTTATGTTTTTTTCACATTACAGTATGGCAAGTTGTGCACATGGGCGCTTGTTTTGAGTTACCTAAAATTAAGGAATATATGCGTAAGTTTAATAGTATTATTAAGGCTCCGAAACTATTGAAGCGGTTTGATTTTTTTTTTTCAGTGTTAGGAAGCTAAACTATCTCCGGGTAACATAGGCTACATTTTATCCCGGTTACCACGGGAAAAAGCTAATATATCGAGCAAGGCTTATAGACTACTTTTAAATTGTCCGAAGTAGTTCTTTTAGGTCTTACTGTCATGGACGTATATAAGGGGGGTTCCGGACCCCCCCCCATTCATATTCATCTTACTTGTCTAACAGAAAAAATATACGTAGTACGTAGTAGAATATATATGTACTCCTCTTAATGTTATCTCGTATGTACTCTCTTATGTGCTCTCTTATGTTCTCTCGTATGTACTCTCTTATGTACTCTCTTATGTTCTCTCGTATGTACTCTCTTATGTACTCTCTTATGTTCTCTCGTATGTACTCTCGTATGTACTCTCGTATGTCCTCTCTTATGTACTCTCGTATGTACTCTCGTATGTACTCTCGTATGTCCTCTCTTATGTACTCTCGTATGTACTCTCTTATGTGCTCTCTTATGTTCTCTCGTATTTTCTCTCGTATGTCCTCTCTTATGTACTCTCGTATGTACTCTCTTATGTGCTCTCTTATGTTCTCTCGTATTTTCTCTCGTATGTCCTCTCTTATGTACTCTCGTATGTACTCTCTTATGTGCTCTCTTATGTTCTCTCGTATTTTCTCTCGTATGTCCTCTCTTATGTACTCTCGTATGTACTCTCTTATGTGCTCTCTTATGTTCTCTCGTATGTTCTCTCGTATGTGCTCTCTTATGTTCTCTCGTATGTGCTCTCTTATGTACTCTCTTATGTACTCTCTTATGTTTTCTATGCCGACCATCAAAAAGTTATGTAGGTACCTATTTTATGTAATTTTTGTTTTCGAGTTCTCAAAAAATGTTTGCGCTTACGTCGCTCGCGCACTTACTAACTATAGGTACATCCCTCCATCTTTAATTAATTGCTTACTTACTAAAAGCTCACGCATTCAGTTACTTAACTATACATAGGTATAGTTTGGGCTGAGTTCTGTTTTTTACCTCGTGAACCCTTGTCAAAGCTATAAATACGTCCGTGCTTACGGTGAATAGCACAATTTAACTATAACGATAACCGAACCATATTTGGCATTTCTCTGAGGGATCGCATCAGAAATGAGGTAATCCGTCAGAGAACCAAGGTCATCGACATAGCCTACCGAATCAGCAAGCTGAAGTGGCAGTGGGCTGGCCATATTAGCCGAAGAACCGATAACCGTTGGGGTAAACGAGTTTTAGAGTGGAGACCACGCCTCGGCAAACGTAGTGTAGGACGTCCTCAGGCACGGTGGAGTGATGACTTGCGCAAGACGGCTGGCAGGAGCTGGATGCGAGAAGCCGAAAATCGATCTCAGTGGCGTGCACTTGGAGCGACCTATGTCCAGCAGTGGACTGCGATAGGCTGATGATGAACCATATTCAGTTGTCAAATCGATTTGATCAATGGGCGGCAAGTATACGGCTGGTTATGGTTTGGTTATCGTTATAGTTAAATGGTGCAACTCGGTCATAATGTTTTCATATGTTTCAGACTACGGGTACCACGATGACTGGTTTTTGGACCAATATTATATCTTGGAAGACTTTTGATGTTAACCTTTATAATAGGTAATAAACAATTTAATTGGATCAGGTTGACCCGGTATTTGACAGAAGCAAGTTTTGACAGAACGAGTAATTAGTCGGTGATGATGATAAATAAAGACTGAATTTATATTTTTTTTTTATTTGATTTTAAAATCATTGTATACCTTTTTTATCTTCAGTCAGCTAGCTTGGCAGCTTATGTATCAAAGTAATATAGGGACTACTTATCCGGGTGTGAAAGTAGTTCCCTTGGGAAGTGAAGTTAACTTATTGTATCTGCATCTTCATGAAATGTGTTTATTTTCATTCATGAAATTATCGAGCATTTCATGAAGTAAGCCAATCTATACTAAAATAATAAAGACGATATTTTTATTGAACCGTTTTAAAAAAAAAGTCTTTCTCTGTTGGGGAGATACAGTATACCAGAGTAACAAAGGCTATATTTTATCCGGATACTGAAAAATATTTGACGCGAGTGCTGCCGCGGGAAAACGGCTAGTTCTTTATAAGAAGTCATACAATAAATCAATTTAATACTACGATGAATGGATTTTACGAGGAAATATTAATTGAATTTCTTAACAGAGAAATTAATTGAAAGAATCATTGTTTGTTACAACATTCAGTAGCTACGTAACTTTAACATAACGTGTATTACCGAGTATAACGTTGAACAAATTTTGTTTGGTTGATTTTTATACGTTTTTAGAAAATATTTTGTTTACGTACTATAGCTACAAATCTTTTATAGGTAATTTTTTGTAAGATTTTCAAAATAATCGAAGTTTCATAACATGCATCACAGATTTAGCTTTCAAGCAATATAAACCATTTGTTTCGAAGCAGATACTTTCATGTAGATAAATAGAGGTAAGTTAATTTAACTATTAATAAAACTTCTGTAGATATTCAAATTATATACTTCCCTGCCGATTTCGGCTATGGTGACTGCTTTCAGTTATCATTGAGAGAAGAGCTAGGATGATCAGCTCTTCTATGCGCCCTTTGATGGCTGCAGTACCCTATTTTATGTGTAAACGTGCGCGTGATATTCAAATTAGATTTTATATGTATAGGGGTAATAAGAGCATAACCTTTTATTGTTACAACATTAGAGCATGTATAACATTTTTAGGGTTTTTTTTAATATAAGTGTTTTTTTTAGTAATTGTATACCTACTAATTTAATTATATAACTCAGGACAGTAATATTGTTTACCTTTAATTCATTTAAGGTTATATTACTTATATATTATTTCCATAAATATTAAATAATGAGTTTTTAAAATGAAATCATGGCTGTTCTACTACTGTCTTCTAGCCTCATATTGTGAATATTAGACCTTATCATCATCATCAATCATTGTTTCAAAATAAACATTATGAAATCCTTTGCAACAAGGGTGCAATGATACTCTTCATCTTCAAAGTTACTCTAATATTTACACAGTAATAAAACATATACCTTGTAATGATAAACATCATACATATTATTTAGTTAATAAACATTTACTATTAATAAATAATTACATGTTTATATTTCAGGTGTATCTAAAAGAGAGATTTCACCGCAGTGTGTAATTGTGACGCACTTAAATGTATCTTCTGGTCTAATCGTTCTAGAAAATCGTGCAAACATTTCTAAAATATAAGAGAAATTGCTGTAGGTAGGAACAATAGTCGGCATAGGTATTTCCACGGAGATACAGCTGCTTGAAAATCACCAAAGAAAACTTACCATGAAAAAATAACCTAAAATGTTTGTCGTCCTAGCCGATAGTCGGCCACGGTGACTGTTCTCTTCAAGAGATAAGCCAACTGCGCAGGACATACAGTGTACAAGCATTTGCTTGGACACAGGTGCACTCACTATTACTTCACTCTCATATCCCGATGGGACGGTAATCCGACACGACCGGAGAGAGATCAGGCGCAGGACCGACATTTACATGCTCTCCGATGCACGGGTGTATCAATCACCAACTTCTAGACTCCGAGTTGCTTTTGTTAAAGTTTCTAAAACCCTGCGTAGCGTAGTTACTACGTAATTCAATTTAAACAAATAGAATACTTGCTACTACAGTAAATATTAATTTTATCTACACTGTAATAAAGGAGAAAACCCTACTATTTGCACGCACAGGTGATATCAAAAGTATGTTTACATTTATACACGTTTATTGTTTAACTAGGTAAATAATAACTGTGGCTTGTTAGTCAGGGCATTTACACAATACTGCAGCTGTATTTATATTAGTAATCTGTGGCCTTATCTTCACCATCATGGCGCCTAGACCATAAATTAAATAGGATTAAAATTATTTGTACACCAATTCCATTTGGTAGAACATAGAGCTCTGACATGTTTAATTCTAAGACCTTTCTGTATACCTATGCTCACAAATAAATACATTGAATTGAATTCTCTATGGAGCCTCGGGTTCCTTAACACATCTGTCGGCTATTTTTGGTTTTACAAAAATTGCTGGTTCCAAAGGTGTGTGAGAGCGTAGCCAGTAACGTTCCTCGTCCCCCGAACACCCGCATTTTGACGATGACAATTACTTTGGAGATTTTCCGTTATGGCACCTCCGCTAGTCATTTTGTTCTCCATGATAGAGCCTTAGGGATTGTTCACACCAAACGTATTGTCCGCCGCTGACTGTGAGTATACTCACAGTCGGCCTCAGTGTGAACGTCGACTCAATCTGCAGTACGCGTACTCACCAAGCCGACAATAGGCTATAGCGTACGATGCGCTACATGTGTGAACAAAAGAATACGCTCGTGTAGGTTCACACTAGATGCGTACGCTGAGCGGCCGACTATTCTACACATAAAAGAGCTCAGTATTTGAAGTTGCTCGTAGTATTTTATAAACGATCTCTGAGATCACTCGTGGTTCCCATACGATAAAACTAGTGTATTTTTAAAAAAAATCGGACGTTTACTGATATTTCAATTAAATGATGCGCATTCAGATAGTTGCCATTTGCGAAGCTCTAGAGGAAGACGAAAATAATAAAAAGAAGAGATTGTGGGTACATCCCTTAAAAGCGATGGTCCAAAAAAAACCCAAAGTCGATTCAGACAAATTAGGTATCAATAGCTTTATTAAAATGCACAATTTACCCCACCGAAAAAAAAATTGCCCATATCCATGGGGTATATGAGTTATAGACGAACAAAGTATATATGGAAAAATCGTGAATAACTTATTATTTTTCCCAGTTTTTTCAACAGCATTATATTAATAATAATAATCAGCCCCGCAGGGCATCTGAGGCCGATGACGGGGAGTAGCGACCCCGCGGGGCTATATATCCGAGTGCTCCAGGGAGAGTATACTGTCCCCCACCTCCGGCTTGCCGGAGTGAAGCATGACGGGGGATAGGTCTCCCGCCTCTTGGCTTGCCTTCATCGGCCGGTCAGAGTGGAGTCGCTAGAGTAGGGTTAGCAGCCCGCTCGGAGGGTAGGTGCCTCGTGGTAAGTGGCGAGTGGGCCGGTGATGCTGGACCCACAGGGAGCGCGTAATCTGCGTTTAAAGTCCGCCGAGGTATCCTCACCCTTCAGCCGCTCATGTCCCTGTTGCCCTCTTGTTGCGATTTAGCGACTTTTTTTTGGAGGCCCAGTTAGTGAGGTGGCGAGTCTCCACCTGCCATTTTTACGTGTGCAAACATTGTTATCGGCAGGTGCCATAGTTCCCGTAGTTCCCCCATTCCTAGTCCATTAGCATCCCATCACAATAGCCCAAGTAGTTTTCATCCACAATTAGCAATAGTTTAGCACAGAACCGGGGATTGTCCTTGGGTACATTTCTATAGTGTATAAAGGGATAATCGTCGGTTTTGTGTCACCATTTCATGAAAGTTGTCTCAAAAGGGCTTCAGCGTGTTGGCTTCGGCCCCACGTTCGCCTTCCAAAAATCCGGGACTCCATAGTCCCGTGGTCAGTTAGAGACATACAAAATAATAATCATAGGACAATAATAAATATAACTAGCGATCATATGCAACTATCCTCGGTTCTGTGCTAAACTATTGCTAACTTATTATTAATATACTAGCTTCTGCCAGCGGCTTCACCCGCATCTCGTGGGAACCTCTGCACGAACCCGGATAAAAAGTAGCCTATAGCCTTCCTCGATAAATGGGCTATCTAACACCGAAAGAATTGTTTAAATCGGACCATTAGTTCCTGAGATTAGCGCGTTCAAACAAACAAACAAACAAACTCTTCAGCTTTATAATATTAGTATAGATTGCTGTTGAAAAAACTGATAAAAATAACAAGTTATTCATTATTAATATATTGCTGTTGCAAAAACTGGTAAAAATGACTTTTCTAATATACTTTGTTAGCCTATAACTTTTATATCCCATGGATATGGGCATAATTTTTTCGGTGGGGTAAATTGTGCATTTTAATAAAGCTATTGATACCTGATTTGTCTAAATCGACTCTGGGTTTTTGGTCCATACATTTTTGGACCATCACCTTTGAAGAGATGTTTTCTTGGTCAATTTCATACTTTATATTTCGAATATAGACTTTATCCAAATAAGTTCAAGAAATATTTTCGTATGACAGTAAAAACATTCGATGAGTTACTATCTTTAATACGTATAAGTTTATATAAAAGGGACACTAATTATCGACGTGCTATTCAGCCAGAAGAAAGATTGACAATTACTTTAAGGTAAGAGGAAAACAACTTGTACTGTAATCAACACTTATTTATTATAATCAAATCAATCACGTTTAAACAATTGCGAAAAGAACAATGTCAGACGTCCATAGTAACTTAGGCTCAATAAAAATATTTCATGTACAGTGAAAATTCTTACAGTTTCTTGTGTAGTTTCCCGCTGATCCCCCCAAAGGATTGTTCCCCCCAAAAAATCCCCCGTGGGCAGAAAATACCCCCAAATTTGAGGGGAATCCCCCCAATCTGGCATCACTGCGCGGCGGTGCGGACGCGGCGGAGCGGCGGTGCGTACGCGGCGGAGCGGCGCTATTCGGCAACTGCGTCCGCGTAGCCAATCCGCGTCCGCCGTGCATAGTCGCGTAGTAAAATAATCGGCTACTGAGAGTCAGCTACAACAGACGACGTAACAGCGTATAGTCGGTTCGGTGTGAACGACAATTTCAATATATATGGAAAAGCAATAAACTGCGTAACGCGCGCTCACAGTCAGCGGCGGACAATACGTTTGGTGTGAACGATGCCTTACATATTACCGGTCCAATTAAAAACGCTGCGTGGTACCCAATATGTAAACGCCCTTTTTAGTGCTAGTTGTCTACTTGTTTAAGGGGCCTAAAACTACTAAATTAGTGACGGAACTTTCATATGAATCAGCTTAGACGAGCTCAAAGTTTAACATGAAGCGACTGCCTGTCTGACCGCCTCAACCCAATTACCTGGGCAACATGATAAGACTGGCTGTCAGACTTTCTGGCTTCAAAGTAAGTAGGTATAGGTTCATCATCCTCCGAGCCTTTTCCCAACTATGTTGGGGTCGGCTTCCAGTCTAACCGGATTCAGCTGAGTACCAGTGCTAAGTAGGTATAGGTATTCGATAAAATAATAAATAATACGGGTTGATTATTAATTAACATTTATAACACAATTGCCATTCATAATGTGATAATAGTAATTGTAACGACTTTCTGGTGTGATAATAAGTAATAATAATTGGTAATTGTTCATGTATAATTGCTTTTATCTCGCTTTGTTGCAAATTATATGCCAGTTAATTTAATAGGTCACACTTAACTTTGACTTAACATATAACACATATGTTTTCTTAATTTCAAACAATACAAACATAAGGCATGTGGGTAAGGGTACTTGATTCCCGTGGTAACACCCGCTTCCAGAGGGAACTACTTTGTGTCGGAAATACTTCCTAAGAGAACTACTTTCCTCTGATACATAAAATATACTGCTGAAAGGTTTATAGTAGGTTTAGGTAGGCCAAAAACGATATATTACACTGGTCAACAAATTATTATTATTTTTTTTGGTGCAAAGGTGAAATATACAATTTCTTGTAGAATATTTGATACGTAATCGAAGTCCAGAACATAAAGTTGCACTTGCACGTAGGGATTTAGAGATATACCCCTCCTAAAGTACCAAAAACGCGTTTTTTTATGATATTTGATGTAATTTTTTGGGGACAGCAGAATTTTCTAGTAATTTCTAACTAAAGCATTATATAGTACTACTTTCCCCGCATTAACCCCATTTTAGTATATATTTTTGCAAGTTTTCTTTCTCAATATATACCATTTTAAATATAAAGTGAAGTTTTTTCATACTAACAGGCCAAATAAAATATAGGGAAGATCGAACTATCGTAGCTGTATACATATTTCATGAAAATTTAAACTCTTAGCGTTCGAAATAAAAATGAATTTCAATCGGGAAGAGTAGTACTATATAATGCTATAGATAGGAACTAAAAAACAATTTTGCTGTCCTTCAAAAAAATCGTCAAATATCGTTAAAAACGCGTTTTTGGTACTTTAGGAGGGGTATATCTCTAAATCCCTACGTGCAAGTGCAACTTTATGTTCTGGACTTCGATTACGTATCAAATTATCTATAAGAAATGATATATTTCACCTTTGCACCAAAAATGCTGTTGACCAGTGTTATAGGTGTAAAATAGGAATTTTTTTTAAAGTATTAAGCATTGTCTAACTCATTTGCGATCTCATAAGCATCACTACACATTTGTAACACATCTGTAACGTGATGGCAACTTTTTATCAGTTTTCATCAGTTACAAAGTTACACAATATTGTGAGTTGTTACTACATGTAATATGTGATAAGAGAAGTCGGCCACGAGCACGAATTACTATGAGTCAGCTGATAGTTCACAAACAGATACTACAAATCATCTTCCTACTACTAACTGCGAAAATCACTGAACGGATTTCGATGAGCCTTTGAGTTAATATCGCGCGCGTGCGATAATTAGTTTCACCAGGACGCAGATTAAAGTTAGTAGTAATAAAATTCGTCATTAAGCCTTAACTTGCGAGACTAAAAAAACTCGCTGAAATTCTCTGAATATTCTGAATTCACGCACTTTTTCATGAGTTTTTTTGGCCCGTTTTCTTCTATCTAGTTATAAAGAGAAAAGAGTCGAATGTTGGTTTACATCCAATAGGTTTGAATAATTCTTCACTGCTAGGAAGCTACACTATCTGCACTGAACATGGTAACATGTATAAAACATATTTATACAATGGACATAAAGTACATAAAACAGTCCAGAAAGTACTGGAAGCCGACCCCAACATAGTTGGGAAAAAGGCTCGGGGGATGAATTGACATAAAGTACATAATACATTGTCAAAAGTGTCTTCTATTTCATTCCAAGTTGAGACTACGTTACCTGGCTGATTCATGCTAACTGAAGTAGGATTCGCCAGTTCATCTAAACATTATTTATTGAGTTTCTATCTAAGCACGACTAAACATTAGCAATATCATAGATAACACAGAACTCGGTGCATGGCTCGTGTCTGACTATCTGAGTGACGTCATGAGAGTCAACGATCAATGGAGGACACACGTGTGAAACAACATATACATAATGTGTGATTATTGTAATAGCGAGATTTCAGCGAAATTGTTCGCGGACATTACAGGAAATGTTCGCACGCAATTTGTTAGTGTTTGCTAGAGCAAGTCGCCATCTGCTTAGCCTCTTCGCAACTATGCTGGGTTCAGTCTAACCGGATGCAGCTGAGTACCTGTGTTTTACAAGGAGCGACTGCCTGTCTGACCTCCTCAACCCGGTTACCAAGGCAACCCAATACCCCTTGGTAAGATTGTTTTCAGATTTTCAGGTTCCTGACTATCCGTAACGACGGTCAAAGATGTTCAAATGACAGCCGGGACCTTCAGTTTATCATACCCCCCGAAACACTGGTTGGTGTCCAGGACATACTTAGAAAGTACATACAAACTTAGAAAAGTTGCATTAGTGCTTGCCTGACTCTCTGCTCTTAAATCTCGCTTTCTTAAACTCGATAAAAACTAGAAAACGTAGAAATCTTTCTATGGTTAAAACACCTTCGTTTAATTTTACTAGTTGCATAAACTCTGATTGAGTCAGATTGACAAAGCAAATCTGTTCCCTAGCGAGATAAGTACATCCCAACAGCGAATGTTTGACAAATCAGATACAATATTATGACAACACGCGACGGCTAACAAACGGCGTCTGTTTATAAGAAACTCGACAATTCTTCCACAAACAGGCGTATTACTCCGAATGTGACCTGTTTTGCTTGTTCAAGTTTCTTTGCACAAGCGAGAGAGTAGGTTGTGAGATAAAAAGAAACATCCGAATTGAGAAACTTCTTATTTTTGGGATGTCGGTAGAAAATCGAAAGGGAACTTTGAAGGGGCAAAAAGGAAAAAAAATCAAACATCCGTATTAAGAAACTTCTTATTTTTGGGAAGTCGGATGAAAATGCGACAGGGTAGTTTCGCACGTATTTTCACCCAATCTAAGGCCTTTCGTACATTAGACTGCGATATCTGACGAGTCTTTATGCGACTACCATATAAATTATTAGAGTTTGGTACACTGGCACACCTACTTCTCTAGCTTTAACGCTAAAACTATTGAAACAATTTAAACTATGTTTTGTACACATATAGTCTAGTCTAGAGTCTGAGACAGAAAGGACTACTTTTTATGCGTGTAAAAGCAGCTATAGTTCCCTCGGGAAGCGGGCAGAACTAAGAAGTTTTCATAAATAGCTACTAGTCGCTAAGCGACTAATTTCGTATCAAAGCTTTCCATAGCCTTATAAACGGGGCTCTTGTCTTTAACGCTTTCGCGGTAAATCGGCTGAACCAATTCTCGGTAATACGATACTAACGAATTATGGCAATTAATCAAGCTTCATCAATAATGAACGCCATGTTGGGTAAACGGGATATTGAATGACTATCGAAATTGACCTGAAACCTTGTGGAATACTAGGTATTTTACCCTGGTTTCACTCGCCTTCTGTAGGTAGACCTAACTGTCTATCTGTCGTGCTTTCACGCCAATGCTACTTCATCTCCCTAGCCTGTTCCCAACTATGTTGGGGTCGGCTTCCAGTCTAACCGGGTGCAGCTGAGTACCAGTGTTTTACAAGGAGCGACTGCATATCTGACCTCCTCAATCTACTTAGGTACCCGGGCAACCCAATACACTTTGGTTAGACTGGACGGCAAAGCTAGTACTTAAACGATGTAAACCTAATTTGGTACACAGATCCACACAGAGAGTCGAGTTAGGGCTTGAGAAAAGACGTAGGCTACTTATGACCTCGTGCCGAAAGTAGTTCCCGAAGATGCAGGTGGAACCAAGGATAACAGATAGTATCATATAAAAATGTATGGAACAAGGGGGTATAGGAAGTAATTTCTTTTATCTAGTATTCATGACATGTTTTAATTTCCACATGTTTTAAAAAATAGGTAGAATCGTAAAAATAAAATGTGGTCTAAAAACAACTAAGCAAGATAAAGCCTGCATTTTTCCAATGCAGAAATAATTAAAGTTCTATTTAAAGAATCCAATAGTTACGCGGAAGTTTGGTAATGATTACTTTTAAATTAATTAATGTAACATGACAAAGGCATGACATAATTTGTTCCGGGTTTTTAATAGACAAGAGGTCTATGACTAGCTGGATAGTTATACATTCGGTTACGTAAAAGAGATGGTGTCTTACAATTTTGATAGTTTTGTCTCGCTGACGGCCGTATGCAGAATGAAAGCTGCTAGCCTGCGCCAATCTACTGATGGCGTAATTATATCAATGTTAAATATTTTATGTGCGTAAGAAGAGGCTTTTTTTACCCCCAACGGAAAAATACTTATAATTACAGCATCTCTCCTTGCGTTTATTTGTGTGCCTGTCTGTCGCACTACATGCAGCTCTTTAAGACCAACAGAGCAAGTGTTTCAGCGATGTCTCAACAAAACACGCTATTTTGAGACGATGAAAATCTCAATAATGACAACGGACGGGCAAAGAAAAGGACGCAGATTGTCAGATAAGGCTATAATGAATATAACAATGACTAGGAGTCACGGTAAAAGCTATATGCTTGTTACTAACGGAACTACTATCACGGAAGAGCGTTTGTGGGAAGTACCAGGCAATCTCGAGAGGTCGCACGCATTGTGGTAGGTACCTATTACATATATATAGACAGGTTTAAGAAATGTGGTATAGATCCGTTCCCTGCAGTTAAGATGCTTCCAGGGGGAACTACGAAGGTTGAAATACATGTAGAAGAAGCTTCCGACTGCGGTAATGTTCGCTTCCCGAGGAAACTACTGCCCAAACCCGGATAAAAACTATCAACTTTGGCAAGAACTTTAACTGGCTAATATGTATATCTATGCTGAAACCATCTGCAGATTACTACTTCAAAAATGCATTTTCCGGGTGAAAGAAGTAGTTCCATCGAGAAACGAGTGAAACCACAGGAAAGGCATGATGATAACAGCGAACATTAAAAAACATAGTTATAGCTTAAATACCCAAGTTCAGACCACATAAACGTCAGTTCTTAAGACCACTATTTACTATGAATTTTTATTTATTTATTGAAAAACACCTAAAAATTATCACTTTTATTTTTAATTTATTTATTTAACACTTTTGTACACTTAGAACACAAACAATAATAAATAATAGGAAAAAATTGTACAAGGGCACAGCTTATCTCTAATGAAATTTCTTCCAGCAGGCCCGTTATGGGAGAGTTAGAAATAGAAGAGATAGGTACAGATAGACAGTGTAAAAAGAAAGAAGATATAACCAATATAACTATATACAATATACTAACATAAACTACTTAAATACATATATATATATATAAATATAAAATAAATACTATATACATCTATGACAGAGAGGAAAGATAGTGTTCTTTCAACTTGCGTTTAAACACAGCAACAGTCTGGCAGCTCCTCACCTCAGGCGGCAACTTATTCCACAGCCGTACAGCGTGCACGGTGAAGGAGTAGGAGTAGAAGTCAGTGGTGTGGGAAGGGAATTTAAGAAGGGATTTGAGATGTGTCCTGCAGGACGCATCAGGTGAGCGAAGAAAGGAGAAACGTTCCCGCAGGTACGAAGGAGATTTAGGATTAAAGAGGATATTAAAAAGAAGACACAAAATGCGAGTGTTCCTGCGAAGACGAATTGGGAGCCACTTGAGTTCCTTGCGAAAGTGTGAGACATGATCATACTTTTTAAGATTGAAAACAAAACGTATACAAAGATTTTGCAAGCGCTCAAGTTTATTTAAAAGCTCCTCAGTGGCATCCAGATAACAGGCATCGGCGTAATCTATGATGGGTTGGATGAGAGTCTGAGCAAGAGATATTTTGGTTTTCAAGGGCAAAAAGTATTGAAGGCATTTCAGCGCATGGAAAGTGCAGTAAACTTTACGACTAACTTCATTGACTTGAGCTGTCCACGATAAGTTTATATCAAGTGTAATACCCAGGTTTTTTGCTGTATTAGCGTAGTCAATCTGAACCCCATTCAAACTTAGAGGTGGTAGTGATGCAACATCTAACCTGCTACGCATGTATCTGCTGCCAATGATCATAGCCTGAGACTTCCTGGGATTAATTTGCAGCCCAAAGGACTGCGCCCAATCACCAATCGCATCCAGGTCATGATTCATGGCAGTAACAGCAGCTGCTGCATCTGCACAAGGAAAATGTCTGTAGAGCTGCAAGTCGTCTGCATAGAGATGGAAGTGGGAAGAAATGACCTTTGTGACAGAGTCAATGAAAATAGAAAACAGGAGAGGAGAGAGAACGCCACCTTGAGGTACACCCGCAGTGAGATTGCACCAGCCAGAGGTCAAGTTATCGAGGCGAACACTTTGTGAACGGCCTTTTAAATAAGAATCAAACCAACTTAGGGTGGAAGGGGAAATATTTATAGATTTAAGAATACCAAGTAGAATATCAAAGTCAACAGAGTTAAAGGCACTGCTAAAATCAAGAAGGATGAGTAAAGTGAGAGATTTGTTCTCCATCGCGAGGCGAATGTCATCAGTGACCTTCAACAATGCCGTTGATGTACTGTGACCAGGCCGAAAGCCAGATTGAAACGGACTCAGCAGATCCATTCTGTCTATATACGCAGTCAGTTGACGGTGAACTAGATGCTCAAGAACTTTAGAAAGGAATGGGAGTATGGAGATGGGTCTAAAATCTGTCAAAGCTATAGGATTTGAAATTTTGGGCAAAGGAAGAACAATAGCTGCTTTCCATAGATCGGGAAAGGAGCCGGAGGACAATGAAAAATTAAAAATGTGAGTCAATACAGGAAGGACAGAGGAAAGAGTGAGGGAAATCATTCTTGAGCATATGTCGTCGTTGCCAACTGCATTAGACGAAATCGAAAGAATAGACTTTTTCACATCATCTAAAGTCACAGCACACCATTCGAAAGGAGGGCAATCAGGCAACGGCACACTAGCCAGCCTGCTCAGAGTATTGGCCCTGACGTGCGCACCCAAACGAACAGGAGGAGAGGAGAAGTGATTGTTAAGAGCACACACGTCAGTGTCACCACTGGGAGCAGCCGCAGTTTTACCGATACCGATAGTTTTTAAAAATTTCCAAACCTCAGAAGGATTACGGCTATCAAGAGAATTGTGGAAGTAGCGTCTCTTAGCATCTCTGCACATTCGACTGCAGCGGTTACGTAAAGTTTTGTACGCTGTGAGGTTGCGCTCAGACGGACTACGCTTCAGCCTCCTCTTCGCCCTGTCACGACTGGCCATCAATTCCTTGATAGCAGGCGTGAGCCAAGGAGCCGGAATAGTCCTTACTTTAACTCGACGAATAGGGGCGTGGCTGTCGAACAAATTTAGCAATTTAGCGTTGAAGCAGTTAACCATATCGTTGATGCTGTCGTTCTCAAAAATACAGGACCAGTCAATGAGATCTGCATCACGCTTCAACGCCTCCAAGTCAATGCCCTTGTAATTCCGAAGGAAAAGGTACTGTGGCTTTCGCTTAGGAGGACGAATCCTGTAAGACAGAAAGATGAAATCGTGGTAGGAAAAACAAGCAGTAAGCTGTCCGTGAAAAGAAACATTGCTGATCTTAGATACAATCATAAGATCTAACAAGGAAGGAGTACAATTGGGAAAGTGGTGAGTAGCAGAAAGAGGTAAAATACTAAGATTGAAAGAAGAAAGGAGAGATTTAAGTTTATACGCTCGACTGTCATCCTTAAGCAAACAAGTGTTAAAGTCACCCATGATAACTACATGCTCGTACAAGGGACAATAATCATATAACAGAGAGTCTAACATGTCAAAGTAATTTACATTAAGATTAGGACTATATAATACTCCAAGAAGTATCTTGGTGTGATTGAGGAGAATTTCAAGAAATAGATGCTCTGCTGATTCCGAGTACAATGAAGGCGAAGCACTGACGATCTTAAACGGGATATCGGCCCGCAAGTACATGGCGACGCCCCCACCTCCCTTTCCAGTTCTGTCATTTCGAACCAGAACGAAACCAGGGAGGGCATAGTGAGTAGATAGAAGTGAAGGTTTTAAAAAAGACTCGGAAATCAACAAAGCATCGAGGTGCGCACTGTCAATAGATGCCAGAAGGTCGGAGTAGTGACCAGGAACACTTTGAGCATTTATGTGGGCTATGTTGAAATTGTTGGGATAAGGAGCCAGAAGTGAGGAGATCTGATCACCCAATGTCAGAGGGGCAGACGAGTCGCTATCCACACTGACAAAACTGTCGGAAGTAGAAGAGCAAGAGAAAAAACTATCATCCAAGCTGAAATCATCCATAGATATACAATAAAGATAATATTTTTAAAAAATATTAATAATAATAGAAGCATGACGGAGGAGAGGTCTCCCGCCTCTTGGCTTGCCTTCACCGGCCGGTCAGAGTGGAGTCGCTAGAGTAGGGTTAGCAGCCCGCTCGGAGGGTAGGTGCCTCGTGGTAAGTGGCGAGTGGGCCGGTGATGCTGGACCCACAGGGAGCGCGTGATCTGCGTTTAAAGTCCGCCGAGGTATCCTCACCCTTCAGCCGCTCATGTACCTGTTGCCCCCTTGTTGCCATTTAGCGACTGATTCCCGGGGGCCCAGTAAGTGAGTTGGCGAGTCTCCACCTGCCATTTTTACGTGTATTTATTACATTGTTATCGGCAGGTGCCATAGTTCCCGTAGTTTCCCCATTCCTAGTCCACTAGCATCCCATCACAATAGCCCAAGTAGTTTTCATCCATAGTTAGCAATAGTTTAGCACAGAACCGGGGATTGTCCTTGGGTACATTTCTATAGTGTATACAGGGATAATCGTCGGTTTTGTGTCACCATTTCATTAAAGTTGTCTCAAAAGGGCTTCAGCGTGTTGGCTTCGGCCCCACGTTCGCCTCCCAAAAATCCGGGACTCTATAGTCCCGAGGTCTGGTAGAGACATACAAAATAAAATAAAAAATAAAGTATCAATAACTCTCGGCTATTTTAACTCACCACACAACAGTCACAAAAAGCAAGAGACTTAAACAAACAGTACAATACACGCTACATTGACTAAGAATATACAAATAAATAATAGAAAAAAAAAAACAAACAAGACGAGAATAACAGTAGAAAAATAAATAAAGAAAAGTGGCAACACAAATAAAAGGACAGACGTCGGTAAGCTAAGCGAGAATAGCAATAAAATAATGTCAAATGGAACTGTCATTGTCAAACAGAACCACTTGTCATTGTTGTCATACAATGGAAACAAAATTAACACAATTTAGAAAAAAAAATAAAGGAAAACTAGCTACCGACATTAAATGAAAACAAGAAACTACTTAGTACCGACGTTACACGCACAAAAAGTATGACACACAAAAAGGAACTATAAAATTAAAAGGTTAAAGCGGAAAGTAGAAAGTGATAATTAAAACAACATTTAACGACGCGTCTTCCTCAGCACCTTCGCCTTCTTTGCATCAGGTTTTGGAGAAATGCTAGCCACTGAAGGCAACGCACTACCTCCAGCAGTCACTGCACCAACACTAGCGGGAAACAATGCAATGAGATCGTCTAGCTCACCCATACTGGAGATCTTGCGACGAGATTTATCTGCCGCTTGAACGATGATCTTTCCCTCCGCCGACCAGCAGCTACTGATCCCGAAGTGTTTCCGAGCAGCAACAAAAACCTGATGACGGGTCTTAGTCAGAAACTCGGATATAGTAATACCCGAGCCTTTGAGTGAAGTTTTGTTGTCCCAAAGAACTCGACGATGCTCCATGTCCTTAAAGCGCACGAGCACAGGCCTGGTTTTACCCTGCGAGGCTCCAAGTCTATGGCACACCTCAAACATGTCCAGGCAGGCATCGTCCAACTTCATGCGCTTAACAACAATGTCCAGAACAGTCTCGTTGAGCTTTTCATTGGCCTTCTCCGGAATACCATGGAACAGCAGGATCTTCCTTCGCATGGCGGTTTCGTGTTTGTCAAGAGCACGGGAAACAAGCTCAATCTGTGCTTTCAGGAGAGTCAGAGATTGACACACAAAACTTTTAAATTCAATGAATTCAAGAGAAAGTGAAGCCAAGTCAGGGTGCTTTGGAGCACTGCCAGCAGCAATCTTCAGCAGCTTGTCTTCATAGTCTTGCATACGGGAACCAAAGAGTTTCTCCAAGTCAGCCATGCTCTGTGCAAGTTTGTTGTCCATATTGAAGTTGTAGTGTTGTTAAACGGAGTGTTTATAATAGAAAAGTGATGAAAGGTGAGTTAAAGAGCCAAATCAATACATGTAATTATCAAAATACTGGAATTTCTAATTTTAAATAAATAATAAATATAAGCAGCAAAAAACACGTCTAACTGTCACTCCTACCCACATGGGTACACATACTAACTGTCACTCAATTCTGAAGTAAACAATTGTTTTAAGACAAATAAATGTTTAAACTGTAGGGTCAAAGACAAACAAACGGTTAGAAGCACCCTTGAATTATGGTAATCCGTGAACTGACCGCCTTAAGCGTCCAATACAGTTTAACCTTGTTAATCTTATCGATTGGACTGTTACTATAGGCTCTGTCCAATTTCACTCCAAGTGGAGCTAAAGGCCTTGGTTGTAGTTGGGGGAGGCCTATGTTCAGCAATGGACGGCAATTAGCTGATATGATAATGATGATGACAGTTCTTGGGTAATAGTTTGCGTTTAACTTTATGGCGGCTCTGCAAACCGCGCCAGGCAGAGAATGATTTTTTTGATATGTGTGGGTGTTTGTGACGTTGTTAAGGGCAATCTCAAAGTCATTTTTTTTTATTTCATGTAGGCTTAGACTTTCGACACGTCAAGCTCAAGTCACGTCAAGAACTGGCAAGAACCTCTGTATCTACTAAAACGATTTTGAAAATTCTTTCACCAATATAAAGCTACGGTATTTGTGAATGTCATAGGCTATAGAAATTCCATCTGGATACGGAAAATAGTTCATTCGGGAAGCGGACAAAACCGCAGAAATTCGCTACTACCACATAAATATCATAAAGTCCAAAGTCTTGTTACTAAATGTAAGTCAAGTAGCGTAGGTATTAATAATATCTTTCGAGGAAAAACCTTGTTTGCGCTGACTTCTAATGTAAAGACGAAGATTTCGTGTCCCGATTGCAAAAGTACTTGTTCATAAATAATAACTATCACGATTCTAGTTGTTTTTAATAGGCTATTTATCTAGGTGCTGGAAATACCTGCGAATTTACCAGTTTAGGTAAAGATAAAGGCTACATATACAAATACTTATGAGAACGACACATTATCCATCCAAGTATATCAAAGTTACATTTTACAAAGTCATATACAACTTTTTTTTGTGCGATTTTTATTTTTGTCTATGGAAAGCACATTATTTATGACTGTCGCAGGCCATATTTTAGCCTAGAACAGGAACGATTTAATTACCTTGGGATGCGCAAAAAAGCAAGTATTTAATTACTTCAGTTGATCTAAAAATAGTGTTCAGCACATTTGTGAAAAATAATTACAAAAACATTTTGGAGATGGCAAAAATCAAAACATTGCCTCAATTTTTAAGAAAAGTAAAATAATGCAAGACTGTTGTGTATGGAATTTTTTGCACAAGTTATTTTTATTTGATATTTTAAATTATTCCGAAGTCAACGATCTGCGGAGTGAAGATTAAGCAAGTCAAACGACTTAATTAATTTTAAATAAATGAGACAAAATAATATTTATACGAATAACCGGATTAGTGCAAGACAGACTCGTGCGGGTAGATCTGTACGTACCTATTGTTATCTATAAATTCATCAAAGTAATCATTGTTTGTAGGTAGGGCTGCCATCCGTCCGGGTTTCCCCGGATTTGTCCTCGTTTGGAGGCCGTCCGGGGGCCGTCCGGGCGGGGTTTCAAGAAGTGTCCGGGGAAAACCCGGACACTTTTCATGTAAGGAAGCACCTCATTGAATTTAAGTATATGTTAATAGTAAAGGGATTACAAATTAGGTTCGGGGGAAAAATGCGATTTACGCCAAATGTCCGGGTTTTTTAAATGTTTGTCCGGGTTTGGCGAAATTCGAGATGGCAGCCCTATTTGTAGGTACCTGAAAGGCTCTGACACTACTAAACCGATTTCAAATTCTTTCTCTTCTGGAAAGCTACACTCTTCCCGAGTAACATAGGCTATGTTTTATCTCGGCATGAGCTGAATTTCACACGGGATAAGGCTGCATCTGCGGGAAAGAGCTAGTTATCTATAAAATGGTCAAAAGATCACATTTGTTGTATGAGATGGGACTGATGGGAGCTACCCTGCGGGATTGTTCGCGCGAGTTACCACGGCCCTGGTATATAATATGAATCTTTAGTCCGTAAGAGTCTGACACTCCCTCACCGCTGCTACCCCAAAGCGGGAAGGGGTCATTTGATGATTTTAGATGTCTTTAAAAAAAAAATGTGAGCTTCCCAAAATATTCTAGTTTACAGTATTTTTTAACCGACTTCCCAAAAAGGAGGAGGTTCTCAATTCGGCCGGTATGTTTTTTTTCTATGTATGTACATCGATTACTCCGAGGTTTATAGACCAATTTACGTGATTCTTTTTTTGTTCGACTCGGAATAGCTGCCAGTTGGTCCCATAGTCATCAGGTCAGGATCTGATGATGGAAACCCTGAGAAATCGAGGGCAACCTTCGAAAGTTGTAGGCATACATAGGGTAAAAACTTGACACTCAGGTGTACGCCTAAAAGCACTATTCAACAGTGAAGATTTGGAGCTGACCTGATGATGGAGACCAGAGAGGGCCGAGGGAACTCGACATCTGAATATGTAAACTACCTCGTGTTTGGACTTATATTCTTTGTATTGATGAGAACTTCCCACTTATATGGATAGTGACAGCTATTCGTATTACTGAAAAGCTGTAAATAAAAAACTTAAAAAAAAAAAAAAAAAAAAAACCGACTTCCCAAAACACTAAAAAACAAAAAAAAACTAATTTTAGGTGCATCGGCCTAGAAGTCGGTGTCAAAATTAACTTAGTAACATCCATTAGACACCGACTTCTAGGCCGATGCACCTAAAATTAGTTTTTTTTTGTTTTTTAGTGTTTTGGGAAGTCGGTTTAATTAAAAAAAAAAAGTTTTATCATAGAGGCAACAGATATGCATACATATATCATCTATGTAAATATCAAATGTCTTACTATCATGGTTCATGAAATACAACCCGGTAGTTAACGAAAGGGCAGATGGATAGTGAAGTCTTAGAAATAGGGTCTCGTTTTACCCTTTGGGAACAGGACCCTTAAAAGACAAAATCACATGTAAGAAAAACAAAACCATTAGACGGTTACCTTTTTTCATAGACAGTTAAAAATCTATCAAAAGATATACATCGCCCATTGTTTTAAATGTCCTTACCAAGAAACGCTAATTTTCCTTGCCAGAACTGAAGACTTTGAAGGCCGAATTACGTATATTGTGTTATATTTATTTATATTACGTGAATAAGTTGGTGAAAATTTGCTTTTAGGAAATACCTGTTTGCTTCCAGAGGGGACTACTTCCTTTACCCGCTTCCCGAGGGAACTACTTTCAGTACTTAAAGGTAGCCTATGTTATTCTGATTTATAAGCTACATTTTACTGTTACGTTTCATCCAAATCTACATAGGCACACACTAAACTTTCACCTTTATAATGTAAGTGTGATATAAAAGATCTTATGCAGAAGTATCGATAAGCAATATCTATCTTTACTTAATTTAATCTGAGCACACATCATTGGTTTTTTTACGAACTAAACGAGGAAAATCCGATGAAGTGTGAATCCCCGTGGTTCCATCCGCTTCCCAAGAGAACTACTTCACTCACTTATCCGGTTAAAGAGTAGCCTATGTCCTTTCTCAGGTTCTATCAGTGTACCTTTCCTTTTAGTTCAGTAGCTTTAGCTGAATCCGAGACTGGAAGCCGACCCCAACATAGTTGGGAAAAGGCTCGGGAGATGATGAGCTCTAGTGTGAATGCGCGAGAGATAATTCTCATTTATAATATTAGTAAGAATTACAGCACCGTATGACATTATTGTTTCACGTAAATACCATATACCTTACATAATTTAATTTTAAAACGTATAACACGTGTTCATGTAGTTGCTAAGTGTAATAAGCTAATTTCAGGTATATACAATATCGTATTTTATGCTATGAGTCACGACATGTATTTTGAATTAAATTAACATGCAATAACGAAACTTCAATTGAATTTACTATGGTATAATATAGCTTCTGTTACCACGCCTCTTGAACATATGGGCAATTGAAAGGACATCAAGTCATCATGTCCCAAGCCTTTTCCAAACTATGTTGCGGTCGGCTTCCAGTCTAACCGGATGCAACTGAGCACCAATGTTTTACAAGGAGCGACTGCGTATCTCACCTCCTTAACTTAGTTTCCCGGACAACCCAATATTCCTTGGTAAGACTGATTGTCACATTTTGTGGCTTCTGACTCCCCGTATCGACTGCGAAAGATGTTCAAATGACAGCCGGGACCTACAGTTTAACGTGCCATCCGAAACACCGTCAATGGTGTCTAAGACATACTTCGAAAGTACATACAAACTTAGTAGTAGCATTAGTACTTGCCTGACCTGGAATCTAACCCTCACTCATACTTGAGAGGTTGGTTCTTAACCCACTAGGCCACCAGGGCTTATTCCGTTACCACAAAAACTTTTAAACGTCTGTTGAACAATCGTCTAAAAAAATCTGATTATGACGTTGAAATAAGGTCCATTTTGCAGCCACACTTTTTTAGACAAGTGTTCAACAGATGTTTAGCTTGTTGCAGTAGGGCTGATTAACTTTAATCCGTGCTTATTATTATTAATAAGAGAGACATTTTAGGACATTTCTTATTATTAAAAAAGGGTCCAAAGTATTAAACAATCTTCAATTGAAGAGTTTAAATGAGGTCAATGGACAATAAACAGTACACACAAACAAAACAGATGAACAATTAAGACGTGTGCTTGTAAATTGAATGGCCACCGTTAAAAACTAATATTAAGTCTCTTGATTGTAAATTTTATGGTGGTATATAACTTCGTCAAACTGATAGAGGTTGTGTTTTACCAGATACCATGCGTTTAACTTTTCTAACTTCTACAGTTGACATTTTATAAGTAACAGCATCAGACCTTTTAACTTATCATTGGCTGGCATTATTTTTTTTGCATAAAAATAATGAAGAATCAATTGTGAGCAAAATCTGGAGCATAAAATAAGGTAGTTGAAGGGGCGTCTATGGAAACGATGGATGGATTGAGTGAAAGACGGCCATATGCTGGAAATAATGTAATTCCCAGAGAGGCATGGAAGAAGAAGATATGCTGCGCAGACATCAAATTAAATAAAGGACAGGAGGTTGATGATTTGGACCATTTTGACAAAGATTGGCTTCTCATTCTTTGTTTGAATGTTCTGCATGAATTCTACGTAAACAGATATTATAATGGCAGTTTTATCCTGTATATTTACAGATATAGTGCTGTCTCATTGTGCTAAATTATGGGCCGGTAATCCGATACCACTACCGAGCGAATCATTTGGTATGCCTGTTTCTATGCCAGAGTTAAGACTACAGAAATCATTGGCTCTAAAAAAATTAGAGCCAGGGAGAGAGAGACAGTAGGTACATGTAACGTACGAAAGTCATATTAGTATATGCCTAACCTGGAATCGAACCTTCATACTCGAGAGGCTGCTGTTTTAACCACAAGGCTACCTGTGTTTTGCATACCTTCCTATGTGGTAATTACCTATCTAGTAATGATTATGTCATTTCCCTTTCACACACAATTTTCCTCATAATATTATGACGGGGAACTCCGTTTTCCATTGCGAAGTAGGCGTATTACATATTTGTTTAATTAAATAACTATGAAGATAACTGTAAATCAGAACCATGGAGAACAAAATGACTAGCGGAGGTGTCATAACGGACTGCGGGTTGTTCGCGCGAGTTACCGCGGCCCTGGTACATAAAAGGCCTACGACGGAACACGACGGTTTTTAGTCAGTAAGAGTCTGACACTCCCTCACTGCTGCTAACCCACAGCGGGAGGGGTCATTTGATGATTTTTCACGGTGTCATAACGGAAAATAAGAGAAGCGCGCCAATATGCTTGTGAGTGGAGGACGAGAAACGTTACAGTCTTCGCCCTTTAGACCTGATCATTTTTTGTTATACCAAAAACCATTGACAGATGTCTCAAAGAACACGAACGCCTCGTCAGTTCACTTGTAACTGATAGTTTTGGTCATGCCCACCGTACGTATTTGACCTAGAAGAAGGCGCCTGACCTACCTGCATTTTGGCATCTCCGCTCATCGTTACTTACTCCGTGATCAGAATCTACAAGGATTTTATAGTATTGTCTTAGTTGGATAATATCATCATCAGCCTATCGCAGTCCACTGCTGGACATAGGCCTCTCCAAGTGCACGCCACTGAGATCGATTTTCGGCTTCTCGCATGCAGCTCCTGCCAGCCGTCTTGCATCTTATATTGTCTTAGATAATATAATTACAATGATGGTATTTGAAAACTGATAGCAATATTTACTCTTTCAATGTTAGGAATCTTCTGAGAACTTGTACGGTGGGAAATTTTGTTTGTTTTTGTTTTATTGAATGACTTTATTTATATTCAAACCTGCTATGTTTATCTAGTAGGTGTAGCGTGACTGGTTGTGTAGTTCTTGGGTTCAATTCCCGGGTCAGGTAACATCAGCGACATTTCTGATGCCAAAATATATTTCCAATCCTAGATTTACATAATCTAAACTTCCATGCTAATAAAGAGGAAACATTTTTTGTTAGTTTTGTGCAGTAAAGGCTCCGAAATCACTGAACCGATTTGAAAAAATCTTTCACTGTTTGAATCATAAAGTAAATAACGTTGGAATGCTATGCTCTTTCTGAGTAATATAGGCTATGTTTTATCTCAGCACGGGCAGCAGTTACCCCGGAACGCGAACGCAATCGTGGGAAAACGGTCAGAGTAGATTATAATAATAAAGAAATTATGGAAAAGAAATAATGGTGCTGAAATCAAAGCTCCTAAACTTACATAACAATTCGTAACGAAAGGATTCCATGGAAAAATTGGTCCTGTCAAAATTTTCCCGCCACGAAGCCCGACGTCACACGCACTTGAATTTCGAACGAGGTCGTTTACACTACCAAATGACGTCACCATTTTGCCAGACATTGGATTGCACAATATTTTGTATGTCTCGACCAGAGTCCCGGATTTTTGCAAGGCGAACGTGGGACCGAAGCCAACACGCTGAAGCCCTTTTGAGACAACTTTAATGAAATGGTGACACAAAACCGATGATTTTACAATACATTATAGGAAGCACAATAAGTATTATTATTATCCAAATAGCCGATAACTGAAGATATTATTGGCTTTATTGGCAAAACACGTAAGAATTTTCCGTTAGTTTAGCAGGTGACATAAAAATCCAAGTGCGAGTAAAACTCGCTCAGGAAGGGTTCCGTAGATACCATTATTTTATAAAGCGGCCAAAAAAACAAACTTGCAAAAAAAATGGGAGCTGCTTACGTACATACGTATTTATTTTATTTTAGTTTTTAGTGTTCGTTTTTATAGCGTATTATAGATATATCATCTATAACAATGTCAACTGTCTAACAACCAATACATGGGTGAGAGGTTAAAGCGTTTGCATTCCAAAGTATGAATGTAGATGGATGGAGAGACAGACCAAGGAAAAGATGGATTGATTGCCTGAAGGGCATGACTAAGAAGGGAGTTACTGCCAGTATGACGGCTGACAGAGAAGAATGGAAGCATAAAACATTTTGCGCCGTCTTCAAATATCCCGTTAGTAAAATTTACATAAACGTTTACCTCCAAATACTGTCCAAGGTTGTATTTTTTCACCGTTATTTCTATTCTAATTTTATCTGTTGCTATAGCGTGGGACGAGTTTTGACGAATAGTCTGTCAATCATCATAGTACGTAAGTAAAGCTCTGATATACATGCTTGTTCCCGTGGAACTGCCCGCAAATATAACAGAAAAAAATATAAATCAACAACACGACACATAAACGAAAAAAATATAAAATCATAAAAGCTGTAGAGTACCTATGTTTGAAAGCGTAAATCTTAGGAATTATTGGTCCGATTTGAAAAAAACTTTCAGTATTAGATAGTTCATTATTTTATCGAGGAAGGCTGCAGGTTACAGGTTAAGTATATCTATAGGCTAATTTTTATTCGGGTTAGTTTTTTATGAAAAAAAAAAAAATTAATGCTCAAACCTTCTCCGTGTGAGGGGAGGCCTGTGCCCAGCAGTGGGACGATAAAAAGGCTGTAACAGGTACAGGTACAGTTTTTTATGAAAATGTTGGTGGAAGCTGGAATGACAGAAAACTGAACGAAAAACTATAGGTCTAGTCTGTATCTAATTGGCAAAGACGTTTGAGGGAATTTAGAACAAATTATCACGCTAACACTAAATTATGCAAATTGAGTGTAATTTGACGCTAGATTTAGACAACAAATTAGGTAATTAGATCTCAATTCACAATAACTATTTAAAATAAATATTCCCTTCAGGAAGTGCGACTGGGTTTTTCCGTGTGGGATTTCATTTATGAAACAGACTCCTGATACCTATAGTATGTGTCAATTGTACTCATATTCTACACATACCTACTACCTACTCCTACTTAATTATTATAAATGCGAAAGTAACTCTGTCTGTCTGTTACGCTTTCACGTCTAAACCATTGAACTGATTTTAATAAAATTAGGCACAGAGATAGAGTTGACCTTGAGAAACAACAGGATAGTTTTTATCCCGGACTTGAATTTTAAGAAAACCGAACTCGACGCGGGCGAAGCAGCGGGCGGAAGCTGGTACATAATAAAAAGGAAACCTTTTTTTGTTTTTTGCACTTCTTCCTATGAAATCATCTGCGAAAATTGCAGAAAATGTAAGCTGAAGTTTGTTTTCTTGTTTGAACGTGCTATCTTAGGAATAACTGAACCTATTTGAAAAAATCTTTCACTGTTGGGTAGCTACAGCTATTTCCGAGTAAAAAAGAAAACAGCTAGTTACCAATAATTAACTGAAAGCCATTTTATCTGTGGCATAAAAGGCTATATTTTATCTCGATTCGGGAAGTACTTTACTATAAGCTAATGATATAGTGAGTGATAGTGTTGTGTCTGTCCGTAGTATCAAAAAAACTTTTTAATAAGTTTTTGTTCCGGCTAATCTCTTGTCTGGAGGCTGGACCGATTTTGATGGGCATTTCACTGGCATAAAGCTGATGTAATGAAGAGCAACATTGCACATCCTTGGCAGTCGTCACGGGTAGTCAGAAGCCAGTAAGTCTGACGCCAGTCTAACAAAGGGGTATCGGGTTGCCCAGGTAACTGGGTTGAGGTCAGATAGGCAGTTGCTTCTTGTAAAGCACTGGTACTCAGCTGAATCCGGTTAGACTGGAAGCCGACCCCAACATAGTTGGAAAAAGGGCTCGGAGGATGATAAACGAAGAGCAGCATAGGCTTCTTCTTATCCCTATACGGGAAAGAGTACCGTATGAATGCAGGTGAAACCTCGGGCAAGAAATAGCTAGTATAAAATGAACATATATTCTATAATTTATTATGTAGATAGTAAATACACAAAGCTTTTATTACATAGCAGTATTACGATATGAAACATCAATGATAAACAAGTTGGTATCTAATTGAACATTATAAGTGGCGGAAAACGAGGTCGTATTTATTTTATGTAATTATAATTGATATTACATGTTATAATGTTATGTAAACACATTATAAGCAGCAGTTAAAGATCTATTATCCCATTATTCTATCTATGTGTTGCGTCTCTCTCCGGTCTTGTTGGGTTTCCGTCCAATCGGGCTATGAGAGTGAAGGAATAGTGAGTGCACCTGTGTCCAAGCAAATGCTTGTGCACTATAATATGTCCTGCGCAGCTGGCTGGTCTCCTTTATATGAGAACAGCCGCCGTGGTCGAAATTGGCCGTGGATGCCATTACTAGAGATAGAATTTTAACATTAGCCTTATACAAGTATCTACCTACCTTATGTCAAATTCTATCTTTCTCTAGAAAGCAAAACAACGAATAGAATATTGGGAACGACCGTAAAAGGTCGCTGATTTCAGTGATGATAGCCAAAAATAACAGAGAGTGCCTTGCTGAGTCATTGGTGAGATTCCTTCACAAATATTCGCGCACTTTAGTTCACGAACAAATTGTGCTTGCAATTTCGCGGACATTTTAAAAATGTTCGCACGCAATGTGTTACTGTTTACTAGAGCGAGTACACCAGAAGAAACAAAGACCAAAGACAGTCCACTCCTCGAAACCCGATATCAAGAGCCAGCGACGACGGGGCGTCAACGTCTCAAGCCGCATACACCGGTTAAATCTCGCGTTTATGATCACAGCACAATGTGAACAGTATTGAGTAGGTATTTTATTGTGTAATGTATGAGTAATGTTGCATTTGCACAGCTTTTATTCGCACAAAAGAATATAGCCGGAGAGTTCTTTAAACTCGAAATGTTTCTAAATATTTTTCGAGTAAAAACGTTTTGCAGACAGATGAATTGAAAGTACTTTTGGAGACAAAGATATCAAAAAATACTCTGAAGGATATTATAAGCGCAAACAATGACGTTTAAAAGGACTTCAACTTTTAAAACATATTGGAGCGTGAATGAAAAAATCACGCCTTATATCTCATGTTAATTTGGGTAAAATATGAAGAGAACATTTTGATTTTGAAGATTAGTATTCTTTAAGTCCCGACGTGTCAGAGCAACTTTATTTTCTGGACTTTTATCAAGTGTCAAATAATCTACCTACAAGAAAGGATGATGTTTCACCTGACGACCAGTGAATATTCAAGGGGAATATTATTTTGACGAGGGTGAGACAGACAGACAGACAACAACCGGCAGATATTATTACAAATAGGTAGGTACTCCATTTTTTATGTCCGCGGTAGCTTTTCATCGTAATAGAGAACTTGAATAAGCCATTTTAATCTCTTTATCGGGCTTCAAGAGCCGAATAGCGTGAGAAAATGTTATTACATATATTTTTCACCAACTTAGCAAAAATTTGGTTCAGAATTACGATGTTGTTTTTTTTTTTATCTGGTCTGTAAATAATGTTTAAAAGCTTCCCCACTTCCTTCGTCTTCACGGTCCAGTACTAGACAAACCGCATTTTCCGAAATTTTATTGTTAATAATAATCTCTTATGGAAAAAATATAAAAACACAATAAATAGTACTACCTAAGGACGAGCGTGCCGCCGCAATCAAGGTAAAAAATAATAAAATTAGGTACGGTAATTTTATTAATAAATTTTACCTGGTAGATAGGCGGTGAGATTTTTCAAGAGATGTAAAATAAACCGGCCCGTTATGTAAGACAAAGACAAAGATAATTTATTTTACGATTCGGACTCCCGCTCGAAAAAAGCTCCGTTATTTAATTATCGAGCAAAAGCGGCAAAAAAATCCTAGAAATAGAACCTCGATTTTACCCATTTAGTAAGGAACCCTAAAAAAAGGAGATTTTCAATTCGGTTGTACATATAATTTTTTACCTACTTAAATGATTTTAAACTTATATTCATAGCATTCCAGTCTATCTGTAGGTAGCTTTTATTAGGTTACATAAATGAATAGGTCGATTTTCAACTCTAAAATAAAACAGTCTCTCAAGAAAACAAGACCGCATTTTACTTACCTAAAGTTTCTCGGAAAATTTAAATTGTAAATAAACCCGAGTCGACGGTAATTCTTACACACAGTTGCGCAACAAAAGTTGTGAGAAGTACCTGACTAAAGTAGGAAAAGATTAACACTATGTATGTATGAATGAAATTTAGCGAGCTAAGTACCTAGGTACCTAGAATAGGTACCTACAGCCGCATGACAATGAATAGTGAATGTAAGTACCTTAACTTAAAGGTAAAAACAACTAGTTAGCTTCAATGTAGAATTACAAGCACATTAAAATAAATCGCAACAGGAAAAACGAAGTAATCAATGTGAACCGATTTTATGTTAGTTACTTAGGTAAAATATTGGACGAACTTTGCACGTACAAAAAAGTTGTCGTGCTGAATGAACTACCTATTGTAAAAAAGTTGTATAAAAAATTCTATTATATATAACAACATACGCGGACTTTTTTGCTGTCAATCGCATGGCAACAACCTTTGTTCTTCGTGTTTCGTAAGTAATACCGAACGAACTTTACTTTTCAATACATTGAACTTGAAATCGGTAACAACCTTCTTTCAGAATCTCGATTTAATAAAAATACTCTTCAAATGTCACTTTAAACCGGATATTTTTATAAAACATTTTAAATACATAAAATTACGTGAACTGGTTTTATTCATCAATTCTTCTCACTAAAATTAATAATTATTATTACAAACAGAAAGTACTCACCAAAATTGGAAATTCGTAGTGGAATCAGCTGTTGAACAGCTGACTTAATATAAATCCTATAATACACGCACAGCACCAAGATTATAACCAGAATAACAGTGTAAGATTTTATTTAGTATATTCTACACAAACACAGAGAAAAACAAGAACAAAATTGACCCGCACAAAGGCACAGAAATTCGAAAAATTGTCTTCTAGCTTGTCACTCGAGCTGTCATTCCGACACGAGACGGCTGAACAAACGGGGAAGCAAAATGATGAAACACGATTCACGAATCAAAACTTGTTTAGTGCTGCCATTGTAAAATGTAAATACTGAGAGCTTTTGGCTGATTTCACTCTATTTATTATTTAAAGTAGATTTTTCATTTTATGTTAATGCTACTAAAATGCTCTTTGTTATTTATTTAATTGAATAAGACTTGTTTGTAAAAAAAGTATTTCCTTGAATACGTTTTGCGTGTAGAGTAGTCCCACGACTCATACCTAGATGGCGCTGTTATAAATTGAAGTTTTAAAAGCATGCATATTTTGGTGGGATAAGCAGATAACATAGGTACTTACATTGGGATATTTTCAAAATGACCTCACCTACTGTGGTGGTGGTTGAAATGGATCCATAGAAGTATTTCTTGTTAAGGTTCCCTAAAGCTTCTGTTGAAAACGTACATAAGAACTGAGCAATGCAATGCATTTATTGAGGACTAGCCATTGTCCCGCAGTTTCACGCGTCCCGTGGGCACTACTTCGTGCACCCGGATAAAAATAGCATGTAGCCTTCATCGCTAAATGGGCTGTCTGAAAGTATTATATTTGACCAGTAATTCTTGAGATTAACGCGTTACACAAACCTGTGAAGCTTTACAATATTAGTAAAGATATAGTGAATTTTAACTATAAATAAAACAACAATACTTTTTATCAAATATAAGTCTTTTATTCACTAGAAATAACATAGCAAGAAGAAAGAAAAGAACACTTTAAGCGTACATATTTGGTGTTAAAGAAATAATCTGTATACAATATACAACGGATTTCAATAACCAATCCATGGTTTGTTTTGCGAATTAATTACATGAAGCTAATCTCTAATCGCAAATGTCGGATCGATTTATTGAAGTCCGCAGATAGGCGCTTATCCAGCAGCGAAAAAACACTATTTACACAATAAAATAAACAATTATTATTTATTAAAATTAATAAGAAACATGATTACATTATTTTTTTCAGAAATTAATAACTATTAATGAATATGGTCCCGATTGTATGGGCTGACTTGAGCATTATATAAACTTAGATTTAGGCCGTATACAGAAAGAAAGCTGGAAGAAGCTGGAAACTTATAAGCGCTTATCGGCGCGTGACAGCGCTGGTAACCCGCGCAGGAAAATACAAGCTGTTGATTTGCATCCGTGCCATATTCAAGGAGGTAATTATGCTAATGATTCTCGACCCAAATCAATAAAAAAATTGGTACGTAATTTTTTTTCTTTATTTTTTTTTCGGAATTCCGTAAATGTCATCTAGCCTTATTTAAACTTGGCGCGTGTGTTAATGGCCTTAAAACCGTGCTGCACCCTCACACAAACGCAAACACAAAGCATACGCAACGATCACTCATAAATTTCATTCATAAAATTGGATTACTTCTGAAATACCACGACATTACAATGACAAAAAAAGCAGTGCATATTAGTTATTTCCCATCTACTGTAATTCCAATCGATTATATACGTATTGTATGTCCTCCTCCTGAACTATGGCACAAATGCAAATCAACAGCTTGTATATGAACACGCGCCGATAAGCGCTTATAAGTTTCCAGCTTTTGTCGGCGCCGGTCAGCGCTTATTGGCGCGTGTTCATATATTTTCCTACGTGGGGGCCTTAAACTAAGGAGATGGCTTCTATTTCACACTCTAAAGATGTTAGACAATACTGTATAATATAGAGGTTTTATCTCACGAAAGCGGGTTAGCCATGCTAGTGTGTGTAAATGTACATGCACATTGTGTTTGTATGAGTCGGCGACTCGACCACTACTGAGCGCTTCCGAGCGCCCGCATACAAAGACAATGATCATGTACATTTACACACATGAGTCTTGCTCATCCGCTTTCGTGAAACAGAGCATATATCGAATATAATGTCGAATTCATAAAAGGTTGAAAAATAAACCACTGCACAGATTAAGCCTAATAGGCATGATGACAAATTTTTAAATTCCTTTGTATGATGTAGGTATACGTCTATTTTATATGAAAAATTATTAATTTTAAGAAAATGCGAAGTTTTTTTATCAAATAATTGCATTTTTCTCTGTCCACTTTGAATCCGGCGCGAAAACGCTTGTCAGTGTCATGTCGTCACTTGTGACGTCACGACTGAAATTACAAGACGCAAGTAAACAACGCTCGTGCAATAATTACGTTTTTTGTGTTATTAAATATGAATTCGAAAGTGCATAGGTGTTGTGGGGTCCCCCAGTGTAAGAACACATCTCAAAACAACTCCTGATAAGTTATTTGTGTACGTTCCTCACAATAAAAAAATACGAAACAAGGGGCTTAAACTTGCAAGGCGAGATTCAAAAGCAATATTGCCCAGGGTACAACTTTATTTTTGTGAAGATCACTTTGATGTAAGTTATTACATAGTTCTCTAGATTCTAGCATAGTTTATAATGTAAATAACTATTTCGAGGTTAGGTTTCATCTCTCATTGCTGTTATATTACGCATTTTATTCATATCATGTATTATATGTATGTGTTTATTTGAGGAATTATTTATAACTAAAATTGTTTTTAATTAAACTAATATTCTAACATAGAAGTTTTTTAATTAAACTAATACACTTACATGGAAGTGTTTTTAATTAAACTAGTATACTTACATGGAAGTTTTAACATTTCTAAATTCAGCTGAACAAAAATCTTTATTTGATGCCAAAAACTCTCCCAGCATTATGATATCCATTCTAGGCAAATTAGCGCTGTTTGCCTTGATAAATCCGGGCTCCATAACTCGTGTTATAAACAATTAATTAAAAACAAAGATCGCAGTGGAAGTTCACAATAACGAAATGTGACGTTCGCGCGCTTTCGCGCGAGTTGTTTTCAGAGATGACGTCACGAGCTCTGATTGGTGTTCAAGATATCATGGCGGATTGCCTTATTTCGTAATTTTATTTTATAAAAATACATATTAATCACATTATTAATAAAGAAAACAATGCGCGTTTTATATTCCAAGCTTCAAGTTTAATTTAATAAATATATTATTTTAATGATTTTTGATTACTGTCATCATGCCTATTTTAACTAATGCTCAAGTTAGGCTTAATAAATACTGAACCAAGTCATATATCTTAAATACATATGAGCCTCGCTGTATTTATTGAAATATCATGTAATTAATGATTATATATTAAGAACAAACTGGGCCAAATAGTATACCACAGATTAATAAGGAAATTGTGTACTATAGTATACCACAGATTAATAAGGAAATTGTATAGGTATTAGAAGAAGTATTAACAGCCTTACTTATTAATTCTCTAGGCATCTTCTAAGCATCATTTGTAACTAACTTAAAGCCTTAAGTAGTGATTAAATATTTGGGTTCATTAGTTAAGACATGCTTAAGCAACGTTTATAAGTAAGAATTTTCTTAAACAGCCCTTAAGTATTACTTATTAATTCACGTTTATAAGTAAGGCTGTAAATGTTCTAACATCGACATTTGAATCTAGTATCAATTTATACACATTTTTATTCTTATTTCCATTATAGACTACAGTATGCTTTGACCTAATTAATCTGTGCTCGGCAAGTTGAATCCAATGCATCCATGTATTTGAAAATAACATTAAAAATAAACCTTATTTACAATTACTTGAAAATCTATGCAAGTTTTATGTCCAAAGAGAAAATTTCACATCATCAATAGCTCCCGTCTATTATGTCTTATATATCCAATACCATTTTGAATTAGAATACATAATTATAAGTTAGATTATAATCATTTTATAAGTGTGGATTGCATCATTTAACTGTAACGATAACCAAACCATAACCAGCCGTATACTTGACGCCCATTGGTCACATCGGCGATTTGACAACTGAAAATGTCAGTTATCGTTATAGTTAAATGGTGCAACCCTTATGACCAGTGTCACCGGTTACTGATAAAGTTTCTGATAGCCTATCAGGAACTTACCTGATAGATAAACAATTTTTCATCAACTTTTAAGCAAGCAATACCTGGCAGAACTTATAAGCAGCCTTTATCTGTTAGACAGCAACTAACTGAAACTTTATCGGTTACCAGTGAAACTGGCCTCAATCTTGTAATTCCTAAGGTGTGCCATACAAACTCCCGTTAGGTACAAACAAGGGTTTTTCTCCTAGAATCTCATCGGCTTGTCTGACAGTGGTGCAAACTTGCAGAGGCGTCCTCTTAGCGCTCCAGTGGGAGCTGAGTCGGGCGCTGCGACGGACGGGGGTCACTGTGTACTTGGGGGCTTCGAATTGATTTGATTGGCGTCTGGAAATATTAAAATGTAATTTATAATCATGTGTGAGCGGTTTGATGCCTAATCAGGCAACTAACGATGTAAATTTTATAAGTTACTAGCCGTTTTTCCGCGGTTTCACCCGCGTCCCAGGGAACTTCTTCCCGTACAAGGTTAAATATAGCCTATGTTCACCAGGGATACTGTAGCTTTCCAACAGTGAAGTAATCTGTCAAGTAGTTTCGGAGCCTATTCAGGTCAAACAATC
This sequence comes from Helicoverpa zea, assembly GCF_022581195.2. Taxonomy (NCBI): domain Eukaryota; kingdom Metazoa; phylum Arthropoda; class Insecta; order Lepidoptera; family Noctuidae; genus Helicoverpa; species Helicoverpa zea. The sequence continues at coordinate 4,641,616 of NC_061479.1, forward strand.
ATATCTTCCGTCTTATTAGTGTAGATGTGTTTTTTCCAAGTATTATGACATCTATTTGAATGATTTCTTAGATTCAAATATTTACATTATTAGTAAAAAATGGCTAGGTAAATGAGTGTCTGCGAAATTCATACGCAATATAATTATTATACATGTGTAAAATAGTACAAGAACTATTTTAAATATCTGAAAGCTAATAAATTAAATATACTATACTCTTTAAAAGCTTACAATTGGACTACTTTCAAGGTATTCTACATTACATGACTTAAAAAGTCCAGCTATACCTTCAAATCTCTCTTTGTCTATCAGATCTCCAAATCATTTCTTTGAAAGCTTTCCAATATTCTGAGACATCTTGGTACCTGATAATAATAATTTTTTTATTATGTTTTACCACTCTTCAGGCAAAAAGTAAAATCAATCCAACTATGTAAAGCTGAGACACAGGTGCACTCTCTATTCCCTCACTCTCATAGCGCGATGGGACGGAAATCCGACTCCACCGAAGAGAAATCACAAGCAGGACTGACTAATAAATCACCAACTTCCAGATTACTTTGGGAAAGCTGCTTCAGCCCGGGCCAGCTATCGAACGTTTCGCTATGCGACTACTACGGCAATAAAGCAGAGGTAGTAAGTAAACTTTATACATATATACTAATACATATTATAAAAAGGATTTTTTTGTTTTACCGTTCTCGCTAAAGGCTCCACAATCACTGAACAGATTTGAAAAATTCTTTCACCGTTGGAAAGCCACATTATCCCCGAGTGACATAGGCTACATTTTATCCTGACACGATTATTAATTTCCACGGGACGCGAGTGAAACTTACAACAGCAAGTATACTTACAATTTAGCCTGTTGGACTGCAAATCTGATTATAGTGCTTTTGAAGACATTCTTCACGTCCACCAGTTTGGGATCGGCCTGGCGTCTCTTTCCACTGCTGGGGCTGATCTTGAGTTGCATAAATTTGTCCAGGAGTTGATCCAAATTGGCTTCTACTACCGAACGCTGGAATATTTGAAGAAATAAGTATAAAAATTATATAATAGGCTTTGAGCATGAATGTGAATGGAGTGGAAGGGAATTGTGTAAAAGTCGATATGGCTAGAAAGAATGTTACTTGTGAGATGACGGCAGAAGAGTATTGAAGGAGAAGCGTGGACCCCAAATAAAATTGTGAAAAGGGCAGGAGGATGACGAAATATTGAAATTGTACCTTTTTGCAGCAGCGCTAAGATATGCATCCTTTTTAATATTATAAAGCTGAAGAGCTTGTTTGTTTGGATCAGGCTTATATCAGAAACTATTGGACTAATGTTAGGTACAGCCAAGTCAGCTTGGTTATCATCTGAAATCACCCCCTCTGCTTACATTCAGCTCCCCGTGTGGACCTTGAGAGTGTCACTAAGTAGTGTGTAGTTGGCTGGCCAGACTCATTTATCAAGGAAGGCTATACTAGTAACTATTTAGTAATCTGTGGCTATACCTACGATAAGGCGGGTCTACGCTAGACGAACCGAGTAGACATGGGCAAAATGTGTCATTGAAAAGAAAAGATAGATATGAATCTTTCAATCACTGGGATATGAATCACTCTTTCATATCTTTATATCAGTAGCTCAGTATAACTCAGTAGCTCGTTTAAACTCGAAACTCGTGTGCGGCTCACTCATTCAAATAGATCATTCAGATATAGTGATAGGTTGGTTGTTTGCATCTTTCTGATATATTGAGCGGTTGCGATTTAACAACTTTTTTCTAATTAAAAAATATACTATTCTTATGACTGTAGGTACAACCTACTTCTTTTATATTAATTAGTTCAATGAATAGTCAATCGCAATCTAGTATTGAGTATAAGCATTAGTTTAGTAAGTATTAGAAAATAAAAATGGAAATGGCCTTCTGATTTCCCTTCATACTTTACACAGGCTTAGGACTGTCTACCTACGTAATTATTTACGTGAAAATTAAATTTTAGTTCAAAATGTGTATTTCGAGTCAAAACATGTTTGTTCGGTTGACAAGATTATAATACCGAAATATTCACTAAGGACAAACAATTATAAGCCTTATGCGTCAGCAATAGAGTTAACAACTTATCAACTTATTGTGGTCAAAGTAACGATATTCGTAATCGTATGGGTGCGAGCGAGACGGCTCGCCTGACGTTCAACCAATGGCGCGCGACGAAGCTATCCGACGCCACAGATTAGTTAGTACCCGACGCGATGACCGACGAGTGAGTGAGGTGTAAAGAAAGATATACTGAACTACTGACACATTCGGATATGTAAAGATATGAAGAGTGATTGATTCAAATGGAATGATTCATATCATTTGTATCTATCACTCCTGAGTTACCCATCTCTAGAACCGAGCACGAGCGAAGCGCAAGCGGAGCCGTTCTCGGCTCGTCGTTCGCGGCGTCAAGTGTGGACGTACAACGAACCTACAACGATCGCTGTTCTCGAACGTAGTTTTCTGCAGTGAGTTCGCGGCTCTTGGCGAATATGAACGATATTAATAAAATTGCAGTAGTCGCTGCTGTTGCAGCCAACCAAGCCCTTTTTATAAAGGGCGTCACAAGGGCAAAACCGACAACAGGCGAAACGCAGCCGAGCACGAACGAAATGCTCGCAGCGCGCTCGTTAGAGGTTTGTAAGTTGGTCAGCCACACTGGACGAATTGAGTGTTCGGCTCGTGCTCCTCCGTGCTCGGCTCTCCTAGCGTAGACGCAGCTGTACGTTACTTTTTGCCCAGGTGCGAGGATTAGATGCCACGGGAAGCAGGTAAACTGCTGTCGGAAGCTAGTCATACCTCGGTGCCCTTAGCGATGGCCTCCTCCCAGCACTGCACGGAGGCGGGCAGGTCTCCGCGCCGCTCCTCGAGCGCGGCGCGGCACTCCCAGTAGGCGGCGCACTGCGGGGCGCCGGGGAACCGCTCCCGGATAGCGCGCAGCCAGCGGGCACATTGTTCCCAATCGAAACCCTGACAAGAGACAAGTTTTTTTTTTTTCAGAGAGAACAGTCTTTATAGGGCTTTTACCTCTTATTGTATTTAAAAAATCATTTTGTTCCAAAATTTTACATCAAACATGTCTTCAGAAATCGTATACATATACTTAATTCAACTTTTGCAATGTTTTATTTCATAAAAACCGGTGTAGTCTTACTTATATAGGAATGTAAATTATTGTTGGGCAGACAATATGTAACAATTGTGTGACAAATAAAAAAATATGTAGTACTAAGCAATAGTTTTCTGATGGCCAATTGGATTTTTTTTTTTTGTCTGAGTTTGGCTTAGTACTAATAATACATATTGAAACTTTTACAAGCAAGATAAAATTGATTTTCTACAGGATATAAAACATAGAAGCACTGCTACTCAGCTACATCCGGTTAGACTGGATGGTTAGACCAACATAGTTGGGAAAAAGGCTCGGAGGATGATATAAGCCATAGAAGTCAATCATCTAATAAACAATAGAACTTACCTCTCGCAATATCTCAGTGAGGTCATTCAAGGCTCCAACAACCACATCATCCAAGTTCACAACATCGCTGCAAGTCACCGTAGTATTCTGAGACTCATTGAAATCCACGCTGTCACTAACAACGCTAGCTGTTCTCCACTTCTCCGACTCTTTAACTTCTCCATTCATATTCTCCGTGTAAGAATCATCATCACTATCCGATTCCACTGCAATATTTTCTTTATTTTCCTCGTCGAATGCCTTTGGATCGAACTTGATGCTATGCGGTAAGTGGTGTAGGCCAAAACATTGTAAATGATGGTATGAGTCTAAAGATTTTCCACGTTTCTGTAACCAAGACTTTAGTCTAGCTTGAAGCTCTTCCGGCCTAGGAGTATTCAAGTTACCCATCGGGGTCATAAACGTAACTTTCTTTCGTTCACTCTTAACGGCAGATACAACTCTATCTTCATTTATATTCTCGTCCTCATTTATATGTTTTAAATGTACATTATTTAATTTATCACCGATTGAAGCCCATTTGTGAATACAGTTACCTAATTCCTCTTTGCCAATACGTTTGAAGTGAACCGCAGAAATGGACCTGCGGACCGGCATGGCTATTTTTGGTTTTGTATTCTCAAAAACTGTATGACGTTTATTCAAAATGAGGCCAGTGTTACGGATTACTTTTTTTAAGTAGTTAGGATCCGTGTGAAGCTTTTCAACATCATTTACTTGGATTTGTGGGACATTTTTGGGTTTGTACAGACGTTCGAAGACTGAGACGTTCGACGTGGTCTTAGAAGAGTTTTGTGGTATCATAGACTTTCTAGCGATGTTGTTTGTAGGTTTATTGTTAGTGACAGCAAGGCTCTGACGCACCTTTACATTTGTAGTAATACTATCTGCCTTTCTTATAGGAAAGTGTTGTTTTTTTACATTATTAGCAGTAGTAGTATTGAATTTCTTCTCATATTTTAGCAAATTACTGACTTGAGATGGTTTTTTGTCGTTATTTTGTGCCAATTTTGGTAGATTACTGACTTGCAGCGGTTTCTTTTCATTATTTTGTACTTTTTTGTCTGTTACGTTTTTTCGGTCATTGTTTGAAGGATTAGCAGGCTTCTTGTCAACATTGGGAATATTTTTGTTAGCATTTGCCCCACTGGAGTTACTTTTTTTGACATCGGTTTTAGGCTTAACCAAATCCTTTTTTAAGGTTGGTACGGAAATTGGTCTTTTAGATGTGCCATTTACGTGGAAATTATTTTTTACAGGTCCTGGGTTTTTAAAATTAACCTCAGACTTAACAGATTTGTTAACCATAGATAAGTTTGTTGTAGAATTTCTTGTTGATTCTCCATCCTTGTTGTATTTTTTGAGATTCAATTCTCGCAACTGGAAATATAAATTGTCGTTTATTTGGAGGCCTTTACATATTGACAGAGGAAACCGACAAACTTGTAATGCAAGTAAAATTAAAATAATGCTTTTGTTAATTTTTGTACAATCAGATTACTTACAGATGTTTATAAGACAATCTTGGTTTGCATACAAACTTAATATTATATGAAAAGAAGTTGAATGTTTACAACATTGTGATATTTTTTTTTAACTTTTGGTAATAGACATGAACAGGGAAAAAGAGGTAACTATACACCATCTGACTTGCAGACTTCAAAAGTGACAAAATAATAATTCATTGGAGTTTCTTTGATGATACAATAGTGTATAATATTATTGACTTATTTCAAGAAACGAAAGTTATCATGAAAACAAATTAAAGTGCAGAATTGGAGCATCTTTAAAGAGGTCAGAGAATTAGAGAATAATAACAAATTGATACCTTTTCAATCCGCGCCTTTTCTCTGGCAATTCTCTCTTCCCTCAATTTATTTAAGCGATCCGATACTGAATCCATTTTTTTAAACACAAGTAATTAAGATATTAGTCTAATTTATAACAAGAAATTAATCGGCCGAATCGAATTCGAAAAAAATTCTAATGAAACGTTTCGAAAACACGTTTAATGTAATATATTTTACTTATTCAATACCGCAAACCTTGTGAACACTAAAAGCACATTATTATGTACACGAAATAAGCCGTTTTATAATAAAAACACACCAAGCGTCACTACGAATTCTTCAACTGATCAAAAATGGCGGTTGAAATTTCGAAAACCACCGCTTGAGTTCAAAAATCAAAACAATTGCTGCCGCGTTCCAGTTCTTTATTGCAACATTGTAAACATTTTGACTATTATGGCGGTTCTCCACATCTGTATGTCGTTAAGGATAACAAAACTTTTTTTGATTTAAAAAAATGTAACTTGCTTTGATATAATCAATTTATGTTATGATGATTTTGGTATGTGAAGTCTTTATATATTTATACTTTTTAATTTCTTTCTTGTTTTTTTATTGGTTGACTTTAACAGTTAAGATGTACTCATATTTTTTATTGGATGATGTTCTCGATTTATATTAGTATGAGGGCGCGGGTTCGATTCCAGGTCAGGCAAGTACATACAAACAGACACCAATGACTGTGTAGGTCCCGGCTCTCATTAAACATCCTTGGCAGTCGTTACGGGTAGTCAGAAGCTAGTAAGTCTGACACCAGTCTAACCACGGGGTAGGTATTGGGTTGCCCGGGTAACTGGGTTGAGGAGGTCAGACAGGGCAGTCGCTCCTTGTAAAGCGCTGGTACCCAGCTACATCCGGTTAGACTGGAAGACGACCCCAACATAGTTGGGAAAAAAGGCTCGCTCGGAGGATGAAGTTCTCGATTTATATTAACATGTATAAGTAGAAGGAGCTGCACTGACAAGAGCTGGGCTCTTAAATTGAAGAAGAAGTATAAGTATAATCAATCTTCAATATCAATCCCTCACGGTCAATTTTATTTGAAGAGCGACTTCAAAATGAGCCAAATAGAGACATCTATTATTATTTCCCCACGTACCACCGTGATTGACATGCATAGCATCATAACTATCAGAATATTGCTGACTATCACCTACTTATCCACGTCAAAGATTACAAAATAACCCTAAATATTACTTCTAAAACCCGAAGTGCGGTTACACTTCGGTGCAGCCGGTGAAACCGAGATGTAGCTGGCCACTAAACTGAGTTATATCCTTTATCTTCGATGTTACCTTCATTAGAGCTGTTATAATTAGGTGCAGCCGCACACCAGTGGCTAACGTTAGGTGTATGTAACCTTTTTCTCATCGTAGTAGTATTTCTTAGCTAGTATTAGGTTTTCGATTTTGTTAAACACTTCGAGCTTTATACAAGAAATTCTTTCTTAACATTGCATGTGACGGATTTTTTTTTATTTACTGGGTTTTCAAAATTTAAATATTGGCGTCAAAAATACAAATAATAAAATTCAACATGAACAGGGTGTATGTGTGCGCCTTTACGTTAAGCAAAATCGAATGCAAACTATGTGGGCTGCATTTGATCTGGAACGCACCGCATCCAGTTCAATAAACTTCAAAGCGAAAATAATTTTCTGAAGACTTAAAAATCATACATGACCGGTTATGTTTCGAACAATTGTTATCAAGTCACGCTAATATCCAACGAATTAATCATTTAATGGATACAAAGAAATATTACAAGGAGAATTTTAACCTTTTGACTGTAAACCCTGAAAACAAAGCAGCTTGGCTTGCCAACATAATACAGTAAAACTCCGTCGCCCGTCACGTAGTCACGTTGGTACCTCCGTCAGTGCTAATGTCCGCTGGAGTCACGAGTGTGCGCCTGTGAATTGCATTCTAAGCAAATTGTTAAATAAAATTACGGATTAGTTTCGTGCCGGTTTTAATAACAGGTAAGTCTATAAAAAATAGTTAATATTTCAGCTTCTTTTACATGTAACAAGTGTATAATCTTACTGTAAGTGTGTAAAAAAAGGAATTAAAAAAACTCGTCCGGCGCACCGGCTGCGCCGCGCGAAATCGTGTGATTTTTGCAAACAGGTTTTACTCGGCCGCTTTTGTTTTATAAACTTTATTTTTACTGCATAGCGAATCGGGTTATATCAGTTAATATGCCTCGTTAAAGTTTAAACTATAAATATAAGGCACCTGATGTTTTAATACGATTCTACTATGATTACATATGTGTATTATTTACTGGCTCCTAGTAAATGTATTGAACTATTATTTACTTTTATTTATCTCATAATAGTTTTTACTATTACTATTTATGTTTTTTTCATCAATATTATTCCTTAATAAATATGAGGGTAGCATTTTTTACACGATGACACAATCAGTTTGATAATTGAAAATTCAAACTAGATTCCGTTTTGCTCGTACTTGATACAAGTTTTTTTTCCAAAATACCTAAGTCAACCGTGGATTTCAATAACCAAATCTTTCTGTTATTTAGTGATTAAAGATTAAATTTTCACATTAGCTTCATATAAATTATGACAAATTTCGATCTTTAAACCTACACAAAAAGTACCTATGTATTGTAAAGTAATTTCTTGCATCATAATATTCTTAGAAAACTATATTAGAACTAAAAATAAAATTTTTATCATTTTACTATATAATTGCCCACATAATGAGTTTGGTCGTAAAGGATTCAACACTTCTAAATCTGCTTTTTATCGAAACTAACATTAGAACTTTTAAATGATAAGGTTTGAGTGAACTGTTTTTAATTACAAAGACAATCTAATATATTTCATAATAATACATCATCGTTTTTGCTAGAATGTTTTTCTTTCATTAAATAGATACTATTTAAATCTTCATCGTGATTTATTTAGTCTCTATCCAAAACGATTTATTTTCTGAAATATCCTTTCCGATTTCGTAAAAACATCTAAAATCACTTTTATATTTAATTCCATTGCAGAAATTCTATACTTAATGCCTATACAAAGTCACTTTACTATTCGTAAGGGCGCCATTTATCCAGATACGGGAAGTAGGTATGTAGTTCTTTTGGGAAGCGTGTGAAAACGCGGGAAAAAGCTGGACATGACAGCCATAGCATCTTATGAATACGTCAGGTTGGTCATGGATAGACAACAGACCAGTGTCGGCAACGTGTTGTTCCACGCGCTCCTCAAAGAGATGTTAGCAACCCCATCGGGGCCCAGCATGGCCAAAGCCTGCCGGGGCTGCGGGATTGTTCGAAAGAGTTACCGCGGCCCTGGTACATAAAAGGCCTACGACGGAACACGACGGTTTTTAGTCAGTAAGAGTCTGACACTCCCTCACCGCTGCTAACCCACAGCGGGAGGGGTCATTTGATGATTTTTAACGTCGTTAAAAAAACAGGTTGGTCATGGATAGTTTGTACAGTCCTCTAGCTAGAGTCTAGAGTTAGCCACAACACGCCTCGCGCAATCGCAATATTTCGTACAATTTATTTCAAACGCTGGACTTTGAAAATGTTGAGGAAAAAGACCACAATATGGAATGACAAGGTTTATAATAAATATCAATACCAACCAAGGAAATCAGCTGAAAATATACTGGTACATAGATTTAATTGGAATAGTTATAACAGGAATGCGCAAGAGTGATCGATTGTATCATTCGTTTAGCCGTATTGATTGTATTTTGTTTGAAAATAGCAGATTACCTAGGGGTAACAAATTGGGTTGCCCTGGCAATTGGGCTGAAGCTGATCAGATAGGCAGTCGCTCCATGTAAAACACTGGTACTCAGCTGCATCTGTTGACAGTGGAAGCCGACTACAACATAGTTGGGAAAAGGCTATGCAGATGATACACCCAGAAATAAAATCACGGATGACGTCAGACCACAAACTTGCGTATGACAAACAGCTGAGCATTTTTTTTTTCTTTGCTCTCGGCTCAGATAAGTTGCCATATGGTGACCAAGATGATGCATTCGCTAAAGAATGTAAGGAGTTCAAATAAGAAAAAGTTTGGTCCTCAATTTTGTTGGAATGCTTCTAAATAACATTATTGAAGAATGTGCTAAGAATGGAATCTCAGGAATTCTTTATTTAGTACTAGTTTCCGCCCGCGGCTTCGCCAGCGTACAATTCGGTTATATCCCGTTTCCAAGAGAATTCTTCAAAAGTCCGGGATAAAAACTACCCTATGTTCTTTCTCAATGTCAACTCTATCTCTGTACCAAATTTTATTAAAATCAGTTCAGTGGTTTAGACGTGAAAGCGTAACAAACAGACAGACAGACAGTTACTTTCGCATTTATAATATTAGTAGGGATTCCAAGTGTACAGGTACCGAATGTTCACTGCAGTTGACAGTGCTGTCAATTTTCATGACAAAATGACAGTTTTGTACTGACTGACAGATTTGAGCACACCAAAAAACGGTCAGAACTCAGTATATATAGGTACCAGTTAGTTGATTGCACTTCTGTGTTGAAACTTCTCAATCGATTTTATTAAATGGAGTATTGCATTATTACGGTTTCAAGTTGTCTCAAAACTGTTTCAAGTTTCACAGGTTTGATTCTCATTAATCTATACCTACTATTATTATAAAGAAGTACAGTTTGTGTTTGTGCAGTTGTAAAGGTTAATTTTTGGATTTGCTATACCGGATTTGAACCAGTCTCGACTTTTTTCCTTTTGTCAGTGTCATCCTTACTAATATTATAAATCGGAAAGTGAGTTTGTTTGTTTGTTTGTTTGTTTGTTCCGCTTTCACGCCGTAACTACTGAACCGATTGCTTTGAAATTTTGCAGACGTAAAGTTAGAAGTCCGGATTAAATAATAGGGTACTTTTTATCCCGAAAAAAATAGATATTCCCGAGGGAAAACAAAAATATTGTTTGCTTGATGGATGGATTGTAGATGGCGCTGTGTGTCGTTTAAAACAAGGTAATATATTGCAAACGAATATAAACATGTAAATTTAGAAGCTAAATGATACGATAATGAATCCCCGAAAATGAGGAATTCCCGAGGGATGATGTACAATTTGTTTAATCGTCTAAACTGTTTTTTTTTTTACATCTACTTATATATTGCAAACGAATATGAACATATAAATTTAGAAGCTAAATGATACGATAATGAATCCTCGAAAATGAGGAATTCCCGAGGGATGACGTACGATTTGTTTTATCGTCTTAACTGTTTTTTTTACATCTACTTATCCTGAATTAACTATAATTCAACGAATTACTAATTGGTATAAGTATTAGTTAAGTTATTTCGTTCTTGAGGTATGCGATAGATGGCGCTGGGTGTTTTTAAAACGTGGTAACGATGTGTTTTTAAAATACATAAGAAGTGGAATGATAGCTTTTTAAAACGTGGTGACGTTGTTTTTTTTAAGATACGTAAGAAGTGCAATGATATCTCGCGCTTTAACCTGTAGCTCATTGTTCAATCGCGAGCTTCCCGATAGCTCGATAGATGGCGTTGTGCTTTTCTGTATCGTGGTGTTAAGGTTCGCCGCGAATTAGTCTGTTTTGAAATCAGTGGGGCCCAGTAGCGCCAGGGCCAGCCGCGGCTGCGGGTTGTTCGAAAGAGGTACCGCGGCCCTGGTATATAAAAGGCCTAGGACGGAACACGACGATTTTAGTCAGTAAGAGTCTGACACTCCCTCACCGCTGCTAACCCACAGCGGGAGGGGTGAACCGAATTCCACGCGGGCGAAGCCGCGGGCGGAAAGCTAGTAAGTTATATTTTATCCAGGCTCGGGAAGTAGACTAAATATCTATAGATATACATAAAATGACCACACCAATAAACGCTAGAAGCATCTATACATATTTTATCTCAGCGGTTGAATCGTATTTGTGTGTGTAAATATACATGTACAATATCTTTGTATGCGTAAACCCAGGAGCGCTCACTATTGGCCGAGTCGCCGAACCACACAAAGACAGTGTGCACGTACATTAGTACACACACAAGCATAACCCACTCGCTTTCGTAAGATAAAATATGTATACCAAGTATTGATCGTTACTCCTACTAAACCTTGTTATGTATTTCCACGTAAATGCATATTTTATCACGTGCGCAGGCTTTATGGGCGCACCTAACCTTTGTAAGGACGTTGTAATAAGGTCACTGTCTGGGTCGTAAGGTTGTAGTCATATTTCAGAGATGTTTATTGATTTTAGAATCTTGTAGAATTGTAATTTGGCTTCTGTCTGTCATTTGAACGTCTTTGGCAGCCGTTACGGGTATTTAGAAGCCAGAATCACGTTGCCCGGGTAACTGGGTTGAGAAGGTCAGGTAGGCAGTAGTTTCATGTAAAACATTAATGCTCAATAGCACCCGGCTCGAAGCCGACCCCAACATAGTTTGGGAAAAGGCTAGGCAGATAATGATTTGTTCCTTGTTAAGCGTTTCTTTTATAATCCTGCCAGCAATAATCATAGATATACGTTCGTATAAAAAAAAATGCTGACTTTCTTCGTGTTTCTTAGGAGAACCCTGTGCGTCGCTTGCTGTATTCGGAAATACCCCGGATATCTCCGCTTATTTAATTGAAATAACAGCACCTAATATAACACTTTCAAGCATAGTAAAAGATAAGCAAAGCAGTAAAGCAAACTAGCATAGCATCTTAATGCGACAGACATTACGAAGGACTTTGACCGAAACGATGATAAGAAACAAGAAATACTTATTCAATGCATCATTCTGTGTTTAATGGATGTGAAAAAATGCGCGTTTTTAAGGTCGTAGAACAAATCGCCCACTATTTTGTCCCTTAGAAAGAACGTTGCTTGTGAGATGACGGCAGACAGAAGAGTATGGAAGAAGAAAACATGCTAGGTCATTAGGTGTGCAAATAAAAAAATAGGATAAGGACATAACGATGGCTTTGTCCCCGTGCTGAGGGAACTACGTCCCGCTCCTGGTTAAAAAGTAACCTATTTCAAACTCCAGAGTATCAGATATCTTCATGGAAAAGTTCATCTGGATGGAATCAGTCGTTACTTTTGCATTATACTAGCTCCCTCCAGAGGTTTCACCCGCTTCCTGAGGGAACTACTTCAGGCGTCTGAATTAAAAGTTTTTTGATGCCATTTTTTAGTTATATATATGTATAAATAAGGCTTTTTTTTTACGTCATGTAAATATCTAGATTTAATATTATATGGAATTTTACTATCTGTGAAATAGTTTGACCGATGTTATTTATGTATAGAAGAGCGGATAAATTAAAAAGTTGCCTGTATGTTATTCTCACATATAGGCTGTATTATTGCCATGTTTCTTTAAAATCAGTTTATCAGTCATTTGCTCTTGAAGAAGTAACAAACACAATTACACATAGAGACACACACACAAACTTGCAATCTTTTTCTATATAACTTTATTTGACATTGTTTACCAAACTATAGTTTAGTTTTTATTAAAAGGTGTAGTGAACAATGAAAGTGTATGTATGTGTATCCTTGAAAATGTTACTGAAGTTAGTCATACCTATTACCTTATCAGGTTAAAGTAATTTTTAGACCGTACCATTTTGTTTGGACAGAAATAATGATTATTACGTACGTTAAACTTCATGAGAACGTTTGTAATTATGTACAGACTAAGCCATTTTCTCAGTTCTTTATGAAAGAGGGTTTTTTGTTTTTTTTTTTTTTTTTTCTAAGTATATCTTAGACGCCAATGGCTGGTAAAAAGGTGAAGGAAAACATCTTGAGGAAACCTGGACTATAAAGTCTGAAATCACCAACCCGCATGGAGCAAGCGTGGTGATTAATGCTCAATCCTTCTCCGTGTGAGAGGAGGCCGCAGCCCAGCAGTGGGACGTTAAAAAGGCTGTAACAGTCACTTATTTATTTATAACTTCATGTAAGTACACACAAGATTTATTGGAATGCTACAAGGCATTCTCTGTAAGTTAACCATCGATGCTGCTTATTGCCCTCGGCCACACAACTTAGAAATAAAACAAATAATAATTCAGGAACCCAGTTATCGAGGAAGGCTACTTATTATCCAGGTACCCAAAGTTATTACAACGGAATACGAGTGAACCGCATTAGATTTGAAATAAATCATCAATTTGTTTCATGTAATTCTGAAGGGTATTAGAAGTTTCCGCACATAAAATCATAGAAAAACATTTTCCAAAATTGGCATAATTTCGTTAATGCTTTCCAAATGTCAGAGACATCATTGGAGTTGTATTTAAGGTAGCGCCAAGGTTTGCGGCTGATGTGGGCGTATCGTTTGCCGATATCATATGACGGACAGGACACTAGCTTGGAGCTGTTTGTAGTTCTATAGTTTTCTATACTAATATAGTTTTTACTATACTGTCTGAAAACACCAACCCGCATTCAGCTATCGTGGTGATTAACGCTCAATCCTTCTCTGTCTGAGAGGAGACCGTAGCCCAGCTGTGGGACGATAAAAAGTCTGATAATGATGAATATTTTAAGGATCCGAAACTATTGAATCGATAGGTGACGACATTGCGCACCCCTTTTAAAAATAGTCTAGCCTCTCTTGAAAAAGTAGCTATGTAACACTGAAATATTTTTTTATCTGCCCAATGGTTTATGAGAATAGTGCGTCTTAGTTTGTAAGGAAATAACAAACTCTTCAGCTTTACATATAATATTAAAGTAGATATCATGACCACACAAATCTAATTGTTACCAGTCCTCGAATAAAGAAAAAGATGAAAGATAGGTGTTTTTTCCAGGATTCAGATTGTGTAATATTCATTCAAGAAGTACTTAACTGATTAAAACGCAAAATGATTTTTATATGTTGGTAAAACGTAGATCTGAGTTTCCAAGAGAATATGAAAATTACTTTATCTTTGTCATTTGTACGAGTCGCGACCTTCGCTAGATATTTGTCACTTTCAGTTTAAAGAGCAAAGTCATTTTAGAGGGGGTTTTCTTTCTTACATTATTTTAAAGCAGATTTTATTTTAGCTAGACTTATCACTCATATAATATTTTATATCGAATCTCTTGTCCCTTTTTTTCTGTTGGGAGGCTTCCTATCCCTTGATCACATAGGATATGTTTTTATCCAGGTTCGGGAAATAGTATCCACGAATCGCGGATGAAACTGTTGGACACCGCTAGTTTTGAATAAAATAATCTGTATACCCAAAAAAACCGCAATGGACCTATTATACTGCCTAGGGGTAGCCCATAGAGTAAGTAATGAGTTTCGGGAATAATTCCTTGAAATATTAATATTTTCATAATAAAAAAATATTACCCTAGTCTGCCCTAAACGCCCACGGTTATTTTTAAAAGGTCAAGTTATTTTCGTTTAGGCTTTGCACGGGTAAAATATTATTATAGGCTTCAGGACTGTGTACAAAGTATAATGTTTAGCTTCAATATTTGAAATACTAATTGGTTTCAGACTGGCACAAAAAGAATTAGATTTTTTATGGGCTAATGGCAATAAATTGTCTCCTATAAGAGTTTTAACTAATGCGGATTTACGATATACCTTATTTCAACAAAAAAAAACCTGCACGGAGAAGTTAGTTATCAGCCCAGGCCGACTAATCTAAACCTTTCTCGTAAATAACTCTGTTTACTGATGGAAATCGCGTGAAAATCCGTGCAGTAACTTTTGAGATTGTCGCGAACAGACAGGTAGATATACAAAAAGTATTAAGAAGACTTCTCTAAATCCAGATTAAACCAAATCTTTTTTGGAAAGTATTCTCCCAAGGTGTGAAAACCCAATGAAAGATTCACCCACTTAGTTTTTCTAATAGCATACCGTAATATCATTCACGCTTCATCGTGTACTACACTTCAGTGCTTCACATACATACTTATATACACTTTATATGTGTCTGTTCACCCATATACTTCCAGACTAGTGAACTAAGATTCTATAAGAGTAGGGAGGAAAATTAATTCTGTGGTTTCGTCTTTCTGTGGACAATGATCAAGAGCTTTACCAAGACTGATCATTTTATATGGACGAACTGAAGTTGGTACCTACTTAACTTTTGACACCCTCCTACATGTTTTCCGTGGTTTCTTCCTTGTAAAGCACTAGTACTCAGCTACATCTGGTTAGACTGGAAGCCGACCCCAACATAGTTGGGACAAATGCTCAGAGGATGAGGATGTGTGTCTTCCGCATTCACCTGCATCCCACTTCTTACAGTTCTCGCACACCTGGATTAATAGTAACATAGATCCTCCTACGATGAATGGTTATTTAACGTCGAAATAATATATCAAATTGGACCCAATACTTTCTCAGTTTCGCACTACAATAAACTCTTCAGCTTTACAATATTAATACAGATGGACTAGATAGATTTACTTGTTTGCCAGCAAATTATAAATAAAAAAATCATCTATTAGGCTATTTTTCTGTAGTTTGTGGGTATGTATCTTGGATACCTAGATCAATACATACATTATAACCAATTTGTGGTCCATATAAATATAAAATTTGTCCAGGATCGGTCCACCTGTATCGATCTGTATCACAAAAACAGGTCAAGTGCGAGTATTTCTCTCGCACCGAGTGTTCCGAACAATGAGTACAAAGTATATCCTCTAAAAAAAGATAAAAAATCTGTACTGAAGTGATTATAAGGGCTCCTTTTTTTTCTTTTTTCTCTTTTTGCTTTAGATGTACGAAAAAGTAAAAAAGACAAAAAGTTACCCTCCATGTAAGATGACGAATTACGATGGGCTCCTTTTTGCTTTTTGGATGCGCGAAACTAAAAACACAAA
Organism: Helicoverpa zea; assembly: GCF_022581195.2. Lineage (NCBI taxonomy): Eukaryota > Metazoa > Arthropoda > Insecta > Lepidoptera > Noctuidae > Helicoverpa > Helicoverpa zea. Next base: position 4,657,808 of record NC_061479.1, read on the forward strand.
AAGTTACTCTTCCCGTAAGATAACAAATAATTAATAGTTTTTTATTCGAAAGAGAGACAAGCCACTCCCATAGCCCCCAGTACAGTATAGACAGGTAGTAGAAAAAATCTAATCAGAGCTTTTATAAAGTTAAAACAACCCCATCTTTCACCACTTCCTATGTGTTTAATTTTGTGTTCCTATGTGCTGGAAAGAAGAAGTGGCGCTACAAACTCCCCAGCAACACATTTCCATTTTCACGTCGTCGTAATATGCTTTAAACTTAAAACATTGACTTCCAATTATTATGCACGGTTCACAGTTAGTCATCGGCTACCTGTGACCTTCACCGGGTCGTCTGCTTATTTCACGGAAACGTCAGTAACCGTAGTAGTAGTATGTATGAGTCATATACAATGTATATATGTGTGAGTGAGACTGCATCCAAAATGCTCTATTGATTTTAAATTTTAAATCTATGTACATACATTGAAAGTATTCCGATGGATGGATTTGAAAGTTGATATGGCTGTAAAGAATGTGACTTGTGACACCAAATTAAATTGGGATAAGGATAGGAGGATGATGATGATTGACTGAAAGTATTTAACGCTAGGTTGCAATTTTTTATCGCGAAATTGCAGTACATAGGGTTCCAGAAGTGGTACATATCCTTCGAAAAAAAGTAACATCTCCAAAAAGACTGAGCCTGAAAGAAATAAGAATAATAAATCATTTTATTGTCCCACTGCTGGGCCCAGGACTCTCACACCGAGAAAAGAATGAGCGATAGTCACCACGCTCAAGATGGATTGGCGAGTTCAGACTTTTCAATTCCAAGTTTCCTTACTTTTTCTCCTTCACCTTAAGCAAATTTCATTTTATTTTAGTCAGATTTCGGTGATCTCATGTCATATCAACTTTTTATTCAATCGAATAGTATCTAATGTAGTTTATTTATTCTACACCTTCTTGTCATAAGTTGGATCTAACTTCTCGTGTTACACCAGACGATGATTCATATCGTTACTTGCTATATAAACAAAACACTATTATATTTCGACAGTTAATTAAAAGCTTCATAACTGGCGTTTTTATAATGTATGCCAACCGGGGTTTCCCCACTATATCATTTATCAACGGCATCAATGGTGTATGTCGCGAAAGAATGAGAGTCTGCATGTGCACTAAGAGAGTTACGCATATTTCATAAGTTTTAAGGATGTTTGTTGACTCTTTCACTCATTAATTACAGAACGTATTTGTAAGTTAACAATTAACTTAAACGAAAGACAATTAGTTCTTTCAGTTCGCAAATTACTTCAAGTGGAAAAACCTGATCTTCTTAACAATTTCATTACAAATAGCATAGTGCATTTTGCTGCTATTGAGAATCTTTAGAAAACATTAAATGTGAAGAAAATGACTCACAAGAATAAAGTTTAAGTTAGTTAATAGTAGGTTTTTGAATCATAACCCGTATTGACTCATGTCTTTATCTAGGTATTCATCGATTTGTGTGATTCCGGAGAGATGGTGACTGTATCGTACTATTTGTGATAAAAATGTTACACACCCAGGCCTAGGTAATGTTACAATAGTATTTTAGGTATTTATTTTCACTTCAGAAGTTGAACGCGGGTAAGCAATACTTGTGTGTGTAAGTGGAGATGCCAATTGTCTGAGTACTCCCGAGCCTAAACACACTAAAACAGGGGTTACCTATTTACCGATGATGGCAACACTATGAATTCTGCGTTTCTAACTTTATAACCGACTTCTAAAAGCTAGGACGCTCTTGATTCGGATGTGTGTTTCTGTATCTTCAGCATTTTTTACCAATCGCGTGCCTATCATTTTATTTTTTTTGTCAATGTTGTCTAATGACACTATCAGACCACCCAAAACTCCAGAAAACCCAAACAAAACCAACATACAAAACACAGCTTGAAACATACAAACAATGATAAAGAGATCCTTTTGCAAAACAATCGGAGGAAGAATCGATGGACGATTGTATGATAAATAGTGACGTTACTCTATACATAGGGATGACTATAAAGTTTTAGGTACTTCATTCTGGGCCTTGGGCAGGAATGGCCACCATTTTGCAGTAACCAGTCCATGTATCAGCATCATCATCATTTTAGACAAAGGACGTCCAGTGCTAAACATAGTCTCGCCGTTTATTTCCCAATAGCCCGGGTAACTGGGTTGAGGTCAGATAGGCAGTCGCTCCTTATCGAACACTGGTTCAAGTTCTTGTAAAACACTCAGCTTCATCCCATTAGACTGGAAACCGACCCCAACATAGTTGCAAAGTCTAGGCAGGTGATGAGCCTCCGTCCGGTGCTTACCAGGTTTTGCACTAATATAAATTACTAGCTGCTTTCCCGTGGTTTCAAGGGGAACTTCTGCCCGTACCGGGATAAAATGTAGCCTATGTTACTCGGGAAGAGTGTAGCTTCGCAACAGCGAAAGAACTTATCAAATCGGCTCAGTAGTTTCTTCTCTCAGGTGTTCACAAGCAAACAGTTGACCAAAAATATCTTTCCTGTATTGCTGTAAACCGCATGGAATCCGTTCATTAGTTTTTTATTTAATCACGTACAATGATTGACGGAAAATCTTTTGACCTCGCTAGTTTTGTGATCGTAACTAGACTCGAATGGGCTATTTATTATTGGGGTTTCTTGTCCAATCATATCGAAGTTGTAAATAAACTTGCAAAGCAGCTTGGAGGGTAGTTTGCTTTGGCGAAAACTGGTTTCTAAGGGGTAGTTTTCCAATCCTTAGGTTCTATGAGCATCAAGAAAATGTGCTTATTTTCTGCCTAACATATACATGGACTTTTAATACGAAACGACCATTTTTTACCTCCTATTGTTTATACATGTTTCTATAATTAAATTATGGTCTGTCCATTATTAAGAGGATAACGTGGACCTATATGCAGAGGTTTTGTTATCCTGGTAATATTTTCCCTGTATGTGATAAAAATAGATATACAAACAAATGTAACTGTAGCTATTTAGGTGACACGAAGAGGTGCAGAGAATTCAAATGTTTTTTTTTTTAATATATATTTTATGTCGGGTTCGTAAAGTTCACGTTTGATATCTTTAACTTAAAATAAATAAGGAAAATCAGCCAGCTGCCTGGGTCATAGTGCACAAGCTTGCGAAGACACTAATGGGACCGCAATCCGACACCGCCGAAATTTACGTGCTCTCCGATGCACGGGTGTATCAATCACCAACTTCCAAACTACAACTACTTTGTGAAAATTTCTATAACCCCACATGGCGACTTCGGTCCACCCCAGGGATAGAACTCAAGACCTCGCCTGCGTCCATAAGACGAATGAAACAGTAACTGTAAGGAGACACCAGTGTATAAGACGAGTCAGGACTAAAACAAAGACGTTTTCATAAAATGTCCATAACACTCGGCCGTCTTATTGTACTTGATTTGTTGACACGATAAAGCGGTCAGTGCATTGTAATAAATTCTATCAGAAACGTTAAATATAAACATTATTATACAGGCTGGTTTAATTTGCAATGAGATGAGTTGGGATTTAATTTAAAACTTTCTTCATCATCATTTTTGGCCTTGAACGCAGGCCTTCCCCTTGATCTCAAAAAAATTCAACTAGTTTCATCATCACCATCATCTCAGCCATAGGACGTCCACTGTTGAACATAGGCCTCCCCCTTAGATCTCCACAGATACCTGTTGGAGGCGACCTGCATCCAGCGTCTTCCGGCGACCTTTATAAGGTCGTCTGTCCACCTTGTAACTAGTTTACTTTTACTTTACTACTGAACTAGCTGTTTCCCGTTCATCTAGGTATACCTATTACTGTCTCCGAATTTCCACCTATCTCTATATCAATTACATCGCCATCGTTTATGTATTTACGATTTTCCATGAAAGCGTAACACATAACAAACTTTAACCAACTCACTTATGTAATTTTTGCATGAGTTTATTATAATATTCTTATATGTACCTATTATAAAACCATTTCACCATATTGAAATGGGGTAATTTTAACCGCCTCTCGCGTTAAGCAGTTTTATGATCCAAATGGGTTTAGGTTTTGGCAGCCTCCCCTAAAATCAATAGTTTGTAAACACTTAACACTTCCCGTCTCAAGATATCCCCCTTTAAAACGCTTTGTGCGGCCAATGCATTTTATAAACGGTTAAAAATGCTGAGTATGCTTTCATAAACGATATTATAAGTTATCTTAGGCCTTTGCTGCCAGGATTAGACCTGTTGTCTCCATAAATAAAGCAAGTTTAAACACTTGTTCTAGTTGTAATTTTCTGATATTCGCCAATCTCAAAAACACTGGATTGTGCATCTGAGGGCCGTACTTAAGTATTTCCCATAGCTCCAATCCCTACGTTCGCTAAGAACATAAACATATTGATTCTTTAAAAAAACTCATCATCTCCATTTCCCAACTATGTAGAAAAAAAACGTATTTTCCCAACTATGTTGGGGTCGGCTTTTAATCTAACCGTATGCAGCTGACTTCCTGAACCCAATTTCCTGGGTAACCCGATATCCCTAAAACGACACCCTGTAATATAATTTACTGTTGAATATCAGAAAACAATTAAATGCGCCGATAATGAGAAATGCTTGAGCACATTCACACTGCGCCTAAGTAGTGTAAATTAGCAAAAGTTAATTAGGCATTGCAAATGACTTTACCGTTTTGCATTTGAAACCTATTGCGGTCCTTGTCGAACTTGTAGAGATGTCAATGTCCTCTGAGTACTTAGGTTCATAAGTAAAAACATAATTATTATAAACTATGTCAGTAAGTTGCTACTTTTTTAGATTCAATTTAAGCCATAGATATCATCCGTTATGCATTCAATATAACCACCTAAGAAATTATTATATAAAAACATATTTACAACTAAGCCTCGTTCCATGTATAATATTTTGGCGAAATACCTTATCTTAGCCTTACTTTTATTTATTTATTTCAGTTGCGTTTTTGTATGTCCTTTTATCTTTATTTTAGTTAAGAAGTTCCGAATAAAAAGTAATTAAATACGCTACTTTATTCGCACGACACTTCATACCTGTTAATCCAAAATAAATTCAAGTGCATAGCTGTAAAATACCAAAGCACCATCAATTCTGGTTTGACCTGATCCCTTCGAAGAATGGAAACTGGTCTCAGCACCCACAAGTCATCGGTTATTTATATACTTTTACCGGTAGCCTGGCCTTGAAGCCAGTCTAGTCTTTAGCGGTTGTAGACTTGTTTATTGCACTAGGTCATATTTGTCTACGGTTTGTCTAGCCAGTTCTGAACATGTTTCATGTTGCTTGTCAGCGAAAATACCTTTACTTTTTCTTCCAATGTCCCCGTATACATCCACGATTTTTAATTTCTTCCATTTTACCTACGCCTCAAATCGAAATTGATTAAAAAGACATTCGGCGTTCGAGTAAATTGAACTTAAGGAAAGGATAAAGCTAAATACACAGTCCGAGGGGATCCACATAGATTACCATAACACTGCCCCAGTTGATGCTTTAGAGAGTACAAACTACTGGAACACTCATCATGAACTTTGGTTGCAGGCGTTCAAAGCGGCCAGGCTGAAAATGAACAATCCATATGATTTTACAGTCGGAACTAATCATTCAGTCGATGTAACACACATTAATCACCCGCATAGTTTTTACGTACGGACAGTTGAAGTTAGAGACATAATGGATAAGATTGAAAAGCCAGATCCTCAACAAATATCTGCTGACAGAATAAACCTGGGCCAGCGGGTAGTGTACAAGTCAAATGTACTTGACAAATATGTTCGTGGCAACATATGCTCGATTCAAATCAATGAAGAGATTACTTGCGATGTTTTTGCAATCGATTATGGATTCTTCGACAAGTCAGTCTTGCTAAAAAACATACATGATCCAGACAAAAATTCCGAGCCAGAAAATCAAATTCCAGGATTAGCCATCCACTGTCAACTAAATTTATGTGACCCCAAAACTGAAGAGTTTCCTAAAGAGGTGATTGATGCCATGAAATTCTTTGTAGGGCAACCAAGGGATGGGAAACACTCGGCCACTATCATTGTAAACGCAACAACGAACGAAAAATTGACAGTTGAGCTAATGACTGTGGATTCCCCTCGAGACATCGCAACTATGTTAGTATTACTCGACTACACTACATTATTAAAAGTTCTCCCTTCAGTGAGTAGATTCACCAATACTGCTGACGTAGCGGGACCTGCTCATCTTTCACACATCATTAAATACAAGCACAGGACATTAAATGTAGGAGATGTTTTACACGTCAGGGTGCAAAGTGGAACATCATTATCTGGGTTTTACGTTGCCGAAATGCAGGAGTTCAAAGAAATGATTTCTGATGCATCAAATTTTGCCCAGCACTGTAAAGGAAGAACGATGAGTGATGAAGATATTGTTCCTGGTAGACCTTGCGCTGTAAGAGTACAGGATCCTGATACATATGAACGAGCTATTATAAAACAGGTTAAAGAAAGTGATAGGAAGGCACTTGTACAACTTGTAGACTCAGGGAAGGAATTTGAGAGTCATTTCTCATGGATCAGATCCGTGGTTTCAGAAATTTACCTGGACAAACCAATCCTTGCTATCTATTGTACCACAGACCAAGACCAAGTTTGGCCAACTAGTTTGCCCAGGTTTTTATTCCCAGGGTATGATTTAGTTATAAAAATAATGGCTTTAGGTAATGGCTTTGAAGTGCCACATAGGGTTAATATTTATCCAACGAAAAAGTAAAGTTTGATTGTTTTATGTTTTCTTGCCATTAATCATTACATTATAAATCTCATTTTTAATTATAGAATGAATTAATAAACAATTGAAATGATTTTGCTAAGACATTTTATTTTACATATAATTATATGTATTATATGATATGGTTAGAAATAATATTACCGGTGAGATGACAGCAGATAGAAAACGCGACCGCAAATTAAACTGGGTTAAGGGCAGCACGATGATATATGCTAGTCCCAGAAAATGGCAAGAACAGACAAAAAAAAATCTTATATTAATATAGATTCCACACTCCACACCTTCCACACACCCAATACCCCGTGGTTAGACTGGTGTCAGACTTACTGGCTTCTGACTACCCGTAACGACTGCCAAGGATGCTCAATGACAACCGGGACCTGCAGTTTAACGTGCCATCTTCGGATGGCACAGTTTTTGTTGTCTAAGATATACTTAGGAAAGTACATACAAACTTAGAAAAGTTGCATTGGTACTTGCCTGACCTGGAGTCGAACCTTCGCCCTCATACTCGAGAGGTTGGTTCTTTGCCCACTAGGCCACCACGACTTTTTATACGATGATAAATGCTTAATTTGACACCAATTAATTTGTAAAACGGCCTTCATCAGAAAAATGTTTGTGTTTTTAAAATTAACGACATTATTATTGACACCTTGACTTCTTACACGCGAACATAATAGAAATTAAGTACCTATTCTAGAAAACGTCTGAAACAGTAATTACGTCTTACCTCCCCACTCAGAGACATTTAATGGTTACTTAAGTCATTCCTTAGTGAAGGATTTGTATGACATTCCGTCACTAAGGAGTGATTTAAGTAATCATTAAATGTCTCTGAGTGGGGAGGTTAGACACCAAGGACTGTGTTTCGGATGGCACGTTAAACTGTAGGTCCCGGCTGTCATTGAACATCCTTGACAGTCGTTACGGGTGGTCAAAGCCAGTAAGTCTGACACCAGTCTAACCATTTGGGGTATTGGGTTGCCCGGGTAACTGGGTTGAGGAGGTCAGATAGGCAGTCGCTTCTTGTAAAGCTCTGATACTCATCTGAATCCGGTTAGACTGGAAGACGACCCCAACATAGTTGGGAAAAAGGCTCGGAGGATGATGTCTGAAAAAGTAATTATTATTATTGTCAAGATAGGTAAACTTTTGTGTCAAAGTAATTATTATTAGTGTGTGAAAAGTGTAGTGGGAATTACTAAGTAAGATTTGATGATCCTGCTTGCCTCATTCATAACCAAACCCCCGAAAATTACCATCCATTTAAACCACAAGCCTCGTGCCTAAAGGCAGAATATTACCCAAAGATCCAGTATTAGGCGCCCATACACAGATCTTACATACAGCCAGACAGCTATGGAATGCTAATGATTCATTTAATTTTGCATTCTACGCCTGTCAACGACATTTTGTTAGCTTTGCGTCCTGTGAGTCATGACTCATGTCTATAAAGTATGGGAATTCTTTCATTGTGCTTTGAGATAATGGTGGCTATAATCACTACTAATATTATAAATGCGAAAGTAACTCTGTCTGTCTGTCTGTCTGTCTGTTACGCTTTGACGCCTAAACTACTGAACTGATTTTAATACAATTTGGTACAGAGATATTCATTCATTTATATCATTTATTGCGTTCCACAAGTTTCACATGGTGTTACAATAAGCTTACAGCTACGTACATTTGTGGACCCTGTTAGGGCACAGCAACATTGGGCAAGATAGAGTTGACCTTGAGAAAGAACATAGGATAGTTTTTATCCCGGACTTTTGAAGAATTCTCTTGGAAACGCGATATAACCGAACTCTAAGCTAGTTCGGCGGAAGCTAGTTTCAAATGTAAAATGACAGTCTCAATACCTATATTCCTGTTAATGTTATAAATGTGAAAGTTTGTTCCTCTTTCTCGCAAAAGTTTTGATTATATGAAATCGTAAAAATCGTGTATTAAGGACTTGTACTTAATGCTGTCTCTACTATCATCTGCCTAGCTTGTCCCCAACGTTGAAGTCAGCTTCCAGTCTTACCGTATGCAGCCGAGTACCAGTATTTTCATGGAGCACCCAGACAGCCCGATACCCCTTAGTAACACTGAGTTGTCAGACTTTCTGACTACCCATAACGACTGCCAAAAATGTTCAAATCACATCAATTCATCGTGCCTTCCGAAACACGGAAGAATTCGTCGACAAGGTGTTCACCCATCCACGGAACGACCCCACCAAGCGTTGCTTAACCTTCGATTCGCGTGGCTTTTACTAAGACACGAGTTCTTCCAATGTCTTTACTATACCACTTATGCAATTATTTATCTAGAGGTAAAGCTGAACATAATAAAAAGCGGTTTCTTTAAACATGAATGGCTATAGTGAGTATTTTCTCATCGTCTGCATACCAAACGACTGAGCTCAGGAAAGTAAAATACATTAACAAAACTTTTACTTAGAAAGGTACCTCCATGATGTTTTGCCGTAACTCTGCTTGATCAAGTGATGTCATTTTGTTGAGGAAAAGCATTTGGGATGCGCATAATTTTGATTCAATAGATTTTGATACATACATAATTATTATACAAAATCCTTCACTTGTCTGTCCGATTAACCTAAACCTCTGCGAAACTAATGCCCTTACTTATGAAACAATATTACTCTGTCTCTGTTACTTTTAAGAGAAAATGGCTGAACCGATTGTCATTAATCTTGGTAAGGAGGCAAATTAGAACCTGGGGATGTAAAAACTGCAATGGTTTTTCCATTGCAGTTTTTACAGTCGGTAATTTAAATTCTTTATTCATATATCATTCTCATATATCATTTTTTCATATATCAATCTGTACTAATATTATAAAGCTGAAGAGTTTGTTTGTTTGAACGCGCTAATGTCAGGAACTACTGGTCCGATTTGAAAATTTCTTTCAGTGTTAGATAGCCCATATATCGAGGAAGGCTATAGGCTACTTTTTATCCCGGTACGGGAAGTAGTTCCCACGGGATGCGGGTGAAACCGCTGGCAGAAGCTAGTTCTAAATAAATTAATATGAATGGGAGATAGCACGGGTCCGGGTCTGTGGAATTGTTGGCGCGAGTTACCGCGGCCCCAGTCCATAAAGAGCTTAACAAGGAACATGGTGGGTTTTAGTCAGTAAGAGTCTGACACTCTTGATGATTGCCCATAAAAAAAGTACGAGTATGTAACAGCAAGTATAAAAATAATTATAAATTCACACAGTTTCACGTAAACAGCTGTTTTCATCTGTCACCTTAGAGAAACTTAAGTGTGAAAGTGTATTTCTTGTAAAGAATATTTATTGAAAGTTTCCAGTGTCTAGACAACGTAACAGACAGAAAGATCGTTAAAACTTTATTTTATTATAATTAATTAACATTTTTGTACGTATGTTTTGATGTAGATGCGTTGTTCCGAACGGTATTTTTGTTAAGGATGTCTCGTTTCGTAAATGACGAAGTATTTTTTCTAACCTTTTACCGTTTTGCTGTTATTTGTATCCAGGTACGGGAAGTAGTTCCCACGGGACACTAGCAGAAGATGTTTGAAAAATATTAGGGATATCATCCCTATAACTATCTTTAGGTCAACAATTTGAAGTTTGACATCTCGAAAGAAAAAAAAATGATGAATAGATTCCAGGGGTATTTGACTAATTGATCGATTCACTCCTTGTTACAAAGCTTCATGTCGACAACCGATTTGTTCTCAATTCTTATTATACAAAGGAAACATTTTTTGTTTGTTTGTAACCCAAAGGCTCCAAAGCCACTGAACCAATAAGAAAAATCCTTTCAACGTTTTGAAGCTTCACTATCCCTTCATGATATATATTATAGGCTATATTTTATCCCCCAGAAACTGCAAAAAAGCAGCTAGGTTTTTTTTTATAAAAACAATTGTTACCGAATCGTTACCATGACAAGTGACAACCCTATTAAATTAATACCTATGTCTCCAACTTTGGTCCACACTTGTCGCAAAAACTTTCACTTTAAGAGCTTTATGCATACATATAAATATATTGCAAGGTCATATTCAGTGTGTGCAGTGAAAAAGTAAAAGTACCTACGTCGTCGCTAATGTAAACATACAGGATCTGATGGCTGGTTCGTGTATTAATTTATTTAAGTGTTTTTTTTTAGAACTTGTTCTAAGACTAATATTTCTCTAGTGATTCTTGCAAGAGAAAAATATTTTAGATAAGTAATAGGTGGTGGCTTCCAGTAATGGTACGCGCATTTTTAACTGAGTTCCCAAAAAGGAGGTTCCCAATTAGGGTATTTGTATTTTCTGTATCTGGATGAGAAAAATTTTTAGAAATCAACTTCCTTACGAAATATAGTCTAACTGTCTGTCCCTCACGGTTCCACCCACGTCTCAACGGTAATTCCCGTAGTCGGATAAAAAGAAGCGATGTTCTTTCTCAGGCTCTAGACTGTAGGTATATAGTTATAGGCATGCCAAATGTTATTTAAATCAGTTCAGTAGTTTTTGCATGAAAGCCCGACAGACAGTTACTTTCGCAAAATATTAAGATAAAGGTTCGATCCAGTTTTCAGTTTTTAATGACGTCATAATAGACAAAAATATGATGATGATGATGATAAATATACCCAAAGATTGAATGGTTCTGTTGTAAACTAAAAACTGACGATAGTATCTAAATTCCTTTCCTCCGTGAAATGATAAGAAGTCAACACACAGTTATCGTTCATATTCAAATAAGATTAGATATTATCGATCTTATAGATCTTAACTTACTATAGCATACTAGCGGTTTCACCTGCTTCTTGAGGGAAATAATTCCCGCATCTGGGTAAAAAGTAGCCTATATTTTATTCGTAGGACACGCTTAACTGTAGGTTCCGACTGTCATTGAACATTTTTGGCAGTCGTTACGGGTAGTCAGAAGCCAGTAGACAAGACTGACAACCAGTCTTACCTAGGGGTATTGGGTTGCCTGGGTAACTGGGTCGAGTAGGTCAAATAGGCAGCCGCTCCTTGTAAAGCACTGATACTCAGCTGCATTCAGTTAGACTGGAAGCCGACCCCAACATAGTTGGGGAAAGGCTAGGTAGATGGATTTGTCGAGTCGTAACCAGCGTCTGCAATCAATATTTGGATGGTTATGACTTCTGACGTCACCATCTAATCTTTCTGCCAACGTGAAGTGGAGCATCAAAACCCGTTGGATTTCTCACGAGATGTTATATCTTTAGCGTTATCTTTACCTTTGCTATCTTTTTTCTGTTTATCTTAGATATAACTGTAGTTATGTGGGATTTTTGCTGGTTATTATGTTTACGTGTAGTTTTTTCGTTTGCTGTCTTAGTTTTAACATTGAAAAGTTTTGAGTTGATGTGACTCACTTGCCTTAGTTGATTGTTAGTTTGATTAGAATACATAAGGATTTTTTAAAATTCCATACAGTAGATTAAAGAGTTCTAGATTCTTTAACTACAGTTCGTCTTTCTTGTTTTAAGTTTATTTAAAATAGTTTCGGTTTCGGTTTACACGAAGGTCTAGAACTTTCTACTTTTATTTCTGGAGCTTTTTCCTCCCAAAACGCAGCTTCAGTCTTTGAATCAACTTTCCTTACCAGTGCAATAATTAATTAAAAATAAAACTGAACAGTGTCACATTCTTGCTCATCTCATTTGTTAGGTATAATGACTCATTTTAATACACCGCGGTTTTTAAAACACTTGTCATCCATAACATGTGGTTTGATTCTTTGATTTTTTTCTGTTTCATTTTTGACAGTCTTGTATGACTTTAAATATGGATCATTGACTCCTGAGTTAGGGGAGATATATGTTGCTTTACTTTTCTGGGATGTGTCACCTTTGTTGAAATATATTTTAAGAGTTTCCTGTCAATGTATTTTCTGGAATTCTGTCGTCAAGTTGCCTGCTATTTCCTGTACTTTTATTAACTTCTAAGGCATCATCCTTAAACATATTATAAATGCAAATGCATTTATATGAATACTTTCACGCTAAAACTAGTGAATCGATTTAAATGTAATGTGGTAGATAGATAAGTAAGCTAAGCTTCTAGAGCCTGAGAAATGACATAGCCTAGCTTTTACTTTCGATTGTGGGGAGTCGTTCTCAGCTAGTGAAGATAAAATAAAATAAATAAACTAAAATGTATTAAACAACATGATCTCAATTAATAGGTACAAATGGGTCAGTTAATAAAATTAAAAAGGGCTTAATATTAAAAAATCTTATGAATACCTTAATCATAAAAGACTAATACATAATCAAGCTAGAAAGTTATAAACTTAATCTTTGTTTCTCGAAGATGTTGAGAAGTTTGAAAAAAAAATTAAGTCAAGGACCATTTCAGCAACGTTACTCGTTTACCAAGTCCTTTGGTTACTGCCGTTTCAGACCTACTTGATTTGTAAACGTTTCTGCAGTAAGTATACAACATTTAAATAAAAACGCAATACTATAAGCAGATTATTAGCTTGTATAAGGTTTCTAGTTCTCAGTGGAATCTATGTATCGTCAAAGTCAAAGGTTTTCATTATATGAAGACATGTATGTTGATTAATGACAGGTGTTTTATTAAAGGAAAGGTTACTTAGTATGTAATGACTTCTTGGCTAGTATAAACCTTTGGCATGTACAAAAGAGTTACCGTAACCCTGGTAAAACGTAGGAGTCCAGATGGAACATAGATGTGTTTTAGTTAGTAAGAATTTGACACTCCTTTCCGTAATGGTTTTACGATACACCCCAACAATCACAATATGTAGATGTCGTATTTAAAGAATGCGAGTGAGACAAACGTGTGTGTAAGTTTATATGCATGTTGTCTCTGCCACTTGAACCACCACGGAGCGCTCCTGATTACCACATTAACGCTCCTATTTTACGCATATTCTTGTACATTCACACACACAAATAGGGATCACCTCTGCTTTCCTGAGATACAATATCTAAAGTTAACCATTTTCTTTCGACTCTTTCACTAGTTTTCAACGAGGCGCCAAAAGTCTGACCTGCAGTTTTACATAACAGGGTTGGACGCAGTATGATGTCATCCACGTATAACGTCACTGTATGCACGACTAGACAGCTGGACACGTTTGATATCGATATTATTATGATTCGAATCGATTGAGTTCTCGATTATTTTGTCGTGGTCTTAACGTTGACATATTATGTACACAAGGCAAAGTAGATGATGATAGAGGGTTTGCTCCTAATTACATAGATCGATAAACCTTATTATTGAAAACGTCAATATGTAATGGAAGAATTATATGTATATCTTGGAGAATAATATAATTTCTCATCGTCAAAAAAATCATTCATAACGGCAAGGGGATATTTCTCTATCTGCCGTCGTCTTACAAGTTTCTTTCTAGCCATATTTTTCACACAATCCCAATTCTTCTCTGATGAAAAAGTGACTGTATATTTTACCTAGTTAGAAAACCACCTAAACTCTAAAAAGCTGAATATTCTATTTTTACTTTCAAGGCTAGTGGGTGCATTTGCATCTTCCTCCCGATAACCTTAAAGAAGAGTGTTATTTTATGCATATTCACTTAAATACCTATTGTTTTCCTACATCTTAGATAAGTGGTTTTTAGTGTGTTTGTCCTAATATTAAGTAGTTTAATAATAACCCGTATAGACACATAATGGACTGTGGAATCCACACCGAACCAAAGAATGCGGAGGAATGAGAATCATGTTGTGAGGAAAGTGATGAGCATGAATGTGGATGGATATAGTAGAAGGGGCCGACGAATGAAATAATGGATGGGCATGGGTAGAAAGAATGTTACTTGTGAGATGACGGCTGATAGAAGAGTATGGAAGAAGAAAACATTGCGTCGACACAAAATAATATTGGGACCAGGGGCAAAGACGAAAATAAAAAGGTTATCTATTTCTAGAAAGTGTTAATATACGGGGTTTCTCAGTCCATTCTTAGGGTCAATTCCCACTGAAAGAGCAGCGGCCGGCAGCGGCCGGCAGCGGCCGTAATTGCAAGGGATTGAGCGCGTGCGCGGCGGGCCACGCGGCGCCGCGCGGCGCCGTACCGCGCCGCGCTCTTACATTTTCCGTGCTCTTCCGGCCGCTGCCGGCCGCTGCTCTTTCAGTGGGAATTGACCCTTATGGTTATACTAACTGTAGAAATAAATGTTTAGAAATAGAAAGTAGTTAGTAATGTTTGTCTCTTTTTTGCAGCTCAAAATATGGCAATGATATCAGCCGTCAACGACTTTTTAGACGATCTGCGGTGAGTTTAGTATGTGGCTGAACTAACCATTGTGACTAAAACTAATTGGGTTACTTACTAATTTAATGTTTAAGAGCTAATCACTAACATGATTTACAAAATGCTTAATATTTGGACCGCTTTTTATAGGAAATCATCAGGTGACCCCTCTCGCTGTGGGTGCAGCGTGAGGGAGTGTCAGACTCTTACTGACTAAAACCCACCATGTTTCTTCTGGAGCTCTTTATGTACCAGCGCCGCGGTAACTCGCGCGAACAATCCCGCAGCAAACTTGGTTAACCTTGGATCATGTTTTCATAACCATGAACTTGAATCAAATCGTATAATGAATTACTTTTGTATTCGTCTAATCTACAAAGGGGTAATTGTAATACTTTCAAGGTATTTTCCATTGTACTTATTGAAAACTAGCTTTTGCCCGCAACTTCGTTCGCGTGGAATAGTGACTACCAGCAGATTTTTGATTTGACCAATAGATGGCGCTATATGTCCGGAATAATTTTATTTTTATTTTTTTTTTGTAATAAAAACTATCCTATGTCCTTTCTCAAGTTTCAAACTATGTCTGTACCAAATTTCACACAAATCGGTTCAGTAGTTTAGGCGTGAAGAAAAGACAGACAGACAGACAGACAGACAGACAGACAGAGTTACTTTCGCATTTATAATATTAGTTTGGATAAATAGGCCACAATACTTGAAGGACACGGATGGGTCTGTTTATAAGTTAAGGGGTCCGAAAGAGGTAATTTGATGATGTCATTATAATCCTCCTGCTCTTAACCTTATTTCTTATTGAATGTTAGCGAAGCATGCCTTTTTCTGTCATACATCTTATGATTGTTATTCTTATTGGGGCTTGTTTTCACTGTAAAAAACATATCAATGCCAAATTAGCGTGCATACCATGCATACCTTTTCAGATAAGCGCATAAGTTATGATTGTTATATTTTTATAAACCATTGAAGTTACTGAATGTACTTGGTTCATAACATCTGCCATTTAAAATTTAAAACATGCAGCTTCAGTAATGTTTTTACTGGTCGTCACAGCCCAAAAACGTCCACTGCTGGACTGCTGCCAACCCCAAGGTTCGCTACTTTGCTTGATTTTCAGCAACCCGCATCCATTGCTTCCTTTCGGCGATGTTGGCCAGATCGCCCGTCCATCTAGTGGTGGGTTTACCCTAGCTTTGACTGAAAGTACCTCGTCTTAATATTCAGACAAAGTGTTTTGTCCAGGGTTATTAAGTAACGTTTTTGACGCCCTATAAGTTTCGAAAATGGGCCTCCTTCAGGACTTTATATTTACCTTTTCTTGTTTCATATATGTTGGAAACACTGTATTATGGTTTTACAGAAGTGTACAGGAAAGCTATGATTCATATCAAGATGGATAACAAGCAATGTGTTAATCTTATCTTAACCAGATAGTGTTAAGAAAAATCAGTAACGACAGAAATTATCTACTGCTTAGGTTTGAACCAAGTCTCAAAAATCTGACCTCTTCCACGAGGCAGAACCTCATATTACTTCCTATTATTCTTGCCTATTATCAATTTTCATCTTCTCTCCGAAGCAACCGTTTACATAACGCTATTTACTTGTACACAGTAAAGTTAACCATTTATCTATTATGTAAAATCATTCACAGGAGCCTCAAAACTAATTTGCACTATCCATCACGTCACGTCTTTGATAATTGATGTTAGAACGCAGTTGTGTCGCTGGCTCTATACCAGATGCCTTTGTCTTATAACACGAGTGCTTTTAAAAAAAAAGAGAAATTTAATTGTCAATTTTGACAGGTGTTCCCGCGCAATTTGCATTTTTGCAGTTTTAAATTTGTAATTATGAAGTGATCGTTTTTTGTTTGTGCATAAAATCACTGTTTTAAAATAAAGTTTTTTGGACTGTGATCTAATTATATGGCAAGAACTTTAGAAGAGTTAATAATATTAAAAAGGACAGCCTTAAGATATCTTTTAGCAAGGGAATCGAAGCTTCTAGCCCTCGGGCAGAAACCGGTGAACAAAAAAATTGCAAACTTCGTTCGGAAATACGAACACAACGATAGTTGGTCGGGTTTTTTGGATTCTTTTAGTGAAGATGTTACGAGGAACGTGAATATTTACGATTGGAGGTTACAAGAGGAAAGTACTTTTAATCTGCCTAGAAGATACCGCCTAGATTCCATTTCTCAAGACCTTTTGAGCAGTTTCAGATCGAGATTCCGGTAAGATTTAAATATTTGGATTCTGAACGAAAGTTTAATAATATTCTCGCAAAGACAATAATTATTGATAAAATACTTGACTTTGTTTTAATACTTTTGTATCTATAACTTTCATAGGCTTCAGGATAAAAACAATCTCAGTAGATTCTTCAACAGAAATGCATTTCTAAAGAATTTTAACATTAGCTTCATACAAATTATGTTGAATGTCAATCTCTTATCGAAAAACATCTGAAGGTAAGGTCATTGTAATCTGCGATTAGAGTGCACACTTAACAAAACTATCTTCTAATCGAGTGAGCTGCAGATTAATCACTTAACAAGCCCTGGTGTCAGAGTTTTCTCAAATCCGCCTGACGGCCTCTGACGTGGAATTGTAACAACGACTGCTACTGAGTAGCATTCGGGGACACCGGCGACACGTGCCCTCTCAGGCATGGGGGTGTAACTCGCCAACTTCCGACGTTAAAACATCGATACTTACGACATATTTTAGTTACGTTTTCATGATTTTTGACCAACGATGTAATAACAGTCTTTACATAATAGAAACGGGACTTAGATGCTAAAAAGCAGTGTAAACATTCTAATTAGAGCTTTAGCACACGACGCACGAATCTGAATTACTTTAGATTGAGCAATATTTGTCGTAAATTGCCGTAACGGGTCGTGTGCATTGATCCTATCGAAGGGCAGTTTCCTAAGAATATATTTGCAAATAATTTTAAATATTGTTTGAAATGGCCTAAAAACAGTTACCTACGTACATCTTGCGTACCTATGTTGTCCCTTGGATTTCCTCATCACAGTTAATTCAATTTAATATTAATAAGGACAATATCGAACATATAGTACCTATAGCTAGCTTTTGTCAGCGGCTTTACTCGCGTCACACTAGCCTGTAACTTACCTCAATGAATGGGCTACCTCGCTACCTCATACTGAAATAATTTTTCAAATCAGTCTAGTAGTTCCGGAGATCAGCGCGTTCAAGTAAACAACTGAAGTAGTCTTCAGCTTTCTAATACCTATAAGTATAGATATTGGAAACTGAAAATAATCTGCGCTCTACGCTATGTGTGCGCCGTCTATAAGATCATCATATCCCAAACTCCTATCAGTGATCAATAATACTATGACAAAACTACTAATGCTATTACGAAATACTACTCGATACGATATCTTTAGCATTCCGATAAGCCTTAGTATATCTCTAACTTTTGATCGAAGTGGTTCTGTGGATTATTCTGACCACTAATCTGTGAAATTCGGTGAGTGAGATTTTTTTTATAAAATAAGTAAAAATAGTGTAGTCATAATAGTTTTAGAAAACTTCTCTGTCAGTGCGTCTTCGTCTAGTTACTAACCAACAGTTGTTTTTCCATCTTGAAGTAACAGAGGAAATCAGTACACAAATTAATTTTTTTCACCGATATTAAAATCTTTAGAAGATTTGAATAAATTATTTTCTGTGTTAGATGGTCCATTATCAAGGAAGGCGATAGGCTTCATTTATATGGGTACACGGAGAAATTAGTACCGTTCAAATCGACTATATATAGCATCCTTTTAAGTTTATAATAAGATTATCAAAAAATTATCCAATCTAGGGCTATAATTTCAATATGTTTGATAAAAGGTTCCGTAATTAAATCCATGAATCTATAATCTTCAGAATATCGGTTTTAAAGTATCCGTATTTGCGGTATATGATAATTATGTAAAAAGTCAGTATGCTAACATTTTCAGTAAACAATTTTATCGTTCATTAAAATTATGTAAGATGTGTTTGCTGAAGTCATTTTAACACCATAGACGCGGAAAGCACGATTTTTGTCAGTTCGTGATATGAAGGAAAACATCTTAGTTCCGTATTGCCCTTCATAAAAAAATTTTGGTACTAACTTTAAATGTGTATATCATTCACAAAATCAAAAATATTTGGACTTCGAATCAACGATTTCGACAATCAACATTGAACATCTTTGACAGTCGTTACGGGTAGTTAGAAACCAGTAAGTCTGACACCAGTCTAACCAAGGGGTATTAGGTTGCCCGGGTTACTGGGTTGAGGAGGTCAGATAGACAGTCGGTTCTTGTAAAGCACTGGTACTCAGCTGAATCCGGTTAGACTGGAAGCCGACCCCAACATAGTTGGGAAAAGGCTCGGAGGATGATGATGATGATTTCGACAACATACCTATAATGGCAAATATTTTGACGAATATTGACGGATAAATGTGGCACAGGAGCAGGTATGAACCTCTTAAAGGAATTAAGTGGTATGTGCAGTGTGCACTTATGTAATAGGTACACTTTAACATAACAAATGCGTAAAAGTAGTAAAATTACCGCCATATCATCAGATCACTCACTTTTTGAAAAGTATAAATAACACTATAATATTCAAAACTGACTAATTAAATGATCAATATTGATGCTATCGTTAAGTATTTACGAAGATATAGATTATCTTAATTTCTTATCTACGTATCTTTATTGTTTTCGCGATAATCTCAAAAACGGCTCCATTGATTTCGATTTGGTTTTCTCGGAATGATAGTTGATATTCGCTTTTGGAATGCTGGGCTTGTGTACTTTTTCTAGCTATCTATTAACTGTGACAAATATGTCATGATAACACTTGTGGCTATTTTACTAATGCTTAAGAGTGTTTTCACACTAGCGGGTTTTCCGCTCCGTTTTTGTATAGGCTGTGTCACGCGTATACGAGTGCCAACAAACACTTGGAAATTACCGGTACAGATCATGAGACCGCACATTGCAGAAAATCGTGAAACTTCATAAAAAAAATGTTCTTAAAGAATATTGACGATTTTCTTGAATGCAATCATAGATTTTATTCGGTATGATACTGGCCAAATACCCGATCGTTGTTATCAGCGTACTACCATTCAATTTCAATACTGATCTTTGGGCCCCAACAAACTGTTGACTGACTAAGGTAGTAGTGTGCTCTTAATCCACGCAACTTTAGCCGTGCGCAATGTGTCGCGCGTACAGCCATAATTATGGCAAAAGTGCCTCCAAAAATTTGATTTACCACTAACCCTCCTCAATTTTGTTCACAGAGGGGGCAGGATGACAGACGCACCGGTAGTGACCGTGGAACAAGGTCAGCTGCAAGGCAAAGTGGTGAACAGCCCCACTGGGAAGGCGTACTACAGCTTCCAAGGGATCCCTTATGCTAAACCCCCTCTAGGATCCTTGAGATTCAAGGTAAGATGAACATTTTTAGTATTACCGCTTTCCATTATCATGGTAGCGATGTGTCTGACAAATAATAGTAAAAAATACTCGTAATATGAAATGAAAAGCTCACAAAATGATGGCCCTAAGTCGTGGGCCATGGGGCAATGATGACCTCAAGCTGAGCCGACTTATAAAGCCCTGAACTAATTATTCATGACCCATGATGATAGATTTTGAAGAATTTTCAATCCTACGTGTGAATATCAAAAACTTTGGTAGTCTTACTAAAGTAGTTTTTGCCTTGACTTTGAAACATAATAAAGATGCCAATGGCAAGTTAAGACTGAAAAGGTAAAAATAACTTAGTTACCTACTCCATTTTACAATACCACATTTCAAATTGCACGAACAAATATTATTCAGTTCGTACAATGATAAGTTATATCTGTATCTCAACTATCTCCCGGCAAACAAGATAAGAGCTACAGCATCTTGAACACGACATCATTATATAACCAAGAGTAAGAGGTATGAAAAAAATTGGTTTAAACTGAACCATTCCTTACCTCTTAAAAGAGGGAATTATCTACCTGGCCTATTCCCAACTATGCTGGGGTCGGCTTCCAGTCAAACTGGATGCAGCTGGGTACCAGTGTTTTATAGAGAGCGACTGCCTATCTGACCTCCTGAACCCACTTTCCCGGGCAACCCAATACCTCATGGCATGACTAGTTTTTAAAAAGAGTCATAAATGGTCTAAGCAATAAAATTGATTCTCCTAGGATTAAAAGCCATTCATCATTGAGGCACCCTAAAATTCTTAAGTTCCAAAATATATGTGCAATGTAGTAATTCTCTCCATCATCTGATTTCAGGCACCGCAACCCCCAGAGCCATGGGACGGCATCCGCGAAGCGACTTCCGAAGGGAGCGTAAGTGCACAAGTAGACTTCTTGGGATCCAAACAGTTCACCGGTGACGAGAACTGTCTCTTCCTTAACATTTCCACCCCCAACCTAGACGGAGAATTCCTCCCAGTAATGGTATTCATCCACGGAGGGGGTTTCACGTTCGGATCAGGCAATTCCGACTTCTACGGAGCTGATTATTTAGTAGAAAAAGATGTAATTGTAGTTACAATAAACTACAGGTGCGGTGTCCTTGGTTTCCTGAGTCTGAACACTCCTGAAGTGCCTGGTAATGCTGGCCTTAAAGATATGGTCCAAGCCATCAGGTGGATTAAGAATAATATTCACAATTTTGGAGGTAACAGCGGGAATGTGACCATTTTTGGAGAAAGTGCTGGCGGAGCGGCAGTTTCTCTGCTAACAGCTAGTCCTTTAACTAAAAACTTGATCAGCAAGGCTATTATACAGTCTGGAACTGCACTATCAAACTGGTCCATACAGAGGAATCCCCTAGAATCGGCTAGAAACATCGCGAAAATCTTAGGATGCGAGTCGACTGATCCCGAAGAGATTTTGGACTTCTTAAACGCTACATCAACGAAAGACCTAGTCGAGGCCCATCAGAAACTAAGTCCTGAAGAAGAATTCCCGGACACAATAAATGCTTTTGGTTACGTTGTTGAAAAGGAGTTCCCGGGAGTCGAGGCTGTTATAACAGAATCATTCTTAGACCTGTTAACATCTGGAAGGGTCGCAGACATCCCAATTATGATCGGTTCAACATCTTTAGAGTTTACTTTAGAGAGGAAAACAGATGATTTGCAAGTCTTCATCCCAGACGAGTTAAATATCGAGAGGAACTCAGAGGAATCGCTGGCGATCGCCGAACAAATTAAGACTTTATACTTTAAGGGTAGTCATACTGGGGTAGAAAGTTTACCAGAGTATTTCGAGCTTCTCTCAGATGCAATCATCAATATAGACACTCACAGACATGTCCAATACTTGATTAATGTATCAAAGAAACCTGTTTACTACTACAAGTTTGATTACGTAGGGGAGCTGAACATTTCCAACAAGATTTTGAATAGCTTTGGCCTGAAAAGGGCAATGCATATGGATGAGTTAGGGTATCTGTTCAAGAATGACTTGCAGAAGGGCGTGGAACCAACTACATTGGATGTTAAGATGAGGGAAAGGATGCTCAGGCTTTGGACTAACTTCGCTAAGAGTGGGTGAGTTGAACTTTACTATTATCAGTAGGTATAGTTTTTGATATCTATACTATCCATCTGTTCCATTTAATAGTTGAGTATCAGGTTCGATTCCCATACAATATATAGTGTCAGTAATAGTTTGAGTTCAAGTAACAGTTTTTAAGACGGCGAAGGTTTTAAGAATGAATGTATGGGTGTATGCTCTTTCCCGCTAAGACTACTGAATGGCTTTGATGAAACTTGGCAGTAATAGCATACATATCAGAATAACACGTAGGATACTTTTGTCCATGTACGGAAAGTAGTTCTCCAAAGCCGTGGAAGAAACCCTGTGCGCTAGTGTTACATATTTTATTTCAATCTTTGCTCCCTCCATCAACACATTTTCGATTAGGTATCATAATCAGAACATAACCTATTATTTTCTCAATTTCAGAAATCCAACACCCGACGAGAACCACTACCTAACCGTCACCTGGTTGCCAGTAACCAAGGACAACCTTTACTACTTGAACTTGGGCCAAGAGCTATCTTTGGCCACCAACCCGGACAAAGAAAAGATGGAATTCTGGGATGAACTTTACAGCAAATACTACCGCATTTGGGAACAACCCAGATCAAATGTTGTAGAAACGGCTGTCATATATTCTGAACCCAAAATCGTTGAGTCGATCTCAGAAAGCGGTACTGTATACACTTACTCCGAAACGACTGAATCCCATCACACCTTCATATCAGAAAGCCACGAGATTATAACCGAGAACAACCAAATAATTTCGGAAACACACGAAATCATAACGGGTAATGACGACTCCGTTCCCCAAATACAGGAAGTAGTTACGGAAAACAACGAAGTCGTAACGGAGAATAATGAAGTCGTAACGGAGAATAACGAAGTCGTAACGGAGAATAACGAAGTCGTTCCGGAAAGAAATGAAGTCGATAACGTAGTTCATATTAAGCCTGCTACACCCGAACCTGTTAAAATTGAAGATGTGGAACCCGTTGTAACTGGGGTTGTTCAGAACGGTGACCAGAAGCCTAAACCAAGACTTTCGAATGAGATAAAGATGGTGACTCGTTCTAATGGAGCTCCTAAGGATGTAATAAGGGCCAATGACCCACCAGAAGATGATTTACCTAAAAATATTGGCGTCAATAAGTTTGTCAACTTCTTCGAATCGCTTGGAGCTAAGAAGTAAGATAGTCATTTTCTGATGCGTTCTTGTTTTTGGAGTGAATTGTAAAAGATTTTCAAAACTTAACGAAAGTGGTTTTATGTGCTGGATTTCGGTCTTTAAAAAAAACAACATTCTAGAATTCAGTTGAGATTGAAATACACTAACATCTTACATTCCATTTTTTTGTAGTTGTTTATAAAAATTCCATAGTCTCTATTAATTAAGACATTTATAAGATTTTTGGTAGTGCCAAAACGTATTATTTTACATAACAAATGTAGTAAAATAAAATAGCATTTATTAAAGACTGAAAATGAAACAATAAAAGACAGTTCAGCTTTTTCAAAATCTAAGGCCATAACTGACTCAAAAATGATTCACTCCAAAAATTGAAAACAATCAATTAGTCTGTAGATATTAGTCACTAAAATAGTTTCTAATTAACAGTATTTATTTACATTCCATTCAAATATTTTCTTAAGAATAAATATTTCTTTCTGTAACCATATTTGAATGTTCGTATTTGTAGAAAACTTACCTTTAAATTATTGATTCATAATCATTATGTATTTGAAATTGTTGATTTATTTTTTCATCTAGTATTTGTATTAAAAATTTGAATAACTAATGCTTCTAACATCAAATGTAAAACCGATATTCCACCAGTGTGTAGCACTGTGACGCACACAAATGTATCTTCTGGTGTACTTGCTGTAGCAAACAGTAACACATTGCGTGCGAACATTTCTGAAATGTCCACGAAACTGCAACCGCCGTGCGCGAATACATGCTAGCTGTGGACTCGCGACATAGCGTACATATTTTTGGTGGAACCCCGTAATAAGATTCTATTATGTCACCGGAAAATTAATCAACCTACTAAAATACAGGAGTTAAATAGTACATACGTTCAACAGCCGTTTATTATTTTCCGAGAGTTGATCAACTATCTAGAAAATTGATCAACTTACGAGTTTTGTTATTTTCCGGTGACATATACAATTCCTACAGATGTGACGTAATAAAGTAATAAATCAAATACACTATTTACTATATAAAAAGTTGATAATATCTTGTCTTCCTAAAGGTTGTATAATATTATAAAATAACATACTCTATGTATTTATTATTATATTGTTAAAAATCCCAATCATTATTATCATACATACCTATTTTAAGAGTTAAAAACTTCTTTTTCTACATGTATTTTTTTGCAATATTTATATGCCATAATTTTTATTAATTTTCAATCAATTTAGTCATTTACATTTTTGAAGATATTTAAGACTTAATTATTGAACTAGGACAGTTTTAATTTTGAGTTTAAAAATATCATAATGCAACTATTTTTCACGGTTTTACTTTTTTCCCTTACCGGGATAAAATATGACCTGTGTCACCCTGGGATAGTGTAGCTTTCCAACAGCGAAATAATTTTTGAATTTGTTCACAAGTTTCGTACCCTATTCAATGCATAAAACCAGCAAATATAATAATCCTATATTTTTTCCTGACCTCGCTCTGGTGGCGTCGGATTGTCGTCCCATCGCGCTATGAGAGTGAAGGAATAGTGAGTTCACCGCAGTCCAAGCCCCAAGCTAATGCTTGGGCACTATAATATGTCCTGCGCAGCTGACTGATCTTATATGAGAACAGCCGCCGTGGCCTTGACTCCATTAGTATATAGGCTTATTTATAGGGATCAGACAGATAGTTATGATATTTTTAAATTGAATTGTAAATATAAATTAAATTGTCTGTTTATCATACCTATATTTTTGCGGTTCATAATGTACTTGGGTATGTGAAATTATTTTTTTAAATTAATAACGTTTACCTATTTACTTGTTTTAGTCAGTTTATTAGTCGTATTTTTACTTTTTTGTTTTATAATTAAGTCTGCAATATCTATTAAGGAATTTAATTCATAATGAGTGTATTGAGCGGAGAAAAATTGCTCAAAAATAAATCATAATATTTGCTATAATAAACAAAAAAATTAAGCTCAAAAATATTGTTTTCAATTCTTTACTTTATTTTATTTTGCCTGAAAAACTTTTGGACATAGTCTGACGTTAAAAAATGTTTTTGCAATTTTATTTATTTTTGTTTCTTTTTTCGAAATTATTTTTATATCTATAGTGTAGATATTATGTGCCAATATAATTGTTAGTGTTCATAATTTCCATTTTAATTATAATGAATAGAATTAGAATTATATTTTTGTATAATTATTATGCGTAAATAAAATATGTTATATAATTAATCGTTGTTTTATTTTACTATGAACTGTTTTTCTCTAAATAGCTGTCATTTTACAAGAATGCAATTGAATTGCACAAGCACAAGGTTACTGTATGATTCTCAGGTTATTGTAAAAGTAAATAAAAAAGGCTACTATTCAAACAGGCATCTTTTTACCCTCAAGTATCTAATAACATCAACAGCAATGCCTACTAAATTACTTATGCCCATATGTAGGTATGAGCCTCTTTTTTTAATTAAAAAAGATTTTTTCAAATCAGTTCAATAGTTTAGCTACCTCAATAAGAAATTATTACTGAAAGAAATCCAAGTAAGGAAACCTGGAATAAAATATATAAAATTCGAAATTCTAGGGAAAAAAAAAACGAAGTTATTTTCAACGATTTAATAATATGTATGTCCTAATGTCCCGTTACAACATAAATTTTGTTATCTATAAATTAACATTAAAAATAACGAAGTAACCAGCTATGTATTTGGAATATACTTACACAAAAAAAACATAATTTGACAAACCGTTTTTCATTTTTCACCAACAAGGTTAACATTTAATAAATAAAATATATAGGTAGGTAACTTAGTTTTTATTACAAGGTATATGTACCTTATCAGTTAACAGTGGGTAACTGGTATTTTTATTATTAGCTGACGTTTTCCCGCGGTTTCACCCGCGCCCCGTGGGACCTATCGATATAAAATATGGCCTATTTTATATTTTTTATTAATTATGGCAGTTTCCAACACGAAATATTTTTTCAAATGGTTCGGTAGTTTCGGACCTAAAGGCCTTATCCCTTTATCCTTTATTGTAATAAACCTTTTTTTGTTACAATAAAAAAAAACCATTATTATAGAAGATAAAAAATCGACACTATCATAGTGTAAAAGCACCATGCTATATAATATGAATTTATTATGCCTGGGACTTAGTAACTTAAGGGTGAGTGCACCATTCAACTATTACCAAACCATAACCAATCGTATACTTGTCGCCCATTGGTCCAATCGGCGATTCGACAATTTCAAATGGTTCGGTTATCGTTATAACTAATGACTGTGTTTCGGATGGCACGTTAAACTGTAGGTCCCGGCTGTCATTGAACATCCTTGGCAGTCGTTACGGGTAGTCAGAAGCCAGTAAGTCTGACACCAGTCTAACCAAGGGGTATCGGGTTGCCCGGGTAACTGGGTTGAGGAGGTCAGATAGGCAGTCGCTTCTTGTAAAGCACTGGTACTCAGCTGAATCCGGTTAGACTGGAAGCCGACCCCAACATAGTTTGGGAAAAGGCTCGGAGGATGATGATGGTTATCGTTATAGTTAAATGGTGCAAGCCACCTTAATATGCATGTCGAATGAAACCAACTAATTAGTCCGTCTTTTAGATAACGCTAAAATAATGGACACGTATTTTTTCTTTTCTCTCACAAACAAAAAGAAGATACAACACGATTGACTTTTGTGTTACGTCACTTAAGTACCTACAAATTTTACATAAACGTGACGTCACGAGCCCCCCACTCTCAATATTTGTTCCGTTATGTATGAGTCAGTAAATATTTACCGTCGTACCACAAAAGCCTTTAAACATCTGTTGAACACTTGTCTAAAAAAAGTGTGGCTGCAAAATGAACCTTATTCTCATATCAACGTCACATTTTTTTGACAAGTGTTCTACAGACGTTTATAAGTTTTTGTGGTACGACGGTTAATGTTCTGTTTAAAAAAAAAACACGTATCACCCAATATTGTTGCCAATCGAAATTGCGGACTAATTAGACTCACTATTTTATAACCCTGTCGTCACGCCCATTGTGATATAAGATGCTTGAAATTTTTTATCACAGAATGCAGAATTTCAACAAATAAATTAACCGTACTTATTTCCCGATTTTTTTTATTATGATGGATTATAATTTCTATGTACATTTTGCAAATAGACTATATTTTTTTAATAATTTCTTATAATTTGGAAAGCTCTCCCGTAACACCTAGCCAGAATTTTAGTCTGTCCATATCAGGGTTTGTAATGCATTCTATTTCTTCATCAATTATAAGAACGTGTTTGCCCTTTTTCGTGTACGGCAACCATTCAGTTTCCTGGTTGCGCCATGTTGGTCTCCTGAAAAGTAATTCAAATATTAATTTTCGTATTATTTTATTAACACAGTCGTCGTAGTCGTGGTGGCCTAGTGGGTAAGCACCAACCTCTCATGTATTTGTGTGTGGGTCCGATTCCAGGTCAGGCAAGTAATAATGCAACTTTTCTAAGTTTGTATGTACTTTCTAAATATATCTTGGACACCAATGGCTGATAGAAAAGGTGAAGGAAAACAACTCGAGGAAACCTGGACTATATAGTCTGAAATCACCAACCCGCATTGAGCAAGCGTGGTGATTGACGCTCAATTCTTCTTCGTGTGAGAGGAGGCCTGTGCCCAGCAGTAGGACGATACAAAGGCTGTAACTTTTATTAACACGCTTTTATCAGGTCGACCTGTATGTAACTAACTATGTAGGAAATGGAATCTAAGATAACAAATTTCCAAGGATCGTAGCGTCAGGGAAATTGTCAGCTGTATATAGTTCTGATAACAATACAACAATATGGTAGGAACTGATCTGATGATGGAGACGGAAGATATGAACTGGAACTTCTTGATGGAACATCGTATCGTAGCTGTGTTTGGACTTGATAGAAGAATCTTGTAATGATCTTGGACCACGATCAGTGTGAATTTAAAGGTGTTTTTTAAACTGTGAATTAAGTAAATCTCATTGAATAGATACTGTAATTTATTCAATAACGTGTTTTTTTTACTCACCCATTTCTAGCAAAGGTACACCAAGCTTCGGATAGCATTTCAACTATTTTCAAATCCTTTGCATCACATTTCTGATGTTTAGTGTCTCTATAGAATTGATATTGTATCAAATCTCCATGGCTCGCCCCCGCTAAATCCAAACTCCTCATGACCCTAGTATTCAAATTCCCTGAATACTGAAATTTGTACACATATACATTAACATCGGCCTTCGACAAAATCTCCGGCAAAAGCATAAGGTGATACTGAAAATACGTATCAGAAACCATATTAACATATTGCGGTTTAGTTTTATCATCAACAGATTTACCACTGAAGTAAAATTTCTTAATTTTCTTCTCAATCTGTTTGGCCTTTTTATCATTCTTTTCAATTTGTAAATATTTTGGAATAAAATAATAAAAGTCTTTTTCGTATTCTACATTGCCTTGACCATTTGTCTGCAAGAATAAAGCCCCTTCGTGGGAATTCATGCCGGTTAGAACGGGGACTTTAGTGAATTGATTTAGGGGAAAATCGATTCGGGGGTATTCGACGAGAAATCGCTCGACCCCATCGAATTCTTGTTCGACGACTGGTAACAAATATGCGTTGATTACTGCCGGTGGTCGGCTCATTTCTGCCATGCTGAATGCCACTAAAAGCTCCTGTATGGGCACTTCTAATAGAAATTCGTATATACTTCTTGGGGTAGTCAAATCTTGGTCCATGTTCGCAGCTATATGCTTCGCTTTAGCTATAGGATCTTCCTCTATCATATAAATATCTAATATAGAGTTCCCAGACTGTGCTATAACTTTATGGAACAGTCCTAGAGTCATCCTGGAAGTCATGTAGGACGCCACTGCACCCGCTCCCGCGCTCTCTCCGAAAACGGTCACATTGTTCAAGTCTCCATTAAACTTGTCTATGTTATTCCTAACCCAGCGTAGAGCGAAAACTGTGTCTTTTAACCCAGCATTACCAGGCACTTCTGGTATATTTAAACACAAAAACCCCAGTACATTCAATCTGTAATTTATTGTGACCAAAATAACGTCATGTTTCATAAAATAATCTGGTTTATAGTAGTCACCGTATCCGAAAATAAATCTACCACCGTGAACGAAAAATAAGACTGGTAGAGTTTCGATTTTTTCGCTTGGCAAACTCGGAGTGTATACGTTTAAGTAGAGGCAGTCCTCAGAACCTTCTAAATTAGATTGTATGTATGGGTTGAGCTGGCAACACTTATTGCCTGGTCTAGTAGCATCTCGTATGCCTTGCCAACTTTCTGGTGGCTGTGGGTCCTGAAAATATTAAATACAAATTGATTAGAATGCCAACTGAAAGGTGTACTTGCAATGTAGACCTTATTTTTTAGCCCACAACTAAAATTTGCTCTCTAACTTAATACAGAGATCAGCAATCTACGCAGGACATATTATAGGGCACAAGTATTTGCGCAGACACAGGTGCACTCTCTATTCCCTCACTCTAATAGCCCATTGAGACGGTAATCCGACCCGACCGGAGAAATCGGGCATAGGATCGACATCAACGTGCTCTTGGATGCATGGGTGTATCAACACCAACTTCAAGGCTACGGGCTTCTTTGTGAAAATTGAATCGAATTTGTAAACAGCAGTCGGCGGGGGCTATGCGACTATTAGCCTTATACCAAAAAATATATAATTATATAAACTTGCATGAAATCTCAATCGGCCGATGGGTGGCTTAGCATAAGGTATTCCTTCAAAACTATAGTATTTTTTTCCATAGTATGTAGTGCATTCTTTTCCTTGCAATGTGCCTTGCATAACGTCTACTTGTACAAACATTTCTGCTGAAAATAATAATAATTATATTGAAGCTGTGGTGGTCTTGTAGTGGAACCAAGAGTCATAATTTGCCTAGCCTTTTCCAAATTATGCAGGGGTTAGCTTTCAGTCTAACGAGATCATCATCGTCTCAGCCGTAGGACGTCCTCTGCTGAACATAGGCCTTCTAACGGTGCAGCTGAGTATTTTATTTTACATGGAACATCTGCCTATTGGACCTCCTCAACCTAGTTACATGGGCAACCCAATACCCTAAGCAATACTGATTATCAGGGTCACTGACTTCTGACTACCTGTAATGACTGCTAAAGATGTACCAATGACAGTCGGGATTCGGGACCTATAGTTTATTTATCGTGCCTTTCGAAACACGGAAGAACTCGTTATAACCAGATGGTCACCAATCCATGGCCGACCGCGCCAAGCGTTACCTTACCTTTTTTTTAACGACGTCAGAAATCATCAAATGACCCCTCCCGCTGTGGGTTAGCAGCAGTGAGGGAATGTCAGACTCTTATTGACTAAAACCGTCGTGTTGCGTCGTAGGCCTTTTACGTACCGGCCGCGGAAACAATCCTGCAGCCCCGGCAGGCCTTGGCCCTGCTGTGTCTTACCTTATGATTGATCACAGTAGCAAACTTTCAGTGTTTTACAGGACTCCTCAATCTAGTTACTTAACTTGATACCCCTTGGTAAGACTGGTTGTCAGTCTCTCTGGCTTCTATCCCTTTTCTATTAACGCTATTATAGATAATATTATATTCTTATACATAAGAACTATGTATAAATAACTGTAAATAATTTCTAGTTTTCCCCACGACAAGGTAAAGTA
Source organism: Helicoverpa zea (assembly GCF_022581195.2). Taxonomy (NCBI): domain Eukaryota; kingdom Metazoa; phylum Arthropoda; class Insecta; order Lepidoptera; family Noctuidae; genus Helicoverpa; species Helicoverpa zea. The sequence goes on from NC_061479.1 coordinate 4,689,401, forward strand.
AGCAATTAAGTTATTTAGGTACCTAAGCAAGATTCTTGCGACTCTTAACATCATTCAAGTGATGATAACTTAGATTATGCTTAAGAAGACATAAAATGTAATTGGAAAAAAATAATTAAAACAACCGGCCAAGTGCGAGTTGGAATCGCGCACGAAGGGTTCCAAACCATTATTTATAAAACCGACAAAAAAATCACGTCTGTTGTATGGGAGCCCCCCAAAACATTTATTTAATTCTAGTTTTCAGTATTTATTGTTATAGCGGCAACAGAAATACATCATCTGTGAAAATTTCAGCTCTTGGTCAGTGGGTCGTCTTAGGGGGTCACGGTTCATGAGATACAGCCTGGTGACAGACGGACGGACGGACGGACGGACGGACGGACAGCGAAAACAATAGGGTCCCGTTTTAACCTTTGGGTACGAAACCCTAAAAATAAACTGTTTGCCTACTAAAATTTTTTCCCACTCTTTACGAATTAGGAAAAAAATATATATATAAAACATATTACTTAACTACATACAACATTGTTTCTGTTTAACATATTTTTATTTTATAGTCTCGACAATAAGTTTAAAAAAATTCGTTCCGAAGTAAAACTTATAAAAAAAAACAACTTACTTCGACTCACGTCCAGATTTTTATTTAAAAGTTAGTAGAACAAATCCAAACACTTGATATTTATAACCTTTTTGTTAGCTTTTTTATGTACAAAAACAATTTATTACATGACTTTTATTTTGCTTTTCGGTTCTTCATTTCAAACTGCGCGCGGGACCAACAACAGACGAAATAATTTATTTTGAGAGTTTTAAAACATTGACTGACAGTATGACGACATTTTGACGTTTCCTTAAACTGACAACGTCACTTAGAAAAAATATTAAGGATAAAGGTGCGATTGCACAAAGCGATACTGCAATGCAGGCAGCGGTAGTCAAACACGACCGACCGACCGGAGAGCCATCACTTTAATTGAACGTCTAGGCCTGCCTTTATACCAATGACCCAAAAGCGGAACAGAAAGATCTTTACAAAAAAAAAAAACTTAATTCGATTTATGATTTTCTAGACTGCGGTTTCACTAGTAAGCTCTCGTTCACTATAATAGCAGCGATAATGGGTGTAATGTACCGGTGAATAAAAATGTCCCGGCTAGTACTAAGTAAGTCAAATGAGAATATCATCAAAAAACTACATGCACTACGTTCGATATGATAACCTTACTACTTTTAGTATCAGCCGCACTAGCTAAAATGTCGTTTCCGCCTTCGCCTTTGTGACGTTGTCAGTTGAAGGAAACGTCAAACAAAATGACACATTTTCCTGTCACTCAATGTTTAAAAACTTTCAATTTTCAAAATAAATTATTTTGTTTGTTGTCGGTCTTGTGCGGGGTTTGTTATGAATGAATGTAAAATAAAGGTCATCTAATAAATCGTTTTGGACCATAAATAAGCTAAGAAACAGGTTAAAAATATCAAGTGTTTGGATTTGTTCTGCTAACTTGTAAATAAAAAACCTGGAAAGTAAGTTGATTTAATTATTTTTAACAATCATAATTATTATAATAGATACGTTACGCATAAAAACTGCCATATTTACATTAATTAATGTAGACGACCCACTGACAAATAACTAGCCGTTTTCGTTCGGTTTCACCCGCGTCCCGTGGGAACTACTGCCCGCACCGGGATTAAATATAGCCTATGTTCCTGGCAGATAATGTAGCTTTCTAATGATGAAATAATTTTTAAAATCGGTCCAGTAATTTTTGAGTCCATTCATTACCAACAAACAGTTTTCCTCTTCATAGTATTAGTATAGATAAGTTGTACTTTGGAACGAATTATCTTACTACAACTACCTTATCTTTTTGTGATAATTAAGTCTATTGCAGTCTTTTATCTTTATTGTCTAGACGATGAAATAAAAATATAATAAACAGAAATAATATTATGTACTGTTAATATATTTTTCAATTTTTATCCAATATTCATATAGTTGGTGTAGTAAATATAATAATAATGTGTTGAATATGTATAACATACAAAATTACTTTGAACACCAAAATATTACATCTTTATTGAGTTAAATATTATTTTATACATAGGTACAGTAAAATGCTGCATACAGTAATCAATGTTCTACTGTAATATTATTCAATTCTCTGAAAGTATTTTCTTAACTCCTGCTAATGTAGGAAAAAAGTAAATAAAATAATGTTTTTAATTTCCTCTACTAGTTAATTCATGTTGGATTAAAAGCGGCACCAAATTACTCAGAGGTCAAATTATTGGGGGTTAACTGTATGCATACTTACAGAAAATATTTCTCCTTCAAGGTCTCAATACAATTTAGTAATAAATTTACATACTTAATATACTATTGCTTTTTTAAATTCATGTATGTAAATTTAATTCACAATGTAGACCATCATTATAGTTGCAAAGTATATATTACCTATTGAAATCTGTGGGAAAATTTAAGCTAGGTAAATAGTTATTTTTTTAGTATTTTTCTCATTACGTTTTATGTCTTTTTAAGCTTAATCTAAGTATTCTAAGTTATCATCACTTGAATGATATTAAGATTCATAAGAATCTTTTTTACCTAAATAAGTTAATTGGTTGCTTAACCTTGTCATGACGAAAACTAGTAGTAATTTTCTGTTAATTATAATAAGTACACACTTTAATAAGTAGGTAAGAATGGCATGAAGTTAGTAGCATAGCATATTTTTAAAATATACTGTAATATAAAATGGGTAGGAAACAGAAAGACTGACAACCAGTCTTACCAATAGGTATCGAGTTAGAAAACTGGATAGAGGAGTCCTTATGGCCATATAAAAGACTGATACTTTTTTTGCATTCCTTTAGATTGGAAGCTGACCTCTAGGTCTAGGCTAGGCCATGTCTCTTGTACAAATGTCAGTAGGTCAACCTACCCGAAACTGTCAATTTTATCAAACCAACAGTAACTTTCCACTTCTGTAATATTCTTAATCTATTATAATTCTGTAATTGAAAATCTATTGAAGAAATGTGACAGGTAGGTTGATGAGCTGTCATCTTTTATACTAGCTTCAGCATAATGATTATTTTCAGCAGAAATGTTGGTACAAGTAAAAGTTTCCCAAGGCACATTGCAAGGAAAAGAATGCACAACATACTATGGGAAAAAATTCTATAGTTTTGAAGGAATACCCTATGCTAAGCCACCTGTCGGCCGATTGAGATTTCGTGTAAGTTTATATACTTATATATATTTTGTATAATTACTCTATCTTAAAGTTTAGTAGCATAGTGTGACTGCTGTGTACAGATTCGATCCAAGATCGCTTTAAAGGTTTAATAAACTTCCACGTGATTGATACACCCGTGAATCAGAGAGCACGTTAATGTCTCTCCTATGCCTGATCTCTCTGGTGGTATCGGATTGCCGTCCCATTGGTCAATGAGAGTATGGCCTGCGCAGTTAGTTAGCAAATTTTTGTTGTGGGCTAAAAAAATAATGTCTTCATTGCAAGTAAACTTTTCAGTTGGCATTCTAATCAATTGGTATTTAATATTTTCAGGACCCACAAGAACCAGAAAGTTGGAAAGGCGTACGAGATGCTACTAGACCAGGCAATAAGTGTTGCCAGCTTAATCCATACATACAATCGAATCTAGAAGGTTCTGAGGACTGCCTCTACCTAAACGTATACACTCCGAGTTTGCCAAGCGAAAAACTTGAAAAACTACCAGTATTATTTTTCGTTCACGGTGGTAGATTTATTTTTGGTTACGGTGACTATTATAAACCAGATTATTTTATGAAACATGACGTTATTTTGGTCACAATAAATTACAGATTGAATGTACTAGGGTTTTTGTGCTTACATATACCAGAAGTGCCTGGTAATGCTGGATTAAAAGACACAGTTTTCGCTCTACGCTGGGTTAGGAACAACATAGACAATTTTAATGGAGACTGCAACAATGTGACCGTTTTCGGAGAAAGCGCGGGAGCGGGTGCAGTAGCGTCCTACATGACTTCCAGAATGGCAGAAGGACTGTTCCACAAAGTCATATCCCAGTCAGGGAACTCTATAGCAGATATTTATATGATAGATGATGATCCTATAGCAAAAGCGAAGCATATAGCTGCAAACTTGGACAAAGACCTGACTACCCCAAGAAGTATATACGAGTTTCTATTAGAAGTGCCCATACAGGAGCTTTTAGTGGCTTTCGGCATGGCAGAAATGAGCCGACCACCGGCAGTAATCAACGCATATTTGTTACCAGTCGTCGAACGACAATTCGATGGGGTCGAGCAATTTTTCAACGAATACCCCCGAATCGATATTCCCCTAAATCGATTCACGAAAGTTCCCATTCTAACCGGCATGAATTCCCACGAAGGGGCTTTATTTTTGCAGAAAAACGGTCAAGGCAATGTAGAATACGAAAAAGACTTTTATTACTTCATTCCAAATTATTTACATATTGCAAGGAATGATAAAAGGGCCCAACAGATTGTCGAGAAAATTAAGAAATTTTACTTCGGTGGTAAACCTGTTGATGATAGCACTAAATTGGAATACGTCAATATGGTTTCTGATACATTTTTTCAATATCAAATTATGCTTTTGCCGGAGATTTTGTCGAAGGTCAACGTTGATGTATATGTATACAAATTTCAGTATTCAGGGAATTTGAATACTAGGGTCATGAGGAGTTTGGATTTAGCGGGAGCGAGCCATGGAGACATGATACAATATCAATTCTATAGAGATACTAAACATAAAAAATGCGATGCAAAGGATTTAAAAATAGTCGAAATGCTATCCGAAGCTTGGTGTACCTTTGCTAGAAATGGGTGAGTAAAAAAATCACGTAATTTAAACCAACGATTCAATGACAAAAATTACATACTTATGTGTTCCATTGAAGAGGTCGTGGCTAAGACGAAGCTGCGCGGATTGATCCATCACAAGGTTAAGCAACAATTGGCGCGATCGGTCCGTGAATGGGTGACCATCTTGTCATAACGAGTTCCGTATTTCGAGAGACATGAGTCATTTGAACATCTTTGGCCAAAGACCGGCTACCATTTATATATAAAAAAAGTAAAGTCTCGTGTTGTTTGGCTTGCCCGGTTTGAGGATTTAAGATAGGCAATCGCTCTTTGTAAAACACTGGTACTCAGCTGCATCCGTTTAGACTGGAAGCCGACCCCAACATAGTTGGGAAGACTAGACAAATTATGACTTGCGTGTTACCATTGGTATATTACATAAACATTATATTTTTCAGAAAACCAACGTGGAAAAACCAGGAAACTGAATGGTTGCCGTACACGAAAAAGGGCAAACATGTACTTATAATTGATAAAGAAATAGAATGCATTACAAACCCTGATATGGACAGACTAAAATTCTGGCTAGGTGTTACGGGAGAGCTTTCCAAATTATAATGATTAAAAACATAAGTTTATTCGCATAATGTGCTTAAAGTACTTATTCTGTTAATTGGGTAGGTTACAGGTGTTAGGTATTTTGATATACAGTACGTACAATTTTTTTTTTTCAACACTTTTGTAATTTGTGTTGCAATTGGTAACGATGACTGTATTATTTTTAGCATAATACTCATGAAAAATATCTGCTATAATATGTGGATCACTTATTTTTATGTTTAATACTCTGACAGCATTTCACGTTTCTTTTTTTCTTGATAATTTTTACCTTTATATACGTTTATTTAAAAACGATACATAGAAATTATAATCCATCACGATAAAAATCGGGAAATAGGTACGATTTATTTGTTATATCTTCGTTATTATTTGTTTATGTGAGAAAAGAATAAATACGTAAGTTGTCGAATCACCGATAGGACCAATGGGCGGCAAGTATGCGGCTGGTTATGGTTTGTTTATCGTTATAGTTAATGGTGCATAACATAAACTCTTATATGTAATATAAGTTATATAGTAATTTATTTTTATGTACGATCGTAGATTAGTAATTAACATGGTGCTTATACACTATTGATAGTGTTTTTTTTTAATATTTTATACTAATATAAAGAGGAAACATTTTTTTGTTTGTACCTAGGCTCTGACACTACTGAAGCGATTTGAAAAAAATATTTCAGTGCTCGAAACTGCTATTATTAATAAAAATAATAATAGGCCATATTTTATCCTGTTAGTTTCCACAGGGCGCTCGTGAAACCGCGGGAAAACGGCAGTTAATATGAAAATACCAGTTACCTAATGCTAACTGATAAGGTATTTATATAATACCTTGTGTTACAAAACTAAGTTACCTATATTTTTTTTATTTTTGTTACTCTTGTTGGTGATTGATTTAAAAAGTTTGTCAAATTATGTTTTTATTTATGTATTCAAAATACGTAGCTATAGTAGCTATATAGTTACTTCGTTTTTTTTTTCATTTTAATGTTAATTTATTGATAACAAAACTTTTGTTTTAATGGGACGTACTTATAATACAGTAAATCGTTGAAAAAAAACTTTGTTTTTATTTTTTCCTAAAGTTTAGAATTTTACCAATCTTATAATGCCAGGTGTTCTTATTTGGATTTCGGCCATTTAGGTGCCCATTTCTTTATTTTATTTAGTTTATGTACATAGTCACACAGAGAACTCAGACAAGAAGAAAAAATCGAACCCGAGGAGAAAATTCGCCATTGGAATTTTTCAAATATCACACAATGAGGGATTTTCTTTTTATTTTTTTAAATTCTTTTCTTATCTGATGACTAGATGGCGCTGACCTAGGTACGCGAATGCAAGGAACGGAACGTCATATCAAGTCATATAATTTTTTCAGGACGTAAAACGAAACGTTTTTGTCACCAACATTTAAAAAAATAGAAAATAGGAAATAAATGGAGAAAAGAAGTCAATCAGATTAATATCAGAATTTCCCGAGAGATTTTAAAAACAATTTGTCCAGAAATTCTGAATTTCTTTGATCTCGGCTCAAAGGACTCGTACCGGTAGTAGGTACAACATTGTTTTTTTTTTAATTCTCAATAATAAGAAAACCGTCCATAAAAAAATATTCAATAAAAGGAGATGAAAAACCGGCCAACTGCGAGTCGGACTCGCTCACGAAGGGTTCCGTACCAGAGCAAAAAATAGCAAAAAAAAAAACAAAAAAAATATTTTATTCTAATTTTCAGTATTTGTTGTTATAGCGGCAACAGAAATACATCATCTGTGAAAATTTCAGCTCTCTAACTATCACGGTTAATGAGATACAGCCTGATGACAGATGGACGGACGGACAGAGGAGCGAAAACAATAGGGTCCCGTTTTACCCTTTGGGTACGGAACCCTAAAAAGAAGTCAGATTATTATCCGAAAATGTCCCGACTATGAATATGAGGGATTTGATTCGAATAATAGGCGTAATGTACATGGGAATCATAATGTACCTGGTAGTACGTAGTAAGTCAAATGAGAATATCAGTAAAATACCCACCGCACTACGTTAGATACGGTCACCTCACTACTTTTAGTACCAGTTAGTTACCTCACTAGCCAAAATGTCATGGCCGCCTTCGCCTTTGCGACATATGTACCGTGACAAGTCATGTCATTTGTGTCCATGATATATGAAAAATTCCAATGGCAGATTCTTTCTTCGGGTTCGATACTTCGTTATCGGTAAGTCTAAACAGTATTCTACCGAAAGAGACGATTTATTTCATATATAATAACCCTAAAACTGTGTGGTTTGGGACTGCCAGCACGCCACTTCTAATGCTGCATTTCACTATACAATCAAGTATTCCCACTTTCTACCTTATATTTACGTGTTATACATCAGTTTAGGGCATTAACATCCTTAAAACTGTCCAATACGGCACGATAAACAACTAACGCGTCGTATTGTTGCCTATACATATTATAATTATGTATTTTCAAATTTCTACTTGTCACTTGTTTGTTTCCGCTAACAAATTCGAGAAAAACACGTAATAGTCTAGATTAAAGCCATAAAGTACGCCTCAGCACGTCCGTGCACGTAAAGCGCGCCAAAATTCGTGCACCTAACTTGATAAAACATTATGAAATCTGTTTTCTGTGGACTGTATATTTTTATGTGTCTGAGTCACACTTGTTTTGAATACGTACTTATAGTTTTGTGTATCGCACTTTAAGCGTGTGTACTTAGTTTTCGTCATATAATCGTGTTGGTAGTTGCATTTGCACCCCACATATGGAAAGTGGTTACATTGCTCACATATTGCTGATACGTCCATATGTGTTGACTGATGTCAGATGACAACAATATATATAGCTGTTTTAAAGTAAATACAGTGATAAGGTGCAGTTTACTTTGTATGAAAGAACTTTGAACTGACAATAATGTGCATTGTTTCATACAATTACTTAGAAATACTCAAACTGTACTTAATTTAACTATTAAGGTGCATAGTAAATGTAAGACAGAAGTCCTACTAATACATAATTATAATAAATGTGAAAGGATGTATGTTTGTTCCTCTTTCATGCAAAAACTACTGGATAGATTTTGATTTAACTTGGCAGTAAGATAGCTTCTAAATCAGACAAAAACATACAGGCTATTTTTTGTGAAAGAAAAAAATATTTTTTTCTAAGGCCAACTCATCACTAAGAGCTATCTTTTCCACACAACCTTTTTATGGACTGAGACAGGAAGGTAAAGACAAAAGCCAAACAGACAAAGGTAGAAGCCTGTTTAATAAAGTAGTAAGGTAAAACTTATTTATAGTGTAATCTCTTCCAGTAGTTAGTAGAATAGTGTCATATATTAAGTCAGACTTAAAAGCTCTGTTTAAAAGTATTTCTGACACAGTTAAATAAGTAAATATGTATCCTACTAATATTATAAATGTGAAAGTTTGTGAGAATGTATGGATGTATGTTTGTTATTCTTTCACGCAAAAACGGCTGGACCGATTTGGTTGAAATTTGGTATGTAGATAGGTGATACCCTGGATTAACACATAGGCTACATTTTATTGGTCGCGAGCGGAAGCTAGTATCATTATAAATAGGTTACAATTTAGGTTTACAAATATACCTATAATATCAAAGTGATTTCAAAATCGGAATAAACCTACCTAAAATCTTATGTATAATCTTATTGGTTTGTTTGTCTGGCTAACCTCCAAAACACCTAGATTGAGTTTGACTTTTCTTTAGTAGATAGCTGATTTAAGAAGAGAGAAAGGTACAAATAACATTTATTATCTTCTACTTCATTTGTCTGAATTCAACATCTACCTAACTAAGGTGTTCTGTTTTAACTTATTAAAAGATTGTTTAGCGACAAAATAAATATTAAGAACATCTCAAAACACAATTATTTTTTATAGCGGTTTCCCGCAGTTTCGACTGTGTTCCCAGGGACCTTCTTCCCGAATCTGAATAAAATATAGTCTTTCTCAATTGTAGATAGTTGCCAAAATTGAAATAATTTTTCATACCTTTTGGACCAGAAGTTGGTTCTAAAATAGTTGGGAAAAGACTAGGCTAGGCTAAATGATGGATTATATTACAGTAAGATTATTGACAATAACAGTTTTGATGCTCTCCTGTATTATATCTTTAGGGTCCCTGTAGTACTATTTTGAATGCCTCGTTGGTCTAGTGGTCGCAAGGGCGGCTGCTGTGTTCGAGGTCTTGGGTTCGATTCCCGGGTCGGGCTGAAATCGCTTTGTGGGTTGGCTTTCACAAAGCAGCCCGTAGTCTGGAAGTTGGTGATTGATTCACCCATGCATCGGAGAGCACGTAAATGTCGGTCCTGCGCCTGATCTCTTTCCGGTCGTGTCGGATTGCCGTCCCATCGGGTTATGAGAGTGAAGGAATAGGGAGTGCACCCGTGTCTGCGCAAATGCTCGTGCACTATAATAAGTCCTGCGCAGCTGGCTGATCTCCTTAAATGAGAACAGCCGCCGTGGCCGAAATCGGCCGTGGACGCCATTAGTACTATTTTAAACAATTCGATAACTTCTGTGTGCAATAAACTTAGGGCAAGATTCTACCAGAATATTCGCGCTCATTTGTTCGCGAACAAACAGGTCATTCGGGTCGGCGCGAGTCCATTGCTAGTATATGTTCGCAAGGTTAAAATTTCGCGAACGTTTAAAAAATGTTCGCACGCGATTCGTTACTGTTTGCTAGAGCGAGTACACCAGAAGATACATTTGTGTGCTTTACACTGAACACTGGTAGAATCTCGCCTTTACCCTTTATGCAGTTAATATGTGACATAAATGCAGTATTTCTGATATCTGGGTCGCCATAGCATTGATATTCTACCATGGAGAACAAAATGACTAGCGGAGGTGCCATAACGAAAATTCTCTTAAGAAACTCGCGCCAAAAAAGTAAGCCTGACACCAGTGTAACCAAGGGGCTGAGGAGGTCAGATAGGGAGTCGCTCCTTGTAAAGCACTGGTACTCAGCCACATCCGGTTAGACTGGAAGCCGACCCCAACATAGTCGGGAAAAGGTTCGGGAGATAAAAGTAGCGCGCCAAAATGCGAGTGTGCGAGTGACGAGGAACGGTACTGTCTTCACCCTTATACGCCTTCTTTGGATCCGATCATTTTTTGTTATACCAAGAATCGTTGTCAGATGTGCCACAAAACACGAAAGCCTCCTTACTTCACTCGTAACGTCATGCCCACCGTTCGTATTAGACCTAGAAGAAGACGCTTGACCTACCTGTACGATGGCATCTCTGCTCGTCTTTCCTTCCTCCATGTATTTGACGGGCATAACGTGACAAAGGCTGGCCTTATTCGTTCCATCTCTGTATAGAAACAAAATGTCACTGTTGTTTATTTGTAGCAGACTTTCATAATTGTAGTATAAATTAATGATGACGTAATTTTAATTGAATCATTCGACAGTTTTAAGAAGAAAATATCGTTTTGTTTGATAAAATAATAACTTCAAGAATTTGTAGATTCGCGCTTTACTTTAGTTCGTCATCAGCTGTTTTCTGAGGAATCTTAGTCACGCACTTGGCTCAGAATGTGATTAGGTTTTGCTCCGTGTTCTACTTATTTTAATACTAATTTCATTCTAGCCATTTTTCCGTGAAAGTATGACAGATGTATCAGTATGACTGACTCAGTTGTTTTCGAATAAGTGTAAAACACCGCAAGAAAACATGTACATCATATTAGTTACATATATTCAAACAATATAATAAAATAAAAGAATACCAAAATATAAGGGCGTCCACGGCCGGCTGTTCTCATTTAAAGAGATCAGCCAGCTGCGCAGGACATATTATAATGGACAAGCATTTGCTTGGACACAAGTGCACTCACTATTCCTTCACTCTCATAGCGCGATGGGACGAAAAACCATAAAACCAAGAATACCATAAAATGAGAAGACCATAAAACTACTGAAAGGCGTGAAAAATATTCTCCATCGCGGCTTGCAGTATTGTCACACAGTCCAAAGAAATAGTCAAAGTTTTGGCCGCGGTAACCGTCAACCGGCAGCTTAAAAAGTTCTAACATTTAAGTGTGGTACCCCTTTTATAGTCCCATCGCAGGGTACATACGTACGGTAGACTGCACATCAGTGGTAACTGTCATGCACCTTAACTCAATAGTAATAAGTACGATTTTCCTATAAAACTGTTACCACTGACCTGAAGTTGACTGTACCTCTTGTAACACCGAATAAGTAATAAAAAAAAGTATGAATAAATAATAAAACAATGCAAATTTCTTGTTTCAGAACTTAAATGATGACGAAGGTGGTGGTGAACCATCCGAGGACGAGTATGACGCTCTCAACGATGAGACCTTTGGCCAAGGTTGTGAGTATTTCTGTTTAGCTGGTGCACTGGGAACCGCTTAACTCATTAAGAGGACGAATTGGAAATTTTGGCGCCAAGGATCTCAATTTTTCTCAGTAAATACAAAACGGATCAAAATGCAACTTGGTTACCTGAAAGTTCATGATATAAACCTTATTTTGTTAGACTTCAAAACATGATTAGGTAACTTTTATAACAGAGAAAAATATATCAAACATACCTCTTTTTAAAAAGAGATTCACATATTATGGGCAAACGGGACCGATTTAAGCCTCTTAACTTTTTTAGTAGTTGAGTATATACATACTCTTTAAAATTGTGGAAGGATTTTTTATTAAATTATCATTTCTAAATAATACAATTACAAAACCATTTTGTCGCTTACGAATTTTAGTTATAAGCTAGCGCGCCTATTGTAATCCTCGCCCCGCTCAGACGCTCCGTCCCCTTTTGGCGCCTTAGATGCGCGTGTCGGTTATGGAATTATTGTTGACCAATTCGTCGCCTTAACCAGCTTTTAGTTTTAACTGGCGTCGGAAAGGAGGTGGTTGTGGCTAAGTAACAGTTGTACGGATAGATAGATCATAAGGTTAAAAGTGGATGGGTGGGTGGTGGGCTTGACTGAAGACCGGGTGACCGTGTCATGACGAGTTCTTCCGTATTTCGGAAGGCACGTTAAATCTCTGCACAAACATAGAAGAAATAAGCGCTGATCATTCAACTTGCTCATCCTTAGAAAATAATTGTCAGTTAACCTAAACATAGCTAACATGATGCTTGAATTACTAATACATACTTGGTTTATGGGTTGAATAACATCGTAAAAAGGTGGCCATCGTCATCTCACCATTGTGCTGTTTGTCAAGAAATATTACCTTGTAGTAATTGGGCTTCAGAAAAAAAATCATACATATTTCCTAAATAAAGGGAGTAAGTAAAGAATTGTTTACTGGATTTACAGAGTTCTAAAAGTTCTATGCTACCAAACTGGCATTTATTTTTCGCTCTTTATCAGGAATTTAACTACTTTTTGAGAATAAGAGCCTCGCGCTTATTTGACTACGGGCCCCATGCTCGCATGACTCTATATGCCAGTTATAAGACAATAGATAACCAATGACAATGTGTCTCCTTTATATCTTTGCCGGGCTAATCTGGCCTTGTTCAAAACCCTTCTGGCCTAAAAGTTCTGGACACAATACTAAAGTTGTGCTATTACTCCTTAGCTGACGAGTTCGACTGGGAGGTGGAGCACGAGCAGCTCGCCGAACAGCTGGAGAGCAGCCGCAGACACAACAGCGGGATCGACGACCTCGCTAACACACAGCTGGGTGAGATATCTATAGTTGTTCCCCGCAGTTTCACCCGAGGGACGATGAAACTACATACCGTATCGGGTAAGATAGCCTATGTTGCTTGGGGATAGTCTAGCTACCCAACAGTGATATAATTTTTCAAATTGTTGCACTACCCGAGCTTGGTACAAACAAAATTTTCAACTTACTACGAATAGACTAGCCTTCCCCGCGATTCTACCGGTTCGAGACTACTTCGCGCAGCAGGATAAAAAGTAGCTAAAGATAAAAGGTTCTATTTGGCACCCACATTAATTTTTTTATATACTTTCCTGCCTTTTTTGTGTTGTATCCATAAATGTCATTTCTTTCTTTTCCTTTGTTGTTAATATAATATTATTATGTGTTGTTACAGAGGCGTCGTTATCACAGCTAGTGTTGGACGAGACGGATGCACCACACTCGAGGTCTTTCTCCTCAAATGTGTGGAGGCATGACCCCATCTTTCCAAGTGCTCCCACAGTAAATACAATTTTATTACTCATATTTTCTATCAATTTTTTTAAAGGCCGGTTTTGAGAGTTTTTTTGCACAATTTTCAACCAAAACTCGTAAGGGCAAGATCTGCTTCTCACCTATGCTCGAGTCGACTTTTAGTCCAATCCGATGCAGCTGAGTACAAGTGAAAAACAAGGAATGACTGCCTGTCTGACCTTCTCGAACTCTACCAGTTACCCGGGGCAACCCAATACCTTCTGTTAAGACTGGTTGTCAGACTTACTGGCGCCTGAACACCCATAACGACTGCCAAAGATGTTCAATGACAGCCGTAAATATGCATACGTATTTACAAATAACCTCGTCTTTCTCGGAGACTTGAGACTAGTTCAATGACAGCTGCTCAAAGATTCTATTTTTGGATAGTCCTTGGGAGTTAGAAAACCTTTTTTCTAATCTTAGATATAATCCTACTACAACTAATTTGTAATAAGCCACAATAAAATAATTAAATTCCATAATATCTTGCGTCATAGCCGGTGCAAGGATTGAAGAATGTGTGCACGGTGGAAGAACTGGAACGCCAACTGCGGCAGAAGCAGGTGCCGCAGCCAAACTTCAACCAGAACTACTTTCAGGTACGTTCCACTACTTCCCGCCCAAGGTAACACTCGGGCCGGGGCTTTTTTTTTAACGACGTCAAAAATCATCAAATGACTCCCTCACGCTGCTAACCCACAGCGGGAGTAAAAAAAAGGTATATTATATACTACCTGCTGTCTGAGGGAACTACTTCCTGTACATGGACAAGAGTAGAGTAAATGTTTTTCTGATGTTTAAGGTTTAAGATGTATTAATGCCAAGTTTCATGAAAATCTGTTCCTTCTTGAAAGAAATCCTTCCCTAATATGGACAAAAGTAGACAATAATTTATTTTGATGTGTGAGCTGCCAAGTTACATCGAAATCTGTCCAGTAGGTTTTGCGTAAAAGAGTAATTACCATCCTTGCTAACTTTCACATTTATCGTTAGTACAAGTAGACTATATCATACTGATGTACGTACAGTCAGCACCAAAAGTCGATGAACAGAATCAACATGACAAAACACCTGTTCACAATAAAATTCCATAAGTTATAGTCGCAACTATATAGGAAACAAAATAGACTGTACACCAGAAACTTACAAAAGTCGTTAAACACGAGTATTTCAAAAGTATCTGTGCACTAGTATTCCTAAAGTCGCTGTACACCATCAATCCAAATGTCGCTGAACATCATTGTATCAAAAGTCACTAAACAGCAGTAAATACAAAATCAGGTTAACAAAGTATATTTTTAATGTTGCCGTGTGTTAATGTACTTTTGACGCTTATGTTGTTCAGCTACTTTTGGGACAGTACTTGCTTGGCCTTAATAATATATCGCACACCCAGAACAACACTGTATTATGTCGAAAAATCGCAAAACAGAGTTATCTATGTATTTGAATAGCCAAAAATTTGCTGCATATCCCACGAAGACAGGCATATTTATATTTACAAAAATACTTAAGAGATGGCGTGCTAACTCTTTATTGGTGCCGACGCGTTGCCAGAATCATACCGCGAACACAAAACTATTTCCTGTTGCAACTTGTCCGCCTAGGGAACAGCACGCAGGTTCTCGACGCAACAGTAAATTAATTTGTGATAGTGAGGTGTTGTTGAATGTAGTGCTAAAATTACTCCGAGTTATTTCGTTTTAATTCAGTATTGGTGACTGTGTTTATACAACGTGTTTGACACTATTTCGAAATAATACCCTGTTGGTGATGAAGGTATGTTAATTTTTTTGTATTATTCGAAAATGGTTCAGTATTGTTCGTAAAAAGTGAAAATCAGTGAAATAATGCAGTATTGATGGTAGATTTAAATGATGACCTAATTTTGTTAAAAAAATCATAATAAATATTTTATATACGCAGACTTGTTACTTATATAATAATTTAAAAGTAATATAATTCTAATTTGTTTTGTACCATATTTACAACTTGATAAAATACTTTTTTCGAAATAATGCACTGTTGTTGAATAAATCTAAATTGTCATTGTTATTTCGCAGATAATGAAGGAACGACGACTTTGACGAGGTGAATAGGAGAATTCAGTTGGGTTGGGCTGCATTTGGGAAGCTACGTCGAGTTCTAACATCATGACTTACGGAGCCGAAACGTGGACACTGATGGTACGGCTGGTCCACAAGTTTAAAGTCGCTCAGCGGGCTATGGAAAGAGCTATGCTCGGCATTTCTTTTAGGGATCGCATCAGAAATGAGGTAATCCGTCAGAGAACCAAGGTCATTGACATAGCCCACCGAATCAGCAAGCTGAAGTGGCAGTGGGCTGGCCATATTAGCCGAAGAACCGATAACCGTTGGGGTAAACGAGTCCTAGAGTGGAGACCACGCCTCGGCAAACGTAGTGTAGGACGTTCTCAGGCACGGTGGAGTGATGACTTGCGCAAGACGGCTGGCAGGAGCTGGATGCGAGAAGCCAAAAATCGATCTCAGTGGCGTGCACTTGGAGAGGCCTATGTCCAGCAGTGGACTGCGATAGGTTGATGATGAGATAATGAAGGGCCGATGTCTTTTGTTATTGAAGAAGGCAATGGAAGTAACTACAGAAGAAACCACATCTTCTATTCAACAAGGCAGCGGGGAAAAAGAAACCGAAAATAAATCGTGTGCAGAATCGACTGCTGGTACCTACGTCAGCGGTGGCGGCATCAGTCGATGAAGTACACGATAGGGAGGTACCTGCTTCTTTTTTATCTGAACATAGCAAATGAAGAAAATTTTATAGACCTTGTGGTGACAAATGCAAGTTGAAATCATCATCATCATCATCATCTCAGCCATAGGACGTCCACTGCTGAACATAGGCCTCTCCCTTAGATCTCCACAGATACCTGTTGGAGGCGACCTGCATCCAACGTCTTCCGGCGACCTTTATAAGATCGTCTGTCCACCCTGTTGATGGACGTCCTACGCTGCGCTTGTTAGTCCGTGGTCTCCACTCCAGCACTTTTCGACCCCATCGGCCATCCGCTCTGCGAGCAATATGGCCAGCCCATTGCCACTTCAACTTGCTAATCCGGTGGGCTATATCGGTGACTTTAGTTCGTCTACGGATCTCCTCATTTCGGATTCGATCACGTAGAGAAACACCGAGCATAGTAGAAATGCAAGACTAAAAGAGACAAGTTGGTACGACAAGACATTTTTAAACAGTTTTGGCAGTTGGGTAATTTAGAGAGGCAAAGAGTTTATTGATAATTACTGTCTTGTTTTAATATTTTATATGATTATTTCAGCGAAATTTGCCTTTTTTTTGTTTAATGATTAAGAGAAGATTGTTCTGTTGTTTTTTATTTAAGTATTACATGTAACAAGTAATAGTTTATGTTAAAAATATATACCTACTGATTTTGTTAAAATTTCGTGTTTTATTTCATTGTTAATAGATCTTTTCCTGAAAACATAACAAATAAGCCTTTATTGTTCATTGAATCTTTACACAAAAACTGTAGAATAATAGTGCATTATTTCATAATTAATCAGTAAAAAAGACATAACTCGAAATAATACTTTTTCATTTCATTCTGTCAGTCCAAAACAGTGAGGTAAGTAAAAAAAGCCATTATTTTGGTTAATTAACGCATTTAGAATTTACTGCACTGTATAATCCTGACACCCATAGGATTCTTCACAGATAATGTGCAAGACATTCACAAAAACTGCGACGTAAAGTGAGATAACACTTTTTCGTCAATTCTGAAAAATAAGCTATTTTGACTTAGTGCAGTGTTGTTCTGGGCGTGCGATATGTTAACACGTTAGTATCTATTTCAATAATTTTAATAATTATTTTGGAAATACACTCTTTTGCAAAAAAAGCTGGCACCTATGCGAAATCTTAGTTTTAAGGACTTTACGTGTATTTCAAAGGGTTTTAATGATTGTAGTATGTTTCTAGCATCAAAAGGGTTAGCCAAGCATGCGTGAGAGTGTATTCTAAATTTGAATTTTGTACAATTGCTAAGAAATTGGTTAAACCTTGTTTTGGACTAATTGCTGGCAGAAAGTTCGTCGGTGTTTTGAAAAGTTTTTGAAGTGATTTTCAGAAAACTGATAATGCAGTCTTAATTAATGTACCTTTTTGTTAGATCAAAACATTTTTGAAAAACTATGCGTATTTGATAAAATTTTCACCTGCTCTAAATGGGCTATACTGATAATTGATGGCAATGTTAAGAGTTTCGGTATTTTAGTGTAAAGCGTTCTTCTGTTTAGATATTATACCCACGTGTTTTAAAATATCGCTTCTTCATAATTAAACACTATTTAGAGGAGTATCAGTACATTGGGCTGCGACAAAACCAATTTAAAGTAAGCAGTGCCGATCACAACTCGTCTCCTTTCGGACTTTAACATTTTTTGAAATCTTGAAATTCTACAAAATACAGAAAATAGCGCATAGCACATGCATGCGCACGAGGTCTTAAGGTCTCGTAATCACTGATTTTCAAACAATCTCGTCTCTTGGGAAACTCCGTAGACCTCCGAAGATCTATGAGTCTGAGCGTTCAAATAGCGTGTTTTCATCCCACGGACATTTTATGAAATAAACTTGCCTGCACCGAGATTTCCTAGCATCTACAGCACTTTCCTGCTTAAATCATAACAATAATTGGCTATCTGCTCATTTCTTAAGAAACATACGTTTGGTCAATACCTTTGACTTCTTGACTCCCTTTCAGCGAAATCATCATTTAGTAACCCGATACCTATGGAGTTATAGAGAGCTTCAACGCGGCAATAATTAGACTTTTTATATAGCTTAAACCCTCCTCATCATTTTTCATGTGGTTAATTTTAACATTTATCACAAAAGGAGATTGGGCAAGAATGTATGAAGTTTGGTCCAAATGTCCACCACGAACGAGACCTATATAATTAAATAGTCCACTTAATTTAGAATAACTTTTACTAAGAAAGTAAAAAAAAAAAACAATGCCAAAAAAAGTTATAGCCAAAAATGTATTCTTCATTTTCGGTAGTTTTTGTATGTTATCATTATTATTTTTTATTTTTTTCCACTTCCATTTCCGCATTTTATCTAAAACTAAGATGAGTAAGACACATTTGCATATAAACAGCCCATATTTTTTTGCCCGATGGATGTACTAATCACTAACCAATAGAGGCGCCAGAAGTGCTTGAATATACTCAGCGGTTCCTGGATCTAAGAAAGTTCGATGTAACTGGTGGTGTCTTCTCTCTTATAATGAACAATTCTATTTGTCAGAAGTTACAGAAGTATGAAAATCGAACATCACGAAAAGTAATTGAAAAAATGAAATTGAAAAAATCTATAAAATGTTTTATTTGATTTTGCTATAACTTTTTTCTGGCATTATATTTTTTTTTACTTTCATAACAAAACATGTTCTATATTTAATGGGCTATCTAGCCATATACGTCTCGTTCGTGGTGGACATTTGGACCGGAATTGCCCATTGTCCTTTGGTATTTTTTAATGTCAAAGTACGATAGGAGACGAGTTGCGATCGGCACTGCTTACTTTAAATTGGTTTTGTCGCAGCCCAATGTACTGATACTCTAAATAGTGTTTAATTATGAAAAAGCGATATTTTAAAACACGTGGGTATAATATCTAAGCAGAAGAACGCTTTACACTAAAATACCGAAACTCTTAACATTGCCATCAATCATCAGTATAGCCCATTTAGAGCAGGTGAAAATTTTATCAAATACGCATAGTTTTTCAAAAATGTTTTGATCTAACAAAAAGGTACATTAATTAAGACTGCATTATCAGTTTTCTGAAAATCACTTCAAAAACTTTTCAAAACACCGACGAACTTTCTGCCAGCAATTAGTCCAAAACAAGGTTTAACCAATTTCTTAGCAATTGTACAAAATTCAAATTTAGAATACACTCTCACGCATGCTTGGCTAACCCTTTTGATGCTAGAAACATACTACAATCATTAAAACCCTTTGAAATACACGTAAAGTCCTTAAAACTAAGATTTCGCATAGGTACCCGCTTTTTTTGCAAAAGAGTGTATTTCCAAAATAATTATTAAAATTATTGAAATAGATACTAACGTGTTAACATACATTATTATATAAGGTCAAGCAAGTACTGTCCCAAAAGTAGCTGAACAACATAAGCGTCAAAAGTACATTAACACACGGCAACATTAAAAATATACTTTGTTAACCTGATTTTGTATTTACTGCTGTTTAGTGACTTTTGATACAATGATGTTCAGCGATATTTGGATTGATGGTGTACAGTGACTTTAGGAATACTAGTGCACAGATACTTTTGAAATACTCGTGTTTAACGACTTTTGTAAGTTTCTGGTGTACAGTCTATTTTGTTTCCTAGTTGCGACTATAACTTATGGCATTTTATTGTGAACAGGTGTTTTGTCATGTTGATTCTGTTCATCGACTTTTGGTGCTGACTGTACAAGCTACGTAACTGTCACGTTTCATCATAAATTGTTGAACTTTTCTGGTTTTTTTTTTACTTTTCTGTTGACTTAAATATTTTTCATTCAAAATTCATGACTATTTGTAGCAAAAGCAGTAATTGTTTTATATAAATCTTTCTGTTTTCCACAGCCAAGATTTCCACCAGTTATACTACAAAGACCTCCGGGTCTTCAAGCCCCCGTACCCTTACCATTTGCCCCCCAACAATCAATGTCCCACAACATGAATCAACCGTTAACCAAGCTCATGAACCAAATGGGACAAAACAACCAACTACTACCCAACCACGTCAACCAAATGGGCCAAAACGTAACACAGTTCATGAACAACCAAATTGGCAACCAGTTTCAAAACAACCCTATAGGCCCAGGGAATAATATGATGAACCAACTCACGCAAAATATGAGTGTTCACCAAATGGGACAAAACAACCAGATGATGGGACAGAATGTTAACCAAATGGGACAGAATTTGAATATGAGTCAAAGTATGGGTCAGATGGGACAGAGTATGAACCAAATGGGACAAAACGTCAATCAAATGGGACAGAATATGGGACAAAATGTCAATCAGATGTCTCAGAATATGAGTCAGATGGGACAGAACGTCAACCAGATGGGACAAAACATGCAGTCGATGGGTCAAAATCTTAGCCAGATGAACAACCATATGGGTAGTAACCAGATGGGTCAGAATCCCAACCAGATGGGTCAGAATCCTAATCAGATGGGTCAGAATGTTAACCAGATGATGCAGAATGGTAACCAGTTTCCTGGTATGAGTCAGTTTCAGCATATGATGGGTCAACCTAGGATGATGGGGCCTCCTCCCGGTATTAATATGCAGAGGCCAAATTTTAATTCTAATATGGGCCAGTATAATCCTAATTTTCGTGTAAGTATATAATTTTTGATAAAGTAATTACATACAATTGTACTGTTCTTTGTGTGTTGTGATTTCCTGTGTTGTTCATTTTCTTGGTGTACAATAAAGAATAATATAATCTATCTATCAACATCCTAACTAATATTATAAATGAGAAAGTAACTCTGTCTGTCTGTCTGTCTGTCTGTCTGTCTGTCTTTTCTTCACGCCTAAACTACTGAATCGATTTGTGTGAAATTTGGTACAGATATAGTTTGAAACTTGAGAAAGGACATAGGATAGTTTTTATTACAAAAAAATATAAAAATAAAATTTATTCCGGACATATAGCGCCACCTATTGGTCAAACCAAAAATCTACCGGAAGTTACTATTCCACGCGAAAGAAGTCGCGGGCAAAAGCTAGTATCCTATAAAAAAGAAATGATGAAAAATACCTAATTTTCTTCTCAGATTAAAAATAAGTTTTTAGTAGGAATTGTAGCATTTATCTTGTTCTGAGCAAAATCTCCTCAAATGTGTTTTTCGAGTCGTATACCATGCATGTCTGAAGTTAGCAATTTGACTCCTTGCACATTTGATCGAACAGATATTGTCCGATCAAAAGACTACTTCTGTCAAATAGCTAACTTCAGAAATGCAAAGTTATTTGGTGCGCACATTATTGCAGTTTTAAATCTCGATGCCTACAAAGTATTTTGATTATTTATTATATTCTCTTTCTTATTTTCAGCCCTCAATGCCATCAAAACCAGAGCAACCAATAAACCAACCGAACATGATGATCAACCAACCAATGCTGATAAAAAACCAACCGCAACCAATTAACAACATCAAACACTCACCCAGCAACCAAATGAACCATATGAACCAGATTAACCAAATCAACCAGTCGCCACAGAGTAAAAATACTCCGAAACCGGTTCCGAAAGACCAGAAAGTCCAAAAAAGTCGGGTGTATAATAATTCGAAGCAAAGTCAGAATTTGACTTCGCAAAATTTGGTCCAGTTGATACAAAATACACATCCTATGTTGCAATTTAATAATAGTTTTCATAACGCCAATCATCATCCGATGTTGAATAATAGAAATAATGTATTTACTAACAGCCAGTTTAGCCATCCTATGTTCAATAATCAGAGGGTGAATGGTACTTTTAATAATAGGTGAGTTATAATTTAAACTTATTTATTTTTAGTAAGTCTTGCTTCTAGCATGGGTTTTACCCACGTCCTGTGAGACATACCTACATAGCGTATTCGGATAAATAGTAGCATATAGCCTTTCTCGATAATTGGGCTATCTACAGTCTGTTTTTTAATCTCGTAGACTAAATTGACACTTGCAAAATGTCAAACTTACAAATAATGTTGCTAGCTTTTTTTGTGCAGTGTTGTACTTACGATACCGGTTTATTGAATCTTAACTTTTTATCTATAATAGACGAATTTAATATTCATTCAAAGTTTTATATTTACAATTCACGTACGTACACGTGGCTGCACGTCGTGCTACAAACTGCCAGGGATATCTGACCACGCAACGCCATGCGTAATCATCAAGAATAAGCCCATTATTTCAGGATGACTTATTGTAAAAAAAACGATACTTGATTTTATTAACGCTAAGTTTCGGTCGTGCCACATCACTATTTAAGAATTTGCAACAAACTGACAACACTCGTAATGTCAGTTTAGTCTACGAGATTAAAAAACAGACTATAATACTGAAATATTTTTTCAAATTGGACCAGTAGTTCCTGAGATTAGCTAGCTAGCAACCTGCGGTTCTACCCGCTTCCGAAGGAACATACATCCCGAATCCGGATATAGCCTATGTCACCCGGGGATAAAGTAGCTAATCTTAGGAAACTGAAAGAATATTTTAAATTGGTTCAGTATTAAATAAACACATTTTTTCTTTATAATATATCAGTTCAGATTTTATATAACTAGCTTCCACCAGCGGTTTCACCCGCTTCCCGAAACAACTTGTTGGACCGTACCGGTAGAAAAGTAGCCTACATTTTATTCTGATATTTACCTTATGTATAATCATCGGCAAGGATATTGAGCCCTGACCTTCACCTGCGCAGAAGCGATTTATTGGTTTATTGCCTTATGAGTACAGTGCGCAAAGCGATCCCCACTCTTCCGCCGAGAGCTCATTATCCGTGCCGATAACTATGCCAAGTTTCATGAAAATCCACCCCAATCCAGTAGTTTTTGCATGCACAACAAATATCTATACATACAAACTTTCTCATTTATAATAATTAGTGCTACAAATTATTTATTAACTTTCAGGCATTCAATAAACGGTGATGACGCAAGCGGAAGTGACACGGACGAATATGCGGGTCTCATGACCGCCAGAGAGAAACAGTGGCTCATTAATATACAGATGTTACAGCTTAACACTGGGACTCCTTATATACACGACTTTTACTATACGGTGAGTGAATTTTAGTTAGCTGTCACCCTCGACATTTGTGTCACCCATTAATGTTGCAACTTGTAATCAGCAGTCTTTATGTACTCGACTTTTATTACATGGTGAGTGAATTTTAGTGAAATTTTCTCGGGATTTTTTCCTTTTTTTCCCTTTAATCATTGGTGTCCAAGATGAATTAGTGAATTATAGTTCGGCCATTCAGAGAATGCGTTCCTGACACGTCGCGATTGAACTGACGACGTAACTTTGCAATGGCGTTGCAGTTACGATAAAAATATTTTTGCTGGTTGTTTACCGTTTTAACAATTGAGGAGCATTAAAACAACATTATTATATCAATAATCAATGAATGTTATTACGTCGTCAGTTCAATCGCGACGTGTCAGGAACGCATTCTCTGAATGGCCGAACTATAGAAAGTACATATAAATATAGAAAAGTTTTACTGGTACTTGCCTGACCTGGAATCGAACTGCTATATGTGCGGTTGAACCATATATGTGTGTGTAAATGTACATTCAAATTGTGTCTGTATGCGTAAGATACTCAGCCGCATCTGGTTAAACTGGAAACCAATCCCAACATAGTTGGGAAAAGGCTAGACAGATGATTAAAAATTTAAATCTTATTTGTATTAATTATAAAGAGTTATTTACCTTGTATTCATTTTTATGTTATTTACAGGTGTTCTTAGAGCGACAAGCCAGCAAAGAGAAGGAAGGCGTCAAAGAGGCGCATAAGGCAAACCAACAGAATCATCCATTCTATAGCGGAGGTAAGTTATAGTTTATGTTAATATTTCTCGGGATTTCACCCATGTCTCTGGGAAATTACTTGCATCCATGGTAATATACAACGTTATTTTTTGTTTGTGCGAAACCTGAATATAGTTTGTTCAGAATTAGTAACTGAGTCGATTCCAATAGTTTTTACACCATGTTATATTTTTTCCCAAAATTATCTAAAAAACTTTGAATGTTGGACACCACAAATAGGTATTTATTCTCGCACAACGGCGGTCACGGCGAGTTCATAGCGGGCGCGAGCGCTAGTGCTATCGCGTCGCGCGGCATGTGTGTGTTTTGTGGTGATTATGTATTTTTACGGACAGTCCCGTAACTTAACAAGCTTATAACTTTGTGATTTTTCATGATACGGTTTTGAAATTTCGTGCATAGATTCTTTACATAAAAATACTAGATAGGTGTATCAGGTTTCGCATAAACAAAAAATAACGTTGTATAGTCTACTAGCTGTTCACCACAGTTTTACCCATGTCTCGGAAGTAGAACTTGCTGCAATCGGGTAAAAAATAGCTTACATTATTCACCGTACAAAATTTCATTTAATATCGACTGTAATAAAGCTTGATATATCAGAATATACGTATATGCGGGAACTACTAATTACCTACTACCTTCGAAAACTACAACCTTCTCATCGAGTAGGCACATTAATCACCTAACAAGCCCTATTGTCAGAGTTTCAAGTCCGCCTGCAGGCCTCTGATGTGGTGTGGTACAACGACTGCTACTGAGTAGCATTCGAGGACGCCGGCGACACGTGCCCTCCCAAACACTCCCCGTGTTTAAGGGTCATTTTAAGGGTCATAGAAGATTATTAAAGACATATTTTTACTGTTTTCAGGAGTGAAACAAGAATCCCACACCCACAGAGAACGTCACAACTCGAACAGGCACAACTCGACCAGCGAGGACAGCGCCACTCCTCGGACATACGTGCCCACGCAGTTCGAGAACTCGCTCGGCAAGTTACAGGTAATATAGCTAACTGTGTATGTAACTCCAGACACAACTCGACCAGCGAGGATAGAAATCAAAATTAGTCGAATGTGTCTTTTTCAAATAGGGTTCCTTTAGAAAGTCACATTAGCCAACAAGAAAGTCTATGGACACTCCATGGAAAATACCTCAGGCAATAAAAGTCCACATTAAAAGTTTAAGTGTAGGTAAAAGTGCTAGTAAGTTTTAAACTACGGTGTCAATTCAGCATTTTGATTTGCGCTTTATTTTCATAATTTTCTTGTCAATCCATATATCGGGTGTGTCGTTCATAATCACATTAAATGAAATGCGTTAATATACTGGTTAATATATGTCGATTAACACAAAGATAAAAGAAAAATACGTAAAAATATTTTTTTTTTTTTTCAAACAAAGTAAATGGAATAAAAATGTGCATAAATTAGAACACCAAATAAAAGTCAGTCATTACAAACAACTGAAATTCTCCCTTGAAAACTGACAGCTGACAACTGCTCAAAAGATTCGATACTCCTAACTTTATCTCTGCTTTACACACGATGTTGTAAATTATAAAAACGAAAAATGACTCCTGTGGTTAAACCACTGAATGGATTAGGTTATTTTTTTTACAATTCGCCATAGAATATCATAAAGTATATGTGATATGATTTGATGTGACACTCCCGATATATTACTTTGTCTTTTTTATTACCCAACTGGCAAAAATGTTGTTTCTTTCTTTTTTGTAATTACATATATTTTAATTAGTTTAGTCTCTCACTAATGCATTAAATTGTAAGTATATGTAATGTTAGTAATAAGGATAGTAAATAAATAAATATAGAGATGATGAATAAAATATATTAAATAATAACGTATATTATTTGTTCCAGTGCGGCAGCGTGACGGCGCCGCGTAAGATCATCGACGTGGAGGTGGTGGGCGGCGACTCCGCTCCGGCACGGATGTCCAGAGCGTCTAGCGTCGCCAGCACTACGCATCCTACTGAGGTGAGAATATTACCATTATTATTTCTATGTAAAGCTATATCATTTTCACCTTTTATTCGGAATGAAATAATAATATGAAATTAGTATAATAATGCGGTTGTTCTCATATAAGGAGATCAGCTAGCTGCGCAGGATGTATTATAGTGCACGAGCATTTGCTTAGCGCGATGGGACGACAATCCGACACGACTGGGCGAGAGATCAGGCGCAGGGTCGAGTCAGCTGCAAAAAAATAATAACCACCCCCCAGGAAAGGCCAGTTAAACATTTGACAATCTACTTGTGTGATTAGTTAATTTTTATCACTCAAGTCTAGTCGTGTAAATATGGAGTGAAAGAAAAGTGATGCATTCATTCTAGTGAAGTGTCTGATGTTGTCATAAAAAAAAGATTCCATTAATATATATCCTAAAAAACTAACTTCTCAAATCTTCACATTTTCACTTAAACTAATAAGAATAATGTTTTTCCACAGGTTCCCAGAGAAATGAAGAGAACAAAACAACTCCTGCTCGACATAGAAGCGCTATACCTGATACTGCTGCGGCTTGAAGAACTCAACGACCCGCTCGCGATATCCAACGCGCTTATACTTAAGGTACGTTATATTTTAAAGTATTTCTGTAGTAACATGTACGAACTTTTGAATTCTCTCTCTCTCTCTCTCTTTCCTGCTATTTATCCCACATGGTGGTGGGGTAAGCTTTCCTTTTTTTTTTGTCCTCCACTTCGCTCTATCCGAACTTTTGAATTATGTTTTGAACAGTAACTATCAGTCGATTTTCCGTATTTAATGAAAAAGTGTCTTTTCATACCAGTGAATTGAATAGTTTCCACGGTACGCGGGTGAAACCGCCAATAATTATATGATAAAGGGAAATATTGTGTGTTTGTTTGTACCCCAAACGATCCGAAACTACTGAACTGAAATGAAAAATTCACCCTGGTTTTTTTGGTATGGCATTTCGCAGTTCAGCCTAGGAGGCCTGTACTGCTTGATCAGACTTACTTTTCCTTGCGGAATTTAAGACCTCCAGCCAGAGGTCTATCCCCGGATGACTCAGGCTTTATTTAAATCCAGGTACAGGAATAATTTTCCCCCGGGTTGCGGTTGAACCCTCTAGAAAACACTCTGGTAGCTTACATATCAGATAACATGTGCTGCTTTTTATCCATATTCACAAAAGAAGTTCTGAAATCGGTGGCCTAACGTAGTATATTCAACATTTAACTATAAAACTCCTTTACTTGTTTCAGGAAAGAGAAGAAAAACAAAAACAATTGGAGGCGGCACAAAAAGAGGCGGAGAGTGAACAGCAAGAGGTCTCCAACTTGTTCCTCAAGAATATCGAGTCGGTGCAGCGGAGGCCTAAGCAGGACAGCCCTAAGAGCGAGAGCATTGATAAAAGACAGGTATGTAAGATAGATAAATTGAGTAGATAGATGTAGGTAGACAGATAGGACGTCTATTCCAGTACAAGCAATAATAAAACAGAGAATATAGGTATGAAAATTACTATAAAAAAAATAACAATTTCTGAACAATAAAGATTTTTAAAAATCTCATCAAAATAATTTGAAGGTAGTATGATAGAAAAATTAAACATGTGTATAGAATGGCTTCCAGTCTAACTGGATGCAGCTGCCTATCTGAACTCTTCAACCCAGTTACCTGGGTCCCTTGGTAAGACTGGTTTTCAGTAACGACTGCCAAAGATGTTCAAATGACCGCCGGGACCCACCAATTTAATGTGCCTTCCGAAACATGGAAGAAATCGTCATGACAAGATTATCAGTCAGTAAGGCCTCGGCCTCGAATTTAGCGGGCAGCGGGGCGGCGGCGGCGCGGGAGCGGCAGGATCTTACGCGTATAATCAAATGGACCGGCCCTCGAATACAGCGGCGCGGGAGCGGCGCGGCGGCGGGCAACGAGCGGTGCGCTCCAGTCACGCGGTGACCGCCCGCGTTATATTTTTTTATATTTTTTATATATTATACATTTTTTTTTGTGACGTATCAAAATGTCTTCGGACGTGCAAGAGCTAATTATTTCGGCCATCTTTGAGAGGACACCCATATGGAACAGCAAACACAACAGAACACAACACTACACTGCTATAGTGCCGCGCGATCTGCCCGCTAGTTTCGAGAACAGGTATGCGTTGCCCGCCCCGCTCCCGCGCCGCCGCCGCTGCCGCCCCGCTGCCCGCTAAATTCGAGGCAGAGGCCTAACGACCGCACCAAGCGTTGCTTAACCTTATGATCGTCCGAACCGTGCAACTGTACGAGCCCTTCAATTTTTATGAACTTTTAACCAACATATGACATATTTGATCTATTTTGTCTAAAAATAGTTTCAAACTGCGAAAACCACCAATGACACACAGTTTGTTCCGAATTTCGACTTTATTGTATTTGATTGTCTCAACGAAAACTTATTTTAGGAGCGTCTAACATGTCATTGGTTGATAGTACCTTTTTAACCCCCGACGCAAAAACGACGGGGTGTTATAAGTTTGACGTGTCTGTGTGTGTGTGTGTGTGTGTGTGTGTGTGTGTGTGTGTGTGTGTGTGTGTGTATGTGGCATCGTAGCTCCCAAACGGATGATCCGATTGTAATGCGGTTTTTTTTGTTTGAAAGGAATGTCATTCGGGAGTGTTCTTAGCTATGTTTGGTGGAAATCGGTTCAGGTCTTCAAGGTCATCAGCTCGTTTGTTAGGTGTGATAGGAATGTTACACGCTCAGTTTACTTGCAAGCATATGTGGGATCTGAAATTTGAAATACTAATGTCTTCTGGAACCACTGAGCTGGTCTGCTGTTAGGACACGAAGATAGGAGACGTAACCCTGAACTGCCGTTTAGTAAACCCATCGAGTTTGGGCTCGTTGAATTTGTCTTGACGAGTTCTCTTCATGTTTCTGATTGACGAGAACCTGATGCTGGAAATGGGATGTGGCGGATGAAACCCTGGAATGCCGGAATGAAACGGATAAACCGATTTATATTTTTGCTGAAAATCTAGAATGACCAAAGGTTAATCTTTGTTGTTTCTCAATCTGTGCAATTCTCCCAGAGCTGGTTTGTCATGAGGATTGTTAAACAGCTTCTTTTGGCCAAGATCGCATATAGCGACCCCATCTTAAAATAAAAGAAATTAAATGAAAGAAGGAAAAATTAAGGAGCTCCTTCAAAAAGCATGAAATAAAATTAAATTATAAATTAAAAAAAAACCCCGACCCAAAAAAAAGCACGCAATTATTATGACAAAAGGTTAAAAACGCTAAACCCTATAAAAAGCAAAAAATAACTTTTAACACTACGTAAGTACCAACTAAAGCATGTCAGACTAAACTAAATTTTGACGTGTCGGGGGACCGCTTTTTACCTTTAAAAATACTTACATAAATCAAATGATACCTACCTAATTACAACACTCGTATTAAAAAAAACACGTATCTAAACAAAATTGTATAAAAAGTATAAGAAGTATATGTAATGTAGTAGTATATAATTACTTCTAACGTTAGGCTAATAAATTAGAGCGGTCCCCCGACACGACAAAATTTAGTTTAGTCTGACATGCTTTAGTTGGTACTTACGTAGTGTTAAAAGTTATTTTTTGCTTTTTATAGGGTTTAGCGTTTTTAACCTTTTGTCATAATCAGTGGCGGATTTACCAATAGGCCAAGTAGGCCAGTGCCTAGAGCGGCAGATTTAGAGGGGCGGCAAATTTTGCGAATTTTTTTACAGTTTTTTTTTTTTTATAATTATACGAGTACACAATCCATATATAAATAAACGATTAATAAACTCACTGTAAAATCCATATATAAATAAACGATTAATAAACTCACTGTAATATATGCTTAGGTTTATGTGATCATGAATTTTAAAATATTCCAATAGCGTTTCAATAAAAATAAATTGAAAAATCCGCTCGCTTCGCTCGCGGTTTCTTCATCTTTTCTGGTTTATTCTGCGCTCTTTGAGTCCAATCTAACAAAAAGTTAAAGCACCGAAGTAGCAAAAACAACTGACGCTCTACGCTGACGATTTCTAAGCTGTTCAGGAGGTGGAGGACTTTTGTGTCCCAAATAATTTCGCTTTTGTGTCCTCAAAACTCAACAAATTAAATATTAAAATTCCTCCAAAACAGGAAATATGGTCTATAGTGCAAGCTTACTCACCAACAGAGCAGTCATCTACTTTAGAAATCGATGCATTTTACTCAACTCTCAACATCGCCCTAAAAAAGTACACATACAAACACTGCATAGTAATGGGAGATTTCAATGCTCAGATTGGAAGTCCACGAAATGGAGAAGATATTGTACTTGGCCCTTACATCAGAGGGAAAAGAACAAGGAACGGACAAAAACTAATAGAAATGGCGATGGAAAATAACATGAGGATAATGAACAGCCTATTCAAGAAAAGAACTTCAAAAAGATGGACTTGGGAATCGCCAGGCGGCAGTTTCAAAAACGAAATTGATTACATCTTAACAAATAGACCAAAATTAATTGACGACTGCGGCACCATTTATCTAAATTTTAATAGCGACCACCGAGTCCTCAGAGCACGTCTGAGCAGGTCAATGGGCACTATTAAAAGTCGACCCTTCAAAGTCAGAAGACCAACACCAAATAACAAACAAATGTTAAACACCATCAAAGACAAACTGAAATTAGTGACAGAATCATCCTTTGAGGGTATAAATACTCAGCAGAAGTACAACATACTACATGAAATATTGACATTGAGACCAGAACCTGATACTAAATATAATACGAAGGATAAGAAAAACTTGTCAGAGAAAGTAATTACACTCCTAGAAGCAAGATCAAAACTGTTAAATACTACAAAGAAAACAAAAATTATCAGAAACAAAATAAGCGAAATAAGTAAAGAAATCAAAAACCAAATAAGAAAAGACAGAGAACGCACTAGGCGTGAAACTTTTGAAAAATACATAAGCAAAACCGGAGGTATTAAAAAGCTCTAAAAACTTTAAAAGAAAAGAAAAACTGGATACCCAATATGAAAGACCGACTTTCGAAAACGAAAACAAAAAGATATGATATACTGTCAATAGCAACTACATTCTACGAAAACCTTTACGCCAGCAAGAACCAAATAGTAAACACCGACTTAAATAACACCGACGCGGTTCCACCTATACTAATAGAAGAAATATACAAGGTAATAGAAACACAGAAGAAGGATAAAGCTCCCGGCCCTGATAATATCAGCAACGAATTACTTACAGATTGTAAAAACGAGCTAGTACCACTACTTAAACACATTTTCAACGACATATTGCACACCGAGGAAATTCCTGCACAGTGGACTACATCAACAATAATCCTACTCCATAAAAAGGGGGACAAAGGAGAAATTAACAACTACAGACCAATAAGCCTAATGTCGAACATTACAAAATTTTTGCAAAAATTGTCCTAAGGCGAATAACCAAAACTCTTGATGAAAACCAGCCCAAGGAACAGGCTGGCTTCCGGTCAGGCTATTCGACATTGGACCATATACTAACGGTAAGACAACTTTTTGAAAAAGCCAAAGAGTTTAAAGTGCCCTTCTACTGTTGCTTCATCGATTTCAACAAGGCATTTGACTCAATAGAACACAACAGTATCTGGCAATGTCTGAAGAAACAAGGAGTCGACCAGAAATACATTAGGATTTTAAAAAAAAGCATATACACTAACAGTACAGCAAGAATAAAACTAGAGAAACAAGGGAAACAAATAAACATAAACAGAGGCGTACGCCAGGGAGATCCACTGTCACCTAAATTATTCACAGCTGTACTGGAAGATATCTTTCGGAGACTGGAATGGGACCACTACGGACTTAACATAAATGGCGAAAATCTTACACACTTGAGGTTCGCTGATGACATAATAATACTGGCAAGGAGCAAAGACCAACTACAATACATGATCACTGATCTGGATAGAGAAAGCCGCAAGGTAGGTCTGACGATGAACACTTCAAAAACCAAAGCTATGACAAACGCATTGGAAGACAATATTCTTTTAAACGGCGAACCAGTAGAGTTTGTAAAAGAATACACTTACTTGGGCCAACAAATCTCGGTCACTGATATAATGACAAAAGAAATCGACACAAGGATTGGAAATGCATGGAAACGCTACTGGGGGTTTAAGGAAATAATGAAGAATACAGAAATCAAAACGTACGTGAAAACAAAACTGTATAACACTTGTACAAGCTGTTGATTTGCATGCGTGCCATAGTCAAGGACGTGATTATACTAATGATTCTCAACCCAAATCAACAAAAAAATTGGTACGAAAATTTTTGATTTTAATTTTTTTTCGGAAATTCGTCAATGTCACTTACCCGTTTTCAAACTCGGCGCGTATGTTACTGGCCTCAAAACCGTACTGCTCCCTCACACAAACGCGAACACAAAGCATACGCAACGATTATTCATTAATTTCATTCATAAAATTGGATTACTTCTGAAATACTACGACATTACAATGACAAAAAAAACAGTGCATATTAGCTATTTCCCGTCTACTGTGATTCCAATCGATTATTTACGTATTTTATGTCCTCCTCCTGAAGTATGGCACAAATGCAAATCAACACCTTGTATACTCCCAGTCTTGACATATGGCTGCGAGACATGGGCTCTCACCAAAGCGCAATATAAGAAACTTGAAACGTGTCAGACGGCAATGCAAAGAAGCATGCTAAATATAAGAAAATCTGATAGAATAAGAAACACCACTATCCGAAGGCGCATGAAAATTGAGAATGTCACAACTAGAATAAGGAAACTAAAGTGGAAATGGTCCGGCCACATAGTCAGAGGCAATGACAAGTTTAACAAAAACATAATATCTTGGTACCCTAGGGACAAGAAAAGAAATCGAGGAAGACAGTACCGAAGATGGGATGACGAAATTAAAAGCATAGCAGGGAATATATGGACTAGGAGAGCCCAATACAGAGCAGAGTGGAAGGAAATGGAGGAGGCCTTTACCAAAGTTGGGCAAACAGACCAGGTCGTTGGTGTCATCAACTCGTCAGAGTTGTTAGATTAAGATTGTATACTGTAAACAAGGTCTGAATAAAGGCTTTTTTTATTTTTATTTTATTTTTTATTTTATTTAATATATGCTTAGGTTTATGTGATCATGAATTTTAAAATATTCCAATAGCGTTTCAATAAAAATAAATTGAAAAATCCGCTCGCTTCGCTCGCGGTTTCTTCATCTTTTCTGGTTTATTCTGCGCTCTTTGAGTCCAATCTAACACAAAGTTAAAGCACCGAAGTAGCAAAAACAACTGACGCTCTACGCTGACGATTTCTAAGCTGTTCAGGAGGTGGAGGACTTTTGTGTCCCAAATAATTTCGCTTTTGTGTCCTCAAAACTCAAAAAATTTGGCGCTCGCTACGCTCGCGACTTTTTCACTTTAGGCCGGTTTTATAAACTCGTTTTGGTACTTTACTGTTCTAAATCTTAAAAATTTTGCGCTCGCTGCGCTCGCTGCTTTTTTACTTGACACTGGTTTCTATAAAACTAGTTAGCGCTTTATAACTTTGCAGTGGTATGACTCCGGTTTCTTTATGTTAAACCTAGCAAAAAGCACCATGAATGATTTCTACACAATGTTTAAGTACTTCAATTACAATTTGGGGGTGCCACCCGATGGGTGCGCCTCTGATAAAGTACCTACCCGAACGAATGAACCGATTTTAATTTAGTATTTTTTTTGTATTACAGGTGTTTTACGGGCGAGTTTCATGAAAATCAATTGAGCCGTTTAAAAGTTACAGAGGTTTTACGCTTTAAAGTCGCTGTCAGATAAACTTGTTAGGTCAACATTAAACTCTTCGGTACAAAGCGGGTTGCAAAAATAATCTAGTAACTGACAGAAATATCATTAAGTTCACAATCATTAGGGGCGGCAAAAATTGAATGGCCTACTAGCGGCAAATTTGTAAATCCGCCACTGGTCATAATAATTGCGTGCTTTTTTTTGGGTCGGGGGTTTTTTTAAATTTATAATTTAATTTTGTTAACTATATTATTTATTAACTTATTAATTATATTTTCAATCAGGTGGTGAACCTCGCAGTGAACCAGAAACCGGTTCCCACCAAGAATCTCCTGGATGAAGACAAGGATGACCTCATAAACAAGATGTTTGCCGGCCTACTGCACAGTGACCGGGTGCAACAGATGCTCACTGTTAGGAAGGGACGGGTGAGTTAATAGCATAACCATTCAAGGATGTTGAAGAAAAAAATATACTTTAAGGGCTATATTCGTTCTTTCTTGTTGTAATACTTTTGGCTGGCTGAAAAAGGTATTTTGATTGCTTATTAAAATGTTATTTAATAATGAATACAGTGTTCATGTTTCGATATTATTTGTTATCTACCTGCCTCGTTGGTCTAGCTGTGTTAGCCTGGAAGTTGGTGATTAATACACCCGTGCATCGAAACGCAAGTTAACAGCAGTCCTGCTTATGATTTATCTCTCTCCGGTGGTGTCGGCTTGTCGTCCCATCGTGCTATGAGAGTGAACGAATAGTGAGTGCACCTGTGTCCAAGCAAATACTTGTGCACTATAATATGTCCTGCACAGCTGACTGATCTCCTTACATGAGAACAGCCATCCGAAACACAGTCATTGGTGTCTAAGATATACTTAGTAAGGACATACAAACTTAAAAAAGTTGCATTGATACATGCCTGATTTGGAATCGAACTCACACACTCGTACTCTTATTAGTGTATAATTTAATGTTAAAAAAAATATATAATACATAAATATTATAACATGAAATCATACACTAATGTTATAATATTTATGTATTGTATATTCTACTACCTTCCGCCCGCGGCTTCGCCCGCGTCCAGTTCGGTTATATCGCGTTTCCAAGAGAACTCTTCAAAAGTCCGGGATAAAAACTATCCTGTGTTCTTTCTCAAGGTCAACTCTATCACTGTACCAAATTTCATTAAAATCAGTTCAGTGGTTTAGACGTGAAAGCGTAACAGACAGACAGAGTTACTTTCGCATTTATAATATTAGTAGGGATGGACCTTAGATGCCTGATATAAATAAATAATAAATTATAACCCTATTATATGTTCTTACAGACGTTAATATCTCGTTTCGTATCCCGCGTGCCGGCGTCGCACGGGCGCCTGCGCTGGCTGTGGGCGCGGGTGCTGCGTGCCCTGCCTCACGCGGCGCGGCGCGACGACACCGCCTGCGTGGCGCTCGCCAAGCATTATACTGAGTGAGTATATTGTAAATACATATAAACACTCTTATATCTTGCAAAACCAATTCTTAAAAATTTTGTGCAATATGTGTGTGATGAAAGGTTAAAAAATTGTGATTCTAATTAGTCCGCATTAAAGATTGGTCAAAATATTAGACACGTATTTTTTAAGATATAACGCAACAAAGGTTAAGATTGGGGGTTTGTGACGTCACGTCTGTGAAATTTTTACTCAGAAGTGTTGTAACACAAAATTCAATCGTGTTAAATCTTCGTTGTTTTTAGTTTGTGAGAGAAAAAAAAAATACGTGTTTATCATTTAAGGGACCTATTACATTTTTTCGTTCGCCATGCCTATTAAAATACTCGTTATTCAAAGTGCAACTTGGAAAAATTATTGATCAATTTTCTAAATAATTGTCTCAAGAAAGCTTAGTTCATTTTGAGAAATTATTCCTGTTAAATCAGTCTAATAACAACTTTTTATATAACAGCTACATACAAACGACATCTGGCTGGGCGCCGATACTGGAGTCGTGCGGTCTGCTGTCGGAAGCCTTCGACCCCGCCAGGACGCCCTATGCGTTAACTACAGCTGTAAGTTTTTAGTTATGCCCTTGGAAAATTACTGGGTTTTTTTTCAGTAGTGACGTTATTTTTCAGTCGTCAGATATCTCGTGTCCTCCTCATTTTACCTTTCCCTATGTTTTTTCATTTTCTATAGAAAATTCCATTTACATTTACCCATTTTCTGTCGTCAGTCAATTATGTAATGTGTATGCTTTGAACTTCTTCAATTATTATACTGATGGGAATAAGTACCGAAAACTTTCCGAATTCTTTCAGTGAAATTTTGTTCCAGATCTTTAAAATTCATTTTATTCCTTTAAGACCCATTTTATAGACGTCAGATTTAAAATTTAAAATTAGGTAGGGAGAACAATGGTTTTCATTTCAGACCGACTGGTCTCCCTTTTCATCTATTTATTTACACAATATTTTGAAAAGTTGATGTACAAAGTCGAAAGTAACCCTAAATATGTATGTTCTTTTACAGCAAACCTTAGAATAAAAGAGACATAAGATAGAGCATTAAATACCTTCGCATAATTTTAAAACATTTGTTAGAAATAAGTTTTGATTTTACGTTATTTCCTTCCAGTTCACCCTAAGCTGCGTGTGCGCGCTAATAGACAAGGCATCGATGCTGGTCAACACTCCCGAAGCGACTTCCAACGAACGGCAATGGTCGAAATTCCTCAAAACACTCGCTCGAGCCCTCAAAAACACGACCTTAACAGTCGCAAGACCCGTAAAACCTATGTCCGCAACGAAACTAACTTATCATATGAAACAACTGGATTCTAGGACCACAATAGAAATATTGCAAAGGGGCAAAACTGCAGAATTCGCGGACTTAACCAAAACCGAAGTTGCTGAACAACTTATCAAGTACTTGTGTTGATATTTACTTTGGAATAAGGTTCCAGAATAATCGATTAGTTTAGGTATCGAGTTGTTTATCGAGTCAATCGATACGGCTAGAGGATAGTGACAAGAGAAAAAAATGCGTTCGATACAAGATATTTCTGATGAAACGTCGAAATGTTGAAATTTTCAACCTCTGGGATATGATATGAAGTTTGTCGCTTCAGTTTTTTTTTATTTTATTTAAATAGTTCATTCATTATAAATAAAATCAGTTTGTCGCCGACTTCAGTGTAAATATATCAATATAACACAGTTATTATTTAAAAGTGTTTTTATTGTAGTTTTTTTAAATGACAGAATATTTCTTTGAAAAAAGAAAATGCATTCGTAATTTAACTTAATAATTTTCGTTAAAAAACAACAGTTTTTATTTCGTAAATTAAAATTTTAGGCAGTATATCAACGCTGAATGTTAAGCTTTCCTTACAAATAAATATTTTAGTACATTTACTGGATAATATGTCAAAAATTGACCACTGCTAGACGATACTATATTTTTCATATATTATCCATCTTTATTTAACCACTCAATGGACTTCCAAGTTTTAATATTTTATTTGCCTTCAAAATATAAGAATACAATAAGCAAAGGTGCAGCTAAGATTATTTTCAGAAATAAAAAAGTACGCAGTTTTGCAATACTGCACAAAGTAAAATAATTTCCATACTTACTTTTTGATCAATAACAAATTATCTGTTTTTTTTTACATATTTCAGTCTGCTTATCCCTTCAAAAAGGGTTATTCCCGCTCGGTAACACCCTGTCGTCAACACTGTTGACGATCGGGAAAAAAAAGTTTCGTTCGTTCACAGTGTCCATGAATGCTGGTTTTAATTTTTTTAATATAGAAATAAAAATAAAACATGTCATTTATTTTTAAAGTCTAAAATGGTTATTATGAACATGATAAGGCCATTTTTTTATTTTCTAGTTAATTGTGTTTTAAGAGATCTAGCATAATCCAAATTAAAAATCCAAACAAATAAAAACCAGCATTCATGGACACTGAACGAACGAAACTTTTTTTCCCGATGGTCAACAGTGTTCACGAAAGGGTATTACCGAACGGGAATAACCCTTCAAAAAAGCCTTGATTTCTTAATTTATTAAATTCACTATTATAAATTTTTTTCAACTATTGGGTCACTGTCGACCGACTGTTTGTGTCAGGCTTAATCTACAAATAATTGTGAATATTCTGTTTTGTAAATTTTAGTTTGAACGTTAAAAACATCACCAAGAATAAATATTAACGTGGTATTTGAAAGAAATTAGATAATTACTATTTCTGCCCATGCGAAATAAATTAGAATAATTACAAAAAAAAAAACGCATCAAGTGTTGTAAAATTGATTAATATTTTCCTAGTAGTTTTTAATGGTAATAACCACTGCCCGAAAGTATATGGTAGATTAAAAATAATATTGCAAAAAGTATTGATATTGAAATGTTACAAAAAAAGCTTTTACACGAGATTAGGACGTTTTCCGAAATTAAAAAATCTTTTATTTCAACTTTTAAAAATAAACAACATTTTTGGTAAGCTTTTTAATTTAGTTAGGGTGACAGGTAATTAGTGATCGACACTTGAACACGCGATTCTACTCATGATTATAAACAATTTTCCCAGAGAAATTTTATTTTTTAATTACAGTAACTTAACGACTGTTTCCTACTTTGATCCTCGCCCGAATTTTCAGACAGTTTTTTTGTTATTGTAATTAAACTAATTTATTATCTATTGGGAAAGTTGTTTGGTCACTAATATACACCGTGACTTTTTAGTCGTCTTACAACGGCAGCCCACTTCATGTATCCAATGACTAGTAAACGTTCATATAAAAAAAATATATATATTTATGAGATTTGAATAATTTAAAAATAAAAATTAATTCATTATTATGATGCATGACGTAGATTATAAGAACACCCTGTTGTGAGCGCTGCGCGTATCTTGTATCAATGGAGCGCGGCGCGTTGGGAAGGTACATTTTTTTTTTCAGTATTTTTCTTTGCATCTATTATCTTAATTAATAAGTAAGGCTATAAAATTAATAATCGTGTCTAGTGGTATTTTATGTCGGATAGATTGAGTGGACCACCTTTGTAAGACGACTAAAAAGTCACAGTGTATTTAGTTTACATATTTATATTCAGCGTATGTAATTTCAATTTGTAAAATCGATTTTTCAAAACTTGCAAATCCTTATTTAGTCAAGTCCGTAACTATTTTCGAAATTGGCGAATAATTTGTTTTGCTAGGATTCGGAACCCAATCTATCGAAAATGTACTAAAAAAAATCTATTCGAAATTATTCTTATGTCAAAATCACTTGGGGTCATTCTGGACCTTAAAGCTTAATTCACGCGTGTTTATGGTACTTTAAACCCCATGACGGGTTATATTATCTATGACAACGGTATTGCCAACTTATAATCGCAATTTTTACTAAAAAAATACTTAAAATTTAAAAAAAATGAGCACTTGTCTAATACGCAATAATTGTGTAGATACTATTAATAATAAAAAAAATAATTATGTTTGTAAAAATTCACTTCGGTAACTCAACGTAAACACATTTTATCATTTAAATCATTTATTCCTGTAAATATTAAGTAATAAAAAAAGTTTTATTCTTTTTTAGATTTAGTAGCTTTTAATTTTAAACTTGAAAAAGAATATCATGCTTTTATTTAATATATAAAAGGGCTTATCCATTGAATTTAGAAACTATGGAACTCATATGTTTTAGAATCCATAAAAATTCGTGGAGTATAGTTATTGTTAATAATTAATTATTATTAATAAGAGAAAGGTGATTCTAAAACTGGAGTTTTTTCATTTAAAAAACTATGTTGTATCAATGTGATAAGAATTAGGGTTCAATATCTTTTTTCAATGGGTTTTTAACCAGGCAATGTAAGGGTGAGGGGATGATTAACTGTTAATTTTATTTAATTTGAACCCAATTTATTACACATTATAATTCTTTTTCCAATGTCAAGCATTTATTACAACTTGACCGTATTTTGAAGCTTATAATTCCATAAATCGTTTGTTTTATCTAAATACCATAGGTTTTTAAATAGAAAAGTTTTCATGTTTTAGAATGCACCTTTTTTCATGAACTTAGGCCGAATGGCAAAGGGTGAAGCGAGAAACGTCACACATATATTTTTATTTTACAAAAATCGTGGATCCTACTGTCTTTGGCTGAATCTGAGAACTGACTTTTGATTCGATATAATTCTTTAAAATGATCGTCAAAATTGAGTCCTATTTCTTCAACTCAGGAACGGTCGATAAATGTATTTTTTTTTTCGTGTGTGATTAGTGATGTGAAAAAGTCCGTTCTCAGAACGCAAAATCACATTTTAATATTTGTTTTAAATTTAATGTGACTTTGATGGTAGTTTTATATGTTTAATGGTATATTTTCTTTGTAGAAGTGGCCTGGATGTAGTTTTAAGGCTAAATATTTGCCGCGTAATATGTTAAATGTAAAATGTTGTTCTAAAGTTAATTCCTGGCCTCATATCTACATGCCAGGCCACATTAGCGGGGGTAACATATATTTTTTGGCCCAAAATCTAGACTCATTAAATATTTTTTTCTCAAAAATCGAGTCTTATAGCAAATGCAATCAATTAGCTTTGTACTTTTGTGTGCGCTCTTTTAATACCTATATTATTAACTAATATAAACTTAATATATTGGCTGTTTTGACTATGTCGATGGATATATTTTTTAATCAAAATCGACAGCTTTATTTATGAAATACGTATGAACGACTAAATGTCGATAAATGTAATCGACGCATTCATTTTTAATTTGGTGATTGAAGCAACGATCCTGACTATCGATAAAATTTGTCGATATCGACAAACACGCACGCAAAAGTGAGGCGCAATAATATAAATATATAGATTATTATATAAATTTGTATATACCATACTGCCAATAAATAAAATAAAATATGAAAATAAAAAAATCGTGAAAATTGTTAAAAAAAGGAAATTTGTTTTTTTTTTTGTAAAGTAAATAGTTTTTTCATGATTTGGTAGGCAAAGGTCGCGTTGTATTCTTTTTTTACTATTAGTAGTTTTTAGTTATTTTTTATCCGATAAAATAAAAATAGTATAAATTGTTTATAGAAACAATGTGTGTTTTATTTCCCTTTACACAATATCTTCAAAAACAGCATTTTAACTCGAAGATTGTTGCACAAATTTTCATGATAAAGTGATTAATAAGATTAGGTTTTACACGGTGCTTTAAAAACAACTCCAAAGTCAGCAAACTGTCATCCAAATAGAGATACGACAGATTAGTTACATCTAAAATATAAAAATGAATCGCAAAATGTGTTGGTAAGCGCATAACTCAACAACGCCTGGACCAATTTGGCTAATTCTTTTTTTGTTGTGTTTGTTATTGTCAGGAGAAGGTTCTTATGAAAAAAAAATAGGGTAAAGTAGAGAAGTCAGTTGACGGGAGCGAAGCCGCGGGCAAAAGCTAGTGATTTTATATAAAAAATGTTTTAAAATTCTTGATCATATAATTTTAAAGCCAGTATCTCACTTACTCAGCTAATTCTAGTTTTGTTACTTTGAGAAAATTTTAATTTGACGTGTTCCGAATCACGGCCGAATTATACGGGTTTATGGAAACAAATACGCAAATGTATTACCATAATGTAACTCCTGGGGCCCGATTCTCCTAAGGTAATAATGTCAAAATCGAATAGAAATCGAATCGCAATATGATCGCAA
This sequence comes from Helicoverpa zea, assembly GCF_022581195.2. Classification (NCBI taxonomy): domain Eukaryota; kingdom Metazoa; phylum Arthropoda; class Insecta; order Lepidoptera; family Noctuidae; genus Helicoverpa; species Helicoverpa zea. The sequence goes on from NC_061479.1 coordinate 4,731,303, forward strand.
TAGCAGTTTTAACCATATCGGGCATTCTGCTACTAATATAAGACCAATCGTATTCCAACGACATTCGATTGGTTTGCGATTTGTCTGCTATATTGGTGATTTTGGTTAATACGGTAGTTTGCTCTACAATCATATTGCAATAGTTAATCATTTGCAGACAAAATGATTCATTATTGAATAACAGGAAAGGATAAAAACGCTTCTTTAAAAGAAAAAATAGCGGAATGCCACATACGCTTCAATCGTAATCGAGTCGGGATTGGATCGCAGTCGAACGTGAATCGTATGTTGCTTAAGTAAAACTAGGAGAATCGTGCCCCTGGTAGCCAACAGTATACTGTTTTACATGAAATATAAGGTTTAAGTGGTATTGTGTAACTAACATTTCAATACAACAATACATATACCTATACTTTTTTGCTTTTACTTTGCTTTCATATAGTTAACCTACTACGTGAAATACTTCCCATGAGATGCGGGTGGAACCGTGTGCGTTCGCGCAGCGGAATGTTGTTGAATTTAAAGATTTTAATTATGCAGATAATTAGTGTAAGACGTTCTATAATTGTGTATGGTAAATAAAATTATTTATAGTTTTTTTATAGCTATCCGAACTTGGTCGGATTATGTAGGTTTTCGATGCTTCGTCAGTATTATAATTGTCTTTCTTTAATTACTGAATTTAATGACATGAAATTTTGCAAGTGAATAGTTGAATGATTAAACTAATTATTGGCAAACATTTTACCATGCAATTCCTTTAGAACGTCGTGATATTCGACTGCTTTGTAAACAGTGATCTATTCATGGTAAATTATCCTATAACTTTTTAATTACTAACGGAACATCATTGATACTTGGCAACATGTTGCAGACACTTACAAGTTTTTGTAAACGTGAAAATCTAGACCCTAAACTGCATACTTTAAGAACTAAGACCTAATAAGTGTATTTTACGTTTATATTTTTATCTTTTAAACCCTACGACTTTTTTTATATCTGTTTTTTAAACAAATATAAACAAATTCAAAACAACGTATGTAAAAATCTACAGCTCTCTATGTAAGCGCTTTATATGAAAACTAGCTAATGTCCAAACGTTCGCGTAGCGGAAACTTGAATTTCTCCGAAGTTTATGCATGCACTGATTTCATTCATACATAAATAATTATACACAAATACACACTAATTTTTGGACACATCTCTTTTTTTCTAAAGTCTATGGATTAAAAAAAGTTCCGCCAGGACAACGTTCGCCCAGCGGAATCAGCTTTTGGTGAATTTCTCCACAATGGCTGCATACACAATTTTTTATTTACCATACACAATTATAGAAAGTCTTACACTAATTATCTGCATAATTAAAATCTTTAAATTCAACAACATTCCGCTGCGCGAACGCACACGGTGGAACCACACAAAACAGCTAGTAGGTACTAAAATAAAACAAAATTTGATTCTAATAAACTGATTCTTTAATAAAATTTTGTACAATTAATTCCAAGTTTCCAATTTTTGTACAGAATCTATAGTTGATCACAATAATTATTTACTACATAATTTACCTACGTATAGGTAGGTCTGTATGTAGCCTCGACATAGTCGAATCCAATCTGTCAAATGTCTTCAATAGATTTTCAACCTTATCACAATAGTGGTAGGTTAATGTTCGATTGGTTAATTTGACAGATTAGAGTAGCTTGATGTTCGGAAATTACTTCTCAATGGGGCACTGTTATTTTTTGAAGCCAGAAAGTTTGACAACTAATATTGCCAAGTGGTTGCTTAGGTAACTATATTGCGAAGGTCAGATAAGCAGACGCTCCTTGTAAAACACTGGTATTCAGCTGCATCCGGTTAGACTGGAAGTCGAGCCCAACATAGTTGGGAAAAGGCTAGGCAGATGATGGCAACAACGTCTGACATTATTATAAAATTTTGGATTTATTTAATAAAACTTTTTTTGTTTTGTTTTTTACAACTTGGCTTCTGACCCAAATGGACTGTCAAATTGCAGTTCCTATTTTGGGTAACTACAGGCCATAGTCAGTAACTTCTATGTTCAAGACATATACAAAAACCCAAGATGCACAGTCTCGAATAAAAGTTACGCTCGAAAGTGTCCCCGAACACGAATTCTGTCTCTTTCTATTAGGTACAAGCATACGTTATTGCAAGTTCAACTTTACGCGAATTGCTTAAAGTCGTTATTACAACGTACTGTAGTTAATAAAGCAATAACATTTTACGACCGAAGTGGTCGGTTAGGACAAAGAAAATGAGCGCACAATTTTGAATGTTGCGCTCATTTGGTGAGTACGTTTTTGAGACGTTGAGTGTGCATCTTGGGTTTTTTGTATATCAAGTTCAAGACAATATTTCAAAATGGCGTCCTTTTCCCTCCATTCAAATTAAGAGTAACTACACGGCTTTATTTCTTGCAACATCTCGAAGACTGTCTCCACTAGTTTATATTTCATGTTGAATGTCATTCTTCGAGCGTCCACGGATCCGTAGAGCATGTTAAATGTGAAGAGTCCCGGGAAAAACTGAAATAAAGACAAGATAATTTTGTTTTACTTTTGAAGTAAATGATGAAATCTACCTAAGTACCTACTTACAGATATTATAAAATGCGAAAATAACACTGTCTGACGCACTTTCATGCCAAAACTACTGAACATTCATTTGGTATCCAGACTTTTCAGGCTCTAAAGTCTAGACTCTGGACACTATATTTAGAGCATGAGAATACTTTTATCAGGGTGCAGGAAGTAGGATCCACGGAGTACCTAGGTATAACAATGATGGGTTCTACCATTTATGTATTATTATAGTTACCAACCAAACCAAATCGCCGATTTGACCAATGTGCGGCAAGTACACTTCTGGGGCCCGATTCTCCTAAGTTAATAATGTCAAAATCTAATAGAAATTGAATCGCAATATGATCGCTATAGCAGTTCTAACCATATCGGGCATTCTGCTACTAATATAAGACCAATCGTATTCCAACGACATTCGATTGGTTTGCGATTGGTCTGCTATTTTGATGATTTTGGTCTATACGGTAGTTTGCTCTACAATCATATTGCAATCGTAAGTAATTTGCAGACAATGTGATTCATTATTGAATGACGGAAAAGGATACAAACGTTTATTTAAAAGAAAAAATAGCGGAATGCCACATACGCTTCAATCGTAATTGAGCCGGGATTGGATCTTAGTCGAATGTGAATCGTATATCGCTTAAGTAAAATTAGGAGAATCGGGGCCCTGGTTATGGTTTGATTATCGTTTTGTTGAATTGGTTGATGATGATGATGATAAAGCTAAACTCACCGGCAACCCTACTTGGGGTTCGTAATTGAATTCAGGAGACAATTCGTTGCATTGCAGAACTGTAGCCCGTTCGGGGCTCACTGTCATAAGCTGGAGTTTGTTCTGAAAAATCACACAAATATAAAAGGTATGGAAAAGGTAGGTATGTTAAGAAGAAAACATGAAAATATATACATAGACAGCTAGCGAAATATTGTAATAATAATAAAAATTACCGATCTCTTCTTATCAACGTTTTCTCTAGCTTGAAGGACTATAGTGCGGTAACCTGCACCTTGATTCCATCTGAAAAAAAAAAAATGTTTATTCCTTTACTGCCCGTACCCGGATAAAATATAGCCTATGTTATCCGGGGATAGTGTAGCTTCGCAACAGTAATAGATTTTTTTAAATCGGTTCACCAGACATGTGTTGCTGTGGAGTTTGTTGCGCCACTTCTTCTTCCTAATAATACATGGGAAGTGATGAACGGTTGGCGTTTTTGGGGGCTGTCTCATGAAGGCAATTTTTACTTGTTGCCTGTTTATCAGCCTACTTTAGGTTTGTAATACGTATGCTTATTAATTTTAATTCATGACTGCAGAGTATTTAACCTACTGCAAATTCTAATTCCTGAGGGTCCATTCAGACAGACCGGCTCGGAGAGCATCGGCGTGCATTTTTCTTTTCACACTGACCGGAGTCGGCTCCGATCGGCTGCGTGAGATGCAATTGGAGCCAAACGTCAGCAAGACCGAGAAAAAGTATACAATCGGAGCCGGTCGACTCCTCTTATTATTTCACACCGAGCGCCTTCGAGCATTCTTAATGACAAAAGCAGTGCGCATGCAAAAATAAACCTTACTTCAAATACTATATAAGCACTCAATTTTCAACGTTTTAAGAATTTGCTGTCCTCTCCGAGCCGGTCTGTCTGGACGGACCCTTAAAGTCTTTACCTGCTAGACTGGAAGTTGTATGCTCTAGAGAGGAACGACATGGCGTGGTAAGTGTGCCTCTCCATCACCCACTCCTTAGGAGTCGAGCCTTCCACGTGGTTGTGAGCGTCGAAGTCCGGGAAGAAGTCGCAGGACGCATCGCGCATCAGCTGAAAGCATAAAATAACAAGTTTTTACCAAGTAACATTCAATCACCATTTCTTTTTATAAGAATTAAATGACGTTCCGCTGTGGGTGCAGCGCGAGGGAGTATCAGACTCTTACCTACTATCTCGCAGCCCCGGCAGGCTTTGGCTCTAGAGAGTCTCATTGGAGTTTGCTGGCTTTCTTTAAGGACAGTGTGGACCTACCTTGTTCTTTTTATGGTTCCGTACCCAAAGGGTAAAACGGGACCCCATTGTTTTCGCTCCTCTGTCCGTCCGTCCGTCCGTCCATCCGTCCGTCCGTCCGTCTGTCACCAGGCTGTATCTCATGAACAGTGATAGTTAGAGAGTTGAAATTTTCACAGATGATGTATTTTTGTTGCCGCTATACCTAACAACAAATACTGAAAACTAGAATTGAGTAAATATTTTGGGGGGCTCCCATACAACAAACGTGTTTTTTTTACCGTTTTATAAATAATGGTAGGGGTGCACGAAGGGTTCGTGCGCGAGTCCGACTCGCACTTGGTCGGTTTTGTTATTTTACCATGTCTTTGTGTTTTTTATATGCATTCGCTTGTTTCTGTTTTGTGTGCTATATGCGAATAAATTCTTTAACTTTGACATACCTTAACCATCGCTTTAACACTATAAGGCTTGTTGAAGTGTTCTGACAAGGCCGTGGTGGACGCGTTGGCGATAGACTTGAGTTTAACGAAGTTGCTGACGCACAGCCAGGTGACGGTCACGCAGAGACCTGTCACTGTGATCAGGACTCCTCGCCTGGAGAAAGTAAAAATGGAGAAGTTAGAAGTAAGTAATCTTACTGTAAAAGTAGCAGTTGATTCACCCGGGATGTCTCGGGAGAACTGCAATGAACGATGAACTGCAATTGGGCAAAAAGTAGGTTGTGTTTAAAATTCATTCAATCACAAATGATTGTCTGTAAGTAATTCAGGGGTACCTAAGCTATTGAACTATTTTGTTTTCGTTTAGATTGAGCGAATTGGACTTTTTGTCGTCATGGATCACAAGCTGTAACCAATTTTAGGAATCGGCGTGTGACGGAGTATATAGACAGAGGTATGGCGGGTTATATACGCGTTGGAAACTTAGTTACGGACCGCTGGGTTTTTTCAAATCAAATCAAATCAAATCTTTCTCTTTACAAGCACTTATGAACTACAAAATTATAAATAAGTTTGATTCTAGTTGCCCATTCCAAAAGTAGCTTCCTATGGAGAAGAACGGGCAAGAAACTCCATTAACCATGGAGTTTCTTTTTAAAAACATAAGTTACAATTATTATGTATTGATACATACGATAATAACGTGAAAAAGAAATGCTTACAATATTTTTTGGGTTGACTCTGTGAAAGTTATACAATGCAAGTTGAACTAGGAAGTTATAAGAGAAAATTATTATACAAACTATTTTAAGAAGTTAATAAATTACACAAACCAAGTTATATAAAGCAAAAGAAAAAAGAAATAATAATAATAACAACATGATAAGAGCAAGAACATTAATGAAAACAGAGATATTCCTAGACAGCCTGCCAGTCGCCAGGGAAGCCACTCGTGCAATGTAGGACTAACGCCATACATCCTTGTCGTCAATATAATCTTTGATTTTATAGTATGCTCTCTTAATAAGAGTAGACTTGACGACATTCTTGAATTTTTTTTCAGTAAGGTCTGTTAGACAGACGACCTTATAAAGGTCGCCGGAAGACGCTGGATGCAGGTCGCTTCCAACAGGTATCTGTGGAGATCAAAGGGGGAGGCCTATGTTCAGCAGTGGACGTCCTATGGCTGAGATGATGATGATGATGATGATGAAGGTCTGTTACACATTTAGGTAGCTTATTGTAAAACCGAACACTATTCCCTAGGGTTTTATAAGAACTAGCTATACATATGTAACTTATAAAATCACATTAACAATAATGCCTTACCCATCCGGATCCGGTTTTAAGTCCCATCCTTGATACGGTAGATTGCTGTACCTCAATGTAGCTATACCGATCGGCCCTGGAATTAGATTCGCATATAAAAATTCAGGAGTTTGATGAATTTGAAGCAAAAAAGGCACAGGAAGAAAGTTGAAGACCTTCCTGTTTATCTATGTCATAACGAGTTCCTCCGGGTTTCGGAAAGCACGTTAAACTGATTCCTACTGTCATGTGAACATCTTTAGCAGTCGTCACGAAGCCAGAGAAAAGTCTGACAACCAATCTTATTATCTTACCAAAAGGTATTGGGTTGCTCAGGTAACCGGGTCGATAAGGTTAGATAGGCAGTCGCTCCATATGGCACACTGGTACTCAGCTGCACCCTTTAGACTGGATGCCGACCCCAACATAGTTAGGAAAAGGCTAGGCAGATGATGATACCTATATAATTTACTTACAGAGTACTCCAGTCCTGAACTGTATATTAAGTTTGTCCTCATTGAACTTATAGTCGTTGACATAGCTGGATGTCCATATTTTCCTCCCGTCTTGCCACTGGACTACCACAGGGGGCTCGTTCCACATCACATCTTGAGGGAGCCTGAAAGAAAAGGCTTTAGTATAGACCCGCCAAACTTTTTGTCGTCAGGAACATTGTGAGAGTCGCTTTTGGTTTATCTAGTCACTAGCTTCTTCTAGCAGTTCCCTACACAAGCGTCCCGTTGTAACTACTTCGCGTAACTGGATAAAAAGTAGTCTATGGTCTTCTTCGATAAATAACCTATATAACATTGAAAGAACTTTTCAAATCGGATCAGTGATTCCTGCGATTAGCGCAACAAACTCTTCGGCAGGAGATGATGTAGGATTATGAGGTAGGTTTTTGAGAATACATGCTCGGAAATGAGTTGTAGGTAAGCCTCAAATAGCTTTGGCAGTGAAATGGTGGGATAGCAAGTAAGTAGTGTGTATTTCTAACAAAAAGGTAGAATGATAAATTACACTTATCACTACATAGTATAAAACAAAGTCACTTTCTCTGTACCTATATCTTAGTATGTTTGCTTAAATCTTTAAAACTACGCATTGAAGAGGAAGGTTTATACTTACTCTATAAAAACCATGGCCAACTTCTCATACTGGGCTTCAACTTTCTTGATCTCCTGTTCAATTTCCTCCGGAGTCCTGGTGACTCCTGGCGGCGGGGGTGCCGGGGCACGGTACTGCACTTGGTACTTCATAGGCTGCAGGCATTTCGGGAGTTGCACTGTCGAAGATTTTGTAACAGTTTTGTGGATTTTACTTGTAATTTTAAGGTACATTCGTTGGTTTAGTAGTTGCATAGCGTGACTGCTTACTCGGGTTTGAATCTCGGGTGGATTTTAAGAATTTTTTACAACGCAGCCCGGGGTATATGTGAGTCGAGACATAAAGTGAGTGCTGTATCTGCCTGTGCACTATAAAATATCTTATGCAGCTGGCTGATCTCCTTAGAGAGAACCGCCTCGGGACTGACAATCAGTAGTTTTATTGTGTAAGAGTATCAAACATAAGTATACATGATGTATGTACTTATATTTACAAGCTCTTACATAATTTCTAATATTACTAGAACACAGAATTAAAAAACGTATAGTATACAGATAATGATGATGAAATAACACCAACAGCGGAATCATAAATCCTATCCACGTGTCCATTTGTCTACTGGAGATAGAATTTTGATATCAATATTGTAAGACAACGCAGCCCGGAGCCTGGAAGTTGGTGATTGATACATCCGTGCATCGGAGAGCACGTAAATGTATCGGATTGCCGTCCCATCGCGCTATGAGAGTGAAGGAATAGTGCACCTGTGTCCAAGCAAATGCTTGTGCACTATAATATGTCCTGCGCAGTTAGCTAATCTCCTTACATGAGAACAGCGGCCGTAGCCGATAATCGGCTAAGAGGATATCATATTATAAGCACCATACAAGGAATGAAAAATTGCAATCTCCAGATAGCAAATAAACCTACAGACAGCTTATTGGAAGCCATCGTAGTGTTTAGCAACAGCTTTCAAAAGCAGGTGTTATTCCACTAGACGGTGTAACGTCACAATTAATATTGACGGCGAAATCCAAAATGGCGGATCCTTGTCTTTGACCATTGTCGATAAGATAAATTATTATTATCAAAAACATTGGCTGCGATAGACAGATTATAATAAAATTTATCACACGAAACTCGTGCAAAAATATATTTGAACAAAAACTATTATTTTGTACCTGAAAAGTGTATATTTTAGTGAAAGTGTGTATTTTAGTGCATAGATAATTAATATTGGTGTGTTTTTTTCGAAATAAGTGTCGTGTTTTGTGACCATGTGAAGGAATGAAGTGTTTATTTCCGAAATTATGACGCAGTTAAGACTTTTTTGTGTCAATTGATAAATTGCCATGATTTTCAAGGTATTCATGTAAGTTCAATTGTTGAAATTATCTCTGTAAGATAGAAAAAAAATGTGTAAAAACTAGCTGTTCCAAGGGCTTATACCCACGACCCGTGAGAACAACTTCCCACAACCGGATTAAAGTAGCCTATTGTCCTTTATCAATCTCTAGACTATCTGTTTTACTTACAAATTTAAATTCGGTTTTGTAGTTTTGGCGTGAAAATATGAAAGACAGACAGATACCTAGTTACTTTAGCTTTTAATAAATTTCAGTCAAGATTAGTCAGAGAACATGACAAACACATTTGCCTGACGTGTGAATCGAACCTAGGACATCATGTTTAGCTACCTATAGCTTTTACAACCACTAGACCTGTGGCTCTGTTTATCTGCCAGAGTTGCCTAAGTAATATTAAAAATAAATAAAATAAGTAGCCTCTTTAGGTATTATTCTGATGAACCTAAATAGTATAAAGTTTTATCGAAAGAAATCCAATAAGTAGTATTTATGTGAATGAGTTACAAACATACATTGATAAAAAGTGCACATTTGCGATATAAACGTGACTAGATTCGTTCTATTCTCAGGCCTCTTGAGTGTCGCAATCTTGAGATTGAAGCAAAGACTTTTCCCAATTGTGTTGGTTTCCAGTCGAACCGTATAGAGCTTAGCCTTAGTATCAGTGTTTTACATGGAGTGATCACTCATTTACCCCTTCATTCAAGTTATCTGGGCAACATGATAAAGGTCTAACATTAATTGTCAGACTTTCTGGCTTCTGATTACCCGTAACGACTGCCAACGATGTTCGTCGACGTTCCTTTCGAAACACGGAGGAATTCACCCATCCACGGATTGACTACGCCAAGCGTTGCTTGACCTTATGATCGTTCAACAGATGCGTCTGAAACTTAGCCACGAGCTCTTAAAGCCGGACAGACATCGAATACAAAATCAATTGTTCAAATCTGATTAAAATTAGCGCGGTCAAGCATTGTTTAATTAATATAGATAAAATGAGTTACATCATAATTTGCAATACCAGGTATCTATCTGTATATTATTATTATTTATTTATTTATTTTATTTATTACACTTTTTGCACACATTTTACACAAAAACAATGTACAAAGGCGGACTTAACGCTTTAGGCGTTCTCTACCAGTCAACCTTTAGGTGGAGGAGAAATTTCATGGCAGGTGCACTAAATATAAAAGAAAAATCTAAAATATATACGTACATTTTTCATGTGATTTTTCATGTTTTTGTCATTATCTTATGTCCTTCTATGGATTTCTAATTATATCCTTAAAATATAAACGATCCATCAGTTCGGCAGTTGTCTTTGGAAGAGACGACAATATATCAATGATGGTTTTACAAGTCTAATTATGTGCTATCAAAGTGCATGTAGAGATAGCACATCAACCTACCTCAATTTGTCTTCTTCAGTAGATTTTCTACCTTATCACAATAGTGGAAGGTTAATGTTCGATTGGCAGAATTTGATAGAGTTGATAGAATAGAATAGAATAGATAGAATATCATTTACTTCGAAGTATATGGTACATTGAGGTTTTACATTGAATATTGTTTCACATACACTACCATTGCTTGTGCAGAAATATTTAGTTAACCATTCTTTAAAAAGAAAAGAAAAATAGTAATTATAATAATGTCAAGTAAACTGAATCACAAAAAAAATTATGTACTGTTGAGACGAATGTTTGTGGTAACCAGGATGGATAAGATGAAGAATGAGTGTATTAGAGAGAGTCAGAGATTGGTGCCAGTGACAGAAATAAATGAGAAGTCAGCTCTTGTCATACAGGGTGTGTCGTTCACAATCACATTAAATCCTATCGCATATACTTTATGATATTCTATGGCAAATTGTAAAAAAAAAAACCTAATCCATTCAGTGGTTTAACCACAGGAGTCATTTTTCGTTTTGATTTTTCATGTGATTGTGAACGACACACCCGATATACATTGACATGTGACGAGAAAGGATGACACACAGGCTACAATGAGTGTGTTAAGTATGAATGTACTATATGTGTCAAGTATGAATGTACTATATGTGTCAAGTATGAATGTACTATATATGTCAAGTATGAATGTACTATATGTGTCAAGTATGAATGTACTATATGTGTCAAGTATGAATGTACTATATGTGTCAAGTATGTGTGTACTATATGTGTCAAGTATGAATGTACTATATGTGTCAAGTATGAATGTACTATATGTGTCAAGTATGATTGTACCATGTACTAAGTATGATTGGATGAATCGAGAATGAGATGCAGACCGAAAAATAAATGGATGGATTGCCTGAAAGAGGACATGAATAAGAAGGGGGTGTATATATTAGCATGGCGACGAGAAGAATGGAAGCGGAAAACATAGTAGTAGTTGCAGCCTTTGAATCGACCCACTGCTGGACTGCGGCCTCCTCTCACACGGAGAAGGATTGAGCGCTAATCACCACACTTGCTCAGTGCGGGTTGGTGATTTCAGAATATATAGTCCAGGTTTCGGAAAACATATTGCATGAAAAAATCGCGGCGTATCCACGAAGTTTAAAAACCATTCTTGATGAATGATATGTCTTTTTTGCAGATTCTAATTAATTTCCTCATAAAATTCGAGGTATATATCATTCGATTGACAAATATAGAAATGATAAGATATTACTCAAGTTGTTTACTGATTCATATGATTATGAAAACATTATAATTGTTGATGGTGACAGAAGTCACGGTTAGCTAGCATGATAAAAGTCACAGGTTCAATACCCAGCTGTTGAAGCTGCGGGATTGATCGAAAAAGTTACCACGGCCCTTGTACATGAAGGGCTCTAGAAGAACATGGTGGGTTTTTGAGTCTGACACTCCCTCACGCTGCACCCACAGCGGGAGGGTCATAGCTCTTATTTCTATGGAGGCATAAAATATTACTCGAGAAGAGCTCGCTGAACGATTATAAGATTAAGCAATGATCGCCGCGGTAGATCCGTTGATGATGAGTGGCCATCTATGACACGAATTCCTCCGTGTTACGGAAGACACGTTGAATTAGTGAGAATCAAATCTTCTTCTTCTTCTTCTTTCTCCTGCCCTGTTCCCAAATATTACTTGGGGTCGGCGCAATATGTCATTTTCTTCCATTTTCCCCTGTCACTCGTCATACTGACACTCACTCCCTTCCTATTCATATCATCTTTCAGGCAATCCATCCATCTTTTCTTAGGTCTTCCTCTTCCTCTCCATCCATCTACATTCATACTTAGTGAGAATCAAATGTCAGCCACAAAGTCTAATAACCAGTGTTACGTAGGGGTATCGGGTAACTGGATTGAGAAGGTCAGATAGGCAGTCGCATCCGAATATACTGGAAGCTGACCCCAACATAGTTGAGAAAAGGCTGATAAGTAGCGTACATTGCCTACATGCGTAGATATTTGATTTCCTATAGATAAATTACATGTTATTTTGAGATAAGAAATAGGCAAATCAATTTAATTGCTTTATAGTACATGTAGATGTAGATAAACTGATAAGATTTGGAGTTTGGATCAATTCTGAAAACAATTAGGCTTAGACGGAGAAAATAAACAATTTATTTAAAAATAATAATGGCGTCCATGGCCGATTTCGGCCACGGCGGCTGTTCTCATTTAAGGAGATCAGCCAGCTGCGCAGGACATATTATAGTGCACAAGCATTTGCGCAGACACAGGTGCACTCCCTATTCCTTCACTCTCATAACGCGATGAGACGGCAATTTATTTAATTTAAAGTCTGAAATCACCAACTCGCGTTGAGCAAGTGTGGTGATTAACGCTCAATAATTCTCCGTGTGAGAGGAGGCCGCAGCCCAGCAGTGGGACGATAAAAGCCTGATGATGATAATGAATAGAATGTCGGTATTCAAACTTCTCGTCTCGTATTTTAGTATCGAAGTATGCCAGTAATAGGTATCTTTTACATGCCGTAAGGAAGAATGTGTTGGAACTCCTATGTATAACTTTAACACCTTATTTTGTACCCATATTCTTTGCAAAATCTTCTTTCTCCTGCCCTGTTCCCAATTTTATTTTGGGTCGGCGCAATATGTCACCCTCTTCAATTTTCCCCTGTCACTCGTCATACTGACACTCACTCCCTTCCTATTCATGTCATCTTTCAGGCAATCCATCCATCTTTTCTTAGGCCTTCCTCTTCCTCTCTATCCATCTACATTCATACTTAGCACACACTTTGTTGCATACGTATCATCCCTCCACCATTACATGCCTATACCATGACAATCTTCTTGTGCTTCTACTTTGACAATTCTTTGCAAAATAAACGATTTGTTTTATCCCTGAGCGAAGAAAATCTATTGCTTGTTTAAAAACTCCACTCCGCTTTGGTGAAGTCTGGGCCATAAATATTGGTAACTAGGTTACCTTTGACGCCTTTTTATTCTGGCCTAGTTTAAGACCTAAATGTTGATCTGAAAATACAATATTGTTTTTAATACATTTATTGCCTTCAATTTCTTCAATTTTTCTTATCTAGACCCGTGTGTCTAGAGGCCTACTTTGATTAACGTTTATTTTGATTACCCACGTACCTACCTGGGTTTTCGTAGACGGTTCATTCATGTTTTACCTAATTTTTGAGTGATACCTATAGATTACTCAAAAACTTTATCTACGTATTTTGGTATTTTTATAGAAATAAAGTTAGACTATCTGTTTGTAATAAAAAAATGCTTTTTAATAAGAGCATTTAAATCATTTTTATCCTGTCTATCTGGCTGTTTATTTCGGCTATCATCTGAACCAGCTGGACTGATTTCTATGCACATTTTCTGTTGCAAGGAGTAATAAAGTCTACTTTTTATTTGGGAGCGGGTGAAACAGTAACTAACAGAAGCAACTGGTCAATAATCAACAATATAAACTTTTACATAAAGATAGTTTACAAACGTAACAAAACTTTCCCGAAAATACTCCTTTTTCACTCTGCTGTATCAAAAAACTCCCACACCTTCTTTAACAGTCGTTTAAAAATCTACCCCATTTTTCAGATTCTTCAGCTACTTTCTACCATGTCTGTGCGGGCATGGACACCCGCCCAAACCACCCAAATGTCTGTCAGGCTACATGACGGATGTTCAGAACTGGGTCGACGAGAACGGAAGACTGACACCAAAACCAGGTGAGTGTTGAACTCTATTTTGTGAGTGATAAGGTTTAAATTGGCTTGCGTTATCTATGGCTAGATTACTGGCTGAACTTCATGAGATGTAAGGGTAACCTTTTTTGGGAATAGTTGGCCATGATTTGCAAAGAAAAGCAAGATTCGCTTGCTATCTGTTAGTAGATTGGAAGTTTATGGCCGCATATCGCCTCTGCTTCCTCTCAGCAAGAAAATAAATGAAAATAAAATTCCTTCATCAACAAACTCTTGAAGACTGGTCTCATCGTCTATCTATAAATAAATTATCTCACATTATGTTCTTATACTCCACAGGCGACTCAGACAATGTGATAGACCTCTCCACTACAACGAATCCCGTGCAAGTTCTGAACGAAAAGATGAACCTGTTCAGACGACGCAGAACCGTCAGATACCTCAGCCTGGCCAAGTGTCAACTCACTAGAGTGCCACCGGTAAGATAATATTCCATCATCTGTTTAGCTTTCTCCCAACTATGTTGGGGTGAGCTTCCAGACTCGGAGACTCAGAGACTGGTTATTAGTTGCATTCACTTAGGATTTAACTGATTACCAATTTCTCCAAAAAGAATGATAGACGAAGAATGAATGAGAAGAAAGAAGAATGAAAGAAGATGACTGACCACGCCAATTAAGAGTTGCTTAACCTTATGATCGATCAACCCGTGAGGTTGTTACATAGCACGAGCTCCTCAAATTGAATTATTATTTCAAAAAAGTAGAAGCTATCATAATAAGTAATATACATAGAGAAATACTAACATTGCCCTTTTCATATGCACGGAAAATACGCAAAAGTAATTTGAGGATAATAAAAGATCATACCTAATCTTTAAAAAAAAAAATGCGGTACTTGAAGAATATAATTCATCATCATCATCAGGCTTTTAAATGTCCACGTGTGGGTTGCGGCCTCTTCACATACAGAGAAGGAATGAGCGTTAATCACCACGTAGATACGATCAAGGGCTAGGAGAATAAATGATCGTATAGCGATTTCAGACTTTAAAATCCAGGTCTTCTCAAGAACCACATTTGCTACAAAATTAGCGCACAGAGGCTTAGAATTTACGAAATTTCGCAACAAAAAAAAGACTAGAAATAATTTCGGAGCTCCTATAATCTGTGAAGTGATAAGATACGATTTAGATAAACTCCACGATACAGGTTATGTTTCCATGTATTTATTGAGATAAAACACATAAGGATGGTGCTATTATTGATCTCAGATTATTCAGATAGTATTTTTATCTGAACCTAACCTATAAATATGACGACACGTTATAAAGAGATCATCATTTGCCTAGCCTTTCCCCAACTATGTTGGGGTCGGCTTCCAGACTAACAGGATGCATCTGGGTACCAGTGTTTTACAAGGAGCGACTGCATATCTCACCTTTACAACCCAGACTGCAACCCAAAACCCCTTGGTAAGACTGGCCCTCAGACTTTCTGGCTACTGACTAACTGTGACGACTGCCAGAAAAGTTCAAATGACAGCCGCAACCCACCAGTTTATCGTGCCTTCCGAAACACGGAGGAACTCGTCATGACAAGATGGTCACCCATCTTCGGACCGACCGCGCCAAGCGTTGCTTACCTTTATAATCGATTGTTATAACTGAAGGTCCCGGCTTTCATTGAACATCCTTGGCAGTCGTTACGGGTAGTCAGAAGCCAGTAAGTCTGACACCAGTCTAACCGAGGGGTTGCCCGGGTAACTGGGTTGAGAAGGTCAGATAGGGCAGTCGCTCCTTGTAAAGCACTGGATCTCAGCTGCATCCGGTGAGACTGTAAGCCGACCCCAACATAGTTGGGAAAAGGGCTCGGAGGATGTTGTTCCATGTGGCTTTGACTTAGCCACGAACTCTTACCTAAAAACTTTGTAAAAGAGGCTCATACAATTAATCAATTAAAACAAAAGAAAATGCCAATTTGTATCCTCTTAATCTAATATAAAATATCTAAAAATGACACGCATCACTTATTTCGATAAAAATATAATAAATGACGATGATAATAAGTATATAAACGATTAAATAAATACCTACTTATTTTTCAGTGCTTTATCATTGTTATTTTGACATTTTAATTAATAGATAGGCTTTCGTTTTGAAGATAAAAAAGTCTGCAGGAAGTATTTTGAAAGATACACATAACTCTTCTCATACTTATTAATTAGCACCTTTTTGTTCATAGCACACGCTATTAATATGGTACACATAAACATTTTGGAGAAAACAATGAAAAAGGGCGAACTTAACCCAGAATTGGATTTTCTTACAGCAAACCTTATTGTAAAAGAGAAAGTTTATAAGTGGTAAGACAGTCACACAGCCCGGGTAACTGGGTTGAGGAGGTCAGATAGGGCAGTCGCTCCTTGTAAAGCACTGGTACTCAGCTGCATCCGGGTAGACTGGAAGCCAACCCCAACTATGTTGGGAAAAGGCTCGGCTGAGCTTGTTTCTGATTATAGAAGGCTCAATCTTATTAAAATGAATTGCTATTCGTTAGAATGACTAAACTCGAGAATGGCTGGACCGATTTGGCTTTTTTTGGTTTTAAAATGTTTGTAGAGGTCCAGGTAAGGTTTAAATTGCGGGATCAGCTAGTTTGAAATGAATTAATTTGACTTTCTTAATGATGATTCCTTTTGTAATTTCCCAGATCTTCCAACTGCGAGACAACGAAATGAGGCCCCTAGCTATGATGTTAGAGTACATGACCCTGTTCGGCAACAACTTCCTCGGCATGAGCACCGCTGGTGAACACTATACGTTGAGTTTTAACGCTACGGGGACTACTGTTATGAATCTGAGCAATTCTCCGCAGAGACAGGGTGAGGATTTTTATTTATTAGTGTTATTTCAATGGCTTTGCTTTATTTAGCACGAAAATATTCCTATATAGCTTCCTCGATAACGGATTAATAACTAGCACTGAAAGAATTTTTCAAATCGGTACAGTGATTCCAGAGTATGTCCCATATAGGGAAAGATGGAAGGCTATGGGGGAGGCCTTTGCCCAGCGGTGGGACAGCATTGGCTAATTAAAAAGGAGACAATTTAAAATTGATACAAGAAAGGAAATTGGTGCAAGAGATTTCTTTCTCTATAAAAAAAAAAACAATATTACCTACATTGGTATTTACCTATACACTTGATATACGTTTTTTCTATGTAATTAAGACCCTGTCTCTCATTTTTCCAGTTGTCAGCGTCTGGTCATCAGGCTTAACAGCAGTCAACTTCCCAAACTTAAAAGAACTGGATTTAAGATCTTGCTCAATACAGACCTTAGAAAAAAACCTCTTTAGAGGAATGCCAAACCTAACAGCATTATACATCGGAGAGAACGAAATCCACTTCATATCATCCTCCGCATTTTATGGTCTAAAAAACTTAGTACATCTAGACTTCAGTAGGAACGAGGCCTTTGACGAAAACGGGAATCCGAAAAATCTAGCTACAGATGACTATTTAGTCTTCAACTATTTGGAAAGTTTAGTCTCTTTAGATTTGTCACACACAAAACTGACACTAAGAAACTTGGGGATGTTGAAAAGTTTAGGCAAGAGTGTGAGAAGTTTATCCTTATGTGATACTGGGTTAACCGTTCTTCAAGATGATATATTTAATTCCACATCTTTGCATGTCTTAGATTTATCACGAAACAGTGGAATTTTGAACAACCAAAGACCTTTAAGAGGTCTAGAAGACACACTACTCGCGTTATACGCCCGAGAGATAAACTTACAAAGGATTGATCAATTTCAAAATTTCTCTAATCTTTTAGTACTACAGTTAGCTGGTAACGAAATAAACACTGTAGATTTGGAAACTATCAGAACATTGAGATCCTTAAAAGTGCTGAATTTGAATAAGAATAGATTGAACTCCTGGTTTGAACCGACATTTTCTTTGCTGCCAAACCTACATTTGCTGTCGCTTCAGGACAATAATATAAATGTTATAACCGAACAAATGATTGCGGATTTGATCAACGTTAACTATTTAGCACTATCTGGCAACTTCATGGTATGCAATTGTCACGCGAAAGACTTATACAAAATGGCTGCTAAGAACGAGAAAAATAACACAGAAGACTTCATTGATTTACCAGAGGAATTACTGCATCGTAACATATACAGTTACTACAATGATTTAATCCAAAACAGATCTAAAGTTGGCTTAGAAGATTGTGAAGAACTATGCTTTGATGATATTGGTCATTCAGGTTCATTCCGACTTTTAGATTATTACCCAGAAGCGTACGTATGTCTTCAAGTACCAGAAAGCAAGACTATATTTATCTCCGATGTATATAGTTGTGAAAGATTGGCAAGAGAAATAAACTATGAGCAAGAATTGAATGGAAGTAGGAAGAAACTATTGGCGTTGCTGATAATACCGTGTATTTTACTACCAGTGGCTTTGATCTTCGTGTTTAGACGGCGTATCAAGTATTTCTTTATAACGATGAGGAATTCCGCCATGTTGAGTCTGATTAATAAGAAAGATGCTGTAGATGGTAAGAGTAAGTTCCGATTTCAAAATAATAACGTATTTTAAATAGTGGTTTCACCAAAGTCTCTTATACTACTCCACGCACTCCGATAATATCCGCTTTCTGGATAAATGAGCTATCTAACACTGAAATATTTTTTCAAATCGGACCAGCTGGTAGTTCCTATGATTACCGCTCTCAACACTTCAGCTTTGTAATCATAGAATAGATTGATAGCAATGTCATCTTCTGACCTACTCGCTCTAGTAAATTGCGCTCGAACATTCCAAAAATATCCTCGAAACTGCAACCTTTTTTTTTTTTTTTTTTAAATAAATAAAATTTATTAAAAATAATGTTTACAAAAAAGAACACTAATCCAACAGAAACAAGTTTTCCTATTACAAGGATGATACAATTAATGTGCTTACAAATATGCTAGAACTAGAATATGAATAACGATAGATTCGGAAAATGCATTATTTGATAGTGGACTGCCCGAACTAGGTTTAATTTAAACCTGTGTTTCAGGTCATCACTTACAATCCAGTTTCATTATGACAGAAAGTTTTAGTTAAAACGAAAATATATTTTTGTGCGTGAACACAAGCAAGCAGTAGACTCCGGCCATACCTACACATTTATTTTTCGAATTTGGAAACAATTTTGAATGATAGAATCTTTTATATTAAAAAAATTAACATAGGACCTCTGAAGTTGTCTATTATTAGCCAACTTAAAAAAATCGGCTGTCAGTTTGACCTGTTTGTATGTATGTTTGTCCGCGATTATTGAGACTCGGCAAGGATATTGAGCCCTGACCTTCACCTGCGCAGAAGTGATTTATTGGTTTATTGCCATAACGTACGGCGCGCAAAGCGGTCCCCACTCTTCCGCTGAGAGCTCATTATCCGTGCCGATAACTATACTTATATATACTGTGTATTTATCTTCCAGACAACACAATCTTCAACTACGACGTTTTCGTGTCTTACTGCAACGAGGACCGGGGATGGGTCCTGGACCATCTACTTCCACACATGGAGGCCGAGTGCAGCATCAGTGCCTGTCTACATGAGCGGGACTTTCTAGTAAGTGTTGTTTTGCTGAAATACATTTATTGATTCTTGGATATGAAAGAGTATGTACTGTTTTACTTGATCCTTCCAAATATTAATTTAGAGAAATGAAGCTTGATTTGGATCTACCTCATATACAGCATTTATTGATTGTCAAAAATATATTTGTTTAATTTTAATAAATAAATAATACGTTGAACGATCTTGTTTGTTAGAATGGATCCCATGGAGAAGAGAGGATCTGTGGATCATTTTTCTAATGGGTTTTATTTTTAAGACACGTCATGTCTTACTTGTACTAAATTAACTATGGATAGTTTTATAAATATTGCACTGTAGATATAGTTTAAATTCGCATCCTAACAGTCTGACGGTCACAAGCTGATAACAGTCTACTAATTTTTTTTTCCAATGGAAAATATATCTTCAAAGCAATACTTAAAGCCCATTTTTGAATAATATAATTTTTGCCAGGTTCGATCAGAGGCGATGTGTGGACTACGATATTATCCTAAGCATGACGGCAAACTTCCATTTTTAATAATTTGTCACTTCTTCCAGGTCGGTCTCTCAATCCTGGAGAACATAGTATCGTGCATGGACCGCTCCCGGTCTATCATGCTGATCCTGTCACAGCGGTTCCTGCTCAGCCAGTGGTGTCAGTTCGAGATGCATTTAGCGCAGCATAGGTAAGACCTTGCATCATCATCAGTTGTGTATCCATTTGTTAACTAGAGACGTATAGTTATCGGCACGAATCTTGAGCTCTGACCTTCACCTGCGCAGAAGTAATTTATTGGGTCCCTTTTGTGGTATGAAGTGAGGAACGGGGGCGGGCTAAAGCGGTGATTGGACTCGGGATTGGTTCTTTGCTAATAAATCACTTCTGCGCAGATGTAGGTCAGAGCTCAAGATTCGTGCCGATAGCTATATTTACCTACTTTATATTGTGAACCAGAAGAGTTTGTTTCTTTGAAAGCACTTATCTCAGGAGTCGTTCTAGTAGCGATCTTTTGAGATCTATAGCTACTTAACATTATACAGCTGAAGAGTTGTTTCTTTGAAAGTACTAATCTCGGGGGCTACTGGAACTATATTAGAAAAAATCTTGAAATGTTAGGTAGTCCATTTATCGAGAAAGGTTATGGACTATTTTTTATCAGGGTGCATGGAGAAGTTTCCATGGGACACGAGTGGAACCGTAGGTGGAAGCTAGTTACAAAGTAATGTTAGATTTCTATCTCTAGTAAGTAAATTAATAAATAGAGATAGGGTATTCAAATGCTCCATAAAGTCATCAAGACAGTCATTTATCTACTCAATTTCTTCCCTCGATAGAATTCTGAAAGGAACTCATGAAGTGTTGCCACATTATTAAATGTCAAATAAATCTGTATTCTTTGCCTACGTTAATATAAAAACTTTTATATCTTACAGGCTTCTAGAAACTCGCAGAGAAGACTTAACCCTGATTCTTCTAGAAGACATTCCGCGACGTCTTCGACCGAACACTCTGCATTATCTTATGATGACCAAGACCTACATAGTATGGCCAAAAGACGAATCCGAAAGACCAGTCTTCTGGAAAAGACTTAAGAAGACCTTGATTGCCCAAAAGAACAAACCCACAGAAAATGCGTCTCTGGCTTAAAGTCTTTTTTAGATCTGTCTGGGGAACTAAAAATAATGAAATTTTACACTTATAAAATACAGGGTGTTAAAAACAATTTTATGATGAATCACTCTGTATTGTCTTGTGGAAGTCGCCGAAAGAAGTCATTTGAAGTCGAAGTCAAAGAAGTTTTATAGTTTTATAGAAAAATAAAGAAGTTTTATAGTTTTAATAAAAAATAATAAGGGATTTTAGATCTAAGTGCGTAAAATAATAAAATAATATTAATTAAACTTAAGATCTTGGATATAAGAATAAATTATAAT
Organism: Helicoverpa zea; assembly: GCF_022581195.2. Lineage (NCBI taxonomy): Eukaryota > Metazoa > Arthropoda > Insecta > Lepidoptera > Noctuidae > Helicoverpa > Helicoverpa zea. The sequence goes on from NC_061479.1 coordinate 4,752,875, forward strand.
GAAAGGCAACTATGCAATTGTAAATCTGGCACAATAATATATTTTTGTAGTTTAACATTCATACAAAGGTTTTGTTTTATTTTTGTTACATGATCTATCAGATATTACACCTTTGTCAGAAGGGTAGCCTGTCATGGTGCAAAGTGTAATTTCTACCGCTTTGCATGCGGCAGAGATGAGAATCTTGAATGAAGAGGAATGTGTGGTGTTACGCGAATGGATAGAGTGAGGAATGAGTATATAAGAGGAAGTTTGAAAGCGGCGTCGGTATCAGAAAAATTGCGTGGAAACCGGCTGTCATGGTATGGGCATGTGATGCGGAGGAATGAGAGTCATGTTGTGAGGAAGGTGATGAGTATGAACGTGGACGGATATAGTGGGAGAGGAAGACCAAAGAAACGATGGATGGATTGTGTGAAAGTAAGAATGAATGTACTTGTGAGATGAAGGGCAGGAGGATGATGATGATGTCTACGTCACCCACGGATAGCTAAATATCATATGCGAATTTGCCAGGCTATTTCTGAATCTTTCAAAAATAAGACAGATGATTGACCAGGTGAAATAATAGATCGCAGGCTTCCTCTCGAACATGGTTGTTTGATTGAATCTAGATGTTTCTATGTAAAATATGTACTTATGTATTTTCAAAAATCGTGTAGTACCCATAGTATAGGTTCTGCTTAGTTCGGGACTAGCTGACTTGCCATGATTTTGTTATGTAATTCTGTAATTACAGTGAAATTAAGAAACTTACATGTGGTTATAGTGACAGCGTGTCGCATGCGTTTCGGCTGCGGCGGAGTGACGAGCAAATCCAGGTTCAGGACACCACCACATATTCTAAAACGGACAAACAAATGATTATGTCTGAAAACAAGCATAAGAAAGAAAGAAAGAAGAAAGAAAATCCATTTATTCAACACACAAATGACGCAAGAAACAACGAATCACTACATAGTATAAAACAAAGTCGCTTTTTCTGTCCCTATGTCCCTTTGTACGCTTAAATTTTTAAAACTACGCAACCGATTTTCATGCGGTTTTTTTTAATAGATAAGATGATTAAAGAGGAAGGTTTATATGTATAATAACATACATTAAATAGTGGGGAAATACTGTTATCCCGTGCGAAGCCGGTGCGGGTCGCTAGTAATAAATAAGGGACATAACAAAATCTCACAACTGCACGTTACCACATTTGCTCAATAGATGGCGGTGCCCCGTGTTCTGCGAAACTTAATCGCGGTATGGTTACGTTACACCAGTCCAATAAGGCAAACTTATAGTAATGTACTATACACTAATAAAATTGAAATACATATAAGAAATATTTTTTGGAATAATCCCATACATTGTATGGAGTATGGGGTTATTTAGTATAGAAATTGTTTGTTGTTGAATCCGGTTAGACTGGAAGCCGACCCCAACATGGTTGGGAGAAGTCTTTGGGAAAAAGGCTCGGAGGATGATGATGATGATGATATTATATCATCATCATCATCATCATCAGCCTATCGCAGTCCACTGCTGGACATAGGCCTCTCCAAGTGCACGCCACTGAGATCTATTTTTTTAAATTCCTCAATGTGATATTATATAAATTGTGTCAAACCTAATCACATTAAATTAAATACTTTGATAGATTGCTTTATAAAGGTGAGTCTATTAGCACGAAGAAAAAAAATTAAGTATGCGCAGAACCAAAAAAAAAGCATATTTCGAAAAAAAAAAAATATTTATGTGCGCGAAATAAAACACCACTAGTGAGTCAGTCAGAACCATAGTCAGAACATATTACATCTATGGTCAGAACAACCGCATTTTCCTTTGAAAACTGACAGCTGTCAATTGCACAAAAAATCGGTACCCCTATACTTTATCTCTGCTTTACACATCTCAGGAACTACTGGTCCGATTTGAAAATTTCTTTCAGTGTTAGATAGCCCATTTATCGAGGAAGGCTATAGGCTACTTTTTATCCCGGTACAGGAAGTAGTTCACACGGGATGCCGGTGAAACCGCTGGCAGAAGCTAGTGATGTTATAAATTATGAAAACGAAAAATGATTACTGTGCTATAAGTGCAGTCAACTTCAGGTCAGTGGTAACAGTTTTATAGGAAAATCGTACTTATTACTATTGAGTTAAGGTGCATGACAGTTACCACTGATGTGCGGTCTACCGTACAACTGCCATGCATGGGTTAACTTGTCATTTTAACGTAAAATATATGGTATCCACTATTTACAATACTGACCTGTATTTCCTTAAATTCAGTTCACCAGTTCGAGTCCTCGTTCTACATGATCTTAAATATCTTTTGAATTCTCGTTCTGAAGACAAAACAAATTATGTATTAAAAAACGAATAGAATATTTTGTTAGCTATTAACTTAGGATTTAAAATTGAGCCTTGAATCGTATCTCATCCTAGACATTTTCCCGCGGTTTCTAGGCGCGTCTCGTGGGAACTACTGCCCGTATCGGGATCAAATATAGCCTATGTTACTCGGTAATGGTGTAGTTATCTAACAGAGAAGAATTTTTCAGATTAAACATTTTTAGCAATGCTACTCAGTAGCAGTCGTTGTTACATACCCACGTCAGAGGCCGTCAGGCGGCTTTGAGATAACTCAGACACTAGGGCTTGCTAGATTAAACCTGCAGCGTACTCGATAAGAAGAAGATTTTGTTCGTTTTTAAGGACTTACCACTATTGTAAGCAATTTGTTCTCTTGGGGGAGGCATGAATGGTGGTTCTGCCATATTCAAATTCTCCAAATCTTCTTTTTCTTTATCATTTTTTAGGTACCTAAAATAATTGAAGAGTAACTAACATTTTTTTTCGAAAAACACAATCATGGAATTGGTCCTTTTTATTGAAAATCATCAAAATGACCCCTCGCTGTGGGTGCAGCGTGAGGGAGTGTCAGACTCTTACTGACTAAAACTCATCATGTGCCTTCTTAAGCCTTTTATATACCAGTGCCGTCTTCGAACAATCCCGTAGCCCCGGCAGGATGAAATTGGGCTATAGATGGTTTGTTACACGAAAGCGAATGACCCTTACTTGTGTGTGTAAATGTACATGCACATTGTGTTAGTATGACTCGATTCGACCACTGCTGAGCGGCTCCCGAGCTTACACATACATAGACAATGTTTATGTAAAACCACGTGTATACCAGCATTCTACGCCATTCCAATCTCTAAAACTTTCCCGGTTAAAATTGGACCCTTATACTTTAAAGTTAAGGTTGAAAATCTATTAAACCGAAAGGTGTAAGTTACTTTACGTGATGGTTTCTGTACACAGAAGTATGGCTCATCCGATATCGCTACGAGAAATAAATCAATAAGTCTACCTTAGCTTCTTCTACACTGCTGCGGGATTGTTCGCGCGAGTTACCGCGGCGCTGGTTCATAAAGGGCTTAAGAAGGAATATGATGGGTTATAGTCAATAAAAGTCTGACACTCCCTCACGCTGCACTCATAGCGAGAAAAATAAAAAGCTTCTTCTACGCTTGAAGTTGACACCAAAATAGGAAAAGGCTAGGCCGATAGTAACTCACACATTAGCTTTGATGAAGGCTTCTAATTCCTTAATCCTTTCCCTCACTTCTTTAAAAAACTTCGATCTGAATTCATCCTGTTCCTTCTTCAACTTTTGTGTGTCTATTAACTCTTTTACATTGAAGGTGAACAAATCTGGAAAAGGCAAAGTTAGTATTTATGTTAACAGAGGTAAATACACCAGTAATAACACATAGAAAGTGGTGAAGAGTGGCCGTTTTTGGCTCTGGCATGTAATGGCGACGTTGGAAAAGTGCTTTTTTTCAGCCTACTTTGATAAACGATTTTTGATTCTTCACCTACTTCCTGAAGGAAACTTTTGAACACCTGGATAATTGAGAATGAAAGAAAAAAAAGTAAAAGAATGAAATATTCTAATGTATCAATTATTTTAATGCATTGTGTGATAAAGGTACTCTTTGCAGCCATTTGCAAAGAGTACCTATATCTTGTGCGATGATGTCAGAATAGCAGGTATTTTATATGTATTTTTTCTAAATTTTATATTTTAAGGCCCGTTCGCCGATAAAATAGCCGTAAGTTTTCATAAGAACTTTTAATGTTCATGTTCAATTTTCAAAGTTGAGTTGTTTTAAGAAAAAAATACTAGGCTAAACTAACAAACCTTCATAAAGTTTCGGCATAGGAGCTTTCAGAGCGAAGGATCTAGAACTCTCGCTCAGCAGATCGATGAGAGAGCGAGCTGCGCGTACGCAGACACACGAACCGTCTATAATCTTTGGCAGCTTCACTGTAACCTTCATGGAGGGGAAAGATAGTTCTACTGGTTCTCTGAAAGAAATAACATTTATTGATACAACACAAGATAAAACGCGGAATAGAAAGTATGAAAAATAGTATGTGGGCGAAATCAGTAGTCCAGACTAGCATCGTGCAAAGGCAAATTATGCTTCCCAGCAAAAGACATAGGAAGTGGAGAATGGTAGGCGTTTTGGACAAAAGACCGAAAGACGGTCCGTTCAGACAGACTGGCACGGAGAGCATCGCCGGGCATTTTTCTTTTCACACAGACCAGAATCGGCTCCGATCGGCTGCGTGAGATCGGAGCAATCGGAGAAAAACATTACCCTCCTTCTTTGGCAGTCGGGTAAAAAGTACGCGATCGGAGCCGGTCGGCTCCTCTTACTATTTCACACCGAGCGCCTTCGAGCATTCTTAATGACAAAAGCAGTGCACATGCAAAAATAAACCTTACTAAATTTACTAAGTAAGTACTCGAATTTCAACGTGTTAAGAATTTGCTCCCCTCTCCGAGCCGGTCTGTCTGAACGGACCCTTATTGCTGACACGTTTGAATAAATGATGTGAATTTGCCCATGCCAGACAGCTAGTTTTCAAGTGGACTCTGAAAATGGCACATGGCCATACCAAGAAGTAGTTTTTTTGATTCCCTTGGCAAAAACTACCCTCAAGAGAAATATTTGGCGATTTGAAGGGGTGTTCTTAGTGAACTTTTGAAGAGGTACATGTTGGTTTTCGTAGCTTACAATTTCACCATGTTTTTTTCTACTCACGGCTCCTGTGGTACCGGCTTAGGTTTCCTGGTAGGCCACTTCACAGCCACCCATATATTCAACCTCAGACCCTTAAACTCCCTCTGATACGTGGACACCTTCGTAGATTCAGACACCAGATTCCTCTCAATATCACGGAGTAGGTTGTAGGAAGCCATTTGGATGGCATTGGCTAATTCTGCTCTGAGGGCTAGACGGACCTAAAAGTAAGGGCTTATGTTTATGAAAGTTACCTCATCATTATTTTATTTGTACGCCACAGACTACACATTGCACATTTCTATTCAAATTTTTAGGTTGTCTGTAGAATTTTTCAGCTCTAAGGCTACCTATTGCAAAAAAAAAACCATAATCAGCTATTGAATCGCCGATTTGACTGTTTGTCGACGGGTTGTGGTTTGGTTATCGTTGTAGCTACATGGTGTAACCTCAGACCAACTTGGAGCCTTATGGTATTAATTAAAAGTATATGATACTAGCTTTTGCCCGCAACTTCGTTCGCGTGGAATAGTGACTACCAGCAGATTTTTGATTTGACCAATAGATGGCGCTATATGTCCGGAATAATTTTATTTTTTTTTGTAATAAAAACTATCCTATGTCCTTTCTCAAGTTTCAAACTATGTCTGTACCAAATTTCACACAAATCGGTTCAGTAGTTTAGGCGTGAAGAAAAGACAGACAGACAGACAGACAGACAGACAGACAGACAGACAGACAGACAGACAGACAGAGTTACTTTCGCATTTATAATATTAGTTTGGATAACTGTGAGAAACCGAAGACTAAAAAAACAGTTTTTACTTAACACTTTTACAAAAAAATAAAGAGGTATGTTATCTATACATACTACTTTCCATATATACGGTAAATATGTTTAATTACATATGTACAAAAACCGGCCAAGTGCGAGTCGGACTCGTGCACGAAGGGTTCCGTAAATTACAGTTAAATCAACCTATCTCAAAAACTATAAGAGATACTTTGATCAAACCAAAAATCGTTGAAAGAGTTAATTAGCATGCATCACCTCTATTTTTTTTTAGAATTTTATACCCCGTAGTTATAAAAATAGAGGGGGGGGGACATACTTTTTACGACTTTGAGAGCTGATATCTCAAAAACCGTTCACTTTAAGAAAAATGTTTTTTAGAAAACTTTATATCATTTTAAAAGACCTTTCCATTGATACCCCACACGGGTATGTACATCGAAAAAAAAAAATTCATCCCTCAGTTACATGTATGGGGGGCCCCACCCCCAATTCTTTTTTTTACTATTTAGTGTCATATTTTTGTAGCGGTTCATACAACACATATTCCCATCAAATTTCATCACTGTAGTACTTATAGTTTCCGAGTAAATCGGCTGTGACAGACGGACAGACGGACAGACGGACAGACGGACATGACGAAACTATAAGGGTTCCGTTTTTGCCATTTTGGCTACGGAACCCTAAAAATGAAAGTTACCTCGTCATAATTCTGAATTTGCCTTTCCGTATATTGTCTCGTCCTGAAGCGAAATATCTCAAGCATGTCCAAGATCTGTAAGATAAATAATAATATGTCACCATTTCATTAAAGTTGTCTCAAAAGGGCTTCAGCGTGTTGGCTTCGGCCCCACGTTCGCCTCCCAAAAATCCGGGACTCTATAGTCCCGAGGTCTGGAAGGGACATACATTTATATAAATTGACTGCATTCTCCACATTCCTTTCCATTGGAAATATAATTGATTTTAACACCACTCTTGATGCTTTGAATTGACGAGCCAGAATACATTTTAATTCGATCAAGTACTAACATAAGTTGGTATTAAAAAATTGTCGTGTCAAGTAGAATTTTGATTGATTAAATTATTTCGCCCTTGGTCACCACTAAAATATAAAACATGGTTTGTGAAATTCAAATAAAGATATAAATATGGTTAACTGACTCTTTACAAAGGGTCGCTTAACCACTTTCGGCTTTAGGGTTACTTTTCTAACATTCTGTATATTGTAGTAGTACCTAAGTTGTAGTAGTAATAAGTATACAAAATACAAAATACAAATACAAAATATTTATTTCTTCAATAAGTAGTTTACAATCAGTATGTGATTGGAGCCTACTTTTAAGCAAATAATGCTTGTATTAGTAGACTCCACTCTTCCATATCAAGAGATCGTTATAATTAAAAAAGAAAAGAAAATCTATTTGTTACATTCAATTAAGTATGCATTAAGTTTTGCCGAAGCGTGTGTGTGTGTGTACGTGTGTATGTATGTGTATGTGAGTGTAAGAGTGTGTGTGTGCGTGTGTGTGTTTATGAGTGAGAGCGCGAGTGTTTACATGTTATTATGAATAAATGTGTATTATGTAGCTTATTTTAAGAGTGCTTCTGTCTCCTCATAGGTAAGTTCTTTTATCCATTTAGTTATATCTTTTTTACACTGTCGATATTGTTTACTGTATATAGATAATTCTTTATTTATTTTATTGTATAATTTAGCTGAACGTTTTTTATGCTGAATACTGGCAAAGCGGGTGTTCGTTTTAGGGATTTGTGCAATAATGTCTTTCCTTCTTTTATTTAATTTGGATGCATCATAAGGTAGGGTCTTATGTGTTTTTAATATGCTTTGTATAATATATAATTTTCTTACCGAGAGTAGATCACTAATCTGATAGAGATTTTCTGTAGGGTACCTTCGTTTTTTAAAATACATTGTTTTTATAAGAGCGCGTTGAGCTCGCGATACATACACGTGTAATCCTAACAATATAACCCAAATTATTATTATAATAAAGGCAGTCTTAAATCGTCATTCGGTCGTTTAACTCATCTCCTGGCATGCACCTTACAATATATATACAAACCGGCAGAACTTCAATAAACTTCTTGTCGAGCTCGTTATCATCGCATATCTCCGTCTGCTGCCACAGATGGAGGAAGGTGTTCATCTCGGTGACCACGCGAGGGTCGGGGAGACCGTCGCAGCGGAGGTACTGTTGCCACTGTGAGGAATTGCAGAAATTGAGTCATTTCTTGTAGATATAAGTAGATTCAGCAGCCTGAGCGATTCTATCAAAGTTTGTTCGTGAACAAGAAATGTGTTTGCGGTGCCGCGAGTCCACAGTTAGCATGTGTTTGCGCACTGCGGTTGCAGTTTCGCAGATATTTTAGAAATGTTCGCATGCAATTTTTTACTATTTGCTAGAGAGAGTAGACCGAGAGAAACATTTGTGGGCATCCCAGTACTGCACACCGGTAGAATCTTACGTTTATTTGTATGAAGGATACCACGATATGTATGAATATATAGTTTTTTTCTTTATTCGATACCGTTTGCATCCGGACTGTCGGATATCCTTCATACACATTACCTCTGAAATCTGGGGAAACTGGGGGAGGCAGCTAGTCCAATAAGAATCTACTAACCTCTGCATCTTGTTCTTTCTTGAGCTCATACTCCAACTTCTGCTTTTCGAAACCTACAAACACGTGACATTATCAATATCTGGGTACTTTTTGGAAGCGAACTATAAATAATAAATTGATATGCGTGATTATTTCTCTCTAGTGGAATAAGGACTTCGTGTAAGTGTAAGTGCTCGTCTTTCACGCAAAAAACATCGGATGGATTTTTATGAAACAAGAAAAAAATAATTTAAATATTATATTAAGGATACTTGTTACTTATGTGTACGGGCAGTTCTTTTGGGACGCAGGTGAAACCGCGGAAAAAGACCAATCTCTACTTCTATACTAACATAAAGAAGAGAAAATAGTTTATTGTTTATAGAATCTCCAAAACAAACTGCACCGATTTGAAAAATTGTTTCACTATTGGAAAGCTAACAACAACAAAGTAACATAATCTATATTTTATTTGGGAACGAGAAGAAGTTCCCTATATAGTGACTCGGGTAAACAGCTGGTCCTATATAGACGAAGAAGAACAACAAAGAGCTACAAACGTTGGAACAGGTTAACAGCTTTCTGCAGCACATCTCTCCTAACATCCTGCTCGGCTATCTCCCTGGCCATTAGCTCATTCCTCGCCTTGGCGGCTGCAGCGCGCTTCTCCTTGGCTCCGGCCAGGATTGCTTGTCATCATCTCCCGAGCCTTTTCCCAACTATGTTGGGGTCGGCTTCCAGTCTAACCGGATTCAGCTGAGTGTTTGCAAGGAGCGACTGCCTATCTGACCTCCTCAACCCAATTACCCGGGCAACCCGATACCCCTTGGTTAGACTGGCGTCAGAATTACTGGTTTCTGACTACCCGTAACGACTGCCAAGGATGTTCGATGACAGCCGGGACCTACAGTTTAACGTGCCATCCGAAACACAGTCATTGGTGTCTTAGATATACCTAGAAAGTACCTACATACAAACTTAGAAATGTGCATTGGTACTTGCCTGACTTGGAATCGCCACGCTCTGATACTCTAGAGATTGGCTCTTTACCCACTAGGCTACCACGACTTCTTGTCTATTGTCAAAATCATTTATAGCTAGTAGTAAATAAACGGAACTACAAACGTTGGAACAGATTAACAGCCTTCTGCAGCACATCTCTCCTAACATCCTGTTCCGCTATCTCCCTGGCCATTAGCTCATTCCTCGCCTTGGCGGCTGCAGCGCGCTTCTCCTTGGCTGCGGCCAGGATTGCTTGTCATCATCTCCCGAGCCTTTTCCCAACTATGTTGGGGTCGGCTTCCAGTCTAACCGGATTCAGCTGAGTACCAGTGTTTAACAAGGAGCGACTGCTTATCTGACTTCCTCAACCCAGTTACCCGGGCAACCCGATACCCCTTGGTTAGACTGGTGTCAGACTCACTGGCTTACTACCCGTAACGACTGCCAAGGATGTTCAATGACAACCGGGACCTACAGTTTACCGTGCTATCCGAAACCAGTCATTGGTGTCTTAGATATACCTAGAAAGTACCTACATACAAACTTAGAAATGTGCATTGGTACTTGCCTGACTTGGAATCGCCACGCCCTCATACTCTAGAGATTGGCTCTTTACCCACTAGGCCACCACGACTTCTTGTCGAAAGTCAGAATCATTTATAGCTAGTAGTAAATAAATGGAACTACAAACGTTGGAACAGATTAACAGCCTTCTGCAGCACATCTCTCCTAACATCCTGTTCCGCTATCTCCCTGGCCATCAGCTCATTCCTTGCCTTGGCGGCTGCTGCCCGCTTCTCCTTGGCTCCGGCCAGGATTGCTTGTCTGGAGACAGGTGGAACATCAGAGAAGACTAAAGTACTACTGTTATAAACGAGAACCTAATTCTTTTTGTCGCGCTGTGATTGCAAAAATATGTGTAAAATGGATTTAAAAAAAATACACAATGGTAAACAGATAGCCAAGTATTTGCAAAAGGACATAAGCTAGCTACTTCTTATTTTACTTACTCCAGGCAGCTTTTAAGTGAAAATGTTTATTCGTTTTGGCACGACAGACTTGTAGGAAGAGTTATTTTCGCAATCATACATACTTAGAAGGCAGGGAAGATTAATTCCAGAAGTAATAAGGTGCTATAAGTAGGTACATTTGTGTTGCTTACCTGACTAGGTTTAAATATTAATATAATAATTTAATTAGATTAGTAATGAGTACTTGTTATTTATTTAAACGTAGTCTGGATACGTTAGCACGAGATGGATGAAAATATATAAAGCTAAACCTAGCAGATCAGTAAAAGCAAATTAAAGCCTAAATGCATTTCACTACAAAATCTCGCTAATACTTCTAAACTATTACCTACTACAACTAGCTAACTAACTATAGTGCTTTAATAGGACAGGATCTTAGATTGCTATCGTAGGACAGAAAATAAATAAGGATCATGACCAAGTATGACAGGATACAATCACAAACAAGGATGACAGGACAGGATGGTAAACAATAGAACTGACTTAGCGGCTTCTTTCTCAGCCCTCCAATCCTCGATCCTCTGCACTAGCCACGCCTCGCGCTCCTTCTTGTTCATTTTCTTCCAAGCTTTGGGCTGTACCAAGAGTTACCGTAGTTATTCGAAAAAAGATTTGAAAATTCTACTAAATTGGTACACAAGTGAATTAAATATTCCGTTTTTTTTAGTTGTTAACTCGTAGTACCTATTTTTGTTTTGAAACTATTGTCAATAAATGGCTTTTCTTAGAAATAAAACAATGTGTTAATTGCTATGTTTTTAGATGTACCGAAAAAGTTATAGCCAATTGTATTTTTACATTTAATAATCTGCCTTTTTTGAAACTTTAAATTTATTTACTTTTATGATAATTATACTACATTAAATAAATTCCCAAAGATTCCGAGATAAAAAAAAATATAATTTAAAAACTTACAAGCGAATGATAATCAGCCATTTTCTTTTGAACCACACTTAAATAAACCAACTTCACATTTCAAAAACCAATCCCATTATTTCTAAACCACTTAATTTGACACAAAACAAAACACGCCACTAACAATTTATATTAATTTGACAATAGAACCTGACCTTACAACGACTTTATTCAAAATACAAAATGGCGACTGAATTCTACAAACATTTTAAGAATAAAAACAAGAAAATGTCGTGCGTTGCCAACATAACATGGAATTAAAATGCCTTGTATTGTAAAAGGGTACCTTTTATTGCGGTTTCACGTAAATATTGGCAATAAAATTGTAAAAAGGGCTATATAGTACGAATTTTTATGACTTGGTAACGAAGAAAGTTTGAAAGGAAAACATAAATAAGGGGTTAGGTAGGATTTTGTGGTTGTGAGCTATCGATTTTAACATGCATGTGTAAATATTTAAAGCGGTCTAAGTTTGCGAGAAGCAAAGCCATTTGACGGCAATGGTCTATTATAGCTCGTACAAGATGAAATGACGCTCCCAGGGCTGCGGGATTGTTTGAGCGAGTTACCGCAGCCCTGGTACACTGTAGGCTCCAGAAGGAACATGATAGGTTTTAGTCAACAGGCAGAAAACCTTGAATATAAAGTCATTAAACCACATTGAGCAAGCGTGGTGACTAATATTCAATCCTTCTCTGTGTGAGAGGAGGCTGATGATGACGATGATGACAAGGCATTTATAAGGTAGTGATGCACGTCATTTCAGCTTAGACGAACTCTACTTACTAATGGAAAACACACATCTGTCAGAGCCGACCGAGGCGAAGGAATCGAATTTTGTAGTTCTTTACACGATATCGGTTAAAACCTCGCACACTTGGCGCCGAGAATCGGTCAAATCGCCAGAATCTAGAAGAATCACAAATGTCATACTTCACAGAATTCATTTCCTTCATCACGGTCAATTCCTTCATTTTGATAAGTAGGTATGTGTTCACCATAAAAGCCACTATGTTCCTTAGAGCCCTTTACAATGAAGTTTACCTTATCAAAGGCGGGTATTTCCTCTTCTTTACCTTTGTCCTTTTTACCTTTCTTTCCTTTCTTCTTTTCAACGGGCTGCTCACTGGGAAGCACTGGTTTCGGTTCTAAGGTCGCTGATGTAAAAATAAGTTGTATTCTATTAATTTAATTAAGTAAAACTGCCTCATAGATTTTGCCACTACAAATGTTGGATAGTTGGGTTAGCCTGGATGGACTGATAAAATTGGTCAGTGGCTTAGACTTTAGACAGACGGACCGCATTTCAACTGCAATCTAACTGCTTTCAGTTTAAGTGCAGTATGTATGAATGCAGTTGACACGACTGCAATATAATTGCAAATCAACCGTGGGTATGCATTTCACACGATTGTATGCCGACTGCAATTGAACTGCAATCGGACTGCGGAAGCGAAATATGTATATTGCGCTGATCACAAATATCTTAAGAACAAAGCAGGAAGATGATAAAATGTTGGGCATGAGGTCCTAAGCTTGGTTTCTTAAGCACCTGTAATAGGCCTATATAAAATAAAAATCTTTGACTTTGAACCAACTGTTGAAAATTTTCTCTTACTAGTTAAAATTAAAGTTTAACCAAGCGATCACCTAATCGTGAATACATAGGTGAAAATGGCTTAACAGAAAAGGATGGGACATACATAAGTCTGGATAGCGAGGCAAAGATTCTTCGGACCACGCAAACAGTTCACTGCTGGTCTTCTTCACAACAGAAGATTGTTCCTGTGAGAACAGAAAATGGGATAAGAAAAAGCTTTAGGTTGTAAACAGTGTCGAGTGTGTCGACATAGCTATATCTGTGCAAGTCTATGAACGCGCACACAGCTACGCTGACGGTACGCGCGTGATTTGGTATGTGATTCGGTCTGGACTTACGGTCAGTTCTGACCGTCGGCCGAGCACTGTTTCCAGCCTTAAAAATAAAGAAACTTCAATAATACATAGATACATACAATAAACCTAAAAAACAAACATTATGCTGAAAAACGGCATTAAAAATTTTTCTTCTTTATTGTATTAGTATAGAAGTATAAATAATGTAAACATACCCCAAGCTTTTTCTTCTTCTTTTTCTTAGGTTTCAATTCTGTAAAAAATTAGAAATTATTACCTATATTTTTATGACTAAATTATACATAGTATAGTAATAATAACAAATATTAGATATATTAATAACTACAGAAATGATGAAAAATTAAATAAAAAGCGTCAAAATGCGCTTATTAATTAATATCTATTTGGGTTAAACTCCCTGTAAAAAGATATTTTTTAACTTTGATCTTAATCTTTTAAAACTGCAACTTCTATCCTATTCAGTCATATCCCATTCGTCACTCATACACCTAGATAAAAATACATAAAAATTAAAACATACATTTTCAAAAACAAAAAAAATAAAAAATCACCCTAAATGTTCCCGTAAATATCTAAAAACAAGCCCATTACAGTTATTACCGACATCGGAAAGAATCGGTAAGAATCGGTAACAATCAGAATGCATAATATAAACATTAAAATTGTATTGAATCGTACTTACCAATCCATTGAAAAGCTATTTATATGAAAAACTGTTTCGATGCTTTTTTATTTTATCGTCTCACAACAAGTTTATCGGTTACCATAGCAACGGGATATTGATTTAATTTGGAAGAGTTTTTGGTGAGATTGTAGACTTTTCCGCTTTCAGACTAGCGGATTTTCTGCGCGTGGCTAAGCTTACGGGTCATTACGTATATGAGTGACGACAAACATAGGTACTTAATTGGGTCCTTTATCATATTCATTTGGTTATATACCTACATACCCGCCCGGCTTCGAAAGGGTGCAATGCTGATGGTAAAAACATACTATACTTATAAACCTTCCTCTTCAATCACTATATCTACAAGGTGTTGATTTGCATTTGTGCCATAGTTCAGGAGGAGGACATACAATACGTAAATAATCGATTGGAATTACAGTAGATGGGAAATAACTAATATGCACTGCCTTTTTTGTCATTGTAATGTCGTGGTATTTCCGAAGTAATCCAATTTTATGAATGAAATTTATGAGTGATCGTTGCGTATGCTTTGTGTTTGCGTTTGTGTGAGGGTGCAGCACGGTTTTAACGCCAGTAACACACGCGCCAAGTTTAAATAAGGCTAGATGACATTTACGGAATTCCGAAAAAAAATTAAGGAAAAAAAAATTACGTACCAATTTTTTTATTGATTTGGGTCGAGAATCATTAGAATAATTACCTTCTTGAATATGGCACGGATGCAAATCAACAGCTTGTATTTTAAAAAACAGCATTAAAATCGGTTGCGTAGTTTTAAAGATTTAAGCATACATAGGAATATATTAGGTACAGAGAAAGCGACTTAGTTTTATACTATTTTGTGATAAGGCCACTTTCACTTGTCGACAAGATCCAAACTAATATTATAAATGCGAAAATAACTCTGTCTGTCTGTCTGTCTTTTCTTCACGCCTAAACTACTGAACCGATTTGTGTGAAATTTGGTACAGACATAGTTTGAAACTTGAGAAAGGACATAGGATAGTTTTTATTACAAAAAAAAAAATATTCCGGACATATAGCGCCATCTATAGGTCAAATCAAAAATCTGCTGGTAGTCACTATTCCACGCGAACGAAGTTGCGGGCAAAAGCTAGTGTAAAAATAAATGTGAAAAATCTGTGACGAAAAAGTTCGCATTTTTGTATAAATTGCGTAAAAAGTAACCGTTTATTCTTTAAAAGTATCGAATTTGACCAGGTGTGTGACAGGTTTTTTACCACGCGTACCTTACCTACACGCGCTACTAAATCCGCTAGTATGAAATTGCTATTACACCATTTTGGCCTTATCCAGGGAAATTCTCCTTACATTTCTTTCTTAAACACGTGACGAACGCCAGTTTAACTTTATAAGAGCAATTGAGGGTAAAAACAAAAAAATTTTACCCTCAATAGGCATAGGAGGCAGATCCTCGAAGGAGGCGCTAGTGTACGAGGTGTCAGTGAACTGTATCTCTTCAGGTTCAGGCTCCAAGTCTGTGGTCATCACCACCACCTCTTCTGGCACTTCGGCTTCTGAAAACATAGACATTAAATTCTTGACCGTTATTTGAAGCTTACTAGTTTGAGATAGGCACCTACGTGTTTTCCGCTTTTATCTCTGTCCTTTTCTACCCCATATCTTGCATCTCTCTCGCACACCGACCAGTTTCACTCCCCACCAGGCAGGAGGCGACGAGTGTTCTCGGCGGCCACAGTTCGTCATTGGCGTCTTGTTTTCCGCCCGAGAAGGTTGGTCTAACCAACCGCTGTAGTATTTCGTTGAAAAATAAACTCAGTGCTCTCGCAGAACACAGGTGAGTTTATAATATTTTATACAATTTGTTAACGGTTTTACCGTTCGATATTCGATTTTGCGAAATCAAGTGTTAATATTTTGTACATCTACCCCTTTTTTTGTCACGAGTTTCTTCCGTGTACTTTTTTTTTCAGTAATTTGTTTTCAGAATGAGTGACTTATAAAGCAAATACGGATGCGGTAAATAATAAAGCTACCACAGCCCGTGCACGTGACTATGGAAAAGAAAGCAAGCCCGAAGTTCCTAAGGCACCTGTGGCCCTAGTTCAATCCTGCAAGGCGTTCAACTTTTTGACAAAAAAGAATGGTGTGAGGTGCGGTCCAACCAGCATCTCCTTAGTTCGGACTGGTCACTACCGCACTTGAAACAAAGCAGGGACCAGTAAGTATACTAGCCATCCCCCGCAGGGGTCGGCTCATTATCACGGACCCTCATAATATACTCACAATAGCAGGGTACCAATCATGCATGTTGCGGGTCGTACCATCATTGCAATCTACCCTCGCAGGGTGGCTTTTTGGATCGACTTTCGAAGAGTCGCCATTATAACCTTCCCTCGAAGGGAAATGGTAATCACACTCACGCTGAATGGCGTGTGACGCAAAACTCTAAAAGCTCCCTTGGGATATCACGAGTAAATTACAATAGGAACCATGTCCAACAGAGGAAACAGAAAGCGTCCAGGACCGCAGGCGGACTTTGATGCGTCCAACAAGGCACGTAAGTTATGACTTTCCAGGCGGGTTGCCTAACATTATATCAGGACCAATGGAAAGAAATGGGAGCTCCGCCTTTCTTGTTAAAAATAATAACTGGGTATCGCATACCATTGGCCAAAAGCCACCTTTGATAGATAATGCCAGATTTGACCAGAGAGTCCAAAGAGATGGATGTCGTCATATCCCAAATGATAAAACAAAAAGTTCTATTGATAGCTGCAAATTCTGCCAGCTTTCTTTCCAATATGTTTCTTGTGCCCAAAAGGCGACGGAAAGAACCGTCCAATACTCAATCTCAAGGTTCTCAACAAGTTCATAATTACGGAACCCTTCAGTTTAATAAATGTTTTTCGGGTGCTAGAGTTTCTTCAGAAAGACGAATGGCTGTGCAAGTGGATCTCGCCCAGGCTTACTTCTACCTTCCGGTAGCCGAAGGTCACAGATATGTTCTTCGACTAGTATACAGAAGAAGACTGCTTCAGATTACGTGCCTACCATTTGGCTTAAGCACGGCACCCAAGACCTTCGCCACAGTGACCAATTTGGGTGGCTCAAACTTTGAAAACTCAAGGGTTACTTATAATTGTGTATCTCGATTTTCTGGTGGCTCACCAAGATATATTTGCCTACTTTGGGATCATTTGCACCATGTTTTGGATGGCAAGTGAATAAATCGCAAGCATTATCAACAAGATAATGACAAAACGCACTACGTGACAAACAGCACGACAAACTTAGAAGACCTGCAGAGCTTGATAGGACTTTTAAACTTCGCAAGTTTTCGTTGTTCCATACGGCAGACTGCATTACCGGGCTCTCCTCACTTTCCTCAATGCAGTGTTGAACAGCAATCTATACCTACCCTATTCATGGAACCGTGAGCCAAACGGTGAACAAACCATAAAAAGGGTTCTTATAAGTCACGATTGAAGTAATGATCATATTTTATAAAAATAACTACGAAAGTAATATACTGACAACATTAGAAATGATATTTTAGAACGATGTCTGTGGAACTTATGCAATCTTTTCAAACTTAATTGAAATCAAATATATATAATAAATGCCGTAAATTATTTTCTTAATTTTAATGAAATATGTAGTAAATCGTTTACATTTAAAATGAACCTAGAAGTCTTGACTGTCATACATAGAACCCTACTTAATTGAAGACCACAGATACTAAGAACATTTTACATAAAAATGTGACGTTTTTGTCATCGGTCGGGTTATACCCACCATTTTGAAAAAGTGTCAGTCTTTGGTTACATTGTGGGCTCACGGCTCGGTGAATGGAGTATAGCAATGTTGAACCTACCAGCAGATACCTTAGCAGATCTAAAGTGGTGGCTGGTCAGCTGCCACCAAACCTTGGATATTCATTCGCCACTTCCCTGTCACCTTATAACCACGGACGCCTCCGATGTAGGATGGGGGCACAACTGAACGGAACTCCCGTAATGGGTTCATGGAACGAGAGAGAAAAAGGCTTTCACTGCGATCTGAAAGAGATGCTTGCAGTATTAACTGGAAAATCACGGCAAGTTGCTAAAGAGATCAACAGCCATTTTTCAATGCAGAAATGGGACTGTGGCGTCATATCTAAGAAATCAAGGTGGCACCCGATCAAGGAGCCTACCGAACTTGACGTACAGAGTATTCAGTTATCTTGAGCTGTATCAAATCTATCACGTCGTGAATCATATACCAGCCCTATTCAACAGTCAGGCAGACCATCTCTCCCGACACAAACCTCCACCGGAGTGGCATCTTGTATCAGCAGTGGACCTATTTGCCTCGAAGCGAGCCCAGGGACACATAGTTATGTACTACGTGCCCCTAGATCTGAAGGACCCGAAAGCGGGGTTCCCCGATGCATTTTTCTCAAGTTTTGACTTACCCGCTAGCATGGGTATTACCGCCACCTTACCTTATACCGTAGGTCCTCAGTCATCTCAATTCAGGAACGGGAGTTAATCTCATAGTAGTTCCTTCGGTGGCACCAGGTATTTTGGCGAGCAGATTTGAAGTCCCGATCATTAGCAGTACCCTACACACTGATGAACCTCGAGCAGAAACCGATAGACACAGCAACGGGGATACCCCCTGCCAAGGTCAAGGAAATGGGGGGGGGGGAGGGACAAGGAGTCTCTCCGACTGAAGTCTTCTTCAATCCACATGCAACACTTATCAATCAGCTTGGAGTCGATGGTTAAATTGGGGCGAAAAGTATGAAATTGGATCCTATGAATCCTTGAATCCCTATTTGGACCTATACTTACCCAATTTTTAGCGGACTTACACATAGTAAATAAACTAGCATACAATACTATTTTATTACACAAGTCAGTTATAGCTACACTATGCAATGCAGAAACCACTCTAGAGCTAGGTTCACACGTTCTAGTCGGACACATTTTAAAATCAATAGCGCTGAGCAAACCTGTTCCCCGGGAAGCCGTCCATCTGGAATATTGACCAATTGGTAACCTACTTAAGTGCAGTAAACGTAGACGAGAATAATCCATTTGCAACTTCCAGGCACACTGCTGCTCTTTCTTTTGCTAGCTTGTTTCGGAAAGGCGAGTCCATGATCTTTCCTTGCTTGCAATAGACCCAGAACATTTCAAAAACAACAAAGATAATTTAATCTTATGGCCAGTCTTTGGCTCTAAGACCGACAGTTCTAGTCATAGGCAGTCGGGTTGTTGTTTGATGGATAATCAGGAAAATATAAATCTAAGTCCAGTGTATTGGGTCAGAAAGACTAAAGCCTTGTTAGAAGATAGACGGACATCGGCTAATTCCTTAAATTTATTTATATCCGTTAGAGGCCAACCAAAGGCAGGCACCCGAACGATGATGCGGGTGGATTAAGACATTGTTAAAAGAGGCAGGAATAACTACAACCCCAGGAAGCTTCCACTCGGCGGTAGCGTCAAAATCTGTGTTGACAATATACCTTTGGACGATATATTAGCAAAGGGTAATTGGCGATCAGGCAATACATTTGCCCATTTTTACAGAAGGGAAAGATACCCACTAAATAGAAGTAGCAAGTTATCTCGATTATTTAATTAATCCAGCTGATTAATGTCTATATTTTTGTTACTATTGTTATTAAGAAGTATCGCAATGTTTTTGTTAATTACTATTAGAAAATGAAATCAATTTTTGCTTTTGTTCTTGCATTTCTCTTTTA
Source organism: Helicoverpa zea (assembly GCF_022581195.2). Taxonomy (NCBI): domain Eukaryota; kingdom Metazoa; phylum Arthropoda; class Insecta; order Lepidoptera; family Noctuidae; genus Helicoverpa; species Helicoverpa zea. The sequence goes on from NC_061479.1 coordinate 4,772,681, forward strand.
ATTTTTATTACTCATCCTTCGAGCCCCTTTCCCAACTATGTTGGGGTCGGCTTCCAGTCTAACAGGATGCAGCTGAGTACCAGTACCAGTTAACTTTGATTACATTAGTATTCCAGGACGCAATACACATACTTACATGTGATTACTCGTGTACCTAAGTACCTATTTACATACACAATTTCATTGTGCTTTTGCTCACATTGGCGTCCACTTCCACCAGGCGATAACAAACACGTCTCAAACTAGTAAGCTTCAAATAACGGTCAAGAATTTAATAGCAGCGTTTTACCTGAAATAAAACGCATATTAAATACTTACCTTATTTGAAGCTTACATTTTAATTTCTGCCTGGTGTTTTCGACTCAATGACGAACTGTGGCCGCCGAGAACACTCGTCGCCTCCTGCCTGGTGGGGAGTGAAACTGGTCGGTGTGCGAGAGAGATGCAAGATATGGGGTAGAAAAGGACAGAGATAAAAGCGGAAAACACGTAGGTGCCTATCTCAAACTAGTAAGCTTCAAATAAGGTAAGTATTTAATATGCGTTTTATTTCAGGTAAAACGCTGCTATTATTATCAATCATAGATAGCGTTGCCAGGTCGCCAAACCTAACAACCGGACAGACCAGCCAGTTTGGCCGGACATTTGGTTAAAAAAGCCGGACACCCTATATTGTTGAGGGTTTTGTCTTAGTATTAATAGGTACGACAATTTTTTTTATGTAAAATCAAGTCTTTTTGATTATTATCATAAATCTTGTTAATTTCTAGTGAAATAATAAATAAAATCCTTTCGGTAGTCGACTCGCCTACGCTCGGCCACGCTTGGCGGCGCGGCGGCAATGCTCGCTTGTTTGCGAAATGTAAAAAGCCTAACTAAAGCCGGACAAGACGGTCACCGTTTATTTTAGCCGGACATGCAATCAGAAAGCCTAACTATGTCCGGCTTTATCCGGACGCCTGGCAACGCTAATCATAGATAAGGAGTAATGAATGAGCGGAGATGCCATAATGCAGGTAGGTCAGGCGCCCTCTTCTACTTCAAATTCTTACGGTGGGCATGACCAGAACCATCAGTTACGAGTGAACTAACGAGGCGTTCGGGTTTTTGAGACGTCTGTCAATGACTTTTGGTGTTACTGAAAATGGTCGGGTTCAAAGAAGGCGTATAAGGGCGAAGACAGTACGTTCCTCCCCACGCGCTACTTTCTTTTTGCTTACGCCAGATTAAGGGTACGTTTTGAATTTTAGCTGCCGACTGCAACTGCTGACCACACATGCAGCGACTGCATGAAGTCGGCCGCAGCTATATTTGAGGATTGCTGCGGGTTGTTCGTAAGGGTTACCGCGGCCCTGGCACATAAAAGGCCTACGACGGAACACGACGGTTTTTAGTCAGTAAGATTCTGACACTCCCTCAAAGCTGCTAACCCACAGCGGGAGGGGTCATTTGATGATTTTTGACGTCGTTAAAAAAAAAGCTATATCTGAGGGCGACTGCACGTGCTGCTGCCGCTTCGATCCAAAACTTTTTCATGTAAATACATACAAACCAGTAGTGCAGCTGCGGCCGACTTCATGCAGTCGCGGCATGTGCGGTCGGCAGCAAGGATTCAAAACGTATTTTAAGCTATCAATTTATTTTATAAGAATTTATTTCTCTACTAGGTACGTAAAGATTTTCACATTAATTACCTTGAGGTTCTGCCTCCTGAAAAGAGGAAAAAGTTTTGTTTAGTCTTGTTTCATAGTTTAGTATAATAAGTTGATTGTAAAATCGTAGGGAATTAAACTAAGTTACGGTATGTTAAAGGGCTTGACTTGGAATCGAACTCGCACACTCGTGTTTGAGAGGAACTTTGACTACTAGACTACAATATAATAAAAATTTTAATTTTATTTAAATGGACAAATAAAAATTTCTCAATACTTACTTTTTTCTTTTTATCCTTTTTCTTAGCCATTTTGTATAAATTAAGATCGCCCTACAATAAAATACAAAAGAAATGTTTAAATTGCAAAAATATAGTAAAAAAATATTAAGCTATATTATAATATATGTGTTTTTGATAAGTATATATATTTAGAAAATTCGTGACATATTACTAAAATTTGACATTGACAAACTAGTTGGTATTTTTAAACTTTTTTTGCTTTGTAATGCGTTCACTAATAAAAAAAGCATTGAAAAGGTTTTATTTGCCCAACTTATAAGAACTTGTAAGAACTTATAAGAACTTGTGGCTTAGTCCAAGCGGATCGATCGATCATAAGGTTAAGCAACGCTTGGCGCGGTCGATTCGTAGATGGGTGATCGTCGGGGATGTCATGACGAGTTCTTCCGTGTTTCGGCAGGAACGATAAATTGGTGGGTCCCGGTTGTCATATGAACATCTTTGGCAGTCTTTACGTGTGTTACTAGGAGGTATTGGGTTGCCTGTGTAACTGGGTTGAGGAGGTCAGATAGGCAGTCGCTTCTTGTAAAACACTGGTACTCAGCTGCATCAAGCTAGACTGGAAGCCGACCCCAACATGGTTGGGTAAGGGCTAGGCAGATGATTTATACGACTTTATCAAAACTTGTGAAACGGTTGACATCACAATTTTTTCATTTACGTGTGTTTACATATTTTATTTATATGGAGTTCAATGGCTTATAAATAGGCATACAGAGCCCCTATCCGTCGCGTAGAATTTTAAAATACAACCATCCTCATGATTCACTTTATCTTTTAACGAAAACCATATCGAGTGAGCTGCAAGTCTAGTCACCTAGTGTCAGACGCACAAAGCAAATCATTTTTATCGCAAAATTCTGACAAAAACACCAGACGAAGGTTTCTATTTTGCAATTAAATTGTAATAGACAGCTGTGTTGCTGGGAAGTTTGTTCTTCACAGCTTCTTCTTTCCACCCATAACACTAGGAAGTGGTGAAAGGGAGGTGTTTTGGGCGTGCTGTCTTTTTGTAATTTTGTCGTGAAAATGTGATAAAATTTAGCCTAATCTCAATAAATGTTTTGTTTAACTCAAAACAGGTGATACGAAACCGATGAAGCTTGGAAAAGATGATGATAGTTCAAAGAGTGAGGTCGAAATGAACCCACCAATCTTCCGCAAGGCTAGCTAGCTATAAGGGGCCGTTCAAACAGATCGGCTCGGAGAGGATAGCAAATTGTTAACACGTTGAAAATTGAGTACTTAGTATTTGAAGTAAGGTTTATTTTTGCATGCGCACTGCTTTTGTCATTAAGAATGCTCGAAGCCGCTCGGTGTGAAATAATAAGAGGAGCCGACCTTCTCCGATCGGCTCCGATTGTGTACTTTTTCTCGGTCTTACTGACGTTTGCCCCCAATTGCATCTCACGCAGCCGATCGGAGCCGATCGGAGCCGACTCCGGTCTGTGTGAAAAGAAAATGCGCGCCGATGTTCTCCGAGCCGGTCTGTTGTTAACGGACCCTAAGTAGGTACTCGATTTGAGTATGCACATTTATTACCTATTCAGATAAACTATACTGCTACTATTTAAACTAAAGGTTCAATTGATAAGGTAATTAAACCTGGGTTTTAAATAAAATGTCATATCAAGATTGTTTATCTTTAGTTTATTACCTCTTCAAATTCAGTGTAGGAACTTTCTTGACTTCTTTCGTCTTAAGAATAAATTAATATATTTTTACGGTAATACCATTGACCTCTGTTTCAAACTGTTTCTAATTAATCTGTGGTACCATTGGAAGCGGGTGCAAAGTTCATTGCTCGCATACAATTAATGTATATTTGGATTCTTTGTTTCAAACAATTAAATAGTATTATTTCATTGACCTAGATCTCGGTTGTTTTGCGTTTCTCACCATTTTGCAAAATTATTTTAATTAATCTCATCATCATCATCAGGCTGGCATTGAACATCCTTGGCAGTCGTTACGGGTAGTCAGAAGCCTGTAAGTCTGCCACCAGTCTTACCAAGGGGTATTGGGTTGCCCGGTTGAGGAGGTCAGATAGGCAGTTGCTCTTTGTAAAACGCTGGTTCGTCAGTCTAATCGGTGCTTTTTCAGCTAAAAATGGTTCAGATATCTTGGAGTATGACCTGAGGTCCCGTGTGCGATTTCCAGTACATTCTACATTTGTGTGATGAACATGCCTGTTGGTCGTGGTCTGGGTGATATAGTATGTATTTATTTAATATGCGTATACTGATGTAGTTTATCACTTGTGTTATAATTATCGGCACGAATCTTGAGCTCTGACCTACATCTGCGCAGAAGTGATTTATTAGCAAAGAACCAATCCCGAGTGACGGCTATGACGCGATGCACTGCGGGCCAATCACCGCTTTACCCCGCCCCCGCGCCTCACTTCATACCACAAAAGGGACCCAATAAATTACTTCTGCGCAGGTGAAGGTCAGAGCTCAATATTCATGCCGATAACTATAGCACTCATAACTCAAGCTAATCAATCTTACCATGGGGCTAACTGACCGTGTGTAAAAAAGGTCATCATCATCTCCCGAGCCTATTCCCGACTATGTTGGGGTCGGTTCCCAGTCAAATCGGATTCAGCTGAGTACCAGTGTTTTTCATGAAGCGACTGCCTATCTGACCTCCTCAACCCAGTTACCCGGGCCGATACCTCTATGTTAGACGTCAGACTTACTGGTTTCTGACTACGTGTGTAAAAAAAGGTATCGCGAGTAAAATTAAATGGTGAAACTCATCGTTGATAAGAAACATTGTCACGGTTAATGATTTACCATAAATTGTAAATGGTAGCGTAGTCATTGCGTTACGTAATCAATGACAAACTGCTTATTAACATTTAAGGAGAAATGCTTATTTCAATTGTTTTTTTTTTGTACGAATGATGACTAGCGAGTATTCTACTTAAAAAAAAGAGAGTTTTCACGGCTGAGAAAGTGATATACTACATAGGTATTCTGAACTATTTATCATCATCGCATCATCTCCCGAGCCTTTTTCCAACTATGTTGGGGTCGGCTTTCAGTCTAACCGGGTGCAGCTAAATTCCAGTGCTTCACAAGGAACGACTGCCTATGTGACCTCCTCAACGCAGTTTCCCAGGCAACCCAATACCCCTTGGTTTGATTCCCACAGGTAACATTAAACGGTTTAGATATTTTTGCATATATAATGTTTGTATGTGTGTTGTATAACAGGTAAAAATTGTTGCTGAGAAATTGAAACGTGATAATATCATCCTTTTTCCATTTTGATTTGAAAAAACATTGTGGGTGTCTTTTCGTATCATGGTGGTCTTTCTTACGGTTTAAGTTCATCTAAATCAGTTTAGCCGTTTCAGCCAAAGCAACACAAATACCAACTATACACGTGTAAAGCCCAAGATCACTTGTCTAAAATATCGAAAAAAAAAGTATTTGCTTCTCCTTAATAAAGTACTAGCAATCAAGGTATCGTTTTTCAACGACATTGCAACTCCGGCGCATACCATCGTCACTATTCTATTCAACTATTGGTTCGAAACAAAACAACTCAACTCTAATTGGTCGAAATTAATTCAAAATCAACAAATTGAAAAAAGAACTCCGTCATTAATATTTCGAATTTAGAACACTTCAGTTGAATTTAGAACCGTTGACGTCGACGACGTTCTTTTTATGAAAATTTGAATTTGGATTCTGAATTCGAGTTGTAGTTTTTTTTTATTAAGTTCGAGTTTTTTTTAAGTTTTCAAAATGGGTTTCTTAGAGGATCGAGACCTAAGTAGTGTACCAAGTATAGCAGACTTTTACAAAGGGAAGACTATATTCATTTCTGGTGGATCTGGTGAGTTCGAAATTTAAATTTCTTTGTGACGTCATACTTTACGCCATGTTTGTTTTGTAAAGTCGGCATGTTATAAGCTAACTTTTTTTCTTGAATGATCTTTAATTAGCATACTGGCACATTTAAACTTATGTTGCTGAAAAAAAATATTTTCGCATGCAGAGAAGCTTCCTGCGGATGACTGTTTTTTTATTTATAAATTGTACACTTCCTACTTTGAATCAATTGTATGTATCCTTCTCCGTGTGAGAGGAGGCCTGTGCCCAGCAGTGGGACGATAAAAAGGCTGTAATGATGATGAATTGTACACTAGCCCATCGTAATGCAAAACTCGTCAGATTATAAAGAAACAAACGCCTTCTTCAAATCCCTCTGGTGTTTGTTCTTATAAAACGATCGCCGACGTCTCCATTTCAACATCTGCCTACTCTATTTCACAAACTAAGTTGAGGTTGGCTTCCAGTCTAACTGGAAGCAGCTAAGCCACATGGAACGACTGTCTATCTGATCTGTCTGTTTTACCCTTGGTAGGTGTCAGACTTTCAGGTTTCTGCTACCCGTAATGACTGCCAAAGATATTTAAATGACACCCGGATCCCAACAATTTAACGTGCATTCCGGAGCACAGAGGAATTCTTCATAACAAGATGGTTATCTACGAACCGACCGCGCCAATCGTTGCTAACCTTATGATCGAACGACTCGTGCGGCTGCTATTTAGCCAGGAGCTCTTCACCATCAAGCAATTTACAATTCTAACGACCTATACTTAAGACTGATAATCGAATACCAACTTTTCCAGGTTTTATGGGCAAGGTCCTGGTGGAGAAACTCCTCTACTCCTGCCCAGATCTCGATAGGATATACCTTCTTCTCAGAAACAAGAAGGGCGTTAAATCAGAAGATAGACTTGCTCAGTTGCTTTCTTCTTTGGTAAGTAAAGACTTTTATTCGATTAATTATAATATTTAAAATAGTTATTGTGTATGTATAAAATACATAATATGTAGGTACATAAATTCGTCTCCCTCTCTTCTAAGTATTAGTTTGCTATGGTAATTAGGGACCATAACTGAGACAAGAATATTTTATACTAACTGCTTCCCGCGGTTTCACCCCTCCATGGAAGCTACTGCCCGTACCCAGATAAAAAGTGACTTGAATGTTTTTCAAAGTACTTTTTTAAAATATAACATACATTTACATAGTTTCCTCACAAAATTAAAAATAAACACGTTTTACACAGTCTGACTGTGATCTTTTATTCTAATGTAAATGCAAAACATTAAAATCGTAAAACATTATCGCCGAGTTTCATCAAAATCCGTACAGCGGTTGTCGTGTGAAGAAGTAACAAACACACGTGTAGGGTAGTATAATTTAAACTATTGTAAACATGAATTATTTGTGAAGATGAAGTTTGTTTAAACTCAAAATAAATACCAAATTATCGCATTTCTAACACCAAGTACAAAAATATCTTAACATTAGGTACATTACAAATAACATACGCCCTTTTCCTACCCTGAATTTCAGAAACAATACTCACTAAATATTTCGAAACAAGCATTCAACTATTGTCGACTATTTCAATGGTTTTACAAAATTATTCTGAGTTTAGCGTTAACAATAGATGTTGACTGTTGACCTCGATAATTCAAATGCATAGATTAAATACTTGTATACACGTTTCTCACGGTTGTACTTGTATTTTTTAAGAAGCTATTTGTAGAGAATAATCTAGATATTACCTGTGTAAAAAACCTATGCTAATCTAGGTATATTAATATTATAAAGCTGAAAAGTTTGTTTGAACGCGCTAATCTTAGGACCTACTGGTCCGAATTGAAAATTACTTTCAGTGTTATATAGCCGTATTTGTGCCACCTATTAAACAAATCGTCGATTTGACAACTGAAAAATTTTCGGTTATCATTATAGTTAAATGGTGCAACCTTTCATAATTAAATACCACATATGTATATATGTTTTCCCATTCAATGTTGTTTTTTATGTACGCGGTTCCTAATTTCAGTGTTTCGACCGACTTCGTAGAGAGAGACCATCATTTGCGTCAAAAGTCTTCGTCATCGCTGGAGATGTCTTGGAAGTTGGACTGGGTAAGTAAACAGCAGTTTTTTGACCTATGTGCCGAAGACACATGGAAGTGTGCTGCTGAAGAATGTCTGCCTAGTCTTATCCACAGCTGAGTACCAGTTTTTTACATGTAGCCTCGGGATATCTGACCTTCTCAACCCGGTTACGGGCCTACTCCAGTACCCCTTGCTCAGTCTGTGGGTCAAACTTTTTGACTTCTTTAGCAGGATTTTCTTAAAGTAAAGAAGTTCAAATGACGGTTGGGACCCTCTTGAACCTTGGAACCTCTCCTTAAGTCCTATAGCCCCAAGTAAATGTGTTGTATTGATTGTGTGCGAAAGACGCATGATATGGGAAATATACATTATTAAGGATAATCTATGTGTTTCAGGGTTATCGGAAGAAGATCGAACTCTTCTTGTCAACCGTGTCAATATCGTGTTCCATGTCGCTGCTAGTGTCAGGTAAGATCAATTCATCATCTGCCTAGCCTTGTCCCAGCTATATTGGTGTAGTCTAATCGGATTCCGCTGAGTACCAGTGTTTTACTATTTACGTTTAGCGACTGCCTATCTGCTGACCTCCTCAACTCAGATGTCAGAGCAACCCAGCAATCCTTGGTAAGACTGGTTGTCAGAGTTAGTGGCTTCAGACAACCCGAAACGACTGCCAAAGATGTCAGGCCCTATCAATTAAACGCGCCTCCAAAACACGAAGAAACTAGCTGTCACAAAAGTTATGATAAGCATTCTTGGGTTCTTTCTTGTCGAATAATTGAATGATATCTTTCTGTACCTAGACCTCAAAATAATTACCAGGCTGATCATTTGTTTCAACACCTAAATTACATAGTTATTAATGGAAACTTTATAATACTTACAGGTTTGACGATCCTCTGGAGTATGCTGTCAGGATGAACCTCCGAGGCACCAAGGAGATGGTGGAACTCGCTGCAGATATGAGGAATTTATGCGTAAGTTCTTAAACAAATACTAACTTAGCACGCAGTAGAGAGTTTCCAAATTAAATTGAGTCTAGTTGAATCATGGACCTGTTCTCAATAAATTGATGCCTAAGCCTGTCATGGAGCATATCTGTCTTACTTTCTTACAAGACAAGACTATTATAGGACTCTAACTTCATAATTATACAAATAGTTAGACTTACAAAAAAATACAGTTTGGGCCAAAGGTCGGAAGCTTCTCGGAAACATGTAACTATGTCATATCGTAGAGAAAGCTATGCGAGTCAACCCCTGATCATACTACTGAACTCACAAGAACATAAGCTCACCTTATGAATAAATAATTAATATGGACCATATAGTCTGAAATCACCAACCCACATTGAGCAAGCGGGGTGATTAATGTTCAATCCTTCTCCATGAGAGGAGGCCGCAGCCCAGCAGTGGGACGATACAAAGGCTGTAACAGTAACAATATTTACTATGTTCAGTATCTTTTTTAGCCATGAAGAAATCAGCTCTTATAACTAAAGATCCTCTTTCTTCCACAGTCTTTCATCCACGTATCGACCTCGTACTCCAACACAAACAGAGACCCCATTGAGGAGATCCTGTACCCTCCTCACGCCGACTGGAGAGACACGCTGGATGTCTGCGAGAAGACTGACCCTCATATCTTGAAGGTTCTTACTCCTAAGTAAGTTTGTTTGATGATTATGACTGGTAGTTGGTATGAATGAACCTTCCCTGGGTTCGCACCCAGGGGGAGGGAGTGTCAGACTCTTACTGACTAAAATCAACCATGTTTCTTCTGGAGCTCACAGTGTACTATATACTTATATCCAAGGTTTCGATAATATCAACGAACTAGTTCCTTTAGATGTCTTTAAGAACCTGGCAAAAGATAGTTACGAAATCCAAGAAACAGTCTACCCCTTTAAAATATTGTGTTACCTGACTGTACCAGAAAGGATTACATATGTTTTTCAGCCAATAAATTACACAAAAGATCATATCATCTATCTTTCCTGAATTCCTGAATTCTCGCTTAATTTCTCGCTTTCTACTTATGTTTCAGGTATTTAGGAGAACTGCCAAACACATACACATTCTCTAAGCAGTTGGCTGAAAACGTGGTAGCGGAGTATGCCGGGAAACTGCCCGTTGTCATCATCAGGCCTTCTATCGGTAAGCAACATCATCATCCTCCTGCCCTTATCCCAATTTTATTTGGGGTCGGCGCAGCATGTTTTCTCCTTCAATACTCTTCTATCTGCCGTCATCTCACAAGTAACATTCTTTCTTACCATATCTACTTTCACACAATCCATCCATCGTTTCTTTGGTCTTCCTCTCGTCTCATCGTTTCTTTGGTTCAGTAAGCAGCATATTTGTAATTACATTATTGTACCACTATTACTATATAATTTTAACTGCACTCGTTGGTATAGCTATCTCATAGTGGGTTCCATTCCCCGGTCGGGCCGGAAAAGCTTTGTGGGTATTAGAAACTTTTATAAAGCAGCCCGGAGCCTCGAAGTTGGTGATTGATACAACCGTGCGTCGGAGAGCACGTCAGTTCTGCTTGTGATCTATCTACTGTGGTGTCGGATTGCCGTCCCATCGCGCTATGTGAGAGGGGGAATAGTGAGTGCACCTGTGTCCGAGCAAATGTGCGTGCACTATAATATGTCCTCCGTAGACGTATGATCTACTTTGACTGCCATAACCGAATTTCTTTCTGTATGGAAGCCATTGTTATTTTTATTACTTTAGGGATTTTGAGCCTCTAAATTATTTAGAATCGAATATAAAATGTTGTTTTTTGTATTGTTTTCAGTAATATCAAGCGTGGAAGAACCAGTGCCAGGATGGATTGAAAACTTCAACGGTCCAGCAGGTCTACTGGTTGCTTGTGGAAAAGGTAACGAATCTTCATGTAAAAGACCGAAATAACTAATTCATAGTTTCATAAAATTAGGTGACAATTAGTGAACTACTGCGCTACCAGCCTTTTCCCAACTATGTTGGGGTCTAACCAGATGTAGTGAGTACTAGTGTGCCAAAAAAACCGACTGCCTATTTGACCTCCTCAACCGAGTTGCACTGGCAACCCAATACCTGTAACGACTGCCAAAGATGTTCAAATGACACCCGGGACCTCATATAATCATGCCAACCAAAACACGGAAGAACTCGTCATGACAAGACGGTCACCCATCCACATTCCTTAACCTTGTTCGATCGATCCACAAAGCTTTGCTTTAATCTAAATATTATATATTTATTTGAATAATATTGTTTGCTATAACAATGTTTTCAGGTATCATGCGCAGTCTGTACACGGACCCTGACCTCATAGCGGACTACATGCCAGTCGATATATCTATCAAGAGCTTCATCGTAGCGTCCTGGTTAAGAGGAACTAAGGAGTAAGTATACTTTTAACCTACTGCTCAGAAACGAGGTTGTCAATTCGGATGTGTGTATTTTTTTTTGACTTTCCAAAAAGGAGCAGGTTTTAGGCTGTTTCTATGAATTGTTATCTGACTACCCAAAAATAAGGAGGTACTCAATTCGGAAGTATTTTTTTTATGTTTTTGCAAATAAACAGCATTTATATTATAATTTTAGTTACATTTACAAATCTTGTCTGTAAGCTAAAGTAAAGGTGAAGATTTTAGACCTGAATGTTTTTTAACCAACTTCAAAAAAGGTCTTCTCAGTTTTGTCTATGTTTAGGCGCGATAACCTCAAGGTTGGCTGAACTGATGTTGATGCAGTTTTCAGTAAAATATATGCCATAAGTAGGTATAATATGTGCATATAAGTTTCAACCATACCTATTATTAAAGTTGGTTTTATTTTATTGTGAAAAGTTTGTGTAATATATGTTACTAAATATAATCCATACTTTCCAGACTATCACCATCAGACGACGTGCCAATCTACAACTGTTGTGCCGGCAAGCTCAACAACATCACCATGGGAGAGATGGTGACTATAGGCCGACAGATCTACCCCTCCGTGCCCCTCAACGATATGCTGTGGCATGTGGGAGGAGACCTCACTACGTCCAAGACTGTACATTATATTAAGGTAAGGAAACTACGGTGACAGCAGGGTATATTTCTAATCTTGATTTATCACCTGCGTTTTGAGGGAAATACTTAAAAAAAAAATGGATGAATAGTAGCCTTATCATCATCTCCCGAGCCATTTCCCAAATGTGTTGGGGTCGGCTTCCAGTCTAACCGCATTTAGGTGAGTACCAGTGTGCCACATGGAACGACTGCCTATCTGATTTCGTCAACTCAGTGACTTGGGCAACCCGATAATTTTTGATTCGACTGGTTATCAGGGTTCTAGCTTCCGACTACTAAGGGATTGTTCACACCAAACGTATTGTCCGCCGCTTACTGTGAGTATACTCACTGTCTGCCCCAGTGTGAACGTCGACTCAATCTGCAGTAAGCGTACTCACCAAACCGACAGTAAGCTATAGCGTACGATGCGCTACATGTGTGAACAAAAGAATAGGCTCGTGTAGGTTCACACTAGATGCGTACGCTGAGCGGCTGACTATTCTACACATAAAAGAGCTCAGTATTTGAACCCCCCAATCTTCATACATAACAGATGCTATGCATTCCCAAGCGCATCTTCGTAAGTTTCTATCACTAGATTCTTCTGAATTCGCATTCCAAATACATTCTCTAGAATGTACTTCTGCAATAAACTTTTCGGTGTCGAACATCGCGAGGTGTCACGTGTCACGTCTGTCCTCATTGAAGTTTGTTTCTCGAGCGGCGGAGCGGCGCTATTCGGCAACTGCGTCCGCGTAGCCAATCCGCGTCCGCCGTGCATAGTCGCGTAGTAAAATAATCGGCCACTGAGAGTCAGCGACAACAGACGACGTAATAGCGTATAGTCGGTTCGGTGTGAACGACAATTTCAATATATATGGAAAGGCAATAAACTGCGTAACGCGCGCTCACAGTCAGCGGCCGACAATACGTTTGGTCTGAACGATGCCTTAGTTACTGCCCGTAACGACTGTCAAAGATGTCCAAATGACAGCTGGAACCCATTCATAAATTGTGTTATCCGAAACACTGAGAAGTCTTGCTCTTCAGTAGGACTGGCGTGAAGGGCGAAAGACCGACCAAATACATTTTGTCTATGACATGGATTATATTTTATTTATTTTTTCAGGTTATATTGCTGCATTTATTACCGGCCATATTGGTGGACACCATTCTTTGGGCAATGGGTAGAAAACCCTTGTAAGTATATTTAATTAATTACCAGTCTCTTTCTAATCACAGTTTCTGTACGTAGTCGTTTTACACAAACAAAAAACAATTACCATTAATTCATAATTAATGTAATTCCGCAAGGATCGAACGGTTGTAGGAACATTGAGGGCTACCGCGTATGAAATCGCCGCTAGGGGCGCTCGTGTTGCGTCAAATCGAAACGTCAAATGTCACTGTTTCTTTACGCGCGCGGGTTTATATTTCTAATTAAATTAATATTGTGAGTATTTAACAATACTTTAGATTAATTATGGCAAATACAGATTAGGGATCTATAAATGTCACTGCTTTGACACACTTTTATCTTTCGGAAACTTATGTCCGCCTTTCTTTTTCAAGCAAAACGACACTGCGCAACACTGTGGCATCGCCAATACGTTCACAATATAGGTCTATTGTATTAAATATGATCTTATATAATCACCTAATGCAGATATAAGTTTTGAAAGAACTTTGAATGCCGTAGACCTCACGCTACAGTTGCGCCATCTGGTGAAACAAAAAACGGTAGCCCCCATTGACAACTACTGATTCAAACCATAGCTGTAGCTACCATAGTGTATAATGCCTTATGAAAAAACACTACAGGTTTCATCATTTGATACCTCTCGCATTAACAATATTGTTTTCTTCATACATATCACAGTTGCATAGTCATTTTACCTAAGCTGGACACTAATTAATATGTATAACTAATTTCAGAGCTATATAAGCCAAGCTAAAGTTCATCCCGAAAACATACATTAGTTCTCATTACACTCCGAAATAATGCTTCTTCAAAGCAGTTCCTGTCCACTACAAATTCTGACACAAACCTTTGACATTTTCAGACTGGTCAAAATCCAACGCCGCATCTACATAGCAAACCTTGCTCTAATGTACTACATTACGAAGCAGTGGACATTTGACAATAAAAACCTGGTGCTCCTCCGATCCAAGATCAAGGAAGTCGACAGGAAATCATTCTATTATGAAATAGAAAATGTTGACAAGTATGAGTATTTTGTGAACTCAGTCAAAGGAGGGAAAAAGTATTTGCTGAAGGAGAAAGATGAAGATTTGCCGAAAGCTAAAATTCATTATCAGAGGTAAAGATTCAGTCTATCTATAAGAATCATTTCATCTCATGGCTAAGTTTCAGCCACGCGGGTCGATCAAACAAAGTTTTTAACTATATGCCATGACGAGTTCTTCCATGTTTCGGCAGGCACATTAAATTGGCTCCTGGCTGTCATTTGAACATCTTTGACAGTCAGTACGGTTAGTCAGAAGCCAGCCTAACAGTCAGTATAAGGAAGGGTTATTGGGTTACAAGGCCAACTGGGTTGAGGGGCCCAGATGAGCAGTCCCTCCTTGTAAAAAAATCTTATTGAGGGTCATGTTCTAGAGAACTAAAAAAAAAGTCGTGGTGGCCTAGTGGGCAAAGAACCAGCCTCTCGAGTATGAGGGCGCGGGCTCGATTCCAGGTCAGGCAAGTACCAATGCAACATTTCTAAGTTTGTATGTACTTTCTAAGTATATCTTAGACACCAATGACTGTGTTTCGGATGGCACGTTAAACTGTAGGTCCCGGCTGTCATTGAACATCGTTGGCAGTCGTTACGGGTAGTCAGAAGCCAGTAAGTCTGACACCAGTCTAACCAAGGGGTATCGGGTTGCCCGGTTAACTGGGTTGAGGAGGTCAGATAGGCAGTCGCTTCTTGTAAAGCACTGGTACTCAGCTGAATCCGGTTAGACTGGAAGCCGACCCCAACATAGTTTGGGAAAAAGGCTCGGAGGATGATGATGTTCTAGAGAACTAGGTAGATTATGACATTTATAATCCTAACAGGAGTCTATTTCTTTTGCTCCAAAACTACAGATCCGATTTGAATTTTACTAATTTATTTCACTAGATTAGAAAACTATAAGTACCGTAGTTGTGTTTCCGGGGACTAGTTCTTATAGTAGTAGTTCTTATAGTGGTTCTTATAGTTTAAATAGTCACGGGAAGAAGTTCTCCGTGGACGCATATAAAACTACTAGAAATAGCGAGATAATAATACTTTTTTATATTTTTCAGGATGCTGATACTAGATACGATGAGCCAAATACTCTTCTACGGCTATGTATTCTGGTGGTTCCTACACTTGAGTTTTGTACAAAATTTTATATCCAACCTCTTTAGCAATGTCTGAACAAACATCAGGTTTACATACATGGTTTCTTTAACGAAGGGAAGAAGGAGATATATTTTTGAAAATGTTAAACAATTCGTGAATTGATAAAATAGTTTTTATGGAATAAATGTGTAATTGTATGAAATATAAGGTTTTAAGATTAATTTGGTTGTTTATTTTAGATTATCCTTATCCTGTAATCTTTACTTTCAAGTTTATTATTGTGGTTTCGTTCAGTTTGTCACCCGGCTGTGTCTCATGAACAGTGATAGTTATAAAATTAAAATTTTCGCAGATGATGTTGCTGTTATAACAACAACTGAAAACTAGAATAAAATTAAGCCATTATAAACTTAATATGATGATACAAAGACAGTTTAAGTCCTCTGAAAGATTACTAGCTTTTTTTTTTTTTTTTTTTTACGACGTTAAAAATCATCAAATGACCCCTCCCGCTGTGGGTTAGCAGCGGTGAGGGAGTGTCAGACTCTTACTGACTAAAAACCGTCGTGTTCCGTCATAGGCCTTTTATGTACCAGGGCCGCGGTAACTCTTTCGAACAACCCGCAGCCCAAGATTACTAGCTACTTTTGTATCAAGTGCGAGAAGTAGTAAGAAAGAATGTACCAAAATCATTAAATAGGGCTAAGAATATTATTTTTGATTTGAATGCGAAAATGTGTTTGTTAATTTAATGATTACGCTTTTACTGAAAATGTCTGAACCGCTTGAGACGTTTGTTATACCTAAAGACATGTTAGTTAGTAGGTCCAAGTATAGTTATCGGCACGAATCTTAAGCTCTGACCTTCACCTGCGCAGAAGTAATTTATTGGGTCCCTTTTGTGGTATGAAGTGAGGCGTTGGGGCGGGCTAAAGCAGTGATTAGCCCGCAGCGCATCGCGTCATAGCCGTCACTCGGGATTGGTTCTTTGCTAATAAATCACTTCTGCGCAGATGTAGGTCAGAGCTCAAGATTCGTGCCGATAACTATACTACAAAATTTTTTAGATGCCTACATGTGTATATAAACAAAGGTAAACAACAAGTTTAGGTGCCTATATAATTTAAATCGTAAACTAAGTCAGGAGGTCATTGACATTAAAAAAAAATACTAACTCATTTTGTCAACAACATCTGTAGTACCTAATATAATAAAGAGAAAGCATTATTTTGTTTGTTTGGAAAATTATTTCACTGAAAGCTACACTATCCAAGTAACATCCCTACTAATATTATAAATGCGAAAGTAACTCTGTCTGTCTGTCTGTCTGTTACGCTTTCACGTCTTAACCACTGAACTAATTTTAATAAAATTTGGTACAGAGATAGAGTTGACCTTGAGAAAGAACTTTTTATCCCGGACGTCTGGGTACGGAAAGAAGTTCCCTCGAGACGCGGGTGAAACCGCGGGAAATAGTATAAATTAAGGTCAATAACTGCTCTAATTAAGAGTAGGCCTGAATAAAGTATGACGAAGAAAGAAGTACGGCAATTGGTAATCAGTACCTAGCAATTATTCAAAACTCACTTTCTTTTTGTGTTCCTTATAATAATATTATGATATACTGAAATAAATAGTAATGGCGTCTAGACTGAATGGCGGCTATTAGGGTGATTCTTTTTTTTCGTGCATATTACGCGTCCAACCTAAAAATCTTAATTTACTAACTGAATACCTATGTTTTGTATACAGGAAATCAAATGTTATAAAGTTAGGCTTCTATGCATGTAATATTTACTGATGAAAGTAACCTAATTAACAAAATATAAATTAAAAACATAATTAATTCTCATTTCCTTCGGTGTCCATATGCTATCGTCCTAGATATACTTGTATTTTATTCAAAAGTATCATTATTAATTATTTATAAGTAACCGTACTAAAAAACTACATTAAAAAGTACAACTTTTTCATCTACATAGACAAAGCTAGCTCCGCAATTTTATATTTTTTTTATTTCATAAATGTTTCTCATTTTTTTTTTGTCATTACCATCGGGTTGGACGGATCTATGAATTATACTCTGCGTATTGCCCTTAACGCTGATACACCGACAACACACCCCGCGCACATCCCTCAGTCGGCCAGTAAACGTCTTAGCAGGTGCACGCATGCTTATGATAATAAAATATGTTCGTGTAAAGTGGCGCAGGAGGTGATTATTCTGGAATTGTTCTCTCTCCTATCGTTGCCATAATTAAGTAAGTATTTATGACTTAGTTTATAATGTTACTAATTATAGATTCTAATAATAACCTTCGATTACTAAAATATTTAAGATTTCCGTAAGTTTGATATCCTATGAGATAAATTGAAAAAAGGATTGAAACCTCATTACCTTCTTCCTCACCACCTTTGTTTACCCTCGTTTTTTTTAGCGATGGTAATGAGATTAAAACGATGGTATTTAGAATCTATAAATACTTTAATAGGCATGATGACAAATTTTTAAATTTCTTTGTATGATGTAGGTATACGTCTATTTTATATGAAAAATTATTAATTTTAAGAAAATGCGAAGATTTTTTATCAAATAATTGCATTTTTCTCTGTCCACTTTGAATCCGGCGCGAAAACGCTTGTTAGTGTCATGGTGTCACTTGTGACGTCACGACTGAAATTACAAGACGCAAGTAAACAACGCTCGTGCAATAATTAAGTTTTTTGTGTTATTAAATATGAATTCGAAAGGGCATAGGTGTTGTGGGGTCACTGGGGGACCAAGTAAGAACACATCCAAAACAACTCCTGATAAGTTATTTGTGTACGTTCCTCACAATAAAAAAATACGAAACAAGTGGCTTAAACTTGCAAGGCGAGATTCAAAAGCAATATTGCCCAGGGTACAACTTTATTTTTGTGAAGATCACTTTGATGTAAGTTATTACGTAGTTCTCTAGATTCTAGCATAGTTTATAATGTAAATAACTATTTCGAGGTTAGGTTTCATCTCTCATTGTTTTTTAATTAAACTAGTATACTTACATTGAAGTTTTAACATTTCTAAATTCAGCTGAACAAAAATCTTTATTTGATGCCAAAAACTTTCCCAGCATTATGATATCAATTCTAGGCAAATTAGCGCTGTTTGCCTTGATAAATCCGGGCTCCATAACTCGTGTTATAAACAATTAATTAATTAAAAACAAAGATCGCAGTGGAAGTTCACAATAACGAAATGTGACGTTCGCGCGCTTTCGCGCGAGTTGTTTTGAGAAATGACGTCACGAGCTCTGATTGGTGTTCAAGATATCATGGCGGATTGCCTTATTTTGTAATTTTATTTTATAAAAATACATATTAATCACATTATTAATAAAGAAAACAATGCGCGTTTTATATTCCAAGCTTCAAGTTTAATTTAATAAATATATTATTTTAATGATCTTTGATTACTGTCATCATGCCTATTGCAATTTGTGCTTCATTTTTGTTTTTAATATAATTATAAGTAATTTTAATTACGTTATAAATTACCTTTGATAAACTTGTGAATCTACTTACGTGTAAGGTATTTATTTTCGCAGAGGACCAAGAATTAAGAATGCCGAGAAAAACTAAACAAAAACGAGAGCACGATAGACTTCAAAAGAAAAAAAAATATGCAGCAATTAAGCCAGGTCCTGAAAAGTATAAAGAAGATCAGTGTTCGAAAGGGCCGCAGTCACCGAAAGTCAAAAAATTATCTGATATTAATGTGACTGATTGGGAAAACAGAAAATTTTATGTTGATAAAAAGGAACCCGTTGACAAAACTTTTCAGACCGATTTAGGGAAATTTATCATGTCCAATAGCGAACCAGAGCATGATACCAAAGAAAATGTAGAAGGAGTATACGCAAAGAGAGAAATTCAAAATTTTTGTGATGATGATTCCGATGAAAATATTTCCTAATACTATGAGTTATTTTAATTCATTTGTTTTTGATATCATATTTTCGAAATATTTTTTTAAAAGTATATAATTACATTGCGAGAAGTCTAATTTTAGTTTTGTAGTCTGATTCTTAGGTTATCTTGCCCTATTCCCAATTTTATTTGGGGTCGGCGCAATATGTCTTCTGCTTTTTTGTGTCATCTGTCAGACAATTCATCCATCTTTTCTTAAGTCCTCCTCTTCTTCTCCATCCATCTACATTTATACCTAGCACACACTTTGTTGCATGCGTATCATCCCTCCTCATTACATACCCATACCATGACAACCTTCTTACTTCTCATCTTTTCTGTAACAGGCGCTACTTTCAGACTTCCTCTAATGTAACCATTCCTCACTTTATATCAATTCTTGTCACACCACACATCCATCTCAACTTTCTCATTTCTGCTACATGTACTGTCTTCTCATCCCCCTTTTTCAGTGGCCAACACTCAAATTCACCCTTGTTCTTAAAAAAACTATTGCACCACTCGTCTGGTATTGTTTCCTCTTGCAAACACTTATTGAAGAATAAAGTCAGCCATTTCCATCCATCCATCTTTAATACCTTCCACACTTTCACTCGTATTCCACCTGGCCCTAACGCTTTTCCATATTATACTAATTCTTAGCTTATAGAAGAAAAATAAAAGCTTCTGATTTTTTGTCTCATTATTCTCAAAGATTATGATTATTGTGTAGAAAAATAAGTAAAAAATTAAAAAAGGCAAGAAAAATACCCTTATCATAAGTATCCGATCATTTAGAAGTCTAATTTTAATTTCTTTATTTAGTTTATTGAATATAAAAATAAATCTTTCTTATCCAAGTTTTTATCAGTCGATTCTTTTCATTTTCATAACCTTAACTTCTCGATTTTCCTCTGGAAACTAAACAAAATCATTACCATCGTTGAAGTTCTCATTACCATCTCACTCCGAAAAGTTAACATGATTGTAATTCCATTGTTTTCTATCAAAGGAAGGTAGAAACTACACAAAGTTGAAGGATTACCTATATTTTGACGATATTAGAAAAAAAAACAAAGTTATTTGACAATAATTTGAAATTGCTAAATATCACAGAATGTGCACGAACTACGCGAAACACCCATTATCTCTAAGGAGATCAGCCAGCTGCGCAGGACATATTATAGTGCACAAGCATTTGCGCAGACACAGGTGAACTCACTATTACTTCACTCTCATAGTGCGATGGGACGGCAATCTGACACAACCGGAAAGAGATCACAAGCAGGACTGATATTTTTTATGCTCTCCGATGCACGGGTGTATCAATCACCAACTTCCTGACTCCGAGCTGGTTTGTGAAAGTTTCTACAACCCAGTAAGCGATTCCGGTCTGTCCCGGGAATCGAACACTAGACCTAGTCGCACTACGCGGGAACTAGACCAACGAGGCTATAATTATTTAATTGCAGGTATATCATAATAAAATATAGGCTGCTTACTTTTCATCCACGCAAGGAAAGTACTTCCCTCGGGAAGCGGGTGAAACCGTGGACAGCAGCTAGTTAAAAGTATTAGTACCTAGGATATACCTAGATTTTAGTAAGGTCAAAACCTTCCTGAAATATAAATGAACATGTTATTCATGTAAAGTTAAATGTATCCGTACACTGCAGACTAAGTAAATAGTCGGCCGACAAAAAAAAAATTGAAAATCTCGATTCCGATCAAAGTTTTCAGTCGGTCTGATATCGATTAAATACCTGATATTCGTAATGTGCGTACTTGAACGTCTTTGGCAGTCATCGCGGGTAGTCAGAAACCAGTAAGTATGACACCAGTCTACCAAGGAGTACCTATTGGGTTGCCCAGGTAACTGGGTTGAGAAGGTCAGATAGGCAGTCGCTCCTTGTAAAACGCTGGTACTCTGCTGCATCTGGTTAGACTGGAAGCCGACCCCAACATAGTTGGGAAAGGGCTCGGAAGATGATGCTGTAATGTGCGTATTATAATCATCGGCAAGGATGGAAGGAAGCCCTGACCTTTACCTGCGTGCGCAGAAGTGATTTATTGGTTTATCGCCATAAGTGTACTGCGCAAAGCGATCCCCACTCTTCCACCGAGAGCTCATTATCCGTGCCGATAACTATACTATTCATTTTCATACTGATTGATGAGTTCAAACAAAGTATCGGCCGACTAAAAGTTTTCAGTGTATGGGTACAGTAAATGTAACGTTTTCAGTGACCTGCCTCTACCGTCCGGTAAGTAGTGATGAATATACATGATTGCAGCAGCACTTTCGTTCGGAACTTAATTAATATTTAAGGAGACACCGCTTTAGGTTTCCACAATGACAATGTTTACCGACTTCTGTAAAAAATACGTTATGTGCTTATCATTGGTTATGTATGTCGCAACCATAAATATCGTTGATTTGGTAATTTCATGAAATGTGCGGTGTAGGGAGTTAGCTGCAGGTATAATCACCTGGGATACGCTAGTGTCAGAGTTTTCTCAATTTATCGATTTCTCTGCCAGGCTAGTTCTTTTTTTGGATTTATATGCATATAGGCATGTGCCAATCGATTTTAGTTATAATTTTTCTAATAGGAAAAGGCATACTTTTGAGGTGGATCCATAAATCTAATAAGTTACTTCTATTGTCATCATTTTACTCAGTCGCCAGACGGGGTCAGTCGCTTCGAGGTTAGCCAGGGGGGGTCAGTCGCCTCGAGGTTAGCCAGGGGGGGTCAGTCGCCTCGAGGTTAGCCAGGGGGGGTCAGTCGCCTCGAGGTTAGCCAGGGGGGGTCAGTCGCCTCGAGGTAAGCCAGGATTCATTAACCTGGTCTAATTTGACGGTCATTCAGATGTATCAACCTTCATTGGTGGTAACATGTCCGTACGGTAAAACTGAGTTTAAAAACTTATAATGAGGAGGAGGAAGATCATTTTTTTTCCTTACCTTTTCCCAACTATGTTAGAGTCGGCTTTAAGTCTAAACGGAAGAAGCTGAGTACCACTGTTTACATGAACTTACACGAACTCGAAAATTGTAGGCACAAACAGTGTACCTAGTTTCTAAATACACCTTCGCCTTAACCAACAGTTATTCATCATTCGACCTGCATGCGTTTTAATGACTATATTCTGCCCTCTTTACGTATTTACAATGCAAACTATAAAACACTCCTCAAGTGTTTTACAAACAGCCATTTTGTTACAAAAACTAAAAGTCGGTTTTCACTTGATCGGGAAAGTCGATCAGTGCATGTTGTTTTGAATTTTGAATTAAGAATTCTTTGTTTTGAATTTGGAATATTGTTTTTGTTCGAGTTGATTGTTTGTTTTGATTTTAGAAAGTGATTATTTTTCTCTGTTGTTGTTTTTTTTTTATTTTCAAGTAAGTTTTTTTGTTTAATTTTTATATGTAGTAGGTAGTTAATGCAACAAAAAAATGTACGATAGAAGACTTCCAGTAAATTGGATATTTAAAATCTTCAACTGAAAAAGCCAAAAGTGTAGGTAATTGGCAAAAAACCGCTCATACAGGAATGAATTTTATCCAGTGCGCAAACTTTGTCAACTTATAGTTAAATAAGTTTTATAGATACGTATATTTCTATTTTGTCGTGTTTTAGTACAAAAAAGAAAAGTTATTGATATCGAAAGTTGTTTATTTTGTAACCGATTGTACGGTCACAGTCGTCATAATATGCACGGCGGCAACGCGAAACAAGGCAAGGTTTACTGACGGAGCTCCGCTCGGCGCGCGTAAGAATAGTTGGTATCCATATTTCGCTGATTTTAGGGCGGACAAAAGAACGAAAAAATTTTTTTACTAGTGATGCAGATATGTTCTGTTAACGATTCTGGACCACCAGTTTTTTTTTTGCGCACTGCTTAAAATTCATTCCTGTATAAAAAAATTCATTCCTGTACAAAAAAATTCATTCCTGTATAAAAAAAATCATTCCTGTATAAAAAAATAACTTTCAGATCCAGTTACATAAAATCAAGTGGACATTTTTGACAAAACCATGGGTTTCCTCGAAGAACGAGATTTGTCTGATGTGCCAACGATTCCAGAGTTTTACAAAGGAAAGACCATTTTCGTTACTGGTGGTTCAGGTAAGAATTTCTTTCTAATAATGCTGTCGTCCAAGACCAATTCCAGCCACGGCGGCTGTTCTCATGTAAGGAGATCAGCCAGCTGCGCAGGACATATTATAGTGCACGAGCATTTGCGCAGACACAGGTGCACTCACTATTCCTTCACTCTCATAGCGCGATGAGACGGCGATCCGACACCACCGGAGAGAAGAGATGGTTTTGTTTGAATTTTAATTCCAATATTACTAAAATATTATAGGTAAGTGAATGCAAAAGTTTTAAAGATTTACTTGCATGTTGGTACATATGTTTGTTACACTTTCACGCTAAATCTGGATGGATTTTGAAAAAACCTCGGAAAAGTATTTTTCTCAGACAGACAGAACATTCGCATTTATAATATTAATAATGATTGTTTTTTTTTTCAGGTTTCATAGGAAAAGTCCTGATAGAGAAATTGTTGTATTCATGTACTGAATTAGATAGAATTTATTTGCTACTACGGAACAAGAAAGGCGTCAAATCTGAAGACAGACTCGCTGAATTATATGCTGCACCGGTAAGTCTATTCTAAAATATAAGTTTTTAGTTATTGTTTAGTTTAGTTAAAAAAAAAGTCAGTCTCTTAGAAATAGAAATAATTTATTTGCAGAAAATGTATGTTACAGAAATGGTGACGTGTTAATTTATATTGTCTCAATACATTTCGCCTTATTTAATTTAACTTAATTATCTTAAAACTTATAATATTAAACATTTTTACATTAACATTCTAAATAAAAACAATATCAAATAAAACTCTAAAAAAATAAAAATAAAAACGACAAAACTAAAATGAAAAAAAAGAATGCTAAATAGAAAAAAAACTTAATGAATACTAAAATAAAAAAAAATTAATAGGACTTACATTAAATTTTCAAACGTAAATTCTATAATAAACTCATAACTTACTATTTACGCTAACAAATTTTAATCAAATATTCATAATTTAGGAAATCGTTAATGTTGTAGAGCATCTGTCTTGTCGGAATGTGTGAAAATTCAGTAGTGTGAAGCGAATGAAACTGCTTTTCTCTACGACACAAAAAAGGATTGCTATTTATTTATTTTAACTGCTACGTCTGTCCGTGGCACCAAGGGTTTTTAGACTATATAACTTACAACTAACTGTAATTATTTGTTTTCAGTGTTTTCAAAGACTGAAAGCTGAAAGGCCTGGCATGTTCGAGTCCAAAGTATTCGTTGTGTCTGGAAATGTTATGGAATCAGGACTAGGTAAGTTGTTATTATTTATTTTGTATGTCTCTACCAGACCTCGGGACTATAGAGTCCCGGATTTTTGGGAGGCGAACGTGGGGCCGAAGCCAACACGCTGAAGCCCTTTTGAGACAACTTTAATGAAATGGTGACACAAAACCGACGATTATCCCTGTATACACTATAGAAATGTACCCAAGGACAATCCCCGGTTCTGTGCTAAACTATTGCTAACTATGGATGAAAACTACTTGGGCTATTGTGATGGGATGCTAGTGGACTAGGAATGGGGAAACTACGGGAACTATGGCACCTGCCGATAACAATGTAATAAATACACGTAAAAATGGCAGGTGGAGACTCGCCAACTCACTTACTGGGCCCCCGGGAATCAGTCGCTAAATCGCAACAAGGGGGCAACAGGTACATGAGCGGCTGAAGGGTGAGGATACCTCGGCGGACTTTAAACGCAGATCACGCGCTCCCTGTGGGTCCAGCATCACCGGCCCACTCGCCACTTACCACGAGGCACCTACCCTCCGAGTGGGCTGTTAACCCTGCTCTAGCGACTCCACTCTGACCGGCCGATGAAGGCAAGCCAAGAGGCGGGAGACCTATCCCCCATCATGCTTCACTCCGGCAGGCCGGAGATGGGGGACAGTATACTCTCCCTGGAGCACTCGGATATATAGCCCCGCGGGGTCGCTACTCCCCGTCATCCGCCTCAGATGCCCTTATTATATACTAGCGACCCGCCCTTGCTTCGCACGGGATAATACTATTACCCCATTATTTAATTGATGTTATTATACATAGAAACCTTCCTTTTCAATCACTCTATCTATTAAAAAAAACCTCATGAAAATCGGTTGCGTAGTTTTGAAGATTTAAGCGTACAAAGGGTCATAGGGACAGAAAAAGCGACTTTGTTTTTATACTATGTATGTATTGATATATTTAGTACACTAAGTTAAGTATTTGTAGTAATCACCCCGCGGTTCATCCAGAGGGCACTACTTCCCGCAACCGGTAAAAAGTAGCCTTAAGTATATCGCTTGTCGGGCTTTTGAGAGCATCGGCGCGCATTTTTCTTTTCACACAGACCGGAGTCGGCTCCGATCGGGTGCGTGAGATGCAATCGGAGCCAAATGTCTGCGTGACCGAGAAAGCCCACGGAAAATTCTCCCTTACCTTAAATAAAGTGGTGTTTTCATTTGTTTTCTAGGATTATCGCAAGAAGACAGAGCTTTACTTGTCAATCGAGTGAACGTCATTTTCCATGTAGCTGCTAGTGTGAGGTAAGAAATACGACTACCTATTGTGTTGCTGGGGAGTATGTTCCACCACTTCATCTTCCCATCAAAAACACATAGGAAGTGGTGAAGTTCGGGCGTTTTGGGGGCTGTTTTTTGAAAACACCTTCAAAAAGTGTTGATTTTCAGCGTGCCTTGAGTAAATGGCTTTTTATCTTTATATACCGCGGTTGCACCCACGTCCTTCAATAAAATAATGTCATTTACTTTGTGTCGATGAAAAAAATATTTTAATTTTTCGTGATTGTGATCTTTCTCCTGTGGTGTCGGATTGCCGTCCCATCGTGCTATGAGAGTGAAGGAATAGTGAGTGCACCTGTGTCCAAGCAAATGCTCGAGCACTATAATAAATATGTCCTGCGTAGCTGGCTGATCTCTTTAAAGAGAACAGCCGCCGTGGTCGACAATCGCCTTGGACGCCATTCACCCGCATCCCGTGGGAACCTCGGCACGAACCCGGATAAAAAGTAGCCTATAGCCTTCCTCGATAAATGGGCTATCTAATACTGAAAGAATTTTTCAAATCGGACCAGTAGTTCCTGAGGTTAGCGCGCTCAAATAAACAAACAAACTCTTCAGCTTTATAATATTAGTATAGATTAAGTACTCTTATTTTAAGGGTAGTATTTAAACGCAAATCAAAAAATATCCTTTTTCTATGCAATAAGATTCCGAATTCCCATCAAAATCACTGATTGCACAGCAAAATATTCAACTCAAAATATCACTAAACACACTACAATTTATTTTCGCAGCGTACAGCGATTTTTCCTAAAGCAAAAGCTTTTTCATCAATGCACAGCTAATAATCTTAATGCACATTATACATGTTAACTCTTTTTCTTTTAAATATAGCTTCTATTTTTATTTTATTTACAGCAGTTTTTCTGAATAAAACGGCATGTTATTAGTCACAGTCATCTTATTATTTATTAATTACCACATAATGAGATCAGCAAAAAAATATAAAATTAAATACAAGATTGTAATTTATTGAATTATTAAATTATTAAAGCCAGTAATTTATTACATTTTTTGCCCAATAGGCACATTTTTAGCTTCTACAGGTGACGCCACGTACTTGAGTCGGATCGCAAGTCCGATGATATGCTTGCACATATAGTTCTTAAAAAAAATGGGGCAGGTGCATTTTCAGTCATTGTCAGTACTTCCTTTTGGCATACATTTCATAATATAAGTAGTCATTAAAGGCAGAACTATCATATTTCAGAATGTTTATAGTCAGAATCATCTTTTGGCATAGTTTTGGAATTTTTATTTTCCTGTAAGAAGCATGCAGCATGTAAGCAGGCATGCAACATGGAAGTAAGCATGCAACATGCAGCAAGCATGGCTTCTGTCACGGCTCCGGCGCTTCGTGGCTCCGGCGGTCCCATGCGAGCTTATCGTCGCAGATGGTTTTCACGCTCACCACCGCAGTTTCGGCTTACTGGCCGGCTGAGCCGGCCAGCCTCAACCGCGTCGGCGATCGTTAAACCTACCTGCGCCTCAGCTCGCAGGCAGCCTCGCTCCTCCGCGCCTACGCGGTTTTGAATTGCACTCTAGGGGTAGGGCAAACAAGACTACGTGGAGTCGGTTTTGCAGCGATTCGTTTTCGTTACTAGCTTCAATTTTTAAAACAATGTTTTTTAATTGAAGGTTATAAATGGCAATTTGCAAAATAAATTGAATACAAATAAAATTCTACCATCTTCACAGTACGCTGAATGAAATTTCAGTTAATTTGTTCTGCTTTTAGAAATAATGCAATGTAACAGGATTTTTTTGTTATAATAATCATTAAATTTGCCGAGCATGGCTTCTTGAAAATTAATACAAATATGATGAACAGGTTTTGTTGTGCTTACTGGTTAATATGCGACTGGGATAGTTATTTTGCTACGACATATGGAAAATTTGCTGTGCAGTCAGCATTTAATGCTTGTATGTAGTATTTTTGTACAAGAATAAATTTAACTGTATTGCATTATAAGGAAAAAGTAATGTCATATTGATGTATAATTTCGAATTATCTGCAGTTTGAGTTTTGTTAAACATTTAGTTTATTTGTAGTGAAGTAAGTTATTTGATGTAAATAAGAATATAAATGATGAGTATTCATTGATAGGCGATTATTTATTTGATATGCAATTTATAATATCCCTTATTTTAAATGCATACTACCTACATTTTAGTATTCTATAGACCTGTTATTTTTGAATGTTAATGAAATGTAATTAACTTATTGAAATTTTCAGGTTTGATGACACATTAAAATATTCAACGCAGCTCAATTTACGGGGAACAGTTGAAGTCATGGAGTTGGCTAAAGAAATGCGGGAATTATGTGTAAGAAGGTTACTTATAGTTCACGTCGCATTATCATCATCATCATCATCAGCCTTTTTATCGACCTCTACTAGACACAGGCCTCCTCTCACACAGAATGATTGAGCGTCCATATGACTAAACGATTCATTAAGGTACTTATGCTAACCAATTAACAAAAAAAAAAACTACTGAATCGATTTCACTAGGTAACTCTTTCACTAGGTATTAGGAAGCTACATTGCAGCTCTGCGCTGAACATTGTTTTATCCGGATACGGGAAGTAGTTCTCCCTAAAAGCAGGTAAAACCGTTACCAGAACTTACTCATCAATAATGCTCATCATCCGCCGAGCGTTTTTCCCAACCAAGTTGGGATCGGCTTCCAGTCTAACCGCAAGCAGCTGAGTACCAGTACCAGTGCTTTGCAAGGAGCGACTGCCTATCTGACCTCCTCAATCTACTTACCCGGGCAACCCAATACCCCTTGGTTAGACTGGTGTCAGACTTACTGGCTTCTGACTGCCCGTAACGACTGCCAAGGATGTTCAATGACAGTCAGAATGCGCGCTACTTCTGATATAAATGAAGGTTAAGTTATTACTAAAACGATGTCTATGGATGGTTATCTGAAATAAATAAACAAATTAAAACCCTTTATTTGTATTTCTCTTTCAGTCTCTAGTGCACGTGTCCACATCATACGCCAACACAAATAGAGACCCTATTGAGGAGGTGTTATACCCGCCTCTAGCTGACTGGAGGGAGACCCTGGCTATATGTGAGAAGGCTGATGAACATACCTTGAAGATTTTAACTCCTAAGTAAGTTTTAGCTAGTGTAGTAATTTGTGGTTATGTAGTTTGTAAATGGATGGGCTGAAAATATTAATAAGTTTTTTGGGTTTCGTAATCAAAGAGTTAAACGGGACTTCCTATTAAGGCACGTTCAAAGTAAGTAGATATTTAAAGAAAAACTAATATTTATGTAGTCCGTGTAATTGGGCTTAAGACTTCACGGCCCATCAGTCACCAGACTGTACAACAACGCACCTACTTCTGTTGCCAGTTAACAAAACTGTAGTTTACTTACTGAAAATGAGAATAACATAATATTTTCATCTTAACTCCAAAACACCAAACCTGAGTTTTTTGAACGTTTCTTACTTAGATAAATAATGATACGTAGAGGTACCGAACGCTACTAGTCCCATTTACATTAGGCGGGTTTTTGTTGATAGCATAGTTTTCGAAGGCCCTTGAAGAAAACTTGTCTTTCTTTTAAAAGTTGGATATACATAGGTAATTTATGACTATTTTTCCAGGTTCCTAGGAGAGTTGCCCAACACATACACATTTACCAAACAACTGGCTGAACATGTTGTGAATGAATATAAAGGGCAACTACCCATCATCATAGTCAGACCTTCAATAGGTAAGCTATTCTTATCCTATATACTAGCTGTTACCCCACGGTTTCACCCGCGTCCCGTGGGAACTACTGCCCGTGCCCGGATAAAATATAGCCTAGTTACCTTTCCAAAAGTGAAACAAAAATACAAATCGACTCAGTAGTTTCCGAGCCTTCAGGGTACAAACAAACTGACAAAAATGTTTCTCCTTATTCACCAATAAAATGTCCATTAGTTATCCGTTAGTTTAAGCTATCGGCCAGTTAAAGGCTGCTTATAATTTCTTCTCGATATTGCTATCTGAGACCTGTAAAACCAAAGTTTATGTAGATAAATTCCTAATAGTCTATTAGAGAGTTTGTCAGTAACCGCGGTGAAAGATCGGGTGACTGCCTTTCTGACCTCCTCAACCTAGTTTTGTAAAACGCAAGAAGAAAAGATTAGTTCTAAATTTACACGCGCGGCGCTAGTTGTAGTATCTTTTTAAATACGATTTTCCATTATTTGACCAAATAACTCAATTTCTGGTATATTTTATGACTTTTGATGTCGATTGAAAAATGGTATAAATAACATTTACAGTTATATCAAGTATTGATGAACCTATACCTGGCTGGATTGAGAGTTTCAATGGTCCTGTAGGAATATTCGTCGCTTGTGGGAAAGGTAAGAATTCAAGAATAACTTCGCCATCTTAAGTAACTGATATTAGTAATTTTGTAATGTAAATGCAAAGTAAAATATGATTTACTATTTAAAATACAATGATTCTAGATATTCTATTTGCCGGTAGATGGCGCCGACACGTCTATTGTCTTAGGTGATCTTCACACTGCCCCGCATCACGCTGCATCTTGCGTGTCGACGCACCTACGCGCGTTCCTGCGGGAGTGCAGATCTGCATCATCGTGCGGGTTTTTCACGCACTCACGCGCGTAGGTGCGTTTTGTAAATTCACGCACAGCGAGTTCCATTTTCAAATATACACGTCACGCCCATTCAAAATCACGCGCGGCATTGCGGGATTCAGTGTGCCATACCTTGCGTCTCGCCCCGCACCTACGCGCGGGGGTGCGTGTTTCTCCGCATGTATGTGCGTGATCCGCATGAACGCGCGTGGATGCATTTTCAGTGTGTTGGACTATGCGTGTTTTCCATACAAACGGAGATATTTCCATACAACGGAAAAAAACGCATCCACGCACTACGCTGCATCATGCGGGGCAGTGTGATAATCGCCTTACTGTCAAAAGCGGTGCCTGTTTTTAGTATTTGTGTCACATTTTTGTTGTTATTCTGTTTTTTTTTTTTGTGAATTATGATATTAATTAAGCATTACGTATATTATATCAATATTTTTTGAACTTATGCTACAAGAAAAACCAATGTACCCGAATGTGTTACTTGCAGTTTGCAAACTCAAAATATAGATGGCGTTGTTTTAAGCTACAACAATAACACTGCTTAGTGACATTATTCGTGATAGTAGAAAATTACTTATATTTTGCACACAAAACTACAAAAAAAAAAAATATATACACATTGATTGAAAAGCATGTACCAAGATGAAATTATATAGAGGTTCAAGAACATGACTCATACATTGTTGAGTCGCTTAAACAACACTCTAGATGGCGCTGTTTTAAGTATAATGTAATTTTGGTTTGTTAAAACTTTATTCGAGTTACATGATTAATTTGATTACATTATTTTTAAACATTATAGGAGAATAATAAATAATTTGTGAAATATCTTAAATAGTGTTAAATAGATTACGAGTATTATTGTGCCAACTGAATAAGTATTTCAAATACTACAAACAAGTCTTCGGTAGTATAGTGGTCAGTATCCCCGCCTGTCACGCGGGAGACCGGGGTTCGATTCCCCGCCGGAGAGAATCTTTTTGGATTTGAAAGTAACCATTTTAACATAGTTTTTCGCTTTTTTGCTTAATTTCAGGTATTATGAGGACAATTCATACAAAAGCAGACATTAAATCTGATTTTATGCCTGTGGATGTTTGCGTCAAAAATATTATAGTTGGCGCTTGGATAAGAGGAACTAAAACGTATGTAAAATATTAACTATTTAATTTAGTAATACTGTCGATATACTGTGTACAACCATATTTTTCCACTATTTGGAGGAAGATATTTATTTCAGGCACATACTTTGAAAAAGCTTGTCTTAGGCTACTTACTTGCGACAGGTCACCCGATTCTCGTGGAACCTACATCACGCACCCGGTTAAAAAGTTTTTCCCGGAGATAATTTTTTCAAATCACCCCAGTTGTTCCTGAGATTAGCGCGTTCAAACAAACAAACTATTACACTAGCTGCTTTTTCGTGGTTTCACCCGCATCCCGTGGCAACTACTCCGTACTCAGATGAAATGGGCCTATGTTACTCGGGAAGAATGTAGCTTTTCAACAATGAAAGAATTTTCGAATCGGCTCAGTAGTTTCGGGGCCTTCAGGGTATTGTTAATTTCTGTCACTTACGCTAATATTAGACATTTATAGAAAACTACTTTTACGGATTTTATCACAGTAAGGTATAAACAAAAAAAACTAAATGTTTCCCCTTTTTCTATGGGTGCTAATTAAACAGGCTTTTTAATCTCATTATTCGCCTCCAAAAATGTATGTTGCCTTCTAAATTGTTCAATCATGATTTTCAAAATCAATGTTTTTTAAGTTAAGTTAAGTTGTTTTTTTTGTTACTAACATTTTATGGGCCTTGGCGTCTAAATATAAAAGATTTTTATTTTATTTTTTTAATTTTTTTTTAATTGAAGGTTATACATGACAATATGCTAAAGACGAGGCCGAGTTAGTAAATTAGATGATAACGTATAAATAAGAAGGACAAGTCACAATAATTGATGACCTTTACTTGAAGCTTTCTGTAGAATATTTTGGCGTTGTAAAGAAGACGAATTCGTTTATTAGAGGCTATGCCATTTCCCCGTTGCTTAGTTATAAAATTAGAAGTTTAATCATGTGTCCAATAAATAATTTTGTGGCTACACTTATAATTTCCCTTTTTCTATTATTCTAATCTTTGTCTCCACAGCATGGATCCAACAGATGACATAGAAATCTACAACTGCTGTTCAGGAAATCTCCACCCGATCCTCATGGGAGACTTAATAGCTATGTCCAAACAGGTAGCCAAAGATGTACCTTTGGACAACATGGTATGGTACATGGGAGGTACCATTACTGCTAGTGAGAAGTACCATTATGTTAAGGTTGGTAGTAAAAGTTTTTCTAAGTAAGTACCTATATTTTGTAACGTTAAGAGCGCGCGCACACCAAAAACTTAAAGTCGGCCGATAGTTGATTTGGGCTCATAAATCTGTATGTAACAATAATCAGGTATTTGTTTGGTATCAGACCGACTAAAAACTTTGATCAAATTCACGATTTTCTAAAAAAAAAGGTTTTCCTGCCAACATACCGACAGTCGGCCGACTAAAAATTTGTAGTGTGCGCACCCTCTAAATGCGCAAAAGCTGAAAATTTTGTCAGAACATAATTTTGAATGAACAGTATCAATTAAACTACTTTTTTAAATATGGATTTCATTTTTCACAAAACCTGAATTAGAATATTGCCCCTACCATTAATTAATAGGTCAAGCCATCAAGTCCCAAGGGAACAACTGCTCGCAACTGCTCGCATATGGATAAAAAACAGGCTCTAGACTATGTGTGTACATACCTTTCATTTAAATGTGTTCAGTAGTTCTCACGAGAGAGCGCGTCAGACAGACAGTATTACTTTGGCATTTATGATACTCAGCTTATGGAAGTATTTGATATTCAGTAAGGTACCGTTTACCCGTAGTTTCTGACTCCATATAATCTAAAGTACTTGTTTTCTTATTTCAGGTTTTACTTCAGCATTTACTGCCAGCTATGTTGATTGATACATTGCTATGGTTGTTTGGAAAGAAACCTATGTAAGTAAACTTTTATTATTTTTATTATAAGTTCATTTAAGTATAGCTCTGATAGATTAATGTGTTCTTGTCAAACGCTGTATTTCTATGTGTGAAGTGGCTAAAGCACCTTTTTTATTGGTAATCATCAAATGATATCATACCGCTGTGGGTGCAGCGTGAGGGAGTGTCAGACTCTTACTGACTAAAACCCAGCATGCTCCTTCTGGGGCCCTTTATGTACCAGCGCCGCGGTAACTCGCGTGAACAATCTCACAACCTGGTTAAAAGCACGTATCTCTTAAAATTGATTGTGGTCCCAGGTCAGGGAAGTACCAGTGTAACTTTTACCATTTAAACCATTTATTTGCTACACATACACTTTTCTTAGTTATATGTACTTCCTAAGTGGATCTTAGACACCAATGACTGAATGTCCGCCAAGTTTCATCAAGATCCAGTAGTTACCTACTTTTTGCATGGAAAAAGGAACAAACATCCATACATACAAACTTTCGCTTACGTCATGTTCTTGTCAATTAAATGTACCTATTTCTTTTCTTCCCCAGGCTAGTAAAAATCCAACGCCGCATTTACATAGCGAACCTAGCTCTAAGATACTACACTACGCAACAATGGACGTTTACGAACACGAACTTTACAAAACTGCGCTCAGTGATAAAACTGGAAGATATAGAACAATTCTATTATGAGTTGGAAAGCACTAATGTTGTGGAGTACTTCAAGCAATGCTGTTTGGGGGGCAGACGGTTCTTGCTTAAGGAAAAAGATGAGGATATTCCGAAAGCTAGGCTGCATTGTCAAAGGTATGTTTTAATTGATTCTTTTAGCATTTTTTAGGGTAGCCTTTTCCCAACTGTATTGGGGGCTTCTAGTCGCACTGGATCCAGCTGAGTATACGTGGAGCGACTGCCGATCTGTCTGGCCTCCTCAACCCAGTTACTTGTGCATTCCAATGCCCTTTGCTGGCTAATCAAGAATGTTACGGGGCAGAATTCTTAAACAATGTTCTGAATCTGAAAAGAATGTCTTGTAATTTGTGCGTTTGGCTCATCAAGAATAAACAATCTTATGGCAAGATTCCACCAGTGTGCAACCCTGTGACTCACACAAATGTATCTTCTGGTGTACTCGCTCTAGCAAACAGTAACACATTGCGTGCGAACATTTCTGAAATGTCCGCGAAACTGCAACCGCCGTGCTCGAACACATGCTAGCTGTGGACTCGAACCACTACGCACAAAAACACATACTAAATACAAATATGTAGTTTGTCCACGGTTTTGTAATGATTTAACCAGTTCTGTGATAAAAGTTAATGAAAACTTTTCTTTAATTTCAGGATGATGGTGGTAGACCGAATCTTCCAGATAGCATTCTATACAGTTCTCATCTGGTGGGTTTGCAGTAAAATTGTCAAAGTCTTTAATTTGCATAGCAACATGTTCTAGTTTATATACTTATTTAGTTCTGTGAAATAACTTTACCGCTCTGAAATTCGCAACTAGTAACTTCAGAGTTGTCAAAATTTCGAACCAATACTAATAAGATTGGGGTTCAGAT